>NC_134109.1:40901250-42335000 GCF_040939455.1 Microcebus murinus | reverse complement strand
AAGTTGCAGGTGGAACAGTAATGAGGGATCCTATACCTCTCAGCTAGGGAGGTAGCAGTGGAGGTCTCGTGGGTAGCCAGAATGCCCACTTCTGCCCAGCAGTAATGAGGAGCCACCCCCTTGGGTTTAAATAGAGGCAAGATGCTGACCATAAGGCCCAAGAAGACTTTTCTTTCCTGGGGAACTAAGAGATCACACAAATGATCCTGTTCTCCACCTCCCACTTACTTTTTTGGCTTTCAAGACTCCCAGGGCCAAATTTAGGATACCATAGAACCACAGAGCTATGTACTTCCTTTTCTTCAACCTGATGTTCTATTTCTAAGTCACATGTTCCCTGGGCTCTGTGATGTTCTTTGAGTGTGTCAGCTTGGCTTAGCATCATTCCTCAATTTTCAATCAAACATTAATCATGGTGTTTCTGTGAAAGTACTTTGTAGATATAACAAAAGTCCATAATCAGCTGATGTTGAAACAGCAAGATTTTTCCTAATTTTAGGCCTAATTAAATCATCAATTAGTTGAAAGGCCCTAAGAGCAGAGCTGAAGGTTCCCTGATGAAATAGAAATTCCACCTGTGGACAATAGCTTTATCTCATGGCCAAGAGTTCCAGCCTGCCCTTCCTGATGGCCAGGTCTTTGTGTTTCAGATTTGCCTAACCAACCCCCATGATCACATGAGACAATGCCTTGCAGTAAGTCTCATTTTATATATATATATATATATATATATACATATATATATATATATATCTTCTGTCAGTTCTGTTTCTCTGGCTGAATCCTTAGTGATTTACGTATTTTACTACTTTGTGGTTTGTATTATAGTGGCTATCTCTAAACCATTGTGGAATGATGTCCAGCATAAACAGTAAGTAAATACTCCTTGTATATCTTATTTGTCAGCCTAAATAAGACATAGCCTAAAGATTTCACTCTCCACCTCTAATGTTTTCTATCTTCAACCTTTCTCCTCTGTCCTCCTTGGTCCCCTCACCTCCAATCTCCTGTACATCCCTCTCTCTCTCCAAACACTCCCTTGGATTCCAAAAAAAGAAACAAAAAAACTACTCAGAAACCTCATTTGACATTTCAATCCCTGTAAATTTCCATACTACTTCATTTCTTCCATTTTCTCACTTCTTAACCGACTGGTACCTGGTTTCTGTATCTACTACTGAAACTGACCTCTCTAACTTTCAAGGTTCAAATACTCACAGGTGACCAGCTCTAACTACACGGGGCCTGCCAGTTGCCTTCCAATATCCACTGTCCACTTCTTCCTTTGTCATAGAATCCGGGCAAGTTACCCAGCTAAAAAGGTACATTTCCCAGCACCCTTTCCCCCTAGGAGTGGCCTGTTACTCCACTGTGGCCAATGCGATATAGCTAATTATGGAATAGCATTTCTAGAATGCTCTTTTTAAAAGGATGGAGCATACCCTTCCCTTCCTGCCCTTTTTCCTTCTTCCCAAGTATAGATGTAATGTCTGGAGCATTAGCAGCCATGTTGGATCAAGAGATGACTTTGAGGATGTAAGCTGAGGAGGGTGGTGCAAAAAGTTATAAAAACCTCAGCTTTGACCTTAGTGGTATCAGAGAGTCGCCAAACCAGTGTTAGAGTGATTTCCTCCAGACTTCTGACTTCTTTACACAACACTTGAATGTTTAAGCCACTGTAGCAGGGTCTCCGCTACTATCAGCTAAATGCAATCCTTAATCAATGCACCAATGGTCTCTGATTGTTCCTTAATTCATTTATTACATAAATATTTGTTAAGCATCCACTTTGTGCCAGGCACCACTGTAGATACAATGGAAATAAGACAAAGTCTGCCAGGTTTGAAAGGCTGTTTGGACATTAAAATAAATAAGTCAGGAGGCAATTGGGTTAAAAAAAATCTGCAGCTTAAAGGAGAAGTTGAGGAGGTATAGCTTTGAGATATATCCCCCAGTAGCTAATATTTAAATCTTCAATAAGATCATCTTGGGAAAGAAGGCAGAAAGAGAGAGAAGTCTAGAACAGCCCTGGAACACTTCAACATCTGGAGGTCTGACAAAAAGCAGAGCTGGGGCGGAGAGGCCAGAGGTCAAAGGAAAACCAAAGGAGCATACTATCTTTGATGCCCAGACAAAATAATGCTCCAGGAGAGAAGGGAATTGTCAGATACTTACTGAGAGGTAGAGTCAGACACAAACAGAGAACTGGCAGTTTTTCATCTTCAAAGGAGAATAACTGTGAAGCTATTATAATAAAGCTTAGATTTCATAGCTCCTCACTAGCACCAGCTTCTTCCAATGCCTTGTACCTAATTCTGTATCTGCAGTTTTGTAGTAGTTTGCTTAAAGACAATTCTCCAAATTGTACAAATTTAAGCCCCATAAAATCTAGATGTACCCCTCATTCATCATCCTTTATGTCTCTATAACATCCTAGCCACACATACTTCATTGACATTATTTCTCTCTTGGCTTCTTCTAACACTTTATTCTCTCCCACTGTTCTCTACCGCTCTCCTTTTCTCCAGCCATTCCCTAAATGAAGATGTGGACTGTCGTTAGATCTCAACCCGTTCTCAAACTCTATGCCTTTGTCAACGTAGTCAGTCCTGTCATTCTGACATAAACAACTCCCAAATTTGTACTCCCAGCACTGATCTCTACCTCCCAAACATGGACAAAGAATTATTCCCGTTTGAAATAAAGATTCATCTTTTTATAAAACTCATGAGCAAAAGATGAAATGGATAAAAAAGGAAAGAAATATATGCTTGACTCAGTCAGTGTTACTCAATGGTATGCTCTTGCAGCAAAGACACAGAAAACAACCTATCTTATTTATTGCAAAGTAACAAATTACCCCACATTTATTGCATTTATGGCTCTAAACAATGACATTAATTATCTCACAATTTCTGTAGGACAAGAGTCTGGATGAGGTTTAGTTGGGTGCTCTGTTTCAAGGTCTTTCACAGGCTACAATCAAGGGGTAGACAGGAGTTGTAGTTGTCTCAAAGCTAAAATGGGGGAAGGAGCCACTTCTTAGCTCCCTCCCATTGCGTTTCAGGATTCAGTTCCTCTCAGGTTGTTGGACTGAGGGTCTCAGTTTTTTGCTGGCTGTTGGCTGGAGGTGGTCCTCAGTTCCTTTCATGTGGCCTTTCACACAGGGCAGTTCACAACATGGTAGGTGGCTTCATGGGTGAGAACAAGTGAGAGGGTAAGAGGGAGTGCAAGCAAGATGAAAGTCTTTCATAACCTAATCTCAAAAGTGACATCTATCACTTCTGCCTTATTCTACTGACAGAAGCCAGTCATTTAGGTCCAGTCCAACCCCAAGGGGAGAGGATTATTCAGGGAGTATATATCAGGAGGCTGGGATTGCTGGGAGCCATTTTAGAAGCAGCCTACCACACAGCCCCTGGCCTCTGGGAACTCACAGTGTAGCTGAGAAAGCATTATGTAAGTACCTGGAAAAGACTAAGATGTGCTGGCACAATGACTGCAGTCAGTGTAGATGTACATCGCCCTACAGTTGAGACACTGTGTTCCTGTCAGATTGCATGCAACACATTTGAGATTGTCACTGATCTTCAATGTGTGTTTTCAGATACATTCTACAGAGTTTACCCTCCTCCCTGTATCACTCCAGGATAATTGCTATAATAGTGTAAAATGTAAGCCTAAAAAACTTACTAACAGCCCTGCTAAGGTTTTTATTGCAGCTAATTATAAAGTTGGTGATTCTGTTTCGTTTCCCACTTTGTGGTCAAAGCTCCGAAAATAATACTCTTCATTGAAATAGGAGATGCCTTTATCACGGTATGAGTTACTTGTATTAATGCAGGAACTCAAGTTTCCCAACTCATCTACAGATTTTTTATCATGCTATAAGAAAAAAAATAATAGTCAAACTAGCATATTTTAATCTCTCTAATAAAAATGACTTAGTGATTTAATAATTAGCACAGGGATTTATAACAATCATAGTAATGCAGTAAATCGTAATAAACACATGAGATTAATGTACTTATTGGCTTACTTCGCCCATACTGTAAATACACTACCCCTTGTTTTAGCACAGGCTGGGCTCCTGGCAGATCTTGGTCCATTTGTGCAGTTCCACCCCACACCACAGGTGGCACAAGCAGCCCTTCCTCACTCGCGGTTTTCGTCGGTGCTCCTGCCTCCTCTGTCAGAAGCAACCAAGTCAGTTTGAAAGGGGGGAAATAGCCATAGAGACTGTAGGCCTGTGACCAGACTTGCTTCTATAAAGGAACGCTGCCCCGGTGATTAGTTACTTTAAAACATACTGTAAGTATGTAAACGCCAACGCCTGGCGTAAGCTCCCAGGGCCTGGCTCTCGCGACACCCGGCACTTTCTCCTCCCCCGCTCAGGCGGGGAAAGGTGCGGTCCGGCCGGCGGAGGCTCGACCCGGAAGTCACCGCGCGGGCTACGCTGGCGTGCCGGCTGTGGAGCTCCGCGCCGCACCGAGTCCTTGGGCCGGCCGCGCCCCCCTCCCTCGGTCGCCACGGGCCCATGAGTCCCCATGGCGACGGCAGGGGCCAGGCCCGGGGGAGGGCAGCCCGAGTGGGGCCGCGGCGCTCCGGGGGCCTCCGCGGCGGCGTCGCCGTGTTCGCCGCTGTGGCCGCCGTGTTCACGCTCACGCTGCCCCCCTCGGTGCCCGGGGGAGACTCGGGTAAAGTACTATCAGGGTTGCGCCTCCTGCTCCTCTGCCCTGGTCCTGAAGCGGGGAGGGGCCGCGTGTGGCCCCGCTCTTGGCATCAGGACTGGTCTGCTCGGGCCCTCCATCCACCCGCCTGTGCCCAGCGCAGGGTTCTGTGTTCCAGAACCAACTCCGGTTTCTTTAGTTCTCAGGCGGGTTTATTGTTGGTTTCGCCTGGTGGGGCTTAACTACCTCTCCGCGTCCCCAGATCTTTTTTCGTGGTCCTGAGTACTTTCCATTCTTTTTTAGTCTACATATGTTACTTAGTCCTTACTGCGTTTCGGGCAAAAAGAATAACAGTAGTGGCTAACAAACACCATTGAGGATGTTCTAGTGCAATTAGAGATGATATACAAGTTCCTGAATAAACCACCTGCTAGTTGTAAATTTTGGAGACTGAAATAGAGTGGGGTTAGGAAGTGGATCCCTCAGAGTGGCTAGTCAGGAAAGGCCTCCGGGAAGGTGATATTTTCGTTGAAACCTACATGTTTAGAGGGAACCAGCCATGCAGAATAGTTGGAGGAGAACTCTTTAAAAAGTGCACGCCAGATGCAGCTTAAAGCGTGCTGCTTCTATTAAAGATAAAAGCATGATTCATTGGCCATTTAAATATGATTGTTTTATATTTGAGACAAGAAACAGGATCGATCCAGGGTTGGGTTTTGTTTTGCTGCCAGATAAAGTGACCATCCAAGATTGCCTTCTAATGGCCAGTAATTTTGTCAGAATGGTGCTGCAACTTCAGATGGTGAATCTATGGACTGGTGAATCTACTGGTTAGTGTATACACACACACACATATATATATATCTTTATTTTTTTAGAGACAGGGTCTTGCTCTGTTGCCCAGAGCTGTAGTGCAGTGGCTGGATCATACCTCACTGTAACCTTGAATTCCTAGGCTCAAGGAATCCTCCTGCCTTAGCCTACCAAGTAGTCAGGACTACAGAGATGCCACCATGCTTGGCTAATTTTTAAAATTTTTTTGTAGAGACAACATCTCACTATGTTGCCCCAGGTTGGTCTGGAATTCCTTAGCTTTAGCTATTCTCCCACCTCAACCTCCCAAAGTGCTGAGATTATAGGCAAGGGCCACTGCATATCTTTTGTTGCATAACAAGTTGCCCCCGAATTTAGCAGTTTAAACAGCAAATGTTTATCATCTCAGTTTCTGTAAATCAGGAATCTGGGTGCAGTGTAGCTACGTACTCTTACTCCGAACAAGGTTGCTGTCATGATGCTGGCTGGGGGTATAGTCCTCTTAAGGCTCAATTTGAGGAGAATCTGCTTCTAAACAGGGTAATTCATTGCTATAGGAGTCTCTGCATAAGATAGCTGACTTCTGTCAAGGGAAAGAGATAAGGCACTTATGTCATTTTGTAACCTAATATTGGAAGTGATATACTCTATTCACTGCCCTATTTCATTCATTGAAATTGGTCAAGTCAGACCACGTTCCAGGAGGGAGAGGATTATATAAGTGAGAATACAAGGGGGGGGTGGTTATTGGGGGTCATCTTTAAGGCTGCCCACCACATTTAGGATCCTTGATGTTCCTTGATGATCCTTTCTTCTTTGAGGTCCTATTGAACAGATAGGGATAGTGTTTCATTAGTGTAGTAGGGAATAGAGTTACTGTACTGTGTTTCCAAGATTTATATTATAGTAGAAATAACCTTATATTTGTGAGAGTGTTGACATTGGAGCACACTATTCAGATATTAGGTAGTTCTATTGCCTGTTAAAAAAAAAGATTGACGCCGGGCGTGGTGGCTCACGCCTGTAATCCTAGCACTTTGGGAGGCCGAGGCGGGCGGATTGCTCAAGGTCAGGAGTTCGAAACCAGCCTGAGCGAGACCCCGTCTCTACCAAAAATAGAAATAAATTAATTGACCAACTAAAAATATATATACAAAAAATTAGCTGGGCATGGTGGCGCATGCCTGTAGTCCCAGCTACTCGGGAGGCTGAGGCAGTAGGATCGCTGAGCCCCGGAGATTGAGGTTGCTGTGAGCCAGGCTGATGCCACGGCACTCACTCTAGCCTGGGCAACAAAGTGAGACTCTGTCTCAAAAAAAAAAAAAAAAGATTGACAATACTTATAGTTGTTTGAAGTATGGGGGTGGGATGAACAATACTAACTAGCATTTGTTGAATACTCAACTATGTGCCAGGCACTGTTCCAAGTGCTATATGTGGATTGTTGTTTTAACTCTCTCAGCTACCCTATAAAGTAGGTACAATTATTATTTTCCTTGTATAGATGAGAAAACTAAGGCTAGGCTGTGTCCACAGCTAGTAAGTAAAGAAATCAGGGAAAGAACCCAAGTAGATTGACTTTAGGACTTGCTCTCTTAACCTCTACTCTTTGTCAAAGAATTTCATGCAATTCTTTTTTAAATCCACCATCATATACATAGTGATATTTAAGGTCTATTTGAAATCTATGATTGTTGGTTTATCTTTATTAATACTGTATTTTATTTTTTCCCAAAAGAATAAAGTTATATATTCACCTTGAGTTATCAAACTTTAGGTGTTCTAATTTGTTTAGTTCTAAATAGTGGTTGCTTCTAATATTTTTATGTTCATTTTTGAAAATGATAAATAAACTGTTTTCCAAATATATGCCAGTATGGAAATTTGCTTAATTACATTTGTGATAATTTTGTTTATATGTTGAATGTACTATTATACTTGAGTGTTTGTTTATGAATTGTCTATCAATAAACAGAACACATCTCAAAACCAATATAAAGCATGTATTCTTCCTGATAAGTCTTAAATTAGACTCCATAAATCCATCACATTGTGTGGCCTCAACAGAATTATTTGTTGGACCACTTGATACACTGTTCATTTATGGCAGGAGTGTTCGTGGTACTTTAGGGGAGGGGGTGAGAATCTGGGCATCACTAAATTAGCTTATATATGAGTTTATATATTTTAAAGTTGCTTTTAACAGGCTCAACATATGACAAGATAATAGTATAATTTATATTAAAAAGTATAATATAAAGGGAACTGGATTTTGTAAAGGTTAAGCATCTGCTGACTACTCTGAGCTTACCACCTATTTGTGTTCCGCACAACAAAGCTGTGGTTCTCAAGCTGGAATGTACTTCAGAATTGCCCAGAGAACTTGGGCCCCAGTTAGGGAGCTTTGGGGTATGGGCAAAGAATCTTCATTTATAGAAAGCACCCAAGTTACACTGGTGCAGGTAGTCATAGGACCTAGCTTTGGGGAAACCCTAGTGTAAAGGGTTGGGAGAAAGCCAAGACTCAAGAGGCTCTGAGTGATGTGGTTTTTGTGTGTTTTAAACCATTCACTTCCTCTTTTCTCTTTATCACACTCAATTTAACACATTGCCACACTAGAAAAAAAATTTTTCCCTGTGGCCATGGTGTTTTATTACAAAAATAGAATAAAAACTGAAATCAAAACAATCCTTTTAATGGAAAATTTATTGTTTTCTGTGCATGAGTTATATGTACCTCACGTGTGGCACTAGAATCATTTTTACACCGCATGCCACTTGAGTTGTGTGACTCACGACATACTTATCAAATTTGTTTTGGAGAATTGAGTCTTCCTGTGCTTCAGGAGGGCCCAGGCTCAAAACTAGCGTGACTTAAATACAGCTCACATGGCAGTTAATGTGTAAAAAGTATTTTCCTTTAGCTTTTTATCAAGGATACATTTATAGGCTTTGAATAGTGGCATCTTTTCTCTTTAGATTTTAATTAGCATTTGATAAGAGTTGATGGAAGTTTGTCACATTCCAGATTTATCTTTATAGCAGCAAAACTCCAGCAAATAACAGCATATTGACTTTTTAATGTTAAAAAGAAGTTAGAGAAAATAGTCTGTTTTTCTAAAATATAATTCTGAATACATTTTTAAATGGAGGAGAATTAATAGTGACTTTGAAATTTTGAACTTAGGGTGTGCTTCATCACACAAAGATACAAGAACAGAAAACTGATTAAAATAATTTGGGACTGAACATGTAAGAGCTAACCCATTGTGGAGTAAAACTACTAATATTAAAATCATATTCTTGATAGCAGTTACAAAGGGAATAGTTTGAAGCATTTTTAAACCATAAACAATTTTTTTTTAAAAAGTAAAATATAAAAAGTGTCTTTGGTTTCTAAGGTGCTCTTGAATATCTCTAACAAATTTAAGGATGTCCTTAAGTAATTGAGAAGTGGCTTAAGTGAGCAGCACCTTTGGGAGCTGTTATGGGGCTTCCATGATGCAGGTAGTCATTCACCTAAGTGTCTGAGTGGCAAGGATGACAGTGTGATGTGTCTTTTTGTCAATCTCTGTGCAGGGCTTAAATTAGATTCTTTGTGTGCGGCCACAAAGGAGAGGTGGTGGTATGTTGGCAGGATCCTGAAATGGATAGGATAATGTTTTTAAACTTAGTGAGAGAGAAGTGAAAACTGACCATGGTATAAGGGGATCCAAAGTGCTAAATAGATCAAGCAGGTTCTGCGGAGGAGGAAGAAGTCATTAATTCTGATGGGGGTGGGGGCGGCTGGGTGTGGGAGGTATGTTGGGAAAGGCTCACTTGAGAAAATGGCAGTTGAACTAGGCCTTAAAGGATTTAGGAAAGAAGGCCGGAGAAATATTCTAGGGTGAGAAAATGAGTGAGAAGAGGTGCGAGAGAGGACCATGCCAGAGGAACAGTGGGTAATCAGATTTGACTGGAGGGAGCTCAGAGTTCATGGATATAAGCCTGGTAAAGGGACCTTGAAACCATAGAGGGCTAGAATGTCATGCCGGGAGTCTGAACTTCATTCAGTACAGAGCAGCCATTGAGTAATTTTAGACTAGGGATTCGTGTGTGTGTGTGTGTGTGTGTGTGTGTGTGTGTGTGTGTGTGTGTGTGTGTGTGTGTGTGTTTGGGGTAAAAGGTTAAGTGGCAGTAATAAGTGATTTCAGTATGACAATGAGTTGAAGTAGAAAATTGGTCAAGTCTGTTGCTGTAGTCCAGGCCAGAGTAGGTAAAGGTCTACATTGTGGCTGGGATGGTAGAAATTAAAAGCAGATCTATCTATTAAAGGATAGAAAATGGACACTAGCTCATTTTCTGATAGGTAATTGTAACTTTCACAAACCATTGATCAATATTGATTGATTTCTTACATTGTACTATGCTACAGTGTACTGGAATGAGTCAGAAATAGTCCCTGTGCTCTGGGTATTTAAAATATTAACAAATAGTCATTAAATTACTGCACCTTAATTTTAGAAATAATCACTAATGGAGAAGAACTATAAAGGACTGTGTAAAGAATATGGTGATTTAATGGTTTGAAAAAATGTATCACGGTAGAGTTTACCAAATTAACCTGGAATTAATAAACACTTGGAAGTTGTTTGAAGTTATCCAACATAATTTACAGAAGGTATCCAAATGCCAGTGTTAGGGTAGTATGGCACATTTTATGGAATGTCCAAACCTCAGATGTCTGCATGTTTCATATAATACAAGGTTGCTTCTTTGGATACTGGTGCTAAATATTTGAGGGATGATAATACGTATTACACAAATGCTCTAACAGTATTCGTATATTTGCAAGTGAATACAACTTTCAGGAGGGAAAAGAAGCGTTTTTTAGAAACCAGAATTCACCTATATTTCCACTGACCAGTTATTAAAAACTATCAAAAATAGTTTGTTCAATAAGACCTAGGGGAGGAAATATTCTTAGACTATTTCATGCTGTTAAATCTCTACAGATTTACAGTTTTATCCAGTCAAATTAATGCAAAACCCCAATGCAAGCATTCGGATTTTGAAAACTTTGGAGGAGTGTCATTCTCTAATAGTAATTATTGGTTTTACATTATTTTTTCACAGGGGAACTGATCACAGCCGCACATGAGCTTGGAGTAAGTATTAGTTTTATTGTTTAATCAATGCTCTCATTAACAGTTTTAGGAATTAAGAAAGTTTAATTAAGCATGGAGTAAAGTAGATTAATTTATTTTCAAACCCCAGTTTTTAGTAACTTATAAGTACAGTACGTGACAATTTACTTTAAGTTTTAAATCCAATTAAACTAAATTATAAAGCAAAGCCTTTACTATATATACAGTAGCTGCCTTATTATCACCCCAAATTTTGTATAAGCTGTGGAGAATAAAATAAATCGGGTTAACAGTTTTAATAAGTTTATTATTTAATAAACTTTATTATGGTGCATGATCCCTTTAGGCAAGACCTTACGACTGTCAGCATGGTGGTAATCCGATAGCAGTGTGGTCTTTCAACTTTCTAACCAATACGATATTTCAGAACCTGCTTTTTTTCAATAGCCTTTTAAATGACCCTAATGTACTGTGAACTCAGAGAACAAACTGCTTAAGAACTGACAATGAAATATGTCACCCTTTCTCTAGGTGACACACCATGTGATAGACGCTGCCAAATCCACTAAAGAAAATATTTATTTGTATTGGCACAAGAGGATTACAATAGAAAACCACTATTCAAACATTTAGTCATTGGCACATAATCTTTACACTTGCCTGAGAAAAGGGCTACTTTTCAGTTAAAGCCAGTGTGACTCTTCCTTTCCTAGATGAAAACCTCCGTAACTGTTGCTAATTTTTTCCTAGGTTGCCCATCCTCCTGGCTATCCTTTGTTCACACTGGTGGCTAAACTGGCAATTAAACTGTTTCCTTTTGGTTCAGTTGCCTACCGCGTCAATCTTCTCTGTGGCTTATTTGGAGCAGTAGCTGCATCGTTACTTTTTTTCACTGTTTTCAGGTAAAGTAGTTGATTAGTTAATTTTGAGCAATTGAAAATGTAGATTTCTTATGGCCCAGGAACATACATTAAAAAAAATCTTTTGTTGCTTGATTTCCCTAACTCATGTGATTTCGCTTTCTTAACTTACAGTAATTTCATATGCATTTGACCCCTCAAATCATTACACAGTTGGTTCTGCTTCATACAGTGGAGTGAAGGTGTCACCCATTCATTAACAGGATTCTCTGGTTAGGCAGAACTAATGAGGTTTGTCATTTTATGAAGATGCAGATGGGCCAGTTTAATTCAACAATATGAGGTTCATCTTTTGGTAAATGGTAAATATCATTTAATTACTCACTGTATAGCTGATGGGCAGCTGCCTATAAGTAAGGTTCAGGGCTAATTTCTAATTATACTGTATTCTAAATATGAACATGTTGTATACTTTTTGAAAGGAGGCTATTCACTAAGCAAATCAGTTTGGGATGTGGTTTTAATAAGGTTTCACTCTGTTCTATTACAGCTAGAGGGAAGGTAGCCAAATTAGATCCCACTTAATTCATTAATAGAAGGCTTTCTTAGTTTCAAAGTCTAGCCTCCTTTTAAATAAATTGGTCGTTAGTTTAGAATATTGGTAAACTCATTTGTCTTGATGTTTCTGTCTCCTTCTTTCTTAACTCAGTCTATCCTATGTCTAAAAGGATTATAGTGAAAAATACAAATTATACTTCCTGCAAAGGGAAAAACTAAATTAAAACACTTCTTCCAAAAACTAATGTAGGTTTTCTTATTAAAAACAAATGACTTTTGTATGTAAATATAGTATAATTTGAGTAGACATAATTTCATGTCATTTTGGAGATTAATATTTTTTATTTGTGTTAAACTCATAATATTGCCCTTCAGCTAAATTCTATATTCTCTTTTAATTATATATAGAAAGATAAAAGTTAACATCATTATAACTCTAAAGTTTATTTTTAAATCTATTTGTAAAAAGCTTTCAGATTCAAATGTTACACCTTGATCATTTAGTAAATTTTTTATCAATTTTATTAAATTTATTTCTATTTCAGTCTTGCAGATTTACAGCGATAGCCAAATCTTTAAATATGAGATCTATAATATTTCTGCTTAGATTTATTAGTATTATGAATACTTTCTTTTTCTAAATGGTTAGAATAATTTTTATTAGAATTGTTCCTTTTGGGTTTTTTATAATTAAGAATATGTCAGTATTTCCATTGAGAGAAAAACTGATCTTTTTTTATTTTTAAATAAGTGGGTTGAACAGGAACTTACCTATTCTGTTTTGAATGAGTTATTCAAATAACTGTGTGAGTTATTAATTTTCATAAGATATTTTAAGACAAGAACATTTAAAGAAAACTAATATTTATATTTATTTTGACAGGTAATTTGTATTTTAGATCATTTATGTAACATACATATATTTAAATGTTACGTAGATATAAATAGCTCTTTTTGCAAGTAAAGTGATTCATTTTCTAAAACTTTGCCATGTTTTTCAACATGTTAATTATTGATGCCATTCCACATGAGAATCGCTGTAAAAATCATATATAAAAATCTTTAAAAAAATTTTTGACAGAATCCAAATAGTTTTGGGCAATAATTTTCTTTTGCATTGTTTACATTTTAAAATAGCTTTTATTAATTATGATGATTGATTATAATTAGTTTTAGATTAGCATGCTAGCCTGTAACCCTTTTCTTTTAATATACAGTGCTAATGATATATTTTTATACTTGCTGTCATGCCTGTTACATCAGAAATCTTAATATGACTAAATTGGGTATTGGAGTGGTTTTAGTAATACAGTATGTACTTTGGAAAAGTTGCTTTCTTTCAGAAAAGAGATCTAACAAAATTATCTGTTATGTAATTTGAATATGAAAATACTTCATTATTTTGAATACAAATAATTGACAAGGTACACATCCTTTGGGAACAACCTAGTTCAAGTGGCAAATCTGTTTTGTCAAACAATAGACACCCTTCAAAAAGCAGAAGCCATCTCTATGGTAATAGGACTAACAGTAGCCTATTGATTGAGTGGAAGAAGACATTATACAATGTCAGCTTGCTTGTTACAATTTCATTTGTTGTATGACCTGAACTTAACCTTTAAAACCTTTCTTCTGTGAATATAAACCCAACAGCAGGACACAGTTTTTGTACAGCCATTATAGTGACGGCTTTTTTCCTGTCCCAGCATACAGTAAATGTATTCCTTTACAGGTTGACTCCTTTATCAGAATTTGTTTAGGAAACATTTCACTACTTTATTCATTTATAGACCAAATCATCATTCCATTTTGTTGTTGAATATTGAAGGGTTTTGATCCAGGAAACAGTTTTATTCTTTCTTTCTCCCATCACTTAAGCGAACATTACTGTACATGTAGGATTAGTGCTGACTGGTGTGCAGTAAATTAATTCTTTTAACAGGTTTAGGTTTTTTTCAGGTAATTGTTCACATAGCATTCACTATATTTAGCTCTTGGGGTGGACATAAAGACCTTCTGTACCTTTTAAACAAAGATTTTATTTCAAAAGCAAATTTCTGTTTAAATGTGTTGATGTAAAAAGCTCCATTTTTTTCAGTAAACATGACTTAGATTGAAAGAACAATTTATTCGTTGTTTCCAATTACTATGTAATTTTTGCTTTTCTTGCATCTTTCTCTTGCTTTTAAAAGCTGTAAGATGTCATTAACACTGCATTTTTTGTCAATCTTTCCTAATGGTTGGCAAGAACTCATTTATATTTGCTTTGCTCTAATGTAGAAAGTGTGTGAGTAAAACAACACATTGAAAGCTGTATGTGTCACTTAGTTTATTGAATTAAAAATAGTAAGATTGTGGTAATTGTTTCTGTATGTAATTTATTTATGTATTGTCCCCTTCAGGGGTATTTTAAAGCATGCATTATGTTAGGGGAGTTTAATCTAATACATTTCATTTATATGAAATAGTATTCATTTTATTAATGTGTACATCTGTGTTTTTAAGACTGTAATATAGTTAGTGATTCATAGGAACTAGGATTTTCTTTTTTAAGGCCATTGAAGTAAATGATTTTTAAATTTAATAGTATGATATTTAAAGTATCTTATTCTATTTGAAATTCACAAATCCTATTTATATAAAATTTAAAAGTTATAGGTAATGTAAACCTTAAAATTTGTACCCCCATAATATGCCAAAAAAAATAAAAAGTTATAGGTAATGTAAATCACTAATATGAATACCATATAACATTGTTTAATACTTGAATTTCAAAATTATTTTCTAGGACATATCAAACCAGATTTTAAATAAATGGATAGTGAAGGAGTATTGAAGTCACTTATCATTAAACATCTACATGCTCACTCTTCATATGTTCTGGTATCACTAAAAGAGAAGAGAGTATGTTGATACTATTATACAAAAATTCTTTACCTCAGGGAAGATTTAAATTGCTTATAATATCAGGTGAGGGTATATCTTGTATCATTTATTTGGGTAGTTACAGGACTGGGAATATATTCTTAACAGGCTTAAGAGTCAGCATATCCTTTTCAAACTATTATGGGCCAAATGGAAGTATAAAAGAATTTATTTAACAATATTTGTTGAGCACTCACATGAATTTCTAACACCATTAACATTGTGCAGTAAGACATAAGTTCTCGTAATGTCAGGTAGGTTACTTAGAATATATGAATATTAATAATAATTAAAGGTGTATTGAAACTACATCTGCTTATTACGAAGAACTTATGATCAATTTCAACAATTTCAATAATACATAAATATCTTCTGGCAGATTGTTTTGTGCCAGTATTTATGGACTTTATAATTTTTATAAGTTATATATTTCTAAACATTATGTTGCTGCTAAAAATTAATTTGGTTAAACATTTGAAAAGCAAAAACTTGATTCTGAGCACTGTGTCTGCTGTTCTTATAGCTTCAGTTAAGATTCCATTCAATAAAGAATAGAAAATTAAAATGCCATACCTTAGAGAATGCAGAATCTCCTGCTTAAGGGACATTTGGATTTTGCAGCTCAAAGAGTATTTTAGATCATTGCCATAGAGAATAATGTGAAGCTCTTCCTAATTTCAGAAGTAACTATGCATAAGTAACAAATAGTCACCAAGTTTTTGTAGTTGAAGAAGAATGGAAAGTACTGGAGCATTAATTTCCATTCAGGAGAATATCTGTCTTGATCCGTGGTTAATTGATCATATATTTCTCTCGTACTTGTATTAAAATTGCATTGACTCAGACTGCTTAAGCATATTAAGAGCTTGGTTCATTTGCATTTTCTTATAAGTAGAGGGACATATTAGACTCAAATAGCAGCGCTTCATTTTGAAGGGAAAAAAAGCAGGGCAAAAACTCTTTTTTAAGACTGTAGAGTCTTTTCTGACAGCTAGTCAGAGTTAGAATTAGTTCAAGGAAATGTTAATAATGCACTGCCTGGCCTAATCCCTTTGATATCACCAGGTATCCTCCTGTTCATGGGTTAATTGCTTTAAAAGCGAAGGCAATATTCTGAGCGGTGGGCCGCTTCACCTTTTCACAGCTGTTACCATTGAGTGACAACTAAATCCCATGTGTAAGATGAGGAAGAGCTCAATCTCCAATTGGGAGAAAATTTATGTAAACCACAATCCCTTCAGAATGTGCGGAAGTCATAGACTTTCTTGATTTACTCTGCTTTTCCCAGAAAGCTCTATTGTTCACTTTCCTAAGTCCCATCAACCCTTTGTAGCAGAATATCACAGCGGCAGCAGATAGCTTGAAATATATAAATGCTATCATAGCTCTGATTAATAGCAGTGCTTATGAGTCAAGTCTGATAACAGTGCAGCTCTCCACTCAATTTCAGATACTGCTAATGGAATCTGTCTTCTCCAATTGTAATATGAGAAGGCCTAATTTGCCATGGAGCTTGGAGCTGTCACCAGTAGGGGATTGTGGGGTCAGATGGGAGCTGCCAGGTTTTTGCCCTGCAGCTTGTATCTCTCACTTTGAATAGAGCAGCCCCCTGCCTGCCAGTTAGCTGATAGGCCGCCGTGGGGTTTATGCCACTATATACAATAGGAAAGGGCTACATAGGCTGACTTTATAATTGTGAAGCTAGCTCATATTTCCACAGCTACTGTGCTGCATAATTTCTAATAAGTGGTTTTAACAAATGTCAGATTATGAAAAGTTTCCTCAATTACAAAAACTTATAAAACATTTAAATTGCTAAATCTGTTTCCTGCCGAGATTTTGCCACTGGAACTAGTCATCAGTTATTACAGTTGTAATAATAAATGCATATATGTCTTAAAATTACAAATAAAATCATTGATCATAACTCATGTAGATTTGCTGCTTTTCAAAACCACAAAAGTAGAAAACAGTCTTAATGAATTGAAATATTTAAGACATACTTCATAACTTTGTATAACACTACTTAATATCCAATCTCTATTGTTTATTAAGTTGGTTAGTGTTGCTGATGAAAGTAGTTTAATACTCTCATCCTGTTGATTTTAGTTATTTGGGTGTTTTAAGTTTACTTCATATACTTTTAGTATCTTAATGTTGTGAAACTTATGCAACATCTTCTAAGTTTTCAGTTAAAAAGAACTTAGTGTGATGACATGCCTTGGCCAGTGCCTTTGAGAATAATATGCTGGAATATACTTTTAACCAATTTCGACCTTGCTACTGAATGCAAAAACACTATCGAGATTGAATAACAAGCTAATCTTGATTTCTTGTGTGTTTTTACACATTTCAAACAAAATTGACTGAAATCTGTAATTGGAGAGTTATTTTAAACTAGGCTGTACCTCAAGAAGGTATTGTATCCCATTGTGCAAATTATTTGGTATACCATGAGTAAAATGTTAAGTAAATGATGCTGGTTCCTAAAATGCTCGATTCAGTGCTTTCTTTTAGATATTCAGGTATGAGTTGATAAAGCATAATAAAATGAATTGTTTTAAACCTTGAATAATGCATAATTCTTAATTCTAATAGAAATTGTGATTATATTTTATTTATGGAAGCTATTCATAATCTTATTCCCTCTGTTTCAGTTGTGCTTTTTTTTAAATTATTTTTTAAGGCTTTTAAATTTTTTTCCCAATTTTATTTAGTTGTTTTAAATCAGGAATAATACTTTGTACTTTTCCTTTTAGAGTACTGGTGGTTAACATTTATGTAGCTGGAAATTCAGGATAAACAGTTCTCCTTTTGATTGAATCTCATGAAATAGAACTCACCTTGGTAGGATTTTATCTGGAGTGAAAGTAAATTTTTATAAAATTTGGGGAAAAGGGCTTATTCACAAATTCATTAAAGATGGAAATGTTCTGATTTGTTTAGGTTCAGTGATGGTGGTCTCAGAGATATACCTTTAATATATGATGTCCTAAATGTTTAATACATTCATTAGGTCTAAACTTGAAAATGAAAAGATTTATATTTTACTGCTCTCTAAATGACCACTGATTATAATTTTCCCACAGAGTACCTGGCACATAGTAGATGCCCCTTATATGTTTATTGAAAGAGTGTTGAATGAACTGCCACCAAAAGAAAGAGGCTTAGCAGTACTTAGGTTTTCAGTAGCTTAGCTTCCTAGTTTGACCATTCTCCAGGTAGACTGGAGAGATAAATATATAGTGTTGATTATGTGAATGAGCCAGAAGGGAACATGTATATAATTTTTATGAACAAGGCCCAGAAAGAACATGGAAGGATAAGGGTGATAGATTTGCTGTTGATTGTGTCCTGCTTTACCATACTTCTTCCCTGCAATCCATCACACTGTTTTAGTCATCAGTATGAATTGACACTAATAGTAATTTATTAAACAGTAATGCTCAGATCCCACATTTTGGCCTCCCTGCTCAAATTCCATTTACTTCAAGGAGGAAGTATTGGTATAGACATAGGATAGTGTACTCTCCATGTTGGGTTCTTTGCATGCAAGTAACACTGAAGACAAATGCATTCATGGATTTTATGAGGCATGTCAAATGTGTGTTCGGAAAGAATTTCAGGTTTCTGTTATTTGCCTTTTGATTGAGGGTTAGACAAACATGTGACTACACATGAAAATCAAATACCGTGTAGTGGAAAGAAAAATATACCTTATCATCAATAGCAAACCTGTGTCAATGGTGTAAATTGTAACCTCCTGATTTATCCATTGTGTCAACAGATGAATAGTATTCCATATAAGAAAACTATTACACAATCAGTACCTTTCTTAGGAATCTTATCTAGGTCTCATGAATTTTGTGGACCAAGAGAGAAGGCAGTTATGTTTTAACCAGAGGATTCTGATGCTTACTTTTGGTAGGATGCTCTTAATAGTATTACATCTTCCTTACCCCAGTGGAGAATTTCTGTCATTTGCATTGTCTGGGTGAAATTTTAAACACTTGACCACTCTTCCCATACTATCTATCATACTCTTGGTATATCTTTCTTCATGATTAAATGCTGTGCTCTCCTGAAATGTGAACTACATGATTTTAGTGTTAGTTAACCCAAGTAAAAAGCAATCAGGAAGATTTTATTTACTGAAAATATACTGCAAAATATATTTTGTGTTTAAAATATAAAATTATTCATATAAGATAAAACATATTTCAGTGACTTTTAGATTGGATATTTTGAATCATCTGTATCAGTGCTTTCCTGCATCATTGTGAGACCTTAAAATTAAGTAGACCCTTCTAATGATATAAAAGCTTCATTTTTACTATTGATATTGACATGTGACTATCTTTTACAATGCAATGATTGTGTTATTAAAATTATTAATATCATAGTAATAGTGTTTGAAGTCTTTTCTTCATATGGCCTTGTAAGATTTTATCTTTCTGTAAGTCAGATTAAATTCTAAAAACATGTATTCATTTGAAGCAATACCTCCTTTGATCTTGCTATGTGAGACTCTGTGAGAATTAGATTGGAAGGAAAACATTTTTTCCTCATATTATGTCTGATGCATCATAAAGCAGTCTTAAGTTAATATGGAAAATAGTTTAGACTATTTGCAATGTATTAGTGAGTTCCGGTGAAAAGAGTTCTCATTTTATTCACAACCTCATTCAAATTCTCTTCTTTTTCTTATTTGCTTTTAGTTTGATTGAAGTAATTTAATCAAGTTCAGTAGAAAAATGTGTGTCTTTTAATTTTAATGAGCTAATATTAAGATTCCACTTTAGCATATTAACTCCTTAGTTGCTTTTTTAAAAGATTATTACTTAAGCGTATTTGTTCGAAAGAATAAAATGAAAATTGAAAGTAGGGCTCCTGGATTGCCAAGTGAAAACACAATGGTGTTTTTAATTATGTCATTTTATTTTTTAAAAAATCATCAGACTTAGTCCATGGGTAGGTGATAATTGCTTTATCTTATTTTGGGCATACCTGTATCTACAGTTCATCTGCACATTAGACTTCAAAGATGATATGGGATAGCTTGTTTTGAGAGCTCAGATCAACAATTTCATTTAAAACTCATGTTTAATTAATATCAGATTGGACATTCTTTCCATTTGTTTTTAAAAGAAAGATTATTTAGCCAGAAATTTGGACCACCAATTCATTTAACAATGTTGTATGCAGTAAGATTTATGAATAAGGTTTCACTCTACTTATATAACTCTGCTAAAAATTTTTAAATATATATTGTAGCCTTTTCAGGGAAAAAATAATTTATATAGTATGTCTCCTGTTGGCGTTATTCCCAAAAAGAGATTATAACTAACTTGTCTGATCGCTCACTTACAGGACAACCCTTCATTAATAGGGATGGTAACTGGCCGGGCTCGTCAGATAATAAGGCCCCAGCGATCTAAAAGGGCAATGGATTAATTGGAGGCTCTAGGAATCCTGTAGACTCGTAGGAAAATACCTTTCTTTTAAACTCATAATAAACAGATGATAAAAGTGCTTCTCATTACATCTGTTGCTTAACAAGTTTAAGACTAGATTTGCCTTCAGATATATTCATCATTATGATTTTTGCAGCATCACGTAGGAAAGTCTTCCACACATTTAAAGTTTTTTTCTATCTCCAGTATGCAGTGGCTTATTGATATAGAGGTTCATTGATGTTTGGCTCAATAAAACATAAGATGGAAACTTTGAGGAATTTTGTTTGAAACTTCACAAAAATTTGAGAAAATTAAGGAACTTTCTTTACACATCCATGTGCGAAAGGTGATATGAATAACTGAGAACCTTCTATATTTATTATTCTCTTTGAAATGTTTATTTTATACACAAGGGATAAATCAAGAAATATTAAAATTAAAAGTGCTTTTAAGTAAATTTTTATTTCTGTTCTCTTGCTAAAAGGATAAACATTTGAAATGCTGAAATGATTATTCCTTAGTTTCTGGAAGATATAGCCATATGTAAATCATTTTATTAAAGAAAAAAATCAATGTAGCAAATTCAAAACGAATCCTTTAATTTTTCACTTAATTTCATTTGTTACCAGGACACTGTTTTCATAACAGGAAAGGACAGCAACAGTGAAGGGCATGGTTTTTAAAAGAAACGAAGTTTACTCCAACACCAAAACATCTTTTGTCTTAATTTTGTGCAGCTGAAAAAAAATTTTTTTTCCTAAATAATGGCATAAGTAATTTTATAAGGCATTATTTGAAAATAGTTGGACTTGGGTTGAGGTAATTAAAAAAACCTTGCTTTTTGTATAGCATTAAAAACTAAAGAAAGAGGTTGTCTAAAATAATATATATATGGGAAACCTTTAATTTTCAAAAAGTCAAATAGCTTTTCTAGGGACATACACACACACAGATATATATATATATATAATGAGATATACTTTTAAGTTTGAGAATATACTGATATGCTAACATGTTATCCAGTGGTATCAATTGTCCAAAAATAATCCTTTTGGCTTTTGTAATACCTTATACAGAGAGTTTTAAGTTCTTGAAATCTGATTTTGATTAGGTTACAGTTAAAAATTCATATTCTTCAGGGTCAATTTTTTTTTAAAGAAATATAGAAAAACCTATCCATTGAGTACCCATTCAATACATTTAATTTAATGAGAACCTAGAGAGAGGGCAGCTACCCTAGTGTTAGCGAAAGTACTTTAGGGAGAAATTCTTGGAAAAGGTGGTGGCTATAGTGAGTTGTAAACAATAAATGGGAGTTAGCCAAGTAAAGGCAAAACAGTGTTACAGATGTAGGTTGAGCATCCCTAATCTAAATATCCAATATCCAAAATGCTCCAAAATCTAAAACTTTTTGAGTGCTGACATGATGCCCAAAGGAAAAGCTCACTGGAGCATATTGGATTTCAGATTTTTGGATTAGGGAAGCTCAACTGGTATGTATTCTGGAAATATTCCAAAATCTGAAAAAAATCCAAATCCAAAACACTTCTGGTTCCAAGCATTTCAGATAAGGGATATGCAGCCTGTATAGAGAACCTCATTTGCAAAGAAACCCAGAGATGAAGAAACAGCTTGTAAGTACAGGGACTTACAAGTCATTTCATGTTTCTGAAACGAAGTTTGAGATGAGTTATGTTAAGAAATGAAGCTACAGGTGGGCTGAGAACAGATCATGAAAGGTCTCATCTGTGATGATGAGTAGCTTATATTATGGTTTATGTTTCAAGGGAGCCATTGAAGGGTTGGATACAGAAAAGTGTGAGATCAGGTATGTTTTGGACCCCTTGCTGTGGTGGCAATGGTAGGCATAGGATGGGAGGCAGACAGCTTATGATGTTGTTGGATTGACTTAAGCCTGAGGCGGTGATAATAGCTGAGAGAGGGCAGTGGTGGAATGAATAGAGAGGAGGATGAAAAATAATTATGAAGTAAAATTGGCAGGATGTGCTATGTTGGACAGGGAGCAAAAGGGAGAGGGAGCTTTGATAATGACTCCCAGGTCTCTTAGATAACTAGGTAGGTAATGAAAATTACTAAGATAGGGAATATAGGAGCAGCAATCCTGTATTTCATTTTTAGGAAAGAGGATGCAAAATCAGTTTTACATATGTTGACCTTGAGGTTCTAGGGGACCTCCAGAGTTGGAGTGGCACAGGAGTGTCCTGTAGTCAGTTGGAGATATGTAAGTCTGAAAGTAAAGGAGAGGGCAGTGCTGGGGACAGATTTGTTTTTTTCAGTTTGTAGTTGGCAATTGAACTCATCATGGTGATAGACAGAGCCACCCAGGCAGAGAATGTAGAGTGAAAAGAGCAATTGCCTGAGAATGAAGAAAATGAAATCTTAGGAAATAACTAGCTTTAAAGGAGTTAATGGAAAAACAGGAGACAGATCCAGAGCCACATAAGGAAACCAGGGGGATATGGGGTCCCATGCATCAACTCAGTAGAGCAACACAGCAGAGAGGTCCAGAGAGCCTGTTGTCCTTGGGGACCTCAGTGAGAGCAACTTCAGTAGAGTGCTAGAGACCAGGGGGTAGAGGCTGCAGGTGTGGACAGTGTGAGATACTGAGCTAAGTCCTGACCCTGAAACTTGCCATCACGAAATCATCCTTGGTGTCAGCTTGCTTTGTAGTCACGGATCTCTGTCTCACTAAGGTGAAAATGAAGCATGCTCAGATAATGTGCAGGAAGCATGACTTGAGCAATATAATGAGACTGCTTTCCTACAGAATCAGTGAATGAATTGAAGCCCTCCAAGGTGTTTAGGATATCATCATTCTTACCACTGCTGACATCATCCTTTTACAGGTCAGCACAAATCACAGACTCAGCTTGCTCACATCTTGTTAGCATGCGTGTGTGTGAAGTTGTGGCACTGGGCCACACACCTGTACTTGTACATTGCACTCAGCCTGCAGACTTATTATTAATGCATGGTGTACCAACCACTGCCTGGCTTTCAGGACAAATCCTTAGTTTTAATGAAAGTTTTACAATTTTTGACAACAGCTGTATTAAACTCTCTTCCATCATGGACTGCTTTTAACAATAGAGTTCAATCTTGCTTAACTGGCCTGTTCCATTCTCACACAATTTAATGTTCCCTTCCCCAGCCTACTGTTCACTCCCTGGCATGACTTTAGCTTTCATTTCACTCATTTCCTTGATGCCTCCTGCTGTCCTTTGTGGAATTGAGACCTACAACCCTTTGCTCATCCTCCTTACCGCCTCCATCAGCCCCCTGCTGGCTTCACTTCCTTCTCTATCTAGTCTAGGCTTCATGGCCCATTACTTTAAAACTTTCCCTCTTGTCCTTCTGTCCCTCTCACCTAGTAAAGCCCTTAAGGCTGGCTCCATCTAGCTTCTCGTGGCCTACCGCAGGCTGCTGCAAACCTTTGCGTGGCCGTGCAGACTGATGCTGTCCCTTTATCGCTGCAGCCTCTGTAGTCTCCAGCCTCACCTGAGCATTTATTGCTACCCACAAAGCCTGTGTGTGTCTCTCCTGAGTTTGCAGAGGTTTTCTACAACAGATGTTTCAAATTATCTCTACTTTTCTTAATCCACTCGTTTTTATATGTTACACGGCCAGTAGTTGTTGACTGATTCTGAATCTTAGCATAAAGCAAACTTCTAAAGGCAGTGTGTTGAAATATGTGCATTTTAAGGAGATTTCAGAGTTTGACTTGGAAAAAACTGTTGAAATGAAAGAAATTCATATGGGCTTAGCCTACATAGATTCTTCTATGACAACCATGAATAGTAAAGCAATTGGGCATCCAAAACCCTTCCCATTCTACGTCCCTTCCCATGTCCTATGTATGGATGCACACATAACTTTCTGCTCTTAGGGGCATGCTCCCTCTCTTCTGGATCCCACAAGACTAAGAGAGCATCACCTTTCATCTTCAGAATTTTCTCACACAGTTTCCCTTGAAAACATAATAGAAATTATATGAAAGAGGGAAGACAGTATATTTTAGTCAGGGTTCTTGGTTGCAAGCAGTTGACTCTGGCTGTAGTTAGCAGAAAAGAAACATAGTAAAAGGAAATTGGGAGAACTCTACAATTTAATAATAAAAAGACAAATAACCCAATGTAAGAAATGGGCAAAGGACCTAAATAAATATTCTCCAAGGAAGTTATACCAATGGCCAATAAACATAGAAAAAGATGCTCAGCATCATTAGCCATTAGAAAAATGCAAATGAAAACCTTAATGAGATACCACTTCATACCCACTAGGATGGGTAGAACTAAAAAGCCAGATGACAGGAGCTCACTAGGAGAAATCAGGTCCTTTTCCACTGCTGTTGGGAAACAAACAAATTAAAAGATCCACTACGCTTTTGTGTGCAATTTACATTAGGACTACAATGCAAATTGCTATAGACTTAGTTTGATTTTTGAGCAAGTTCATTTGATGCTGAAAGGTTGAAATTATAGGTTTGATTGCCATTAATGGTTTTATCATCAGCCACCTTATCTTCTATAACTTTACTCTGCAGTCTTACAAATTATTTCTCTGATACCAAGGAAAATCAGGTAAAAGAGTATATGGATTATTCATTATAAAGCCATCCTGACCTTGTGGGGAGATGGGGAGAGAAAATTCAGATTTTAGACCTTGCTGATGTGGGATTAGTCTTCAATAAAATGCAAATTGCCTATGTTTAATAATCTAAAGTGACTGGATAAATTTTATCCCTGAAGTCAATAATTTTACATTACTCTTCAATTTTTAAAACCTTATGAAATATTTGAAAAGACAGTTAACATAGTTGATAATTCCAATAATTAATGTCAATAGTTCAAACACTTTAGGATATGTTCCTGAGTGTAATAACATGTGTTAAAAATCATTGTAGATAAGTAAATCTTGAGTTTTCTTATTGAGGATTTATTTATAGCAGGACTTTCTTCTGCTTGGCTTTGGGTAACATTTCCGGCAGGAACATCACAGAAATAATGCTGTTTCCTTCTCACTGGAATAGACCGGGAAGCACACGGTGTTGGTTTGTCCCCTTACTGCTACTGTTATCTTTGGTCACGTGGCTGACATTGTGTCTGCCAGTTCTCACCACTGTAAAGTTACCATTTTTCCCTTTGTAATTAATCTATTTATAGGGAGATACCTCAGGACTATGTACATATTCTGTTACTCCAAAATTTTACCCTCTAGTTTTGGTATTCATTGATTGTTGTTAAGATACTTGCCCAAAGGTGATTTCTAATTCCATCATTTCTTCTGCAATTACTAGTTGACTTTCTATGGAAAGGCAAATGCATTCCTTCTCCCCTATTTATATCACTGTAGGTTCATGGATTCTTATTTATTCAATGAGTTACAAGCTATTATGATAATTATTTTGATGTTCAAGTTATCCCCGATTTGGCCAGTGGGAGCCCCTTTCTGCTGGCTCCCATGTCCTTCTGTCATGTCCCCGTCGCCCTTTGAGCATTTCTTTACTTTCTGGGACAAGATGTTTCAGACTAATTTTGTGCTTTAGCTACCCCAGCTACCCCAGCTCTGGAATAAGCCATTTCTCCAAGGATGCTAATTTATGTTTTAAGTGGAGGAAGGAATCTTGTATCTTATGCTGACTTTCCAAAATAATATTGGCAGATAAGACATAGAAGTTCCTTTAAAAACATTAGAAACACTTCAGTTGTTCTCTTATTCCCTAAGTTTCCTCTGTGTGCTTAGGGCTAGATGCTTCTAATATAAATGAAGTTTAACTCCAATTCACATTTCAAAAACAACATCAAAAAAATTGGTAGAAGCAGATAAATGCTGTAGATGTATAGAGATGAGCTAGAAACCTAGGGCTTGAGAAGAAAGTAGGATTTGAATAAATAGAAGCAGGGAGAATATTCAACTCATGGGTACAGAATAAGCAAAGGTAGAGTGCTAGGAATCAGCATGTCTTATTAGGAAATTTTGATGAGCCTGACTGTTCAGCGGTGATAATAATGTTGGCAATTAGTGGATGGGTAGGATCCAGTTTATTGGAAGTATGTATTCCAGGCTGACTGATTTAGACTTTATCCTATAGGCAATGAAGAGTCCTTATGTTTTGGGGGCTGTGTAGTCATAAAGAGTATGTTTTAGGAAATTTGATATGATGTGATATTGCAGAATAGATTGAAAAACAGAAGACAAGTTAGAAAACTGTTAAAAGAATTGGGTCTAAGGCAGTAGGAATATAAATCAAAAGGAATGAATAGATAGGAAAGGAATTTGGAAGGAAGAAATGATGTTAGTGTTTGAAATCTGGATTACTGGGAGAATGGGAAACTGAGAGAAATAGGAAATTTCTGATTTTTATAAGGGACAGAAAACAGAAATAAATTGCAAATAGAAACTCAAAGGAAAAACAGGTTTGATGATATCAAAATTTTTATTTAATTGCTTTTTCCTATAATGGTCGATTAAAAGCCATAGAAATACTCCATAACTTTTTATACAAAATAATATAGTTGAAAATCAATGACTTGGGACTATAGAAGGTCATAATCACTAGATATAGTACTGCTTGCTGAATTTTCTGTTAGAAATAGATATTTGGTAATAGCTTTAATTTTCATATTTTTAGATTTATAGTGAAATGGAAAGTGGTTTTGGCTTAATATGCTCTAGTATATTCAACCACACTACCAATCTCAAATCAGATCTCTGAATTGAGATCCAGATTCCTGATTGATTTAAAATATATGGCTCTTGTTGGTATTTGGTGGGTGGTGAGAAATTTGTTTATAAGTGTAGCATTTGATTCTTTTGGTGTTATTGAACTTCACATTCCCATCTCCCTCATTTAAAAAAACTATTATTGGCCGGGCGCGGTGGCTCACGCCTGTAATCCTAGCTCTCTGGGAGGCCGAGGCGGGCGGATTGCTCAAGGTCAGGAGTTCGAAACCAGCCTGAGCAAGAGCGAGACCCCGTCTCTACTATAAATAGAAAGAAATTAATTGGCCAACTAATATATACAAAAAAAAATTAGCCGGGCATGGTGGCGAATGCCTGTAGTCCCAGCTACTTGGGAGGCTGAGGCAGGAGGATTGCTTGAGCCAGGAGATTGAGGTTGCTGTGAGCTAGGCTGACGCCACGGCACTCACTCTAGCCTGGGCAACAAAGCGAGACTCTGTCTCAAAAAAAAAAAAAAAAAAAAAAAAAACTATTATTTTTAACTTCAACTTTGTCTAAGGAAAAAGCCATCACAAACTAAGAACTTTGCTGAACAAGAACTTAAAATCACCAAGTATGTGACAAAGACATTCTTTGCGATACATTGAGAGATAAGAGTAGAAGGAATCCAGACCTGCATATTCCAGCCCAAGTGAGAGTGAGTTTTCCTGAAGAAATATTTTGCCATTTAACTCATTGTTACAATTAAACATATTTAGATCTTATTCAGACCATCCTTCTTCACAGATACAGCAAGAGAATGACGTAGGTTTGTTATCTCTGTAGCTACTACCTTTTCAGGTTTTCTGAACTGGCTTGAATCCTAGCGGTTACATCTGAAGACTAACCCTCGTTCTATCCATAGGTCTGTTTATTTGTTTGTTAATAGGTTAACATATGAACTTCCTAATTAAAATCCGTTGAAAGAAATCATTACACGAAGTAATGTATTAGCCATATAATGTGTTGGGATAGTGCTGGGTGACTATCATAATTTCTGCTGGTACAGTTCATAAAAAGGAAAATAAAGTTAGTTCTTTTTGTTGGGAAAGAAGATTTCATGTTATCTGTGTTTGCAGGCTTTCTGGCTCATATGCTGGAGGAATCCTTGCTGCGGGGGTGTTTTCATTTTCTCGTCTAACATGGCAGTGGTCCATTGCAGCAGAGGTTTTTAGCTTAAACAATCTGTTTGTGGGGCTGCTTATGGCTCTTACTGTACATTTTGAGGAGGCGGCATCTGCAAAGGAGAGATCAAAGGTAACCTATTTTGATCAAAGTGAAATCGTTTATTTGTTTTAATTTTTAGACAGATGCTGTATTTCTTTTTAACTTTCGCTTAAATACTGTTTGTCTATGCTGATTACTGTCAAGGTAATCTAGGCGTGTTGCGAGAGAAAATGTTCTCAGTTTTTTTCTTGTGGATGGAACCATGATAGCCCTTATAAAACATAAAAACTTTTTTTTGCCCTCGGAGTTCAGAAGTTTTTTGGAGATTAAGGGGATTATGAAATTCCTTTGTGTTGCATGGGAAAGATAGGCTTTTGTTGTGTGTGTGTTATCATAAGGTGCCAAGCTCTAGACTGACCCCCCTTAAATTATGATATACTGACTCACTCCCTAGTTGCCAAAAAAAAGTCAAATTTGTAATTTTTTTAACTAAAACGAGAGGATCAAATGTAGATATGAAGTAGTTCAGAAGAGATTACAGTGAATTTTAAGGCAGACATTATTGTCAGAATAATTTGAAATGTGAAAGAATCCTATCTTCTAAGAGCTTACAGTCTGTACATTGAAAGATGCTAAAACAGCTTAGTATAGGCAGCCTTGTGTCATTAAAGAATAGAAACAAAAGAACATCATGGTTTATCTATGATTCCCATAAATAGATCTGTGATGCTATTAAAGATCTTTTTTTTTTTTTTTTGCTTAAAAAATTTCTGTTTATGTTAAAGAAGAATTCTTCAATACATTTGTTAAAGAGTGGTAAGGCAGACTTGATTCCAGTTGAGGTATAGGGGCTACTGCAGTAGGGTTTTGTACTAGGGGAGAGAGGTCGGGATCAACTTTAAATATAACACGGAAGAGTGAGAATTTATAGCCAAAGATCAGGATGTGGGTCAGTGGGTAGGAAATCATTGAGAGGAAACATCAGGGGTAAAGGGAAATTCTGGGTAACCAACTGAACTGGATCCTTGCTGAAGGCAGACCAGAGAGATCAGACATCACCCAGGGAACCCATCACCCAGGAGGATGAGCAACCTGATCAGATATCGAGTGTGATCACATGTTGAGGGTGGAAGGTTCTGGCAAAACTGACTTAGTAGGATTCTTGCTAAAACTGGACAATGCAGAGATAAACATGGAAACCCAAAAGTCAGGGCCTAGTTGTAGAGACAGTTCAGAGGAACTTGACTAGAGTTTGTTGAAAGAGATACTCTTTGTCAATTATAAAACTAACACATGTTAAAAAAAAAAAATAAAAACACCACTGTGAAATAACCAGGGTTCTAATTGATAAAAGGTGCTATATTTCATTTATTTAATAGGAGAAAAAGTAAAACAATTACTGAACTTCAGTTATAGATTTTACTTGAATAAGAATTATGTAATACCCTATTATTGTTAGAACTTATCTAGTCATCATACAGGACTTTCTAAAAGTCAGTTTGAAGACAATTATTTAAGTTCAAACTGCAATTACTTGATGTCAAAAATATTAACAAAAATAATGGTGATAAATATTAGTGACTGTTAAAAGTATATAATTAATTGCATCTGAGGGGTTGATTTTAACCTGATCTATAATACAAATGCTTGGTTTTAATATAAAAATTGGCATTTTGTATTTACTTAGAGTACTGGTGAATTTTTAACTTAGATTTTTTTCTTTTATTTATTTTCAGATAGCTAAAATTGGTGCTTTCTGCTGTGGCCTTAGCTTATGTAATCAGCACACAATAGTGCTCTATATTTTGTGCATAATACCTTGGATTCTCGTTCGACTTTTAAAAGAGAAGGTAGGTTTGTGAATTTTGCAAAAATTAAAATTCATAATATTTTACTTAGATCTTATATGACATTTGTATCATCAGAAAACATGAAGGTTTAATTTTTCTTGGGTTTCATGGAGAGCATAAATAACCTTGGGCCCTACCAATATTGACTGAAAAAAATAGGATTTACAAAAATTATGCAGTATTGATTGCAGTGGCATCTGGCCTGTTTCATAGTTTCATGATTCTGAATAGCACCTCGATGAAAATAGGCTGAAAGGACTTAAAGCAACAACATGGAATTTCCTTAATTGTTTTACTATACATTCTAAGACACAGAGTGGTGCGCTGGTAACACTCCATTCATTCAGCGCTTTGTCGAGTCCCTGCTCTGTGCCATAGGCCTGCTCCAGGTGCTGGAGACTTAGCTCTCAACACAGCAGCCAACATCCCTGCTATTATGAGCTAAATAATAAAATCTCTGCTACATAGCACTCCTATTTTCTCAGAATCTATGTCCCTAGAATCAAAAATGATTTATTTTCATTTCTTCTTTCTCTGAAAGAAAACATGATTGTTAATTAAAATGGCAGGAAAAAGCAACATAGGAAAATTGCTTCATTAGGCATTGGGAGATATAGGTACCCAGAGGTTAAAATAGTCTGTATACAAAGCCAGTGCTGGAGTCATTTTACTTTATTTATTGTTTGTGAACAAACTCAGCTTTATTTGCCATTTTATTATTTGTTAATTATATAATTAAATTATAATAGAAAACATACAAAGCAAATAAAATTAGTATATAGAAATAGGGTCATAATTATACCCAAGCTTTTAGATAACCGTATTTACTGTACTTGAACACATTTTGGTTCTGAGCTTCTTAACAGCAAAGCAAAAAGGATAACATAAAGATTATAAAATTCTTATTATGTGATTAAAAAGTAAATAAAAAGGGAAATATAACAGTTGACTGGAAAGAGCAACTTTTCCTTGGAACTGAATTCTGTGAAGTCAGTCATGTAAGTCCTTATGTAAGGGATATAAAACAAGCAGTGTCTTTAACACTGATTTTATAGAGTATACAGAAAGTTCTTTATATGGTCTTTTATTATATAAACGCTTGATTTAAAAATGGAGATATGAACTATAACTCAGTGAAACTTTTCTATGGAATATAACCCTGGGGAGGCCCAAATATTTGTCTTGTGAACCAATGGATGCACAGATGGGGGTAGATGGACACCATGTCCCACTCTAGTATTGGTCATCTTTGCCAGGCTTCAGACCTGAACAGACATCAGACAGGTGCATTCTCTCAAAAAGACCTAAAAAGCACATATTTCATGTTCGTTGACTAAAAGGAAAACCATATACTTTCTATAAAGCATGCAGGACTCAGTTGACAGTTTGGGAGCCTGAACTAAGGGGCTTGTTTGCCCTGTGCTGAGGTGAGCTACCAGTGAATGATGAGATTTTGAGAACTGTGGCTCTTCAACAGACCTTCATTTCCATTATTTAAATAGCCGAGGCTAGAAAATAAGGTCTGACAATGAAGTGGCAGGATGGTTGGATTTGAGGCAGAGCAGGAAGTCCTGCATGAGGTGGTTTCAGCCCTGCCTGTGCACTTAAATTATCTGGGAAGCATTACAAAACTGTGTATTTGTGTGTGTATGTACGCATTGGTACATATATATGTACACACCTATATAGTAAGTATGTATGTATATGTATGTGTGATTATTTGGGGATGTGATCCACCCCAAAATAATTCTGATAGAATTGATCTGGGGTGAGGCCCAGACATCACTATTTTTTAAAAGCTGCCCCAGGTGATTCTAATGTGCAGCTAGGACTAAGAACCACTCCCAACTCTCAGTAATAGCTGTCTCCCTGTTTATTTTTCACACAAAAAGAAAATTCTGCAGCAAGTTCATCTTACCATTCTAAATTCACCTTCATAATATACAGGAACTGCCAAAATAAACATTTACTTTCTTTAAAATCACTTTTAAGAATAGCAAAGGCATATTGTTAGATTAGTTATTTCTTATACTCTTTTCATGCCATCATTTTTTATGCATCTCATTACTGCTATGGAAATCTCAAATGAAATCAGTACTATAATAAAACACTTCATTTCCAATTAAGATGTTTATTTGAAAATACTAATATAAATCAGCTGCTTGTTCTACTTCTGGCGAATGCAAACCTTGCTTCTTATTTTCATCCTCATTTCAAGAGAAATATGGATTTCTCTTTTTCGTAAAGAAAAAACTGGCAATCTGCAAATACGATATTTATAAGAGATGCCTTTCCAAGTTACTAAAGCAACTTGGTATCTTGGTTCAAATACTGGAATTGGTTCAATAGACCAGAATTCATACTCTTTTGGACTTCGTCTTTATAAAACTTTGTACATACTGTCCTCTTTTAGAAGTGTACAGATGAGAAATATATTCCCCCAAATAAGGTATATCAGGCAACATTGTTACATATAACAACAAATTTCCCTTAGTACTCTATCCTATATGTAAATTGAGGGGAAAAAGCATTTGGATGAGCTTAGAGGTTATGTAAAAGCTAGCTTCATTTGTGCCAAACATGTCTATGAAATGTCCAGAACTCTTGTTGAAAGACTTATATTGTCAATGTATAATCATAATAAAGTAACATCCTGATGATGATGATGAAGTGAATTGGTGTTAGAATAGTATTTCAGGCATATTCAAAATCAGCCAAACAACACTTAATCACTTCCTACTGGGTTATCTCAGCTATGCGATGCTGCATGTCATGACATGGTTTTAAATGTAAGAGATATAATAAACATGATACTCGTGAGTCTTTGCTAATATTATTTGCTTCACTCAGATTTCACCTGCCATGCAAAGGAGTTCAGGCGGATGCAATTTTCTAGTAATCCACAGTAATCAGAAGGTTTAACATAGTATTCTGTGGTGACTTAATATAAATTGAGAGATCAGCTCTGAGTAAACACATTTGATGTTTTCCTTGATGTATTCTTGAAGTTCCAGGATGAATCGACTAAAATAAACATTGTTCTACAACCCAATGTGCTCTGCTGCAGGAACTCTCCCTGGGCTTTCTGCTGAGGTTGGGTCTGTACTTCTCTGCTGGTTTGCTGCCTTATGTCTACCTTCCTATCTCATCCTACCTCAACCAAGCCCGGTGGACCTGGGGAGACCAGACAACACTGCTAGGATTTTTGACGCATTTTCTCAGGGAAGAATATGGAACATTCAGCCTGGTAAATTTATGTTTAAATCCCTTCTTAGGAAATAAGTGGCAAAACTTCAGTGCTCTGCCTGGGCCTTGATGGGAAAACAAAAACAAAAACAATTAGTATTTGTTAATGACAATGGATAGAATTTTCATTTCAGTTATTTATGTAACTGACTTTCTCTTTTGAAATGTGGCCTTTGACATAATAGAAAAAAATTAGAATCCCTTGACTTGACATCCATCCTACTGTTGTATATCCTAAATATACTTTTCAGGAAAGCAAGCATTAAAAAGAGTCTGCCATATCTGCAGTTGAAGCATTTCAGTCCTGTTAGCACTGAGTACCACTGTGGGCACTTAAGTTGTGAAGAAAAATATTTGGAAAAGATTAAAGGGGGAAAAAAATCAAATTTTTAAATTTACCTTAACAAAATCACTTTTTTTATATATATATGTGTGTGTGTGTATGTGTGTACATATATATACATATATATATTTGATGAGCAGTGTTCATGTTAGTATTTAGTTTCAGAAATCTGTAAATGCTTCATAATTTGAGTTCACTAATGGAAACAGTGTGCCCTAAAGAGATTCAAAAGGCCTTACTTTCCCTAAGATATATATTAAATGTAGTTGCATTAAAGGTTATCTGAAAAATGAAAGGATAAACAGAAGATTTTTTATTTTATTATAGATGTTATATCAAGTTATTCTTTCATGGTTTGTGTTTTTTGTGTTCTACTTAAGAAGGCAAGTCTCAGAAGAGTACATGGTATATGATACTATTTATACAGAATTCTAAACCATGCAAAAACTAAACAATCTATTGTTCAAGGGCACATACAAAAGTAGCAAAACAATATATTTATAAAAAGGGGAATAATTAACACCAAATTCAAGGTAGTAGTTACCACTGGGGGATAAGGAAGAAGAGGCCTATGAGGGCTTGGTGAAATGTTATTGATGAGGTTTTATTTTTTAAATGAATGGTAGGTCTGTAGATTTTTTAAAAACTCTTTTATCCCTTAAATATACACCATATATATTTTTTACATATAGCTGTTATTTCATAATAAAATAGATTAATAAAAGGATAATTATAATTATTTTGACTTAGGAGTTTGACACTTTAAATTCATATTTTGCTTTACTTATATTGGTTATTTCATAAAAATATTTTCTGAGGGCCATTTCAGATTTGAAATTTGTATAAATCACACAGAATTATGAAATTATAGACTATCAGGTTGTAATGAACTTTAATCAGAGTGTCTGAAGAGCTTAAAGAGAGTCTATAACAGAAATGTAAAAAGACTATTAATTCATTAATGTGTTAATTATTCATACTGGAATAGTTTAACTGATTTTTAGCCAACTATTATTTCTAAAATTTTTCCTAAATGATGTCCAAGTTAGTTTACGGTGACTTCTTTTTTTTTTTTTTTGAGACAGAGTCTCGCTTTGTTGCCCAGGCTAGAGTGAGTGCCGTGGCATCAGCCTAGCTCACAGCAACCTCAAACTCCTGGGCTCAAGCAATCCTGCTGCCTCAGCCTCCCGAGTAGCTGGGACTACAGGCATGTGCCACCACGCCCGGCTAATTTTTTTTTCTATATATTTTAGTTGGCCAATTAATTTCTTTCTATTTATAGTAGAGACGGGTCTCGCTCTTGCTCAGGCTGGTTTCGAACGCCTGACCTCGAACAATCCGCCCGTCTCAGCCTCCCAGAGTGCTAGGATTATAGGCGTGAGCCACCGCGCCCGGCCAACGGTGACTTCTTTTTAAAAATTCAATAATGCTCTGAAGTAAAGACTTTGAATGAAGAGAGTTGTTGCATTGTACATTTAAAATTTATATCTTTTAAATCAGATCATTAAAATATGGTAGGCTAATAAAGCTTCAGTTTAATGCTTGTGCAAATAAACTTTTCTCTTTTTTGTTTAGGCCAAATCTGAAATAGGATCAAGTATGTCTAAAATGTTGCTGTGAGTATGAAATATTTAAACTATTTTTAAATGAACTCTCTATTCCTTTAAAATTTTTAGGGATTTCTGAGTTCATCTCTTTGTGAAGTATGTCTGAGAAGTAGTTTTCACCTCTACAGTTAACAATTGTTTGTATATACGGTTGTCCCTCAATATTTGTGGGGAATTGGTTCCAGGACCTCCCAGGGATACCAAAATCTGGAGATACAGATTCTCAAATCTCTGATATAAAATGGGGTAGTATAAGTATATAGCCTACACACATCCCTCCTATATACTTTCAGTTATCTCTAGATTACTTATAAAACCTAATACAATGTAAATGCTGTGTAAATAGTTGTTATAATATATTGTTTAGGTAATAATGACAAGAAAAAAAGCCTTCATATGTTTAGTATAGATGCAGTTTTTTTTCCTGAGTATTTCTGATCCAAAGTTGGTTTACTCCATGGAGGCAGAACCCATGGCTACAGAGAGCCAACCATACTATGAAATATTCTAGCATTTCCTTTAATAAGATAAAGCTTAAAGTGAGCAATAAATATAACAGTGAATGACTGGGCATGGTGGCTCACGCCTGTAATCCTAGCACTCTGGGAGGCCAAGGTGGGAGGATAACTTGAGCTTAGGTGTTTGAGATCGGCCTGAGCAAGAGTGAGACCCCATCTCTAACCAAGCAGAAAAAAAAAAATTAAAAAGAAATAAGATAAAAAAATTAAAAAGAAAAAATACAACAGTTAATGAGAATATTAGACTACATAGAGCATTTATAAAACTGTAATGTTTCAACTTTCAATTAGCTTCAAAATTACCCAATGTAATGTTGCTTTATAAATGATTTGTTCTTTGTTCTTGTTTTTTATTGTCCTTCTTTTGGAGACATTTTGTAACATTGTATTTAGCACAATTTGAACAATTACTGTCTTGTTATTTTGGTTTTTAATTCTTCAGAGCTTAATGTCTTTAATGTCTCCTATGACTTTCTTTAGGCTGTCCTTGTCTGAGCTCTATTTTTGACTTACATCTTTTTAACATCCAACCTTATTAGAGCCAGCTTAAAGCAAATATATTTTGATCTATATTATCCAATAGGATTCTTTGAAAAATGAGTTAATATTTGCTTTAAAATCTTCACAGATTAAGACAACTTGAAAAATATTCATACCAACTTGAAAAATACCCATACTAATTATAATATTCTCAATATAAAATTTTGGAAGAAAAGGTGTCCTTAACACTAAAGGGATCTCCTAACTAATGACTAATTTGTAACTCTTGGGGCTATTTTAAAAAACTATGGGGAGAATATTTCAACCTTTTGTGTAAGGCAGTTCATGGGTTCTTATAATTTCTTTCTTGTTTACTTACTTATTTGCTTCCTTCGACCCATCCTTTCTTCTTTTCTTTTTAAACAAGTTTTGTTTCCTATTCCAAAAAGAAGTACATAACCGTTAGAGAAAATTTAGAAAATACAAGTAAGTAAAAATAAGAAAATTATAGCTCTCTGGGAGGCCGAGGCGGGCGGATTGCTCGAGGTCAGGAGTTCGAAACCAGCCTGAGCAAGAGCGAGACCCCGTCTCTACTATAAATAGAAAGAAATTAATTGGCTAACTAATATATATATATATATATATATATATATATATATATATATATATAAATTAGCCGGGCATGGTGGCGCATGCCTGTAGTCCCAGCTACTTGGGAGGCTGAGGCAGAAGGATTGCTTGAGCCAGGAGATTGAGGTTGCTGTGAGCTAGGCTGACGCCATGGCACTCACTCTAGCCTAGGCAATAAGAGCGAGACTCTGTCTCAAAAAAAAAAAAAAAGAAAATTAAAATTACCTATAATTCCAACATATAACAGAAAATCACAATTATTAATCTGTTGACATTTTTGTCTGTATCTTTCCACTTTTTTATATTTTTGCTTTAAAAAATAGGATCATACTATACATATTGTTTTATTAGCCTGCTGCTTTTCACTTTACCTTACATCTTGAAAATATTTCCCTGACATTAATTATTTTTACATAAACTTTTGATGGTTCTCACAATTGATTTAAAATAATTATTTTTATGTATGAGACTTTTGTGACTCCTTTTTCTTTTTTAGGGGGGAGAAGGTAGCAAGAAGCTTAGTTTCCTTTAAAAGATAAAGACAGCCTTTTCAACATCTCTGAGCTTTCATTTTATTCTGCTTTACTCAATGCAGAAAGACTCACTGCCTGCTGTTTTCTACCTACCTTCCAGAGGTTGTTATAACATTAACAAATATATTGCCTTAACAAATCCCACACAGACTCCAAAGAACTCTCAAGAGTAATCCATACATTTAACTTTTATTAGTTTGCACATAAAAGTCATCTATTGTGAGACTTAAAGGCTTCCTTTACATTAAAATAATAGTAGGTCGTATACCCAGAAAAAAAGGCTTGACAAAAGTGATGACCACTCACACCCATGCTATTTGTTCAAACCAAATCATCATGTAGAATGGAGGCATAATCCTCTGAGGGAGAATTTCTAGTCTTTAATTGTTTCAGGTGGACAGAAGTGTTGAAAAAGGCAACTCATAATTAACTTACGAGAAAATCCTTCAAAATGATGGAACCTAATCATCTACCCTTTTCCAGTCAAGCAAATTAAATTCTTTCCCCATGCATATCTCCAAATTGCAATCCTGTACAAGGAAATTATTGAATCTAACCTTAGGCAGTGACCATCTTTTGGAGCTTACATTTAAGCAACAGATTTTGAAGAATTAATTTTGAGACTGACTTCATTCCTTTTGAAGAATGGTTTGAAATGGGCCTCATGCTGGAATCAATTTTTCAAGTGTATTTGAAAATAAGTAAGGATATCTGCTCATAGTAGATGAGTCTCCATTAGTAAAATACACATTGTATGGTTTCCATAATTAGGGCATCACATTTTCTCCAGTAAAATTGCCAGTAGGGAGAAGAAAGTTCTTTGAGATAGTGTAGAGAATTGTTTCTATTTTAAAAATCAGAGACTACTAGAGCAGAAGCTATTTTAGAACTCAGATAACCTCTGAAAAGGCTTATTAGTTAATGGAAGAATTTAGTTTAATCATAAGGAAAAAAAGAATACATTTCTCTGAAATTGCTTAAATGTTTTTCAAACCAAATAATATAGAAAACAAGGAAGCCTTTTAAAGAAGATTACCCAAAAAAGGAATGGTTGGAGATCACCTCTATTAGGCTTTGTTTCCTTCATGATTGGATGTCCAAAAAGCTATTGGAATTTTGTTTTGATTTGCTAAATCACTGGAGGCCATGTCTACACTGCCAACAGAAGAAAGTTAAAAAACTCATTTCAAACAACTTCTTATCAAACCAGTCAGGGATATTCTATATAGCATACCTATATCAAAAATACAGAAGAGGCCAGGCAGGGCGGCTCATGCCTATAATCCTAGCACTTTGGGAGACTGAGGTGGCAGAATTGCTTGAAGCCAAGAGTTGGAGACCAGCCTGAGCAAGAGTGAAATCCCATCTCTACAAAAAAACAGAAAATTTAGTTAGATGTGGTGCATGCACCTGTAGTCCCAGCTACTCGGGAGGCTGAGGCAGGAGGATCGCTTGAGCCCAAGGGTTTGAGGTTGCTGTGAGCTAGGCTGACGCCACCACACTCCAGCCCAGGTCACAGAGCAAGACTCTGTCTGCAAAAGACAAAACAAAACAAAACAAAAAATACAGAAGAATTATTTGTTCTGATCTTATCCCAAATTGTGTAAGTTGGTAACTAAACGTTACAATTGGAAGACATCTTAGAACTATACCTCTTTCTATGGTACTTTTTCTCCCAAATTTAAAAGAAGAAAAAACGATTTTGAAATCTGACCCTAGCCTTTACAGTTGTAATCAAATGTATTCTACAAAGAATATTTTATTTGGAATTAACCTAATTTGTTTTCTGCCGACAATAAGTTAGGTTGTTTTTTTGCAGTTCTCAAGTAACAAATATGAGGACCGAACTCTCATTCAACATCCAAGCCCTCGCAATTTGGGCAAATATATGTTTAGCAAGAAAGTGAGTAATAGAATTTCTTTTCATGCTATTTTTCCCATGTTCATGAACTGAATTAATGTTTTCGGTATGTCATTGTAGAATATTGTTGGTATTATTTTATACCCCAAATAAATGACTCTCCTAACTACTTCTATTAGGACAAATTTTATATATTGCTTTCTTACTAGCTTTTCTTTTCTGATTATAAATCAGTGATTTCAAAAAGACTGAGCAGTATATTAACAGTCTAAGTAATCAATCATTTGATGTCCTAAACTTCAGGTTTGATCTCTTTCTGTGCCCATTAACTGATTATTATTATTGATTTGAAAAAGAAGCAATTATTAAAATTCCTCTGATGATAAAAGAAGGCCTAAAAACTACAGACTCCATAACTTTTTTATTCATTTACTATCTGGTGTGTTGAATGTATGTATTTTTATGTAAATGGATATTTGTACATGCATCTACAGTTTTGTTTGCTCAATAAACATTATATTGTGAGGATTTTCCCATACCATAAAAATACTTAAAAATCATTTAAATGTGTATATAATAGTCTAACCTGTAGCCACAGGAGAATGAATTTAAATGTTCTTCTACTTAAGAATCTTTAGATTGCTTCCACTTTTTCTACTATTATAAGTAGTACTAAATCATTTTTATGAATTCTTCTTTGCACTTCTGGTTATTGCTTAAAGATTTATGCCTACATGTCAAATAACTGAGTCAATGATTATGATTATTTTTAAGACTCTTGATATAAATATTATCAAATTAACTTTTCTGAAAGATTATACTAACATACATTGTCATACTACTGCATTCATACAAATGTTGAGATTTGCCATTTTTTAAATCTTTATTATTTCAAGCATGAAAATATTTTTATTTTGCATGTTTGATTACTTCTTAAATTTAACAAGATTAATAACTTGTATTTCTTCTGTGAATTTTAACTTTATATCCTTTGCTGCTTAATTCCAAGTTAAGTTTTCTACTATATGTAGTTCAAGTTTATTACTACATTTTAGTTATGTGTTTTAACTCAGATTCTAAAAACTGAGATCTTTCCTGGTTCCTTGTTTAAAATGAAAAGTTTTATAGATCCAAATATTTTTTCTAATAATTTAAAGCTATGTAATATTGTTATTGATATTCATGTACATAATTAATTTTGGACATATTTTTATTTATAGGGACAGACAGAATCCATCATTAGTATGGCTTTTTACTGGAATGTTTTGCATTTATTCATTGTTCTTTGCCTGGAGGGCAAATTTAGATATTTCGAACCCACTTTTCATGGGTGTGGTAAGTTTCACTTAGATATATCCTTTGACCAGGAAGTTTGTGAAGAATGTACAAGCTTGTCTTTCATCAATCTTGTAAAATAGAAAATTATTTTGAAATAGTTAAAATTATATATACATTTTTATAAATCAAAAGTTAAATTATTAAGCTAGTACAGCTAAGACCTCTTTTTAGAAAAAAAAAAAAGCAAAATGTTAAAATGGTACTTAAATAGAGAAACAAATGTAAAGTAGATTTAAGTTAGTCATTTTTGTGTATGTGCTTGCAAATATAGGTATATCTGCATTTCTCCTGGAATCCTTTTAAAAAATAGCAAAAGAAGTATGGGTTGTAATTGGAGTGTTTGCCACCATATTCCCTTATTTCTTACCTCACCAATCCCAGGCCTGTGCAAAAGAGCAACCGTGTTTCTGTTTTCTCTGGCAGCCATCACTGAGATTAGAGTATTTCTTCTCCTTATAATAGAAACTCTGTAAACGTAGACAGCTCTTTTCTGACAGCTGAAACCAAGTGGTCTTTGTGTGTGTATGTGTGTGTGTGTGTGTGTGTGTGTGTGTGTTTGAGAAGCCTAATAATAATAATACCCTACTTGATCAATTGATTGAGAAGGAAGATCAACCAGTATGACAAGTGGGAAAATCACCTTTATTACTGATAACACTGAGATTGGAGGATGTGGCTTATATCTGTGGACAAGAGGGCTTCATACTGCATCCCAGAATGGACAGGCTTCCCCACTCATCAGAGGCAGTGCTGCACAGGCCTCTCCCACCTCACCCCTACCCCACTGGTGCCGCAGGGACAGACTCTGCCCCTGGACAAGTGCTTCCTGTCGGCAGCTCACTTCCAAGAGAAAGGGAGGGGGAGAGAGAGGGCTATGCAGGCTCTGCCCCAGCTCCCAAACTCCACAGGCAGATGAGTCCCTGGGTGGTATAGCAGGAAACAAGTGAGGGGTAGAGAGAAGCCAGGACTATTATACTAGTGGAGCTTCTCCACATGAAGGAAACATTAGGAGTAATAAAAAAACATTTCTCTACCTCCTCCACCCTGTATATTGCTGGAGTTCAAGACCAAGGCCACAGTATTGAAATGAGTGTGTGGATCCAGTAAGGGAGATGCACATGTCAAACTGGGAAAGGAATGTTTGAAAATTGAGAAAGAAAGTGGTCTGGGCTTGGACTGGGGAAGTCAGTTAACAAGACCTGAATGTCAGCAGCCACAAGCAACTAGGTATATGCAATATATTTTTAAAAATATGTAAGTACCTGATTGATTGCATAAACTAGTCAACTGGGCGTACTGTTTGTGTGCCTCTTTTCACAGGTGGAACGATTCTGGATGCAGAGCAATGCGGTGGTGGCTGTCCTGGCTGGCGTTGGTTTGGCTGCCCTTGCATCTGAGAGTAACAGAGTGCTGAACAGCCATGGGCCTCAGTGCTTGGAGTGGCTCTCAGCAGCTCTTTTTGTAGTTTACCAAATATATTCTAATTATAGGTAACACGTGGCTATTTTTATGAAAAGAAGTATTCAAGCCAGAGATACCTGGATGTTTAGATTCTAGGACTTTATTTCATTTTTAACTTCAAGACTCAAAGTGAGACCACCTGGTTGAATGCATTAGTGCCAGAATCAGAGCATTGGTGATGTGTGGTTTCAGGCCATTGCAAACAAGGGTTTGGGTGGTGCATGTAGACTATTTGTATATTTTTCTCTAAAGAACCCTAGAGAAACTTTGTAGAATCTGTAGTATATGTAAAATTCCATGCTGTAAAATACCACTCAGATGGAGAGTAAAAGCTTTGTATGGTTTTTTTGTATGCTCTAAAACAATTCACTTTATGCTTCCAAGATTTTATCTTTTGTGTAATATCTGGTCTTTATCCAGTTTACCCTATAGTTGTGAATATTAATTATTTCTAAATTAAGTTCTAAAAGTTTCTTAACTCCTATGTATTATTAGAATTATATGTATTTTTCAAAATCTGTTTAATGACCATTATAATGAAAATCTCAGTCTAACATAAAAGATATCCAGGTCTTATAAATGCTAGTTCATTTATTTCTAGCAATATCAAATACATGTTACAGAATTATAAAAGTCCCTTAGAATTTTGCTAGTGAGATTTGACTGAAATTATTTTAAAAGATTAAATTCCCTTTCAACTTAACTTTAAAACCCATTATTCTTTACAATACTGGGGTGGAGTTCATGTTAGGAAGGCCATCAGGAGGCCTTGAGAGAAGGGGCTGCATGTTCCAGACATATCTCCATTGCTACACGCTCAAGGGGAGCTCACCAAACCCCCAGCACGGTTACTAAACTTTTTTTTAAATCCCAATCCTTCTCCTCCTGACTCATCAGGGCACTCCGGGTCCAACACCAGGCATGCTTGCATAGATTGGGTGGTTTGTATCTTATTTTGATTTTTTTTTATTTGCCCCAGGGGAATAGAATAGATAGCAAGTTTGATGGGTGGTAAAATGTGAGTCATCACTCTGCAAAATAGGGAATCATAATAGGAAATAGTAATTATTATTTACATCGATTACAAAGGCAGGGATAATACTGTCTTCCTAGAAGTGTTTATTTGCTTTGTGATGCCAACTCAGTGTTTCAACTTTAGTCTGTTTCTCAGCTCCGTCAAATAGAATGGACCTGATAATAGCAAGGAAGGATGTTGCTTGTCTCATTTTTTATGCTTTTATTCTCTTACAATCTTTTTCTTTTTTCATAGAAAGCTCTCAGAATTCATGCCAGTCTTTTTTGCCATTGTTTTGGGAGTTTTAGGGGAATGGGGTGGCTTTTTTGTTTGTTTGTTTTGTTTTGAAGTTAGAAAGTCCACTTCATTCTTGAAAAGAGCTGTACTGCTGTCGCTAGCAATAGCAAATAGTGCTTACAGAGAAGTAAACAAAAAACTCTTCTTCTTTTCCCTTCCTTCTCTTCTCATTGGTCTCAACCCTAGTGATTTCTCAGTCTCCAAAGGGAGAGAGGAACACATGAGGCCTGTGGTTCAGGGGAGTAGTGGAAACCTCTGCATGCAAGAAAGTCATACAAATGTCATACAAATTTATGTCAGAAATTGGCAGATTTCCTTTTGCATTTCTGAAGGTTCCTTTGCATAAGTGGAATTAACATAAAATTACCTTAAATTCCAAGAGGAATCAGAAACATTTTCAAAATTTTACTTTTGAAAAGTAAAATTGGATTGCTTTTAGGGAAGAAGAAAGGACTTATTCTTAAGCACTGATTCCCTTTTCATGAAAATGCTTATAAATTCCATAGGTAAGCAGTAGACTGATTGTTTTTCAGTTGCATCCTTGTTTATCAGATGCTAGTGTTCTCCTTTCAAATATATGCATCCTTTTAGAATACTTTGAAACACTAAATGTTGATTAAATGATGGGAAAGGAACGGCATAGAAAATAAGCCCAGTCTTATTAAAACTGTAGCAAAGTGTTGCTATTTTAATGTTTTTTGATCCTTTTATTTAGCATTTGTGACCAAAGGACCAACTATGTGATCGATAAATTTGCAAAGAACCTTCTAGCCTCTATGCCTCGTGATGCAATTATCTTACTCAGAGGAGATTTGCCAGGGAATTCCCTCCGTTACATGCATTACTGTGAGGGGTTGAGGCCAGATGTTTCATTAGTGGATCAGGAAGTAAGTATATGAAAAATGTACTTAAAATATAGCAAGTATTTTGAAACATGTTTTTGAAAATACTGTCTTTTTTTTTTTTTAAATAGCAGATGGGTCCAGTTTTCATGATCACTCTTAGAGAGAATATATATCACATTCTTTTGTTTAACTAATAGAATGAATCATATGAATTACTTTTTTCTCATTTAAACTGAATGAGTTAAGAATTAATGTGTTTCATGTTAGATTCAAATAATATTTTAGGTCTCTAGTTCATGTGGCAAACCATGAAAATGTTTATTGTATTGTAAATTTATTTTTAAATTGTTCTTTTACATTCAGCCAACTCAACCATGCAAATTAATACTGTCCACTGATCCAGGGATTAAAATAAATTAGATTTAATATAAAATAAATCATACTGAGAGTGGGTAAACATTTCACTCAAAATAAAAATTATTAACTATAATTCTGCTATAGAATGTTTATATAAACTTTGTGATTCTATGACAAATATATATTAGGAGAGGACTTCTGAAAATTTTGAGGGCTATAAAAACAATTTTTCAGAAGTGAAGGACTATATTTAAACCATAAGATTTATTGTTTAAATCATAGATACTTAAAAGGGAAGAAATCTATCTCTGGTGTTTTTAGAACAGTCATCAGGAAAAGAGAAATTCTTAATCTTGAAAGAACAATATGATTAATTGAACAAATTATTAAGCATAGTACTTAATAAATTTTGTTGAATTAATGAATAATTATATTTTTGGAGAAAAATTTATAAACAGATTTGCAAATACAGGGCAATTTGCAAATTACATGTATTTTTATAAGTGGTTTGCATTTATATCATATATACAGATTGATTAATTTGATCTCAGTCAAACTAGACATTTCTGGCAAAAGCTAGGTTATTTGTTAATAACATGGTTCTGTGGTATGATTTCAAATACAATTTAACCTACAGTCAGCTACTATAGTTGAGAAACATAAGTTTAAAAGTGAATTAGAGGCCGGGTTCAGTGGCTCACGCCTGTAATCCTAGTACTCTGGGAGGCCGAGGTGGGAGGATCACTTGCGATCAGGAGTTCAAGACCAGCCTGAGAAAGAGCAAGACCCCATCTCTACAAAAAATAGAAAAATTAGCTAGATGTAGTGGTGCATGTCTGTAGTCCCAGCTACTTGGGAGGCTGAGGCAGGAGGATTGCTTGAGCCCAGGAGTTTGAGGTTGCTGTGAGCTAGGCTGATGCCACGGCCCTGTAGCCCAGGCAACAGAGTGAGACTCTGTCTCCAAAAAAAAAGAATTATACCTTAACTTAAGTCTTCATTCTTTCGTTTCCTGGATATGTGACATGGGACTGCTGATTTTTTCTTTCACAGCTTCTGTTTCCCTAATTTTTAAAATGGAAGTCATCATTATATGAGTTAGGATGCTTTTGAATGCAAGAAACAGAATACCTAACTAAGAGCAGCTTAAATTATTGTGCTTTTATCTTACATGACAGGTAGTCTGGAGATGGGAGATTTTAAGATTGATATTACAAGTAGTTCAATGCGGACAGTGTTCTGAGGCAGCTTTTCTGTAGTTCTCTTGTCTTTTCCCTCATATTCACAAGATGGGTGCTCAGTTCCAAATGGCATATCCTAAAACAAAGCAAGGTGCTTCTTCTGGGACATGTCCTTCTGTCTCTATCTCGTTCTATTTATTGGGAGTCGCATGTGCCCAAGAAGCCCCAAGCAGACCTCCACTTGGGTCCCTGACCAGTAGTGGGTCAAATGCCCACTCCTGAACTGCTCACTAGCAAATGGGAATGACTAGACCTGAGCATATTGTGCCCCTGAGCTACCTGATCAAAATCAGGACTCGGCCGGGCGCGGTGGCTCACGCCTGTAATCCTAGCACTCTGGGAGGCCGAGGCGGGCGGATTGCTCAAGGTCGGGAGTTCGAAACCAGCCTGAGCGAGACCCCGTCTCTACTAAAAAAATAGAAAGAAATTAATTGACCAACTAAAAGTATATATACAAAAAATTAGCCGGGCATGGTGGTGCATGCCTGTAGTCCCAGCTACTCGGGAGGCTGAGGCAGGAGGATCGCTTGAGCCCAGGAGTTTGAGGTTGCTGTGAGCTAGGCTGACGCCACGGCACTCACTCTAGCCTGGGCAACAAAAAGTGAGACTCTGTCTCAAAAAAAAAAAAAAAAAAAATCAGGACTCATTAGTAAAAGAAGGTATTAAGTGTTGAGTGGGCAATCAACAGTATCTGATACAATTACTCTTACATGGTAAGGTTATTATGAGAATTAAATGAGGAACAATAAGGTTATAGTACACAGTGGGTATGTAATTAGTGTTAATTTACCTAAGAACTGAAACTATTGGGTAGTAAAATCTAATTAAATAAGTATTTTTTGAGTATTTACAATTTACACTTAGATTAAAATTAATTTGTCATTTGCTATTAATAATTAAATGACTTGTATAAGGTAAGTAAAAACATAAGCACAGTTGCTCAAATGATGATGTCCAACTGTAGCGAAGCTTTGAAAGTGTAAATAGGAGTCTTTTCTTTTAAAACAGGGAATCTGTACATATAAAAGTATAGAATTAGGTATACATTAAGTATAAAATTGGGCAGGTGCAGTGGCTCACGCCTGTAATCTTAGCACTGTGGGAGGTCGAGGTGGGAGGATTGCTTGAGGCCAGGAGTTCGAGACCAGCCTGAGCAAGAGCAAGACCCTATCTCTACAAAAAATAGAAGAATTAGCCGGGCATCATGGTGCACACCTGTAGTCCCAGCTACTATGGAGGCTGAGGCAGCAGACTGCTTGAGCCCAGGAGTCGAGGATGCAGTGAGATACGACAAAGCCACTGCACTCTAGCTCTGGCAACGGAGTGAGACCCTGTCTCAAACAAAACAAAACAAAAAGTATAAAATTCAGAAAAATAATTTTTTCTGATATTGATAAGTTAAATCAAAAGAGCATATAAGGGCTGGGCGCAGTGGCTCACGCCTGTAATCCTAAGCACTCTGGGAAGCCGAAGTGGGTGGATCGCTCAAGGTCAGGAGTTCGAAACCAGCCTGAGCAAGAGCAAGACCCCCGTCTCTACTAAAAATAGAAACATATTAATTGGCAAACTAAAAATATAGAGAAAAAAATTAGCTAGGTATGGTGGTGCGTTCCTGTAGTCCCAGCTGCTCGGGAGGCTGAGACCAGGAGTTTGAGGTTGCTGTGAGCTAAGCTGAGGCCATAGCACTCTAGCCCCGGCAACAAAGTGAGACTCTGTCTCAAAAAAAAAAAAAAAAAAAAAAGTATATAAGGATATGTAATTACTTTAAGACCACTAATAAATTCAGATAATTTAGCCAAAAGGGTTTTTAACTTTCAGTCCTAGATTATTATACAGTTGAGCTTATCAAAGGCAGGGATTATATCTTATTCATTATAGGTGAGCAATACTTGCTTTTTTGAATGAATGAATGAAAGAATGGAATAATGATACATTTCTATATTTTGTCTAGGTTGTCTAGTCTGGCCATCAAAGAAATTTCAACTTCAACAAACATAATTTGAGAACTATTCTATGCCAGGCTAGGTGCAGAGACACAAAGATGAAAAGATACAATTCCTTTCCTCTAGGAGCTTACAGTCTAGTGAGGAATAGGCCTAGAGCTATACTAGAGGTGGGTACAAAGTGCTTTAACAGCATGTCACTATGGCTGTGGAGACGGGGGAGGGCAGTGATGTTTTCACTGGTTCTGAACGTGGAGTACATGTTCTGTAGGTATGAGAATGGGGAAGCTCAGTCTTGGTAGACTGTTGAACACTGGAGGTAAAATAAAACTAGGTACTGATGTTACTGATGCTGGTCACATCTTAACACATAAAATCCCAGGTTTAAGTCATTAAAAGAGGACTCAGTGCCATATACCTTTGTTGTGCTTGTTTTTTCAATTATGTATATATTTAATGCATAGATTCACATTTTAGAACCTTTTCATTGTACTTGATAAGTTTGATTCCTTTTAGGAAATATATTAAAAGTCTGACATCATATGTGATTTTTCTGGCAGATGATGACTTATGAGTGGTATTTACCCAAGATGGCAAAGCATTTACCAGGTGTCAACTTCCCTGGGAACCGGTGGAATCCTGTGGAAGGAATATTACCTAGTGGAATGGTCACATTTAATCTTTATCGTTTTCTCGAAATAAATAAACAGTAAGCATTTTTTCATATAATAGCTTTTCTAAAATCTTAAGCTTTTCTAAAATTGTTTCTGTAGCAGCTGTGCCTCATCCAAAAGACCAATTTTCTACACCTATTTTCCTGTCACCGGTGAGATTATCTTTGTAATTAAATTGAATATCTGTGCATAAATGAGGCCAGGCAGAAATAAATGTTATTGTTCTGGGTAAAGGAAAAATAAAGCAGATTAGCAAGAACAGCAAATAAGATCTTAGTACAATTCAGAGAAATTGGAGATGTGCCTGCCTACTTGAAATCGTTGCAGGTGTATGGCAAGCAATTATAGTTTCCCCCTGATCAACACCATGGCCCCCTTTTAAGTGTAAAGCAAATGTTTTCAGGAATAATCACTATATAAAAATAGCTTAAGGATTTTTATAAAGGATAAGACATTTTTATAAATAAGAAAAACACCTACAGTTTATGCTAGCTGAGATAAAATATGAGAATTGTGCATTCTATACTTGAGAACATAAAATTATTTGTAGTTAAGGTCAAGAATAAATAGCCTACTTCCATGGCATAGTACTGAACATTTCTCCTGTCCAAGAAATGCTTGGAATTGTCCAGAGCTTGAAGAAGAAAAACTTATTTCATGATTTCTTTCTTCTTAAAAAGAGGACTTCAGAAAGTCTTTGCTAATCCCAAAGTTAAAATGATCCCTTGCTAAGAATATAATAATGTGGTATTTTTGCTGTTTAGAGCCTAAAGTTTACTAGGACTCATAGAGTAATATGAATATAATGGGTATAAAAGCGCTGTAAGAGTAATATTTAATTATTCTATCTTGGAATAAAATATTAGGAATCATTAATATCCCCAAATTGGGATTTTTATGAGATTTTAAAAATTCAACCCCACAAACATTTACCAAATATCTACTATGTTATAACTTATATTAGGCCCTGGCAATAAAAAGATGCATGAGACTCAACTTTATAAGGTTACTATCTTGATCTGTCTCCTTTCTGTGGTCACTCCAGTACTTTCCAGCTTTCTGGAGCCTTCCTTCCTGGTTTTCTGTCCAGCAAACTGGGGTTTTTAATTTTCTTCTTCTGCCATGCATTCTGTGTCTGCATCTGGAGCCAGGGTACAGGGGGACAGAGAGAACAAAAAGCATTCAGAATTTGCCCCACACTCTTGGAACCAGAGCTCCCCTGGTTAAAGAGAAGAGTTCTCCTCCCTCAGAGTTTGGGCACCTGCCCAGCTGCCACTCCCATCACTGCGCTGCTGCCACTGTACTGCCTGGTGCCTGGAGAAGGAGAAAAGGGTTTCCTCCACTCTCTCCAAAGCTTACGAGTCCTCTTTCCCACTCCTTGGGCTAGAAAAAGGGGCTTTTCTTAGAGCTCTTTTTGTCCTTATTTGGTGCATACTTCTAAGTTTTGAGCCTCCTTTTGCCCCCATGGAGGGGCAAAAATGGTAAAATCGTTACTGTTGTGATAGAACCTCTAATTCCAGTCTCTTTTCCCAATCTTTTTTCTATCATTTACTTTTCATAGTCCTCAGATAGCTGCTCCATATATTCTATCCAGGAATTAACAGTTGTTTGCAGTGAGAGAGACAAAGTAGAGTGTGCTTACTCCATCTTCCCCAGACCAGAACTCCGTTATGTTTTGAGATTGTGCTTTATATCATATATCTCATTTAATCTTAAACCGCTCTGAAGATAGTTATCATACATTTCACAGATGAGACTAGACACAGGTAGTTAAGTAATTTCTCCCAAATCATAGAGAATAAATGGTGGCGGAAAAAATCTAAAACCTAAGCCAGAACTGTCTCGCTTCAAAGTTCACAAAGTTTTTTACTTTGAAATAATTTCCCCTAATTTGCTTTTTTTTTTCCTACTTAGTAATAGCTATTAAGGCATAACCCACAAACTGGAAGAAAACGATTATTCAGTTGCCATTTTTTGTCTGAACCAAGATTGTTTAAACCATTTCTGTTGCTACTTTTTATAAGATTTGAAGCTCCTAATAGTTATTCTAATCTAATTAATTTTATTCAGCAAATAGTTGTGTGTTAGATATGCATCATGCTGTGTGGGATTCAGAGTTAATTCAGGGAGAGAGAGCCTAGCCTCAGGATGCTTCTGGGCTACTCAGGGAGGTTTATAAATGCAAATATTAAGTACAATGCAATAATGGCAAAATAGATAAAAAAATAAAGTGCTATGGGAATTTGAGGAAGGAAAGACTACTTCTTACTAGGGATAAAAAGGAAGACTTATATTTCTACCTGTAAAAGAAAAGGGTGTCAAAGAAAACATGTGTAATAAAACCACAGCAGTTTTCCTTATAACAATGCTTGTCCCCAAGTGATTTCTTGTAACATTATGGACAGGTAGGCTTTTGCATCTACGTCTGTTTGCTTCCCTTCAACCCTTAGAAATAGCTTTTTACACTAAGATAAATTTCAGTCTATTTGGGAAACATTTAAATAAACTAAAATGTTTGCAAATGGTTTAGTGGTAAGCAACTTTTAAAGTGTCAAAAATGATCTTTCTACAGTGACAGATTTTACAGCAATGAAAACAAATTTTTTTAATTAAAATAAATTTTAGAAAAAGATCTTCCATGAATTATATTTACTTAGCATTTACAACTTTAAGTTAAAAATGTATCATGTCTTTTTCTGTTTTTAATAGAAAAGAAACATTTGTTTGCATAGGAATTCATGAAGGGGACCCAACCTGGAAAAAGAACTATTCACTTTGGCCATGGGGGTCTTGTGACAAATTGGTTCCTTCAGAGATTGTATTCAACCCTGAGGAATGGATTAAACTTACAAAAAATATGTATAACTGGACTGAAGAATATGGAAGGTATGAACAGCAGTTGTATTTTTATGCATTTAAATATAGCAGTTTTGAGTATCAAAAAAAACTACATTTTGAGATGCCTTTTAATTTTTTATTTCACTTTTTATTCATTCATATTATGTGCCACCTGCAAAGTACCATAAAACATACAGAAAGAGAACATACCTTTCTTGTCCTCCTGTTCACAGACCAATGGGAAGATACAAAGGAGAGGGAGGCTGTGGCTGAGTGGGTAGCACTCAGCCATACATAGTTAGATGTATGGCGTCTTCTACTTCCAAGTCTCTTAATGCTATATTGTCCAGCTATATTACCCTAAAATTATTAAATAGTAGAGGTTCATTAATTGCAGTTGAGCTTTAAAAGGCATTCTGTTGCTCATGATAGTTTCCATATATATACACTTGTGTCATAGTTTCCTTTTTTTAAAGAATGACAAGTAACTTCTCTATAGGGAAGTCTGCAATTTGGATAACTTTTTCTTTACAGTTGTTTGGCATCAACCTGGTTATGTTGTTGGAGCATTATTAGTCTTCCTTAAGCATTTCTATATAGAGTTCACTCTTTCCCATATGGAAAATGAGTCACCATCTAAAGAAATGTGCATTACATGTCCATTACATGTTTTTAAAATTATAAATTATTTCAAGATTATATAATCTATTGTTTATAATTTAAAAGCAACAAACAAGATATTTTTAAATGCTATAAGGGTTTTTTAAGTCAATATGAGCAAACACAGACCACATTGTTATATTAACAGCCAGAGATGGATAACTAAGCCAAAATAAAGCGTTTTTAACCATCATAAGGAAAAGTTAGAAAATAACATATTCTTCAAACAGCTGATGACTAAGTACATATACATAACATCACTCATCTCCATTCTGTCAAAATAGATATGTAATAATGAAAATTTTACTTAAAAGGAAGAAAAATCAGCAAATGGTTTGGCCATCATTTTTTGAGCAGCATCCTAGCTCCAGGAATGACTTATCAAAGCCAGGTGTCCCCTCTCTCCAGGCTACCTCTCCAGTTCTTATCAACAGCTGGCTTCCAGATACCTCCAGCCTCTTCCCATTAACCCTTTGTTTGCTCCCATGAGGCACTGGGGGCTCATTATGCAGATTAAGAAAACACATTTACCAAAACTCAAAATTTCTTATAATTGATCTTTTTAGGAAAATAAGTTTATTAGTTTGGCACTATCTGTACTTCAAGATCCAGCCAATACTATTGACCTTGTAAGATTATAAAACAGGTGTTACATGTCCATAGCAATAAATGTAGATGATGGAAACATATTACTGTCTTCTTGTAACTTCAGGTTTGATTCAACTTCTTGGGAATCCGTGGCCAATGAAGAGATGTGGCAAGCAAGGTGACTAATCTACGTTTCTGTGTTTGCAATCTATTTTTAATATGGCAGAAAAGTACCATAATTTTGGGAGTGGGGTGAATGGTGGAAATAATACAAATAACTTTCATAAGCAATTATTTTGTTTGAGGCATTGTGCTAATCATTATACATGAATATCTCATTTCATCCTCACAATAACCCTAGAAGAAGTTATTATTATCCTCATCTTATAAAAAAAACAAATTGGATGTAGAAAGTTTACCTGTCCAAGGCCACATAGCTACTAGTGATGGAATCCAAAGTCACATCTGTATGATGCTGGGACACTCTTAACTCCTGTGCTTTCCAGCCTCAACTAAACCAAAGTGAGTGTAATTGATTGCATAGAGGCTGACAGTTACAGCCCTACCTCCATTTGTAATGTGCCAGTTAATGACGTAAGCACTTATTTAAACTTACTAGAGGCGAAGCACTGCGTTTGGCATTGAAGCAACACATATGAATACAATACACATATGAATACAGTTCCTACCCCATGGAGCTCATAGTCTAATGGAGCAGACAGACATGTTAAAGGAGATCTGAATGTTAATGTGATAGATGCTATACTTTCCTGTTACTGAAAAAGAGAGGTCATACTGTCCTGTATAGAACATTTCGTAGTGATGCTACTGCTTCTTTTGGTATCTGTCCTTTTTCTTTGAAGTAAAATAACTAAAACTAAGAAACTTTGGCCTAAATATTGATATAAAAGTCCTAAGTGATACAAACAGGTGCTCCCTGTCCACATGGAGTGCTTCCTTCAGCGAGCATGTAAGGATGCCCAGTCTGAGCCGGGAGCTGTGCGCTGAGAATCAAGTTATGATGTAAAAGGCTTACATAAGTTTAAAGAGGTTTTTAAAGAATGGTCAAGAAATACAGCTCCAAAATAATGATTGAAAAAAATAGATGTATTATAGTTTATGCAATAGCATTTTTGAAAAAGTTGGAAAACGGCATATTTCAAGTTATCAGTCTAGTCATAGGGACAAATACTTTGACGAACTGATCAGATATACCATATGTGTGCACAATTCTTCACTGTGATTGAATGCAGGAAAGCTTGGGAGAAATCACATAAAAGAAGAAAGCAGATCGTTATTTGGGCAGGTATTGATTTAATTGGTGTGCTCAATACAATTTGGATGAGTTCATGTGGTCAAAGAGTCCAGCCACCTTTGAAGAATTGGTCACACATGGCACGAGCTGCCGTGGTGGCTACCTTCAGGGATGTGCTAACAAACCCAGCAAGTGTCCCTTTTCCCGGCAGCTCTTGCGTAACAATAACGTACATCTGGAGGAAGAATGATGTCTAATAGTGATGATGAATGTAAGCTTTTTTCCTAAAAGATTTGGTAATCGGTGTGAATGCAATGTCTTGGTGGTGGGGGAAGGAGGGGTTGCTGTTGGGTAAATGTCCATGAATATGAGAGAATTAAAAATAATACAGTAAAGGGTTTTATACATTCCTTATCAGTAAAAAAGCCTAGAAGATTTAGCTCTGAATGTGAAATTGACAATATAATTTTAATGAAAGTTCCCACCCCCACTCCCAGGATGAAAACACCTTTCTTCATCTTTAACCTGGCAGAGACTGCTAATATGCCTTCAAGTTTGAAAGCTCAACTCTACATTCATGCATATAACGTATGTTATACTTTATATATATATATATTTGGTGGGAAGGTGGTGGTAATTGTTTGGGATGGAGAGAGGGTATATCACATAAGAGTTTTTATTCTTTTATTTCCAGCTTATTTGGGGCAATTATAAAGCAGCATATATGAAAAAATACTCAATTATATCACAATGTCTAAAGTAAATGGCTGAGGTAGACAGAATAGTGCCCCCATACCCCTGAAGATGTTGATGTTCTACCCTCCAGACCTCCAGAACCTTGTATATGTTACCCTACATGGCAAAGGGGGTGTTTAAGTTAAGGGTCTCGAGATGGGAGAGGAGCTGGATTATCCAGGTGAGCCCAACATAATCACAAGGGTCCCTATGACAGGGAGGCAAGAGGGTGAGAGTTAGAGAAAGACACGTGATGCAGAGGCAGAGGTCAGAGACAGGGAGATTTGAAGACGCTACGCTGCAGACTTTGAAGGTGGAGAAAGGGGCCAAGAATTAAGGAGGCTCGCAGGTGGCCTCAGGAAGGTGGAAAGCGCAGAGCCTCCAAAAGGAATGCAGCCATGCTGATTTTACCACTTCTGGCCTCCAGAAGTGCAAGATAATAAATTTACATTGTTTTAAGTCACTGTATTTATGGTAACTTGTTAATAGCAGCAATGGGAAACTAATATAATAGCTTTATAAAAAACAAGTTCTGGCAGGATACCCTCTGTGTAAAAGTCATGACCCTGGCTATAATTGAATCAGTAAGGCCGTGGCTTGTTGAGATTGCATGTGAGAGATGAAGGGTCATGGAGAGTGGCTCTGTCTTCTAACTGTGGTCCCAGAAAGCTGAACGAACCTTCGGAAGACAAAGCCACACCATGCTCTTGCCCAAATCAGTGCTCTCTGAGGGGAAATGAGAGTGCAGAGCAGAGGCTTGCTGTGGCATTATAACAAGTCTCTGCTTTTCTATGACTTAGAGGATTGGGCCCTTCAGACATCTGCAGAGTCTGCTGTATAGGAAACAAATAGCCTGGGAAGGGCCAGTGGAAACAAAGCTCAGGACTTGTCTGTATGAGCAACTGAGGTATTTCTGCTCTCTCTGGACTGCTGTGGATCTGCACAGCCAGGGCATTTGTTTGGTGCTAAGTCAAAATAGCATGGTGTCCAATCAGTATGAGTAATTGTACTCCTAAATTTCGATCATTGGTTCATTGTTTATTCATTTGTTCATTCACTCACAGGGTATTGATTGAGGACCCACACCACACCAAATACTGTGTGGGAGACAGTCAAGTCTTGTCCCCACTATCCAAAATGTTGCAGGCCAGAGAGGGAGACAGAAGGTGGAGTCCTCAGTCCCAGTTCAGTCTCGTAGTGCTGTGAGAGGCACGCAGACGTGCTCTGAGATCACAGACAGCAGGACATGAGCAAGCTGGGGAGGAAGGGGCTGAGAAAGGGAAGAAAGGCATCCAGAGGAGATGTCACCAGAGTGTCATCTTGAAAGATCAGAAGGAGCTAGCCAGACAGATGGTGGGGCAAGGAAACGAGAGAGGGAGGGGAGGGCAGTCCTTAAGGAGGAAACCACAGGGGCAAAGGCAGGACCCTCCGAGATGTCCCGCTTGAGGACAGCAAGGGACTTGATTATAGGAGGGAACTTGCTGGAGTTCTGTCTGGCCGTAGGGAGGTCCAGGTTCTAGGCCCACTCTGCCATTCATCATCAACTGTGAGTCAATTATCCTTTCCAGGCCTTGATATTTTTCTAAAAAACAAAGTGGGCTTTAAACTTTAAAAGATTATCTGTCATATTCTGGTCATATAATCCTGTTTATCTCTAATATCCTTTAATTCTATGAAAAGCAAGCAATATTTAGTTGGGAGAAATAAGAAACTTACTAATATTTCATATTCTCATCAGTGATCTCTTCCATGGCCCATTGTGGACCCTCTACTGAAGTTCATTCATGGATTTATTGTCCCTTTGGATTAGCAAGCTTTATTTTTTTCAGTGAACACAGAGTGTTGGTATCTCCTTTGCATATGTCTCCAGATGTGTGAAAGTGTTTACAAGACAAATGAGGCCAATTACTTAATGGCAATTACTTAATTACTACCCTAGTGCTCATTTTTCAAGAATATTCTCGTTGGGTATAAAGGATATTTTTGTTATTATTTGCATAATCCCACTCAGTCACTTATGCAGAGCATTAAGTTCAGGTGACATTAAGTTTAGGTATAGTGGGGGAGCAGGCAGAAGCTAGCTCCTTAGCAATAGATTGGGTAAGTTGACGACGTCCCCAATTAACAGAATACAGTCCACTAAGACTAATGTCACAGTTACACACATAAAAAGAGGGAAATAGAATCCTACATAAGGAGAAATGACTGGCTTCTTAAGATGCAGCACATGTGGCTTAATAGGTCATCCAAAATAAGTTGATGATGTGTCAGTAACAAAGTATTCTAGAAAAAGCTAGTATGATTAACCTGGTGCCTGGATTTAGCTGGGTGCTGAGTGAGCCTCTCATTCTGTTGAGCAGCTGGGGAAATGCTCCTGGAAATGTTGGTACCTGTTTTGGACTTCAAAACCTTACTTAGTAGGATTTTGAAAAGTGAACAGTTCCTGAGTGCCTGCCTTGTGTAGGGCAGCGTGCTGCATGCCTCACACGCAGAGCTCATCAGAGGGAGGCTTGGGAACCTGCTGGAGAAAAAAAGATAAGGAAAAGGTAGAGGAACTTTGAGTATTTTAACAAGAGAATAAAGGAGTAGGAGGCTGACTTCATAACTTTGATATTTATGAAAGTGCATGGTGACTCTCCTATTTTATAAAATGAAGGGAACTAAGGGAAAGTTGCTTCAAAAGGCAGCTTGAAGACTGAGGGTCATTAAATATCAAAATGATATATCAAGCATGGATTGTGGAATTTTTTACAAGGATTATATTTTAAAATAGGTATATGTCTGCCTGGAGTAGGGGTTGGGGGATAACATAATTGGGTCCCTTTCAACTGGATGATGTCATGAGTATAATTCTAATTCAAAAATGTGCACTTGTCCCCAGAGAAAGCATTATTACTTGTTCTGTGCTCTCGGAGAGTCCACTGGTAAAGTACTGTGACTCCAATTCTAACTTGATAATCTCCAGGAAGGCTGTGAAATTCCCAAATAAGCTAATATAATATTCCATTTTGCAAATTTATGTCTGCTTTTTTGTTGATTTGTTAAATTTTGATGTTTTTCCTCTGAAAAACTCAGTATCAAAAATTCTAACTCAGCCGGGCGCAGTGGCTCACACCTGTAATCCTAGTACTCTGGGAGGCTGAGGCGGGAGGATGGCTCAAGGTAAGGAGTTAGAAACCAGCCTGAGCAAGAGTGAGACCCCGTCTCTACTAAAAATAGAAACAAATTAATTGGCAAACTAAAAATATATAGAAAAAATTAGCCAGGCATGGTGGTGCATGCCTGTAGTCCCAGCTACTCGGGAGGCTGACGCAGGAGGATCGCTTGAGACCAGGAGTTTGAGGTTGCTGCAAACTAGGCTGACGCCACGGCACTCTAGCCAGGGCAACAGAGTGAGACAAAATAAAAATAAAATTCTAACTCTATCCATTTAGTATCATCACTGATGCTGAAAGACAAAAATCTAAATTTTTGTGGGCAAAGTTTTAACTGTCAAAATTATAAATAGTAGGATCCTGTGAAGATTTAAAATACCACACTTAAGATATCTTAAATTCCATTATACCCAGCATATTTGATGTTGGATTTGTTTGGATTGTTTTGTTGTTACTCTTGTTTTTATACTAGTGTTGTTTTTAATGTAGAGAGAAATTTATGTAAATCATGTGGGACAAAAATTTAAATTCCTTCAAGTTCTTTTTCCATGCAGATTTCTAAAGAAAGCTATTTTTTCCCCAAAGCCAAATTTAGAGTTTCAACCCTTCTGCCTGTTGAGTAAATAGCTTTCCATGAATTAGAACTAAATCCCTTTCCCAGAACATCATTCTGGAGGAAGAGCATTTTGTCCTGACACAGTGTGTCTTCGGTTTGCCCTGCGACATCCAAAAAACCTCAGAAGCAGTTTTAGATGGAGCATATTTGCCTCCTGCTACTGTAATAATTACAGTAACATCCTTGCATTTTCTGCATGGCCTAGCAATGATTAGATTTTTACTGTAGGCTGCTTGGATTTTTTATCTTATTATTAATTCCTCTGTGTTTTCTATTTTTAAAAAAAAAGTCAAGGGACAACAGTGGAATACCAACATTTTTGCTGTTTTCCAGCTTTATAAGGAGATTGTCTATTTGCAAAAGGATCACCCAGTGAATTGGCACAAGAACTATGCCATCGCCTGTGAGCGGATGCTACGTCTTCAGGAGAGAGATGCAGACCCTGAAGTCCTCTTATCTGAAACCATCAGACACTTCCGTCTCTACACTCAGAAAGCACAGAATGATCCACAGCAAGCTGATATTTTAGTTGCTCTAAAGCACCTAAGAAAAGAACTGCAAAGTCTAAGAAATATGAAAAATGTCTGAGACAGCAAAATATGAAAAACCTGCCTGTCATTCAGCTTCCAAAATTCTGAAGTCCAAAAGTTTTTCCTTCAAGAAAAAAACTGTATAAAAAATTTAAAACTAAATCATCTCCCAGATATAAGTAACATGGTACAGTAGTACTGTTTAATGGGGTGTATATTTATGCGAAATTCGGTTTTGCAGCATTTGATAATTCCACATTATCAAATAACATTTCAGTGAGAAGCTTTTGAAAAGTCTTCCTACTTCCACAATCTTTCACCAAATGATTGTGCTTGATTACATTCTAGAAGAGAATGAATTACATTCATATAATGAAAATATCAACCATGAATCTTTTAAGGGCCACGGTTATTGGGATCAGTTTTAAAGGTTAAATTCTTTTAACACCAGACCAAAGACGTTTTGTTTCCTAAAAATGAAATAGTTTTTTTAAAAGGAATGAATCTTGTTATGCTTCAAGTTAGAGTAATTTTTTTTAAAAGTAACTATAATTGTTGTATAGTCTTACACTCCAAGGTAAAGTGAGTGATATTTTGGGAAAAGTTTGGATTTTGTTGTCCTAGATAGTTTGCTGAAATCATTTATTTAATGTTTGCTTATTTCAGTTGCAGAAACTGGCAAGTAGAAAGGATTTTTTTATTTACTTAATTAATTTTATATTTATGTTTTACTTCTATTTGGACTCAAAGATCTAGGCCCAATAATTAGTAGGCTCCTGCTGCCAAAATGCAAAGAAAAAAAAAAAGGCGGAGATTGGGGGGGATGGGGAAGTGATTCAATAAATTCATTTCTGTTACAAGCATCTTTTATACATATTACTAAAGAGAACATAGTAAGAAATGCAAATAATAGTTCTTTATTTTATTATGACAGTTAATTAATAGCAACCTGTTTTAATGAATAAAGTCACTCAGAGTCCTTCAGCACTTCCTAAGTAGAGGCCAGAATCTGTAGGGCTTCTTTTCCCCCCAATTGTATAGCTCCTAGACTCCAAGCACTATATAGGCCCCTGTATAGAAATGCTCACTAATGAAGAGGGAGGGCTAGAAGCTTGTCTGCATTCAAAGATCACTGGTGAGTCATTCAGCAAGAAAAGGCCCCTTACCAGGAATAGTCACAGTTCCGTGGCATTGTACTAGCAAAAGGGTCTGATCAAAGGTCTCCTGTGGAGCTTGCATGGTTCCCTTTCATACTACGACCATAATTAAAACCACTAATTCTCTTTTAAAATGCTGCAGGATGCCATGTAGGCATCTGTCTGGAGTGTCCTTTGTGATGTCATAAGCTGTTAAGGACCAGTGCCGAGGGCTTTTGAGTGAAATGCCAGTCATGAAGGTGCTTCAAGACAAGGGTGCCTCTAAAAGCTTGACAGGGCCTTGACTGCACAATTCGAGCTGAATTTGCCCCTTGTCAGCTGCCAGTAAATAAATCTCAAAGGGGGAAAAGCTGAAGTTTCATTACCTGATCCATGGGGCTTTGTTGGTTTTGGCATCACACAGGGGAAGCTCTTGCCCCTCCATTCTCTGGATTTGAAGATGTCCATTGGAGCCTGCAGTGCCTGGACAGGGTTCAGAGCGGAACCTTTTGAAGAGTGTCAATAGTTGTAACAGTTCAGCTGTTAGGAAGACAAATAAATGGAGGAGCTCATTAATCCGCTTTTGGCTCTCGGTGCCTTTTGCCCTTTTATCACAGCCTTATTAGGCTCCTACTCATCTTGAACCAGAAAAAAATGAATTGAAGTTGTTGAGTACTAATTGGCAAAGACTTTTAATCATGGGCCAAGAACTTTCACTGACTTGAAAGTAACTTCTCCACAGGGAAGAACCAAAAACCTGGTTTACCTTAAAACAAAAACCTGTTGGAGTTCAGCGTGGTGTAAAAATTTAAGGAAGCGTCAATAAATTGTCTAAGTTTATCCATTTGAAAGAAATTGTGTAAGGTTATGATTTTCACTTTTCTAAAAAAAGAAAAAAACGTACAATAAAGTTCAAATATTCCTTAGAAATGCATTGTCTTTATTGGTTCAGAAAAGAGATTGCATATATGAGGCGATCGTGTTTGTTTCTGGACATCTGTACATAGGTATGTGAATATTCATCTCAGTATCTGCATATGCCTGTAGTGTTGAGGAACCTTCTTCAAAGTAATATTTCCTATTACTAGCCCTAAGAATCGCAGATTTTTGAGAATATCTGCTTTTTAAACTTGTGTCTATACTGTGGAGCTGCATAAATGGCTGAATTGTATGTGTGCAACACTGGCTTTGGGCCACTCTCTCTTTGAGAAGCAATGATATGATGACCCAAAGTAGATAGGATCATAATGATTTACATTTCTAAAAACCATTGGCAAATGAAAGACAGTAAACTAAGCTGAGATTTAGGAATGTTGGGCTTCATTCCCAGATCAACCATTTGGAAGAAACTTTTCTATTGTGTGAGGTTAAACAAGTTGCTTTCTTTTTCTTTCTCTTACTTTCCTTGTTGAGTGCACAAACACCATAAAACCTGATAAAAAGGGGTTTCCTGTAGTGTGACCCCCCCAATATTGAAGAGAATGTGAAGGAGGTGACTTCTCATGCAAGATTTGGCCAGTGTTCTCCTAGCAGTGTCCCATTAGTGCCATGGCTTGGCAGGATGATAGGAACCCCACAAGGCCAACTTCTCTTGGAGGAGCAAGTGGGAGCCAGCAAGACTGCCCCTCCGCATGCCACAGTGCCCTGCTGCCCTGGCACCGAGGCTGGGACACACCAGAGGGCCCTGGAGAAGGGGATTGTGGCTCGCATGTTATCTAACAAACCACCAACTAGGCCCCACTCCCCATCCCTCTGATGGGAGTCTACTTGGTTCTTGGTGTATTGACTTTCCTTTTTTCTTTGTTTTTTAAAAGGACCCCCCTTTTTTTTGAGACAGAGTCTCACTCTGTTGCCCTGGCTAGAGTGCCGTGACATCAGTCTAGCTAACAGCAACCTCAAACTCCTGGGCTCAAGCTGTCCTCTTGCCTCAGCCTCCAGAGTAGTTGGGACTACAGGCATGCACCACCATGCCTGGCTAATTTTTTCTGTTTTTGGTAGAGATGGAGTCTCGCTCTTGCTCAGGCTGGTCTCCAACTTCTGAGCTCAAAGGATCTTCCCGCCTCTGCCTCCCAGAGTGCTAGGATTATACGCATGAGCCAATGCCTAAAAGGACTCAATTTTTTTTACAAAATTTATTTTGTTCTATAACTCAAAATGCAGCCCAAATAGAAGTTACTAGCATACTACTTTGAAAGCTTCAAATAGAAATTGTGCAGTGTTATTTTTACCCATATTGTTAGTGTTTTCTGATGATAGAACCATGATGTTTAGCCTTTATGACATTTAAATCAAGCCCATTTTGAGTGTTAGGGTTATTTTTATGATACCCTGCTGAAATCTTTAAGTCATCAGGCTAGAGTATAAAGAGTAGTCTTTTTAATTTATATTTAAAAAGTTAAACATTGTGAGTCCTTAATCATAGTTCCCAGCAGTATTCCTCAGAATTTAAAAATCTTAATGCTTTTAATATTCAGGAAAAAAAATTTATACTGAAGGTCAAAAAAAAATGCATCCTGTGACAGCAAATACTTTTATTCTGTTTTACTTGTGGCATATTTTATAAATGCACCAACATATGGTATTACTTAAAATTCTGTTCTTCTAACTGGCTCCAAGTCATATGTTTAGGTAAAGAAAACAATTCCAGCTCAGTAAGAGATTCACACTACTTTGTTCATCCTCAAATTTTGTTGTGGATGTAAAACCATTCTAAAGCTGATGCTCACAAACAATGAAATAAGTAATGTTTCCAGGGATTCTGGGTACAGCTAAAGGCCAAGATCTTGGCACAGCATTACAGAGCAAACAAGGAGCTAAGGCTTTAGTAGTGATCATATTCAATGAAGACGTCATTGTCAGTACCCTCTAAAGGTCTGTTTGATTTGGATCATTCTGGGTGGTGTTTTTGAAAAGCTCCAGGAATAGTACAGTGTGCTTACCTGGATATAGAAAAGTCAACTAACAAATATATCCTGAAAAAGGGGGTTTTCAGGAAAGAAAAAATTCCAATTCCTCTTCAGCAATGTAATATATATCTGATGGAAATTCTGTGTACTGGAAAGATGAGCTCATGTCATATTAGAAAACAAACAAGCAAGGTGGTGATGGTGGGAAGGACAGGGGAGGAAAGGATGAGGTTCCAACACCGTACATGTGAAGCCAGCAGTTATTGAGCTGAAAATGGAGTTCTCTGGCTCTTTTCTGCAAAACCTGAGTATTATGGCTGAGGGTTAATTTTCAGCAATATAGACATTGTGGTAGTATTAAAAAGTTGATAGGATTGAGAAAGTTTCAAGATAAAGTCAAGAACACAAAGGCAAATATTTGGGCCACACTCCTTTCCCAGTGATCCAGCTTCACAGAACAACCAAGTAGTCTCGAGTCTTTTTGTACATAGTTGCCTTTAGATGAGGATGATGTTGTTAAATTAAGATGTAATAAAAGATAAATAGAAATAAGTCAAATCTAAGGTTTAATTGTTTAGAATTTGTTATAATTCTGGTATAAATTGGGTGGGGGAAGTACAATAGATAGAAATAGTACAATCTTTATATTGTTTCAGTTCTGTTCCCAGAAACTAAAACCACCTAGAGCTGGTGTTCAAGATTGTTCTGTTTGGTTCAGCCACTTTCTTTAAAATGTTAAGTGTCTAGAAGGCAGAGACTTCTTTGAAGACCTATTCGTTTATGATTATATATCACATATATTGTTATAGGTATTAGTTAAGATTATATACATTATATATCAAAACTAATAAATGGAGATTATGTCCTATTTTTAAAATAAAAAATCCTAATCATCTTCTGTTTAGAAGTGTTATCTAAAAGGGGTTTTTTGGTAATATAATCCTTTCAAGAAGGAATTTAAGATTTCTCTCAGCTAAATGAAATATTCCCTTAGATGACAGAACTGATAGAATTATCTTTAATAACTGTGGTTGTCACTCACATACAAAAGTGTGTGCAATTAAAACCAAAGGGGAAACACTACTTGTGAAATCAGACCCAGTGTCCTCATCCCTGCATCATGGTGTTATGGAACGTAAATGAATAACCTATTACCCTGGACCCTTGGGTACCATCTATGACACAAGAATTCCCTGTGTTATCCTGGTGTGCTAGAACTTCAACTCAAAAATCTCAATAGTGGGTCCATTGAGGATTTTAAGGACAGGGCAAAAGATGCAAAGACTAGAATCTCCTTATAATGTCTCCCCTCAAAGTAGGTTTTGAAAGTGGAAAGAAAACATTACAAACTGTTGCATTATTAATGGTGCTTTTAGAAGTTAATATAAAAAATCAAGAGTTTTAAGTTACCTTAGCGAAAGCTACAGATAATTTAAAAAGTGTTGTTTATAAATGGAAGATGATCCATTTATCAAAAAACTAGGGCTCCTTTGGAGAGCTAAGAGCCAGTCTAGCAGGTGAAAGGAAGTTACAAAAAAAGTTTGCTCTTAGAAGAATGAAAAGCCAACGTTCAGTTATGCAGAGGTTAAAACAAGTAGGTTCAGTGATGGAGAGAGTATTTGTACTTAGTGGTTGTTTTTATTTAGTGTGTCTTAATTTTTCACTAAAATTACAATATATCCATTCAATATGTGCACTCATCTCTACACGGTTAAGTTCCTCTTTCAGTGATCAGAATTTTAACCATTAACCTGCAGAGTCACCTGGAGGCAGTTCCTCAACTTGCAGACATGTGCTTATTTAAGGTGATTATCAAACTTTGAGTCATGACATCAACATAGTGGAAACTGACCAGCTTTTTCTTAATGAAATAGAATAAAAAATATCCTAATGCATTTGAGGAAACAAGGGTAAGTATTGTTCCATGAAACTTTCTGTTTCATTTCGTATGTATGTGTGTACACACAACATGTGTTTGTAACATATATATCATACTATGTATTTGTACATATATAAAAACATCTGCATATAAATCTATAAATGTGTGTACTGAGTTACAATATAAAATAAATAAAGTCACAGTAAAGAATAAATTTGAAAGCCACTGACTTGGGAAAACTTAACGTCAGAAGGATTAGTAAGGGATCATGTAATATAACTATCACAAATAATCTAGTTTACTAAATGAAGAAACTGAGGCCTCTACTAAATAAGTGATTTGATTAATGTCACACAGCTAGCTAGTGATGTATAATATAATCCTTTCAAGAAGGAATTTAAGATTTAAATTCAGAATTGGGACTAGAACATGTGATTTTTGGCTCTATCTGGTATATTTCACCACTTCCATCCCAGTTAAATGATACCAGCTATGTTCCACCATCAAATCCCTGACACATTAAAGTCTTCACATAATGAAGCTATGTTAAAATGATGGTAAACTTTTCTAGAGGTAAATGGTGTGTGAAATCAAGAACTATGTTGCAGAAAATTGCTTAAAAGCCATACACTGAACTTCTTTCTCCTCCCCCTCCAGCCCTCTGCAATATAATTTTTTTTCCCCGCTCCTTTTAGACAGGGCTAGTTGTATCCCTGGCTTTTGACTGAGAATTTCCCTACCCATTCTGGACTTAGGAATATATACCTAAATTAAAGGGTTTTAGTGTGATAAGAAAAAAGTCACTTTGAAATCCAGGAACTTATTAGCATAAATTACATTCCAGCTGAATCAGCTCCTGGCAACTCAATTTGAAAAATGTTGCACTAGTTTATATATTTCTTCTTCCTCCTAAGCAGAGTTCAAAACACAATCCTATTTCTATGTTTCACAGGAAGAAATATGTCCCAGCTCCACTGGAATGTTCATTGAGTTGGGAATCAGACTTTGCCTCAACTACTCATAGTGTTGGCTGTTTGCATTAATATGTCAGTAAAACTGAAACCACCTAGAGCTGGTGTTCAAGATTGTTCTGTTTGGTTTAGCCACTTTATTTAAAATGTTAAGTGTTCAGAAGGCAGAGACCTCCTTCAAGACCAAAATGTCTAATTTCCTAATTATGAACCTTACCAGTTGAGTGTGTAGGTGATAATGATTTCTTCCAAATTTGACTCTTGGGTTATATGTATAATTTGCAAAAATATGTACTATAATAATAGGAACAATAACTATTATTATAGTACATACTTGATAACAAGTGTCATCAAGATTAGTTGTTATAATAATAGTTATTGTTACTATTATTATAACAACTAATCTTGGTGACACTTGTTATCTATTGAATTGCTTCAGTCATTTGAAATCACCTAAATTTCCTTCATTTATTCTCAGAATTAGAAGTAATTTGGCCCTTCATCTTTGGGACAAATAAATTTAATGCCTCTCACGAAACAAAGACCCCTTCTGATGTAACCACATGAACCATGCTGCATGCATTTTGTACATTTGATAGAGACATAAAGATGACCTATTTCACCGGGTTAGCATTTAATAGGACAATACTTTTCCTCTTTTACTCGCCCCCTCCTGAACTAATAAAGAGTTGATCTAAAGAGTCGAAACCTGTTAAATACTGTGAGCTAATTTGTACCAAACATGTGATCCTATACAAGAATCAAACAAAACTAGAACCTTGTTTTAAAAGCAATCCCATGAGATCCCATAATAATTGTGCTTTTATTGTCGAGCGAGAATGGGTGGAGTGCCCAAGAGTATGTTTTGCAAATGAGTACTTAATTCACTTATTTTTTAATTCATTTAATCAATAAACATTTTTCGAGATCCTACAATGTGCCAGGCCTGAGTATTAGATTTTCAGATGGGAACCAGACAGACTAAGGCCCTGTCCCCTATGTAACTTCTATTCTAGAGACAGAGAAAGCCAAAATCAAGTCTAAAAATCTGCCAAAGGATCTTTCTTCACCACCGCTACATTTTACCCAACCAAGGAAGTCAAATGTGCTTTCTTACTATTAAAAATACTGCTTAAAGCCAGGCTCTGTGCCTCATGCCTATAATCCTGGGAGACTGAGGCAAAAGGAGTACTTGAGGCTGGTAATTCACGATCAGCCTGGGCAAGATAGCAAAAAATTTTAAAAATTATCGGAATGTGGTGGCATGTGCCTGTAGTCCCAGCTACTCAGGAGCTTGAGGCAGGAGGATTGCTTGAGCCCAGGAGTTTGAGGTTGCAGTGACCTGTGATCATGCCACTGCACTAGCCTGGGCGACAGAGCAAGACCGTGTCTCAAACAAAAGGTGAAGTCAGGTGAAGGGTAGATAGGACCTTTCTGAATTATTTTTGCAAATTGTCTGCAATTCAAAAATTATTTTGAAATCAAAAGGGTTTTTAAAAAAATGTTTAAAGCAAAACACGCCCCCCCCCCACTCCTTGTCATTCTTCGTTGACTACTTTAGGCCTCAGGACTAACAATAGATGGCACAGTAGTCTTTATTACTCAGGTGCACCAATGATCAAAGAGATGAGATCCCTGAAGCCACAGGCCAACCATTAGGGTAGATGACTCGAGTTGGCCCTGGGCCTGAGCCCCCTCCTGGTGGCTGTCCAGTGGGACTTGGGTGAGGACTGGGCATATCCAGGGAGCCCAAAGCTCTGTTTCCAGCACCTTGGGCAGCTCAGGAGAGGCCTATGGGATTAAATTCCCCTCAAAGCCACTGGACTCACACCCAGCTTGAAGACAGCAGGTCTCATCTCAGATTATTCCTCGGGTCTGAGTTTCTCTCTTCAGGCAGCCACTACCGGAGAAGGAGGAGTGGAAGCAAAGCACCCTTAATATCTTAATTCTTTCAAAAGATGATTCAGGTTTTTGTAGCTTCATTAGCATTTGCAGATAAAAATACATTTTAAGTGGCATTATGCTAAGTAATTATTCTTACAAGATGTGAAATTAAACACATTTTACTCAGCATGAAATTATGCCTGCCACGTACTGAGTTTGGTGACAGCTTGAGAGTTTGGACGGTGAGTTGTGAGAAGGGGAGAGGCAATCTATGTATTAAAAAAAAAAGCCACCCAAAATATTCCACCAAAGGTAAGTCCTTGTAGCGAAATTATTTTGGCTGGATGGAATATTAAACCTGCTACTATAAATTTCACGCCTTGCATTCCTAAAGCAGATGCAGAGTGATGATGCCAAAAATTAATTGGAAATAATGCGACTTGTCTTGTGTACTCTATCCAGTAGAGGGCATAGCAGATAAGCATTGTGTGCGCCGGTGACTTAGCACCAACTGATAAGGCTGTTTGTAATTGCTTCTGTAAAGATATGTAGCAGCATGCTTGGCTGCTTATTTACATTTAGGAATGTGGTTCGGAATAGGAGGTTTAGATTTATAACTTTGGTTTTGCCTGTCAATACATGGGAGACTTTTGGTTGTTGCGAGCATTATATTTACCAATGTGCAATGTTAAATTGCTGGATTTAATTGTTACAGTACAGTGAATTATTCTATTATTTCTTACTTTTTTATCCCAAGGAAAATTTAAACTTTCCAGGCTTTAGGGCAGGATAAAATGGCTCTGAGCATGTCAACGTCTCAAGAGCACATTATTTTCTTATTGGATTGTATTAACTTTACAGATGGAAATTTGAAGGAGAATTAGAAGGCTTAGAGATGGGAAATTTGGAGAAGAAAAGAATAATGTCCTGAGATTTCTGGAGGGGCTAACTGGTAAGTCATTTTGAAAGCTGCTGATGCTAATTCTCATAGCAAAAGACATAGCAGACCCTAAAATTATCAGGAGCGAGGCACAAAATTGCTAAGAAGGAAGTGAATCTTGTGTCACACTCAGAATTGCCAAAGGATTATTTGGGTTCTCTCTCTTTCTCTCTCTCTCTCTCTCTCTCTCTCTTTCTCTCTCTTTCTCTCTCTCTCTCTCCCTCCCTCTCTCTCTCTCTCTACCTGTTATAATTGGCACAGATTTTTCTTGTGTAAACTCCTAATAGGGCAACTTTCCATGATCTGGGCGGAGGGTGTTTGGCAGTTCCACTTAGTTTAAAAAACAAACACAGTCTCCTGCCTCAAATGCACATATTTGTTCCCGAAGGGACAGCAGCATGACATATATAAACAAACATTCATCCATAAGCACTCTAATTTGCAGCTAGGGGAAGGGTGGGGGGGGGAATGAAACATAATAAAACCTAACAGACAATAATGCTAAAGAAAAAGGAGCAGGCCTACCGCCTGCTACTTCCTGGGTGTCAAGTGGCTGGAGCGGGTGCTTGTCCACACTGGATGATCCAACCCTGGCCAGGCACCAGTGAGGTGGGTCTGGAATCTGACCTGCAGGATTGTAAGTTAGGTCTTAGGATGAGTTCAAGTTTAATGTGCAAGTTAGGGTCTCCAGAGCTCTGCCTCCCATTTACCCCTCAACATCCTATTGGTGTTACTGTCACAGAAAATTGTATATGTGCCTCAAATGGCAAAAGCCATAATTTGGCTTCTACAGAGCTGCAGCTGCCAAGAAAGAGTCCAAATCTTGCCTCTCTTCTTAGATAGCTGCTTCTTTTGTCTGAAAATCTTTCCAATCAGGAGCTATGTTTAATGTTGTAAATAACTACTCCCATGGTATTAATATATAGGTCATGGTTTTATTGCAGAGAACAGAATCCATTCCAGCTAGACTAAGCAGAAAGGGACTTACTATATGGCGTTAAACGGCTAACAGAATTACTGGAAGGGCTGAAGAGACAGGCTCTGGGTTTAACCTTTCCAGGATGACTCTCAAAATTGCTCTGCAGAACTGGCCACCAAAAGAACTGTGGTTGTAGAAACAACCAGGCAGCTCCCTGACAAAATGGGAAGCTATCGCTCCTGCCCCCAACTCCAGAACCATGACACTCCCACCACCCTCAGGAAGCCACCATGGTCAGGAAGTCCCTGCAACTGCTACATCCTGAACTACCCAATGCCCACTAGACTCCCTACCTGCAAAGCTGCTGACCCTCCGCTGCCTTCCAACACATACAAAGCCAGAGATGAGACGTGGGGAAATGAAATACCTCCGGCTATGCTTGCCAGCAAAAGGAACAGATCAGAGGCTGTGTCTCGCTGCCGCCCACCAAGTCCCAGGTGAGTGCATCTGCATGGCTGGACTAGGTACGCGTCCGGAACCCTCAATGCAAGGGCATCTGGGAAATACCGTGTTAGTTTTCTAACCTCTGTAGTGCAGAAGGCATTCTAGAAACCAGTTAGATTGAATGTTGAACACTGTATTGAATGTTGAACACAATACACTGTATCTGCTACTCTTCAAACAATTACAGAAGTGAAAACATTGGGGTTTTTTTGAAAAAGTATATTTACAAACTATGCAAGAGCAAATAGTTGCTTTTTGACCAAAATAAGTGCACATTCAGAAATGTATAAATTAGTAATGCAGGATTGTTTTAACAAGGGCTTATGGGTATTGAGGTCAACACAAAATAAAGGAGGATGGGAATTCTCTATTTCCTCTATTCCTGTGATAGAGGAATTAGCAAAGGTCAATGCAATTGTATCTGTTTATCTGACCCCAGAGCACATTAATCAGTACATTGATTAGAACATGCAGAAGGGCTAAAGACGGCCAATTTTACTCACTAATGACACAAAAGCTGGTAGGGGTTTGCCTGCTCTGAAGACCAGACCAGAGAAGGGAAACTATTTTATCATCAGTGGAATGGGTGAAAGTTGTAGGAACTGGGTCTGCATGCACGAGCTGTTGGAATCAACGTGCTTCCAGAAAGAATCAGAGGGCCTTCCTACAGGAAAAAAACACCAAACAAAAACTAGGGCATCTTCTGCTTCTCCATTGTCATTTGAGAAGCTACCCTGGGACTACTTGGGCAGGAGACTAACCCCATCCTTGGGACACTTCTGGAAGGCAGAGTGGGAAGTCTGAACAAAGCTGTTTATGCTACAGGAAAAGAGCAGCTTAGAAAAAGAATTTCTGGGAACTCAAAATCAAATGATCCAAGAAACTATGAGACATACATTGTTGCAAGGCTTTCAGAAGCTGGTGACCACTCATAAATCAAAGCATACCCTATAACCAGAGAACAGAGGCTGCTGTTTACAGAAGAGACAGGAGGTGCATAGGAGCAGAAAGACTTGGCAGGGATTATCCTGCAAGGAACCCTCACAAGCGTCATGCATTTCACCGCAGGAAGTCAGAAGCCCAGCTGAGAACCAGAGCCTGACACGGGGAGCTGAGTCCAGACGGCCATGCAGAGTAGGGTTCCCCAACATCCCCTGTGTCAAGGTCAATCCCATTGTGCTTTGACGGGAAGCAGAGCCAACTCTTCTAAAGCTTTGAGTTACTTACGACTTTCAGCATAGACATTAGCTGTTTTAATCTTTTCATTTATTTACTTATTTAACATTTTTTAAGTATCTGCTATGTGTCAGGTAATATGAAAATCATAGATATAGGACTTTAGGGGGTTTATAGTTTTACAAGGACCTAAGATAGGTAAAGAAGCAATTACCCTATAAGGTGCAACTGCTCTGATAAGGGAAACACGGAGAGTTGGACAGAAAACCCGTCCAGACTCAGAGTGGGGGCTGGGGAAGGGGAGGGGAGCGAGCGGAAGGGCCAGAGCAGGAGGGGAGAGAGGATTCAGGAATGGGGACCAGCAAGTGCAATGCCTGGGATGGGGGAGAGAGGACGGCGCATTCAAGGACTTTAAAGCCATTCTGGGTGGCTACAATGCGGAACTGGGGTGGAAGTGGCAAGAATGAGGCCACAGAAGCAAGCATGGCCAGCCGGTGAGGGCTCGCCACAGTGAAGGTTCTGGATTTTCTCCTGAGAAATGGGAAACTAGTGAAAGAGTTTTCAGCTGGAGAGTGATGCCGCGTAAACTGTGAATGATCGTGGAGACAGCAACGTGGAGAATAGACCGGGGGCAAGGGACAAGAGGGGAGAAAAGACCCCAGCGGGCAGTGGTTGCAATCACCAGGTGATGATGGCCTGAGCTAGTCCGATGGCAGTGGGGATGAAGACAGACAGACATATTCTAGAACCTCAAACCGTGAATGGGCTTTCAACACTGCCCGGCAATCCTGGCAAGCTTGATTTCTCACTCTCCAAGACAACCATTGCAAGTGATCTTCTGTCCTCCAGACGTGGGCTCCCTCTCCTCCACTCCCCAGCCCTCGCCAATGAAGTTGAGAAAATAGAAGCCATTAGAAAGGATCCCCCCCACACACACACACCCATCAGAACCATCTGCCTCTGTGTCTGCCTTCCCTCCTCCACTCCCAAACCCTCTTCCCATCACAGGCCAACCTGTCTCAATTCTGAAGTTGCTGGCCACCTTCTCACAGACTCTGTTTGGGTCTCTGCTCTTCTACATCATTTCATTGGTGTCTCGTGTTCTCTCTCTCTCTTTTTTTCTCTCTCAGCATATTAGTTAATATATACTCTAGTGTCTTCTGTCTGAAGAGGAAATTTCCCTTACACTTCGCCCTTTCCCTGTTACAACCCTCCGTAATCTGGCTTTGCCTCTGTCTCCAAGCCCACCTGGGTCGGTAGTACTCCTGGCTCCTACACTTCAGCCATACTGGCCCCAAATACTCCAAACCCTTTTCTACGTGAGGGATTGTGTGAAAACTGCTCCATATGCCTGAAAAAGATCTCACCATTTGTACTGGGTCAAATAGTGTCTCCCCAAAATTGCCACCTTACTTAGAAATAGTGTCTTTGTACATGTGATTAGTTAAGATGAAGTCATGCTGGATTAGGGTGACCCCTAAATCCAATGAATGGCATCCGTACGAGAAGAGGAAAGGACGCACACAGATGCAGACACAGAAGGAACAGGGCATGTGAAGGCGGAGGCAGAAATTGGAGTGGTGTGTCTATAAGCCAAGGAACGCCAGGGCTTGCCAGCGGCCACCGCAGCTGGCAAGAGTAAAGGAAGGATTCTTCCCTAGAACATTTGGAGGGGACACAGCCCTGCCAGTCCTCTGATTTCTGACTTCCAGCCTCCAGAATGGTGAGAGAATACATTTCTGCTGTTTTAAGCCCCCTACTTTGAGGTAATTTGCTACGGCTGCCCTAGGAAACTACTACACCATTCTTCACTCACGTCGCGTCCCTTCCCAGCCCTCTCTCTTCCTTAGGAGGCTCTTCTCTGGCCATCTTATCAAAGAGCTTCTCTCATATTTTTCTCCTTTGTTGAAACTGGTTCATCTTGATATTCCTTAGCATGACAGGAAATCATATATGTATTGCTCCATACAGAGGGTCTACCTCTCCAGTACTGGCCTGAAACATGGCAACTCTCCAATGGATGTCTGATGAATGAGTGAAATGGTGAATGAGTGAATGAGGTGTTCAGGAGCTAGAGGGGACAGGACTTGTGACTGTTTAGATGCGAGGGGAAGGGCTGGAGTGGTGGGGGCGCCCAGCTCTGGCTGGAGTCCTTGGCAGAGCCGGGCTCCCCTCCCCGAGCTGCAGAGCTCCACAGGAAGAGCGAGCTTGGAGGAAAGGGAGTGAGTTCAGTTTTGGAGTTGTGAGTCCAAGGTGCCGGCGGGGCATTCTAAAGCAGATGTCAACCAGCTGGTATCCCTGTTCCTGCCTCTCTCTGCCCCATCCCCTCTCCCAGTCTGTTTGCAACGCAGCAGCCAGAGTGATCTTTTGAAAATCTGAGTAGATGACATCCCTCCTCTGCTCACCACCCTTGGGTAGCTCTCACATCCTCTGCATTTATTATCTGACTTCCCGTACTCTAGTAAGATTCATGCTTCATGAGGGTGGGGTTTCCTGTCTGTTTTGCTCACTACTGTACATCCAGCACCTATAGCAGTGTCTGGCAGGAGATAGTCAACAGAATGTTTGTTGAATGGAAGAATTAGATTTCAGTAGAGTCTGGATAGATGGGTCTGGCACTGAGGAGTGAGTTCCAGGCTGGAGAGGAGGATTGGAGGTGCCGACTGACAGGAGGTGCACGAAGCCTCTGGTGTGGATGTGACCTCCCATGGGACGCGCATAGACCAGGAGTAAATGAAGGCCCAGGAGAGAGCCCCAAGAGACATCAACCTTTAAGAGAAGGGCAGAGGCAGATCCTGAGCAAGTATCATGGAAGATGCACTCCCAAGAGCACCCCAGTGTTCGCTCTGCTTTGAAGACAAACAGCCCCTCATAATTAGAAACAGCTGTGTTCACATCCAGGTGTTCATGCTTCCCTTCCCACTATTTTTCAGAAACATCATAAAGAACCACTCCTGACAGTGTGAAACATCCTGGGTTGTTTTTTGAAAAAAATCTGTCCATTCTTACGTGTTGAGTTTGTTATGAACACGATTGCAATCTGCTTAAAAAAAGAGAGAGAGAGAGAAGGGCAGAGGAAGTGGTGTCCTCCAAAGAGATGAGAAGTCAGCTTGTGTGGCACCAATTGGACACAGATGGATCAACGGGGAATCACGATACAAACTGATAAAGGCCACCCTGGGCCGAGCATGGGATATCATGAGAGTCCTTCAGAGGACACTCTCCCAGATTTGCATGAAATGAAAGGCTTCCCAAGCAAGGTGAGAACTGCAGTGGGTTCAGGGGTTAGCTAAGCCACAAAAGGGAGTAAGGTGCTCCAGGCAGAGCGAACAGCATAGCAAAGGCACAGAAGCGTGAGGGAATGTGGTGTGTTTGGGGAGTAGCAAATATGCCTTGTGCCTCATGGACAGGAGTGAAGGCTGCAGTCACAGGGAAAGGGTGTGGGGTGCTGAGGCCACCTAGAGAAGGGCCCTGCGTGCCACACTCAGGAGTATGGACTTTGTAAGAGAATGGGCACGATGAGGCCAGAGGACCATATGGGGGTGGGGCCCCCTCCTTCATGTTTGTATTCAAAGCTAGCAAAGGGCTAGTGTTTAGCCCTCCAAATGGCAGCCAAATGCTAAACAATGGGAGGCTGTTCCATCCTACAGCCTGCTTCTTCTATCAAGATACCTCAGCCCAAATCTGAAAGGTTGATCTTTGATATGACTTTGCAGTTTCCTATTCCCAGACAGTCCCTAGATTCTCTCTCCTAACCACCTCCCAGGAGTTGAACGGTGACCTCCCGGTGCTGGCTGCACTAATCCCTGCAAGGCCCTCTTCACTCCTGCCTGTGGCAGCTAAGGAGTGAAATATCCTTCTAGGCCCTGCCAACTTAGGCTTGATATTCAACTTGGTCTTCAATTTATCCCTGAATTGGAGAGGGGGAGGATTTCATCTCCCTCCATGTTTCCAAAGTGTTTGCAGACACCATGCATAGGAGCCTGAGTTGGCTTGGCAGAGACATCCACGTGCTTGCTTTGGAAGGCTTGGTGGGGGCCCACAGAGGCTGGCAGTTAAGGCAGCTCCCATGACAGGGTCAACTCTCAACATCACTCTGTGTGTTCTACATGGTATTTGATAAACACCAGGAAAGAGGAGACCTCAGCATCGTGAACCAGTTTCTTGCTGAATCATTCACATGCTGTAGCGCTTCCTTCCACGCTCAGAGGCAATGCGGGGGTGCCTCTGGTCAGGACGTTGCCCCGCTGTTCCCAGACCCTTCATGTCCTGTCACTGTGTTTGCTACATTGGACGTTGCCTTTCCCCCTCTCCTCTGCTGGCCGGAAGCAGCACACCCAGCATCCCAAAGTTCCACAAGTCCCCATCAGGAGCACTCCATTCAGTACTGCTTTTTGGCTACAGTCCTATTTCTTTGCCTTCAAAGATTGGCAGAAAACTTCCCACACAGTTCTCTACTTACACATTCAGAATGAAATGTGTAATTTTTATTGTAAATTGAGATGTTTCTAGGGAGGTCAGTGAACCACACTGAGCCTTCAAACATTCCTGACTAAGTCTGTTGTCCAACACGCCTTTGCATTTCACTGACAACCTGTTTGCTTTCTTGAGATGACTGCACATTGCCCTGGTTATTGAGGAGGAGCTTGGCCTGCCCACTCCAGCCGTATGGACGTGTGGAGCACCTGCTTTGTGTCTTAAGGCACCCTCTTTCAGGTGCCCTGGGAGAGCAGCTGGGGTGTGGCATGTGATTAGGAGCAGGAGCTCTGAGACCAAGAGGCTTGTGAGCCCATCCTCCCTTCCCATTTGCCCCCTGGGAGTCTTGGACCAATTCTCTGACCTCTCTGAGCCTCAGTTCCATCTGTAAAATGTAGGAAATAATATTTGCTCTATAGGGGCTTGAGAGGATTAAATGATATCATAAATGCAAACTGGCCCACACTAAGTGCTCATTCAGAATCCATTGCCATTATTAGACCACATCCCAGGGCTAGATAGCGGTGCTCCTCTCTTATTCCCTTCTGTTTTGTTCTGTTTGGGCCACTAGAACAGAATGCCACAGACTGAGTGGCTTATAAACAATAGACATTTATCTTTCTGGGGGCCGGGAAGTCCAAGATCAAGGTGCCAGTAGACCAGTGTCTCATGAGGACCTGCCTTCTGGTTCATACGGGGCCATCTTCTTGCTGAATCTTCACACGGCATGAGACAGCCCTCTGGGGTCTTTTCTATAAGGACATTAATCCCATTCATGAGGGTTTTCCCTTCATGACCTAAGTACCTCCCAAAGGCCCAATCCCCAAATATTATCACCTTGGGGATTAGGATTTCAACCTATGAATTTGGGGGAAGCACAAGCATTCAGTCATACTGAGTTTCCCCCTTATTCTTAGATGATTTATTTCTTCTTCTGGCTCAAGCTCTGGCTCAGAGCAGAGAGTAGACTCAGTTTGTGCCACCTGTGTGCTTACCTCACTCTCTATCCACAGTGGCTCAAGTGACATCTTAACCATTCCCAAGGTCATAGAGCCAGGGGTCACCACTGCTGCTGCCACCACAGCAGATGGAGAAGTCCATTGTCTCAATTTTTCTCTCAGGGAATCTGGCTACACAGAGACTGGGCAATGCAATCCACAGTGCAAGAAAGTTAACCACCCATGGGGCGGACTCTGGCCAGTGGGAGACAGGGAACTATTGGGTCCATTCTTCTCCCTTTGTCCTGCTGAATAGACTCTTCTAAGACATAATTCACAAGCGTTTCTGAAGGAAGCCCACAAGATTGAGCAATCAGCAACACCTGTTTCAAAGCTGTGACTAGCTCGGTACCATGCTCACATATTTATCTCACTGATCCTCTGCCTTGCTCCACTTTCCTCTCACTTCTGCTACCCTGGAATTACACCTTCTACCCCAATAAAGGGTTAGCCTGTAAGCTATTTCCCTTGGCACTGCCTTTTAGAAAACTTGGGCCAAGTTATGCAGAAATTCTTTTCCTAGCATATCTGGCAGGTGGGCATGAACTTCAGACAAAGACACAGGAGGACAATGATGAGCAGAGCATAAGAAGCTCACCATGCTGTGGCTAGGCTGATGGCACGGCACTCGACTCAGGATGACAGAGTGAGACTATCTCCAAAAAAAAAAAAAAAGAGTAGAAAGATAGATAACAGAGACTGAGAAGGGTGAGTCAGGGGGAGGGGAGAGGATAAAGAGAAGTGGGTTAAAGGGTTATCAAACATACAGTAAGATAAAAGGAATAAATTCAGTGTTTGATGGGAGAATAGGGTGACTATACTTAACAAAAATGTATTGTATTGTAATGTTTTGTACTCGGGTGATGGACACCCAGAATACCCTGGCTTGATCACTATGCATTGTATACATCTAACAGAATTTCTCATGTACTGCATACATTTGTACAAATAAATAAGTAAATAAAAAATTTGTGATCTTAGGCAAGTGACTACTTTGGTGAGCCTGTTTTCTCTTCTTTAAAATGGAAATATTGATATCTACCCCCCAAGACCGTTGTGAACATTAAATTAGATAATAACAATAGTGGGTGCAGGATAAATGTTAGCCTCTTTGCTTTGACCATCTCTCCTCACTGAACCTTTGCTTTCTGTGTCCCTGAGACACGGGACGTTGCTCTGGGCTGGACATTAGGAGACTTGGATTCTGCTCCTGACTCCTTTTCTTCATTATAGCACAAGGGCTATGAATTCTGTTCTATGTGGTCCTTGGGAATAATGTGCACGTCAAAGAGACAGTGCAGGTAAAAGTGACTTCAAAAGGGGTAAATACCTAATGAACATAGGGACCTTTATTTTATTTTTACTTAGCCAGCAGATATTTAAAGTGCATTTGCTGTGGGTCAGGCACAGTGCTAGGCAGAGGATGCAGGAGTGTAAAAACTAATGACAAGTCCTCTCTGCCACATTGAGGCTTTGAGTAGACTGAGGCCAGTTCCTCCATTTATTCATGGTGTTCCACAGTGAGTACATCTATGCAAACCTATCCTCAAAGGCTGGGGGAACTGAGAGGCTGGAGAAAGAGACTAACAAATTTTCTTAGAAAGAAACATTAAATAGGAACTTATGAACAAAAGGCATGTCTTGGGCAGCTGCAAGACTATGGGTCCCCAAGTCATTACCCCGCAGACCCAGGGCTTATTTACCAAAGAGAATTTGCCTAAGGGTAGGATTTCTGCTAAGTACAGGAAAGTAGAAATCTTAGGGGCATTCGGGAACTGGGGTTAATCAGAAGTCACCATGGCAAATTAGCATCCAAGACGGAGTTGCTTTAGCCTCTACACATAGGATTGGAGGATCTTTTCAAACCTTCTGTTCATGGACAGACCCAGCTAGATTTCAGCTTGGCTTTTCAGGCAGACCAGCCTCCAATCTGAAATAAACTCCCTGTTGGAGCTACTTTCTGGGCTGTCTGGGGTGAAGCCACCAGCAGGTGGTAGGAATTCTGTTCCTTCAAAGCACTGAGTTTGAATCCCAACTGTGTGACCTTCTAGTTGAGCAACCTTACCCAAATTCCTGAACTTCCCTGAGCCTTGTTTCCTACACTGTGGAATGGGCACATTACCTATGTGGGACTATACATTGGCAATATACTTGATAGTTCATACGCCAACATTCATTTCATCCCTCCACACTTGTGCAGTGGCAAAGTTACCATCTGAAGAAACAGAGAAGATTCCAGAAGCTATTGTAACACGTGACCATAATTCTGATACTGTGGACTATAAATAACAAAACTGGATGAACCTAATCATTTTAGTAAAATATTTATAATGATTGTTTGAGTTGTCTCTCCAATAGACTGTGGGTTTCTTTACAGTAAGAATTTTGATAGGTCAGGCATGTGGTAGGCATGCAAGCAGTGCTTACTTTGATGAATAGGAGTTTGCCAGTCAACAAATAAAGAAAGCAATATTCTAAGCAAAGTGCATTAGTATAGATCCAAAAAATGGCATAGCACATTTAGGAACAATGAGAAGTTCAAAAATGTAAAGTATGTATGGCAAGATTTTGTGGAGCTAAGGCTGGGGAGGATAGTACTGCCCTGATGGTGAAGAGTCTTTGATTTCATGGTAGAGATTTGTTTTTTAAATTAATAAACTTTATTTTTAGAACAATTTTAGGTTTACAGAAAAATTGGCAGAAGGTACAGAATTCCTATATATACCTTTCTCACTCACCTCCTCTCTTTCCCGACAGTTTCTCCCATTAACTTCATGCATTAGTGTGATACATTGGTTATCATTGATAAACTAATATTGATACATTATTATTAACTAAAGTCCATAGTTTATATTAGGGTTCACTCTTTGTGTTGTACTGTTTTATGGGTTTTGACAAAAGCATAATGTCATATATCCACAAGTAGATATCATACAAAACAGCTTCACTGCTCTATAAATCCCCTATGCTCCACCTCTTCATCCCCATTCCCACCTCCCTGGAATCCCTGATCTTTTTACTGTCTATATCTTTGCCTTTTCTGGAATGTCATATAGTTTGTAGCCTGGTTTAATTTACTTGGCAATATGCATTTAAGGTTCCTAAGTCTTTTCCTGGCTTGATAGCTCATTTCTTTTTACTACAGAATGATATTTTATTGTATGGATGTATCTGAGTTTTAAAAAATCTATTCACTTATTGAAGGATATCTTGGTTGTTTCCAAGTTTTTGACATTTTGGAATGCCAGGTTTTTGTGTGGGCATAAATTTTCAACTCATTTGGGTAAAATACCAAGAAGTGTGATTGTTAGATCATATGGTAAGACTGTGTTTAGCTTTGTAAGAAACTGCCAAGCTGTCCTCAAAAGTGGCTGTACCATTTCGTATTCCCACAAGCAATGAATGAAAGTTCCGGTTGCTGTGCATCCTCATCAGCACTTGATATGGTCACTGTTTTGGATTTTAGCATTCCGATAGCTATGTAATGATATCTCATTGTTACTTTAATTTGCAATTCCCGCATGTTGAGCATCTTTTCATATGCTTATTTGCTATCTCCTATCTCTTTTTTGATGAGGTATCTGTTCAGACCTTTTATCCATTTTTAAATTGGGTTGTCTGTTTTCTTATTGTTGAGTTTTAAAAGCTCTTTGTGTATTTTGTATACAAGTGATTTATCAGATAAGATAAGTGTTTTGCAAATATTCTTTTCCAGAGCTCAGCTTCTCTTTTTTTTAGAGACTGGGTCCTGCTCTGAGCACCACTCCACCCTTGGGCTCAAGCAATCCTCTTGCATGCCTGGCTAATTTTTAAATAGAGATGAGGTCTCACTATGTTGCCCAGGCTAATCTCAAACTCCTGGCCTCACTCCTCAAGTGATCCTGCCACCTCGAATTCCCAAAGTGTTGGGATTAGAGACATAAGCCACTGTACCTGGCCCTCTTCATTCTCTTAACTGTCTTTTGCAGAGCAGTTTTTAATTCTAATAAAGTTCAACCTATTGATATTTTTCTTTCATGGACCATGCTTTTGGTCTTCATGCCTATCATCCCAGTGCTCTCAGAGGCCAAGGCAGGAGTATTGCTTGACACTAAGAGTTCAAGACCAGCCTAGGCAACAAAGCAAGGCCGCACCTCTACAAAAACATTTTTAAAAAAATTAGCCAGGCATGGTGGTGCACACCTGTAGTCCCAGCTACTTCAGAGGCTGAGGCAGGAGGATCACTTGAGCCCAGCAGTTTGAGGCTGCAATCAGCTATCATACATAGCACCACTACTCCAGCCTGGGTGACAGGGTGAGACCCCATCTCAGAAAAATAAAATAAAATAAAAAGTCATCACCCAGTCCAAGGTTGCCTAGATTTTCTCCTATGTCATCTTCTAGAGGTTTCATAGTTTTTTATATTTAGGTCTATGATCCATTTTGAGTTAACTTTTGTGAAAGGCGTGAAGTTTATGTCTAGATGTTTTGTGGTTTTTTTGCATGGAAATGTCCAATTGTTCCAGCACCATTTGTTGAAAAGGCTGTCTTTTCTCCATTGAATTGCTTTTACTCTTTTGTCAAAAATCAGTTGACTATACTTGTATGAGTCTATTTGTGTGAGTCTGTTCTGTTCCATTGATCTATTCTTTTGTCAATACCATATTGTCTCAATTACTATAGTTTTATGGTAAGTCTTGAAGTTAGGTATAGTGGCAGCCTTCTGACTTTGTTTTCCTTGAATATTATGTTGGCTTTTCCAGAGTTTTGCCTTATAATATAAACTTTCTAATCAATTTGTTGATATTCACAAAATAACTTGCTGGGATTTTGGTTTTTTTTTTTTTTTTTTTGAGACAGAGTCTCACTTTGTTGCCCAGGCTAGAGTGAGTGCCGTGGCGTCAGCCTAGCTCACAGCAACCTCAAACTCCTGGGTTCAGGCGATCCTCCTATCTCAGCCTCCCGAGTAGCTGGGACTCCAGGCATGTGCTAATTTTGCAGAGCATGTGCTGTCTTTTAATTCTTCTTAATTCTAATAAAGTTCAACCTATTGATGTTTTTCTTTCATGGACCATGCTTTTGGTCCTCATGACTATCATCCCAGTGCTCTCAGAGGCCAAGGCAGTATTGCTTGACACCAAGAGTTCAAGACCAGCCTAGGCAACAAAGCAAGGCTAATTTTTTGTATATATATTTATAGTTGGTCAATTAATTTCTTTCTATTTTTAGTAGAGACGGGGTCTCGCTCAGGTTGGTTTCGAACTCCTGACCTTGAGCAATCCACCTGCCTCGGCCTCCCAGAGTGCTAGGATTACAGGCGTGAGCTATCATGCCCGGCCGTCCCATTAAGATTTAATATTTCTGCGTTGTGACTGATGTATGCCCTTGACAAATGCCAAAGATGCACTTATTACTATATAAAAAGATTGTGAAATACATCGTATGTTTTCAGGGTTCCCTATACAAAGTCTCATAGAATAAACTTAATGCCATAAAAAAAGAACATACCTCTCCTGGAGAAATGTCTTGCTTCCTTCTAGTAGATTGTATGGACTATCAAACTGGTTATCCTTTTTTTGCCCTGGCTGCCAGGAAGCTCAGGGCCTAATCTGATGCTAAATCACAGTAACTCTTCGTAGTCAATGCTTGCTTCTTCCTCCTTTCCATGGCTTTGCTTTTCTAATTTTAGCTGAATGACTTTATTGTGTTTGCCTTTATTGTAAGTTGCTGCAAATCCTTTTCAGAAAGAGGTGCACATAAAAAAAAAAATTAACAGCTCAATTCGAAAAAGCCATACAGTGCCCAAGTTGGCACCACTTGCTCTTTGTAATAGCCTGGGAGGGCCCCCAAAGTAGCCTGGTGCTTTATCTTTACAAACACATGTCAGCCGGAGCAGCGGTGCTCACCGGAGATCTCGGGAGACAAGGGCAAAAATCACCCGTCATTTTCCACTGAATGGGTGTCTGGAGGACCATTCAGGCTCCTAGTGGCTGGATTTCGTGGGGAGGATTAACGTGGAGAGCCCTTGGAAAATCAGCATCGCCCCTGCCTGCACCAGCTATTGTTCCAGAGGTGAGTGTTCTGTCTAGTTTTGAAGATAGAATCTCTCTCCTGCCTGGCTCCCAGCCCCACGAGCTTTGTGTGTGGGGTCCTGTGCCCTTTCCCCGCACTCTGGGCCTCAGGCCTCTCCAGCCAGCCCTCTGTGCCAACTGGCAGAGGGTGCTCTTGTATAGCAGATCCGACTCCCTCCCCACGCCGAGCTCCTGATGCCTTATGGCTCCAGCCTGCTGCCTGGGCCTGCTGGGGGCCCTGGAACTCTCCACGCATGGAGGAGAGGCAAATTGTTGGTTTTTTCCCAGAAGCTGGCCTAGGCTCTCCCTAAAATCACTGCTGAGCTGGACTCATTCACCTTCAAGCGTGTGGTGTGCTCTCCTCTCTGCACCCCAATTTTTGCACAGATCGAACACAATGAGGCTAGATATGTGTTGGGGGGCTTAGGAGTTTGGTTTGCTTATATTATATCTTACATATGTGTTCACAGGCGGGTAGGGGGAGGCAGAGAGAGAGGAAAGGGAGAGGCACTGCCTTCTCAGAGCTCTACAATAATAGATTTCATGATTTAATTGGAAATTTAGTAAATCTGCTAAAACATCTAGTGGTTTAAATTTTTCCTGTTCTGCAAAGAAACAAAGGCTTCTGCTTTACTCTGTGTCTTTCAACAACTTTAATTTCATTTGTAGATTACGGATGGAAGTAGCATTTCCACTCGATTGCATGCTGGGCATTAAGAAGACAAAAACCTTCATTGTTTGCAGCCCTCAGAATTTTTTTTCTAGACATTAAGCTGTAGGTGGCATTCTTTATACCTGACATCAGAGCACTTTTGTCAGGCGTTTAGCTGACAGGATTTACTGCAAGTCCATCCTAGGTGTGCGAAGCAGGGAAAACAAGAAAATATTTCGTTCAGGTGGGCAGAGAGAGGAGCGCACAGCCCGATCAGCCCGATCGGGTAACCGCTGCTTTTCAAACTGTGTAATTAAAGATCTTTAGAGTTCTTCGATGGGAATTAATTAGTAGAGAAAGGCTGTTTTGTTTACAGTCTTTATCATGAACATAATCAAAAGCAAGTCTTGATATTGGTGGCAAATTGGACTACATTCTCCCGACGCCAAGAATGCCTCATGCAGTGCTTTTCTTGTTTTCTGAGGTTAGTTCCATCTTCATGCTAACTTGCCGTTGGGTGTGAGGGGAGGGGATGGAGGGGGAAGGGGTGCATTGTGAACGGGGTGGGGGAGAGGCCACTCAGTATTGCCAAAACACCCTTGGCCGGAGTTCCCATCACTAATCACCCACCTGTGTGTGGTGCATCGGTGGGTGGGGATTAATATTTGGGTTCACCTGTCTGGAAGGTTTGTCCAGGGGTGACTGTGTTTTCAGGTCTGACCCGCTGCACCTGCGAAGCTCTAAAAAAATTATCTGGTAATGTGTCATAGTGGATGTCACTGTACTGGCCTGGTGGCATCAGAAACACCTGCAGTGCTTCAGAATAAATGAATAAATGCAGAGTTCTGGGTCCCACCCAGACCAGGACCCTCTGGGCTGGGGCTCAGGAATCTGTTTCATTAACTCACTATGCAGGTGCTTCTGATACAGAGCCAGGTTTGGGAACTACTGATCCGAACCATTTGGTGACATTTGGTGAATGGACATGAGCATGAAGGGGGAGAAAGGCACAAATGCCCAGACTACCTTGGGCCAGGAAAAGCTGGTCACAGTGTATTAGACCTATGACCTCTGAGTATAGACTCAAGCTGCTGGGAGGCAGGGCCACTCTGCCAAGTCCAACAAGCCTTCGCCTAGAGGGGCCCGCCTCTGCACCTTGCCTGAGCAATAGAGGCCATCCTCCAAGCTAAGAGAGACTGCAGGGCAGCTGCCAGCCCAGGCGCTCCCCTCCCCCAAAGGATCCCATTTCATGGTGCCAGGAAATGTTGCAAAGGACCAGCAGATTTGGGGGAGGAAGCCTAGTTGATCATATGATTATCCAGCTGCGAGGAGTAGGTCTCAGTGCAATCTGGGTTAAATAGGCCCAATTTCATCTGATTATCTTGGTGCTAATAATTTGAATCCTATCTTGTCTTAGGACAAGAGCTCAGAGATCTCAGCTGTCCCAGATTGCATCTTTACCTGGCCACCTATACCATCCTCACCCACCATCTCATCTGGATTTTAAAGGAGATCTAGTCCTAGCCCCTTAGTTTCCTTTTCAATAAAAAGTTTATATTATAAAAGTAATGCAAATATGGTATTAAATTTTTTTAAAAAACAAGTAAAGGTGTTTAAAGTGGGGAATAAAAGAAAAATGATCTCCACCTTTTTTCCTATAATCTCATCCTTCAGAGATACTCTATGTTAAAAGAGTCAACTACCTCATTTTAAAGACATGGCCACTGGGGTTCAGAGAGGTGACTGTGTGGCAGATGGAGGGCAGGGTCCCCGACCCCTTTGCTCAGTGCCCTTTCTACCCCCTCTTTGCAAGAGACCTCTCCCAGCAACCCAGGCCTTCGACCTCCTGTCCTGCGTCAGTAAAGGTGACCAGCATACTGCTCTGGAAACCTGAAGCCATACCTTGAACCCAGATTCTTCCAGATTACAGGAAGCATGCCCTGGAACTGATTCCTCCTGGGCCTCGCTTTTATGAACCAGCTTCTCAAAACTTATATATTCTCAATGAGAAAAGCAGGATGGAGCACGCTCCATAACTGCTGGCCGGCTGGGGTGGGAGCAGAACACCAGCAGCCATCTTGGAGTGTGCCTTGAAAGAGTCAGGAGGGCAAGGCAGGCTGAGCCACAGCCCTAGGAGAGCCCTGTACTGTTCTAGAATTCTCCTAGAGGCCTTTTCACTTTTCCCCAATATTCTTGGGAACTCAAGCCCACCCATGGTTGTTATATCTTTCTACAACATACAATCTGATGATGGGCAGTGAGTTGTAGAATTAAATAAGTTTGACTCCACAGTAAGGGGGGGGACTCCAGGAGCGGCTTGGTTACAGTGACAACACTAACAAAGATGGAGGTTTAAGCTTCAGGACGTATTTTGTTGCTGCTGTTGTTCACTAGACCCAGTGAAGAGTCGCACTCAGCCGAGTTCTCAGTGCTGGCAGAGTGATAGTACAACACTATTAAGTGTCACTGTAAGCCGGGCGCGGTGGCTCACGCCTGTAATCCTAGCACTCTGGGAGGCCGAGGCCGGCAGATTGCTCGAGGTCAGAAGTTCGAAACCACCCTGAGGAAGAGTGAGACCCCGTCTCTACTATAAATAGAAAGAAATTAATTGGCCAACTAATATATATAGAAAAAAAAATTAGTTGGGCATGGTGGCGCATGCCTGTAGTCCCAGCTACTTGGGAGGCTGAGGCAGAAGGATTGCTTGAGCCCAGGAGTTTGAGGTTGCTGTGAGCTAGGCTGATGCCACGGCACTCACTCTAGCCTGGGCAACAAAGCGAGATTCTGTCTAAAAAAAAAAAAAAAAAGTATCACTGTATATTAACTGTCATGTATTACGCATCAGGCATGAGCCAGGCACCAGGCTAGGTGCTTCACATAAATTATCTCAGTTAATCTACTCTAGCAGAAAGTGTTGTTATCATCTCTATTTTATAGATGAAGAAATTGAGACTCAAAGAAGTTACCCCCGGTCACACAGCCAGTTGCCGGTAGAGTCAGGTTTCCAACCCAGGTTGGTTGGATTGCAAAGCCTGAGAGTTTATAAATGGAAACGCAGACCTGTGTCAAATCTCAGCCTATGTTCCCCACACCCTGCAACAAAGCTCATGGAGGGAGGCAAGGTCAGTTAAAGTGAGGGCTGGCTTCCTACTCTGCGCCCCAGCAGAGCAAGGCTGCGCACCTGTTATGTTGGGTAGAACTTTTGGGGATACCATGCTACCTGTAAACATGACAACTGCAGACTCAGCTGGGTTTAGGAATCTATTATTCAGCCTTGGCGATTTATTTATTTTATGTTTAATCCCCTTTTCCCCTAGAAAAATGATCTCCACCTTTTTTGAAACCCTTTGCCAATAGTTCTGTTGACTGCAGTAATGTATACTGACCACAGCAATTGATAAAGAAATAAAGGCTTCTGTCAGATCTCAAGGTGGGGGGAAGCTGAGGAGGAACTAATCACTAAGAGAGACCCAGCCAGCTCAGAAATAATTTTCAGAGTAGCCAAGAGCCCTGAGTGTGTGTAGTTTTTTCCCTTTTACCATTTTAAAATTCATGTCAGTAAACCTAGGTTCTTCACGTGCCCCTCTGAAACCTCTTGCTTTTTAAGCTTAGTCTGACTCTCCTCTGTATTTGCCATGCCATTGTTAGAAGAGACCTTAATTTTAATTCTTTTCTCTTCTGCAGGCCCCACCCTCCTCCCCAGATGTTTTAGCATCTGTTAATCCTAGTTGGAAACCTCAGCAGATAAAAGTCGTGTTCTGTGCAGATTGCTTCCAGAACAAATACAGGATGGTAGATAATTCAGCATCCGGTTTCAGGAGGGCTTAGGCGGGGGCTGCGGAGGACAGCACCTCTTCCTCATAAGACATCCAGTAAAAGCAAAAGCAAAGTAATTCCCAAGCTCAGATGGAATGCATGTAGATCAGGTTCATTTCCAGAACTGCCGCTGCCTGCGTTTAGGTGATATTAGAAGCCACCATGACAGCAAAGTAGTTTTATGCATAGCGGCTTAGCGAACACTTTGAGAACTAGTTTAGTGAAGCTATCAGGTTGAAAAATACCAAGTCACAAAGTTTTAATGAAACTAAGTGTGGATCAACATATCATAAAGAGCATCCAGGACGACTTAAAAGATCCTTGGGTGGAAATTAGAATGGATCTTCGGGATTTATTTGGCAAAGCCTGTCTATTTTGACCTTTTTTCCGTTTCATATTAAGGCTACTGAGAGTGCGTTTTGTTTGGATGAGACTGGAGGGGGACAGCAGCTAGGGGTGCCGTACACTGATGCTGCCGCTCAAGTTTAGCTGCATTAATAGACTGATAAGGGCCCCAGCATCAAATAGCAGAGAGAAAGGCCATCGGAGATTTTCTTGCTTTATTTCTCTCTGCACTTCATTTACATCTTAAGCCATATTGGTGATCCAGATTTGAATAAAGCCACAGCTTAAGCAGTGATTAGATCTCAATAGCTTGGATTTTTCTATGAAATTGCTGCATTTTCACTAGATGTATTTAGAAAAACTGGTGAAAACTGACACCTTGGGTAACTATCATTTAAAATAGAGCTTCAGATGGATAAAAAAAAAAAAAAAAAGCCAGCTAAAATGGGGGTATTAGTTGCCAGGCCTTTGACTCAAGCAGTGTCAGGGTTAGGATTAGACAAAAGCCAAGCTCAGCATGACTTGGACCAGAAAGATGCAGATAAGTCAACGCACCACCTTCCTCTGAGCCCAGTCTCCCCCCAAATGTTAATCAAAGCAGTGATCCCATAACCTGAAGACAAAAATAAGGAAGCCACAAAGAATATGTAATGCAACAAGGAGCTTTTTTTTATTTTGAGATTTTTTTTTTTTAATCATAAAGCAATATTTTTAACTCTAAGGTTAACCTGCTAATCCTTAAGCTGGTGATATGACAGTGTCAAATGTGATGGGATTTTGTGATTCTCATTATTGTTATGTATTGTTCTTTCCCTGGTATTCCATATTAATATTTATAAATGCCCTTTTTATAGAACCAAGAGAACCAAAACCCGTTATTAAATTTTTAAAATGGACAAACCTCGCATCCAATATAGTTGATTACAATTTAGAACAAAAAGGATTTCGTTCGGTAGTAATCCACTTCTTGTTTCTCATTGTTGTTGATTTGTGTAGACAGCAGAGCTCCTGATGTTATTTTTTTTTTAACTACTGTTTGCACAAAGTAACATCCAAATGACAGAGAATAACAGAATATTGATTGTGCTCCACAAGAAGAGGTGAAAAACCACCCTTTGCAGGTAAGAGGGCATCACGGAGAAAAGGTGTGCATTTAACATGCTGAAGTCACTCACCAAGAGCAATGGCAAAATGAAAGAATCGATTAAAAAATTTAAAAGAGGGAGGTTGTTCATTCAGTTGTTTTAAGTGCCTTATTTTACTTGGCAAGTGGCCTCAGAAGGGTTCAGTGGGCATCACGTGTGTGAAAGGAGAAATCTCCATAATAAAGAGAGGCGAATCAATCATTCCACACCCTAACCATAGAGGAGAGTCAAAATTGATGCCCTAATCTACCCAGCCGTTCTTTGAGCACCACAGCATGCAATCCAACATCCTTCCGAGTCCAAAAGGAGGAAAAAGTCTCTTCACTCAGAGACACGGCTATGTTCCCAGCTCTGGGTAGCCCAAGCCTTCAGCCCCAGAGAGGAATATTCGTGGAAGGAAGATGTTTTATGGCCACCACTCCCTCTGTCTCCAAAAGAGCCTGAATAATTTGGCGTCATTAGCAGGTGTGTGTAGGAATTAGGAATTAGGCTGTGGTTGGGGGCGTGGGGTAGTCGGGTGGCCTGGTTTTGCAGAAGAGAAGCCAATGAGGAGAAGAGGGAATATCTCTGCTCACGAAGCCAAGAACCCAGAGCAGTTATAACATTGTTAGAAATGTCTCAGCTCATCCTTTTGGACAGAAGGTGTTTTCATGGGGGATGTTTTTATTTCCTAAATATTTTTCCCAAGTCAATATTCAAAGCCTGGGCTTCAGAATCAGACCTGATTATGAGTCCTGGCCCTCATCCTTGATTCAAACTGGATGATCTTGGAAGTGTTACTTGATCAAGTTTCCTTGATTATAAAATGGGGGACATAGCACCTACTTGTAAGGCTTAAGTGAGATACCTTCATTTTGCACGGGGCCTGGACACATAAGCATGCAAGAAATGGTAGCTTTAATTAATACATTATTATGGCTTTGAGATTTGAAAGTCAGTTTATTTGTAGGTAATTTTCTCTATTTTATCCTCTCCTTGTTTGGGAATTGCAGCCCATGCACATGGGTCTTTCTAACTGTAGGTTTGTACATCCATAAAATAAACCAAGTGGGGTATCTGGAGGCCCAGGTTGCTTGAGCAATTCTAGGCTACGTTGGGCCTTCTGGAATAAAACACGGGCATTTAGTTTAAAACACATCTAAGGTATTTTCCAACACCAATAAGGAAAGAGGATTCAGAATTGATGCCTAGTGGTTCTGACAGTTATTCTATTATAGTGCAGAGTTACGGCCACAGAGGTGGTGTCTTAGCTCCCAGCTGAGAAGTATTTGTGTTCAAAGCAGCAACAGCGTAACTCAATTCCAATGAAACCCAAGTTTGGTGGAGCAATGAGAAGGCTATTCATTGTGACCAATCTTTATAGAAACTGGCCTCGCCTTCTGGGGAAACGGGTCTTATGTTTCACGCATGCGTAATGGCCTGCGTTTGCAAGGTGGTATTAGTTCAGAACATATGCTAAGGACACAGGCTTCTCAGACTTCTCAAAAACTTGTTAGCCTCCCTCTCCTTGAAACCCCTAATGTCCTCCTGTCTTTAAGCATCTTCCTTTGAGTTCCTCCTAGAAGGGCTCTTCTAACATTGGAGAGCTTTGCCATGGGCACTTTTCTCCTCCCCTCAGGCTTCTTTCCTGCTCTCCTCGGGCAGCTGGTGATCCGGGTCTGCTTCCCAGGCCTTCCTCTCCACTCCCTGCCCCCACGCTGTTCTCCTCTCTCGGACTTGTCAGAATTGGCCTGTCCTCTGGTCCCTAGGACGACCCTGAACAAGCAACCTGGCCATAGAGCAGAAAGCTCAATAAATGCTTGTTCAGAACTGAATATACATATTCAGTGATTGGCACTAGCCTCATGTAAGAGTGACTTATTCTCCCCGAGATAACATTTCCTTTACGCCGCACCCCTCTGATGCCCTTTCTTGCGTTGACTCAGGCCGCTGTCAGCTGCCACTGTGACTGCGGGAGCCTCCTGTGCACACTGCAGCCTCACAGCACCTTCCCTCAGCTGCCCTTCCCTTCTCCTGCATCCTGCCCAAGGGTCTGCAGGGCTGTGCACGCATACAGCAACCTGGGAACGTGAGAGTCAAGCTCCTCAGAGCAAACTGAGCAAGGGACGGAGAGCCAATGGGTAAAAATGCCCTTCTCCCATGTCTCTCTCAGTGGCTCCTCAGAAAGTCACCCTGGGGTGCTGAGCCCACTTCCCACAGTGAAAAAGGTCATGTGCCCCTAAGTGGCCTTCCCTTCCTCCTTGTCTCCCTCACTGCAGATCCCTAGGGTCACTTCTCAAAGTAAACTACCTGCACACAGTCCTTGTCTCAGACTCTCCTTTTTGGGAGAACCCAAGGTAAGACATCCTTTGTAACATGGAACTTCTTAAGCAGGCGCCCTTAATCTAGGACAACACACCCCCGTGGGGGCATTTCCATGCTGCGGGCATGTGTCGGAGCAGCGCCTCCTCCGAGCCCTCCTAGCTGCCAGGGCACAATCACCTGAGGCTTTGCTCTGTTAGATCCTCAGCGCCCACTTGTTTGTTTGCCTCCCCCACTCTATGGAATCCAAGGACAGCGTCTCTTCTTTCTGTATTCCTGTGCCTAGTACAGTGTCTGGCATGCAGTAGATACTTTAAAAATGTATTTTTGGTGGACAAAGGAATGAATGAGTGAGGTGAATGCAAGCAAACCATGGCTGCCTCTATATCGGATATCATACTTAACTATTTATTTAACCCCCATCTACATCCCCAAATAGTATAAATGTAATGCAACATAAAGATCATATAACAGAATTAAGTTAAATTTTAAGGGCAGAAAGAACAAACAAAATGTCATGGATAATCCCCCCTACACATAAGGCACAGTTTTTGTCACCATGTGCCACTCTCGGTGGCGCCCCTCCATCACCATCGTGGCTGAGCCCCTTGCCGTGGCTACTGAATGGCCACTCTCATCTCAGTTCCTTTCTCCTGCCTTGCCAGGTGGCCCTTTAGGTATAATTTGGACCTGCACAGACTTTCCCTGGGAAATTCCTCCAGGGGAAATATGGTGGGGGGCGGGGGATCTTATATCAAGGAGATCAGGCCCTTTCTAAAAGATTTTAGGGCTATTCAGAAGTAGAGTGACCAGACACACAGTGCCCATATTACCTGAACTCCCATAATAAGAGACAAGTCATCGTGGGAAGCTGGCACCAAGAAGAGAGACTTATCTTAAAAGGGGTCCCAGCATGCCAACAAGCTCTGTTCAGGTTCCCTTACCCTCTGAGACACCACATGCAACTGTGGTAATGTTTTCCTACAACCTGAAGCTGAGACAAGGGGGCAGGAGGCAGGACGTCTGCGGGGAGTGTCGCTGCATGCCGCAGTGGCTGAGCAGCCGTCTGTAGATAGGGAGACAGCACGCCCTGAGTTGTCCCCATGGCTGGGAGACAGATTCTCTCACAGTGCACTGCAGCCTTGAACTGCCGGGCTCCCCAAATCCTCCCACCTCAGCCTCCCACATAGATGGAACAACAAGCAGGCTCCACAACACCCAGCTAAGTTTTCTATGTTTCTGTAGAGACGGGTCTTCCCTTTGCTCAGGCTGGTCTCCAACTCCTGAGCTCAAATGATCTGCCCGATTCGGCCTCCCAGAGTGCTAGGATTACAGCCGTGAGCAACCAGGCCTGCCACATTTTTTAAAACTTTCAGGCCAGGCACAGTGGCTCATGCCTGTAATCCTAGCACTCTGGGAGGCCGAGGTGGGATGATTGCTTGAGCTCAGGAGTTCAAGACCAGCCTGAGCAAGAGCGAGACCTCATCTCTACTATAAATAAAAAGAAATTAGCCAAACGACTAAGAATGGAAAAAATTAGCCAGGCACGGTGGCGCATGCCTATAGTCTTGCTACTCGGGAGGCTGAGGCAGGAAGATCACTTGAGCCCAGAAGTTTGAGGTTGCTGCGAGCCAGGCTGATGCCACTGCACTCTAGCCAGGCAAGAGAGTAAGACTCTGTCTCAAAAAAAAAACCACCAAAAAACAAAAAAACTTCTTTCAGTCTTTTTGTCCATCCAGCGTCCAGATGTATCAAACCTGGAGAATTTTAACCTCTCCCACCTCCCCCACAAAAGTGAAATGAATAAATATAAACAAAATAAGCTCCAGCCTAGAGATTCTACTTCAGTGGCTATAGTATGTGGTTCAGGAATCTGCATTTTTAAAAAACCTCTCTAAAGTAATTATGATGTGCTGCCAGTTTTACATCACAGCTGTCAACAGGTAAAGGCTCCCTATTTCCCAGTGTTTTTCTTCACCTGACTATTAGTTTATTTAACAAGTAGCGGTTCTCATTAGGTTGTTAGAGCAACAAAGTGATCTTTATTGAGAGTAACAGAATGATAAATCCAGATTGCCGTCACTTTATTATATCAAAGTCTAGTTATTTTGTTTCTTGACACTTTACTGATGAGCCAGATGAGGATGTCTCTAAAGGAAGCATAGATCTTTCTTTCTGGTTTGACTTTTTATAGAATGAATTTTAATACAACCGATCTTTAATATAGCTTTTTCTCATTATAAGCAGAAGTGGTTGCTAGGGTTCATTGCTTGCCTCCTACAGTAGCAAACACTGAGTGATAACAACCTTTCTTCTATTCGCTGTGCCTTAGTTTATTCATCTGTGAAGTGGAGACAATAGTATCTATCTCAAAGAGTTGTTAAAAATTAAACAAGACAGAACAGAGGACTCAGAACCACACAAATATGCCCAACTGAATTTTGACAAAGGTGCAAAAGAAATTTAGTAGAAGAAAGAGAGCTTTTCAACACGTGGTGCTGGAGCAATTGGACATCCATAGGCCAAAAAATAAAAACAAACAACCTCAACCTTAGTCTCACTCCTAAGACAGAAATTAACTCAAAATGGATCACAAAGTTAAATGTAAACTGGAAAACTATAAAACTTTTAGAAACTAGCATAGGAGAAAATGTTTGGGATCTAGGGCTAAGCAAGGAGTTCTTACACTTGACACCAAAAGTATGACCTCTAAAATGAAAAACTGATATGTTAGACCTACTCAAAATTTTAAATTTTGCTCTGTATAAGACACTATTAAGAAGATGAAAAAACAAGCTGGAGTGGGAGAAAGTATTGCAAATCACATATCCCATGAAGGATACACAATATCCTAGTATTTAGAATATAAAAAGAATTCTCAAAACTCCACAGAAGGCCAGGCATGTTGGCTCATGCCTGTAATCCTAGCACTCTGGGAGGCTGAGGCACGAGGATGGCTTGAGGTCAGGAGATCAAGACCAGCCTCAGCAAGAGCAAGACCCTGTCTTTACTAAAAATAGAAAGAAATGAGCCGGGAAACTAAAAATAGAAAAATCTAGCCAGGCGTGATGGCGAGCACCTATAGTCCCAGCTACTCGGGAGGCTGAGGTAGGAGGATCGCTTGAGCCTAGGAGTTTGAGGTGAGCTAGGTTGATGCCACAGCACTCTAACCCGGGCAACAGAGCAAGACTCTGTCTCAAAAAATAAAATAAAAATAAAAGTAGGATGAGGATAATAAGTTCCCTTTGTCCTCATCACAGGGCTTTTGGTTTGTTTACTTGTTTAAGAATCAAATGAGGTATAGGGGGGAAAAGAGCTTTGAAAACTAAGTACGATAGAAACACTAACACATTCAACATACATTTATTAAATACCTTTTACTCATCTACTATAGCTATTACTAATAAATATGACCATTTACTCGCTGGAAACCCATGCTGGAATTTGGCATGTAAATTTCCTGAGTGTTGCTCATTTGCATTGGAAAAAGGGAAAGAGGTGGGAGGCCTTTTGAAGCCTTTTAAAAATTGAGCTCAGGGATGAATTCTTATCACTGGGCCCAAGGTGTAATTGATTTTCTGCACAATAGCTCACAGGTGCTACATTTAACACCTGAGTAGTAGTGGGATGGAAATGTATCCCAAGGTGCACTATTATTTAAAACATCTACACAGTCACACTGGGGAAGGCTGGGGAGCCTGGAGGGGCTGGGGTGGAGCGGGGACTCCACCCAATTGTCAGAATGTGCCACGGAGGCACCTGGTCCTTATTTATCTCACTCAGAGAATTGGGCCTTGAGTTTCTTATTTTCTGTGGCCAGAAGCCAAAAGCATCTCTTTTCAGACCTGGATCAGAAGGTTAGGGAAGAACACAGGGCAAACCCACCATGAAATACATATTAATATTATAACAATCCTTTCAGAATTCACTGTTGCTATGTCAACAAAGCAGCTGGGGAAATTGGGTCTTTGGGAAGTTGGGAAATGAGGTCGGCTTTGGCAACATGGCAAATGTTTCCTTCTCTCAGAACAATTGGCCTATGACACCAGTCAGCCTTTTCCTACCTACCCTTTCTTCTGTTTAGTTTTATGAAAATTGAGAAGCAAAACAATGGCAGTTAAGGTTTGGAAGTTAGAGAGCTTCTGTGTCATGGAAGAAGAAAAAAACAAGATGATTCTTCTCTCCCCTTCCCCCTCCCAGCCCGTTTTCACCTGTTTATGTAAATTTCTCAGTCCTAACCTGGACTCCACCAGACTGAGGATGGATTCTGTATCCAGCTCTGGGTCTTTAAATAACGTACTGACTTCCTCCCAGTTTCAATTACCTCCTTTTATAAAATGAAGGTATATTTGCAGGACTGACTACCTAATTAGGGGGTCCAATACAAGATGAACGTGTAAGACCTCCTATTCAAAAATGATTATGAATTTTGAGAGGACGACAGCAGAGCATTAAACCAAGCATAGCGTTCTTCTAAGCTCGGGGCCATTGGTGAGGGCACAGTTTGCCAGCCCCTGAAGCTGGGCCTCCATGTTAGGTATGACCTTGGGTTTGAAAATGAGATAAGCCAAGTCACACTCATTTTGCAAAAAGATACTTTACTGGATGTTACTAGGCATGTGGAATCTGGGGAGATGAACCACTGATGGGGTTTGGCCTATGCATCAGACTTGACTGGAACAAGGCACTCAGTGCCCCAGAGTCTGTCCTGTCTGCTCTGCTCAGAGCAGCAGCTCTGTCCTCTGGCTTCAGATCTACCCTGACGATAGCACAGGCCAGGCCGCTCCTGAGTTTTCTGTCTTATAGCTTCAGCCAGCAGACAGACTCACCAACATGCTCTTAGTCTCTTAAATGGGAGAAACCTGGGAAGGGTTGCCCTCAGATTAGGTCAGGTGCCCACCCTAGACCAATCAACCATGGACAGGGGGCCCCCGGTCAATTTCAGAATAGTGATGGGGAGGTGAGAGGCAGACTGGCAGATAATCCAACAGGTGCCTTACCTGTTGTAAAAACAGGGAGGGCTGATTTCCTCTCACCACTACTGCAGGTCTGTTGGTAGCGACTGCCTAGAGGGGCAGATAGAGACTATGCCCGGGGCCACACGAGGCTGTCATGAGGGCAGGTGGCCCAGCTGTCAGCCATGAGAAGTGATGGCCCAGCTGCCAGCATCTGTCACCCCTGGATTAGACTCTGAGCTCCAAGTTCTCTTACAGCCCTAACAGTCTATGAATATTTCCTCTCTGTGCTCATGTTCCTCCCCCCAAATCAACTTTCAGGAAGCCTTCAAATGTAGGGATAATTTATTTCATTCAATAGATGTTGGTGCGATGTGATTAAATCTTTTAAAAATAAATGGATTTATTTTAAACACACGAGAAATGCGCTAGCTTAAGCAATCCTGAAGCGAATCCTTTTGTAAAGCAGACTCTTATTTAAATTGAATAGCCACTTAGCTCCTTCACAAATACGAATTTTTATATAGAGTGCTTTGCTTACATGAGACAGACTGCGGCTCCAACCTGGAAAGGCAACCACTGGGGAAGAAGGCGATGGGTTCTCTGCAGCTTAGAGAAAAATGTTACCAAGAGGCCTCCATCGATGCCTCCCCATCTAAGCAGCAAGAGAGGATTTTTCCTTCATTGGTACGTTCTCCCGTGGCTTCTCCCCTTCAAGGGTGCCTGCGTGTTTATTTTAGCATGACTCCACTTGCCAAGGAATTTTTCCTTTTGGTGATGGGGTGGAGGTTGGGGGTGCTGGCAAATAGCAGCGACAGAGCTTTAGATCAGAGCTATCCCCTACGGCAGCCACTGGTCACATGTGCTGTTGCAATATGGCTGGGCAGAATTAAGACACGTTCTATGCACAAATAACACACCACATTTTGAAGACTTCATATGAAAAAAAAAAGAATGTATAACATCTCAATAATTTACTATTGATTGATTACATGTTGAAATTGTTTTTTCACACGTTGGGTCAAAAATATAATTAATTTTACCTGTTTCTTTTTACTTTTTAATGCAGCTACTAAAACACTTTAAGTGACTCATGTGGCTTGCACAGAGAGTTAACAGGCCAGGGTCAACTGGCCCCCTTTCCTTCTCCGTGTCACCTCCAGGCCTCTCCATGTGTTCTTCCCAGAAAGGAGTGGAACTTCTTCCATGGTGGCTCCAGGGTCTAGAGGAAGGAAGCAGAAACTGCCAATTGTCATAGAGACTGGGCCCAGAACTTGGCAGAGCAGTCACAGAGCCTGCCCAGACTCAGGGGAGGGGACAGACCTATCTCCTGATGGGAGGGCTCTCAAGAATTGGGCAGGCAGTCTGTGTACCCCTCTGCTCTAGGTCTTATTTAAGGCCCCATAGCTCTCTGCTCTAGGTCTTATTTAAGGCCCCATAGCTCCCTGCTCTAGGTCTTATTTAAGGCCCCATAGCTCCCTGCTCCAGCAGACCGTCCTCTGGACAGGCTGAGCTATTCAGTGTTCAGTGATCATCAAGGCTGAGAAGGGTGATTGTGGGGCAGAGAAGGTGCTAGATAGACCAAGGAGCAGCAAACCTTGGTGTGCAGCTGACCCTGCTCCTCACCTGCCACGCAGACGCAGGTAAGCTGCTGTCCCTCTGTCACACGGGGATGCTTGGCCCTCGGTGTGACCCATTCTGACCGTCCCAACTCTAAATCTCTGACTGGAAACCACGGCTCTAGGAAGGGCCTTTGTCACCAGGCCTGAGGGCCATTTGTATGTGGGCAAAAGGTTCTCACAGGACTGCATGGAATTTTCTAAAATGACAAGCCAGTGCTCCCCCACAGGAAGAAAAGAGGGGCTCTGTGGGCATTCAGACTCAGCAGCTAGAAAGCATAAGCTTCCCTCTCTCGCTCTTCCTCGGTTCTATTCTCACCTAACGCCTGTCTTCTGCAGGGCCCATCTTGTGCCTCCTCCTTGCTTAAGGACTGGTGGAAGCAGCACACCCCATTTCACTGGCGGCCAGGCCAGGCCTGAGCTCAGCCCGCACATGGCTTCGTTACCTTCCCTTCTCCCTCCCTCCAGGCAGGGGCAGTAGGACTTGTTTCCTATGTGGGAAACGAAGCAGAACGTGAAAGTGGACAACAGTGTCATTTCTGAGGTGCGTTACTCACACAGCAAGGAGGTTTGGGGGCCCAGAACAGCTAAGTGACATCTTTGCTCCCTGGGGCAGTGATGTCACCCTCAATACCCAATTAAAATTCACACCTTTTAACCTCCACAATTACCGGAGATCCATATCATTAGGTTTGATTCTGGGAAGATGCCTCGATATGCCACATTATTTGTCAGCCTGGCACCTCAAATAAACATTTGTGAAATCCATTTCAAAAGATGTTAACACTGGTGAAACCCACGTGCCCCCAGAGGGATTATACAAATTTCCATGTCAAATATTTGAGGTAAAGCACTTGTAGAGAAACAGTGTTTTTTTGTGTTTTGATGCCTTTCATTTCCATAAACTAGATTACTTTCTGAAATTACTTTCACACAGAGAACAGTTTCTATTGAATTCCAGTCAGTGAACTCCTCCGAGTGTGAGGTGAATAAAATATTTCGGGGCTGTGGGGCTTCCTTGATGTACATACACCCGTGTTGTGTAAGGAGGGCAAACCGAGTTGAGATGTTATCTTTAGATGCCTGTGTACCCAGATCTGCTGTCTCACAGTAATTGCTAAACAACCAGCTCATTTAGAGCCCAACAAGGAAGCTCTCCGGCTTTCTCTTCCCCGTCTCTCCCACCTGGCTGACAATGACTCGGGCTCTGTTGTGAACTGGAGATTTGCTGGCAGGCAGCTGCTTGCTACAGCCAGGGTCCCCAACAGTCAAGTTTTATCTGCTTCTTGCAAACATCGATTCTGCCAAAAAAATTCACACAACAAAAATTTGATCCGAGCAAACATTGTCCTATTGTCCTAGTTCCATCAAGCCCAAAAAATTAAAATGGACTTCGTTTTCTTAAAGGAAAAAATGAGTGAAAAAAAGTCACTGAAAAGCTAAGAAGAAAGCTGCCAGGTTAAATGTTGCCTGAAACAGGCACTTCCTATGGGTGTGGGCTTTGAGCTACAGTTTGGGAACAGAAGACTGATTCCTGTATGGGTGGGGACAAAGGGGACAATCTCTGCTTAGATAAAGTCGCTAGAAGTTCTTATCTTCCAGGGCTAGCAGGAAGAGTTCAGAGATCTTAGCAAATCTAACCTTGACCAACTTTCAAACTGCCACATGAGGATAGCTCCAGCTGCAGCCAGGGTGTGGCCCTGAAAATGTCACAGATCACATGGCACTCCTACTTAGAGGGAGGGGTGATAAAGGGGCAGACTAGAGGAGATAGGGCTTGCTGTGTTTGTTTGGTATTTTGGGTTTCTTTTCAGGGAAGAGGGCAGAGTTTCAAGCTGAACTCCTCTGAGTGAGGTGGGAGCCACTGGAGGGTATAAACCAAGCACTGAGATGATCTGATTTACTTATTAACAAGATCACTCTGGCTACTGAGTTAGTAGACTGCAAGAAGAAAGTGTTAGAAGGCTGTCGAAATCAGCAAACCCATCAGCAAACCCGGAGATGATGGTGGCTTAGACCAGAGTGGTAGCAGAGAAAAGGGTCAGAAAAAGTTGAATTCTGGATTTATTTGACACTGAACCAACCACTTCTGGGCATGAGAATAGAAGATGCCCCCAAATTTGTTGTCCTGAGCAGCTGAAAAATGAAGTTGTGGTTGACTCAGATGAAAAAGGCTGCAGATGGAAACCAAGATTTGGACATAGAATGCTCATTCTGAGATGTCTATTAGAAGTCAGATAGGCAGAGAGGGTGGTCTACAATGGAATATGAATTTTGAGAGTCATCTGTTTGTAGATGCATCTAAAGCCTTGAAACAGGATGAGACCACCAAGGAGGCAAAAGCAAAGATAAGAGGTCCTGGGGCACTTCAACAGTGAGAGATATTTGCAGCCTATCAAAATGTAAATACAATGCAAAAATAAGATAGTTTTGTAAGGAAAACACTATCTATGTGGTCACTTAATAGGCCCTGGAGGATTGAAACACAGAATGTGTACCTTTTGAAGGAGACAAGTCAAGGTCACAAGGAAATGGTCAACTCCTGAGGAGCTGGTGGGGAGGAGGGGCAGTATCCATCATCTTCCAGGCAGGGTCACTTGGGAGGCAGAGGAGGTAGTCATAGTCAAGATGAAAATAAGAAAAACCAGGTGTGCTGGGAAGTCACTGAGGGGTCGAAAAAGAACTGAAAGAGAGGAATGGACCAAAGCCCAAGGAAAACACTGGCTTTGCAAATTTGACTCTGCCTCCGTGTTCCTCCTCGCTCTTGTCTATTTCGCCGCCTTCGTGCCTAGCCCGTACCATGCAGGTGCACCGGCGCTGCCCACATGCACTCCCACGCAGGAAGGAGATTGGTAACAGGGTGCTCGTTGCTGGAGAGAGGTGTCTAGCCAGTGGACAGATGCTTGAGAGCGACATAGCCACCCCCACCCCTTTCATTCCCTTTCCCCAAACCAAAGCCCCATGTTTCATCATATATATTTATTTATTGCTGTTTAAACCACCACTTGGAACTGCATGAGGGCAGAGACTTTGTTCACCTCTGCATCCCTAGTCCCTGAGTCCGTGCCCAGCCCACTGCAGGTGCTCAGTAGCATTACGTAGTGAATGAAATGCACGGCGCCCTGAACGGCAGCGAGGGCTGTCAGTGCCAACACAACTAGGTATGTCGCTTTGTACGAGGAGTTTCCTCTCCCCTCCTAGCCACAGTTATTTGAACTTCAAAATGGAAATCACAGCCACCTTGGAGGGTTATGCGAATTAAAATTAAATGGGATTGTTTTTGCGAAACATCTGGTCTGTGACAGGTATGCAAGGGAAGTTTTCTCCTTCCATGCCCTCTACTTCCAGCCACAGAGAGTCAAGGCAGAGAATCCCAACTCTGGTCTTAGTAATGCAAACTAGCTTCTGGCATTGTGGCTGTCTCCAGCTCTCCCAGCTCCCTATGAAGAAAAAAGTTTTAAGTGGCAGAGAATGAGTTTTCATGGTAAGAATGCATTTTATGAAGTACTTTCACAATATAAAATAACAAGGCGTATGAAGGGAGAACCTCAAAAAGAACCACATAACATTTTCTAAATGACAACTTTGTACATAATAGACATTCAACAATATTTGATGAATGAATAAATGAATGAACAGTGAGATAAATGAAAACCTAAAAGCAAAGGCTTACTAAATCTTGCCCTTGATTATTACTGAATTTTATTTTTGTCAAAGTCGCCCACACTGTATTTTCCAGTGCTCTCATTTTGGCAGAGGACTCTCCTTAGAGCAAATGCTAAAATGCAAAATTTACATTTCTGTATTGAAAAAAATTTATATTGGATTCTAAATTAATTTTCCCAGCAAAAATGTTAATATATGAGTAATTATATGTGAAATGTAAAGACTTCAAACGTTCCCCATTCTCCCTTGTCCTTTTTTGGTATTTTTTATATGGCACAGAAGGTGTTTCTCTCTACCTGCAAGATTCTCACTAGTGCCAAGGGAAGTTCTGGGCATAAAATAAACAAGAGGAAAAGTTGCCAAGAGCAAGGTTGTTATGTTTGCTGTCAATAAGAGAATAACAGTGTGCTCAGGAAAGGCTGTGGGAGCAGCTCCTTCGGGCTCAGGCCCAGAAGGGAGGGCTGGGGGCGTGTGGAGAAGCCATTGCCAGTGCCAGAACTCACCTCCAGAAGCTTCGGGTGGGGTGGTGGCTCTACTTGGAAATGACTTTCCTGGGTTAAAATTGACTAAATCACTTCAATTCAAAATCTGTCAAAATGAAAAAAATAATTAAAAAAAAATAAAAAAGACTTCTTCTTGGCTTGAAACATCCCATGTCAGATTTCTGTCTGCGGCAAATTTTCATGGCAACAGTAGGAGACAGCTGTGCTCTGGAAAATGGCAGCCTGCAGGATGGGGCGTTGACGGGGGCAGGCCCCATCCAGAAACGTTGCCCACCCAGACTGTCCTCATCCCCAGCCCACTGGCCTCAGCCACCCCCAGACGCACCTGCCCTCACTTCTAGGTCCCCGAGTCTGCTCTACCCCAAGCCAGGCTCTCCAGGAAGAGCAGTTGCCTGTTTCTCTGGAGTGTCTGCGGCTGCAGCCTCCCGCATCTCGGGAGAACTTAGGAAGCCTGGAAACTTGAGTGCTCCAGTGAGGGGTGGGAGCAGAACAACAATGACACTGTCCTTGAGGAGCACACAGATTCACAGACGGCGGGTTTGACGCCTGGAGAACTGTATGCACATGGAAGCTTCTCGGAGGCAGCACCAATCTGGCTGCTCAAAGAGCACTTTGCCAGCTTCATTCACTGATAAAGTTCTGGCAGCCGTGGTGTGGGGGCCACAGAGTACTCACAGTTTTCTACTCATTATCATTTAATCTGCACAGGTCTCTGAGGCAAGAACGATCCATCCGTGGATGAGAAGAACAAAGGCATAGCGGCGTTTAGGTACCTGTCCCAGCCAAACAGCTGGCAGGTGGTAGAAGATCCCAGACCCAAAACACGATGCCAAATTCAGGCTCCAAACCCCTTTTCTACACTGTAAGTAGGTTTTTCTCTCCCCATCCAGCAGATGAGGAAACAGAATAGGCTTAGTATGGTTTTCAAACAGAAAAAAGCTGGCTAGATCATCTGGTAGCCCCTGCACCACTGCCCCTCCCTCTTGTCGCTCCAATTCCAGTGGCAATATAAGTGCTGGGCCTCACTGAAATTAACCTGGAAAAGACACATGTCACCATAGAGCCAGTGTGACTTGCACTTGTTCAATGTCATAATGTGATCATGATTTATACTTAACCCTCATAGAGTCAGATAAGGACCTGAGAGGGATCCAATTACAGACCTCAAAGTCACCTGGCCCTTGTTATTCTTGAGGGAAAACAGGCTATCTGAGCTCGTCTCCACAAAGGAGCTTGTGAGTGGCTGCTTGGCTAATCTTGGCGGCCAGGGTGTTGACCTTATCTGGGTTATTAGTTAACAGGATTGGTTTTCTTATTCCTGAGGTAACAAGGATGCTTCTAGTTGCCTTGTATAGGTCTATGGCCATCTATTGGAATAGAGGCCTCAATGTGGAGCAAATGAACTGTCTTTTTCTGTTATGTTAACACGGGCAGCTGAGGAACCCTTAGCTCTCTCTGCTTGCTGATTTCTGTGGTCACATGGAAGGTTTTTTTGACATAGAACAGCAAAAGTGGCCTCAATCTCCTGGGTAAGCAAACTGCCTCATAAGTCCAAATAAAATTACTTCACAGCAATTTAACAGTTAGTACTTTATTCACTAACATGTCTTCCAAAATACCTCAGGATTCAGTTGACAGCAAGATAACACACAACACTATTCTTAAAGGTAAAGTTCCCGTTCATAATTTTTGGACGTCATTAGTCCATTAAAGATGGTTAAAGAAGGCAAAGACCCAGACAAGGACAAAGAGACAGACCTGGCTACTAGACCTGGGTTGGTGCCGTGCAGTCCTTGACTTCCCATTTTCTACCTGGGCGGGATTATGCCTTGCAGTGCCTGCTCAATACCACACGCTGCCTGTAGCCAGGTCAGCTCTGGAAGGGCCCTGTCACCTAAGTCCCACCTCTGTGCCCCTTCCCCACCCTGTCCCCATGGCCCCACTGGCATTGCCATCCATCTTTATCCACCTCTGCTCTCTCCCAATGCTGCCCGCCTCCCTCCCCCAAATTCCTTCACCACACACCACCTTCGTCTCAGCCTTAGAACCACGGCCTTCCTTTCTCACTCTGCAGCACCAGGGTACCTCAACAGGCTCTCTTCTTAGGAGACGAAGTATTAAAATTGCCTTAGAACAAAAACATTTGAGAGCCAACGTCCTAATCTCTTGGAAGATTAGGACGTTGCTAAACTGTTCAGCAAATGTGATAATGAGCAAGACACCTTAGCTCTAGCCTGGGCCCTTGTTACGGAAAACTCAGCCACTTGTCCATGAGGCAGACCCACTGAGCCTTGGGAGAACTCATCCCGAGTTACTGAAGCTGGCTTTCAAGGGACTGCCTGCCATTGCCTATATCCACAAAAGCCCTTCTCTCCTGGGTCTCACACAGGAGAAAACAGTGGGGTCCCATCTGCCCCCTCCCCCATGAGGAGTGCCCCCCCACCTGTGTAGGGTCAAACCCACACCCCTCAATAATGAAATGGCTGCCTCTTCTGGAGTAGCGTGTGGCTGTCCTTTCCACCCAGTGTCACATTTGGAAGCTTTGTCTATGTTTTTCAGGTAATTAATTCGTTGTGAAAACAAATATCTAGAGAAAGCAAACTTTTCTCAGGGATGCAAATAACCGTGGATGTTCTGTGTTTTGTAAAGACGGCTAAACACTGCTGGTTTCATGAATGGCTTTATTACATGTGTGAACCATCAGAAATGTAGCCTCACTCCCAATCAACATGAGTGATTTGTAATCACAAACTTTGTGACAGAAAGACAAATGCGGAAATCTCAGGACCAAATTAGGCATAATTAGTATCCATACAGGAAACTCTCCAGTAACCTGGCAATTTGCAGCTGGGGAAGGACACATGCGGCATTGTCTTAACAACAAGTTTGTCAAACGTGTAATTAGCCACCGGCCACCAGCCACCTTTGCAAACGGAATCTGAGCTGCTGCCAGTCACAGACTGGCCTGCAGACGCCTCTTAGCTGGAAACAATTTTGAGCAGAAGCTTAGGTGGATGTGCAAATTCAATGTGCACCAGTAGGGGCAAACAACTATGCCTCTCTGGCTTTTTATTTGATAAACTCATAATATTTTCCCCCATTTTAATGAACTTGGATGGGGATTAGTTTTGCTCATGTTACGTTCTGAACCAGGAAGCTCAGGGCATCTCTTTATGTTGGAGTTTAGTAACAGCTATGAAGGTAGTTGGCCTATAGAGGAGGATCTTGATTCAGACAATTCAGTTTTCCATCGTAAGGAGTTGATTTCAAGTATTTCCAAAGAGGAGAAACACTCAGAACTCCAGGATTCCTGCCCTCATACAACCAGTACAGCAAGGAAGACCTCAGGATTCCACCTTCTAATTCCAGCATTACAGAAAGAATTAACTAAAAAATATTGTCTCTGCAAATAAAAAATAATAGTACATCCAATTAAGCATGACCAATAAAGATTACAGTCAGTGGCTTTTCTTTCTGGACATATCTGTCAATTCACTCTAGGACCAATATAGACTATTTCTCTCAGGAGGTAAGATTACAAAGGAAGAAAAACGTTCTCAGAGCTCAGTTGGTAATTAATCTTTGCATATGACTTCCTCATAGTTCCCATTAATTATCAATATTCAATCATGCATTAAAAATGGATTTTTCTTTGACAGAATTCAGCTGTTTATAAGACTTACTGTATCAGACTCACTTCTAATACAATCACAGAGCTTGGCCTTGCAAACCTTCAGTACATTTTTACAAGTCTTTTAGTGAAAGGTTACATATAAACAGATTAATAATAGCCATTTCAGCAAAACCAACATGCAAAAAACCAATATCAAAAACTAACATAAGTCTATCAACCAACTGCAGTGTGTGGACTTTAAATTCTGATTTAAACAAACTAAATTTTTCAAAAAGTTATGACATTTTTGAGATGATTGGAACTTGAACACTGGCTGGATATTTAATATTAAGAACTGCTTATTAATTTTTAGATATTAAATTGTATTATGGTTATGCTTAAATATTTATGGATGAGTCCATATCTAAGATTTGCTTCAAAATAATATGGGAGATACAACTGTATTAACTCCCCTAAAAAAAAAAAAAAAAAAATATGGGAGGGAGTAGATGAGCATATAGATAAAACAGTATTTATTGTTGATAAATGTACATGGGAACTTTTTTCAGTCTCTTCAGCCACATGTACTTTTTACAGTTTTTTAAAAAAACTAAAACAAACACATAAAGTCAACAGACTTTAAAGCATTGTCTCTCTAAAGATTATTTGTCAGGTAGCAATCACTTAATAAAAAATGAGAGTGATTCTTTTTAATAATCAAAACACCAAACTGGAGGTATCAAATCAGAGACCTGCTGACTGCCATTGTATTTTATTTGGCTTGCACAGGGTCTCATCAAAAAATTTAAATTTGTCACTAACAATCACATCAGGATCTTTTGCCAGATAACTGGCTTCTCTTGAAAAGTTGCAGGATTTGGCAACCCTGGGCCCACATTCCCACTTGGCAGTAGCAGGTGGGAGCGGCATGGAGGCTGTGCCCTGTGGATGGGGCGAAACTCCTAGGTCGCCTGTCCTAGCAGGCCCACTTAACTCGTCTATATTATCATCTATGCGCTTGGGCTTTGGGTTATTCAGGGAGCCCCCTGCCTGCAGACAAACGGCTTTAAATCAGCTTTTCAGCAATTGTCATGTTACAGCAAGCCACTCAGATTTTCAAACAAAGTCCCTTTTGTTAATAAGGGCACAATTCTCTGACCAGAGAGAGGCTGGTGGGAACCTTGAGGACCATCTAGTCCAGTGGTCCCCAGCCCTGGCTACACATCAGAAATCACCCAGTAGGATTTAAAAAGTTCTGATGCCCAAACTTCAACTGAGGCCTTTAAATCAGACTCTCTGGTAGGGGTGACGTGTAAATTCATCTGGCCCTACGCAGCCTGGCAATCTGCCTTCTACCATTGGCCTATGGGGGGTTTACCTTCCACAAAAGCTTAGCTGCTCATGGGTGTCTAAATGGACCTTACAGATGCTATTCACACCTTCAGATATGTCCTCTGCCTGTTGTCATCCTTTCACGGCTTGAAATGCCACCTCCCCCAAGCAAAGTATTCCGATCCCCCAAGCAAAGTATTTTTCCCTCTTCTGATCCCCCCCATATCAAGTAATTGATAGCTTTCTAATAATGTTCTATATTCTGCCCTATGGTACAGCTATTTGGTATACCTGCCTGTCTGTACACACTAGATCTTAATCTCCTGGAGGCCAGGGGTTGTGTCCTCATTATTTTATCCCCCTCAGCATGATGCTTTGAAAGCAAGTAGTACTCCAGGATGTCAATGAAATGAATTAATGTGAATTGCATTAAATGATTGGGATCTCATTAGCTTCATATTCTTAAGTAATACATATTTTCTGTTTTGTTGATTTACTAAGAGGGGGAGGGTGGGCCGGATATTACTTTCATTTTAGAGATGGGGACATTATAGTAACAAGAGTATTCTGCATCAAGCCTTTTGGAGTTGATGGCAGAAGAGGAACTAGACGTCCAGCTTGCTGGCTCTCACACCAACCTTTCTTCTTCTCACTGTCCTGCTCTGTGTGTGAAGCCATTAACCTTGCATGGGATTATTCAAGTCACGAGGCCAGGAATATTGAAGTTGGAAGAGGATTGTACATGTCAGAAATCTAGCTGCCTGAAGACGTCAGTGCTCAGCACCTGCTTCCTACCCAGGCGGGATTGAGGGCCTCTAGAAGGAATGCCACTGCTCCTCCTCAACCCTTGGTCCTCCCCCTACAGTGGGTGACAGTGCCCACATGCCAGAGTGGGTATGTAGTAGGTCCTTCTCAATGAATGGAAGCTGTTGATATATTATTGTGCTCAAGTATCTGGCCAAGTACAAGTACAAAATGAGCAGTACAAGTGTTGAGGGCCTCAAAGCAATAAGTCACTGGTCCTTATGGAAAGCCCACAGCAGCAGTGCTTATTATTTTTTAAATTAGGGAGAATGTTCAGAAATGGAAGAAAGCTATGAACACCTCTACTCTTCAAAAAGGGGTGCATACATCCAAGTCCTGTGCACCATTTCAGGGACTTTGTGGCCCTGCCAAAGCTCATCATTCATAGCCCCTGGCTAAGAAACTGCCCCACAATCGAATGACCATGCACACTTAAGCTCTGGAGATACCATGAAGTGCCAGCACCTTGTGCTATATGGTTATATGCACAGCAAACACTTGTTGGCCGTGTGGCCTTGGACAACTTACATAGCCTCACTGCTTTTCATTTTCTTATTTTATTTTATTTATTTATTTTTTGAGACAGAATGAGAGTCTCATTCTGTTGTCCTGGCTACAGTGCAGTGGTGTCATCATAGTTCACTGCAACCTCAAACTCCTGAGCTCAAGTGATCCTCCTGCCTCAGCTTCCCCAGTAGCTGGGACTTGAACCACTGCGCCCGGCTAATTTTTCTATTTTTAGTAGAGATGGGGGCTTGCTCTTGCTCAGACTGATCTTGAACTCCTGGCCTTAAGCAATCCTCCCATCTCAGCGTCCCAGAGTGTTAGGACTAAAGGGATGAGCCACCTCGCCCAACCTACTTTTCATTTTCGGGGACCTAAAATAAGGAGGATGTTACCCACATTTGCCCACGGTATATTTGAGGAGATTAAAAATGAGACACTTGTTTTTTGTTTTTTTTAAATCCCTGGCACATTGTAGGCGCTCAGTAAAGGTTATTTCCATCTCCTTAAGCAGAAAGGACTAGAACTCTAACTGATGACTAGGGCAAGAGAACATCAACAGTCAGTCAACATGTTCGACTTGTCTTTTTAGTGAATAGACGTCTAGTCAAATAAGAGGACTTATACCATCTCCTGAAGGTCAAGCCCTCAGAGTTTGTCAGCCTGGGGCAGAAGGATCTGCTTTCAGAGGCTGACTTTTCTTTTACTGCAGGATAGAGATGATTTGGCACATTTAAATTGCAATGGAAGGTAAACAGAGCACTTGTGAATCACAGAATATAGCTGCGTGCCTGCAGATGTATGAATCCTATTTTTACATTACACTGTGGTCCTGTTCTCCAATACCACATTCCAAACAAGAAAATTAAATTAAGCATTGTTTAAAATGCCTCAGACAATAATATAAATTTGTATTAAATGAATTTAGCGTCATTTTCTTGTTTGGAGTGGAAGGTGGGAAAACACTGCAGTGGTGGAAAGAGTAAATAGCTAACTTGATTAATCCTATTGAAGGAGAGGATGGAGCCACACGAGTGACTTTTGTGTGTGTTTGGTTAATATTTTACTGAAAATTGCTATTAGCTCTAACTGATCCAAATCCAAACCGACTGTATAACATGGCCAACAACTTAATAGCTAAAGTATGGGATGGAAGGCCTGACATGATACCACGGTATTCAGGGAAATAGAAAGAATAACAGACAGATACAGGGGGTGGGGAGAGGACTGGATCTGGGGATTTAAAACGAGCAGAGGGAAGGTTGAAACCAAGCAGGGCATGGATGCTGCGGGGAGAGGAAGGTCAGGGCAGGAGGGTAACCAGCACCAGGGCCCGTTCTACTGGAAGTCCCTTTGTCTAATTGGGAAAGAACAGGAGAGCATTTGGAGAAGGGGATGGAGGACTGTAAGGTGAACCCCAGCCCTGTCCCTCCAAGAGCCATAATTACGGTAGCTGCCATCTTCTCTAGGGTCTGCCCTCAGCCTGCAGAGTGATTTTCCTTGGGGAGGGCTTTTTACCCTTAGCTTGAGGAGGAAGGGTTATTTTTTGTTTCCTTTCACAGAGCTGTGGAGGGAGGCTGAAAATAAGGTCCAGAGGAGGCCGCCCTGTGGAGCCCTTCCTCAGAGCCCCTGTCGCGGTACCCATGTCCGGGACGCTGGACCCAGGGAGGCAGAATCCCCGAGGGCAGGGAAGATGCTCCGAAGGGCCAGCTGGGCCCAGAACCCGGGGCTCTCCCCATTCTGGGAGGTGGCATGGCCAGGAGAACGAGGGGCTTCTGTCCACTCTGGTGTCCCATTCTGAGGTACGCAGGCTTTGGAATCTGGCAGTTTATGGTTGGAATCCTGATATTTCCACTCATTAGCTGCGAGCAGAAAATTAGATGCAGAAAATGAGGGCTGTTGTGGAGGGTGGAAGAACATGGTGTCTGTAAAGAGCTGAGCACTTTACTTTCCAGTAACAGGGGGTAAACATCCACTTGTACTGTTATTATGATTTCCAGAGAATCTCAAATTCCCATCCAAGGAATGTGGGCCTAGACAAGAAGGACTGGTCGCATATGGCTATTCGGGCCATAGCTCACATATTCCAGTGAGGATTTCAGGTGACTTACAATGTGGAAAATAGTATCCAATGGAGCCATTACAGATGAAAACAGGACACAGACAATCTGGGGAAGCAGAGGAAGCTGTTCTTCCAGGAACTCTCTGAGAGGAGATAATTCGTGTTACTGAGGATTGATTTTGGCTTTAAATCTCCAGGTAACCAAGGCAAGGAGGACAGTATGTTGGGTTGCATGGTGCCCTTCCTTAACACACACACACACACACACACACACACACACATGCGCACACGAGTACACACACTCACACAACTAAAGAGAAATTCTTTTCTGGGGACTAATTTCCAGGAGAAATTTATGGTGTGGGTCCTTGAGTACAGTGTTTGGGTGACAGGATAGTGCTTTCTGTTATGGCTTTAAATATTCAAAGAGGACTCTTCCACCCACCCTCATCCACTCTAAGGTAACAATGCCTGAGATAATGTAATACAAATAGTTTGCTTACTCCTGATTTTACTAAATAAGTGAGAGAACATGTGAGAGAACATGAAGGACCTAGGAGAATGAATAATAAACTGTCCTTTATGTCTCAAAAATTCTTTGGCTGGTACCGAATCTCTGTCAGTTCATGACAGAAATTTCCAGCAATTGCCGATAGGGATGATCTGTGAGGGTAGTAGTTAAACTAAGTGAGAGTCATTTGTTACTCTCCAGAGTTGACAGCAGCAAGGAAACATTCCATGGGTGAATAAGTTAAAAGATGTTAACATATCAGTACAATGTGAGTAAAGAAAAAAAAATTGGGCCGGGCACAGTGGCTCACGCCTGTAATCTTAGGCTGAGGTGGGTGGATCACTCAAGGTCAGGAGTTTGAAACCAGCCTGAGCAAGAGTGAGACCCCATCTTTACTAAAAATAGAAAGAAATTAATTGGCCAACTAAAAATACATAGAAAAAATTAGCCGGGCATGGTGGCACATGCCTATAGTCCCAGCTACTCGGGAGGCTGAGGCAGATGGATCGCTGGAGCCCAGGAGTTTGAGGTTGCTGTGAGCTAGGCTGATGCCACGGCACTGTAGCCCAGGCAACAGAGTAAGACTCTGTCTCAAAAATAAAAAATTAATAAAATTTAAAAAAAATTTTTTGAAAAGAGATAAGAAAAAAGACAGTAAAAGAAAACGCAAGCACTGTTTTTATTTTAACAAGCTCCACAAATACCACCTACCCTGAAACAGTAGCCATTCCTTATAAAACTTGAAAGCAAAGGGGGAAAAAGGATCTAACCACTAATTTAATGGTAGCCACTAAGATAATACATAAATTAATAAAAGTTATTCTAGTTAATTATTGTAATAGTTTTGAAGCATAGGTATGAATTCAAATCTTCTGGGCAAATTTGGAATCCTATGAACAGTCTTGCTAAAAATAATTTTTTTCATCCATTCAACAAATATTTGTTAGCATCTACCCTGTGCACTGTTCTGGGCCCTTGGGATACATCAGTGAACAAAGCAAAGATCCCTTCCCTGGATAGACAGTGACAACACACATAACAAATAAGTAAAATATGTAATGTTAGGAAGTGATAAATGTTGCAAGGGGAAAACACAAGGATAGGTGGAGTGGGAGGCTCAGGGCATTAGGAGACAGTCAGGATACAGTTTTGAGCAGTGGTCAAGAAAACCTTGTGGAGAAGGTAACATCTGAGCAAAGACCCGAAAGAGATGATGGAGGTGTAGATGACTATCAGAGGAATTTGGGTTTCATAATGGATTTGAACTCAATTTCAACATGTCCAAATCTCTCCCTGCAATCTTCCTGCACACTACCGTCTACTGCTGTTTCCGTCTAGGTGAATGGTGTCACCAGTCATCCATGGAGCCAGCGAGAGACCAGGGCACAACAGACAGAGCTAGAGCAGACTGGTCATGCGAGTGAGGGCTGGGACCCCAACTGCCTGGGTCCGACTCCCAGCGCCGCCATTTTCTGGCCTACGCCTCCATCTTCTCTTGTGTAAGTTGGGGATAATAAGTTTACTGCAACGTAGGCTTATTGTGTACATTAAGTGAATCACTACCTGTAAAGCACTGAGGCTAGTGCTTAGGAGCATCAAAGGGTTCAAACCTCCGAGAAAACAATTGCTGAGTCCTATTGCATTTTATCTTCTAGTAGCCATCAAATCTATCCATATCTCATCCTAGCCCAACCTACCATCATCTCCCCTGCTTCAAATCCTCCCATAGTTTCCCTTGTTCTTTGAATCAACACACACTCTGATGTGGTCAAAGGCCCTGCATGGTCATGCTGACTGCTGCAACCTCATCTCACACCACGCTCATAGTCGCACAGTCCTTACCCCAGCTTCTCCTTCCGGCCACAGAGCCTTTGCTGCTGTTGCTCCCCACCCTTCTTTACCTGGGTAAGTGCTGCTCACCATCCTTCAGGTCTCGGCTAAAACACCCCTTCCTCCAGGAAGGCTTCTGTGACTTCCTTGATTGAATCAAATCCCATGTTATTATATGTCATCCTAATACTATGTGCCTTCCTTTGTAGCAGATGCCAGAGATTGTGTACATGTTTGTTTTCCCTGCCAGGTCATAAGCTTTTTCAGCACTATGCTTGCCTAGCCCACTGGTGTGCGCCCAGTGCTGGGAACAGCCTGGCCTCTGGTATCTGCTCCATAAGCACTCACTGAACAGGCAGGCACGGTGGCTCATGCTTGTAATCCTAACACTCTGGGAGGCTGAGGCGGGAGGCTTAATTGAGCTCAGGAATCTGAGACCAGCCTGAGTGAGAGAGCAAGACCCTGTTTTTACTAAACATAGGAAAATTAGCCAGGCATCCTGCCTCATGCCAGTAGCCCTGGCTACCCAGGAGGCTGACGCAGGAGAATGGCTTGAGTGCAAGAGTTTGAGGTGCTGTGAGCTACGATGACACACTGTCCTCTACCCGGGCGACAGAACAAAACTCTGTCTCCAAAAAAAAAACAACAACAACAAAAAAAAACACTCACTCAATGAATGATAGTCCCAAAATAACTATCTGTCACCAAGGGTGTTTGACTTGTCCTCCAAGGGCACCATCCTCACCTCAAAGAGGCACCATGAAGGTCTTCAGTTAAGCAAAAGATAATAATCTTTGCTTTTGAGGATCTTGAGTCTAGCTAGAAAAAACAGTTGAACATTTACAAACAACATAGTGGCAGGACAAATCAAAGCTGTACAGAAAATAACAAAGGGGTCAGAAGTTGCAAAATCATTGTACAAATCATGTCAGGGAAGGCTTTTTATAAGGGAGGGGAGTTTTTAGATAGGTTTAAAAGAAGGCAGGGCTGATTGGAGGAAGGGGGCACATTCTTATGGAGTATTCTCTGTTCTGTTTTGGTTTTTTTGAGACAGAGTCTCACTCTGTTGCCTGGGCTAGAGTGCCATGGCATCAGCTTAGCTCACAGCAACCTCAAACTCCTGGACTCAAGTGATCCTTCTGCCTCAGCCTCCCGAGTAGCTGGGACTACAGGCATGCACCACCATGCCCGGCTAATTTTTTCCATATGTATTTTTTGGTTGTCCAGCGAATTTCTTTCTATTTTTAGTATAGACAGGATCTTGCTCTTGCTCCAGATGGTCTTGAACTCCAGAGCTCAAAAAACGATCCTCCTGTCTCGGCCACCCAGAGTGCTAGGATTACAGGGGTGTGCCACTGCGACCGGCCCTTATCGAGTATTCTAACTTGGTATTATTCCTATTCCTGGTGACTCAGGCTCTCTGGAGCCACTGGCTGGATTTAAACCTGTGTGATCTTAGACAAGTTACTTTCTCTCCCTGTGTCTCCATTTCCTCATCCATACAATGAAGGGAATAACGTACCTACCTCAAAGGGACCTCAAAGGGACGGGGTGAGGATTAAACCAGTCCACACGTGTAAAGTGCTTAGAATGGCACCCAGCATGTACTTGTAACACTGCATATGCATTTGCTGCTATTTTTGCTGCTTGTTGTCATATGATTATTATTGGTGAAAGGAATGGTCAAGACAGGGGCAAAAAGATGTTAATTAAATGCTGCAAATAGACTTTATCTTATCCTGCTAAGGATAACAGGCTTTTACTGGGAAGACCATGAGCCCCAGGAAAACAAAGCACCCGTCTGCTATTCCGTCAGCATCAATCTCAGCCAGCACAGTCTCGGGCATCAGCATGTCCTTGATAAATACTTGTGGAATGAATGGTGTTTTTTTTGTTTTGTTTTGTTTTGTTTTGTTTACCATGTATTGATAACAACAATATTCTTACACTGAACTAAGTACTTTACATACACAATCATATTTAATGCTCACAATAAACCTATAAGTTAAGTACTATTTTCATCTTTGCTTTTCAGATGAGGTTTAGGGAATTTAACTTACCCCAGGGCACACAGTACCTGGCAGATCTGACAGTGAACACAAATAACTTGATTCCAGAGCTCTTAACTCTAGAATGAATACATGAGTGGTCCATCAGGTGATAAAGAGTTTGAGAATTATCAACAGCAAGAATCAGAATAACTATGGGCAGGAAATGCAAAGGTATTACCTGAATGGGGGGGAAAAAAAAAGAAGTTCTTAAGGGGCAAGATAGTGGAGACAAAGAACTTACTTAGAAGCAAACTCGGAATACAGGCACCTGAGTGATAAGGACCTGGAAGTGAGATTACATGAGGTCTCTGCCAGGAAGACCACACCTGGGTTTCTCAACTGCTCCTGTGCATAAGGGACTAGTGCTGAGTATCACATCAGGCTCTAAAATTTGTCTTTTTAATTTTGGGAAATTGCTATGGAAATCTGATGAAAACTAAGTGCCTCTTCTTTGGAAGCACACCCACCCGTGTGCCTGCACACACACCAGTGTTAATATTCCTGAAGCCCACGACAGACCCAGGTTAGGAGACCCCCTGGTCTAAATCCAAACCTTCAGCAAATTCAGGGCACCCTCCGAGCTTGCTAGCTAATATTCGAGGGAAGTAAAGCCAAGAGGAGCCCTCTTGCCAATTCATAGTCTCTGAGAGCCAGACTCACTTGCAGTGAGACCTATGCAGTTCCTGGGGGAAGAGAAGGAAGCCTTTTCTTTAGGAACATTAGAATGTGTTGTCCTTTGGATTACATAAGGGAAAAGGAATTCAGTGTAAAGCCCTGCAGATCTGGGAACAAGAAGGGCAGTCACCTCAGGGACAGTATTCTCTGCTGATAAGATGATGATTTTTGTGAAGTTGCAAGGCTCATGATTACTTTGCATTTTAAAAACAACATCTAATGAATGATCTTTGGAGTCAACACCAAGAGTAGTGCCTGGGTTAATATTTCTTAGCCTACTGCTGATGTCTTCAATCCAATTACAATCATAGGCAAATTTAAAAACAATCCCGAAAAATAGAAGTGCATAAAATTGTCCCAGAATTCAATAGGAATCTATGCAGCAAACTTAGTGAAAAATTCTGGCTGGAAAATTATAATCCATACTACTGCAAGGAATTGCCGACACTTCACACACCTAAGAACTGCTTTGTTCAACTTATATGAAAGAAGATAGATACTTAATCTAAAAAATCAAGTTCAAGCCACAATGTTTCCAAACATGCATTCCCTGAATGCTGAATATCACATTTCTTATTCAAAGACATTTTGGTTTCTTAAAATGTAAAATAAGTCATCTACAATTAGGAATAAAATATTCATTTCTTTTGTTCACCAATATGATATTCCTTCCTATAGATCTGAATAGAAAATGAAGTATGGCCAAGGCGGGCGGATTGCTCAAGGTCAGGAGTTGGAAACCAGCCTGAGCGAGACCCCGTCTCTACCAAAAATAGAAATAAATTAATTGACCAACTAAAAATATATATATACAAAAAATTAGCCGGGCATGGTGGCGCATGCCTGTAGTCCCAGCTACTCGGGAGGCTGAGACAGTAGGATCGCTGAGCCCCGGAGATTGAGGTTGCTGTGAGCTAGGCTGACGCCAGGGCACTCACTCTAGCCTGGGCAACAAAGTGAGACTCTGTCTCAAAAAACAAACAAAAAAAAAAAAAAAAGAAGAGCCTTTGGGTTTTGCTACTTTTTTTTACATTCCAGTGTAATCAGTTGGAGGGAAATGGGATATGTAGGCAGTTAAGTGGCCATGTGTTCTATGTGACCCCTAAAATCTTCACTGACTGATTTTTCTCCCTACTGAAATGACCGGTTCGTCCACCCTGTCAAAACGCTGACGGTCAAAACGCTGCTACTGGTGCAGTGTGCATGCGATAGGGCTCTTCACAACTGGAATGCGCTCTCTGAAACGCCCTCTCCAGTGAGTGTGACCTGACTCTCTTTTCCTCTTGGTCACACTCTGGGACATCTGTGTGGTGTTGAGCTTGAAAAGCTAAGGGGAGTTTGCCCTCAAGCTTCCTAGGATTCCTGGCATCCTTTATCAGCCAGAGTTCCCAAAGGGGAATGAGAAAGAATTCCTGGGAAACTCTAAGGTAGACGATGATCGATGCTGTAGGGAGACCCTGCTGCTCCAAACCACGCATCCCCGGTGTTAGGGAGATCTAGAGGGTGTGTGGAGATCAGGCCAGAACTTCATGCTCCTCTGAATGGTTGGCAATAAATAAATGCTTTGTTCTTTCTAGCAAACAATTGCTTTTATTGGACACCTACTCCTAGGTGAGCTTTTGGTCCCTGGACAATAACCCTAAAAAACCTCAGCCTTAAAAATGTGATCCCTGGGTGACCAGTGTCCAGGAATCTGGGTAGCAACAGGGACACCATTTCAGAAAGCCCTAGGCAGAGAGGGGACCGTTTATCTCGACACACTTCAATGAAAATTGTCATGCTTTGTATTGCCATGAAATAACAATCAGAAGCTGGGGGAAGGCACACAATTTCCCCTGCCCAGTTGTCCCAAATGGCAGCCCTGCAGAAACCAATTATGCTAATAATATTTTCATACTAAAAAGGAAATGTGCCATTGCTGGCGATTTTGTTTTGAACGGATGTCATTTTTTCCATTGGGGAAAACTTAAATGCAATTTTGTTGTTTTCCTTTCCTCAAAAATGGATTTCAAATGGCAATAAGCCCCAGTTACAAGAATCTTCTAGTGAATTTTGAGGACTAAAGTGTAGGTAACAGTGTTTGCCCCAAGCTGCTTTCAGCCTCTGGCAGGTTAGCGTAAGTGCCAGGATCCAGCTGCCCAGCTAGCCCCGCTCCAGCCTCATCAAGCTCCTTCGGTCGCTTTCAGTGGGTATCCGAACTTGCGAACCGAACACATTCTTCGGTGGCTCAGCACCACGCCTCACGCATGGATTTCCCTTGGAATCGTCCAAGCTGCGGCTGCTTCTGGCTCATGCATAACCCAGGAGAAAGCTTTCTCCCCTGTCCAGGCCACACCACTTTAAAATCAAAACAAACCACCCCAAGCCCAACACAAAACAATCTCTGTGCTTTCCCCACTCTCAGCCCACTCTCATCCCCACCAGAACGACTCGGTCAAAAGCCCTTCCTTCTTCAGAGTGATTTCTAGTAACCTCCAGAGCCGTTTTTCTAATTAAATAAACCTCATCTTGTCTAGCTTCCTGGTCAGCATTTTGAACCCCCTACAGATGGGTCTGAAGGATTAACAGCAAATCCTCCTCGACCTAGCTCTGGCAGATGGGCGGCATGTGTCTGATAAATACTCGGACTGGGCTTGCTTCCTCCTGTTCCTAACAGATAGACAGAACGCCCAGCAAATTAATTTTAAAATAGTGCCCCTCGCAACTCTTAGAATGGCAAAGGAGGCCAAACACAAATGATATGAATTTCATATGTGGAACATATTATCACCTCCCAATAACTGAGAAAAATAACCTGTTGGGGAAAGAGGACCTCAGGGGAAGGCTGGGTCAGCAAGCTTGGCCTCAACTCGCAGAGCAGGCCACAGTCACACCTGTAGACTCACCTTCCTGTCCTGTGTTCATTTGCATGAAGCCCTTTCCTGCTGTGAAAGTGCTTTTCAGCTTTTTCCAGGTGCCTTTGAAATTTGATGGTAGATATACCAGGAGAGGAAACTTCTGTTGTTTTTATGTTTTAAAAAAGAGGCAGCCAGTCGATATAATAAGGGAAGACCAACACATCTTCCTAATTGTTAGAGATATTTACATTTAAGGATATTGATGGTCATATCCGTCTATTTGAACTTGGAAAGGGAAAGACAACCTTAAGTGGTGGGAGAAGGAAGTAATGCACATGACTTCATGTGTGGGAGGCTCTTCACTCGAGAGTGCATCCTTCTGGCTGCACCCCACTTTGGAGGTTGTGCGGAATAGCCGGCAAAACTCAGCACTGCCAACCAGACGCCTGTGCCCCCTCTTGTTCACTGGCTTTGTAACCCCGGCCTCTGCGACCTCATTTTGTAAAATGCAAGGAATACTATTTTAACTTCCCCCATCAAAAGCCCACACCAGATCAGATATTTTCTTTTTTTTTTTTTTCTTTTGGAACATCTTTCCATTTTACATGGATCAGACAGTTTCTTGAGGGATCGTTCATCGTTAAGAGCTATGATTCAGACCCCTAGTGACTGGGGAAGACAAACAGAGGAAATATTCTTCTCATTCTGAACAAATGAGGGAACTCATTCCTCTTGAGAACACATAGCAGTGGCCACATGAATGTTGAATAAAAGAGCAAAGGATGGAAAGACTGAAACTTAGTCACAGGGATTGCCTCCCCGAGGAGGTACAGCTACTTTCTGGAAGAGAGAGAAATGGATCCCAGGTTTCTAGATCATGTACCATTCCTCTACAGCACCAGTCCCCAACATTTTTGGCATCAGGGACTTTCTTGGAAGACAATTTTTCCACACATGGTGGGGTGGGGGTGGTTTCGGGATGATTCAAGTGCATTACATTTATGGTGCAGTCAAACCTCTCTGCTAATGATAATCTGCGTTTGCATCACTCCCCAGCACTAGCATCACCACCTCAGCTCCACCTCGGATCATCAGGCAGTAGATTCTCACAAGCAGTGCACAACCAAGATCCCTCGCATGCGCAGTTTACTGTAGGGCTCGAGCTGCTATGAGAATCTAATGCCACTGCTGATCTGACAGAAGGCAGAGTTTACGTGGTGATGCGAGCAATGGGGAAAGCAGGAAATACGGAGGAAGCTTTGCTAGCTTGCCTGCCTCTCTCCTCTCCTGCTGCACTGCCCAGGTCCTCCCAGGCCATGGACCAGTAGTACTGGTCTGCAGCCTGGGGCTCGAGGACTGCAGCTCTGTAGAGACAATGTGCTTGCTTTGCAGAAGAACTTCTTGAATTCTCCCAAGTGAAACAGGTGGCAGATTGCTGACAATTACTTCATGGTTGGAGAAAAATATGGCCCACAGACATTGAGGTGATGAAGCAAAGGTAACATGGGAATTCCAAAAACAGTTCAGATCAAGAATCCAGGTCTCCTGGCTCTTCTTTATGTGTCATCATAACTCTGTGACCTTATTAGCTTTGTTTTTCTTCATACCCAGGAATGTCCACTTTTGCCAGGACTGTCCTAGTTTACACTCATTGTCCTAGAGTAATTATTAATAATTCCCCTCTCTCACACTCAAATGGGAAGTGGTTTGGATGATAAAAATTACATGATAAATGAGATATTTTTATTTGTGTATTATTTATCCCCCCACTAGAGTATTAGCCCCATGACAGCAGAGAATTTGGGTGCTTTGTTTAATGCTGTACCCTCTAAATGGTGCTGATACACAGTAGGTGTTCAATAAATATTTGTTGAATTAATTTATATATATATATATATATGTTTTTTGGGTTTTTTTGAGACAGAGTCTCTCTTTGTTGCCCAGGCTAGAGTGAGTGCCGTGGCATCAGCCTAGCTCACCGCAACCTCAAACTCCTGGGCTCAAGCAATCCTCCTGCCTCAGCCTCCCGAGTAGCTGGGACTACAGGCATGCGCCACCATGCCTGGCTAGTTTTTTCCATATATATTAGTTGGCCAATTAATTTCTTTGTATTTATAGTAGAGATGGGGTCTCGCTCTTGATCAGGCTGGTTTCGAACTCCTGACCTCAAGCAATCCGCCTGCCTTGGCCTCCCAGAGTGTTAGGATTACAGGTGTGAGCTACCACGCCCGGCCAATTTATATATTTTAAACGAATGAGATATATGACCTCAGAGTAGCATAAAGGAGCTAAAACAATAAAATGGGTTTCAGTCTTAGCTCTGACTCTTTGTGTCTATGTGTCCCTTGAGCAAGTCCCCTAATCTCCCTGAGCTTCCATGTCTTCCTGAGTGGAATGGGGCCAATCGTAGTACCAGAGCTGAAGACCAAGGGTAGAAGCAAACATGCTAATGTACATTAACATATATGAAAATGGCTTTGAAATCCTAAAATGCACTCCAAATCACCATTTAATTTTACTTCAACAATTAAACAATCGTGGCTTTGTTAGAAATTAGATGGCAGTGTGGATGAAAATGGAGGCGGTAAAGCTCATACTCAGACATTCTCTAAAAGATTGGGCACAGTGTAACTTTTCAGTCACTTGCACTAAAGCCCACGAAGCTAAGGAGGGCTTTGCAAAAGGATATTTTTACATGGCTATGTTTAAAAGGCAACTTTTTGCAGATTCCTTTTTAAGGAAGGAGGAAGCAGGGCAAGCTACTCTTTCAATTTATTTTCCCCAGGCCTGGCTGGCTCCCTACCTGCACCTCTCTGGGCAGCCCAGGGCAGCTCTGGAGCATGGCTGGCAGAGCAAATCCGTGGGTCCCGCTCTCCACGGGCCATTGCACACCTCCCAGCCAAACCACTGCAGGTCCAGGGCTTTCTACCCTCTCTCCCAGGGAGTTCCCAGAGCAATTAACAAAACAGAAGGCCTAATTAGGAGCAATTGGGATTTACTGCCCACTTTAAAGTGATCCTGAGACCCTTTTGAAGAAAAGTGAGGTCTTTTCCCAGGATCCTCCAAGCAAGAATTTGTCAAAGATTTGTCTAAGGTGGCAGCCTGGCAGCCAATTCTCAAGCTTCTCCCAGTGGAATCTCTACTCTTTGAAGGGCTTTCTACCATCTAGAAAAATCTAAGCAGCAACACAAACAACATAAATTTGACAACTTGAGGCCTCACCTTTTACAAATGACTTTCTTTTCTATTAAATTGTACATTTCCTTCAGTCCACTGGTGAGTTTTGCATTGGACTTTTTTCTCTTGCTTAAGGCCTGACAATTTAGAACATGTTAGTGTGCCTGTGTCATTCACTCAACCCGTCAAACAGCATGCAATGAGTGGTTCCTATGTGCTTTGCAACATGAGAGAATAAAAACCAAAAAGAATAAAATCAGTGTCAATTGTCTTCTCTGCATCAACTTCACTCATAGGAAGAGAAATGTACACTAAAGCTATACTAAGACGTGGAGTTTTCAGCCATCAGATTAGCATGGATCAAAAAATGTCTAGTCCTGTGTTTGGGGATTTCTATCACTTTCACTTGGACCCAGAAATTCCACTTCTATGAATTTTTCCTACAGACCTACCAGTTTGTGTATGAAATTGCTTATCTATGTCAACTGAAGACTGGTTAAATGTATTATTAGTACAGCCATTAAAAACAGGCTTTAGGCTGGTGGCTCACGCCTGTAATCCTAGCACTCTGGGAGGCTGAAGCGGGTGGATTGTTTGAGCTCAGGAGTTTGAGACCAGCCTGAGCAAGAATGAGACTCCATCTCTACTAAAAATAGAAAGAAATTAGCTGGACAACTAAAAATATATAAAGAAAATATTAATCGAGCATGGTGGTGCATGCCTGTAGTCCCAGCTACTCAGGAGGCTGAGGCAGTAGGATTGCTTGAGCCCAGGAGTCTGAGGTTGCAGTGAGCCAGGCTGATGCCACTGCACTCTAGCCTGGGCAACAGAGTGAAACTCTGTCTGAAAAAAATAAAATAAAAAATAAAGCTTTAGGCCGGGCGCTGTGGCTCACGCCTGTAATCCTAGCTCTTGGGAGGCCGAGGCGGGCGGATTGCTCAAGGTCAGGAGTTCAAAACCAGCCTGAGCAAGAGCGAGACCCCGTCTCTACTATAAATAAAAAAAAAATAAATAAATAAAATAAATAAATAAATAAAGCTTTATACCTATCAATATGAAGTGATCTGCCAGATATATTGCTAGGTTAGAAAAACAAAGGGTGAATGAACAATGTGTGTAGTATGTACGTACACTTTTTAAATGGGGGGTGGGGTAGAGTGCAGAAACACATGCAAATAAGTTTGAATACACATGAAATGATTCTGGAATGATACCCAAGCCACAGTTAATGTTGTTCACCTTTGGAGAGGGGAACTGGGAGTCTGGGAACCTAGAAAGGATACTTCTCTCTATACCTTTTTTATCTTTTGAGTTTTGCCTTCTGGGCAATTTGCTTAATCGAAATAGCAAGTAATTAAGTAATAAAAATGTATTAAATGGTCATTTGTGCATTCTAGATACTTTCACTCTAGGATCCAAGCTTTGCTTCATCTACTTGCTATAAGGCACTATGCCCAACTTCCATAATTTTAATGCAGTTAAAATTAAAAGTGGTTTCAGGTACAGGATTAATGTAGGAGTTAAAAATTAGTTAAATTACATCTCTCAATATAACAACATTCGTTCTAATTTATTAATGCTCTAAGGGAAATGAAAATAAAATCAACAAAGAGATGAATTTAAGGTGCCTGGAACCAGAAATACATCCTAAATATAGTAGGAAAGTTTTAATCTAATAGATGATAACCAAATACCAAAATAATATTTATTATTTATTTATTTATTTATTTTGAGACAGAGTCTCACTCTGTTGCGTGGGCTAGAGTGAGTGCCACGGCGTCAGCCTACCTCACAGCAACCTCAAACTCCTGGGCTCAAGCGATCCTCCTGCCTCAGCCACCCGAGTAACTGGGACTACAGGCATGTGCCACCATGCCCGGCTAATTTTTTTCTATATATTTTTAGCTGTCCAATTAATTTCTTTATATTTTTAGCAGAAACGGGGGCTCCCTCTTGCTCAAGATGGTCTCAAACTCCTTAGCTCAAACGATCCTCCTGCCTCGGCCTCCCAGAGTGCTAGGATTAGAGGCGTGAGCCACCGCGCCCGGTCAAAAATTACATATTTAAAGCAGAAATTAAGTTTACTTTCACATCTCTCTCGCTCCTTTAAAAACAATTCATGAGGCACCCTCTTCATCCTCTGACTTTTATGATGTTTACTTTACATTTTATTAGGTAGCCTGATAGTACATGTTTATACTGAGCATTATTTGCCATGGTTAGCCTAAATATATGAGCCTTAAAGAAAGACAGATTAGGTTCAGATCCCGGTGCCACATTGACTAGCTATGTGATGTTAAGCAAATTACTTAATCTCTCTGAACCTAAGTTGCTCATCTATAAAATGAGATGATCCTAACAATAGAAGAGTTGTGGTAATGAAGTGAGATCATTCTCCATGAATGATCTCACTTCTGTAGCAGTGGCTGGTGTAATAGCTGTCCATAAGTGGCAGCTATCATCTCTGTCATCATTTTAGTTCCTTGGTTTATCTCCTTAATTTAACTATAAGTGATATCAGGGCTGCCTCTTTTTTAACCATCTTTGCTTACAGCATCAGTGCTCTGCAAATGGTGAGCACTAAATGAAGGCTGACTGGCTCACAGATCTTGGAGATTAGGAACCTCAAAAGATCTCTTAATTTAGGTCCAGCCCTTTGTACAGATAAGACATTAGTCCCATTTTATAAAAGGTAGTAGACCCTAAGAAGGGGTTAAATAACTTGGATTTTTACTTCTCTCTTTAAAGCATGGTTCTTTTGTCCTTAGAAAGTACAAAAGTTAATCGAGCATATTTATTCTTTCACATAGTATTCAAATTCTTCTAATTACATTTCTTGTTCCATCTGGTATTAGATTCTCTCTGTTTTCATGCATATTTCTAAGACATGATGAAAAAATACCCTCATTGTTTTTGTGAAATGAGATCAGATGATCAGATGGAGGTTCTTAGAGTTGCTTGGGGGGGGTACCATGTTTATCTTGCTTTGTGGGCCCCCAGACCTCCCTGAAGCAATGAAGACAGACTTTCTTATATATGGCCTTGGCAGCCAGCAACTTTTAAGAGGACTTCTGGACTGATGCCCAATCTACTGAGGTCATAGGTGGAAGTTAGAATGTTCTACCTCTTGAGAAGCCTGGCATGAAAAAAATCCGCAAGACCACCACAGTAGATGCAAACTAGTTACTACTGCTACTATTATTACAGTTGTCATTATTACATTACCATATTGCACTTTATTGAAGTCCAATAAGCTCTATTTTGCTTAATTTATATCAAGTTACTCTTTCCTATGCTTAATGCAGAGAAATCGAAAAGAGGGATTTAGAAAAATAACAACAACAACAACAAATTGAACATGTTCAAAGGATCCAAAGCCACATATTACTATCCTTCCCCACCTTTCTAAACTTGGGTTAATTTTCAGATGCTCATAGGGGAAGGGGCAGCACTTATAAAGAACCTCCACAACTGGGCCCCTGCTAACCTCGGCAGTATCATCTAACCTCCCCAGCCACACTCACACAGTACTGAACCACTTCAACTCCCCAAAGCATCGTGAGAATTCAGTCTCTAACATGGTGGCTTGGGCTCTCAAAAGTCATTAGCTTTCATCATCAAATATAGTGGCCCTGGCATAGACCACTTGCACTTGAATCCTAGATCTTCTGATTACTGACTCAAGGACCTTGGGCAAATTTCTTAAACTTTCTATGGCCTTCAATGGCTCATCAAAATGTGTCTATGTTATGAATATTTATAAAATGGATACTAACAGTACATGCTTCATAGATGGGGAAAAATATGTATATATATGTACTCATATGAGTACTGTGCAAACAGTAAGCACTCCATACATATTAGCTGTCACTATCATACAAACTCCAGGGTTTTGCCCTTGCCGTTCTATACCTAGCAACGCTCACTTTTCATACATGCCCCTCTGCCTTCTCCTCCTCATTCAGATCTCAGCTTAAAAGCTGACTTCCTCCAAGAAGCTTTCTCTGAACACTCAGCCCAGCCAAGAGGAGATGCTCTTCCCGTGGGCTTCCCCAGCCCCCTGGCAACTCTACGCTCATTTACAAGCATCTGTTTACTTGTCTGACTTCCCTATTATATTAGATATTTCTCCAGCGTAGCTATTTGGTGGGTTCATCATTCCATCAGCAGCACCTAGTCAAGCACTCGGCACACTGTAGGAAATCAACACTTGCATGAGATAGAATGCAGGAGAACCTTCTCCCTTGAGGCAGTGCTCAGCAAATGTCTTTGAAGAAATCTTCCTATGGGAAGGCCCTTTGGCATTCAAAACCAGGAGCCAATCAGAGGCGGACAGCTAGGACAGACCTTGATGGGATTTAAAATTTGGAAAAAAAAGGTGAATGTAGATTGTATAGATAAACCACTATCAAAATACCCCAGGTAGTAAGTACTTAGTCCTCTGTGTATTTTGGATCTTGCCAGTTGTTATTTGACAGATATTAGCTAATTCCCATCCACAGAAGTGAATAAACACATTCAAGGAGGTGTAAGGGGGTGGTGCCATTAGAATCTGATCCTCTAGGCTTCTGCACTGAGAATTCACCATTGTAACCTCCCCTTACTCCTTGACCATCCTCTAATCCTTGCTCCCATCAGGAAGACAGGCTCAGCAAGAACACCCAAGGGAACTTGGCACCAGTTTCCTCATTGGTGTAAGAATTCAAGCTCCCTAACCTAATATTTTAAAAAACTGCCAAGTAGGCCCCCTATTTGCTAATAGTATGGTTTTGCATTCCCAAACTTACAAATTGGTCTTTAGCAGCCCTTAACATAAGACAGTGTGTGTGTGTGTAAAGAAGGTGGATTTTAGGCAAATAGCAAGACACCAGGTTATAGTCTTGCCACTGTTATTTTCACAAAAAATTTCTCTCTTGCCTCAGTACTGGGAGTACTAGTATTTCTCCTAAGCTCTTGGTTTGTTTTTCTCTCTCAATAATATAACCAGTTACCTTTCCCTTTTCAACTTGGCCACTAGAAAATAGTTTCAGAGCTGCTTTTCCCAGTGAAAACTGCTTTTCAGAACTGAAGTATAAATGAATCACAGACACACAGAATTTTAGTCACTTGGATATTATCTAGTCCGCCCTTTTATTTCTCAGATGAGAAAGCTGCCCTGAACTGAGGCAGCAGGAGGCCAGTGCACAGCCTGTGGTCGGTGCTCCAGCCTCCTCCCTGACTCTGTCTCGCCTTCTTACTCTGCTTCCCCTTGCTCTGCTCACTTATTTTTTAGTATATCTTGCCTAAATAAAAACACTATTCTTATCAAAACTCTTGGTTTTCACCGTCTTTCCCTCTTGCTATGTCTTTAAAACAGATGTCTCTGGGAGCCCTGGTCAACTGGAATTGAGTGACTGGTCCTGCTGGTTTGGTTGAGCTGCTGCTGCTGGGACGCATGAGTCCACGGCAAGTCGGTGACAGCCCGCAGGAAGGGTTGCATTCGGATAGCAAGTGTTCTGCACAAGCCCTATGCCAGGGCACAAGCAAAGACCCTGCCTCCAAGGTGAGTACACAAAGCTTATTGTTTTCTTTGGGGATCCTTTGCCATATTTCCCTCTCACTGTGCTTTGAAAATTAACCACCAGAGTCTCGTCTTTATGGCTTCATTAACTATTCCTTGTAATTGCACCAGTCATAATTAATTCATTTGTTATTCACATGGGTGACATACGGACACTTTAATAGATTTTCCACAGGGAATTCCACATATTAAATGATATTGATGGTGCTTTTAGAAAAGATTTAAAGCAGAGCCACAGTAAGAACTATTTCGTATAATGAGCGATGACTTATTTTATTATAAAAATGAAGTTTTTTTTAATCCCTCAACCTTCTCAGATGAAAACCAGAATGTGAATAAAGTAGCTCTTCCTCCCTCCAACAGATACTTCTAATCTATAATTTAGAGTGCCAAAATCAAGTCATTCTTATAACAATAGATGTATTTACACAATTGCATGCCAGAGCATTTAAGTAAATAATACTTGAATTAATTTCAGGTTAAAAATTTTCCTTTAAGCCTTCTTCTTTTTTTTTTCAGAGATCATCTGTATTTTAACGTCTTACTGCACAGCTGCATTGCTCATGTTTAATTTATGTTGGAATTCTTTTGTGACAAAACCAACTTATTTTTTAAGTGAAATCAATTCATTCTAGGCAAAACATTGGTTACCCAAATATTACACACTCTCAAATTATGCATAATGCCTCCCCTGCCCCTACCCTTCCCGTCTACACACATCCCTGTCTGCCCCCTCTTATTAGCAGGGCTGAATGAGAATTCCACACTGCTGAATTTTTAAACAAATACGTTAATCATTGGTTATCTGGTAGAAGCATCAAGCCTGTGCTGACAGACACACAATGAAATGGCAGAACTGAGGCAATTATCTATAAATTCAGGTTAAAAACTAAACTCAACAACCAGTTTTGCCTGAAATACCCCAATCATGGAGGAAAAAAAAAAGTGTTCCTTTGGTTTGCATTATTCTTGTAATTGCCTTAATTCCCACTTGACTCAGTGTGAGTGGAATCACAGACACACAGAATTTTAGTCTCTTGGAGATTATCCGGCCCAACCCCCTTATTTTTCAGATGAGAAGACTGAGACCCATAGAAGCTGAATGCCCTGCCTGGGTCATCAGTGGGTGGTGGCCAAGTGCAGTCTTGGGCCCACACCTGCCAGTTCCCAGCTCAGTGCTCTTCCAACTGGTGTTGCCTTGTCTTGCTCCATTCCACTGCCTCTAGAAACCAAGAAAGTGGTGCCCACATGTAGCCAGCAGGATAAACTTTAAAGGAAGACAGCAAAATGCCACCCAAGTCCAATGCAACAATTCACCTTGGCTGAGTATCAGATAATTTTCTCTGTATGTTCTACTATCACTAAAACAACCAGCTTTCAAACATAAATAGGAGTCTTCACGAAATAAACAAAAAACATCTTCACCTTTCCTAATAGGTACTCAATGAAAAATCTACAAGAACCTCTGAAGCCCTACAGGAAAATTCAGGTCCAGGATGTTGTAAGAGCTTAAAATCTGGCTTGGTGTCAAAGCAGAGCCAAGTCGGGTTATCAGTTTGAGGACTGTCAAGTACAGCAAACACATTACATCAGACCGTTATGAAAGAGCCCACACTTAGGTTCCACGTTCTCTCTAAAGAACTTCCAGCCTGTTTGTAAGGTGCTGATTTTCAATCTCCTATGGCATTGAATTCAACAAGCATATATCTGCTTTGTTTTTGAAACAAAAAGTTTTTTGTAATTCTGCCAAAAGAGTATTTTCTGTATTAAAGACAGCGCAGGACACCAACTGCTTAGTTCACCTGCTTTCTCTGCCTTGAAGTTTCAGCACACAACTTATAGTTTGCTTTTTGAATTTTTTATATCAGTATTTCTCTGATTCTCAGAGCCATGGAGCTCATCTGTAAGGTGGGTTGTTAGTGTAAACTACCCAGAGAAGGTTGTTCTGCATTCTCCTGGCTAGAAGGGAGGACCCAGACTAAGGTCAAAATTATTATGTGGAGATTAAACTGTAGAATTTAATTACGTGTTCTGTTGCTCCTGGTACATTTATTAATTTAGCAGTACAAACTGACTGGAGCTAAACAAGCAGGACTGATTAATTTGCAAAGACATCTAGGTAACAGATTGTGATCAAAGTGGAGACCTGATCCTGTTAGATTGAAATGTGTTGTCCTGTGCTGCATGAAGGACATGGAGCAGCATGGTTTATCTTTATCAATGCTTTCCTCTGAAGGAGGGGAACAAGCTTGCAGATACTAATCAGGGCTGAGGCCCTGCCACTCAATAATTACCCACTGTCTCATCATAATCCCGGAACTAAGCCCCTGCCCAATCCATCTGGGACCCTTTTCCATCTATTGCACAGCTCAAGAATACGTGTGTAAGCTATTACCTCTGGTTGTGCTATCTGTCCCCCGAGTATAGATTCATGGCAGTGACCAATTAGGTTGCCGTGTTCTCTTTCCCCCTTTTCTTCCAATTCATCTTGTACTTCTCAGCACTGGTAATGAAGCACGGATTCATCGGGGTGCAGAAATCCACTCACCTATAAAAGCTGTCTGCTATAGTCACTGATAAACATCATACGAGGCTTAATATTGTGGGATACTTTGAAAACAGGGGTGGCAAGACCATACCTCTGGATCTTGAGGCTTCTTTAAGCCACTCTCAACCTGTCACTGCCTTCTACCAGGAACAAATCACACACAGAGGACAATATTCTTGACCCTAATCCAGAAATCAAACAGCTGAGAAGTGAGGAGGGCTAACGTGGGGATAATTGAATCCTGCCTCCCTGAATGAGAACCCAGTATCATGTCTTGGTTATAAGTCTAGGGTCCTGAAGTCCAAGAGCTTTAGGTTAAAACTCTGGTTCTGCTCTTTACCATCAATTCCTGTTGCATGTATAGCCCAAACCAAAAAATTTAGCTCTTGATCAAACTGACCAACCATTATCCGATAATTATTTCGCGTATATACATTTCATCTTCCCAAATAAAGTATACATTCCTGAAAGGTAAAATCCGCACCTTTTTCTTTCATATATCCCACAGGTGACAGTTAATAAATGCTTACGGATTCTTGCACTCGAACTTAAGAATCTTCATAAAATTCTTCAGAAACAATTTTGAAGGTGAGAGCCAACAAGTAGTCAGTTATAATTTTCAAATAAAGGAACAGAGGTAACCGTGATGTAAATCAAGTTAGCTAACAGAGTCGCTGTTATCAGTGGCAGAATTTAACATCATCGCTAGTCCTACAGCTCAGCAGAGCCACCGCCTGGGGCTGCGTTCTGGGTCAGGGCGGAGCCTCCCGGAAAGCGCAGGGGCTGTTTGGTGCACACTCCTCCGTCAGGGCACCCGCCCAGCTGCTAATTAGCCGGGACCCCATTTCGGATCTTTGCTGCTACTGACAGGGTTTTAATTAGTTAAATCTACAACTTGGCTCTTCTTGTTCTTCTCTGGCAGAGAGGAAGATACGCTAACATGGGAATGCATCACATTTACACTTCCCAAAAAACCCCTTCCCTAAGGCTTTGAGGATGCACCCTCAAGATGGACCACCCTTTGGAATTTCTACCCACCGCTCCGACAGCTGTTTCGTATTTATTTCCACGGTTGGGCCATTTCAGTTTGGGGCTGTTATTCATTATATAAGCAAATATTTGTTAAAGGATCAGGCACGGGATGAGGCATGTTTGTCAGGATTGTAATTAAGGTGGTGTGTGTACCAGGGCTAGCGGACAGGCATGGGTTGGATCCTCAACCCACTGTGGCTGTGTTACTTTGAAAAATTTACAGACCTCTCTGGGCCACATCTGGCCCACATGTACATGTATGTGTAGTCCTTGTTTCTACTGTCCTGAAGGATAGATAAGAAACAATTAATTTGGATAAAACATTTTAAGACCCCAATACATTAGCTTTTTGCAAATTCTTTGTGTAAGGCTGGTGGCGGCCCCCTCCCTTCCCTAGATCAAAAAAGAAAAGGTTCATGAGACCAGACCCGCCAAGGACAAAACTGCCAGGCCCCGCTAAGAGGAACCACACCCTGATGTCCACCTGGATAAGAGAACTTTTCAGCTCTTGGATTCCACAAATACCTCCAGCCCCTCCTAAAATCCCCAGCTCTTCCCGCCAAAAGTCCCTAGCCAGGCCCAAAGGGTATAAAAGGCCTCAGCCCCTTCAAACAGAGGAGACTTCTGGGCCCCCCTCTCTTGGGGCCCCAGAACCTCGTCCACGAGTGTATAATAAAGCCACGTGGTTTGGCCCCCACTCTTTCTCTCTCTGTGTCTGTCTTTTCTTTTCCCCGCCCTGCCGAAAAACCTTACACTTTGCCTGTAGCGTATAATAATACCCTTTTATTTTTCAGGTTGTCTTTTTCAAAGTGAATTATAATTTTAAAAAATGTTTTCAGAATGTTTTGGTTTATAAGTTTTTTTTTTCTCCCTCTTCACCCTGGTTTATAAGTTTTTAATTATTTCTAGTACATTCACTATTTCCGCTCTTACAAAACAATTATAGATGTTATCAATGAGTACTTTGCAGAAGACATAATTATTTCTCTGAATGGCTATGCAGCTTTGCCGATTGTCCCTGCACTTGCCCCCTGAGGAGGACCAACTGCTCAAGTGTGGCACTCACTTCTGAGCTCCCTTCTGGGCATCCCCGTGCCTCCCAGCCCTACCTGGGGACATAGCTAATTCTTGCCAAATGAGAAGGAACAACATATTCAAACATGCAGTATAGACTCGTTGTTTATAAGTAAACTCCCTCACTTTGTTTAGTGCCTTACATCTTGGAATCTGTAGGAATCCATTAGTTTAGATTCCTCTGGCTCCCAAGTAAAATGTGACTATGTTGTTAAGGTGGGGAAACTGAGGCTGTGAAGGTACAAGACTTCCCAGGGGCTCAGCCTGCTTACCTATGAGGAACTCGGAATCCCTGAACCCACACCAGGGAGCTCCCGGTGCCTTGTTTCCATCCTCACCTTGCTCAACTTCTCTGTGCTGGCGACACTGCCACACTGCAGACCGCTCTCTGCAGCAAACGCCGCACCCTCGGCTTCTGTAATATGACCTTCCCCAGCTCTGTCTCCTCCTGGCCCTTTGACTGTGGGTGTTCCTTAATCCTCTATCAGTTTCTTTCTCAACTTAAACCCTCTAGAACTTATTTTTTTTCCTGCGTCCTTAATGTCATCTTTATATAGAATCCAGAAGCCTCCTTCTCCAGTGCTGGCCGCGTCCCTGGCTCTGCGTTACCAGCTACTTCCAGATGTCTGTGCCTTGGAAAAAGCCTCATCTCCTTAAGTTCAACATGTCCCCAAATTAGCCCATTAATGCTCCCTCAGCACACACACACACACCCTAGGAAAGTATTTCCTCTTCCAAACAACAGTATTTTGCTTCCAGCAGTGGCTCCGCACAATCTGACACTTCCCTTTTCTCTAATTGCTTACTTTGTGTGTCTGTTTTGCCTCCTGACTAGATTGCAATATCTTTGAGGGAGGAGGTTCCGTGGAGCAGGAGGCCCCTGGAGAGTCCCTAATAAGTGCCAAATGCAAAAAGGTTGAAGTCACCAGTTGAGAAAATCCATATAAAATACACCTGAGCTTTTGGCCTGTACAAAATCAGCATGATGTTTTCTTCTGGGAGAGGTTCACAGCATATAATTTTTAGTTCCTATTCTCCCCAATGCTCGAGTTACTCCAGGAAGCAATTTGGGGTGAGAGAAAGGCACAGGCCCCACTGAATATATGGAAACAAAAATGCTCTAAAATAGGAAAACTTAGTTCCACCTTGACTGAATATTCTGGTAACATAGGTTGGCCTCAGAAACTTCCCACAAAACAACAGGCAAGGTATAAATACCTTGCTAAGGGAATAAAGCATGGGATAGCAGAATCAGACAGACCCGGGTTCAAATCCAACATTAGCTGCTTATTGTCTGTGTGTCCTTAAGAAAGTTACTTAACCCCTCTGAGCCTTAATTTCCTCATGGTAAAAATTTAATGGTGTGCAGATTTTCAGTACTAACAATACAGTGAAGTACCTTACACAGTACTTGGCACAGAGTGGGTGCTTAATGAATAGTGACTGCTACTTAAGAGGTGCACAAGGAGGAGGAGGATGGTGGTGACGAGGTTGATGTCCAGGACAAACCTACCCACAAGAGAGGTCTATGTGTACATTTGGCATACTCCATGCCTGCCCTGTTCACCATGGTTAGGGATCTGTGGATCACAGATGTAAAAAAGTGGCCTGTATGTCTAACCAGTCCTCCAGAAGCTGCCTTTCTGCCTGCCACGTCAGGTATGTTCCCACGGTGCTGCCCTGTTTCAAAAGAGAGACACACAGGGCAGCTATTGCTGAGTTTCCATTATAAGTGAAAAAAGATGACTCTCAGCTGCGCTTTCTTTATTGTGCAGTTTTTTCCTCTGGACAGAAATGTCTTTGAAAGGGCTGAGTGTACTTGGAGAGGGCAAGTCTCTGGCGTGACTATTCCTGACTCAGATTTCTGTAATGTCTATGATGCCCCTGGTCACTTCAAGAATTTCTAAAAATTGTTTTAATTCACTTTAATTAAAAAAAAATAAAACTCCACATGACAGAATGGTATCATGTCTCCACAAACCTTTATGATCAGCAGGTTTGATATAGAGGGAACAAAGATCGAATATTAAGTCATAGTCAAATCAGTAGGTCTCTCTTCTCATTCTTTCTCTTTTTCCCAGTTCATGGGCAACTTCAGTAGCACACATGCTCCGGAGTAGACCATGCGCCCCACAGAAACACCCCCCCCCCCGTAGTTAATGAAAAGACCAAGGGTGCTCTTGAAGAGAAGCTGGTGGGCCAGGTTCATGTTGCACGCTATACGGTCTGGTCTATAACATGGCAAACTTGAGATTCCATCACCAGCTCTTGGGGTGCGCTGCTTGTTTACCACACTTACACTGTCCTATCCACTTTCCTAGGCATTGCCCTACTCCGAACAACCTGCTATTCATTGGCTATTTCACCTTTAAGACCTCACCTATTCACATCCAGTCTTCTCCCCATCTCTAAAGTAACAGAAAACAAGGCTCAGTCACTGGAACCTGACTCTTGGAAAGTCTTCAACCTAATGTCTAGACATTGTCATCTTTTATCCATATATCTTCCCATTCACAGAGCTAGTTCTCTGTTGACTGATCTATCTATACTAGGAGAATTGAGCCCTTAAGCAGAGAGGACTCTCCTAGGCCACACCACTTTGAAAAATACTTGTCCAAATGAGACGTTGAGTGGCTATCATGTTTTTTAGGGACAGACTCAAACGTTTCTTTCATTCTGTACAATATCACAGGCTTTGGCCTGTGTAAGTTAAAGTCACATCCTCTGAACTTTAGGGGCAAAACATCCCTCAGACTTAACACAGCATGAAATGATCATTGAAGGAGAGCTGAGAGGTGTTCGATTTAATAATCACTGAGCTTTGTGGTTGAGGGATATTCTAAAATGGTTTATGATGATTTTATCAGACCACTTGAGTTAATGTTGAATTTTCTACTTGCGAGGAACTGCCAATTTCCCATCTGTTGGATGTGAATAATATAAAAATGCCCAATATGATTTGTAATCCCTTTACCGTCATAATCGATGCTCAGCGCGGATTGTGCACCTTGGCCCACAGACTGGGCATCGGGCTGATCATTATCTGCAGACACTTCCCAGCTGCCTGAGGCTTCCCTTCCTGGATCCAGGTTATGTTCCTCCACGTTGCTCTGGTAGAAAATGTGCTTCTTGGTAGGGATTTACTCTAGTCTGGGAGCATTTGTCAGATGCTCAGATTTTAATCCAATCCCTGCCTTTTTGTTTCTCTCATGGGCTGCTGTTTCATTACCTTTGTTAAAGACTGAAAGCCACTAACCTCTCTGAGAAAGTGTGATGAGAAATCCAAATCCTACCAAAGTTGAGTGCCTTGTTATCACGCCAGAGCCTGAGAAGGGAACTTCCATAGGACTGAGAAAGGAAATGTGTGGATTTGCCCCGTTGGGGAGCAGAGTGCAAATCCTGAAATTTATGGTAGCTAGTGTAAGAATGAGTTCAATAATCTGCAAACACCTGCCTTTACAGACAAAAGATGTCTGCAAGACATTTTTCCCAAGTCAAAATTCATTGGTTCATTGTCCTCTGAAGCAATTGATGAACTTATATGAATTTCTCCACCTTGAATCAATAGAGTAAGCATCCTATTGTTTCTGCCAAAATTACAATCCTCTCCAAATGGTTAATTAGTGGCAATGGGTTAGAATTGAGCATGCTAGTGAGCTGTGCTGAGAAGCATTTTTCCCCTGACAGGTAATGGGGGTGGTCTTTATCTGTGGCTTGTGCACACAGAAAAAGACAACATCACAGTCTCGATAACTAAAGATCCCAAAGGCAGAAAAAAGCAGGATGGTTAATAACTTCCTTATAACTGCTACCCCTTCCTCCCCACACCAGCAGCAGTAGTGTCCTTTACTCCAATGGTTTGACTTCATATCTGAGAGGTTCTGTGGGGTGGGACCTACCACCGATGAAGTTCATGTCGCAAATTAACTGGCTCAGGGGGAAACAGCTCTGGGGGAAACAGGTTATGGGGCTTGATCTGTAATCCAGTGTGCCCTTCCATTTTTTCTTTTGGCTACTTAACTTTAGTTGACTCTATAGCACCTTCCTGATGGTTTTACCACCCATCGTCTCCACATGTCAACCCCAGGATCAGGACAAGACACCAAGCAGCATTTCAGTGCTGGAAAACCACAATGCACAACATGGTTGGAGATTTCATTATTGCCAGGCTGTTGCTGGACTCTGAAATTTAGTGTAGCTTCCAAAATTACCCAACTTACTTTTAGGGGCTGGTTTTAGTGCTAAAGAAACAGTGTCACTGAGTGACATCTATTCAAATTCATTTTAATTGCTCCCAAATGTCATAAAAATCCAGGGATCTATGTAAGAAGAAAAGTCACCTCAATGGTGAGGCAGGCAGAAGGGAAGATGATCCTAGTCCTCAATGTTCCCACCAACTGTTTGGTGGTACCTCATGTATATATATATATATATATATATATATATATATATATATATATATATATTTTTTTTTTTTTTTTTTTTTTTTTTTACTTTGCACTGGATCATGCCTTTTATTCCACAGTGGAAATTCAGCTTGTATTAGTGGGATATTGTAATACTAGCTTCTCTAACAAACACAAAATTTCTTTCTCTTACAATATTCTAGGTGTGTTAGGTCAAAGGCAGCTCTGCTCTACATATAGGGACCCAAACTGATGCAGGTTCCGCCATCTTCAATACATGACTTGAACACATCACTTCCAAAGTCACCTTGAGCATTCTCCATCCCACTCATCTAAAATGGGGGAAAATCATGAAGAAGCATTGATATCACCTGAGTCATTAACATGGTATGACATATTTATGAGCCAAGTCATTCTTCACATTCAGTTGTCCAGAACTCAGTCATGGTTCTACACGGTCACACATAAACTGCAAGAGAAGCTGGGGAAAGTAGACTTGCTGAGTACTCAGGAAGAAGAGGAAATGGATTCTTGGTGAATGGCTGGAAGTTTCTGCCTCACAGCTTATAAGGCAGAAATCCCTGGGAAAAGCAAATCATTGGCTGTTAATGTCAGTGACTGGCATCAGGTTTTGTTAGGAAGGAAAGGACAAAGGTACTAGAAATATGAGAAAGAAGGTGAAAGAACAACATCCCAGATAATGATGGGGGTGAGGTGAAAATACTATAGTTGATGGTTCATCATGTTCTTTAAGATGACTTCCCAGTGGGATGACATCATCCTGAGCCAGTCACATGATCTGACAGGTTCTGATTGTGGCCAACAGTATGATGGCTGGCAAGGGAGGAACCAAAATTCATGGCCATGGAACAAATCTAAGTAACCACACAGAGGGACGGAAACTGTGAGCCTCAATCACAGACATCATAAGGATCACAAAATTCACTTCTTTGCAGAATTAGCTCTGAAAGGAAGGATGCATGTGGTCAATTTCAGTTCAGGGAGCTATGCAAAACCAGAGTCAGAAATAGCATACAAATGTCATCCCACAAGCTAAAAGCAGCATTGTCCTTCATAATCAAAGATGCCATCAGAAGGTTCTGGGTATGGCCAGATTAACAAGTAAATACTTGCTTACTTTGTGTGCAACAGACACTTACAGACTGACCTGAAGTTGGGCCCAAAATACCATATAACTTTTGGCCCCAAAAATCTCTCTATCACTTAAGATGAATGATAAGCTGCCCTCTTAGCAGGTGCATTCTTTCATTCATCTAATATTAGGCTGTGAAGCTTGATCTGTAATCCAGTGTGCCCTTCCATTTTTTCTTTTGGCTGCTTGACTTCAGCTGACTCTATAGCACCTTCCTGATGGTTTTACCACCCATTGTCTCCACATGTCAACCCCAGGACCAGGACAAGACAGCAAGTAGCATTTCAGTGCTGGAAAACCATAATACATGACATGGTTGGAGATTTCATTATTGCCATATTATTGCTGGGCTCTGAAATTTAGTGTAGCTTTCAAAACTACCCAGCTTACTTTAGGGGCTGGTTTTAGCACTGAAGAATCAGTGTCACTGAGTCACATCTATTCAGATAACATATCCTTTGAGTAGTCTGCTATAATAGAAAAAGCATACCATTTGGAGTCAAACTGCTCTGTTTGCTACTTGCCAGCTCTGTGAGCTTGGGCAAATTGTTCAACCTCTCTGAGTCTCAAGTATCCATTCTGTGAAATGGCAATTATAATGCCTTATATAATGCTTGTTATAATACTACTTTATATACCACTATAAAATTAAAAGTAATAACTGCCTTACTGACAGTCTACCACATGCTAGACATTCCATGTGCTGTATTTAACCCTTACAACTCTTCCTTGAGGTAAGTGTATTCCCATGCTCTCCATTTTATAGAAGAGAAAACTGAGGCTTATAAGACTTAAATGACTTGGCTAAGGACATCACGCCAATAAGAGGCAGTATTTTGATTTGGGCCCAGAGCTTTCCCATTCAAAGTCCATGGTCTTAGCACATTACCCTTCTAAGAAGATAAAATGAGATGATTTAGGTAAATTTATAGTACTTGATCTTCAGAAGGTGCTCAAGAAATGTTAGTTCTCTTCCTTTTTGCCTCCATGTTTGTTTTAAACTTCCTAAATTATGGCTTTCCTTTCTGTGCTCAGATAATTTATACTGTACTTGTATTTGGCTTACTTTCATCCACATTCACTTAGTCAATAAATATTTACTGAGTGTCTACTATGTGTCCTGCCCTATGCCAGACACTGAGTATTTAGTCATGAACACAAAAGACACAATCCCCTGTCCTCAATACATTTGTAGCAATGCCAACAGCGTCCTCCAGGAGTTTCTGAATGTGGAGGCTGAGCCACATTGCTCTTCTTAAAGATGGATTAATACCACAGCATTTGCAACTATAATATTATGTTACCTTGGACACCAGGCAATTAGCAAGTAATTAAATCTCCCTTGGTCTGAATACACCTGCAACCAAACTGTCTGCTAAAGTTCTGTTACACTCACTAATTAGCATGGGTTGAATGACAGGATAATCAGAAAGAAAATACCTCCTCTTGGAGACCAGGAGTAAATGATGAAAAAGTGGAATGTGCTTTTAACACTTTTTGCTTGGGTTTATATTCATGTAGAGTGGATGGACCCACTGTTTATCAATATTAATGTCTCTTATCAATGAATGTGCCTAGGGAGAATTGACATACACTGATAGTCATATTCATCCTTTCAATATCACAAAAAACTTTGAAAATAACTGTTGCTTAGTCGCTATCTGAATGCTTCCAACAGTAACAAATTTGCAGCTCTCAGGGCTAATAGTGAAGGCATCAATGCTTGATTAAGTAAAGGGATACTCATTCAAGAAGCCACAATTTTATTTTTATAACCACCTACCCCAAAGATACTATAGAAAACAGAGGACTCACACCCAATTTCTCTCCAATCCATTATATTACTTGTTTCAAGGGAGTCTGATGTCAGCCTAGATTAGCTGATAAGTCAGGATAAATTAGCTGTTTGACTATAGATATATTAACTTTTTGTAATATATGGAAAAAACATTCAATAGATCTTAACAAATTATATTTCCCCTTTTAAAATTCCTTGGCTCTTTGATTCATTAATTGCTTTAAAAACTTCAGTGAGAAGGATCATATTATCCTTGTGTTATCCCCCCACTTAGGAGGCTACAAACATCTTTCAATTGGGGACAAAAAGTCACCACCTGGGCTGGTGGCTGACTCCTTGTGCATGCCCTGCTGGGCCTGCCACTGTTGAGACGGTGGTTCTCTTCCCCCAACACAGGGCCTAGCCAGGTTCCAGCCTTCCAGCCGTCAAGAAAAATCCCTGAATCAGGGCTGCTGCAGTAACAGCAAGTTAGAACAGACTCGGGACAAAGTAAGAAGTCCCGAGAGCCCACTCTGAGTTTTTAAATGTCTATTATTCAAGACATTCGCCAGCCCTTAAACAAAAGCTCAATGGACAAACTTCAGTGTTCCAATCTCTAAAGGAATTTAGCTTAATGCTAACGCAGAAAAAATTCCCCAGCCACTCATGTAACTTTATTAGACAAAGTGGAGCATGCCTGCTCTTAAAAAAGAAGAAAAAAGACATTATTTTCTTTTTTGGAGATTGTGCTACTCTAGAAAGGGAATGCATTTGAAGTAGCAAATGTAGGCATTTCAGGCAAATGTGTACTTTGTCTTCAAATGAACAGCTTTCAAAATGATCTTGGTTAAGCTCCCTTTTATTTTTATCTTTTATTCGCCTACAATGCCAGCTGAGGTTACCCATCTCCCAACAGCTACCAAATGGACTAGTAATTGTAAGGCTCGGTGATTTAATTAGACTCATTCTAAACACTCACATTTTTATCAATTAGTTAATGGGCTAAAGAGAGTCTCTTTGTTGGAGCCAGGTCATTTGGAAGCTAGAGGCTTCTTGAGGGCAAGAAGCTGAAGAACAGCAGCGTTAATATCTGTAATTAACCTCACGAGTCCTAGGTTGTTCAATTAGGAATGACCTCCCTTCCCTTCCATATGCCTTTTGTCAGATGGGGTTTTAATGTGAAATAATCACTGAAGAAAAATGAACCAAAAAGAATACTTCCCCAAAATCAGACCTGGATGAAAAACAAAACAAAAAAAGAAATTAAGTTCCCCATCTCAAATGCTTCTCAAATTATTTCTTCAATTAGGAGTATTAATTGGTGGCATTCCTAAAAATAAAAATTTTCGGATCAGCAATGCTACTAGTAATAGATATCAGGAAATCTTTTTAAATGGGAGTTTTGTCTTATCACACAGGCCAATTCTAAAACAGTGATGATCTGCTGTGCTTCTGAAAATTTTTAACTTTTGATTACTTTTTGTAAATAATTGCCTTCAACTTTTTTGGCTAGGAGAATTCCGTTTATTATTTCCCTGTGAAAGAAGACTTCCATCTTATGCCTATAGTTATAATAAATAAATACCAGATGCATTGAATCAAAGATTATTTTGCTTACTAACAAGCTAGTCAACTTCTACTCTTGTAAGAAATCTATGGGCAATTCATAAATTGTACGTACTTATTCCCACTTGCTGATTACTGATAAAACATGAAGCAGCCTTACACATAAATAAAGACTGGTATTGATTTAAAAACTTAATCTGTGAGGGAGGGATAAAACAATTTGCAAATTAAAATATACAAAAGACCACAATGAATGATCTATCAGAAAAAAAAAATCCACACTCGCAAAGAATATACACCATTATTTTTTTTTATTTCTAACTAAATCTTTAAATCTCTATTGTTTAGCAGCATCTGTATTTTGAATTTAGAAGAAAAAGATATATTCACTTTGATGCCAAACACATCAATATGGTAGCAGTTACAAAGATAATTTCTTTGTCTTCCGCCTGGTTAGAAACCATTCACAGACAAGAAAATAAAGGACTGAATTTTCAAGAAACATGCAAAACAGAGAGGAAATGATGCTTGTTTTGAGGATTTTAACAAAAAAGGAGCATGGCCTATGACTGGGGAAAATGAAATTATTTCAGGCATCCATCATGAACTTGGAGTCCTACCTATTTCCCTAAATCATCAAAATTAAAGACACCACACCAGCGGGTAAAATGGAGCAATTCCTTGCTCTTACTGTAATTGTGTGCATGTATCAGCAGTTCTGACCAGTAGCAGTTTATGTTTATTGTTATGGTCAACAATGATATTGTGCATGCTCAGTAAATACGCTGCTCCGCTGCGCTTCATAAATGTGCCCTTTGTTTCCTTCATCATTAGGCAGACATTCGTTCTGTACAATGTCCAACTTCCAGACAGGTGGAATAAGGAGGTGGCATCTGTCTAAATATTGAATGCCACGCTTCCCCCATCTGCTGTAATAACAGTGCTAGGTCTGCTTGGCTTCAGTTATCCTCTTCTGCATACAACCAGTCAGCCATATGCCCTATATACTGCACGTGCCACCAGAGTGACAGGGCCTGTTTTGCAGCCTCTGAGCTGGTAGCTAAACAAGTGGGGAAAAGATGAGAGGAAAGAAGTGGAGGCTGGAGGTCAGGCAAGTGCAGGAATCAGCAGGTGATGGTCAATACAGCCACTGAGAGCTTCTCAAAGAACCAATAGAAAAGGCCTTCAAAAGTCAATGGCCAGCATAGAGCACACTGCCAATCAAATTTTACAGGGCATACCTTCCAGGCTAGGCAAATAAGAAGATTTAGAGCACATGGCAGTTCATCGTTTATAATCCTGTCTTAGCCCAGCATGGCTTAGTGATAGTTCAGTGACAGATGATGAGCACATGACAGCTGCAGGATCTTATACAAACGCATACAGTAAAATTAAAATTAAATTAGTGACACACGTGTACACATTGGTTGTGCAACAGTTACACAATCTGTTTGGGACCCCTCCCAGACTCTGCCACTAGGCCTTCAATGAGGATACCCACAAGGCACTTTCAAAAGGCACCCAGAAGCTGGTCCCAGCCAGGAAGAGCCCTCAAACCTGGAAGTCAAAGTACTCTCAGGCAAATAAAGGTGCTCAGGTTCCCACTCACAAAAATGGCAAAGTTTAATGATGTTTCCAATTGTCCTAATTAAAATTGACTGAGGGTTTTGAGTATTTGAAGGAGAAAAGAGGCCAACAAGGAAGTATACTGGGCCTGAATTAAATCATTAACTGTCTTGTTCTTTCAATCAGTAATCTGCTGATTTTCTTATTGACAAATTTTATATGCTTTTATAAAAACATGAATGCCTATACCTGAGAGCTCTAATTTGAGTGTAACTTCTACTATTATTTTAAATGTCTGGGTCCTTTGCTACAAATTACGAGTGTTATTTCATTCATTTGTGTGAAGATTTGTTTTGGGTAACTGGTCATGATAAGGGATCTCCTAAATCGTGCCTCTCCATGAAACTTTACAAAGGTGTCACATATTTTTGGAAATTTAAGTTTTATTTTACTATTTTTACTCTCTTTCCTTGACCCAACCCATTTCAAAAGTGTTTGTAGTGACTGTGTTTCATATTCACATTTGCTTCACGTCAGATTTTAATAAAAACCCACCATGTTTGGCAAGCAAAAATGTTAGACGAAAGAAGAAAACGGTTGTGTTTCTTGAGCTGCTTGTCACATTTCTGTAAAATATTCTATTTATACCTCATGAAATACAAACAAGAATTATAATTCCACAGTTCTGTGGAGTTTAGAACACTTTATATATAATTACTTTATAAATCAACTCTATATTTAATATACAAAATAATTCATGAAGGTTTTTTATAACTTAAGGAAGTTTTTTTAAAAGACTAAATAATTAGAACATTACATCAGATTGAAATTTTATATTGTTAATCTTCACAGCACCTCTATGAATAGTAGGACTGATCAATGTAACAAAAGAAATGAGCAATTTGACCAAAATCACATGGAAAAAAAATCATCAGTGGAGTTAAAATTCAAACAAAGAACTTTTTACTTTCCCTTTTCGACTTTTATCATAGACTCAAAACTTCCTAATGTAATTTTAAATTTCTGTCCCCCCTTTTGGGTCTGCTCCTCTGCTTTAAATCACCTGTCTCCCACCCTATTGATCTTCAGAATCAGTGTGAATATGTTTGTGAATTTTAAAAAGCCAACAAGTACTTAAGGTGGGTACGAAGCCTGACATCTAGCTTACTTTGGGGTCATCTCTAAAAACTTGAAAGAACTGTATTTTCCTAATAGTGATATCTTACCTATCAATTCTAATGGTGTTTTAGATATAGGATTTGTTAGAGAATTTTAAATTCTCATGTGATAGTAATAAAATCACCTTCTATTTTCGAATTGAAGATTCTTTGAACATTTTCTCTTCGATTTCTCTATATGATATGTATCTTCCCTTGAGGTCAAGTTCTACTGAGAACACACACAATTATCACATGCTTCAATTAGAGAGATTTTCTGTAGTCATTCTTTCAAAAAAAGAAAAATGGTGGGAACAAAACACTTTCACAAGCAACAATTTTGTTGTTGTTACTGTTGTTTAACCAGTTTCTGCTGAATCTCAATTCTCTGTTTCATTCCCAGAAGGACTGTCAAACAAGTTTTAATATTGGTCATATGTATTGTAAGTGGTATGTAGAACAGACAGAATATGGAAAACACTGTATGTCATTCTACATTTACTAAAAGGTGGCAGAGTCCCTTATTTAAAAGAAGTGAAAAACAAATAACAATTTTAAATCTATATCACTAAATCTTTATTTTATATATCCAAACAACAGGCTGAAAAATCTGCCTCCTCCAGGAGTATTTAAATTAGATTCCTAGTTCACTCTAATCATGGAATATACTTTATACTTGTGAGCTCAAAAACCATAAGGACTGTAGTCCTAACCTGTGCAAGGCCTTGAAATCTACAGATGGTTAGCAATGAGGATGTGCATACAAGGAAATATAATTTTCTTCCAAAGGTTGGAGAAAGTGGAAAATAACCACTGATAGTAACTGACACGTATGCTCCATTAAAAAAAATACACCCATATTTTTTATAAACATAGTCACTCAAAGAGAATACCCAGGCATCAAGGGCAGTCAGATTGTTGTAAAAGTCAGGGGACTGACAGTTTGAGGATGAAATGCCCTGCCTATAATGGGAAATAGTAGCAATCACTGCAGGTGGTCTCAAGTTTATTGAAAAATGATACAAATCATAAAAATACCAGATAAATCAGAAAACATACATCATTAGGTTATTGGGTTGATGAAGTGGCTGTGTTTGGCGCTGGTGAGACCAATGGAGACAAGTGTTTCTTTCGGAGGGAGTTGTGCATGCAAGTTCCTTTGCAGCCCACCGTTAGGAGGAAGCTGAAATCTTTCCTGGGGAGTGTAGCAGAAGGCAAGGTGAAGCATGATCTCCCTACATGATCAAACAACGCCCCATTTATAAAAACCTCCTCGTCATTATTTCCAGCCTTAGTTCTTCATTAGAAATAAAAGAATTATATTCAGGAGCCAAATCTGAAATGATGAAAATCCTCAGAGGGAAAGAAGCAAGAAAGATTTAGCAGTTCACCCTTTTATTACTGTTATGATTACTCTTTATTACTTAGCACTTATGCGGCACTTTATTTTTTCCAAGTGCTTTACAATCCTTAATTACTTAATCTTGAAATATATTTAGAAAGGCACTTGAATTTATTTGACGCTGCTATTCAAACCTATTTTGCCCCATTTTCAGCCCCCACTCGTGGCAGTACAGTATCTTCCTGCTGGGAATCGGGGTGTGGAAAGGGTGGCTGATAGAAAGGAACTCCAGAAGAAAAACAGAGGGGGAGGAGGGAGAGGAGAAACCAGCTTGTGTTAAAATAACAATAATCAGCAATGACTACTACTCTCTCCTTCTCTTTGGCATTCTTTGCCAATCCAGCGTCTTTCAAATTTTTAAATAATCAGTAATTTCTAAAATGCAATAAATATAGATTATGCATACCCTACACACAACAGATTTTTCTAACTGAATGATGTTGCTTGTCATGCAAATAGGTAGCCCTGAACCAATTAAAAAACAAAGGCACGTTGTAATGTAGTAATGGAAATTTCTGGAGGCCAGCTCTTAGGTACAGGGTCCTTAAAGACAGAGAAGAAGGAAAAGAAAAAGAAACACGGAGAACAATATCATCATTCTATCAGCAGTTAACTTGAGTCTACTTATGCATGATCAAAGACTACAAATATAGTTTAAACAGCATGAAATAATCGCCGGGTTTACAATATGAAATGATTTTTAAAAGCAAAACCGACAACAGTCCTGGTGCCACTATGTTCGGAGACTAAAGACTAATTTTGTGATGCACGGCCAAGCTGAGGTGGCGTAGGGAAATCAGGGTTAAGAGGCTAAGCCCCCTCCTGGGTTCCCTTTGAAGATTTCTATATTCTGGGGGAGAGGGTAATGAAAATATTTTACCTCCCCTATTGCAATTAGGTCAGTGGGCCAAAGAAAAAAGCTGCTCACACCACCACACTCCAACGCAATTGTAATACCTAAGGAGGCAGAAGGGACAGCACTCAGATCTCGTGGCATCGGCATCGGGAAGGCTAAGTCCAAGGGCAGTGAACGAACTTTCCCCAGAACAGGTCTTCCTCCCTAGCTCTGGCATTTGGACAAGAACATGAGAGACTAAAAGAAGTCAGTCTTCCTCCCTTCTTAAGCTTCTCATACCTGAAAAAGCACCCACACCAACAACAAGAATGAGGAGGCCGACACAAACCATGCTGGAAGCTTGGAGATGAGGGCAAGTATTTATACAGATGAAAATGATGGCTTTTGCATCTAGATCCCCCTGCTAAGAAATTCAAGCCATAACTGGAAAGATCCATCCATTTGGTTGCTCTGGTGTGGTTGTGTTTCTATTTTCATTTCTGACACCGATGAGGCACAGGAGTGACACATGGACAATTTAGAAACCAGAAACTTAATAAAATGGCTCCAAACATGACAGCATTTATGAAAAAAGATTAATTACTAGGAGTAAAGAGGCCTGATGCCAGGAATTTATAGGATTGATACAAATACGATGCCCTGCTGGGCTGCTAGGCCCATAAAATGCAACCCTAATCTTCAGGCCTATTATTGTTTTTGCAGAAACAACAGGCTTCAGCCATGACAACAAAAGGGTACATAATAGAGTTTCAGTAGGGGAAAAAATCACCCTAGCCATGGAAAATAAACACCGCTGGGGAATCTGTTTGTGAACACCTAGCCCAGCCTTCCCTTAAAGTACCAGTGTCTACAGAGTGAGGGTGGTGGTATGATGTTTATCTCATAAGGCCGAAGGAAAGGAGAGAACCAATTAGTAAGAAGAAATGGGGCCACTAACTGTTCTGATTGGCAGCGGACAGAGAGTTTGTTCTTTATTTGGGAAATAATCCAGCTGCCTTCTTAAAAAGAGAATTGCTCTTGTAAAGGTTGTAGGACAACCTCTGCCTACCTTCACTACTTTAATTTCTTGTAAACATTTTTGAAGCCCCCGTCCCCCCCCCCCTTGCGGCTCTCATACGCATCTTGCCCATCTCTTATAATTGATGTGTCTGACATTCAGAAACACTTTGCGAAACCACAAATTAGTCATGGCAGGAACAAGAAAAGAAGCTCAACTCGGCAATTGGATTACACTAACCAATCAGACTGGTGTCTGTCTTTGTTTGTACTTGCCACATTGAGGGTAAAGAGAAAGATAATTTTCATAACTAGTAATTTGAGGTTTGCACTATAGTCATATTTAAAATCAGAACACATTTTCTGGGGACTGATTGCAGGAAATACAGCGTGCCATCTATGTCTGTGTGTCCATAACATCTTTGGAAAGTGTGAACAGGCACATAGAAAAACACCTACCTTAAGAGCAACCTGTGTTTACATATGAATTATCTTGACATTCCACGTCATTCAAAGGGTTTGTTTTTAACATATGGTGTTTGTTGCACACGCTAACAGTGACTTTTTAATTTGAAGTCAGCCACAATCAGTAGTCCTAAATCCTCACTGTCTCTGGGATTAATTATGGGCACTAGACAGCAACAGCAATCCTCTCTTCCTGATAAGCTCCATAGACGAATTGGCAAGAGGAGAAAATAGGCCTTTCAAGGTTAGAGAGTAACCAGAGCTGACATACACAGGCCTTTTATGACACCCATTTGGAATTGGAATATTAACGATAAATCTGCTTCCTTTATTAAGGCGTCTTAGTAAAACATCACACTTACAAGAAATGGCATTTCTGTTGCTGGCTGACTTTTCTTTACAGAAGGTTTCTACTTTTTCTTCTCAGTAGAGCCATTTAAAGACCACATACTTTGGTCTCTGCAGTGACTCAGCAATTGTTAAACAAATAAACAAACAAACAAAACAACATCAGAAACTCATAATCAGGACCAAGCAGCAGCCTGTGGTTCCACAGGTCGGTGGCCTCGCAACTTCACAAACTGAACCCTGTGGGAACTCAGAAGAGTGTCCAGGACACACTGTCTCCCCATGGAGGAAAAGAGTCGAGGTCTCTGTCCACAGACAAGTAGAGCGGCTGTAATGTAGTTGGTCATGTGCCTACCTGTGTTCCCTGCAATTTCCAACTTAAAGATGGAATTCCTTGCCATAGTCTCTCATACAGACTTGTTCACATAATAGATGCTCTAACCAACTTACTGTTATAGGAATACGCTATTCTACCTGATCATCACCTACTCTTAAAAACTAGGGAAGAGGTCAAATGATTTCTTGAGATCCTTTCCAGTCCTATCTTTCAAAATCTATTGAAGCAGGCTGATTGTGTCATGGGGACCTTGTTCAATGTTCACCTGAGAACTTCTCAGGCACCTACAATGGGCTAGGCACTGCACTGGACAGAGGGTTCAATAGTGCAAGTGAACACTGGGGTTCCTGCCTTCGGGGGAGCCAGAAAAGAAAGGGCATAGATCATTCCGGGATTCGGGGAAGATTTCCTTGAGGAAGTGACTCTGGAGCTGAAATCTTTTTTTTTTTTTTTTTTTTGAGACAGAGTCTTGCTTTGTTGCCCAGGCTAGAGTGAGTGTCATGGCATCAGCCTAGCTCACAACAACCTCAAACTCCTGGGCTCAAGCAATCCTCCTGCCTCAGCCTCCTGAGTAGCTGGAACTACAGGCATGTGCCACCATGCCCAGCTAATTTTTTCTATATATATATTAGTTGGCCAATTAATTTCTTTCTAGTTATAGTAGAGACGGGGTCTCACTCTTGCTCAGAGCTGGTTTTGAACTCCTGACCTCGAGTGATCTGCCTGCCTCAGCCTCCCAGAGTGCTAGGATTACAGGCGTGAGCCACCACGCCTGTCCTGGAGCTGAAATCTTAAGGAGGAGTAGGCATTACCCAGATGAGGCAGAGGGAAAGTGGAAGTCCGCTCTCTCTAGCAAAGGGCACAGCATGTACCAAGTTCCCCAGGCGAGGGCAAATTCTTTTGAGGATCTGAAAGCAGGCCGGTGGCTGGAATGCTGGGAGTGAGGAGGGCCTGGTGCTGGGGGAGGCAGGAGGTGTGGGCAGGGTCCAAGTGCAGGGTCTAGATTAATTACAGAACCCCAGAGCCTTTTTCCTCACTAAGTCCTCTGCTCTTGTAGAGTCTTTTCAATTGCATTGTGAACAAATAAGAGTGTAGGATCTCACTTTGGAAACTCTCAAAGGCCTAAGTACCCCAAAACACTCACAAATAATGTAGAATATAGAAACCTAGCATTTACAGTCTGAGCCGTTCAGACATCTAACTCCTGTTTTGCAATTTACACCATACTTTAAAGGCTTAGCCAACTACTAAGTTCAGAGCTGTAGCCAAAATGTTGCCCTTGTGTGTATAGCAGGTTAGTCTCTGAATTAGAGACTTCACTAAAATGTGGGTGAATAAACTCCTTTATAATTGGCCTACATTCAACAGAATTTTAGTCCTTTATGAATAAAACTTTGGTTATATCATAGTGAAGAATTTGTTTCTCAGTGTCTTCTTGTTAAACCACCAAAGAGATTTTTTTTTCAATTGTTGGATCATATGGTAAGAGATTTTTTAAAGGTAAATACTAACACTGAGATACTGTCCTACTATAAAACCTTGCTAATTCCTAAAAAAGACAAAAAAAAAAATAAAATCAGCCAAACGTGTTAAGAGATTGAATCACCCTGCCAGTGTGGACAAAAGGATTGAACTTGTCAATACACAATTACGTATGGAATACATTTACGTCTTTGGAAAGTTGTCTCTGTGGAAGGCAACACAAGGGAGCATCATAAATAGAGATGTGTTAACTATCAATATTACGCTTGACCCAAACATCACTACACCTTTGCTCTTCTTAGCCTAATTAAACATGGATGTTACTGATGTACAAGAGGGTATTCAGCACTATATTTCGCCATGTCTCAATTATACACAGCCCCCAGTGAGTTGACTCCGTACTTCATTCATTCTTCTAGGCCTTTGCCGGGCTCTTCCAGTTCTTCTTGAGGGTTGAGTTCCTATTCTTTTTTTTTTTTTTTTTTTTTTGGAGACAGAGTCTCACTCTGTTGCCCGTGCTACAGTGCCATGGCATCAGCCTAGCTCACAGCAACCTCAAACTCCTGGGCTCAAGCAATCCTACTGCCTCAGCCTCCCGAGTAGCTGGGACTCCAGGCATGCGCCACCATGCCTGGCTAATTTTTTCTATATATTTTTAGTTGGCCAATTAATTTCTTTCTATTTTTTTTTTAGTAGAGACAGGGTCTCGCTCTTACTCAGGCTGATTTCAAACTCCTGATCTTGAGCAATCCGCCCGCCTCGGCCTCCCAGAGTGCTAGGATTACAGGTGTGAGCTACCGGCCCGGCCTAGGGTTGGGTTCTTGACTCCCACTGTTGACTGTATCTTGATAATGGATATGCTTTTAGGATTTTTAGTGAATTATCTTCTTACTCTGTAATGGTTTCTTTTACTTAACCTGTCCGTCCTCCTTTAAAAAAAAACATATTGTTGGATTTTTTCATAGCCAAATACTGCTTTTGCATAAAGGCAGTGTTCTTTTCCTTTGTCTATCAAATAGGGATTTCTGTCCCTTTCTGTCCTCTCTTTAGCACTGGCAGATCAGTCCTCTGGGCTTTGTTTCATTTTTTAAAGTTCATCAATGATTCTTAATACTGTTTCCCTCAAGAATGGGCTTAATTTCAAGAATAGGGAACTAAACATCAGGAATCACATCATCTTTCAGTTGCTAAAGAGCAACTAATACAATAAAACCAGCTGAACTCATCCAGAAGCCATATTTGCAGCTTGTTAATTACACAGCTCTAAGGCAGCCCTCCAGGCTGTTGGCTTGTTGGCCATTTCACTTTTCATCAGCAGTTCTAGCAGAAAAGAACAAGAAAAACCAAAAGGTTGAAATTCCCATAAAGCAGCCTTGGTTCCACCCCTGTGGAACCCTGTAGGTTCAGAATCGTATAAAGTTTGGCATTGGCGAGGACTTTAGGAATCACCAGCCCATCACAGACATGAGGAAACTTAGTCTCAGGGTCTCGCTCTTGCTCAGGCTGGTTTTGAACTCCTAACCTTGAGCAATCCACCCGCCTCAGCCTCCCAGAGAGCTAGGATTACAGGCGTGAGCCACTGCGCCCGGCCTACTTTAGAAATTTTAAAAGTATAAATCATAAGAGGAAAAACTGATGAGCTGACAAAAAATATTAAAATTGGGAATTTTTATCCTGCAAAAGACACCATAGACAGGCCAGGCATGGTGGCTAATGCCTGTAATCCTAGCATTCTGGGAGGCCGAGGCAGGAGGATCATTTGAGCTCAGGAGTTCGAGACCAGCCTGAGCAAGAGTGAGACCCCGTCTCTACTAAAAATAGAAAGCAATTAGCTGGAAAACTAAAAATATATAGAAAAAATTAGGCGGGCATGGTAGTGCATTCTTGTAGTCCCAGCTACTCAGGAGGCTGAACAGAATTGCTTGAGCCCAGGAGTTTGAGGTTGCTGTGAGCTAGGCTAACGCCACGGCACTCTAGCCCAGGCAAGAGAGTGAGAGTCTGTCTCAAAAAAAAACAAAAAGACACCATAGTCAAAGTTAACAATTGGATGACATATAGAGAAAAGATATTTGTACTGAGTAAAACCAACAAGATATTAATTTCTAGAATATACAAAGAACTCTTGCAGATCAATGTAAAAAAAAAAAACAAAACTCGGGTGGAGGGAGGGGGAGAAAAAAAACCCTCATGAACTCCAATAAGAAAATGGTCCATGGGCCGGGCGCGGTGGCTCACGCCTGTAATCCTAGCTCTCTGGGAGGCCGAGGCGGGCGGATTGCTCGAGGTCAGGAGTTCGAAACTAGCCTGAGCAAGAGTGAGACCCCGTCTCTACTATAAATAGAAAGAAACTAATTGGCCAACTGATATATATATAAAAAATTAGCCGGGCATGGTGGCACATGCCTGTAGTCCCAGCTACTCGGGAGGCTGAGACAGAAGGATCGCTCGAGCCCAGGAGTTTGAGGTTGCTGTGAGCTAGGCTGACGCCACGGCACTCACACTAGCCTGGGCAACAAAGCGAGACTCTGTCTCAAAAAAAAAAAAAAAAAAAAAAAAAAGAAAAGAAAATGGTCCAAAGGTATAAATATTCAACTCATAGTAAAGGAGATCCAAGAACTAACAAATACATGGAAGAAATAGGCAACAATACTAGTAACCAGAGATATATAAATCAAAACAACAATAAAATAACTTTTATCTTCATCAGATTAATACGACATTGGAAAGTCAAATTATGCCAAGCGTTAGAGGCTATCTGGGAAATTATGAACCCTCATGCATTCATTACTGGTGGGAGTATGGGGCAATATAGTTAACATAGAATATAAGCTGACACTATTTATGGTACATACCTGAGAAAAATTCTCACACTGGTCCCAAAATGGTCATATATAAGGATGATCATGGCAGCATTTTCATAACAGTGGAGAGTTAGAACAAGGTAGACAAAAATAAGGCAGAAATATATACTCTTATGTAGTGATCAAAAGCACTGAGCTATAATATAAGTATATACGGCAACATGGACAGATCTTAAAAACAGTGTGGAGGGAAAAGCTTAAAGTGAAATGAGATCAATAGGCCGGGGGCGGTGGCTCACACCTATAATCCTAGCTCTCTGGCAGGCTGAGGCAGGTGGATTGCTCAAGGTCAGGAGTTTGAAACCAGCCTGAGCAAAAGCAAGACCCCGTCTCTACTATAAATAGAAAGAAATTAATTGGCCAGCTACTATATATAGAAAAAATTAGCCAGGCATGGTGGAACATGTCTGTAGTCCCAGCTACTCAGGAGGCTGAGGCAGCAGGACTGCTTGAGCCCAGGAGTTTGAGGTTGCTGTGAGCTAGGCTGACGCCATGGCACTCTAGCCTGGGCAACAAAGTAAGACTCTGTCTCAAAAAAAAAAAAAACAACAACAACAACAAATGAGATCAATAGTACAACGTCACTTATTTATCGTAAAATCATACATATACCAAAAAAGTCCACACTGCATATCTTCTAAAGATATATCTATATCCAAGGAAAAACATGATCTGCATTAGAGAAAATACCTATGGAAATGGGGGGATGAATGGGAGTGAGGTTAGGGGCGAGGACAATGGTGATGGTGTGAGTATGATTAACTCAACTGTTCGAATCTGAGATTAAAATTCAGCTTATTGGGAGGCTGAGGCAGAAGGTTTGCTTGAGCCCAGGAGTTTTGAGGTTGCAGTGAGCTATGATGACACCACTGCACTCTACCCTGGGCAACAGAGTGAGACCCTATCTCAAAAAAAAAAAAAAAAAAAAAAAGCCTAGACAAACAAGGAAAGGCACATTGTAAAAAAATAAATAAAATGATCATTTTGGACTTTTATCTAGAGACTAACTTTCTCAAGGATAGACAAGCCCTACTGTCTCATAAATTCAGCATCTTCCAGGGAGGAATCTAAATGCATTTCTTTACGGAGTCTGTCTTGTGGAACTAGTATAGGAAAAATCTTCACATCTCTAAAAAAAATGTGCTAAACATTTTATTAACAGACAGAAGAAAAGCTAATGTCTGTTTTTCAGGGCTAATTTCAGAGAACACCACTAGGAAAGTGACATAGTAGTTTGGGAATGTGCCTAAGTGCCATTCATGGTACATGCAGATAGCACCCACTGTAGGAGATTCAACATATTTGCAGCAGGGACAGTTCTAAAAGTCTAAAATATTAGAATAAAAACTAAGAAGGTCCATCTCTTTATTCACTTTATTTCTAATAATTTTGCTATTAGCATGCACCAATGCTTAAATAAAGCATCACCTGAAAAGTACTTTCTAGTTGAGTGATTCACAGCTATTATAAAGCTACCCAGATAAAAATAGTACAGTTATAACTTCATTTCAAAAGGACTTCATTTCCAAAGAATGTCATGATACATGCAGTGTGGTCCCTGTGTCTACAGAAGGGACTGGAAATGAATTTCAGACCTGTGAGGTGTGCCCTTTTTAACTCTGAAGTCATTTGCATGGTGTTGGGTGGTGTCATATGGCAGGGCTGTAGATCCCTGAACAGCATTCGGTTGCTTCTCTTCTTCCAGCCCTGCATGGACTGTCACCAGTGCATTACTAATTGAACATGATGGGCACTAGGTTGATTAAAGAGAAAATTGCATTCTACTTATCAAATGCTTATTAGCATAAGTAGCACATGTGCTTGCTTTCTCCTGCCCTATTCAACAAACATTTCATTAAAAAAATGAATTCTGTCACTTGGGATATGGAGTTCTAACTCAAACACTTCTTCCTTGGCATGTAATATTCAGAGGAACTTGATATATAGTCCACAGTTTGTGTGTTGCCACATTTATTTGAAAAATTCCCCAAGCAAATCTTGGTCAGTATTTTCCTTTTAAAATAGAGGAAGTAAAAAAAAAATTATATAAGGTTCTGGCAAAGGCTGTGAAGAGCCCCTGAGCGAGGCCCCCTAGGCAACAGGGCAGAGTCCAACTGGGGAGAGACCCAGGAAACAAGGTAAACTCCTCTCAGGAGACCCTGACACAGACCGGCTGTGAAGGACCTAGGAGGATCCAGCTTCTGCTGTGGCTGCCTCGACTCCAGGCATAGTTTCTGACTGCCCCTGCTACAAGTTTGTTCTTTTTTTTGTTTTTTTTTGAGACAGAGTCTCACTCTGTTACCAGGGCTACAGTGCCATGGAGTCAGCCTAGCTCATAACAACCTCAAACTCCTGGGCTCAAGCAATCTTCTGCCTCAATCTCCCGAGTAGCTGGGACCACAGGCATGCGCCACCATGCCCGGCTAATTTTTTCTCTATATATTTTTAGTTGTCCAGCTAATTTCTTTTTATTTTTAGTAGAGATGAGGTCTTGCTCTTCCTCAGGCTGGTCTTGAACTCCTGAGCTCAAATGATCCTCCTGCCTCGGCCTCCCAGAGTGCTAGGATTAGGGCATGAGCCACTGCGCGGGGCCCCTGCTGCAACTTTGGAGAGCAGCTGTGAATGCCTCCCACAATCTGTCTGATCTTCTTCTAAATAAAATTGGAGGAAAGGAAGTATAAAGGAAATTAGATGAGTAAATAACTGATTATTTCCCCTCTGTTGTAGCTGACACCTTTTGGTGTGTCTGCCCAGCTCGCCATGGTTTTCTCCCTTCTGAAAATAGTCTCCCACCCCTGCCTGTGTATGTGGTAACATGGCTTGTACTTCCTTACCCACCAGGATCTTCGTGGATTGGATTGGATGGGGCCAGGGGGCTGTCCCGAGCTAGACCAATTTCATTTCTTCCTCACTTTGGAACTGGGTCAGAGAGGCAGCAAGCTAAATGCTACTGGTACTTGGAATCATAGCAGGTATACTCAGGCCGTATTCCACTACATGGAAGAGAGAGAGAGAGAGAGAGACCCTGCTGGTCATAGGGAAAACAAACAAGAGAGGAATTAAGTATAAATACTCAGAAGACAAAAAGAGTCACAGAAGCCCCGAGGTTTTGCACTTCAGCTTCATGACTGCCTCCTTGCACTTGAGTCTAAGAGAAAACCCCTGGGTCCTGAAATATTCTTCCCACTTATGCATTAACTAGTTTAAGTTACTTTCTTTTCCATGCAATCAATGAGTCTTGACTAATTAATATAACATTTTTCTTCCAAGCAGCTCAAAGTGAAAGAGAGCCCCAGAAATCACCCATACCCATGAAAAGCTAGTGCCAACAGATCCACAAAAGTTTAGAGGGTGGAAAGCAGATGGCCAGGCAGCAACTGCCTCAGCAAAGCAAAGCAAAGCAAATAATAATGTTAGCACCTGCAGAGGAGAAAGACCAAAACCAAACCAAACAAAACAAAAGCAAGTGGATTTGTGCCAAAGAACCCAAGATGGGGTCAGGATTCAGAGACACGAGATGTTATTAAAAAGAATGAAACAGTGGTGGGCTTTGACAAGGAAGAACAGAGTCCTGCATGTGGCTGCTCAGCCAGGTGCCAAGGGACCAACCCTCCTCCACACAAGCAGGAGGTAGGAGGCTCTGGACATGGGCTCCCAGGCAAGGAGGAGGGCAGGGTGCATTAAAAGGCGGAAGGGATAAGAGTGTGCATGCTGAGTCAGGACCACCCAGCCCCCTCTTCCTGCTTTGCCAGAGTTCCAGGCATATGCCTTGTTTTTAATATTTAATATGTCAAATACAGCCAGTGCAGCATGGGAACCAACCAAATACAATGGACATTGGCCTTAGCATTGAGGCAGCGTCCTGCAGGCTTCAACCCCTTTGTTGCTAGGTTATGGGGAGTGGGGTCTTAGAAGGGTCAGAGGGGCAGGAGTAAGGGGCAGTCTGGGAGCTCAGGGCAGTGGCTCTATGTCACTAGTAATAACAGTTGCAACATTTTAACAACCAGTATGGCTGCACTGGTTTGCACCAGTTGAATTTCACCCCTGTTCATATCGCACAGGCAGGAAATCGGACAATTCTTCTCTGAAGAAAATGAACAGGCCCAGAGAAAAAGTACTGAAAACTTAGGGTCCCCCAATATAAAGACTAGGTCATGCCCAACCATCCTACAGTGAACCCAAATAGTCAGGAAAATTCTACCCGTGCACATAGAGCTTCCAATTGGCTTTTAGTGCTTCATGTTTAAACAGAAATGGACATACAAGGATCACTCTGCTTTTGAGGAAGGCCTCAGCCATTAAAGATGACTAAGCAAACAAAAAAATATAGAACTCAGAGGAAACAGAGTAGAAAACATGGGAAAAACTACTTCTAAAGATAATTTTTAAAAAACTACAAAATCTTCCGAGAGCTAAGTGAAAAAATTGCAAACATAGAACAAAAACAATTTTACAAAGCATATTTATTCATTCAACAACTATTTACTGAGCATGTATCAGACACTCTTCTAGTGATCACATCCTTTTTGCTTCCTCCTAAGTTGTTCTCTGGCTGGCTGTCCACCCCACAGTCATAGGCTTAGCGTAGGCCTCCTCACCTCTCAGCTGAACTTTAGCAGCTGACTTCTAATGCATCTCCTTGCCTCCAGTCTTGCTCTCCTATAAGCCATCATTTACACTTAATACAAAAACTCCCAGGATCTGTGGGAGCTCCACTGCCTGGAGGAAAGAGCACACAGAAGCCTTAGCTCTACAGACACAGCCCCTGTTTATCTGGCCTCTGTCACTGCTCCAGCCCCTTTACCACCCGCTCTTCCAACTCAACAATACCAAAGCATCTGAAGTTCCCCTAACATCTTTTGATATTTCACAGTTCCATGCCTTTGAGTCCCTTCTACTTGAATCCCCTCCCCAAACTTGGCCATTCTTCAGGCCTCACTTTGAGAAACACCTCCTCTCATCTCACCCTAAATCCAGGCAGCACTGAACACTCCCCCTCACTGCTGTGCACCACTGACATTGTGTATTTCCCCTTTCCTGGAGTGGTTGGCTTATGTGTCTGTTGCCCCTTCTAAACAATGTACTCCTGGGGGGCCAGGACCTTGTCTCATTTGACCATTGGGTCCTTGTGACTTCATCTAGGGCTTGATGCCTGGTAGAGATTTTTTTTTTTTTTTAGAGGCAGAGTCTTACTCTGTTGCCCGGGTTAGAGTGCTGTGGTGTCAGCCTAGCTTACAGCAACCTCAAACTCCTAAGCTCAAGGGATCCTCCTGCCTCAGCCTCCCAAGTAGCTGGGACTACAGGCACGCACCACCGTGCCCCACTAATTTTTTCTATATATTTTTGGTTGGCCAATTAATTTCTTTCTATTTTTAGTAGAGACAGGGTGGTCTTGCTCTTGCCCAGGCTGGTCTCGAACTCCTAAATTCAAACAATCTGCCCACTTTGGCCTCCCAGAGTGCTAGGATTACAGGCGTGAGCCACTGCACCCCACTGAGAAATGGTTTTTGAAGGATTGGATGGACAGGCAGGTGGATGCATGAATTTTGGAACTGAGCTTGGTCTTCTGGGATGAGTAGGATCTGGACTGGCAGAAAAGTGGAAGGCATTCCAAACAGGGAGAACGCAACGAGGCCAGAGGTGGAAGTAGGAGTGGGTACAGTGAAAATACCACCCTACCTAGAACACAGGGCGGGTGCTAGGCAGAAGAGAGTCTGTGGAATCTCTGAAACAAGGAGTTTGGTTTAGATATGGCAGAGAATAGAAAGCCATTTTTAAAATGGTGGTTTGTAAGTCCTCAAGTAACAAAAGCTATGAGCTGAGGCTGGACAATCACTTGAGCTCAGGTGTTTGCGGTTACAGTGAGCTATGATGATGCCATTGCACTCCTCAGCCTGGGTGACAGAGAATGAGACCTTGTCTCTAAAATAAATTAAAAATTTTAAAAATAAATTAATTTTTGGCTTTAAGTACCTGTTTATTTCATTTACAAGTGAAAGAGAAAACATGCTTTGGCCTTAGGTTAGGCATCTATAAACAAAAGGGTTAATGATTACCTCATAGAGTTGTGTAGACTAATGAGTTAGTAAATTGAAAGTACTTAGCTAGTACTTGATGTACATCAATACTTGATAAATATCAGCTACTGTTATTATATTTCTTTTACTAAACTGATAATATCATTTTTGCAATACTTCTAACTAACCATTTAAAATGTTTTCTTCTGGACACAAAATTCCTTTACTGCTTGCATTAGATATAAGAATCTTTTGCAATTTAACATTTTAAAATAAATTATAGGAAATATATAGCTGAATCTTCTGTATATAGTCTTCTATGAGTAGCTGTACTGTAGTCAAGTCTATTAAAATAACTCACTAGAAGTCAGAGAAACTATTTCCATCAGAGCAATTTTCTAAGATGTCGCAAGAAATATAAAATCTGGCACATAATGATGCACTGCTTTTGAACTTCATATAAGCCCAAAAGGTACCACAACTTGTTTACTTGACAGCTCAGCCATTAATTTCAGAAAGGCTAAAATGAATAACCACCCAGGTTACAGTTGCCTTGCAGGAATCCCTCTGCTATAATCTCATAGTTTTTTCACCTAATTAATTTCCCCTTTCCTTGTACCAGAGTTTCATGAGTGTATCTTGTTTGGAGGAGATTAAGAGTCACACGCTTCATTAGCAAGGTGTAAATTATCAGTGAGGCCCTCTCCATCCACCTGCTTAATCGGGTTAATGAAGCACCTCTGCAGGGCCTTCCTAGGGCTGCCCTCGCTGAGCTCTCTGCAGGTTTTACCTCCCTTGGCTGCTTGAAAAACAGGTAAGTGTTTAAAGGTGCTATTGGCCTGCTCTGTTTCCAACAAGGCAAACCTTGTCTCTGAAGTTCAGCCTCCCTTTGGTCTTTTGAAAGACAAAAATGTTGTTTGTGGAAAATTACCAACAGGTGTTTTTGCTTTTTCCTTTCTGTCCCTTGCTCTTTTAGAGAATTTGCCATGAATGGGGTTTGAGTCAATTCTTGAGAGTAAGGTTGCAACCCTCTAGTATAGAGTCCTAACCTCCTTTTAGGCTTTTGGAATATCAGTGCAAATGTCAGGAAGGTACCCTTCATCATTGTTTCTTTTTTTTATTTTATTTTATTTTTTTAGACAGAGTCTCACTATGTTGCCCTGAGTAGAGTGCCGTGGCATCAGCCTAGCTCACAGCAACCTCAAACTCCTGGGCTCAAGCAATCCTTCTGCCTCAGCTTCCCGAGTAGCTGGGACTACAGGCATGTGCCACCATGCCCTGCTAATTTTTTCTCTATATATTTTTAGTTGTCCAGCTAATTTCATTCTATTTTTAGTAGAGATGGGGTCTCGCTCTTGCTCAGGCTGGTCTTGAACTCCTGAACTCAAACAATCCTCCTGCCTTGATCCTCCTGTGCCTGGCCCATCACTGTTTCTTTTTTTCTGGTCATCTCCGTATTTGAGATCATCAGGACAGCTTTTCTTTTGCATTGCTTTTAAATTCTGAAATGTTGACTTAAAACCTCTGCCAAGAAATTTAAAAAATTGTGGTACTTCACAGTTTGCTATGTTTAAACTGGTCATTTCAACAATATCTTTACTCATAAAGGAATATTCATGGTGGTTCTTCCAAGCCCTCTGGGAAATCTGCAAGCTCACATGGGAAGAAGTGCTTGTCTTAGTCCTATAAAGAAAAAACTGAGGCTGGGCATAGTGGCTCATGCCTATAATCCTAACACTCTGGGAAGCCGAGGAGGGAGGATTGCTCAAGGTCAGGAGCTCAAACCCAGCCTAAGCAAGAGCAAGACCTTTGTCTCTACTAAAACTAGAAAGAAATTAATTGGCCAATTAAAAATATATGGAAAAAATTAGCTGGGCATGGTGGCGCATTCCTGTGGTCCCAGCTACTTGGGAAGCTGAGGCAGGAGGATCACTTGAGCCCAGGAGTTTGAGGTTGCTGTAGGCTAGTGACACCACAGCACTCTTACACAGGCAACAAAGGAAGACTGTCTCAAAAAAAGAAAAAGAAAAGAAAAAAACTGAGAGAAGTGCACAGTGTGTAATGTCAGCATTTACTGGAAGACTCTTAAATAGCCTTCTCGTCTACTCTCCACTGCAGTCTCTCCTGATAGGTAAAACTGGTAGCTTCATGGTTTCCTCAGGTTCACACGTAGGCTGAGTGGGACGAATGTTGTGGGAACAAACCCTTGGGATTCATCTTTGGCATCCCCTGGGACCAAGTTTTCTACAAATTTAAGATTAACTGGAAGTCAAATTTGGATGCTAGTGACCATCTTAGAAATGTTATCAGAGGAAGAAGCCGACTTAAATCCCTTGGCCTTCTGAATTAAACCTCTTCTCAGAATCCACCATTGTCAGTTCGCTGAATAGCCCATCCCTGATGGCCAATAGGAAACACCCCACTCCTGCTTTCTGAAACTCCTTATAGTGCAAGAAAACATTCATGGAGGCAAAAATCTTTTACTAGATCGAGTTCTCCCTTTAACCATCTGTATACACTTGGATTCAAAGTGAATTGGGTAGAGGAAGGGTGTGGAGGAATAAAGACAGGAATAAAAGGAGATCCATAGACACATTCAACACGTGTGCTTGTTTTGGCTACGCAGGAGGAAACCACTAAGTACAAGCATGCTAAAGGCCTTAGTTTCTGCTGTAGTATTTATACTCTTCGGTTTATATAACCTTTAGCTCATTGAAATTTGAGCTTTTAAGACCATGTCTCATTTGGTTAACAGCATCCTTCAAATGTAAACATACACACACATGCACACACATACACACACACTTCCAGGGGTGGGAACCTGCGGCCTCAAGGCTACATGTGGCCCTCCAGATCCCTGAGTGTGGCCCCTTGACTGAATCCACACTTCACAGAACAAATCCCTTGAGGGATTTGGATTCAGTCGCCGCCCACCACACATGCACAGACACACATATGCAGTCCTGTGCCTCACAGAAATCTTTTCTTCACTTCACTCTCTTATGATAGGGCCATTTAAGGTGCCTTATGTGAGCGAACAGATTGGTCCATCTGTAATGTCAACACTGATAATGCAAATATAGTAGGAGATTTTTAACATGTAAGATTTCTTTTTATTATTAATGGAAAATTAAATGACACCTGAATCTGTTTCCATTCAGCATTGTGAAAGAGTGTTAATGTTAATATTGGGATCTGTTTATCTTCACTTTCAGTCCTGGTTACAATTATTAGGTTGTTGAGATAAGAAACCTTTACATTTGCAGTAGGTGCCTCATTCTTCCTTTATAATCCTTCCCATTACAGATACAACTATCCACTTCTGATGTAATAATTCTCTTTGTAACTAGATAATCCCTAGGACAACATTCATTAACATGTGCCATGCTGACCTGAGTGTACGTGAGGCACCAAGAAGCATTGGGTTGTGTGGCAGTCGTCAGACAGTGGGTAGCTCTGCCACCCAAAATGTGCTAGAAAGGAATATATTATCTCCTCTCCCACAAAGAAGACTTTTACCTTTCCTTCTTCTGTAAACAAGTGCAATTTCTTATTGGCTCCAGCATCAACCTAAGGAGAGAACATAGCCTTAAATTCCATATCTGGATGATGGCTACACATAGGACATGTTCTCGGATCTGATTTGCAGCTCTTTCTACATGTTTTTGATGGCAGACTAGCATCTTCACTTAAGTTTCCTGAACCTGCAGGCACAAGCCATGTTTGGACCATTCCCCACACAGGGAACCATATATTTCAGCCGCATGGCAATTTCAGCAACAGTCTGTGTTAATATAGACTGACAACTCTGGGCATTATAATCAGTGTGCAAAAAATATCAAAGGATAGATGAGAAACTGGATCTTTTGGGAGAACCACCTGCAATGTCAGATGATTCCCAAGAATGTGAGTATGATCACATGATGCTCAACTGCTCAGAAGCGATGTAAGTTGACTCCATACTGTTCGTTCCCATATGTACCTCGGTATTTTTCTAGCTATTGAACTTTTAATAGCCACTGGTGTTATGCTTTCAAATTTTCATTAATTAAATAAGAAGCAAATGCAACTTTGAAGTATCCTGATTTTCTGCTTACCCTGAAAGCACGTTCTGACTTTTCAGATAAGGTGATTTCACTTAATTATGATCAAACTCCCTCATATTTCTGATAAGTGAGTCTGTACTAGGGAAAGAGGGAAAGAAAGCATATGAGAATGGGACTTTCCCACTGAAAGTAATTTTGCAAACTGAAACTTCCCAGCTTTAGCTCCCTTTACCAAAATTTTACAGCAGTTGAATCCAAATCACCTCCATTCATTCATTCATTTATTCAAAATTTGGTAAACATTTACTGAATGCTAATATTCTGTGTTGGACGCTGCACTATGCAATAGACAATCCCTACCCTCAAAAACATGGCAGTCTAACGAGAGAGACAGATAAACTATTACCACAATGCGTCGTACTAGTATGACAGGGATAGCCCTAGGGTGCTTCATGAGCACAGAGAAAGGGGCTCACTCTGATCAGGCTAGGAAGGAAATAAGGAAGCTTTCCTTAGAGAATAGCTAAAGATTTTAGAGTAGGAAATATCTTAAACGTCCTATAATTCAACCTCCCTTCTATAGGCTATGGAAATTCCTTTCTACAAAACATATGACCAAAGTTTCATCTTGTTTCTGCTTCACTGGTTTGTCGATGAATGGTTCACAGCTCTGCAAGTCTATTCATTGCAATATTCAGAGGCTCTTGCTATTTAATACATTTTTTCTTAGGATAAGTCAAAAATTTTTCTTCTTGTAAATTCCATCTACCACCACCCTACCACCTTTTGCTCCAGAAAATAATTAATCCTCTCTTTCCTTTTTCTATGTCTCACATAGTTGGAGACAGTAATCATATCCCCTTATGGATTTCTCTTCAAATTTAAATATGCCCAGTTTCTTTCAATATTCTTCAAATGAGAGAATTTGCAAGTCACTATATTTGTTAAAGTCCTTCATAAAGGGTGAATGCAGATCCAGTTGCAATTCTGCAACCAGAGTTGCAATCCTAACCAGAGTTAGGATTGGAACACTATATTTCTACTAATTCAGTTTACCATTGCCTTTAATGTTTGTTCCTTAATTGAGAGGCTCTCACTTTTCCTGTATCCCAGCAGTTTTTAGAGCCAAAACCATTCTTGTTCTGCAACTGCCCCCAACATCTTCTCTTCTTATTATATACTCTCTCAAAGGCATCAACATAACTCCCATGCACCTAGACTTGAACACTTAAAGTCCTCATGTGGGAATTTATTATATCTCACTTGGACTAATTAAATGGCTGCCAACTGATCTTTCTGCCTTAAATCTCTTTCTGCTATAATCCATTCTTCAGCTGTCACCAAAGCAATCTTTATAAGGAGGGCTCTGATCATGTCACTCCAAGTTGGTATATACTGTATCTCCTTAAACTTCTCCTGCACTCCTAATGGAAATTTTTTTTCTTAACCAAATATATGGGTGTGTGTGTGTATAATGTATATATTTACTTGCCACATTCCATTCATAATCCTATCATACTACCATCTGGGTAATACCTGTGCAATTATATTTACAACCTTGGTTAATATTTCAAGTTCACTTTGTTTATTACTCATATTCTGCATGTGGATATGTAACTATCCAGGGCCTTAAGTATTATTTTTTACTTTTGATCCTTTTTTTCCTTCCATTATTGGGTACCTTTTTCCAGTATAATTTTTCTTCAAAGGCCACAACTGTTGTTTTCCATAGTAACAAGGAAAGAAGTTATATGTCATAAGAGAAATATAAATAAAGTACTATGGAAGATCCAGAGTGAAAGAGATTTTTTTTCCAGCTTGGGGACCATGACAGACAGGAGGAGGCCCAGGAAAATCTTTCTGGATGAGGCAGAATTTGAGTTGAACCATAAAGGATGGAAAGGATTTGGGGATTGGGGTAAGAGAAATGACATTACTGGTGTTGGGATTTGCAAAGGAAAATAAATTGGGAGTAGGTAAAGAATTCTGACAGGACCCACTGTCAAGAATATAAAGTGCCATGAGAAAAGGGAGATAAGACCCTAAGAGGGGCCGAGTGCAGTGGCTCACACCTGTAATCCTAGCACTCCGGGAGGCCGAGGCAGGTGGATTGCTTGAGGTCAGGAGTTCAAAACCAGCCTAAGCAAGAGTAAGACCCCATCTCTACTATAAATAGAAAGAAATTAATTGGCCAACTAATATATAGAAAAAAATTAGCTGGGCATGGTGGCACATGCCTGTAGTCCCAACTACTCAGGAGGCTGAGGCAGAATGATTGCTTGAGCCCAGGAGTTTGAGGTTGCTGTGAGCTAGGCTGACGCCACAGCACTCGCTCTAGCCTGGGCAACAAAGTGAGACTCTGTGTCAAAAAAAAAAAAAAAAAAAAGACCCTAAGATATCAGATCACAGTGTACTTGCATATCAGATGAAGGCATTCAATGCCATTAGAATGACAAATTTCCAACTTAGAGTGATCAAAATACCATCTGTGCCTCCAAGCTTTGGATTGCCTATCTGTTCAAAGTCAATAAAGATATATGCTAGGTTTGGGTTTAAACTATGTCATTTGTTCCCATTTGAATCAGTCAAAGTACATAGGAGTTGGTGGGTTTGATGACCCTTGCCATATATCAGTATATAATATAGGAAGGTAAAAACACTTCCCAATTTGCCATCATATGACAACTCCAGGTACAGATCCCTTCGTACTCCTCAGTACAGTACAGTGTCACTAACCATCACAGGGTATCTCTTCCTCCTGAGGACATTTACAGAATTTCTCCAATTGCTAAGACTTTTACCTACCCTTTAGAATCCTCCAGGTATGCTTTCAGCATCCTCTTCTGAAAATCTTTGTGTTCATCCACCATGGGACGAGCTTCTCACCTGTTGCGTGGATCCAAACACTGCCAAGTTTCTCCTCTTCCTTCTCCTCCTCTTCCCCTTTATTATACTCCTTCATTACATACCTCTTGCTACTGACATTTTGGCATTTCAGTGCATGTGACAACTTTTTCCACCTGACTGACTTCCATTTAGTCAATCTGAGTATTTCAAAATCTCCAAAAAGGCAGACAAGGCTCTTTTCCCTAGAACATGGATTTTTAACCTGAAGTCCACAGGGCTACACCCAACACATACATATCAAAGGTGTTCACACATAGAATTCTGGGGGTTCATGAACTTGGATGGAAAGAAAAGTAACATCATAATTGCATTAACCTCTTATGGAAATTTAGCATTTTCCTCCATTGTGAATACAGGCAACAAACTACAGTATTTAATATTTGTGATTTTTGTCTTGAATAGGGAGATCACAGATGTTTTCATCATACTTTAGTAGTTGCATATATCTTAAAATATTTTTGGCCGGGCGCTGTGGCTCACGCCTGTAATCCTAGCTCTTGGGAGGCCGAGGCGGGCGGATTGCTCAAGGTCAGGAGTTCAAAACCAGCCTGAGCAAGAGCGAGACCCCGTCTCTACTATAAATAGAAAGAAATTAATTGGCCAACTGATATATATATATAAAATTAGCCGGGCATGGTGGCGCATGCCTGTAGTCCCAGCTACTCGGGAGGCTGAGGCAGAAGGATCACTCAAGCCCAGGAGTTTGAGGTTGCTGTGAGCTAGGCTGACGCCACGGCACTCACTCTAGCCTGGACAACAAAGTGAGACTCTGTCTCAAAAAAAAAAAAAAAAAAAAAAAAAAAAAAAATATTTTTTAGGCTCATCAATACTTTAAAATTAAAGTAGTTATTCAACTCATTACTAGACCTTGTTATTTAAAGCATTAATAAAAAGCACATATTACTATATCATAACTCTTATACTATTTTGATAACTATTATATATTTCAATATAATTGGGTTTCCTTTGTAATTCAAGTTTTTGGGTGTTTTTTTTTTTTTACATTTAAAAACATAATTCTAACAAGGATTCAGATCTCGCAAACTTAAGTAAAAATAAAAAAAAAAAAAAAAAAAAATTCTAACAAGGAGTCTATAAGCATCACCAGACTGCCAAAGGAGTCCAAGGTACAGAAAAGGTTTAGGGCCTGCCCTGGAGGGAGTCCCCGCTGCATTTAGAGCATATATAATTTAAAGTGCAATACCTTTGGCAGGAAGACAGACTCTGCAGATCTCTAAAACAAGGACCATTCTTCCAGCAGCAAAAAAAATGCCTAAAAGCATGAGCAGGATCCAAGAATGAGTTTTTAAATCCCAACTCTATCATTTTCTGGAACTATAACATTGGACCTATCCCCTGAACTATGTGCTATGTTCCTTATGTAAAAAATAGGTTATTGTAAAAATTGAATGAAGTTTTATATCTAAGTAATTAGCACAAGTGCCTATTATGTAGTAAGCATTCAATAGATAAATAACAGCTATTATTAATAATTATAGTTAGTTATCATAGTTGATAATAATATAATAATAACTATGATTTATAACTTCCTCCTCAACTCTGTCAAAATATGCTCAAAATTTTTTTTTGATAGACCTTATTTTTTAGAGCCTTTTTAGGTTCACAGCAAAATCGAGCAGAAGGTACAGATTTCCCTCAAGAAATGTTTTTGTCTAAAAACATTCATCATTAAAAGTATTCTGGGCCGGGCGCGGTGGCTCACGCCTGTAATCCTAGCACTCTGGGAGGCCGAGGCGGGCGGATTGCTCGAGGTCAGGAGTTCAAAACCAGCCTGAGCAAGACCCCGTCTCTACCAAAATATAGAAAGAAATTAATTGACTAACTAAAAATATATATACAAAAAAAAATTAGCCGGGCATGGTGGCACATGCCTGTAGTCCCAGCTACTAGGGAGGCTGAGGCAGGAGGATCACTTGAGCCCAGGAGATCGAGGTTGCTGTGAGCCAGGCTGACGCCACGGCACTCACTCTAGCCTGGGCAACAAAGCGAGACTCTGTCTCAAAAAAAAAAAAAAAAAAGTATTCTGCAAAACAGTGATAATGACAAATTCAGTTCAATTCAATTCAACCAATATTTATTAAAGAACTCTTGTGGGCTGGGCTATATACTGGGTGCTGAGATCGTAAGATGCGTAAGTGTACACCCCTCCCCCCAAGCTCATGGTCTAGCCAGAAAGACAATCATGTAAACAAACAATTATGATAACTTATAATAAGTGCTAAAGAGCAGTACTTGCAAAGTGCTGTGAGAACTTGGTAGACAGAAGGATTAATTGACCAAGGAGGGGGCGGCTGAGCTGGAAGGCTTCACAGAGATGGTGATATTTGAGCTGTCTGGAAGGATGAGTAATGTTTTAGCAGGCAGAAAGAATATAACCTGAATCAGAGCACAAGTCAGAGAATTGCCAGGGAATGCCAAGAACAACAGTTTTGCTAGAATGTAGGATTCGGGGTGGGGAGTAAATAGAGATGAAACTAAAAAGGCATTTAACCCCTGGGCCAGGCCAAGTGTTGTAGAAACTTGCTATTCAGAGTGTGATTCCAGGAGCAGCAGCATCTGCATCACCTGGGAGATAGTTAAAAATGCAAATTCTTGGGCTCCATCCAAAGACCTACTGGATTAGAATCTGTATTAATGAAATCCCCAGGTGATTTGTATGCACATTAAAGTTTGAAAAGCACTATTGTAAAACCCTAAATGCCAGGCTAAGATGTTAAGATTTTATTTTGTGACCCTTATGTGTGGTAGGTCTGGTTTCTAGAAAATAAATCTAATAGCAGCGTGAACAAACAGATTGCAAGGTGGAAAGCAGGAAGCAGGGGGGACAGATAAGGGATGCTGCTTTCCACTATACTCTATGATAAAGTGTTTACTGGCCACCTTCCCCAGGTGAAACAGGCAACCAGTCAGTCCCATGGCTGTGCTCTGCTTATCTGAGGAGATGGGAATGGATAGTGGAGGCTTAGGGCATCATCACATTAGCCACTGACTGGAGGGGAGGCAGTTTTTCTCTGATACTGCAATTATTTGCTCTGTGCCTCAAATGTTTAAACTAGATAATATTTTGTACCTATTAGTGCTCATTTTGTAAAAAAGAAAATAACAAGGAGTTCCGTGATGTACTTTCTTCTCTCTCCATTAATATTAGAAATAATTTTTCAGATGTTTGATGTAACTTTCAATGGCCTAATGAATTAGTAGCATTTAATACTATTTAATTATTATTCCAAATATATTAACTTTCCTTTCTTAGCAGAATGCCTGTCTATTCTTCTAAAATGAAAGAATATTTATTACCTGCAAGAAGATCCTCCTTCTTGATCAATATTGCATCCTAATATATGGCTGCATTTCTTTCTTTACTGTTGATGTAGGCAGCAGAGTGATGTCTTGGAAATACATACAACTTTATATGTTTTCTGGAAGAAAAGTGTCAGAAGGAGCTTCTGACCTGACCTAGGAAGAATGCGAGAATAGGGAGAATCATAGATTAGCTACTAAATAAACAAGTTCTAAATATACCACCACCACACTCACACATACACACACACACACACACCCCTCCTTTCTTCAGGAATTTCTTCACTAGAGTCAACTATGAACAAGGCCACCCCATAGGAGACGCAGAAGAGGACATGCACACTGCCTTAAGCAAAGTGACAAAAATATAATTTCACTTTGTTGTTAAAGAAAATAATATATATATGGAAAACCATTTTGCAACTTTATTTGAACATTTAACTTCATTGTTACATAACAATATGTTGGGAGTGTGTAGGGAGCACTGGTTAGTGACAAGGTTCAGGAGTGTCATTATAGATTGCACCATTCTGAGAAAGATTTGGGAACAGTCTGGGCACTCCCTCTGAAGGAGGGCTGTGGAAGCTAGACAAAGCTTTCTAATGTCAGTAGCACATCACGTTTTCTTTTTTTTTTTAAAGACATATTATTTTTAGGTTTTTTTCCTAGTAAGATTATTACTAGTAGAATCTACTAGTAGATTCTAATCTACTAATTAGAATCTACTAGTTTAGATTCTAAACTACTAATTACTGCTAGAATTCTACTAGTAGATTCTACTAGTAATTACTACTAGACCATGGAAAACTAAAACAAAATTTTAAAAACCCTCTATTGTTTTTCTCAAAATCAGCTAGTTTCTAAGTTTAACTAACTAGCAGGTAAGAACTTTAGCCGGTACCTGGCATGTAACTCACTACTTACAGCACTATGTTTTCCTTCAGTTTTAAATTTTAAAAAAAGATAGTTTAAACATCTTCAACATTTTACCGAGCCAGCTGTCTTTCAGTGAATCAAGGGCCTAACAATGACCACTGAGCTTCAAAACTGAGACCTAACCACAAGTACTTTTTCCAACTAACTTTTTCTAAATAGCATAAAGCCATTTGCCATTCTGCTCCTGTCCTTATCTCCCCTGCCTTGGTGACCAGGGGAAATGCCAGCCATCCTTTGGTCCTGACAGAGTAGAAGAAAGGTGGGTGAGCTACGGATGAACTGCCAAGTCCATGCCAGCTGTGAAAAGGGAAATATCAAGGCCACAGCAGTCTTTTTGAGAACCCATTGATGCCAGGCGCCACAAGAAGGAAATCTGCATTGGCAGGTTTTGTTATTTTTTAACTTGACCCTGACAATACCTGCTGGGTTACCTGTGCTTTCTGCCAAAGAAGTGTCAGATGAGGGAGGAAGTTTACACACCTGGTGAATTCAACCTCACAATACCATTGGGAGGGGAGAGAGAGAGAGAAAGAGAGAGGCAACTATGGAAAAGAACAGAGCCAAGAAATAGAAACTGGGAGGGAGGAGGAAGAGCAAAGAGACAAACAATTTGGAGGAATTCTTTTATGACATTTTCCAAGATCACATTACACCACAGGGACAGTAATAATTAAGGATTATTAGTAGCCCCAAAGTGTGAGAATACACCACTCTGGGTCTGAATTTTTGTACCTGGAGCTCAAAAGGAAACTTTGCATCAGTTACTGTGTCTATCTTAGACTCTGATGACCCATTTGGCTGGGCTGTTACACTGTGGAGTTTCCAACCGCATGTAATTAAGCATTAAGTGGTCTCTTAATGGACTGTCTTTTCCAAAAGGGCCTTTCTTTAATTTATAATCAGTATGCCTGTAGAAAACACTAAGCAATTGCTTTTGCCCATTCCAGGGACACTTTGGCCATTCCTTTAACAGCTCTGTTGTTTTAGGAGTTGGTCTGATTGAGGCAATTGGAGAGGGTGAGGGAGGGGGTGGTTTCAAAGACATTCAAGCCAAAGCCAAGCTTGTTAGCAGCAACTGTCACACAACAGGGCCAGGACACATGACACCATATGGAGCTTCAGCAGCCACAGCCCCTGAGACCCACATGTGTTCTCAGTGCAGAGCACCTCGTGTTCTCCAACCTCCCTCCACACACCCGGGACACCCAGAGAGGAACTGGGACACTTGAGTAAGGAGAATCACAAACTCTGCTTCCTTCCATTCATTAGAATGCTGAATTCTTTTCAAATGCATTTTGGAAAAAAATATGTTTTCAAGCATTAGAGTGCTGACCAACAGCAAGCTTCTGATGTCATTTCCATTTCCATGCACCTTTAAACCCACTGGTGTTTTCCTTTTAACTCAGAAGTTTCTGGCTCCCATAATCACCATTCATCATTACATTCTCCCTTAAAAACAAACATGTGCTCCATGGAAGCTGAAACCTTGTGTGTTTCAGACCTAGAATGGTATCTGGTACAGAGAAGACCCTCAAATATTTGCTGAATGAATAGGTACATCTTTATCATGGCCCTAGTTTTCCTAAATTCTAAAGAAAGTTCAAGTGGAAATTTAATTTTGAATAAATCTGATGCCGGAGAAGCCTTTCCTATAGCCATTCTAAAATATATTTTAATGTCTCTAAGGCCAGAAAAACATTATGATTTTATTATTAATGTAATTGTTAGTAATGCAGTTAGTGTCTGCTGTTTGGAGAAATTTCCAGCAGACATGAGAAGCTGGCAATGTGCTTGGGTATTCTTTCAATCTCCTGAGGAGGTCAAAGCTGAAGTGTCTTCAAGGCACATACTGACTGTTATTAAGTAACGACATTTCCTTGTGGAACAAATGTAAATCCGTATCAACCTACAGAAATCCCTTTGGCAATAACACCATTAGTGACATAACTGTCAAGAGAATTTAAAAACAACAGTCGTATTTAATAAGCATAGAGTTAGATAAATTGTTTGTTTTTTTTGTTGTTGTTGTTGTTTTTAGACAAAGAGTCTCACTTTGTTGCCCAGGCTAGAGTGAGTGCCGTGGCATCAGCCTAGCTCACAGCAACCTCAAACTCCTGGGCTCAAGCAATCCTACTGCCTCAGCCTCCTGAGTAGCTGGGGCTACAGGCATGTGCCACATGCCCGGCCCGGCGGGGCAATTTTTTCTATATATATTAGTTGGCCAATTAATTTCTTTCTACTTATAGTAGAGATGGGGTCTCACTCTTGCTCAGGCTGGTTTCAAACTCCTGACCTCGAGCAATCCGCCCGCCTTGGCCTCCCAGAGTGCTAGGATGAGTTAGATAAATTGTAAGTGGAAACTCATACCTAACAGGTCAGCTAGTAGTAAGTTCATCCGTATGCTAATGCTGGACAGTTCCCCAAGGCTTAATTCCAAGTGTTCTTCCTTCCCTAGCTTTAAATGTTCAAAACTGGGGTTTCTGCCACTTCCCTTGAGGGACACTTCCATAGCTTGTGAGAGTTCATCATTGAGAGATTTCTCACTTTCATCTCTTTACTCCAAATTAGCCCCTTGGATGACCCTGGACAATTCTTCTGCCTGCCTGGTGGGCGATCCCTTTTCAGACACTTGTAGGTGGCTGTCAGGTCCTTGCTCCATTGCAGGCATTACAAAGGAGGTCTCGCTACCCTGCCTGTGTCCTGAGACATGTTTTTATTTTACAATCTTAAACAAATTGCTTGCTTGCACAGACCTGTGTGCTGGAGAACTTGCTGAAGCTGATGACTAAAGAAAGCTTTACTCTTTGCAAATGTGGTCCCATTTTGCCTATTCAGGCTTTCTTGAGATATCAGCCCCTCCAGCCACTTACTCATTTTCTCCATAATTCCTTGGAGAGCTGAATTGCCATCCTCAGTAAATTCATTTGAACAAATCCATTACTCTGTTCTCTTCTTCTGCCATCAACCATACTAGTTGATTTGCATAAAGTCTTTTATATTCCCAATTATTTTCTTACTTCTTTTTTAAACCACGAGCCCAATTTACAAGTCTTCATTACTTTATTACTAAACTGCTTTACCTCCCATTTCCTATTAAATGCCAATGTTAGGGGGAAAGTGTGAAATGTCTTGGCAGCTCTGTTTGAGCCATGTTTAAAAAGAAATTGAAACCATGTTTTGACAGTGTTTTTAGATGAGGAGGGTAATAAACATTGCCCATAGACTGAATTAACCTACATTATATGGTAATAAACATGCCAGTATAATTCTCAACTACAGTGAGAGCAGGTTGTTCAGAGTGCATGGAACTGGAAAAGAACTACTTGCAGTGATGGAGAAATATTTTAAATCTTAAATGGAGAGAACTAGAGGGGTGATCTAAGACGGTAGGGTGGCTTGTTTTGTTACAATCTGACACCCTTGCCAAATTTGTCTTTTCTTTGACTTCCTTCTTTCCACATATATTTGCAGATTTCTAAATCCTTATGGTTTCTTTGATTGTTGAACAAAGAAGGACACAGACTATTTGTGACAAAGGCAAACACAATATAAAATGAATTTAACCATGCAGTTATGCTACATCTATAGTTTGATATATAGTTCATAATATTATATAATCTCTCTTCTCAAATTCTTTCTATTATATCAGTGTTCCTGACTGTATTCATTTGTAGAATTAATACAGTCAGTATTAGTTCATCAAAGCTCTGACTCTGATTCAGTTTTGCTGGCCAGGGACTGACTACAGTGAGAATGACAACAGTGATAACACTAACGGGGAACATGAATTGATCACTTACTACCTGCCAGACACTGAGCTAAGTGCCTTAATCCTCACAACCTGAAAAGTAAGAAGTATTATTTTTCCTATTTTATAGGTGAGGACACTAGGCTCAAAGGGCTTAAATAATCTTCATAAGCACAAATATCTACCATGTTGTAGAGAAGCTCAGATTTAAACCTGGACAATCCAACTATAGAGGCTGAATGCTTAAACACTATCTTAAACTACTCCCCTGGTGAAACTAGGGGCCAATTTCTTTAAAAACAAAAAATATGTACTAATTTACACTTTCTAAGGTACCTGGAAGCCATATCTCCTTATTAAATAATGTCATATGAGGGTCTACAATGTTGGAAGACCTAGAGCTATAGTAAAAAAAAATCCAATTTGTATATGAGGTTGGGATAAAATGAACCAAAGCTCAGGAAAACTCAAAATATTCAGAAAATATAAGCAGGATAAGCATAGTTTGCACTTCTACAAGGGAAGTTACAGATTTTCTTTGGCATTAAATTTACTCAAGTTATCAATGAAACACACAAATGTTAAAATTCCAGACCTAAAATGAATACTAACTTCTGAAAAGTAAATTTACCAGTTTGTACAGATTTTTGAAAGGCTGTGTAAACCACCTTGTCCAATGCCCTGCTTATTAAAAATACATGCAAATCATTTCAATATGGGCAATCCATCTTATCATCATCATCATCATTACCATCATGAAAATGTGGCAGCACTAGGCCAAGAAACAGAGGCCTGGTCTCCTCCCCGTCTAGGCTCTGGGCTCTACCCAGACCACTTCTCGTGGGGCAGACAGATACTAAGGAAAGATAGTTCTGAAATTGTAATCAGTTCCAAATACTCTAACCACGATGGTTTACTCTCATCTTCCCAGGCAAATGCTGTGATTCTCTTTATGCTGCTTGAAGCTTATATCAGCAAGACACTGAAGCCAAAGCCAGTCTTAAGCAGTAACAATACTGCAATGTTTATTCCATGCCCCTAGTTCCTCACAATCACTGAGACAATCATACAGTGTTACAAAATGCACCACTTTATCAGTCAATCAGTGACTTTTTATCATAAGGGGTGTCCCTTTACCAATTGTATACAGTGCACCCATCCTGTGGCTACTCTGTTTCCCCATTACTAATTATAGCTTGTGTTTATTTAGTGTATCCTTTTTGGGAGAAGATACCAAACAATGGAGTAGGGTTTGCAAATACCAGTTAATTAAAAAGGTAGGGTAGCAAACAAAGGATCTAGGAATGAAGTTATGGAACAACATAGTGGGATGTCTCTGTGACATTATTTGCTAAGGACTGAAATTCTGCACATGTCAAGTTAGTCTTTGATCCCATCCAAAGGAGCTTATTGCTAAAAATACCTAAAATAATTTGATTTTGCCTTTACCATCAACAACCTACTTCCAACACAGGGACCTTTAACAATGTATTATTAAAACAGCTGCAGTATTTTGAAACCTCTTCCTTTTTTTTCTATCTGTCAATCCTGTCTAGAGAAATCTAGAAAAATCAAATAGGATCATTACAACTAGGGTATCGGAGTAGCAGGGGCAGAATAATTCCACTAAACAGTAAAAGCATGCTTCTATGACTTTAGGCTAGAGCTGAGTACCTTGGGATATGAGGCTAAAACTGTTCCTTCTACATATTTGAAAAGTGCAAATAGTATCAGTTCCCCTACAGGCCACTTAGCCTGGTTTCCTTCTGGGCACCAACACATGAGACAGCTTCTGTTCGCCAGTATAACCCTTTCTTTTATTCTCCACTGTCCTGGTCACTTTTCCCTGACCCTTCTTGCCCTGAACTGATGCTAAATGCATATATGGTGATCTGTACTAACCTAGCTGATTGCAAAAAATAAAGTCATTTTCAAAACAATAAAATCAATTCTAAATAGGACTTTGCTTTTTATTTTTTAAGGTGTATTTTCCCTAAAAGCTTGATGATTGTTTGGCAAAAACACCCATTTCCAGAGGCTTTTTCTAGTCATAGTTACAGTGATGTTGTTGAAAGTTTATTGGGCAGGGAATACACACAGTTACCTTTCCAACCTTTCTAATTTGTATTGGATTCTAAGCTCCCACATTTTGGCCCTTGGGCATTTCCCTTAATAAAGCCCTCCTACCTTCCAGTCCAACAAAGACCAAAGACTTTGGATATGAAATTTTTAAAGTAACCACTGGAGAAGAGGCTTCAATTGTATTGGCCCAACTGACAATCTGTGGAAGGCCACATGAATTGCTTAGAGATAACACTCTTGCCTTTCACCTTGCAGTCACCAGTTTGAATCAAGCAGAGATTAACAGTGTTCAAGGGTTGTTATCATCTGGTGATGGCTTGGGAGCTGATATGAAGTAAATTGCTAGTATCTTGTGTCCACTTGCTGAGGTCACCCAGTTAGGGACCAGATCCAAATCTTAGCTACAATGGTTACTCTAAACAGAAGCCTCTGCACAAGGATCAAATGCTAAATAAATTCATAGATTATGCTTCCTCTTGCACTAATGGAAGGTATCCTCTCAGACAAGGTTGGAAGTAATCTGGAGAGTTATGGGTATTGGAAATGGGCAAAGTCTGTATATTCTGAATTATAGGCTGACAATGATATTTAATTTAAATTCTGCCCTGGGTTTCCTATACGTGATTTTACTATCTGATCCAGAATTCCTCACCTGGATGATATAGCTATGCTTTCCTTCTGATTCAGTCAGAAGTTCTGACCTCTCTTACCTATTGTTTCATCCACCTTTGACAATCAATCATCAAGCTTTAAGGGAAATAAAAAAAAAAACAACTTTTCAACAAAAAAATTTGGGAACTTAGGCATCCATTAATTTACAAATGTACAGAGAAAAAGAAGGAAAGAGAGAAACAATTCAGAATAAATTTTCTGAAATTTTTACTTAGGGCCAGAAAATGGGTTTGTTGTTGTTGTTGTTGTTGTTGTTGTGTTTCAAGTAAAGGGGGGTTTGGGTCTGGATCATTATTTGCTTAAATTTTCTATGTTACATTTTGTAAGTAGATACCATTAAAAATCACTCTTTAGTTCTTTTATTAATTTTGAACTTCTCATACATAAACAGCCTCATGGATAATAATTCAGATTAGGCCTAACTGGCTAGAAATGAGAAATAGAAGAGATTCTTGGGATTATCTTGTTTAAAAAAATTCAAAGCTTCAAAAAGTTAAGGGTACATTTAAATTTTTACTGGACTGCCATCTTATCCAGTTTTTCACAAAGAACTACAAAGTTTCTATCTCCAAGTTCACCCAACATATGCATCATAAAGACCAATGGCTCTTAATTCTAGGTGGTTAGCAATCCTTTTGTGAATTTGATGAAAATTGTGGATTTTCTGCCCAGAAAAACTATAAACTATATTGAACACACACACACACACAATTTCCATACAATTGAAGGAATTCACCCATCCAACAAAACCTATCCATGGACAAACATCAAAGAATGCCTGAACCATAGGTTAAGAATCTCTGAAAAAGATACCAACTCAGACATCTTTTATTAAAAGTTTATACACACTCCACAACCTTACCAATATATATGAAGGAAAAGAAAAAAGGAGACAAAGCAAAGTACCCACTTAAAATGGGCAGGAATCAAGAACCCTGGTTTAATCACCTCGAATTATTTGTCTTTGAAAATGGTGAATGCATATTTGTACCAAGTTTTCCACTTCCCCACCTCTAAATCAGAGAGCCGTAGCAAATGGACCGTTTTAAGACCAAATGAAGGTAAAATGCTTTTGGTAAAAGGTAATTAGCAAGTAGAGTCTTGTTAGCCTTCCAAAGCTTCAAGTGGTCAATTTAGACTAGAATTAAAAATAGAATCAATTTAATCAGCCAGAAGAGCTGTCAGATGCTTTTCAATTAGAGACTGGCATCAACTTAAATTTTAAAATATTATGTGATTAAAATAAACATGATTTCTCTTTCCAAAATTACCTAATTTCATTTTGGATTTCAATTTAAGTATAAGCATGTATTTTATATATTTTATATTTATATATATTTTTATTTTATTTTTGCCCAAACGTCTGCCTCCCATTAAGAACATCCCTTCGCACTAAGCAATTGAAATAAGGGTGGCTGGAAATCTCGAACCAAACATAATTCAAAGGTTATCAAACTTACTTGGATTAGTAGCCAAGAAGGACTGAGGGGCGGGAGGAAAGTTCTATATGTGCACCTACAGCTTTCAAAAGCTCTAACTCAAAATTCATTTTAGGCCAATCCGTTAAACCAGCCGTCTAAACGGGCCCTGGCACTGAGTATCCGACCGTCCACACGCCAGCTGGTGAGTTCTCCACTTGGAACCGGAAGTCGCCTCCAACCTGCTGCCCAGGCCCTGGGTGCCGGGGTGGGCGCACTTCCGCGAGAGCCCAGGGACTGCGCCGGGTATGTCTTGCGGGCCCCGACACACTGAGTTCCGGGCTGCAGGCCCAACCCGGACCCAGGAGACAGGGTTACGCCAGGCCCGGAGCCTTGAGGCCAAGCCTGTCTCAGTTCCCGCGTCTTTTCACCACAAGGAGCTGGAGGGAGGAAGCTTGGACTTCGGAGCCCGCCCAGCATGGGGCCGCAGTCCTGGCGCGCAGCGGGACTAACGCCCACGTCTGCTTGACTGAGGGAAGATCGTTCCCACCTGGCGTCGTTATGCCCACACCCACCACGCTCTGATCCTAGTCAAGCCCACGGAAGCGATTGGAGGAGGCCTGCCCCCATGCACCCGCGGTCTTCCCCACTAAGGAGCGCGGCGGCATTGTGCTCTGGGGCTCGAGCCTTGGCTTCTGCCAGGCCTGGGCTAACCACAGTCTGCCACTCCGTAGGGGACCCAGCGGCCCCACCACGTGCGGCCCGCAGCAGGGCTCCGGGCTCCGTAGGTTCCAGGCCCGCTTCTGGGCTGGTGCCCGTCGGAGGGCGGGTTTGGGGTCATGATCCCGACGTCCCACCCGGGGGGCGAGAAAGCTGCCTCTGAGTCTCCTCTCCAAATGACTTTAGCTTGGCGGCGCGTGCCCGGGAAAGGGAGGCCCCCGGGGACGATGCAGGTGTGTGCTTTGCAGCCAGAGAAGGCCTAGCTATCGGGGACCTTCGCTTAGTTGTGAGAGAGGCGGGGATGGGGACTGGGAACGCTGTGCCTTTGCCAAGTTGTCCGGAGAAACCCCGGAACCGGCACCCTTCCTGGTGTTCTGGCCGCTGCCAGCGAGTTCTTAACGCTGTCGACTGCGCTCACCCCGGCCCGAAGTCTTCCCAGCCGCCAGCAGGGGAGCCCTGCTAGTTTTCCCAGACGTGGCGGGCCGTGTTAGGGGCTAACCGAACAGACAATTCAGGGATTGCACTCGGAGATGGCTCGAGATAGAGAGGCGCGGGAGTCAATCGGAGACGCCCTAGACCTTAGGTATCCCGGGCGAGGACTCGATCTACTGCAGCCACCGCCTTTCGGGCATCGCTCCATTAAGGCTAGAGGGGAGGGGCAGTGGCCGGCGACCCACTCCCCTTACGCCTACCAGCAGGTTTTTCTGTCCTCTTTCCGACACTGTGCAGTTGTTAAATCAGTTAAATGAAGAACGCAATAGTCTGGCTCTGCCGGGAAGAACGCCTCTTCTTAAGGGTATTGCAGCTAAAAAGTGGGTTGGCTGTAAGCTGATAATCAGGTAGCTGTGGTCAGACACCCACTCCAGAACCTTGGTACTCAGAGACCATGTTACCACACATGACGTCCATTAGGCCCCAGTAATCCGCTATCAACGCATTTTAGAAACATTTGAATGTTAAGGAGATTTTTATTAATGGTCCATGATCCTAAAATGTGACTATTGGTTCTAGGAACAGATTTTAACAACTCAAGGCTGCCATGAGTGATTTTCTGATTTTGGTGTAGTCTAAGGCCTCAGGAGATTTCAGTTGGGAGATTGGGGGCAGAGCCTAATAGAGAGTCTTCCCCCAACCCAGGACTTGTTTCTAAAAGGTGCTTTCTGGCTTTTGCCTGGGGAACCTGGGATGTGGGAGGGAGCAGACCTGTGGCTCCCAAAGGTGACATATGCTGGTTCCTTCAAGGGAAGTCCAAGGGGCACAGAAAAAAAGTCACCAGTTATATGGCTGCTAGAAAGAAATGCATGTTATTTTTAAAGAAGCCCTCTGCTGGAAATGTTTCCTAATGATGTCAAATAGATAAGAAATTCTTAATCAAAAGGCCCCCTTTGTGCACCTGCAGTAGGCAAACCAACGCAGGGGCAGTAGGGAGGATGGTGGAGGATTCCATCTGATTCTTAGAACACCTTTCTTCCTCGAGGTGCTGAAACAAGTCAATTCACTTTACCTAGTTACCATTATATTTGCTGTGGGATTCTTTCTTGTTTTGTCTTGTTCTCTCTTTTTTCCCCAAAGTACCAAGTTTCCACTAAGAATTAAAGGTAAAGGGTGGGGGAGATTAAGGAATAAAAGTGAGTCATAGACCTCATGGTGTTTGACTTTCCCTCCAGGAGAAAAACAAAATTGGAAGCCACCCTCCCCCTAGTGATAGCCTGGCTGCCCTGGCACCTGCAGTTATCTGTGACCAAATGGGTTGGATTTGTAGGGCTCCTTTATTTGAATTTGCTTATTGTTTGTTTGCAGTCAGCAGCAGGTTGGTTTTTTTAAACATAAAAAACACTGCTTGCAAGAGAGGAAGTCTGGCTGTTTCTCTTTAACATTGGGGGGCCTCCGTTGGTTATGAGGACTGCATAGAAGGCCTTTCAAACGCATGCCTGCTTCCTCCTCTCTGGCCACTTCTGCATACAGAAGCTTCCTCTAGTTCACAATTTGGTTCCGTTTCCTTCGAATTACTTCCATCAGAGAAACTACCCTTTTCAAATAATGTCTAGATTTTATTTTAATCAGATTTTAAAAACCCTTATTATTATTATTATTGTAGGTCTCATGTTGCTATTAACAGTCAGTTTGTAAGAGATGCTCCAAGCAATACTATACAACGTGTCTCCATACACCGGGGCACTACGCTTTCACATGTAATGTTAATTCTGTCCGAGACAAATCCTATAATCTGTGCAGTTTCAGAGCCTAATACCAAAAAACATCGGGATGGGTTTTGTTTGGGGTTTTGCTCTCCCCATCCCTGGGGAAAATCCCAGGGGCTCCCCGTCTTTTGTATCACACTAACCCAAGGGCGGAAATGGGGCAACTAGGAGAATCAGGTTTTATCAGAATACCCTGCGCCAACAGGCTCGGGTGGTGTAGGAGAGAAAATCAGAGGTGCTCAGGGCACTGGTCACAGATCTGGGCATGCAGATGCGTGATGAGGGCTTGGACCCTTTAGTGTCAGGAAAGGGAGAGAGATCGTCGTCCTTTAAGGTTTCAAAGGAAGGCAAGAATTCAGGCGGAAGTCATGGCTGAATCAGACTCTGCATCTTCCCATTCTAGTTGTTTTCCACGACGTCTGCTTCCATTTGAGTGGGATGCGCTGGTCTCCAACCCGACTCCTTTGTGTTCCTCTTTTGCATGATTAAAAACACGTTCCTGTATGCAATAAACCACCACCTAGCAGTGGCACGCCTGGTTTTGGGTTACAGCTTTGTCCCGGTAACAACAGAGAGGTTCTCACCGGGTATGAGATGCGGGTTCGAACATGTGTGCGCGCCAGCGCTGGCCGCCTGGGCGCCCGCTTCTGGTTAAGTGGAGGCGGGCACTTGACTGCTGTCCCTCCCCTGCAGGTAACCGGAATGGGCTGCTAGGCAAGTTAGCCTTGCCCGGGACGCCGAAGGGACAGCTTCCCCATTCCATAACCGGCCTCTGGCCTTCAGGGCCGCTGAGTGCTGCCACGAGTCCGAAAAGAAAAAGAGAGGGCACTCGGTTAAAAACCAAATGCAGGGAGGTGGGAGCAGAGGGATGAGCCAAGGGTCACTTAGGTAAATCCTCGGGCTTCCCCCGAAAGCCTCAGCTCGGAGCCGGGGGCCGCCAGTGGAGGGCCGAACTCCCTCAGACCCACTAGCTAAAGCACCTGGCTCTTCTGAAAGGATACGGGGGGCGCAAGGCAGGCCCGGCTGGGCCGGGTCTGCTCGGACTGCAGGGGGCGGCAGACATGGCTGGAGCCCCCAGGGTGGCGGCGGCCGCAGCCTCGCCCTTCCCAGCCCGGAGGCGCGGTCCCTCCCCAGCCGTCTGCAGCGCATCCTCCCGAGACGGGGAAAGCCAGCGGCCGCGGGCCGGGCCAGGCTAGCTGTCGCCCCTTGGGAGGCCGGCGGATCCTGCTTGCTGCCCTCTCAGTCGGTCTAGGCCTTAGCTCCTTCCGGCTCAGGGCGCTCGCCGCCCGGCCCAGCCATGCACGAAGCCGACCAGCCCCCTGAACCCTGCCTGGCCGCGAGGATACCGGCGACTGGCGCCCGGGCCCGCGGCTGACCTAGAGGCCTGACTTCAGGGCGCGCGGGTGGGACGGGACGGGACGGGGCGGGCGGCGCGCGGGCCTTGCGCTCCGCCTGGGGCCTTCCCGCGGCCCACAGCGTCCGAGGCCTGGGCGGGAGCTGGGCCCGGCGTCCCCGAGGCCTGAAGACTGGGCCGAATGCGGGGGGCTGCGGCTCAGGTGAGGTCCTGGGTTCCGACCCGGGCCAGAGCCAGACCACAAAGAAGGGAACCCGGCGAGACGAGAGCCTCCATCTCACCCCTGCCTGGCCCGCAGGGCTGGGAGTGGGGCCGGGAGAGCCGCGCCAGCCCGGACCGCCGGGGCAGAGATGAGAGTGCTTTTCCCTGGTAACTCCGGTTGGGCTTTAAAGATGGAGAAAACCCAGCTCCTACGAGCGAGCGCCGCGGACTTGGCAGAGCGCGCGAGCCGCTCGGCCCACCCTGCGGCACCGCGCTCCTCCTCGCAGGGCCGCCGGGGCCTCCGTGCGCCTCCCGCCTGGGGAGGCGGCAGTGCGGGGCTGAGATGGGGACACCCACAGGAAAGGCGAGATTAGGGAGACCGTGTGGGAGAGGAGTGGAGGAAACTGACCATTATCTAAAACCTGGAGGTTTCGAAAGCCGGAACTTAATTGACTTGATTGAATTTCTCTTCTTATCTATGAAGGAAAGAAACACTCCCAAGGTGAAATACAAAGGGCCAAGAATCTTTGTGGGAAAGATAAAGGTTTGGGGCGACAGATCTTTGTAAAGCAAACCATCCCCACCCTCGTCTCTGCTCTCCGAAACGAAGGTTGTATTGCCGCCTCGCTTGTTAATTGCCGATATGCAGTTGAAGTAGCTCCCTGACCCCTTTGGAGCACGGCCGTTACTTCAGCACCAAGTATCACCATTATTGGGCTTATTAACTTCATTAAAACCAGTCTTGACTGGGAGTGGAACTCTCTGGTTGTCTTTAAGCCAGAGCTTGCTCTCCGCCCCTTTTCCCTCCCTCCGTTGCCTTCGGTCAGGGGGAATTCATTTCTACTTCGCCTTCAATTCAAAGGGATTTAACTGCGTGGTCTCAGTTCAACGAAGTTGTGCAAAGGTGATGGAAAAATTAGTTTCAGAGGGTGCTCAGTGCCTCTTCTTTCTCACCTTTTAAGTTTCAGGAGAGAAACTGCTAACTGCATTATTTACCCAGTAGCCTGATGTTTGTCATCATTATTGTTTTTAAAGAAAGGGTAGTCTTTCCAGACCCTAAATGGGTCATCCCGAAAAATAAAGGCAGTGTGAGAAAATGGTTGTTTTGGATCTGCTTTACTGTTGCATGAGAAAAGCTGGGAGATTAAGACCCTGAATCTGGGAAAAGCTTTAAGCAAAAAAGATTTTCTCTCAGGCCCCAATTTCACTTGGGTGTAAACTACAGGAGGATGAATATTATCCATAGGTACTGGAAAATCTTGCCATCAGATTTTTGCCTTAAGTGTTGGTTGTAAACTATTGCATCTTCTTTAGCAGTAAAACAATTTACTTCTTAGGGAAGATCACATAGAGTTCAAGAGAGCACGCATGTGCAGCCAAGGAGGGAAACATGAAATAGCCAGAAAACAAAATGGTTGCAACTGCTAACCTTCATTTAAAAAGTTACAATCAAGAATCACTTAATTTTGGTTCAACTTAAGAGCATAAGACGTTCGAAATGAAATTAAATATTGCTTTTACCTGAGGAGCATCATGATCATTGGCCCGTTTGTCTTTTCTGGTGACTGGTTTACAAAATGCAGGTACAACTGAAAAGGTACCATATTTTTCCCTCAGCACTTTAAACACACACACACACACATACACAAAACTGACCAGGGTACCTTATGTTCAACTACTGAAATTATAGGTTTTAAAACTTTTCTGAAACTCTTTTGTTCAGCAATCATTTCTGCCTGAATTGCTTTCAGATTCTGATTACACTCCCTCTCATGTTTACCTCAGATTTTTTGGAAGTTAAAAAAAAAGTCCCCTTAATCAAATAAAAGAATAGAAACAAGAAATTCTTGTCATTCTCATTTTTCCAGAGATACTCCAGTTCTTCCCCTCCCTCTTAAAAAAAAATTGATGTATTTAAAAACATACTAATAAAGTGCCTAAGAAATCATTCAGGTTTGTGGTAGGGAGGGAAAAGCAGGGAGAACAAGATCCTAATGATTGTTAGGCTCTAAATTCAATCACAGCAACCCTGATAAAAGTCACAAAAGTTTACATACCACTGTCATTCATATCTAGTCCATCCATGGATTAGTCCCTCCCACCAAAAATTAAAGTTTGCTAATTTCCTCTCTCCCCTAAGAAAAATGTGTTTTGGAAAGGAGAGGCTGAATGTCGGCTTCTCATTCATAAATATTTGTGTAAAATTAAACTGGACCCAATGTTGTGCTAGAACCATTTTAATATAATTATACATATCTGCCAAATCCAGGAAGAAAAGGTTTATGCGTATATAACTTTTCCAGTTAACATCTGCAAGCATAAACGACAATGATCTCACTTTAATAATTCATCAGGGTCAGAGCAATTGACCAATGTCTCTTTACTGCTAGGCTTACCAACAGTAAATTACAGATGAATTAGTGTCCTTTAGTTTCTCTTCTCTCACTCTCCTTGTCCAGAGACATTTTTGTCAGTAAAGTTTCAGTGCAGCTCCCCTCCAGCCACAGGTAATCTTTTAAGATCAGTACTCAGTTGCTCTGAATTTTGCTTATAATTATAACCTATTTAATCACAGAAGAACCCCTGCAGAGGTGGAGTTCAAGGTTGCATACAATAACAGGAGATCACAGTTTTGAAGTCTAGCACAGATTAAAAACCACAGATGTACCATTTATATAAGACACACACTGATTGTCTCTTAAACTACATATTGACTCCTTATGAACATTATTTTTTAAATAAAGTAGTGCATCTAGGACAATCAGTCGCACAATTCACATAGCCCTGAAAAGTTTTTTCAGTGCCAACTACCAGTTGGTCATGAAACGTGAATGAGCTTGAGACACTGTTCATTCCTAAGATTCAACCAAGGATTGGCTAAAACATTGGAACATTTCTGCTTCAGAAGGATATGCCCTTCCCTCCCTTCCCTCACAACTGAAGTTTTGTTTGACTTTGTTTCTTTTTGGTGGTGTTTAGTTGCACATGGCTAGAATGCTTTTGATCACTTTGCAAATCAGGAAAACTGATGACCTAAAACTATGACAGGATCTTAAGTAGATTGGTTTGTCCATTTCAGGTTGCTGGTTGGTAAGCCCCTCTAAGGCCCTTCATTTTTCCTTCTATGCCTCCCGGAACTTTGATCAGATGAATCTGAGCATCATCCCATCTAACTCTTTTAACCAATGCCTGGCTAAAACTGGAATGTCCAGCCCGGTATATTTAAAAATCACCCACAAAAAGAGGTTCTATAGGTCTTCACAAAACCTGGAATTTCCACGAGGATGTCTGATCTTTATAATCCAAGCAGTCAGCATTGAAGTTAAGCTTCCAGGAGGCAGTTTGGTCCTTGTAATCCAAGCAATCAGTAGTTGAGTTAAAACCCAAGCTTGAAGCTCCATATCCCTGGGTGGAAAGAGAAGCTGGGGACTGATTGAGATGGCTGGTGACTGCATTGGTACCCATGGGACTGAGTGTGGCCCCTGGTCCAGGAAGCTGGTGATGCATAGGGGTCAAATAAGATCCACAGTCCATGCCCCCAAAGTAGGAAGTTGAGCCAGCATATCCTTGACTATAACCTGAAGCCTGAGTATAGGTCATGGGATAGGACCTCTGCATGCAGGAAGAGGAGGTGGACAAGGGGTCTGACAGTGGGGAGATGGAAGCGGGGCTCCAGATAGACACGGGAGCACTGCTGCTGGCAATGGTCGGGACTGAGGTGCTAGAGGGGGGAGTGAATTGGCCACTTGTTCCACTCTCTGAACTCACTTCCCGAGCTGGAGATGTCTTCTTCTTGGCAGGCCTCACTTTGTTTTGACCCCCATTCTGTTGTTGCTGCTGTTGTTGGCGGCACTTAGCTCTTCGATTCTTAAACCAGACCTTTAAAGGGAAAGAAACATCTTTAACATGATTTCAGTAACTCCCTAGGGACAAGAGTGGCTCCCACATTGTAAGTCTATCCTACTTGGACAGATCATCTGAGATCAGCTAGGAGAAAATCTTCCCCACCATTGAAGACCTATTACATGGCACTCTCATATAGACTCCTGGAATCATAGGAAAAGTTTTGGAGACTCTGTCTAAAAGCACTTGACCCTGCCTTATTCCTAGCCCAGAACAATAAACTTTAAGATAATCCCCTAAATCATACAGTTAAAGCCTCTCCACCTCACTTTCTTATCTTATTTCACATCTAATACACAGCTGTAGACAGAATAGACCCAGCTATATTTTGGAACACTCTCACAGTGGAACAGAATGTATCTATGTCTTTTGGAGGGAAACAGAAGCCAGGGAAAACAATTCTGTTGTTAAACGCCAGCAAAAACAGCCTAAACTCAAACAGTTTACAGTCCATCTTCTAGAGAGCAACTGCTAATATGGAAGTTGATTCCATTGTCCTACTTTTTATCTCTCCTAGAAGGCTCACAAGAGAAACCTCCAAGGGAGAAGACATGAATCTGTTGAGGAAAGAGGTCTGAAAGCTGTTATTTCCTTCTTTGTGGTAAGTGCAGTAACTTATACATACTCTGCTTTGAGCTCCAGAATAAACCTCTCTGCTAGTCTGAGACTCAAAGAGTCTGTGCCTTCATAGTGCCACTCAACACATAGATTCAGTTTCCTGTAGTATGTGCACTGGCTTATCAACTTAATCCTCTGCTGCAACTTTGAAAATTCTCTTTACCATCCTGTTCATGTTCTGCAATGAAGGAGCAGTATTTGGTGTGTGAGGGGCTTATCAAAGAAACTACTGGCATTTTCTGGGCTATAAGTCCTTAGCTGTCTTCTTGAATAAGCTGTCCTGTACCGGTGTCATAACTGTGGTAAACATAGTGCCACCAAGTCCAAGCTCAACACCACCAACAATTCAGAGCCATTTGTTTTCTTTTAGTGAGGACTTTGGTTCAAGCCTTACAAGTGCTAAAACTTCTTCCAACCTATTTTGAAAAAGCCTCTTTCCTGATTTGCAGTTCACACTGATGTCTGGCACTTTCACAAACATATCCTAGCTGAAGGAGATTCCCAGGTGTGTTATGTGGTTTAGGTGCTAAATACTCTTTCCAGAGAACTCTGTATGGGGCTTGCTCTCCAGGCAAGTTGGAGTTGACTTTTCCTCTCCAGTTCAGTGTAAAGTATAAGAATAAAACAGGGCAGTGGTGTCACTAGAGATATTATGTAGATATTTTAGCTGTTAAATTGCCCAGAGCTAGCAAATTCTGTTTATTCCTTAAGAACTCAGAAAAAAAAAAACAACACATTTTTATCACATTACTTAATAAAAGCACTAGCTGCTTTACAGCCTGGCTCTGCCACCAAACTTAGGTATGACCTTGAACAAGTAAGTCATTTGCTCTACTTCTTCATCAGTAAAAATATTTGGACTGCCCAGGAGCCAAGCTTCCTTCACACCTAAACGTCCAAGAGAATAGGGAAGGATTTGGACACAGGGAAGGGAAAGGTTAAAATACCACATGACCACCCTTGAAATCTGCTCAAGGCTGGGTCTCTGTACACCAAGGGTTCTAGGACTTGGCTTTATAACCTAGGCCGGAAGACCCTTGCTTATAGGATTAAGTCGTGATGGGGAGGTGAAAAGGGGTGGGAGGAGAATAGCTTCCTGGCCCCTGAATGAGCATTTAGAGCTTCAAGCATTCCTTTGGTTCTCTCAAAGACCAGGGGCTCTCCCGCTCCTCAACATACACCATGCTTGGGGGAGGGACGGTTAGGAAGTATGGCTCTGTCTTCATCTGCCCTACCTGCACCCTGGACTCAGGCAGGTTGATTTTCAGTGCCACCTCCTCCCGCATGAAGATATCTGGGTATCGAGTCTTGGCAAATAGCGCTTCTAGCACGTCTAGCTGCGCCCGGGTGAACGTCGTCCTCTCCCGGCGCTGTTTCCGTGGGGTGGCTGCGGGACAAGAAGCCCAGGGCCCTTTAGGGTGGGGGAGCAGTTTCTCAGTCACAGGGGTGTCTGCGGGTCCTCCAACTCCCCTACCCTCCGCCCCACGGCACTCCCCTACTCCTCACAGCCCTTCCACCCAGAGCCTTCCAATGGTCTCCCCAGCCCAGCCCTTGACACACACTGCCCCTTCCTCAGTAGCCCCTGCTTGCCCTTCCTGGCCTCGGAGATTTCTCCAACCATAGCATCACTTGGAAAGCTAACAAGACAAATGAAATAAAAAGCAAAACACCAACATCCTCCAAAATCAATCCCCAAACCACAACACAAACAGAAAAGCTATTCTGTAAAGTCTAAGGATCTCTGAGGACTGGGGGCTGGGATTGATGGGGGTGAATCTCCATCTCGCTCCCATGGTTTTTAGCACTCCAAGGGCCTTTGTTCCTCCATCTTTAAAATGGGGACATAGTTCATACTTCTACTTCTAGGATAATTTTAAACAGATCTGATTGGAAAGGAAAGCATCAGCATTTGGAGACAGTCACACCTCTTGAGATTAAAGGTGCAAGGCCTAGAGGTCAGAGGGGAAGCCCCAGGCATGGAGGGGAAACCTGCAAAGCCTAAGGGCACTCAGGATCTAGGGAGAGAAAATGCAGCGTCTCCAGGGCACCTCTGAGGAATTGGACATTAAGGTGTGGGCAGGGACCTCCTCCCACAAATGACAAGGGCGGCAACTTTCCTTACCCCATCCCAATGCATGTCTCCTATTTACTCAAATTAAGAATAAAAGGATGTGATTGTCTCCAACTGTTGCAGACCCTCCTACTCACTCCTTCCCAACCCCAGTTCTCTCCTTAGTCAGTAAATGCCCAGGGGTTGTGCCTACAGGAGGAAAACCCAGTGGGGACCTCGTCTGGAGCTGGGGTGGGGACGGTGTGACTGCCAGTCCTGGTGCCTGAGGCAAACAGGGTGTCACATCCCGGTGGGGCGGGTGTGGGGAAGGGCGGGTGTGGGAATGCCAAAGGAAGGGCTCACTTACCCGGGTAGCCCACGGAGGGGTGCAGTAAGTCCATACCCGAAGTGGTCAGACTCAGCCCATTGACTGCGTAAGGCGGTTGCTTAAGATAAGACATCATGCTAAGGTTGTTTGGAGGTGCAAAGTCGGCCCAAATTGGGGGGATCCAGCCAGAAGGTCTCGATTCGCCCGGGGTGGACAGGTTCAGGGCTCTTGGTGGGTGGGTTTAGAGTAGTGGAACTAAGGGCAAAGCAAACAAACAAACAGAGGTGCTGGTTTACTGCTTCGGAGGCAGCAGCTCTTCCACGTTCCACTACTAACTAAAAATGGTGGAAGGCAAGGCAGAGGCTTTTAAAGGACTTGCAGACTCCCCACCCCCCGACCCCCAGCTGCTCTGGAACTAGAGGGGATGGAAGGAGACCAGATAAACCTGTCTTCCCCACCCCCACTCTAAACTTAAAAAAAAAAAAAAGTACGCGAAGAAAGCAATTACAATCTGCCTTCCCCAAGAACAAAACCCCACGCCTTCAAATGCACACATTGCATTCCTATCCCTACATTTGCATAGGACTCATTGGCTGGCACTAGCTAATTGTCTCAAACAAAACTTGATTGGGGCCATTTGCAGAGACAAAGAACTCTTTGGCTAAATAAATAATGCTGATAACAAAGCCCATTGGTGAGAAACAAAGAAACAATTCAAGAAATCTACCTCTCCCCAGACTGTTGCCTTTCCACGGCAGAGATTTTAATTATCTTAGCTTTTTACCACTTTCAACTGCTGTGAACCTAAAATGTCAGTGCATTTAACATCTAAAATACCAACTTACTAAACCACAAACTTGGGAAAACTACTCAACCACTATTATTCCACATCTGAAGTCATTTCCAGTACATTTTCACCTAATTAGTAGTCTGGGTAATTAGATTTTGAGGTAAGTAACAGATTTATTAGGGTTTTGGAGAACCTTGATTATATGTGTCTAAAGAACTAAAGCTAAACAAACAAGCATTTAACTTTTAATAGATGCCCATCAAATATTTAAACATATTGCAAAAAAAAAAAGTCTCCAAGATTAGCACAGGGCTTGCCAGAAATTGTGAAGTAAAGTTAGAATCCCACCAATCAGATAATGACAGGACCCCACATTTGCAAGCAGAATGGGTGCGCATTTGTAGTGCAAGCCGCTTCCATGTTGATTTTGATGTGTGGAGGCTGCAGATCCTGCGGGAGGCAAATTTTCAGACATTTGGGTCCTCGGCAGCTGCAGCAGAGTTTCCTGTTAACTCTAACTGCCTTTTGCACATTTTAGTTTTGACGAAAGTAGATGCACAAACACCCAAAGTTGTGAAACTAATAGAATTTCTCCCTACCTTTCAAGTTTCCTACAATCCTATAAGAAAAAGAACTCAGGAGGGAAAAGAAAGGAAGAAAAAGAAAAGTTATTTACTTGCTTCAGCTGAGTCTCCCCTCCCTCCCGCAGCAAAGAGATCCAAAATAGATGTTAATATAGGCTGGCAGTTTGCAAGTCTGGCTTTTATTTTCCTAAAATGTGGCCTTTATACTGCAAGGATCCCTACTTTGAAACTTTGACACTATGTGAGATGGCTTCAAAATGGCAGATACAAGACTAGGAGTTCTCTCTCACTTTTACAAAGGTCTTGCAGAGTTTTAAGAACTCTGGGTCTTCATATATGCATTGTTTAAGACATCAAGGCACAAAGTTCCACAAATGGAACTCGGTAACTGCAACTTCTTCCCGATTTAAATTCAGAACACAAAAGTCATGCTTTTCTATCCTAGGATCTAATTTAATGTGATTTTAGAAATGTCCTTCTTGAAGGAGTTTATATTATTCATCAGTGAAACTAATTTGGTTGCTCCCACAACAAAGACTCTATGTTTTGTATTATTCTCTTTCCAAGATGCTGTTATTTGGAACCTGTGAAAATAACACTACTTTTAAAATACAGTCATTTATTTGTTTAAATAGCCTCTAAGCTGGAGATTTTTCGTTTAATAAAATCTTAACTACCTTGGAAAGTTTTGAACTACAGTACTATAGAGAAACCTAAAGTCATATCAGATGTACACATGAGAAATATGGACATGTTCTTCCCTGTCGAGCTCTCGCTCAATTAGAAATGCCTGACACATCATACAAGAAAGTAGCACATTCCAACATAAAAGGAAGTAAGGGACAGGAAAGCACCAGGACCTAGATTTTTCTTGGAGCTCCTTCGCCCTGACCACTGCAAAATGGCTAAAATTCTCGGGGTAGACTATTTTCACTTTTTACTCCTTTAAAAGGCAAAGAGTTAAAAACAAAAAACTACGAGGTATTTATTCTCAACAGCCAGCCTAGGTATTCACTCTCCAAAAAGGGGGCCCTGGGCCCTTCCATCTAACTTTCAAAGCCGGGTTAAGGAAGCCTTTCTCGTTTCCTCTCGAAGCAGAGTCCAGAAGGGGAAAAAGAAATACCTTTTCAAACATCTAAGCCTCAGTAAGACTGCTCTCGAGGTGGCCTCTGGAGAACTCACTCACACCCAGGAGCAGAGGGCGGTCGCGCGGCGAGTCCCCGCAGCCGGTCGGCGCTCGCGGCCTCGGGCGCTCGCGGCTGGGTCCGGCGTCCCCGCCCGGCAAGCCCGCAGCCCCGCAGGCCTGGCGCCCGAGGTCCCGCTCCACTGCCCGCGTCGCCCGCGCAGCCTTATATCTAACGGTCAATTCGTGCAATCTGTCGCTTCCCCCCTTCGCCCCCCCCTTTGGTTTTTTTTTTTTCTTCCAAGGAGCCCATCTACCAGTTGCTGTGTCCTCGCTCAACAATAATTACCTCGTCCGAGAATTAATTATAATAAATGTTTTCTTGATAAACTAACGAGATAATCCGAGGGGCACACGTCCCTTAATTACAGGCCGCCGTGCTCAGCTCTGCTTCTCATCCGGGCTGATTAATTTTCTGCATGATAGAAAAGAAACAAAACTACGCGGACTGGCGACCGGCCTGCTGCTGGGGAGACGACGAAGAGGAGGAAAGAAAGAAAAAGGAGATATGTGGGCACCGCGGAAAACAGCCGGCGCTGGCCTCTATCCGGCGAACTCGAGTGAAAGTTTTTGGCCTCAGGGAATCAAACAACTATGCCACCCGCGAGGGAGGGAGAAAGAAACGTGCCAAAAGGGTTGGCCTTGACTATTAATTATCGTTAGGAGAAAGCCCCGGTGTTAGCTTCGCGAGAGGTCTGGGAGGCTACCTTACTTTGGGGGGAGGAGTTTCCTCTCCAACTCCTCTCTAGTGCTAATAACTTTTGATGACTGCAAAAAGTGGCGAGGTGAGCAGGAGCAATCCTGACCCCGAAGCTCCGAGGGTGCAGGGGAGAATTTCAAGGAGCGATTTCCCCGTCCCCTCCCCGCGCAATCCGCCACCGCAGGGGCCGCGCACTCGGCCTTCCCCGCGCGCACACCACTGCTATCCGTAAAGGAGGCACGAGCCCGCTCGGTGGAATTCTGACGGGAGCCTGGGGTTCCCAAAAATGTGTCCTGAAACCGGACACAGGGTTTCAAGAGTCACTTGAACGCAGCAACACGAAGACTTCTTTGCGGCGCGACACATCGCCCAGGCCCGCTACTGGCCGAGACCTTCTGACGGTCCTCCCCGGGCAAACCGAGAGCAGAGGCCGGGCCTTGGCGAACCCCTGGGCCCGGCCCAGCCCCGACCCACGACACCTCATTGTCCCAGCGCTCGGGAAGGGAGTGCACGAGCGCGCGGGCGGACCCTGTCGCTGCCCCACTCGGAGAACAGCTGCGGAGCGTCGGTCCCCATTAGAAGGGTTCCTGTTCCCGCCGGCCGCGGCCCGGGGCGGCGCAGGGGCCACTCACCGCCACCCCTGCCCGCCTCAGGTGCGCGCGGAGGGCTACGTGGGGCGGACTCCGACCCATCCCCGGCAAAGTCATGTTGAAAAACGATTCTGCTACCATCGCTCGGCCTGGTGGCTCCGGTCTGAGACCACGACAACTGTGTGTTGGGGGGGAGGGGATCGGTAATTGCACTCCCAGGGGTTTTTTTGTTTTGTTGTTGTTTTTGTTTTTGGCTGAGTGGGGGAGTGATTAAAAAGAAAAAGGAATCCTGGAAGCTTTTGGACGAGGCCGAGGACGGAGCTGCTCTTGGCTGGGGGCGAGGGGGCCGAAAAGAGCGAGCGGCGAGAGCCGGGCGGGACGAGACGCCCGCGCTCCCAGCCTCCCCGGTTATCCGCTCGGGTTTCCGCTCACGTTCAGCGCGGGCGGGCAGAGGCTCGAGCCGCGGCCGCCGGCCCTGGCAGACCCGCGAGCGAGCGGGGCTTCCGGCGCGCGGGCCCAAGGAGGCGCCTACCTTTTAAATATAGTTGTTTCAATCCATCCATCTAGCTACGTCTGCATCTTTTTGTCTCAGACTCTAAAAACGTCCTTGGGATCCATCCAAAGGACCCTAACCAAATGGAGGAGGAGGGGGCCCAAACCACAAAGATCGTGGGGCCAAGTCCAGAACAGCGTTGACATAAAAACAAAGCCACACACAAACCCCCTCCAAAACACCCCAGCTTAGACTCGCAGGGTTTCGACGACGTTTTGCAGAAGCGGCGGCCCCCAAGAGCACGCTCTCTCCCTCTCTCCCACTCCCGCTTTCATCTCCAGATCATACATCGTTTTTGCAATGGTCGTTATTACACACTTCAAAATTCGTAAGAGAAAAAAATACATCAGCCTACAGAAGAGCTCCACGTTTGCAGAGGTCCATCCGGTCGGTCTATTGGAGGTATTGGGGTAATGGCAGACAGACAGAGGGACACACAGATATGGATAAAGATAGACAAGACAGACGGACACTTACCTTACAGTCGCATGGGAGGTTAGAGAAAAAATCAAATTATCCTTCAAAATTCCAAATAACCAGCTATCCTAAAAGAAACCAAGAGTATTGAGTTAGAAACCTTGCAGTCTTCTCCCCTCCATAAAAAGTCAAACACAACCAAAAACATTAAAAAAAAAAAAGAACAGAAAATGAAGAAAGGGGCTAGAGTTCAAAACACGCATGGGCCCCTTCGATACATACAAAGTAGACGTGGTGAGTGAAGGCTGCTCTAGCGATTTTTATTTTTAATCACAGTGGAGGCTGAGTTGGAGCTGAGGTCGGTCCCGCTCTCAGGGAGATTTGCTGAGAAAGCGCCTCTCTGGCAACTTTTTGACGCAAACTCTCCAACCAATGGCAGGGAGAGAATGATTGACACATCTAAGCCAGAGGGAAAATAATAAAAACACACAACAGGGGGAGGAAAACAGGCCGCTGCTGCACTGGGGGACGAGCAAGCAACAAATCCAGGCCTCCGACATTACCAGAATGTTCTTGAAAGACACTGGACTCCGCTTAAAATATACATTATGGGCTGGAGCATGTGAACTAATTGTATAATTAAGATGATGGACAGGAGGCCTCCCCTTCTTTTCCTCTTCCTTTACTCCTTTCCTTTCCCTCTTTCCTTTTCTGTTTTTTATTTTAAGGAATGGAAGAAAGGAAACCCATACAACGTAAGATAGGAAGATAAAAATACTTAAGTAAAGGCTGGAGAAGGGTGGGTGTGGGGTTAACTGGGTTATCGCATTCAACGCCACGAGTAAGTGTTCGGATCCGAGGCAGAAAGAAAGTCGGGTTGGAGCCCGAAACCACGACTGTGTCATCTCGAACAGGGCCAGACCGCGCTGAGGGCCAGAAAGGGTAAAGGAAGGAGGCCTGGGAGTGAGGTGTGGGCACCTAGGGAAGAGAGACAGATAAACAAGTCCAAGAACAAACTATTTATAAAACCTCAGTGTCTTCTCTATTCCCTATGCCCTAATGAATATCCTCTGGTCCCCGAGCAAGCGACCCGGACTTTCGGTATGCGCGGAGGGTTTTTGGAGTTGAGAAGCCAGGGCCGGCTGCAAAGAACACGAACACCCATATCTAACCGCAGGGATAGTTTGGGGGAAGCAGCGGGGACCAGGTCAGCCCTCGCTGGATGCGAGTGTGGGGTCGGCAAGTTGTAGGGGAGGAAGCGAATGAGGGAGGCCCCCGCCCGGTTGGAAACAGGGTTTCTGTGTTAGAACAAACGCCACCAATCGCCGGACCGGCCTGGAGCTAACTGGGCTGGCGCCGCCCGAGCCCGGGGCTGAGAGCCCGGAGGCTGGGAAGTGTGGGGACCAGAGGACCCGAGCCGGAAAGAGTGACCCCCAGCCCAACTTTTCCGCTGGCACAGAGAGCGGGGACCTGAGAGCTTTCCAAAGGATCTGAGTCCCTAGAAAAGCAGAAACAGCTTAGGCGGAGTATGGGGGCGGGGGGGGGGGGGCGGCGAGTGGAACTACTGAGTGCGTGTGAACCGGGGTAGGGGTGGGGGTGGTGGCAGCAGAAGACGGCTCTTCCCACACAACTTCCAGTGCGGAAAAAGAAAAAAATCTCTTCCTAACCCCCCACCCCCAACCACCACCACCACCACCACTGTGGCAAGTGGGCCCAAAGAAACAGCTCGCTGCCTTTAATTTGGGGACCTATGTTAATGAAGTTGGTAATTAATTCGTCGCTTTGTTGTCGGTTCTTATACTGTATGTGTAATCAAATGTGGCCGTCCTTGGGATTTACAGCAATTAACGAATTACTGGAGTGCGCACGAGGCAGCAAGCCCTCGGCAGCCGGGCTGGGCTGTGGCTCGAGCTCGGCCTGAGGCTGGGGACTCCGTGGCCGCGGCCCCCCTCGCAGGTGTCTCTAGAGCTTTGGGCCCGGGCGGCCCCCCGAGCCCCCGAGCGGTCCCGAGCCCGCCCTGCCCGGCCCTCCGCAGCAGCTCCAGTCCCGAGACCCGCTGGCTGTCGCGTTCCCAGGAGTCGAGACTTTCTGGGGGCCCGGGCTGGGGGGGGAGGGTGAGTACGGACCTTTTCCCCTCACCCCGCCCCCACCGTACCGAAACACCTGGAGACCGCCCCCAAGCCTCGCACTGGGGCGGGGGAGGGGGGACTGACGCCCCAGGCGGTGTGGCCCGGGTGGCGCTGGCTGTCGGAGGCTCTGGTCGGGCGCGCTTGGTCTCGGTGACAATGCTTTCTATGAAGGAAGGGCAAATCCACTCCGATCGCCTGAAGCAGTCTCCTTCCTACCCTGAGAAAAGACAGTCTTTCCCCCAGTTTAATCACAATGACGTTTAAAGCATCAAAGAGCGAAAAAGAAAAATGGTCGTTGTGGATCGGGCAGAGGGGAAGGGCCGGAGGGAAGCCCTGGGGACACTGGGGGTGGGATGGGGTGGAGGAATATCAGAACACGCGCTCGGGACCTCCACGGAGTAAGTGAAAATTTTGGGCCCGGAGATCCGACCGCTGTAGTGTCCAGTGTCGGGGGAAACCCCTCAAGCCCCGCGTAGAGGCTTGCGATGTCCTCCCAGATGGCGGGGGCGGCTGAATCTCCTTGAACGTTCTGGGGTTCTGTTCGACAGGGGCAGCTTTCTGCGCGGTGGGGCGTGGGAGGGCTTTTCCCCTTCCCGCGGCCAGCGGCAGACAGCTCCGGCTTCTCCTTTGCCCTCCAGTCTAATACCTTCGCAGAAATACGGGGCCAATAAACCACGAGTTGGAAATGGACAGTGTTAAATAAACAAGGGTCTCTTTAAAATTCTCATCCACTTCAGATGTCTAAAGTAAGATTGTGATGATTTTGTCACGGTTTGGTAAATTTACCCCTTTAAGAGGCTTTCATAAATCCCAGAACACACCTTCAGCCAGATTTGAATATAGATTTAGGTTTTAAAACCCAGAAGCTGGAAACACCGCTTTATCAAAGAGAATTTCCCTTTAGCTTAGCAATGTGCTGAAGCTCTTAAAAGATTGGATCTGAGGGAGAGAGAGACAGAGAGGAGAAAGAGAACTAGAGACAGAGAGAGGCAGACAGGGGGGGAAAAAGACTTTCTTTTTCTTTCTAGAGGAATTCTGCCCAGACTCGGCAGCAGTTGGTAGCAGGCAAGCTTTCTCCTGGGTGTCGCCTGGAAAAGTTGCAAAATTGCTCTTCACCTGTAAGAACATGCTCTTTATCTTCCAGTCTCTTCTTGTCAATTTGGAAATTGCAGACAGCCCGGCTCAGGTACAGTCCCCACAAACCCTATTCTAGGTCAGGACAAAAGCCACTGGCTTTGGGGAGAGGGGGGCTGGGTTGTTTTACTGAAAACCTTAGACGCTTGGTGGGAGAAAAAGACTCCTTGGATGAAAAGTCTAACTCTTGATTTTCAGTAAGTTCTTGAACTTCCAATATGCTTACTGTCTGTTCAGTGTATTTCCTCTATCCGTGTTTAACTTCTTTTCTGTGTCCTGTCTTTTAATTTTTTTTTCTATGAATCCAACTTACGGTGGCATGCTTTGTGTTTTAAAATAATTTTCTCTAACAAGTGGATGTTTTTTAATTACCACGTTTACAATTATTTTACTATGCATATGAGATGTAAGTATTTAGAAGTTAAATTAAGAAAACTGATACACAGGGAATCAAATTATTTGTCAGAACTTGCATGCAGTTTCCAGAGTATGGCTGATATTCATATTTTGAAATCTAGATTCATGCCTGGCACTAACTAGGCTTTCTCCACCCCACTAGCCAGGCCGGTTTAAAATATTCCAAACTTTCCCCCAAGTTTATTAACTATGGTGGGGGGGCGGGAAGTGGAGGAGGGGGAGGGAAGAGGAGAGAGATCTCTGATTCTTCCGGGCTAATTAAAAAAGAAGAACAAAACCCATATTCTGTGGGAACACAACCTCTCAGGGGGAAAGGAGCCAGTTAGACTCCCTGAACACTCACTTCAGAAATATGAAGATTAATTTCCAATCTTTTCAGTGATTCAGTGGACAGTGGGGGACCACATTTTGTCTTAGAACCACCACGATATCTAGAAAGAAGTCATTTTTCATTAGGTTTTTAGATATGTCTTTATCACAAACTTCGACAAGATTAACTTTAATTAATTTTAAACAAAGATTTAAGATTGGCAATGTAGAGAGAATTTGGGGGAAAATACAAGGCAGCAGATCACTTATGAATTAAGCTTGGGTCATTCATACCCTGCATTGCAGTTGCCTCAGAAAAGAGGGTAAGGGAGAAAGAAACGACTTCAAAGATAGGATTGGGCTGTCTGGATAAAAGAGTAGGAGGCAAACTCCAAATGCGAAAAAGAGGAAAAGAGGACCATGTTGTTCCGGAATGAAACGGATTAAGATTGTGTGACAAGTGCGAGATGTGGGGCTGTGAGACATTTATGGCAGAGTGTGAGCTGGGAGCTATGCGCCTGTCCCTAAGAGTGTGGGGACCAAGGATGTGTGCAGAGCAAGGTTAGGGTGAGGGATAGGAAGGGCAAGTGTGAGTGTGAAAGACAGAAATGTGAGGAGGTGTGTGTGTGAATGTGTTTGGAGGGTGTGGACCGGAATGTGGATGGATAGATGAAGGGTGGTGGCTGTCAGTTTACATAATTTTCATCTCCTGGTCCTGAAGTTTCCTTGAAATCAATTCTACTGCAGGCAGCAGCCTTGAGCTTACAGAGCTGATATAAAACAACCATTACAGTCCAATATCTTGCCTGTTTGCAAACTTCATTTAAAACTGGGGGAAAAAAGACCCAGGAATGGTTTTGTAAGAAAGGAAAAAAAGAAGAAAAGAAAACCACAGTGAAGCTTTAAACTAGTTTGGGTAAATCTCTAATCTTTTATTTGTAACCTTTTACAAGCTTTATTTCCCGTATATGAAAAGCTTCTTTTATATGGGCACCACAGACTTTTCCTTTGGATTTTTAATTAGAGTCCATCAATTGTAGCCATATTTAAGAATCAATATAAAGTAATCCTTCGAGATGGGATAAGGTTTTAATCGAAAATCTAATTTCCCACTCTTTGCAGATCATTTTAAGAAGCTGGTTGATTAAAAAAAAGAGTTCAATTTTTAAAAGACATAACACCTAAAACCTGGAAAAGATCATGTCTACAAGAAACCTACTGATGTTGTCTTACAAAGAAAAAGTCTGGCTGTTGTTGGGAACTTTTTTCTACTTAGAATAATTTGACTTATTTTTTTCTCAAACACTATTCTCTAATTTCGCTCCTATGAGAGTATTCACATTGAATGGGGAAAGAAAAAGATAGAAATTGTTTGTTTGAAACAGTATCTCCTATGCAAAAGATATTAACTTAAATTTTTTATTAACAAAGAAAACATGGATCTTGACAGATCTCTTTCACTACATGCTCCCAAATGCCCAAGATTAGAGAATGAATAATACACTTCTCATTTTTGTTCATGAACGCAAACTTTCCACTTTCACATCCAGGGATGAATATTTCTGAACAATTTTAAAACTTCAAAATTAGAATTTTGCAATTTTAATTTTTTTGCAACAATTGAAAAGTTGCTTATTACAAAGGCATAGAATTTTAAACAGTTCTACCACAGTCATTGGCTTTCAATTTGTCTTTTAGAAAAGGAAAAAAATGAAAGCAAGAAAGGAAAGAAACAAATAAAAACTAATTGTAAGTGCATAGTCCAGACACTTTTGCTCCTGAATGATCAGGCAGAGGCATTTGTTCAAAGGCCGCACATTATCTAGATGTGCACAGTGCCTTTTCTACATTCACCGCTTAGTTTGAGATCTGCAAATCATCTGTAAGCTAGAGAGGACCCCAAAAAAGTTTACAGGCAAATTTTAGGATTCAATTTTTATTTTTATATCCGTTAGGTGAATTTAAAAAAAATGAACTCATCATACTTGCTTCTTAAAATCGGAATGAAGTGGGTTTGAACATATTTGATACCTATGCTTTTCTTTTATCTGCAGAAATTTCAATTTATTTAAAAGCCTGGCGTTTAATGCACTACATGACCGCATGAATTTTAGAGAAACTCTCTTGTATTTCTCCGTAATCGCGTCTAATGAAAACCTGGGATTTTCCATTATTAAAAAAAGTGAAAATATAATGCATCTTCATTAGGAAAATTGACTGCTGTGCTCACGACGGTTCTTAATTGAAAAGGCAACCTATTTTAATGGTGTGGTTGAGAAGAAGATTACATACTTTATCCAAACACAAAGACAATTAATAATGAGAAGCAGGCTGCTGCCATTAACTCTAATGCAGTTGCATCAATGTCAGTGAAAAGTGCTCATACCTGAGATACACGGTGCAAACTCCCCCGGCTCCCTCCTTCCCCAATTCACCCACTCTTTAATTTGAGTTTCTTAATGTGCAAGCGCCAGGGCCGGCTGTGGTCAGGCGGGCTATTTTCCGGCAAGTGCAGCGCGAGGCCAGACGTCCCCGCCCGCGGGTCGCTGGGTCCCAGGCTGCACCGCCCCGCCGGAGGCGCCCGGGCTCCGGGCTCTCTGCGTAAACCTCGCGCCCTCCCATTTGCGCGCGCGGAGCCGGGTGAGGGCGGCCGCGGCCCCCGCGCGGTGGAGGATTTGGAGGCTCAGAGCCACCTGGTACCTATTGAGAAGTTTAGCAAACCGGACTTGGCTGCCTCGGAAACTGCGTTCTGTTCTGTGCATTTACGGAAAAGTTACAGGAAAAACAATCTTTCAAAATTAAGGGTATGTTTGGTGGGGACAGTCTTGAGCGCACATGGTCATCCGGCGAATCAACCAAGTTTTCCAAAGCGCCCCCTCTCTAGCTCTCGGGCCAGGGGAGCAAAGCGTGCATGTGTGCGTGTGCGCGCGCGCGCGTGTCTCTCTGTGTCTGCATGTGTGCTCGCGAGCGCGTGTGTTCAGGGAGGGGGGACATCGTGACCTTTCCCAGACCCTAGCAGGTCCCCACCCCCGGCTGGGAGAGCACGGCAGCAGTCTCTGGTCTTTTCCCTTCGTGGGCGAGGTGCGGCCAGCAGAGACCTCGCGCCGGCCACCTCGGACCCGAGGCGGCGGGCTAGGGGAGCCAGCGCGGGAAGGGAAGACCCGGGGCTCCCACCCTTGGCGCAGAACGAGCGGCGGCGCTTGGTGCAGGGCCTGTTCCTGCGGCCGCCGGCGCTCTGGGGCGCAAGGACTCGAAGGCGCGATCTGCGCTAGCGGACCCCAGCCCCCCGGGGAGGGTACAGCTTGGGGAACGGGCAACTCTCAATCTGGATCTTTACGAGATGCTTCGGTGTTCGCGAAGGGCTAGGCCCCTTTTGCTTGGCGTCGTACTGCCCCTGGAACCGGCTCTACTCGTCTCTCCCCAGCGCAGTCTCCAAGCCGAGGCTCAGGCAGCTGGGGAAGGGGGCGCTCCCCAACAATATCATCTTCCTTCCCCGCCCCAGTGTGATCCAGGGCCCGGCTGCAGGCTAATAGGCGCACCCAGGCCGGGCCATCACTTCCCTTCACCAAGGGCAGGTAGTGAGCTGGCACCTTCGAGGAGCTTTCCAGGCTTCTCACTTGGACCACCAGCCATGCGCAGCGCCAGGGAGACACATATATTGCTGGGGGTTGAGCCTATGGAAGTTGTCTGGGAGAGAAGGGAGAGGAGAAGGTAGTCAGATTTCCGATGCTGCCCCGTGGACACGTGCAAACATTCAGCCTCCTGAAGGAGGAAGCAAGGACCCCATCCTCCAAGGCCCAACTGAATACATCCTCCTCTCTTGAGGGATAGCCTCACAGGAAAGCTCCTTCCACAAACGCCACGCTTCCCTCTGCAGCCCTCGGTGTCCTGGGGCCAGCTCCGTTGTCCCTCAGTCAACCGTACCCCACTTTCCTCCCGGCTTCCATCCATTCGTTTACAGACGTCCTGCAGTCTTGCCAATTTTGTGATTGTGCCCACAGGTTGGGAAGCCTCTCAAAGGCTCCGAAGACAAGCAGGACTGGAGTATTATTCCCCACGAGCCCCAGGCTCCTCTTCACCCTCCCTTGGGGCAGGTGGGTCTCTAAAGCACAATAACCTCCCTTTGGCGAAAGCCAGCTAACTGCTCCTTATCCTGGTCTAGGAATCTTCTCCCCTCCTTTCCGACCTCAGTCTATGACCAGCCTCCCGGAATGATGTATCTAGAGCGTTTGTTGTTGCTTTCAAATATCTTTTCCAGATTGCAAAAGTTGAGGTACTCCAGTTACTGTTTATCAACCAAGTCCTGGTTTCTGCTTTTGGTGAGGCCATGTGTGTCAGTTGGGTGTTAAGGAAGGAACCAGGTCTCCTAGACCAGTAAGAAGTGGTTCTCTTTTTGGAGTAGCTTGAACCCTAGATGTTTTACTTGCCCAACAACATAAGAGCAAACACAGACTCCCTTATATTTGTGGATCTGTTTCTTAGCATTTAACTTATGGATGCTTGGAGGCATCTTCATTAGCACGTGTGTGACTTTGGATAGCCACTCAATAATGACATTCCTAATCATTTATTGAATACCATTTAAGCTAGTTCAGCAACAGACAGTAACTCTTAGCCTAACTGGCAGTTTTCTGGCAGCTTATTCAACTAATGAACAAGCAAAAAGTGAAAGATATAAGTCCTTCCAATACTTAGCTCCTGAACATGACAATGAAAGTCATCACTTAAAGGACACACACAGACCACACCAAATATAGATCATATGCTCCAGGTTACTTTTGAAAAGCAGGGTTTTGTATTTGTTTGGTGGTTGTTTTTTTGGGTTGTGCTGTCTTGTGTTTGATAGACAAAATATGTCACAGAGACACAGAAGAAACAGGCATGGTCTATAGGTATTGAGTATCAACAGAATCATGGGCTTGAGTTTATCCTGACCTTTTCCTGCTGTTTCAACCAAAAAAACAGAAGTAGCAAAAGACCTGGATGAAGGCTTTCTCTAACAAAATGTTATTTTATGAACACTAGATAGTCACTAAGGAATAGGTCACCTCAAGTAAACCTTTTCTATGACAAACAATTGGAGGAAAATCAAACAATTCTATTACCAAAAAATATTTTTGAATGTCCTGGTAGTATTTGGTAGATATAACTTTGGTCAACTCTAGAGTTCTAATGAAGATATTCCAATAAAAGCAACAAATATTTTACATTAGACCACATATTCTTAAATCTGATTACACATTTGGATTAATGTGGTTTATTAACCAATTTGTGCATACATGGTAGAATGGATAAATTCATTTTTCATGTGCAAACATTTTTATTGAAACTAATTTATTTAAAGATGTGTGATTATCAATCCAAGAAATCTCCAGAACATAAGTACTTTTTAAAAAGTTGATTGAAACATGAACTCACATTCATTCATTCATTCATTTATTCATGTATTCATTCTACAAGCATATTGGGGGCCTACTACGAATTAGGCGATTGTCAGGTATTAATTATGTCTAGAGACTCATGCTCATGACTGGAAACTAAGTTTTATTTTCCTCATTTCAAAGAATCAAATAGTTATAATAAACATTTGATTTAAAAGTTTATATTACCCACTTTCTTCCAGACACAAATTAAACCTGAAGAGATCTGTCAGTTGCTCAAGGTTGTAAGTACTCATTTTGATCATCCGTAGTAGTGTTCTTAGGGAAAGCTGTAGGAGTTGTCTGCATGAACTGACAAAAGTAAATGACTCTTAATATTCAAATTTGATTTGTTTCTAAAAAATAAAATCAGAAGGCAAAATAAATATGATTTATTTTGTGGTTCTAGTAAAAAAATAATTTTTTGATAGGAATAGAAACAAACTTTAGATTTTACTCTATATTCTTTTGGCCAGTATTTAAAAGTTATAGAGACTTTATGTGTGTATACCATCATTACATTCTAAGAGAATGCAAAGAAAAGTATTTAAAATAATTATAAATACAATTTATTTTTAAAAACTCCCTTTCTTGAGCCAGGCATAGTGGACCATGTCTATAGTCCCAGCTACTCAGGAGGTTGAGACAGAAGGATCTCTGGAGCCCAGGAATTTGAGGCCAGTGAGACCCCAACCTCTAAAAAGAAAAAATAATAATAATTAAAAACACTTTTCCCGTTTAGAAATAGTTATTGTTTACTTATTTGTTGTTTTTGGCCATTTTGGCTTCAACTAGTTGCCAGTCCTTGTAGTTGATGGGTTTTATTGTCTTTCAAATTTAGAATTGCCCAAGTAACAACTTGCACTCAAATACAGTCTTTCTTACAAAGATTGTCTCTACCCTCGCTTTTTTAATGCTTCCCACCTTTAAAACAGACATCATCATGAAATTTTCCATAGATCATGGATGGAGTTATTGAATGTGGTGATCAAATAACAGATTAGAACTGAGTCTGTATAGAAGTGGCTAGTGTATAAAGCCTTCCTTTTTCTAATGAACTCTGGCAGGACGAAGGAGATTCTACTTCTTAAAAATCAGTCTTACTGACCTATCTCTGCTTGGATACACTAGAGTCTTTGAGCTATGTCCTCACCCATAATATTTTATCTTTTGGGTATGATTTCTGGGTCATGGCACCCATGCATATCCTGTGGTCTATAGAGAGGCCATATTGATTAATAGTCTTCATGCAAATTATTCAGAAGGTTGAGTTTTTTTAATCCTAAAAACCTCCAAAACCTCATTCTTTACGTTCCAAATATGGTCTTGTTAATTTCCTTCACAGCTAAGAAGATATGAGAGCCCCTTTGTTCTGGAGCTGCTGATTCTGGTATTCAAGGTGTTTGTTCCAGGGATTGCACTTACGATTTTAACGTGCCATAAATTCTTCAAACTAAGCCCCTATAGTCCTTATATGACCTTATAGGCTTAGATTGTTCAATCTTAAGAATGAAAAAAAAAAAAGTTTCCATGAGATTAGGTAGCTATTCGTATTATAAATATGAATTTATTAAATTTAACTGGCAAAGAGATCTATTGCAAGTAAAGAAGGTAAAAATACAGGCTTAAAATATTCAGGGCTGAGAATAGAACATTTAATTTCTGATTCTCTCTGCAGGTGGGGTATGAAATCGAATGCTAGTGTTGCTGATGCCAGAATGCTTGCCTATTTTTACACTTCCATAAGAGATGTGGGTAATAGAAAGGGATACTTATTGAAGTACAACAGGGTTTATGTAAAAATCCATTAAGCTTAAGGAGGACAGTATTTGCCTTATGGAAGAGAGTGGATCTCTTGATGCCCAAAAGGTATACGTGAAAGACAGTGAAATGAAAAGGAGATGAGAATCCAGACACTCCATCAGCAGCCTTACCCTGTGACAGACCCAGAGGCAACTCCAAAGCCACCAGGGCAACTGCCTGTTCAGTTTGCCAAAGAGCCAGATGCTGTTGCTTGGAAGAATCTCTTCCACAGCTTGATGTCTGGGTCCTGTGATTGCCATCCAAAGAACAGTGGTGGGGCATGCTGGGATGAATGCAATCCCGGCATCCCACTACAGTGTTTTCTTTTTTAAAAAGAGTAATTTTAAATCAAATAAGTTTTAAAACACACATATTATTTTTGAAAATTTAAAAAGGAAATTGGAGGATAAATAGTACAAATCAAGGCTCTATATTTGAAAAAAAAATATCCTCTTGAAACTCAATTTTGCTTATGGGTCATATTTAATTATCCCATGAGGATTGGGACATTTAGATGAGACAAAAGACCATCCACCATTTGCAGTAATGAAATAAAAATCAACACAATCTAGAAGAATGATGATAGATTTATTATTTATGTTATAGCTATGATTATTTATAATATTTATTTAAGTGAAATAAAAGATATTCAATGTTAGTTTTGCAATGAGATTTTGATTGTGGGTGACACTGAACATGTATTTAAATAAACAAAGCAATAAGGAAAATGATTAGTGACATTTAAGGGGAAAAGTCATGCCTAACAGAATATCTGATGAGTCATTAACATCTTTTCTTAAATATTATCAATATTGTCACATGAAGCGACGTCCCTCCTTTTCAAAATGTGTTAATATTTGCTATGTTGTAGCTAAGTGAATAATAACTGTTGTATGTCTTTGAGTCATTCAGACTACTTCAACAAATGAATGTAATTTGACCCAGTGTACACCCAAAATCTTTGCTCGTTTTGTGTGATCTTTTATATTTTGTAATTATAGGAATTTTTCCCCTTAATAGTCCTAGATTTTGTCTAATAGCCTGATTGTAAGTGCCTGAGTACCATAGTAAATCTACAATTTCTTTAATCATTGTGATCAATTTAATCATGGCATGATTAATGCGGCCAGGGTAATAGGTAACAGTTTAAAAGATAATCAAAATATTTGGATAGTAATAACTTACTATAGAGCAATGTTTCTCAACCAGGAGTGATTTTGCCCCCCAGGAGACATTTGGCAATGTCTGGAGACATTTTTGGTTGTCACAACTGTCATCTACTGAGTAGAGACCAGGAAAGTTGGTAAACATCTTGCAATGCAGAACAGCCCCCCACAACAAAGAATCATCTGGCCCAAAATGTCAATAAGGCCAAGGTTGAAAGATCTTGATGTAGAGAAATGGATAATATGTATAATAACATTGGCATTTTTAAACCTTTGGTGACTACCAAAATATCAACAGCTATATAGTATTACTTATCTAGATAAAAAGTTAAAAAAAATTAAAGGAAACCAAAAAACTCAGTCACTCAAATATTTTCAAATATCTTCATGTTTGGGATCATACAGACAGGGCATAAAGCATAACATTATTGTCTCTTTCTGTAAAATGTATATCTCATTCTCACTTGAATTATTATTTAAGCACATTTTGATAAAATCAATGGCACTTTGAGTTATCATGCTCCTGTTTCATAAACAGGATATTAATTCAGTGGGGAAAAAATATGTGAAAGATTTTTAGTTTTTAACCTTTTGTCAATTCTAAAAGTTCTTTGCAAAAGATTTGGAAAATATATAAACTTATAAAGGGAAAAATGAAAGGAATTTTTAATCTTACCATCTTAAGTTTTTAGTTTCTCTGAACTCAAACTTGTACATATGGGCATTGATTTCTTAATACAGAAAAAATACTGTTCAACAAACCATTTCGTTTTAGTTACATTTTCATGATATTAACTCCTCTGTTGAGCGCAATTTTTGGTAGTTTTCATAATTTTTCTGTCAATACCAGTTTGTCTTTCTCCCCCCTTTTTTTGAGTGTGGGTTTATTGGAATATTTCTTTTTTCGTTTTCTCTTCTTTTCTCTCTCTCTCTCTCTTTTTTTTTTTTTTTTTGAGACAGACTCTCACTCTGTTGCCTGGGCTAGAGTGCCGTGGCATCAGCCTAGCTCACAGCAATCTCAAACTCCTGGGCTCAAGCAATCCTCCTGCCTCAGCCTCCTGAGTAGCTGGGACTACAGGCATGTGCCACCTTGCCCAGCTAATTTTTTCTATATATTTTTAGTTGCCCAATTAATTTGTTTCTGTTTTTTTTTTTTTTTTTTTTTTTGAGACAGAGTCTCACTTTGTTGCCCAGGCTAGAGTGAGTGCCATAGCGTCAGCCTAGCTCACAGCAACCTCAAACTCCTGGGCTCAAGCGATCCTTCTGCCTCAGCCTCCCGAGTAGCTGGGACTACAGGCATGCACCACCACGCCCGGCTAATTTAGTTGGCCAATTAATTTGTTTCTATTTATAGTAGAGACGGGGTCTCGCTCTTGCTCAGGTTGGTTTCGAACTCCTGAACTCAAAGGATCCGCCCGCCTCGGCCTCCCAGAGAGCTAGGATTACAGGCGTGAGCCACCGCGCCCGGCCTGTTTCTGTTTTTAGTAGACATGGGGTCTCGCTCTTGCTCAGGCTGGTTTGGAACTCCTGAGTGATCCACCTGCTCGGCCTCCCAGAGTGCTAGGATTAGAGGTGTGAGCCACCTCACCTGGGCTCTTTTCCCTTTTTTTGTAGTAATGTGGTCAGTTATACTAAATAGAAGGCATCTCCCCATGGAGAAACTAGCTTGAACGACACACCATCATCCTGCCTTATCTGTTTGTATCTCATGGGGCTAGTATTCTTTAACACTATGTATGACTTGTCTGCTAGTAATCTTTTCTTAATTCAGATGTTTATGCTGCAGAGCTAACGTTGTTTAACAGGTAATACATTTGCCTCAGTTAAATCTATGAGTGATAAGGCAAGACTAGGGTGGTAGTTACAGTTACCAGTGGGTCTAGGAAGGGAAACACAGGAACAGGAAGCCCAGGAAGAAGGAAAAGGAGTCCAATATAAAGAAATTACAGAAGCAAGAAGGACAAATGAAAGTTAATGGAATAAAGTACAGCCTTTAAATAACAAATTGAGCAACAATAAGGTTGTATTAGCATTTGGGCCATGCTATCATCTAAATGTTTGTATTCCCCTAAAATCCATATGTTAAAATTTTAACCCCTAACATGATGGGGACTTTGGGTTCCTACCTCTTAATCAGGTCCTGACGGGGGAGTCCTCATGAATGGGATTAGTGCCCTTATAAAAGAGATCCCAGAGAGACCCTTGCTCCTTCCATCTTGCTGTGAAGCACGCAGCAAAGAGATGCCTTCTATGAGCTAGAAAGCAGGCCTTTGCCAGACACCCAGTCTGCCTTGAGCTCGGACTGCCCAGCCTCCAGAATGGTGAGAAATAAATTTCTGTTGTTTTTAAGATACCTGGTTTAAGTATTTTGTTATAGCAGCCCAGGTAGACTAGGATGGGCAGTTACATAAGACAAAACCTTTGCTTTATTTAAACAATATTTGGTTTCGTCCTCAGACCTATTATTACCTTTTGTACCTTTTGTCAGGGAAGCAGAGGAAAGATTGGAAGTGACCCATAAATTTCAGGATCAATTTTTCCAGGATTTTTTTTTTTTAATAAAAAAAGAGGCTATGTTGCCCAGGCTGGAGTGCAGCGACTACTCACAGGTGTGAGCCCACCACTGATCAGCGTAGGAGTTTTGACCTGCTCTGTTTCCGACCTGGGCTGGTTGACCCCTCCTTAGACAAACTGGTGGTCCCCTGCGTTCCTCGGAGGTCGCCATATTGATGCTGAACTTGGTACAGACGCCGGATCGGCATAGTTCACTGTAGCTTACAACCCTACTGCTAAGTAATCCTCCCGCCTCAGCCTCCAGGCCCTGGCCACCACACCTGCCTGTACCAGGACTTTGAAACCAGGGTTAGCTTTCAAGCTACCTCAAGTTCTGTCTTGAACAGTTGATAATGACGATTTTCTGAAATGCCCCCACCCTTTGATATAAAACAAAAGCTTCACTGCACAGTTTTGAGAAGTCCAATGCGCTATCCATTGCGCTACAGAGCCACCTCTGCACAGTTTTTAGAACAGACCTTCTTTCCTTTTTCACTAAATAGGTCTCATTCTTGGGTAATTAATATTCAAACAGTAACAGGCCTATCTGGGGATGTTGCTTATTATTATTGCTTGTTTGTTTTCTTTTTACATACTCTGAGCAACAGGATTTAGAAGTCTACCCTCTTGTGTCCACAAGTTTGGGCACATAAAAGCAAACATAAAATAGAGGGTTTTGTTTTTGTTTTTATTTTTGTTGTGGTTTTTTGTTTTTTTTTTTTTAGCAAAGACCAAGTTAGGAGTGCATAAAGTGGGTTTTATTAAAGGTTGCAAAAGGTTCAGTTGAAAGAGAAATGAAACATACTGTGGAATGAATATGTCCAGTTAGTAAAAGATAATATAAAGGTGCAAAGGAAGTGTGGACCTTTCTCATGGTAACGAATAGACAAACCCTTTCGTCAGTAAGGATACAGAATTATTTGTTCTGGTTGTGTTTTGGGTCTTCTTCCTCATCATCTGATTATGGGCCTCCTCTACGTCTTGTCCTGGCCATATCAACAGCTGGCCCATGGTAGCCTGGCTACTTCTTGGAATCAGGACTGATTAGGAGTAACAGAGAAATCCCAGTCTCTGGGTATTACTCAAAATTTGAAATTTAATGTCAAGTATCTTCATCAACTTATCTACATCTCTAACTATTTCTGTTCATATTTATTATGCAAAGATCAGAGATGGCTGCTTATTTAATTCTGTGGTTGTCTGTAAATTTCTATGACTGCCAATTATAAAACTCATTTAATTTTGTTCTGCTGCTATGGAGGAAGGGGTCTATACATCCACCCCAATGTTGATAAGAAGTGAATGGTAGCTGCTATGAGCACCAGCCTAGAGGACTTTTCCTTTTCTTTCAATCACTTATAAATACATCCTTGACTTAAGACTGTTTCTTTTCATATTCTTACATGCACTTTCATCATTAACTAAAAAATTAACTGAAAAACCATGTGCTTCTTTACTGGAGTTTTGCATTTCATATGAGACCCATTTGTATATGTTTTGTATACATAACATCTAAATTCTTCCCAGAATATTTTAATTTAATTTTGTTTGTTTGTTTTTTTGTTTTTTTTTTTTGAGACAGAGTCTCGCTTTGTTGTCCAGGCTAGAGTGAGTGCCGTGGCGTCAGCCTAGCTCACAGCAACCTCAAACTCCTGGGCTCAAGCGATCCTCCTGCCTCAGCCTCCCGAGTAGCTGGGACTACAGGCATGCGCCACCATGCCCGGCTAATTTTTTCTATATATATCAGTTGGCCAATTAATTTCTTTCTATTTATAGTAGAGACGGGGTCTCGCTCTTGCTCAGGCTGGTATTGAACTCCTGACCTTGAGCAATCCGCCCGCCTCGGCCTCCCAAGAGCTAGGATTACAGGCGTGAGCCACAGCGCCCGGCCTCTTGTTTGTTTGTTTTTTGAGGGAGTGTTTTTTTTTGTTGTTGTTGTTGTTTTTGAGACAGAGTCTCACTCTGTTGCCCAGGCTAGAGTGCCGTGGTGTCAGCCTAGCTCACAGCAACCTCAAACTCCTGGGCTCAAGCAATCCTCCTGCCTCAGTCACCCAAGTAGCTGGGACTACAGGTGTGTGCCACCATGCCCAGCTAATTTTTTCTAAATATTTTTAGTTGGCCAATTAACTTCTTTCTATGTTTAGTAGAGACGGAGTCTTGCTCTTGCTCAGGTTGGTTTCAAACTCCTGACCTTCAGTGATCCGCCCCTCTTGCCTTCCAGAGTGCTAGGATTACAGGCGTGAGCCACCTCGCCCGGCCCTTCTCAGAATATTTTTAAAAAGAAAAATAAAAGGAAACACAGCATTCACAGACCCAGGAGGCACTGTACTCTCAGGATTGAGGTTGTTTTTTCTGAGACAGGGTCTTGCTCTGTCGCCCCAACTGGAGTATAGTGGCATCATCATAGTTCACTGCAGGCTCCAACTCCTGGGCTCAAGAGATCCTCCTGCTTCAGTCCCCAAGCAGCTGGGACTACAGGACACACCACTATGCCCTGCTAACTTTTAAAAAAAAACTTTTTTGTACAGACAGGGTCTCGCTATTGCCCAGGCTGGTCTCAAAGTTCTGGCCTTAAATGGTCCTCCCACCTTGGCTCTCAAAGTGTTAAGAGTACAGGACCTATCTTGGTCAGAGTTTTTTACAATACAAAGGATGTGAAGACCCCAAAGTAAATAGAAAAAGCTATTATGTTAGAAACGTTTTATGGACATCTCTATGAGCATTGCACATAGTTAAGGGACAGGTTTGTTAAACTTGAAGAATGGCTAAATTTGATGGTGCAATTAGTATCTTGAAAAGCACAGGTGTTTTCTAGAAGAGATATTTTGATAGTAGTTTTCCATAACTAGAGATATCAAAGATGATGAAAGAACTTAACATAGGAGCTACTTAAGCTGAACATACAGACATACAACGCCAACTTAACCATTCCAGTGGTCAAACATGGAAATATGTTTATTGGCAAACTTATGTGGAATCCCTGTTTGGAGATCTCTAAGAAGAGATTTGTAAGCTTTGGTTAAGTACCTTTATTTACACCTGCCTGGAGGAATCAAACAATTTCTTAAGTTTTCTTCCAGTTCTTATTCTATGATACAAATACAATTTTAAAATTATTTTTATTAATAGCTGAAGGAAATATTTATTTCCAACCAGTTAGTCCTAAGAAGGCCTTCTCATGTTTTGAGGCTGTAAGCTGTTTATGCTGGGAAGATTTACCAGCCTTAAAATTCTCCCTTGACAACGCTCAGAGTCCCAGAATGCATAGTTCTTGGATATTTTTTGGTATGTACTTTAAAATACTTTTTCTTGTTCGTTATAGTCTTAGCACTATTTAGAATTTATTTACAAACTTTTCTTACATGCCGTAGGTTAGGTTTTTTTTTTTTTTTTTTTTTTTTTTTGAGACAGAGTCTCACTTTGTTGCCCAGGCTAGAGTGAGTGCCGTGGCGTCAGCCTAGCTCACAGCAACCTCAAACTCCTGGGCTCAAGCGATCCTCCTGCCTCAGCCTCCCGAGTAGCTGGGACTACAGGCATGCGCCACCATGCCCGGCCAATTTTTTGTATATATATTTTTAGTTGGTCAATTAATTTCTTTCTATTTTTGGTAGAGACGGGGTCTCGCTCAGGCTGGTTTCGAACTCCTTACCTTGAGCAATCCGCCCGCCTCGGCCTCCCAAAGTGCTAGGATTACAGGCGTGAGCCACCGCGCCCGGCCCGTAGGTTAGGTTTTTATCCTTCACAGCCTAGCACAAACATTTAAAAAAATCTAAACCACTTGTTATGTCTTGAACTCTTTTTAAAATGCTAATTTTGGCCAGGTGTGGTGGTGCTCGCCTTAATCCCAGAAATTCAGGAGGCTAAAATGGAAGGATCTCTTGAGCCTAAGAGCTGGAGAGCAGCCTAGGTAACATAGTGAAGAATTAGACTGGGAAAAAAACCACAAAAAAACCAATTTCCATTGTCTGAATTATCTGTCCTGAAGGGATCCTCCTACCTCTACTTCCCAAAGTCCTAGGATTATAGGCGTGTCTGGCCTATTTAAATTATCATATTGTAAAATTGATTTTTTTTTGGTATACAGTTCTTTAAACATATGTGTAGATTCATGTGACCACCACCACAATCTGGACACACTGAACTCTTTTAATGTAAGATACCCTCCATATTTTAACAACTCTGCCATTGAAATTCATTCTTTAAACACATAGTGGAATATATTTACTAGAAAAATATAAAGTAATAAGTGTTGATGCACAATTTATTGCTTTACTCAAGATATTCTTAAAAGATCCAAGTTGCTGGATCAGATCCACTGTGTTCAAATAAATTTTATACAATTCTTTAGTATTATAACAACTGCCATTATTAACAATGGCATATATACATATCCATATCAGTATGAATATCAATTCCCCATAATTTCGAAGACTTCACAGTGTCTCATAAGGTTTTTAACTTTTTAAAATCTGATTTAAACTATGACATGAATTTACAATCAGATTATTATTAGTATAACTTAGGATATTTTCACTTATATGCTTGGTATAGAATCTACCCTGATTCTGTTTTATTTTATTCTTTCTTTAAAAGTTGCTTAAGACAACAATATAGATAACAATAATATAGGTAAGATAGCATTGATTTTTGGTTATATTGTCTCTATAGATAGATGAAAAGATGTGTTTATAATTTTTAAATAGCCAAATTGAAAAAGTCAAGGATTTGTGCTCCAAAAATTACAGCCAACACACTGAATTATATTCTGTTAAACATGCCCCTTTCTTTCCATCTCTTCTTCAGAAAGGTAGGTTGCTATAAGACAGTAAACATAAGAGGGTTAAAAATACCTGGAAATTTAGTACCTAGTGTCAGAGAAGATACCATAATAGTCAAATGTAATGAGGTTAGATTGTGTGTATTCCAATTTTAGTCATTTGCTTTCAAAGCTATTATTTCACTGTTACTGATAACCTCTCTTCAGTGTTTTTTTTTTTAAATTACCATTAACATTCACTCACTTTCTGCAGGTTTTGAACAATTTTTTAATCCAACAAGCTATTTCACCTTACACAATAGATGTGGTCTTAGCCAATAATCTTCATTGTTAACAACATCCAATGGCTTTTTAACAATTATATGACATCCATTGTGTTCCATTTTCTTTCTATGGCAGTAATGCCCTCTCAAGCATTCCAACTAGTAAGGTACACAAGGTATCGCTTTCATAAAGCTATGCTAGCTGTCTGTAATTCAATTATTCAACTCAAAGACTTCCTCCAATGCTGCAGAATTGTCCTGATACTTCCCCATTTCTGATGTTAACTTGAGCTGTTTGTGGTTGCTTGGATTGTAAAATGTTTCTTTATCTATTTTGCTGGTTTTTAAAAACCATTTTACTTGTCATAAAGAAATGGTTTCAGATTTTTTTTTAATCCTTAAGAATGACCATAGAAGTTATAGGTAGCTGTCATTTGTATAAGTATAAAGAAAAGCATCTCGGAGGAAAAAATATCAGCATCTCTATTCATGAAGAAAGCTCAAACGGTACCACCCGTGCCAGCGCTTACTGCTACCCACCACCTCCTTCTTTCTAGGAGTAAATCTTATTTGTGCCATTGATTATTTACTTATTATCTGTAGAGAGTGGGCAGGCTAGCATTACCTGAACTCCAAATACACTCAGAATGCAGGAAAGATCAGAAACTATAGTAGTCCCCCTTTATCCATGGGAGATGCAGTCTAAGACGTCCAGTGCATACTTAAAACTTTGGGTAACACTGAGCCCTACATATACTATGTTTTTTCTTTACATACATACCTATGATAAAGTTTAATTTATAAACTAGGCACAGTAAGAAATTAACAGCAATAAGTACTAAAATAGAACAATTATAATAATATACTGTAATAAAAGTTACGTGAATGGGATCTATCTCATTCTTTTTCTCTGGAATTTTCCATTTGACATTTTTGGACCTCAGTGGATCTTGGGTAGCGGAAACCACATAAAGGGAAACCCCAGCTAAGGGGGAACTACTGTGGAGAATATTAAACCCCTCTACATTTTATAGTATTTACATTTTGAAAACCCTCCTGGCTTTGCCCCAATAAACATTTTGGGGGTGTTTACCATGTTCCAGAAACTAGCCATTAAAGATACAGTTCCTTGGTTTGATCCAGTTCCAGAAGGGAACAATGGAGAGTTTGACTCAGCCTGAACCTCACTTGGTTTAGACAAGAACGAAATGAAGTGTAATCTTCCAATCCATTCTAATGAATCCACAACAGGTGCTCACTAAATGCCTGTTGACCGAACAAATGAGATAAGTAATTAAAATGAAGAAGTGCTATAAATTGAAGCAGCACATAAGATGGTCACTTATACTAATTTCTAAAATCTAATAATTTGGCGGACTCACTAGGAGGGCAGGAACTGGGTCTGTCTTGTTCCCTGAAATAATTCCAGCACCTAGCACAGAACCCGGCTCAGAGCTACAGCACAATCTATACCCGAAAAATATGGTAGATTAATAAATAAACACATATCTGAGTATTTTTATAGTAATGTCGCTTGGAGTGGTGACCCCTCTCTACCCTTGGGGGTTGCAGTTACCATTAAGTAGTCCCTCAGACTCTTAATGACTATTTGTTGTAAGTGCTTCTTGACTTTTCCTCACTTTAATTTCTTCTGAGTCCCAGATGTGCCGTTGTTTAAATAGCTTAACAATAAGGATGGGAGGAAAATCATGTCCTGCATCACCTTTTGAAAGGCAATCCATGAGAGCAACGCGGTGCAGATATAGGGCTTCTGTTGCCAGCCTCTGGCCCAGGTTGTGTGTCCCCGCGGTGGGCTTGGTGCCACTCACTGCAGTGTAGGTGGCTCCTGGGCTCCTTTTACTTTTGTTCCTTTCTTCAAGCATTCCAACTTCTGTTCCCACCACCATTAAAATCATATTAAGTCATTCTGAAGTGCTTCCCATAAACACCAAATGAGAAGTACAACCGTGAGAACAATTATCTACCTGTGCAGAATAGGTTATTATTTTAATTTGTAATCTGAGTGACATTCATTTTAGAGAAGAGAGTATTGGGGTGTGCACCCTCCCCACACGCCCCATTTGCTCAACAAAGAGTGGCGCACTTTCTTTTTCCTTAATAGGTAGCTTTAACCGCACTGCCTTGTTAATTATGATACCTGAGGGTAAATTCCTATTTACTGGCTTTGAAAAATGACATTTTTTATTTGCCATTGGACACAAAGAGAGATCTAGGTTCGAAATTATTTTATGGCTTATAGAAGCTGCAAATCAGACAAGATTAATATTGCTAGATGATGAATATGTGGCAATTTTAACTTTAAAGTAGGCAGGTCTCCTTGCACAGTGCATTACATTTATACAACCAGATTTCTCACCTACTCAGCTTTCAGTGTAACAATCCCTGCCTCTGCGAGGGGATCCAAGGCTTGCAGGTGTCTCTAAGATCTGGGAATACCTACTGCAATCCAATTGTGGGTGAGGTGCTCTGTGCAACAAATCCTGGTGTTTATATTTAGAAAGAAATAGAAAAGGATTGTTAGCACTGATGGCACCCTGCTGACCTGAAGAGGGAGTTTGTGATGAGAGAGTTTTCAGAATCTTGTGTGCCTGAGATAGATGAATTCTTTTCACTTGAACAAAAGATTATTTATGATGAAAACCTTAACCCATATGCTCTAAGACAGACTGAAATATAAAAGGAGAAAGGACTCTGAAAAACATGGATGAAAAAATGTTTTAAACATGTGTGCAAGGAATAGAATTATGCATATGCTATCTTCAGTTGGAGTATTTGTTCCAATTTGTGAAATTCTTTTTTTGTTTTAAAGGTTTTGCTACTGCTAAATATACCTAGATATCAATATGCAGAGGTACCTTTGCCAGCATCCAGTTTCTAATTGTAAGTGCAATATTCTAAGCAAATTTTTACTGCAGATGATGAAATTAAGCTGGTACATTTAGTTTTTCTTCCATAATGATTATTGTGGATGCTGTATAAAATTAAAAGTACATGGGTTTTTTTCTTTTTCTTTTCCTTTTCTTTTTTTGTTTTGAGACAGGGTCTCACTCTGTTGCCCTGATTAGAATGCAGTGGTGTCATCATAGCTCATTGCAACCTCACACTCCTGGGCTCAAGCAATCTTCCTGCCTCAGCCTCCCAAATAGCTGGGACTACATGCATGAGCCACTATGCCCAGCTAATTTTTCTATTTTTTGTAGAAACAGGGTCTTGCTCTTGCTCAGGCTGGTCTTGAACTCCTGATCTCAAGTGATTCTCCTGCCTGGGCCTCCCAAAGTGCTAGGATTATAGGCATGAACCACTGAGCCTGGCCTAAAAGTACATGTTTTGAACATAGTTAACACCACTGTAGCATTCCAAATTGTGGGAAAAACACTTTTTTCCTTTGGAAGTTTGTACAGATGAAAAAATATGCTTTGGACTGAAATATGAGATAAGGAATCATAATTAAGAAATATAATTTGGAATTATTTAAACATTTTAGAAAGTATTCTGAACCCCAAGAAATTACAAATTTATAAACAATAAAATTAACTTGGTTTTTGTTATTTCCCATCACCTTTATCGATAAGTAAGAAACATGATCTATTTTTTCATTGTTATTGGGCAAGCTGTAGGTATTTCAGCAAATTAAGCAAAAAAAAAAAAAAAGGTGGCTTGATATGACAATTTAGGCCTTTTAAATGTAGTTGATAGTATATAACAATTTCAAGTAAAACATTATTTGAAATAATTATTTAAAAATTATCTCTAATTCTATGTATGATTAAGGTAGGCAAGGCTGCAGTAATGAATAGACCCAAACAAGTAATGGCTCAAGACAATGGAAGTTTATTTCTCACTTATGCCAGAGTCTTGAGAAGATTAACATATTGATCAGTAGTTCTCCTCTATGCACTCATTCAGGGTACCAGGCTGACGGAAGCTCCACCATCTTCAAATTGTGGCTTTTCTAGTCACCATGGTTATCTCCATCACAGCCAGCTGCAAGGGAGAAAGAGCACAGAGAAGTGAGAACAGGGGGGCATTATGGGCCAGGCCTGCAAGTGGCACACAGGACTTCTCATTTCATTGGCTGGAACCCAGTCACATGGCCACCTAACTGCTATTGTAGTCTAGCCCTGTGCTTAAGAAAAAGGGTATGTAGACTTTGATTAATAGCCAATAGCTTCTACATCAGTCTAGCATCCTCCTAGCCTAGCAGAGTGTGTGTGATGCATAATATTCCCTTGATTAATATTTCTTGAACTGAGTATGTATATATTATTTTCCAAATGTGTATCTACTTCTACAATGTAGCAATAGGACAGTCATGCTATTGCCTGTCTTGCTATTGTGACTTCATAGTTTATTATCTGTTCAGGTAGTTATTAATACTTATATCTCAATTTTTTACAAAAAGAATTAAAGATATAATAATGTGGCAAGATAAAATAACTTGTCATTAACTAATAAATATTTTTCTATGGTTCTGAATAAGCTTCATAATTGCAATGCTGCAATTAAATTTTTTAAGGCTCATACCTAATATTGACATTTTTGCTTTTATACATATGATATAACATAAAGTGAATATTTTTGTGTACATAGATGTTTACTTGGTCGAAGGAATTTTTTAGAATAAATTCCTCTAATTGAAAATATTGGATCAAAAGGAATAAACAATCACATGATTTTTGGTGAGATATTTACAGTTTTGGTAGAGATGAGTGCAAAGCTCAAAGAGGCTGCAACCTTATCAACTTGAATGGCATTTGAAACACATTTCTCTGCCTAAAATGTGCAAAGTGGTATCACTTGTTTTAATTTCTATGTCTTTGATTGTTAGTGACATTTCCTTACGGCTTTTAACCTCTTTTAGGAAGCACTTCTTACCTATTTGGATTTGGTGACTTATTGGGTGCTATCATTAAATGTGCTACGTAGAAGTAAAATTTTCATTTAAAAAAATGTTAAAGAAAATACAAATCCAGGGTTCGTCATTTGGAATTGGGGTATTTTTAAGAATCCATGGACTCTTCAAGATGCTTCAAGTCATCCTGAAATTGTGGACAAAATGTGAATAGGTACTTTTATGCATTTTTCTGGGCATTGAGTGCATATTTTTAAAAAAATCAGATCCTCTTCCTGATTCCGTTCTACTTCCTCTTCCTGAGCAACATAAAAATGTGGTTCTTTCAGAAACAAATAAAACCCCTCCCCAAAAATTATAACCTTCACTCTAGGACTTTAGAGTCCATTGGATGCTAATGAGACATCAGAAGTGCCTGATTTCTGAGTTTTAAAAAGCAGAATTGGCCGGGCGCGGTGGCTCACGCCTGTAATCCTAGCTCTCCGAAGGCCGAGGTGGGCGGATCATTTGAGCTCAGGAGTTCGAAACCAACCTGAGCAAGAGCGAGACCCCGTCTCTACCATAAATAGAAAGAAATTAATTGGACAACTAATATATATAGAAAAAATTAGCCAGGCATGGTGGCGCATGCCTGTAGTCCCAGCTATTCAGGAGGCTGAGGCAGAAGGATTTCTTGAGCCCAGGAGTGTGAGGTTGCTGTGAGCTAGGCTGACGCCAGGGCACTCACTCTAGCCTGGGCAACAAAGTGAGACTCTGTCTCAAAAAAAAAAAAAAAAAAAAAAGCAGAATTAAGTGCACAGCAAAGGAAACAATCAACAAAATGAAAAGGCAACCTATGGAATGGGAGAAAATATTTGCAAACCATATATCTGATAAGGGGTTGATGTTCAAAATATATAAGGAAATCACACAACATAATACGAACATATTAGGAACATAATAAGAACAACAAAAACCCCAAATAACCAAATTTAAAAATGTACAAAGTACCTGAATTGACACTTTTCCAAAGAAGACATACAAATGGCCAACAGGTATATGAAAAGGTGGTCAACATCATTAATCATCAGGAAAATGCAAATCAAAACCACCTGAGACTCACAACTGTTAGGATGGCTATTATCCATAAGATAAGAGATAACAAGTGTTGGCAAGAGTGTAGAGAAATGGGAACCCTTTTACACTATTGGTGGGAATGTAATTGGTACAGTCAGCATGGAAGTTCCTCAAAAAAATTAAAAGTAGAACTACCATATAATCCAGCAATCTGACTTCTGGGTATATTCCTAAAGAAAATGAAATCAGTATATTTAAGAAATATTGGCACGCCCATGTTCATTGCAGCATTATTCACAATACCCAAGATATGAAAATAACCTAAGTGGCCATCAATGAATGAATGGGTAAAGATAATATAGGATTATTCAATCCTAACAAAGTAAGAAATCCTGCCATTTGTGACACCGTAGATGAACCTGGGGGACATTATGTTCAGTGAGCTAAGCCAGGTGCAGAAACACAAATACTGTATGATCTCACTTATATGTGGAATCTAATTCATAGAAGCAGGGAGTGGTTGCCAGGGGCTGGGAGGTGGAGAAAACGGGCAGATGTTAGTCAAAGAGTACAAACTTTGAGTTCTAAGATGAATAAGTTCTGAGGATCTAATGTGCAGTATGATGACTATAGTTAATACTATATTATACACTTGAAATTTTCTAAGAGAGTGAGTTTTAAGTATTCTCACCACACACGCAAACACACACACACACTGGTAACTATGTGTGGTGATGGATATGTTAACTAATTTGATTGTGGCAATTATTTTACAATGTGTCAGTATACAAATCATCACATTGTACAACTTGAGTATATGCAATTTTTATTTGTCAGTTACACCTCAGTGAAGCTGGAAAAAGTAACTTGTTTTAAGTGAGATTTAAATAAACTCCATATGTTTTGCTTGATTGGGAAAAAAAACCACTAGCTTAGAGAAAGTTCTTCTTTTAATTTTATTAAGAGTCTGTGGCTCAGTGACTCACAGATACTGGCTGCATGTGACTAACATCTCTAAGTTTTAGGAACTTTGTATAAAACTTTGTTCAACAATAATGTGTTGTTATTTTTAAAGGATTATTTCAAACATCAGAAGACACAGAACAAAATAGTGGGAAAAGTAAAAAAACAATAGTATCAACAAGAGAAAGAAAGCCCTTGGTTCATAGTAAATTTTAGAATTGAACAGAGTTACAGCTGGAGGCAGAAGTAAAGAAGAGGCAGAAACACAAACATGGGAGAGAGGTGAACATTTTGGGTCCTACGCTTATAATAAATGAGGAGGGGAATGATGATATGGTGATTTTCATCTCTCAGTAGACATATACCCCACTGAAATGCAGGCTCTGTGGTGGCAGGAATGTTGCCTGATCTTGGACGCACCGAGCACTTAAAACAGTACCCATTATAGTGGTGGGCATTTAGGCATTATGGAAAAAAATTTGTGAGCCAAACAATTTCCAAGTGGGAAAAAATATATACCTTAAAACCTCTTTGGAGTCCGGGTGCGATGGCTCACACCTGTAATCCTAGCACTCTGGGAGGCTAAGGCGGGCAGATTGCTCGAGGTCGGGAGTTCGAAACCAGCCTGAGCAAGACCCCGTCTCTACTAAAAATAGAAAGAAATTAATTGGCCAACTAATATATATATAGAAAAAATTAGCCGGGCATGGTGGCGCATGCCTGTAGTCCCAGCTACTCGGGAGGCTGAGGCAGGAGGATTGCTTGAGCCCAGGAGTTTGAGGTTGCTGTGAGCTAGGCTGACGCCACGGCACTCACTCTAGCCTGGGCAACAAAAGTGAGACTCTGTCTCAAAAAAAAAAACAAAAAAACAAAAAACCTCTTTGGAAAAGTGGCAAAAGAAAAATGACACAAAATGTTAAGTCATGAATGATTGATTGGCTGATTCAACAAATATATTGGGTACATACAAGTACTGTAAACGCCATAATTATAAATGGCACGCAGGCTTTTAAGGTCAGTGGCTAAACCAAAAGAGGCCTTAGAAGGGGATGGAGAATTTCACCTCATTGTCATCTCCAATGCCATCATTCCCTCAAACATATATTCTCTGAAAAGGAACATTGGTGTCTTTGTTAATCTTAAAGTATGAATAAAAGCATCTTTAGAAAACTTTGCTTTCCTATAGATTTTAAATATACAATCGAAATAAAAAGAAAAAATGTAGTATTCCAACAAAGATTCATGATAAGTCCCTTATACTTTTCTCTTTCCGCACTGCTTGCTTATTCTATATAGAATTCTGGAACTGCTATTGTGTAAGACAAAATAATGACACCAATAATTATTATACAGGGTGGGAAATGTTAGGGGCACCAAGAAACATTTTGGTGAAGTATTATGAGGGTTTGGAAAAAGGAATGATCACTCCTTCTATCAGTCAGTATCTTTGGTTGCAAACAACAGGAACTAGTAGTGGCTACTTTTACAAAGGACTTCACTGGAAGGGTATGGAATTCTTCATAAAATTAAACAATGGGTCAAAGAACCCAACAGTGGCAAGGACTGGAGCAGGGCAGCTACAGGGATCCATGAGCAGCAACAATGGGTGGGTTCTTCAGGGCATCAAGTGTTGCCATGCTTGCAATACTCAAGAATCAAATTGGAAGCCGGGCGCGGTGGCTCATGCCTGTAATCCTAGCTCTCTGGGAGGCTGAGGCGCGCGGATCCTTTGAGCTCAGGAGTTCGAAACCAACCTGAGCAAGACGGAGACTCCATCTCTACTATAAATAGAAAGAAATTAATTGGCCAACTAATATATATATAGAAAACATTAGCCTGTAGTCCCAGCTACTTGGGAGGCTGAGGCAGAAGGATCGCTTGAGCCCAGGAGTTTGAGGTTGCTGTGAGCCAGGGTGACGCCACGGCACTCACTCTAGCCTGGGCAACAAAGTGAGACTCTGTCTCAAAAAAAAAAGAATCAAATTGGAGAGAGAGAGAGAGAGAGAGAGAGAGAGAGAGAGAGAGAGAGAGAGAGAATGTGTGCGTGCACACACACATTAGCAAGTATACAAATACCATTCTGATTGGCCTAGTGAATCTCACATCTCTACCCGCTCACCAGGAAGGCTGGAGCATTTTGAGTTATAGTTCCATCAAAATTGTATACATCCCCAAAATATGGCATCCTCAAAGCAAAATCAATATATCCTAGAAGTATCAGAATCATTCTAGAAGAATGGTAAATGAATGATGCCAGGCAAGAATACAGCCATAGCTGTCCACAATACTTACTAGGCTTGGGATAAAGGAGTCAAAAAAATCATCATGAAAGAGTTAGTATTGGAATTAGGCCTTAAAAAAATAAGTAGCATTTGAATATACAGGAATGGGGGGAAGAGTTAGGTTTGGAGACCAGAGATCTGTATGAACAGAGGCATGGATCATGGACCAGAGAACAGGGCCTATCCTACAGAGGCATACAGGGAAGAGAGGATGGTTCCGTTTGGGTAGAGTATAGAGTAAGAACAAACCATAAAGAATCATGAATGCCAGCCTAAGCAGTTTGGATTTTATTTTGTAAGCAGTGAACGGATTGAAATTTTTGAGAGGGAGATGGAGCTGTGTAATTAGATATTGAAATTACCTATGTAGTTTTTTTTTTTTTTTTTTTTTTTATAGGAAGTTCTCTTTGGTGACAAGATGCATGAGAGGAGCAGAGATTGGATGCAGGAAGACCAGTTTAGACATTATTGCAAAAGTTTGGTCTAGAATTATTAAGGAACTGAACTAGTGTAATGGCTGTGGGAATGCAGTTGAGGAGAGAGGCACAAGAAACATTATAAAGGCAACATTTGGCAACAGGGTTTGCTCTCAACCAACACCACATGAAATGATACTAAACATAGGATGGATGATTAAGCCATCAAATTCCAGGACATTTTGTTCACAGAAATACTAACAATGCAATTTAGCCAGTGTTGCTTTCCAAGTTCTTTATACGTTAATCAAATATTCTTCATGATTAAAATCAAGCTATTTGAGAAAATCCCTGGCTGCATGATATGATCCTATATGTTGAAGCTTCAAAGTTAAGGTAATCAATTAAAATAATATGTGTCTGCATTCCACTAAAAATAACAGGAACGACACTAACTATAGGGCAGACTTTTATGTAATAGGTTAACATTTTAGGCTTTATGGACCACACGGTCTCTGTTGCAGCTTCTTAACTCTTTGCAAAAGCTGCCATGAATAATATTTAAATGAATGAATGTGGCCGTGTTCCAATAAAATTTTATTTGTGGACATTGCAAATTGAATTTCATATGATTTTCACATGACATAAAATATTCTTCTTTTAATTTTTTTCTGGCATTTAAAAATATAAAAACTATTGTTAGCTTACTGGCTATTAAAAAAAAAAGGCAGTAAACCAGGCATGATGGCTCATGCCTGTAATCCCAGCACTTTGCGAGGCCAAGGCAGGAGGATCACTGGAGGTCAGGAGTTTGACACCAGCTGGGCAACATAGCAAGACCCTCATCTCTACAGAAAAAAAATTAGCCATGCATGGTGCTGTGTGCCCGTGTGCCTGTAGTTTAAGCTACTCGGGAGGCTGAAGCAGGAGAGTCGCCTGAGTCCAGGAATTTGAGGTTTCAATATGCTAGGATTAGGCCGCTGCACTCCAGCATGGGTGACGGAGTGAAACCCTGTATAAAAAACTGAAAACAAGGCCGGGTGCGGTGGCTCACTCTGGGAGGCCGAGGTGGGAGGATTGCTCAAGGTCAGGAGTTTGAAAGCAGCTCTGAGCAGGAGTGAGACCTACTAAAAATAGAAAGAAATTAATTGGACAACTAAAAATATATTGAAAAGATTAGCCAGGCATGGTGGTGAATGCCTGTAGTCCTAGCTACTCCAGAGGCTGAGGCAGAAAGATTGCATGAGCCCAGGAGTTTGAGGTTTCTGTGAGCTAGGGTGATGCCATGGCCTCACTTTAGCCCAGGCAACAGAGTGAGACACTGTCTCAAAAAACAAAAAAACAAAACAAACAAACAAAAAACAAAAGAAAATAGGCAGTAGACTGGATTTGGCACTTGCTATAGAATCATAGTCTACTACCAAAGCACTAGAAACCAGGACCAACATATCTGTCATGAGTCTACAACATTATGAACCTATATTGAAAGTAGTAGTTGAGCTAGGAGAAGGAAAATATGAGAACAAATTAATATCTCAACAATTTACTCTGTTTTTGTTTCAAGTGAATGGAATTTCCCTTTAAGCTTTCTTTTCTAATGTAGCATGATGTTAATATTTGTTAAAATGTAAGTTAAGCTAAAGTAACAAAGGCATTCTAAAATATACTGTTTGGACAAGATAGAAGTTTATTGCTCTCTCAAGTAATATTTTAAGTATAAGTAGTCTAAGACTCGTAGGGAGGTCTGGTGATGTCAGAGGTACAGGCTGCTTCTATCTTTTTCTCTATTATCCTCAACCCACAGCTTTCAACTCACAGTCTAAAATAGCTGCTCCAGCACCTACCATCACATATGCATCCCAGGCAGTGGAAAGGGGAGAAAGAAGAGACAAAGACCACAACCCTTTCTTTAAGTGCCAGACCTGAAATTTGTGTATATTACTTCTTTTCATATCCCATTGATCAGAAGTTAGTGATATACCTATAGCTAGCTGCAGAAGAGGTAGAGGTCAGGATATACAATCTTTATCTGGAAAGCCATATACCCAACTAAAATTAGGAGTTCTATTTTTAAAGGAAGATGGATAGAATAGATATTGCAGAAATATTCTAAGACAGTGGGCAGTGTCTGGCAAGTGTGTATTACTAAACAATTTCTATATTCTATATAGAGATCATTTTATTGCTCCATTTAGGGGAAGAGGGTCATTCTAAATACTTTTAATGATTAGCTTAAGTCCTAAAAATAGAAATTGATTATTCTGGTGATAGCTTCTTTTTTTTTTTTTTTTTTGAGACAGATTCTCACTTTGTTGCCCAGGCTAGAGTGAGTGCCATGGCGTCAGCCTAGCTCACAGCAACCTCAAACTCCTCAAGCAATCCTCCTGCCTCAGCCTCCCAAGTAGCTGGGACTACAGGCATGCGCCACCATGCCCGGCTAATTTTTTGTATATATATTAGTTGGCCAATTAATTTCTTTCTATTTATAGTAGAGACGGGGTCTCGCTCTTGCTCAGGCTGGTTTCGAACTCCTGACCTCGAGCAATCCGCCCGCCTCGGCCTCCCAGAGAGCTAGGATTACAGGCGTGAGCCACCGTGCCCGGCCTTGGTGATAGCTTCTTTTTTTTTTTTTTTTTTTTTTTTTGAGACAGAGTCTCGCTTTGTTGCCCAGGCTAGAGTGAGTGCCGTGGCGTCAGCCTAGCTCACAGCAACCTCAAACTCCTGGGCTCGAGTGATCCTTCTGCCTCAGCCTCCCGGGTAGCTGGGACTACAGGCATGCGCCACCATGCCTGGCTAATTTTATATATATATATCAGTTGGCCAATTAATTTCTTCCTATTTATAGTAGAGACGGGGTCTCGCTCTTGCTCAGGCTGGTTTCGAACTCCTGACCTTGAGCAATCCGCCCGCCTCGGCCTCCCAAGAGCTAGGATTACAGGCGTGAGCCACAGCGCCCGGCCGGTGATAGCTTCTTTTCCAATGTTTTCACCTTAGTAGTTTCCATAAACTCAGAAATTCATTTAATAATTATTTTTGAGCACCAATTGTGCCAGGCACCTTTCTAGGCAAATAAATGCCCCTATTTCCTATACCACTAACAACTTTTATTCTAACACACCATCTCTGTTGAAGACATTACCTTTAACATGTCGTAAAGGGTCCTAAAGCATGAGGAATGAAAATTGGGAGACCTGGTGTTGGAATACAAAGTAAAAGATGGTTGGAGGTGTGGATGGGGGGGGGCTCGGTTCTCTGGCCCTTCGAAATCTCCATCAGCCCTACAGATTCACCCCTAGTAAACACAGACGCCACACGACACCTTGTTTTCTGTGCAAACATCATTCCAAGGGAAGTCTTCTGTCTCCCTTTCCCATCAGATTGCCACCCTTGCGCCTGTCCTTTCTGGAAATTCTAGACCCACTCCTGGTGGGGGGATGGGGGCTGATATCTGGTGCAAGCTCTCTCCCACCCCTCCCAATGGGACGATAACAGCAGATCCTGACATAAAGAGCCTACCTGCATGTGTCAGTATCTCTCCCAAGTTGCATTTTCTAAAAAGAAAGAAAAGCAAGCTGGCAAACACTAAGCACTCCACTGGCATGACTTCAGAATGCTTGTGATTAAGATATTCTGCTTATTGTTAGTCAAAGATCTAGGCCTGCCTTGCTCCACATAAATAGAAGCTCTGTTTCTCAGCTGCCTGCGCACATCCTCTTACATGTCCTTAGGGTGCTAGAACAGCGGGACTTCTCTAAATGGTTCTGAGACTCGAAGAACATGAAAAGAAGCAGCAAAGGGCTCCTGAAAGCATTTACATTGACGAGTAATATGTATCGACAGTACATTTTTCCTTTTCTTGCTGTAAAGTGAAAGTCTTTGTGCGCTGCTTTCCGTTGTTAACACCCAGGGTAATGGAGGCAGCAGTAGCGTGGGCAGCAGCAGGAGTTGGCTGGAATTAATTAAGTGAGGCAGTTTGGACGGCACCACCCTCACTCCTTGGCCACTCCCTTGTACTTTAACTGGTTGGGATGCAAGGAGCATGGAGCGGGAGGGAAGAGCTGGTGCGGCTGTGCAGGGTAGAAGGAACGAGAAGTATTTGTTTGGGGTTCAGTCACTTGTCAGGTGGTTGGAGAAGAAGACGCAGATGTTTAAAAAAAAAAAATCTTCAGTTTCTATAGCATGAATCAGAGCAATTAAGTACCAATAACAGCTAACACTTATGGAGCCACTGATATATGCCGGACACTGTTCTAAGTGCTTCATAGATCCTTATCTTATTTGATTCTTACAATAATTCTCTGTGGTTGGTGCTCTTATTGTTTCCATCTTACAGTTGAGGAAACCGAGGCTGGGAGAGGTGACAGCTTTCAGCGGTGGTCCCAGAATTCTGTCCTTGGCAGTCTGACTCCAGAGCAAGTGCTCCATCCACTACTCTGCACTGTCTCATAGAGAGTCGAACACCTGGGCACCATCCTCTACTTTTTCATTTTTGATGGTATAGATTTATATTTCCTAATGGAAGGGGAAATGCAGCGAAATCATAAAGAAGAGAATGCTTGAAAAGTACAGTGTTCGAAAAACTGCAGAGAGTGTGTGCCTTGTTCCCCCTGACTGCCTGCGAGCACATTTCCTGCTGTAGGGAAGTGCAGTGTAACGCTACTAGATTGTATATAAAGCAGTTTATTTATTTTTTTTTGAAAAGTGATAATGGCCTTGTTTTCATCTTAAGAGTTGAGAGTGGCAGAAGACTGATAGCACCCTCAGAAGCATGCACTCAGCAAGATTCCCTAAATAGTTCTTTCCTCCCCAGTCCTGACCCAGTAACCTCTGGGCCATTCTATTCCCTGGAATCTCCTGTATAGGGCCCTGAAGAGTATGCTGATGCCTGCAACATCCTTTTAGGATTTGAAGACCTGTAGACAAATGGCTCCTGGGGACAGGGAACATATCAAAACGTAATCCTTACTCATAACAGAATTGAGTTTGGTTTGAACCCTGCAATCAAGGAATGAAAGGTGAGTGCATTAACCTACCATGTTATCTGTATAGGAGTTTTATATCTTAAATGGAACAGACATCCCTGCAAAACAATAATGGGCTGAGATTAATGAGTTACAGGTGACCCTCAGACACGGGAAGGCTGACTTTGGATAAGGTCAAGTGCTTATCTGAATTCACCACAAGTCTTGGATCTGGGGTAAAAATAAAGGACGAGAAATACCCCAGGGAGAGGCTTTCTTCACCCTGAGTTTTGTGCTCTTTCTTACCTTCTGCGAAATTCTGTATTGGATTGGACGAGCCCTTTTCTCGTGGCATTTCCACCCACCTCTCTGGCCTACACTAGATCTCAGTATTGTGAGAATAGTATGAAAACCCAGAGCAATGCTTTTCAGATTTCTAGGGTTTGGGGATGTGTGTTGTGGACCAATTATTTTTGCAAACGTAGCATTGAGTCTTTTTGACAGAGGCTTTATAAGAGCAAAACGGAATCTTTATAACTGTAGTCACTTTTGCCTGGTACCGACTGGTGGATTTGCATTTGTCTCATCATACAGTGCAACTATATGGTGGTCACGATGACTTTCGGTGTTTATTACTCTTGTCCTTGAGCCAGTTATAATATTTCCATTTAAGACAATGATTCATCCCCGGAGCAGTGCTGTATTCTTCCGTTATTGAAAACACACTTGACCACCTACCTCCATTAATGCAGTGACGTTGTATATTTTCCTACTGTATGCCCTTAGAAAGTATCTGCGGGCCTCTAGCTCAGGACACTGCCAGTAGGTGAATAGATTGGTAGGAGCCTAGAGGGGGGAAGGAGGGACAGACCCAGCTCAGACTTTAGGAGAAGTGCAATGTGGAAAATGGAGTGATCCCTTGGGAAGGTGAGCTTACACTCACCTAAATACAAAACACCAGGGCATCTCCGCTGGCAGATAGAATCCCAGTCCAGGTGTGTTGTCAATAATAGAGAGACACAAAGAGACAGCCCTGACACACCCTACCCCTGCCAGAACTTGGAAAAAAAGATGCCCCCTGAGAACAAAACTTTAAAAAAAAAACGGGTGGACTAAAACAGCGCATAGATATGCAAAGTTTTCTTAGGCCCTTAAGAAACCTGATTAAATGAATTAACACATGCAAAGAAAGAATGTGTTAATCAGAAGGGGGTTGGTCAACCCTGGGAGGTCGAAAAATGAAAGTCCTCGAGGAAAAAGTTAGCAGCGCTGGTCTAGGCTTTGCTCTTGGAAAGCCAGACCTGGCCGAAGTCTTTCCAGACTGGGTTAAGCATCAACTAAACATTTATTCAGACAAATCACTGTGGAATACCTACAATGGGTCCGGCGTGTGTCAGGCTCTGGGAGAAAGGAGATAACCTCCAGGGGCTGAAGACTCACGTGAGCCAGGTACACACTGAAAGGAGAGCACAGCAACATGATGAAGGAAACTTTAGACTGAGGACTTAGGCGTCCCCAGAGGAAGACTTGTAGCTCTAGGTCTGAGAGACAGGATGTGTAGGAGTTAAACAGTGCCAGGTGGTGGGTATAAGGCGAGTACTTCAAACAAGGCAGGGAACCAGGCAGGAAAGGTGTTGGTTGGCAGTGACATGTGACTGATGGAAAGAAGGTGGGTGTGGCTGGCCCCAGGGTGGTTTTGTTAAGAATAGATAATAGTCTTTGAGTTCTTAGTGCCAGACACTGTGGAAAGCAATTTTCTCTTAGGAAATTATGGCACAATGCAAGTAAATAAATTCCCTGAGTCGGAAATGGAAGGAACAGGGATTTGAACCATACAAGTGTGGCCTCAGAGCTCACACTCTTATCCAGGTCTTATCCTGAAGACAGACCGAAGTAGCCAGACCATTGTAGGACTGATATGTTGAGCATTTTGTCTTCTCCTAAGAACAATATACAGTTTTAAAGGAGTGACCTGTTCAGACGTGTGCTTTGAAAAACATCATTCTGGCTACAATGTGGAGAAGATTCACCTAGCTACCGTTTTTCTAAATTTCTGATTATGATTTTGCTTCCTATGTAAGTCTTCTGAAAAAGAGGGAATGCACAAACCATCCAGACTGCAAGAACTGTGCTCAGCAAGATGGCCATTTCTTACTATAAATTAACATGCCAGCTTTCGAGCATAAACTAGCCTTTCAAAATTCTTGACTGTAGGGAGCGAATATGTTGCTCCTGTGGTTTTGAGTATTTTAGTTTCTACAACATTTATTTCTCAATGTAAAGTAATAAAACAGTATTCTGATTTGATATAGCAGACTTAGGAGATAGATTAAGCAGTCTGCCCTACGAAGACTGATTCACTTTCTAATAATATAAGGTTTCCTGTTTCCAATAGAAGGATTGGGACTTGTCTAGACCACAGTAAATTCACCAAAGCAATGACTGTGCCCAGGGCTGCTCAGGAGGGAGCCTGTTGCCTTTTTCCCAAGGGTGACAATTGACAGCCCAAGACACTCAACCTCACTGGGCCTGTGCACAACAGCCAAAAGTTGTCCTTGTCTTCTTCTCCTTCTTGGTCTTCCTCTTTCTCCTCCTCCTCCTCCTGCTTTTCCTCGTCCTCCTCCATACAAGGTTTTTGGAAGGCTAGGCAGGTGGGCAGGATTAGGGAAGTCTGTCAGCATGTCTTAGGTACAGAGCACTCTGATTCAAACCAAGAAGAACAATGTAGGGTCTCAGGCCTGGAGGAATTGTGATATTAGAGAAATAAGAGAGATACCCACTTAATGTAACCAGGGATCAAGAGGGGGCCTAGATTTTGGTTTCACAATAGGAGTTCACAGTCAAGAGCCAAATAGGCAGAAGATGTAAATCTGAACAATAGAGATGGTATTTAAAGCCACATGACTGATGAGAGCTTCTAGAAACTGAATGTAGTTAGAGAAAAGGAAAGGTCTGAGCCCTAAGTTCTGGGTGACTCCACCTCTTAAAGGCAGGGAGGGGAAGAGGAAAGAGACAAGGAAATAATCTAACACATAGGAATAAACTTGCTCCGGAAAGCAAGTTAAAAGTGTTGGGAGGGTTATGGGAGGAGGACAGTGCTTAGTGACACAAAATGTTTAAAGTATAAGTAAGATAAGGACTGAGAAGTGACCAGTTTGTCAACATGACTTAAACAAGTTTTGATGGAACGCTTGCTGTGGGGAGTGAAGAGGTGTTGGTGAGGGCAGCTGACTGAATTGGGTTCAAGAGAGAATGGGAAGGCCTGGCGAGGGTGCGGTGGCTCACGCCTGTAATCCTAACACTCTGGGAGGCTGAGGCAGGCGGATTGCTCGAGGTCAGGAGTTCAAAACCAGCCTGAGCAAGAGCAAGACCCCGTCTCTACTATAAATAGAAAGAAATTAATTGGACAACTAATACATATACAAAAAAAAGTAGCCGGGCATGGTGGCGCATGCCTGTAGTCCCAGCTACTCGGGAGGCTGAGGCAGCAGGATTGCTTGAGCCCAGGAGATTGAGGTTGCTGTGAGCTAGGCTGACGCCAGGGCACTTACTCTAGCCTGGACAACAGAGTGAGACTCTGTCTCAAAAAAAAAAAAAGAGAGAGAGAATGGGAGAAGAGACATTACCAGAGAGTACATACAATTTTGGGGTGGAGTTTTATTGTCAAGACAAGCAGACAAATGGAGCAGTAGCTGGAGGGAGATGTGGTATTAAGATATTTTTGTTTTTACCTATTTATTTATTTGTTTTTGATAAAAGAAACGAGAGCCCCTTTATATCTTATAGCAATGTTCCAGTAAAGGGAGGGAAATTGATGATGCAGGAGAGAGGGGGGATCTAGGACATGAGTGGGGGACTGGCCTTGGCTGGTGGCCCCGTGATCCATCCAAAGTCACAGAAGGAAGGCTGGGTACACAGGCTCTGATGCTGGTAGGTAGAGGAGACTCCGTGGCTATGTAGAAGGTTGTTCTGGGTGCTTCTGTTTCCTTGGTGAAATAGGAACAAGTGAATGATGATGAGTGAGCAGGTTGTGGAGGATGGATGAGAGAAGAGATAACAGCTGTCGAAGAGAACAGGAGAGGAAATAGACTAGGACAAGGAGCGAGTGACAGCTGGGAAGCATCACGGCCTATAGATGTTTCAATGACTGTGGGTTTAGCATGAGACCAGCCGGCACGGTGGTGTGCTTCTCTCCAGCACGTGTAGTCAATGGATGCAGGCGTGGGATAGGCAGCAAGAGGGATTGAGTCAGGGAGAGAATGTGCCAGTGCACCGCAGTGAGGGAGGAGGTCGGGAGCTGAGGGGGCTTGGAAGAGAATAAAAATAACAATGAGTCATGGAATTTAAGCAGGGTAAGGAGGAGAAAAGTGAGGGCACGAGAGGGGTGAGGACAGGGACAAGGTGGTAGGATCCACCTTGTAGGGACTATAAGTCCCAGTGCAGTCCAAAAAATATATGCTCAAAATGGCATTTCTGGCCTTTATACTAATAAATCTCTCAAAATCTAGGTGTTCAAATTTCTTTAAATTATGATGGAGACAATAGCAACACCCACACCCACACACCCACAGTATGTACATATTTTTCTTCTTTGCCAGGAATTAGGATAGAGTCCCATGCCCAGGTGTGTGGTCTGTCCATGATTCTTTGGAGATTTTCAGAGAATAAGAGGAAGGCCATAGAGAAGCCAAGATAAGGTGGAAAGTCAGGAAAGGAAAAGGCAGGAGGGAAAGGCCTTTAAAGACAATGTTTTACCTGAGAATTCAGTTTATGGATGATATCAAGAACTGTCCTTGTGGGAAATGTGTGGTAGAAACCTGATAATCACTTCATTAGGGAGCAAGGTGTGACATGCTGACAGCTGTCTTTGTGTAGTGACCACAAGCCAGGTAGATACCTGAAGCTTATCCTGCGGGAATTCTCCCGTTTATGGATTAAGTCGGCTTCTTTCCCCCTGCCCTCTGGTCTTCAGCCAAGGGTTCCTAGTAGTTTAGACTTTTAAATCAGAAATGGGCCTTTTAAATCATTCATACCAATCCTTTCAGTTCATAGTTGATAGAATTGAGGCCTAGCAAGGTGAAGTCTGTGTTCCTATATTCTGTGGTGATACAGGAGCCACATTCTGGCCTCTGGCTGTGATCAAAGTATCCCTTTCTTCCGTGCTTCTGTTGGAGACTTGTGTCCTATCATGGCTGCCCTTGTCCTGTATTAAAGGTGTGATTTGCCATGGGAAATTGAGATGCCCTCCTCATGACCCAGGAAGCAGTCCCTAGCACAAACTCACTACTTCCTGCACTGTTACTCCTGGGATTGAGCAAGAAATTTTTGTTTTTCAAATTGGATGTAAACATCCATGAGAACAATCCAAGACTGGGGGTGAGGGGATAAAAGGTTTTCACCCCTCTTTAGAATACATTTTATACAAGAGAAATAAAAATAACAACAGTGAACTTTATTGGAAAGAGCTTAGATTTTAGAGTCCAACAATAATAATAATAATAATAGTTTGTCCTAAGCGTTGCATCTTTGCTGGGCATTGTCCTCTGTCACATGTTGGTGTCACTGATTACTAGCAAAGTGGTCTTTGGCAGGTACCTTAATTTCTTTGAACTTAATTTCTTTAAACAAAAATATGAGAATACTAATATTTTTTGCATGGTTATTATTGTAAAATATTAAATTTGATAGGCATGTGAAAGTATATGCCTATAACAGGTGCTCAATAAATGTTAATTATTCTTTCTACCTTTCCTTTAAAGATTCCTGGGGTTTAAAAATAACTTTCCAGGTTTTGAGCTGTTGAAAAATTTTAACAGCAAAGCTAGAATGGTTATGATTAGACCCATTTGATATCGTGTATTCAATTTTGTAATGTAACCTGATATCAAGAGCCAAGATCTTTGTCCTGAAGAGAATTTCAATATTCAGCAAAGTAGGGCTGATTTAATAGCCATTAATTCTGAGGGTATGTTCAAGTTCAAAGTCCGTCTGTTTTAAATGTAAATTGCTCTTTTTCATGTATTTTGTATTGGAATTTAGGAACAAATGCTGTCACTTTTCTTTTTCTTTGCATGGGATTGCAGGCGCCTTTATTATCACAGAGCTCCTATTATTGTGATACCTCACACAGGAAATGCACACTCTGACATTAGGCACCAAATTGCTGAAATGTCCCGTGTTTTCTATTCATTAAAGCCCTAAAGCACTATGTGCAAATTTCCTTACTTTAATTACACACCTCAGGGATGTGCACGCCAAAAAAGGAGCCAGGCAGACAAAAAGTCAGATCTTTGCCAAAAAACCCCAGCCCCCTAAACTGGTAAACATTTATTTTCAGCTGGGAAATCTGCTATTAATTCATATAGTGACTTTCCCAGCTGAAATAATGAGCCAAGCCAAGTGAACCAAATGTTCGCAGTGAGCAAACATGAACAGTAGGGAATCAGCCCATCTCTTATTTACATGTTTGTTCCTTCAGCAGTTAAGGAACATTTGTATATTTCCCTTTTACCTGGGAGCAATACCAATGTTGATGCTTCGAGCATTTTAGTTTTCGAACAGAGCTTGTAGACTCTACTGTAGATAGGTACTTTAAGAATTAAAAGAAGAGGAAGATCACCAAACCAAATTATTTATTTGGGCTTAAAAGCAAAGTCTTCCACCAGCCTCACTGATTTTCCTACTTTACTAAGGACCTTAAAAAATCAGAATTAAAGATCCATGAGATTTTGAGAAAAATGTTGTGGAATTTTTTAAAAAATTAATAAAAATCCTGAACTTGTAAATAAAAAAAACGTATTGTTGAGCACCATAGTTTGTCAGAAAATATAGAAAAAAATATTATAAAAATTTAAAAATATATAAAAAAAGAAAAAAAAACGTATTGTTCCATTAGGCAAACTAGAGATTAAAATATATTAGAAAAGATTATTTTTGTTTAATTTTCAGAGAATCTTTTTAAATTTCCATTTAATCACAAGCTTTGGAATGTGGAAAATAAGAAAGGAAATATCTATCCACATACACTCTATGCATATGAAAGGTAGAGTATTATTTATGCTTTCTTTTTAAGGTCTGAATACACAGAAAATGCACTTAGACTGTAGAACAGCAAGTTGCCCTATGTGTGTAAAACTTAGAATAAAAAGTAGTTTGTGTAGAATAGCATGCATGAAGGCTTCATGGAAGGCAAAGAAGGAGAAACAGTTAAATTAACACAGGGAATAGCAAAGTAGAAGAGTCAAAAAGTCAATATATTGATTAATTCCTATGATGATGTAGAGTATCTACTCAACAGTCAATTAACCGCTTAACATATTTCTTGATATAGAGGAAGTTTTTGAAAAGTCCCCAAACTCATATAAAGCTGTAATCAATAATTTGAGTTTTAATGCCTCTCAATACAAACTTGGATGCAGAGTTATAATCTATTCTCAGAGAAAAAAAAGATACTTTACATTGCAATGAAGGTGTGGTTTTGATTATAACATGAGAAAAAGTAGCTGTGAATTCACAGCACTTTAAAATCAAGGGTAACTACCTTCGAACCTTTTCCCTAAATGAAATTTTTAGCAGATACATGATTTTTTAGCAATGCATAAATGAATAAAATGGATGAGAATATTTCTTTGTTCTATAAAGAAGAAGCAATGCCCTATTAATTTTGACAGACAACTTGGCGTTAGCCATTTTAAAATCCAACATGGGATAAAGTTATGCATTACTAGTCTCTCTACATTTTTGTCAGGAGATGAACATTTTGCCAGATTTTTAATAATATGCCAAGAGCTTTGTCAGTCAGTTTATTTAGCCCTGCGTGGTTATGCCAGTTTCTGTCCACCACCCCACTGGGTGTAGCGCTGCCCGCACCGCGCCGTGACTCCTCCCCTGCAATTAGACAAAGTCAACACAGCAATCACTCCCGGCCGCCCTTGAGCTACCTGCACTATCAACAGTGCAGATTCCGAGGCTGGAACAAGCTTTGCTTTGTCACTGCCTCCCCACCTCAATTAGGACTTTTTTTTTTCAGCCCAGGCAATTTAGCACCAACACCATGGGTGGACCAGATAACTCTTTTAAAAAGCGCGTTTAAGTCATTCTTCTGCCCTTCCCCCTTCCCCAGCCCAACCCAATCAATTCTTTCTCCACCCTCTTTTCACTACTTCCTCCACCTCCGTCCTCTCCCTGCACCCCCACGCTCACCCCCCCCCCCCCCCCGGGAAAAAAAAAAAAAGCACCCTCGGAAAGAAATCGGAGTCTGCCAGAAGACAACTCGCAGTCCCTAACTAGTTACCATGCCGACTGGAGCCTGTGCTGAGGAATGTGCTGCTGCCAGGCCGGACTCAATGAAAAGATGAAGAAAATGTGCAGGCGATACTAGTTTGGCTGCGATGCTGGGGAATCTGAGACAGGCTGTTGGTATGGAAGGGTCTCACTGCATGCAATTTGCAAACATGCCAACTCAATAACATGTGATAGGCACTGGGTGGAATTTAGAGGTCTTGGGGTCTTAAAGGGCTGGAAAGGAATAAGAGGACTGAATGGGGGGAAATCTGCCCCACGAAACAACGCTTGCCCCTTAGAATAGGTCATTTATTCATTTTAATAAGAATCTGTGTGAACTGCTAAAAGAGAGTGAACTTTTTAATAAGCCTGTCCCTTCTCAGTCCAATCAGTGTACCTTCTTCTTAATGTTATCTGCACCTTACTTCTGACTGGCCATAAAGAAAATCTGACTTACGATCCTAAAAGTCAGCAGTTCAGAATTCATATGACACCAGGGTTGTGTTGCCAGGAGCTCTGATGGAGTTTTAAATCACAAAATTATTTCCTGAACAGTTGCACAAAGGAGAGAATTGCTTTAATTTTGTGTGGGGAAACTTGGAGGCAGCAGCAGTCCCCGAAGATAAGAATTCCAAGAGTTGGAAAGTTCTATGACCTTTCTGCCCAGATGGAGGCAGATCTAGGTCTACACTAAGGTATTTCTAGGGAATCTCCCTTGGTCTGGAGACCTGGGCTACCATGAGATAATTCTTAGTTTAGAGGTGTCCTTGGGATATTGAGGGTAGATACAGGATCACCATGAGGGCTGGGTCCCCTACAATAAAATTCTTGTACAAAACCCATCTTCCTGTTCCACATTCATGGGAGCCAGAGACCACCATGGATTTCCTGGAGTAAGTGGGAAGAAATTTCCCAAGTGAGGATGATTCAGGATTACTACTTACACCTCACATTCAGATTTGTGAAATTTATTTCTTCTTGCCTTTTCAGTCTTCCACATCCATTGATTCCAAACTGTCCTGCACATCTCTGGCAAAATAGTTTTCGGTGCTTGCCAATTCGACCCTGTCTTTTCATTGCCCACGGCCTCCCTATGGCTCTTCATTGCCATGGCAACCACATGTCCTGGATTTTTCAGAACATTTTTTATTTCAAATATTCTGTCATGTGGTCAAACCATGTGTCAGATCATATGCCAAAAGATATGTTCTGATTTGGATTTTGAAAATATGGTCATTATATCCAGTGCTCCCAAGATAGCACTGCTGTGTGTCCTTCCCTTTTCTGGTTTTCTAAAGCAGACATAGTGTTTCTCTTTAATGTAATAATATTTTTAATTGGGTAATATACAATATTTTGCAGAGTTCTTTCACATAATCGTCTCAATGGATCCTTTCCTACTTGTGGCATAAGACGAGATAGGAGACATTATTTCAATTTTATAGATGAGAAAATTGAGGCACAGAGTGGTTAATTGACTTTCTATCATTCCTCCAGTGGCAAAATGACTAGAATCCAGCCGTCTGACTCTAATGTCTTTTTTCTCCAACACGCTGCTTCCAAACATAAATGTGATGCTTTATACTTTACATTTGTTTGCCACTTATGTTCCTAAAAGACTGTCTTTCAGGGGACCACTTTACTGTAGGGGACCAACTCTTTCCTGATTTATGCTTCACATCAATTCTTGAGGTTGAGCAAGAGTTGAGGGGAAAGGCTTTAAGGTGAAGGAACTGGGGGACTGAGATGTTAATGATCAATGTCATATATAATTTAAAAGAAAGAGAGAGAAGAAAAAGGAGGAGGGGGAGGAGGGGGAGAGGAAGGGGGAAGGAGAAAGAGAAAGGAGAAGGGAAAAAAAGAAAAGAATTTCAGGGAATCTGTTTCACAGTTACACCAGTGATATTTCTCAAAGATAGTCTTATTTAGCACATGTCTAGCTATGTTTGTAAATATCTGCCTCTTAATATTATTTTCCCTAAATAGTATTATTGTGTTAAATATTTTTCCTAGCTTATATATTGCATGGTGCTAGACACTATATAAGAGAATAAAAAGAGGAGGAAAATGCATATTATTAGCCTAATTATTCATTCATGTATTTATTAGTTAATTTGACAGATATCAAGCACCAACTATGTGCCAGGTACTATACTAGACACTACAGATATAGTGGCGATATCTTAGAGCTTATAGTCTGGTGATAATTATTGATTGTAATAAGTGCTACAAAGAAGACAAACAGGGTGATGTGATAAAGAGAACTGCAGGAGGCTGGGAGGAAGGAAAGAGCTACTTCAGATAGAGTGGTCAGGGAAAGCCTCTCTGCGAAGGTGGTGTTTAAACTGACACTTGAAAGATGATAAGGAGACAGACTCGTGCACAGAGCTGGGGAGAGAGCATTTCAGAAAGAATGAAGGAGAAGCACAAAGTCGTGTGCTTGTTCTATGTGTTTACAGCAGAGGGACCAAGCTATTGGGGGTGGGGGAGTAGTATGAGCTGAGGCTGGAGAGTTTTACTGGCCTTGGGGGCCATGGGCAGGGGTTGGGACTATATTCCTTTTTTTTTTTTTTTTTTAATTACACAAGGTACCAGTGTTCCAATTTATTATTCAGCGAAGTCAGAGTTAGCAATCATGAGACCAGCAATAACAGCTGATGTTTATTGCTTTGCATAATAAATACCAGCTATTTCATATGCATTGTCACATTCAGTCCACACAAACAACTTTAGGATAGTCATTATTATTCCCATTTTAAAGATGAAGAAACTGAGGCTTTGACAGAATAAATAGCTGGTGAAGGATGGCTAGGAAGTATGGAGGCAGAATTCAAACCCAGGCCTAGTATGATCTAAGGCTAGTGTGCTTTTTTGTTTTGTTTTGTTTTTACAGTGAGCCTGAAATTTGTTGATTAGGAATTAAATTGTTCTGCATAAAATGTCATTTGAAATTCTTCAGATATCATCTGGGACTCAGAAATATCTTTTTTTGTATACATTTAAGGTGTACAACATGATGTTTTGATATATTTATCTTTTTTTTTTTTTTTGAGACTGAGTCTCGCTTTGTTGCCTAGGCTAGAGTGAGTGCCGTGGCATCACCCTAGCTCACAGCAACCTCAAACTCCTGGGCTCAAGCAATCCTCCTGCCTCAGCCTCCCGAGTAGCTAGGACTACAGGCATGTGCCACCATGCCCGCTAATTTTGTCTATATATATTAGTTGGCCAATTAATTTCTATTTATCGTAGAGATGAGGTCTTGCTCTTGTTCAGGCTGGTTTCGAACTCCTGACCTCAAGCAATCCACCCGCCTCGGCCTCCCAGAGTGCTAGGATTATAGGCGTGAGCCACCGTGCCCGGCCTGATATATTTATCTTGATATACATATACCTAGTGAGTGATTACTACAGTGCAGCAAATTAACATACTCATTATCTCATATACTTACCTTTGTGTGTGTGTGTGGTAAGAGTACTCTCTTGGTAAGTTACCAGTTACAATAAAATATTATTAGCCATAGTCCCCATGTTGTACTTTAATCTCTAGATTCATTTATTCATCCTACATAACTGCAACTTTGTACCCTTTGATCTACGTCTTCCTATTTCTTCCTGTGTGCCTGCCCCTACCCCCAAACCACTGTTTTTTAATCTCTATTTCTACGTATTTGATTTTTTTTAAAACCTAGAGGACATTATGTTAAGTGAAATAGGCCAGACACAGAAAGAAAAATTCTGGTTGGGACTTAATTCTAAGAACAATAGAAAGTCATTGATGTCATTAAAGAGAGAGAATTTTAGATGAGATTCTTTTAGGAAAAAAACTGCAATATTATTGCTCCTAAACCCAATTCTCATCCTAAAGGCCCAAATCTACAGAAGCAATGCTATAGATAAAATATTAGAATTCCCAGGGGCTATTTGTGCAGCATTATAAAGTTCTTTACCTTTTAAAAATGTTCAGAACAGAATTTTTATGCTAAATTTCAAAAAGTAGGTGAGCCACTCATTCATTAGCACCTCCTATATGCCAGGTACTGCATTGTCTAAGCATCTTAACTCCAGATCGATAAAATTATCCAGAAATGGGAACGTAACCAAGGTTAATTTGAGAGGAGAGGACATGAAAACAGGCATAAGCAGGCAGATTATTCCTGGCTAGACAGGGATGGAGAGGATTTGTTATTAAGCAGAGACAGGTTTAAATTCTAATTGTTGTTGGTATCTTCAGTCTTAATGTTTTGCCAGAAAATGGACAGGAGGCGGCAGTGGTATGTGACAGAAGCTTTTCTGCATAACAGTTTACTATGGAATCACCGGGCTGGGATTTTAATTTGGCTGTGACTGTAGTCAGGGCAAAACACATGTGATGTGTACCTCTCTCTGTTGTAATGCATGGTTACGTTCTGCATAATAGCTATTTTAATGAAAGGTAAAAACTTTTAGTCAATTTTGGATGCTTTGCAATGGTCTGATGTAATGCCCAATACATGACTCAGGGATTTTGGCTTTTAGCTGCATGTGTTGCTATTAAGTTGTGAGTGTTTGCTAAGGATAGTCACAGATGTGTATGTGATTCTCAAAGGGAGTTTGTCTAAGGCATAGTTGCATAGCATAAAGCCATGAGTCAGTCTCTTTATATATGTATTTTTTAATGAAACATTATGACTCATTCTATTTTTTTATTTATTGGGAATAAAGTATCAAGTCAATTTTAGATAAGGCGCGATTGTTGGCTGATTTATATTTAATTTGTTATACTGGGGGAGAGAAAAAGATTCAAGGCCAATTCTGGTTTATAGTCATAGCTTCTTTCATTCTTGAAAGTATATTTTTAAGAGCAGACATACCATAGCTAGTCAAAAATCTAGTCTGAGCTAACTCAGACATACCATAGCTAGTCAAAAATCTCTAGAGTGTTTCCTAATGGAAAAAGTCAGAGAACTAGTAAATTTAAGTAAAAGTAGCTTACAATCATGCAACTTCCAGAATAAATCTTAGATCTGTTTTAATATTCTTTCAGTAACACAAAGATCCCATGTCACCAAGTAAGCCTTGGATTGTAAACCTGTAATGTCAGGTAGGCCCTAAGACTTATTTATGTAGCAATCATAGGCTCAAATATCTAACCACTCATTTTCTAAAACACATAGCAAAAATAAATTTTCCTTTAAAAACATCGGTTTTCCTATTTTGCTCTTTGGATTTAAGTCTTTAGTATTACACAACATAAAGTAAACACTCAAAAGCCAAAATACACATAAGTTACTTCACACTATCTTTTATTGCTTTCTAATTTATCAAATTAAAAATTAAACTTGTTGTGTAGTTAGTACTAAGAAAAATTGCATAAAACTGTAAAACTGTAAAAAAGGCATAGCAATATTCCCTAGCTATTGTTCTGTACCCTTAAATTACTAGTTCTTTTTTTTTTTTTTTAAACAGAGTCTCACTCTGTTGCCCAGGCTAGAGTGTTGTGGCATCAGGCTAGCTCACAACAACCTCAAACTCCTGGGCTCGAGCAATCCTTCTGCCTCAGCCTCCCCAAGTAGCTGGGACTACAGGCATGCGCCACCATGCCCAGCTAATTTTTCCTATATATTTTAGTTGGGCAATTAATTTTCTTTCTATTTTCAGTAGAGACGGGGTCTTGCTCTTGCTCAGGCTGGTTTCGAACTTCTGACCTTGAGCAATCTGCCTGCCTCGGCCTCCCAGAGTGCTAGGATTACAGGTGTGAGCCACCATGCCTGGCCAAATTACCAGTTCTTAAAATGAAAAACTAATTTAAAAATATTTTTTTAAATGGGTGACTGAAGTTTTCTGTCTTTAGTCATTAATAAATAGCTTTGAGTGTCTACTGTGTGCCAGGTGCAGGACTAAGATCTAGGGATACAAGCAAGAAGAGCAACCCAGTTTCTTTTATTTATTTATTTAGAGACAGAGTCTCACTTTGTTGTCCAGGCTAGGGTGAGTGTCTCGGCGTCAGCCTAGCTCACAGCAACCTCAGACTCCTGGGCTCAAGCAATCCTCCTGCCTCAGCCTCCCGAGTAGCTGGGACTACAGGCATGTGCCACCATGCCCAGCTAATTTTTTCTATATATATTAGTTGGCCAATTAATTTGTTTCTATTTATAGTAGAGACGGGGTCTCGCTCTTGCTCAGGCTGGTTTCGAACTCCTGACCTTGAGCAATCCACCTGCCTTGGCCCTCAGAGTGCTAGGATTACAGGCATGAGCCACCATGCCCGGCCCCCAGTTTCTTTTCGGAGGAGGTTTGAAGGTACAGACATGAGATGGGAGATAAGCCAGAAAGGACAGAGGCTTAACAGAAACCAGATCTTGGGGGTGTTTCTGCCAGTGACTTTAGGCATGCAGTAACTAAGCATGAACATTCTTTATGTCAGCAGTTGTGATGCTCTGTCATTAAAGACACTTTCCCAAAGTTGCTTTATTACATGTCCCCCAGGAGATGACATTCAGTCTTTGCATACTCCCATGCATGAATTCAACTAGCAGTAGGCTCCTTTTTTCTTTTCCATGGTCTGATTTCGACTAGGAGAATTTTGTAGTTTCTTCCGTCCTAGTGTTTCGGCCTGTTTGTGTACTTCTCAGAGTACAACTTCCTAGGAGAACACCCTGAGCTTGAATGTTTCGGGGCAGATGTGGGTGGTGGTGAGAAGGAAGGGAGGCAGGGAGGGCTTGAAAATTTTGGGGAAAGTAACTTCTTTCCATGAATGCATTTTCTTCTCCTACTCTGCAGTCCCTTGAATCTGTTCTATTTCTGCCGTTCAGTAGAAGCATCACAGAAGATGCTGGCTGCCTCTGCGGGAGAATGCAGAGTTTTGGTGACTCAGAAAAGAACCATATGGCATTCAAGCTTCTTTATTTTGTGCAAAGAGAGCTCACAGTAATTCAATCATGAAGTTCATGCACTGACAGAAACACCTCTACAACTGTGAAACAGATTGAAATTGTGGTTTTGTTTGTTTGTTTCCTATCCAAATGAATATGATAGAGTTTCTTTTAAGAAAATCTCAACTCTCCTATTTTGGGTGAGTCCTCTGCCAAGTGATTTGGAGACCTTAAAGAAGGAGGCCTGGCTAGTGTTGTCAGATAAAATACTGGATGCTCAGTTAAATTTGAATTTCAGATAATCAGTAAATAATTTTTTTTTTAGTATGAATATGTCCATGCAATGTTTGGGATATACTCAAACTAAAATATAAAGTTATTTGTGCCATTTTGTATTTTTATTTGCTAAGTCTGGCAAAATTGTTGTACCTGGAAATGGACATTATGGATGAATAGATTGATCAGGCTGTGGTTTTAAGGCACTATTGTCAGCACAATTTTGGTGCCTCCGATAGCAGCACCACAAAAATAGTTTAGCAAGTACCCACATGCTCATCAGAACCGCACTGGTTGCCATGCCACATTAGTTGAGTGGACTTGGTCCTTTCAATGTAGGAAGACAATAAGCACAGGACAATATCAACAGTGAGAAACCAGATAAAAAGAAAAGGAAACATAAAAAACTTGACAGACATCAAAGGAGCATATTCAACAAATAAAGTAGTTCTATTATGTGGACAACTCATTGTCAGGAACTGACACAAGACCACAAACATTTCATGGAGGTCACTGGGCAACTGTTGACATCTTGTGTTTGGAGGCAAAACAATGACTCAGGAGGGAAAGAATCTCTACTTCATTTAACTCCCAGAATCACACCATTTCTAGAAGCACCTCAACAAGACATTTCATGGAATTAAAAAATTACATATATATATATTAATCAAAAAAGATATATAGAGAAGGGAAAATGTAACCATTGGTGCAATCAGAAAACTCTCACATATTTATACATAATTGATCTGATCAATGAATGGGACTGATAACCATATTAAGATAAATGGTGCAGATGCTGTTGTGATAACTAAGATGACTGAAATGACCCAGTCCATTGTGCCACAACCTGGTGTTATGGTGAGTTCTTGCTTGGCAACCATTTTATCAAACTTTAGAAACTGACTTTAACTGATTAATTCAGAATGTTTATATGTAGGGTTAGGGTGGCCTGAAAGGTTTTCAAGGTTATCTGTGCATTTTTCATATATTTCTCTTATTACAAAATAGTGCATGACCATTGTAGAGAGTTTAAGAAAACAGATAAGATTTTAAAACAAAAGCAACCCTAATCTCATATTGCCGAATTCCTCTTTAAAATGGTTAATAATGATACATTTCAAACACCTCCAAAAGAATAGGAAACAATCTATCAAATTTCTACTCATCACCATTAGACATATATTAATATTAGTTGATTTATATTTCCAATTTTTAAAAAATTTTCTATATTTTAAAGGAATAAAATATACTGAGAAAAAAAAATCATTTCCTCTTCTCTTCCCAGGGGCAACCACTGCCCTGAAATTGTGTTTTATTTCTATGAATGCTTTTGTAATTTTACAATATATTATGGATGCATGAACTATTGTTTCGTGTGTTTAAAAAAAAGAGGAATACTGCACATATCCTTTGGAATTTGCTTTTTTTCACTTACCATCATGTTTTTGAGATTCATTCGTGTTAATACATGTAGATCTAATGCATTCATTTTAACCGCTGTAACTATATCTATTCCTGTGCTAAGGGACAGTTAGAATGTTTGCACATTTTTGTCTGATGCAAACAGTGGAACAATGGGTGCTTCCAAGTACACATATTCAAGAATTTTTTTAGGGAGGACATCTAAAAGTATAATTACTTGTAAATATGGAAATCTTCAATTTTCTAAGTTTTGAAATTTCTTTTCAGTGTGATGACACCGATTTATATTTCCACTAGAAATGGAAATGTATAATAGCTAATTGCCCCACAGCTTTAAAACACTTTGTGTTGTCAGACATTAATGCTTGCCAATCTGATGAGCGTGAAATAGTATCTCATTGATTTAATTTGTATTTCCCTAATTGTTAATGAAGTTGAGCATATTTTTCATATGTTTATTTACCATTCAAGTTTCTTGCTCTGTCAATTACTTATTCATACCTTTAGCTTTAAATTTTTTTTCTCACTGGTTCTTTTTTTTGAGACAGAGTCTCGCTTTGTTGCCCAGGCTAGAGTGAGTGCCGTGGCGTCAGCCTAGCTCACAGCAACCTCAAACTCCTGGGCTCAAGCAATCCTCCTGCCTCAGCCTCCCGAGTAGCTGGGACTACAGGCACGAGCCACCATGCCCGGCTGATTTTTTTTTATATTATATATATATTAGTTGGCCAATTAATTTCTTTCTATTTTTATGGTAGAGATGGGGTCTCGCTCAGGCTGGTTTTGAACTCCTGACCTTGAGCAATCCGCCCGCCTCGGCCTCCCAGAGTGCTAGGATTACAGGCGTGAGCCACCGCGCCTGTGAGCCACCGCGCCCGGCCTCTCACTGGTTTTTAACAATTTGTTATATGGCTTGGATACAGATCCAGTAGTTTAACCATCATTTGTAAATATTTTCTTCGAATCTGTGACTTAGCATTTTATTTTTTTATGACATCATATCAAATATTTGAATTTAAGATAGTAAAATACACTCATATTTTTCTTTAAGGTTTGTGAATTTTATATTTTGTTAAGATATCCTTCTGTACCATGATGTCATAAAAATATTCTCTTATATTTTCCTCTGAAAGTTTTATAATTTTCTTTTTTTACATTTAGGTTTTTAGTCCTTCTGGAATTATATAATTCTTATTTATGGTATGAAATATTCAATTTCAACTTTTTCCATATGAATTTCCAATTGTCCTAGCACTATTTGTTGAGTGATACATTCTTTCCTCATAAATTTGTAGTATCTTCTCTGTTATATACCAAGCACCCATGTAAATGACATCTATTGAGATCAAACTCTGGGCTATTTTGTTCCATGGTCTATTTGTCTATTGATGCTCTAACACCACCTGGTTTGGAATAAGCTTCCTCTTCCCAATCTTATCTCCTCCTTCTTCTCAAGGATTGTCTAGCCTCTCCTTAGCTTTCTATTATATGATAAGTGTTGCCACATTCTGTGAAAAATCATGTTGAGATTTTGATTAGCATTACATATAATTTTTAGATTAATTTGGAGAGATGCAATCTATACTATATTGAGTCTTTTCATCCATTAACTTTATATATCTCTCTTTGTTTTAGTTCTATCATGTTCTTAAATCAAGTTTCATATTTTTTCATTAGGGTTTTTTGTTGTTGCATATTTTCCCTTGATTCCTTACAGTTCATGTGGCTGTTGTAAGTGGAAAATTCTAAACTACATTTTCCAATTGTTCTAGAAAAATGCAATTAATTGTGGTATATTGATCTTATATTTAGCAACCTTATTGAACTTTTATATTTGTCTTAGGTTTTCTTTGAAACAATCTTATTGTCTTTGCATAATGACAGCTTCATTTCTTTCTTTTTAATTCTTTTTTTTTTTTTTTTTTTTTTTTTTTTGGAGACAGAGTCTCGCTTTGTTGTCCAGGCTAGAGTGAGTGCCGTGGCGTCAGCCTAGCTCACAGCAACCTCAAACTCCTGGGCTCGAGAGATCCTTCTGCCTCAGCCTCCCGAGTAGCTGGGACTACAGGCATGCGCCACCATGCCCGGCTAATTTTTTTATATACATATCAGTTGGCCAATTAATTTCTTTCTATTTATAGTAGAGACGGGTCTCGCTCTTGCTCAGGCTGGTTTTGAACTCTTGACCTTGAGCAATCCGCCCGCCTCGGCCTCCCAGAGAGCTAGGATTACAGGCGTGAGCCACCGAGCCGGCCTCTTTTTAATTCTTATACCTTTTATTTTTCTCTTCCTGTCTTACTATGATAACTAGAGCAGTCAGTACAAAGTTGAATAGACATGGTAATGGTGAGTGTCCTTGCATTATTCCTCATTTTAAAGGAAATGGTTATAATGTTTCACCATTAAATATGATGTTTTCTGTAGGTTCATGAAGTCAAGGAAGTTAGCTAATCTCCTTAATTTGTTAATAGTTTTTGGTTTTGTTTATTTTGTTTTGCTTTTAAATAATGGGGGATTGAATTTTATCAAATATCTTTTGTACATCTATTGAGATAATCACATGGTTTTTCTCCATTAATCTATTCTTTTCTTGTTATATTATCTTTGGTTTTGGTATTACAAGTAAAGGGAATACTAGTTTCAAAAAATAAGTTGAGAAACTTCTCTTCTTTTTCTCTTGTTTGGAATAGTTTATATAAGATAGAGATTATCTATATTTTAAAGGCTTGGTAGAATTTTTTAAAAGTGTCCGAACCTGGTATTTTTGTTTGTTTGTTTTGTGGATAGATTTTTCACAACTGATCCAATTTTTTGTAAAAATGTTATTATGATCTTTAATTTTCTAGTTCTTCTTGAATCAGCTTTAATAGATTTTGTTTTCAAAGGAAAATTTCTATTTTACCTATGTTTCTAAATTTGTTAGTACAAAGCTATCTTATCCACTCATAATTTATAAGGTCTCTTATTTATGTGTACTTATGTTTACTTTCTTATTAGGCTATTTTTTAATGACTTCTTAGTTTTTCTTAAACAAAGATATTTGTCTTGTATAACAAAACCACACAAAACAACTTTTATTTCAAAAAAACAGCTTTATTTTTCTTAACTCTACATGTTAACATTTATTACAAATTTCTTATGTTTATTAAAGATGCTTTAGTTGCATTGCACAAGGACTTTTTTTATGGTTTACTTCTAAACATATTCAAATTTCATTATGGCCTCTTCTTTAACACATGAGTTACTGCAAAGTATGCATTTAAATTTAAAAATCCAGGAAAATTATTGTTATTATTTTTTAATGTTATTGCATTGTAGTCAGAGAACATAGTCTGTGAGATAATGACTTTTTGGTATTTGTTTTGTTACTGAATACATGACCAATTTGTGTAAGTATACCATGTGGGCCTGAAAAGAAATTATCTTCTCTAATTGTTGGTACAAAATTCTTTACACATTTATTAAATCAAAAATTTATTAATTTTGCCATTTGAATCACAAATGATCTTTCAAAATTTTTAGTTTGGTTGATGAAAGATTAGTGTTTAAATCTTCCTCCAAGATTGTGGATTGGTCAAATTCTTTTTGAGACAGAGTCTCACTCTGTTGCCCAGGCTAGAGTGAGTGCCGTGGCGTCAGCCTAGCTCACAGCAACCTCAAACTCCTGGGCTCAAGTGATCCTCCTGCCTCAGCCTCCCAAGTAGCTGGGACTACAGGCATGCACCACCATGCCCGGCTAATTTTTTCTATATATATATATATATTAGTTGGCCAATTAATTCTTTCTATTTATAGTAGAGACGGGGTCTCGCTCTTGCTCAGGCTGGTTTCAAACTCCTGACCTCGAGCAATCCGCCTGCCTCGGCCTCCCAGAGTGCTAGGATTACAGGCGTGAGCCACCACGCCTGGCTGGTCAAATTCTTCTTGTAGGCTGGGTGCAGTAGCACACGCCTGTAATCCTAGCACTCTGGGAGTCTGAGGCAGGAGGATTGCTTGAGGTCAGGAGTTTAAGACCAGCCTGAGCAAGAGTGAGACCCTGTCTCTACTAAAAATAGAAAAATTAGCCAGGTGTGATGGCATACGCCTGTAATCCCAGCCACTGGGGAGACTGAGGCAGGAGAATCGCTTGAGCCCAGGGGTTTGAAGTCGCTGTGAGCTAGGCTGATGCCACAGCACTCTAGCCCAGGTGACAGAGCATGACTCCATCTCAAAAAAAAAGATTGTTCTTGTAATTCTGTTAATTTTTACTTTAGTTGGAAGCTGTATTATTGGGAACAATTTATAATTGCTATATCTTCCTGGTAATTTTTTCCTTTTACATCAATTAGTGACCACCTTTATTGCTAACAGTGCTTTTTGCTTAAAGGTCAATTTTATCTGATAGGTATATCAGCTTTCTTTATTTGTTTGATATATCTTTCCTTATATTTTAGTTCTATGACTTTCTGTTTCTGTTTGTAAAACAACACATAGCTGAATTTTTTTAAAAAATTCACTTTGGCAATGTTCTTTTAAGTGATAAGTTTGGCCTATTTAGATTTTTCATGATACTCCTATTATTTTGTATTTGCTCTTCATGATGATTTTTCTTTACATGTCTCTTCTCCTTTCTAGCTTTCTAATGAGATAGGGCAATTAAAAAAAAATTCCCTCTCTTTAATGGTTTGGAAATTATATAATCCAATTTTATTCTCTTCTTAGTTATTGTATTATGTAACAAACTATCCTAAAACTCAGCAGCTAAAACCACCGTGAATACTTATTATCTCACAGCTTTGGTGGGTCAGGAATTTGTTAGTGGCTTAACTGGGTTGCTCTGGTTTGGGGTCTCTCAAAGAGCATACCATCAGAATTTAGCTGGGGCTGAAGTCTCCTGAAGGCCGGGCTGGGCCGGAGGATCCGCTTACAACACGGCTTATTACCAGGTCGAGTAGGCGCTGGCTGTTGGTCAGAGGCCTCTGTTCTTCCCCACAGGGACCTTCCCTGGTGCTGCTTGTCCTCACGACATGGTGGCCAGCTTTCCCCAGAGAGAATACTAAGGCAGAAGGCAGAAGCTGAAATGTCTTTTATGATCTAGCCTTGGAAGTGACATACCATCTCTTGCATCGTGTTTTGTTAGTCACAGACTCACTGGGGGCTGGGCGCGGTGGCTCGGGCCTATAATCCCAGCACTCTGGGAGGCCAAGGCAGGCGAATTGCTCAAGATCAGGAGTTCGAAACCAGCCTGAGCAAGAGCGAGACCCCGTCTCTACTATAAATAGAAACAAATTAATTGGACAACTAATACATATAGAAAAAATTAGCCGGGCGTGGTGGCGCGTGCCTGTAGTCCCAGCTACTCGGGAGGCTGAGGCAGAAGGATTGCTTGAGCCCAGGAGTTTGAGGTTGCTGTGAGCTAGGCTGATGCCACGGCACTCACTCTAGCCTGGGCAACAAAGAGGAAAAAAAAAAAGAGACTCACTGGGAAGGGACTACACAAAAGCATGAGTACGAAGAAGTGAGGCTTGCTGGGGCTATCTTGAAGGCCGGCCACTGCAGCTACCTTTGAAATTTTAAGAAGCATGTACACTTTAACAAAGTCTGAAGTTAATTAATATCCCAACCTCATTTTGAACACTATAAAGATCTTGGAACGCTCTAATTCTGATCACCTACTCCATTCTTATTCATTATTACTGTTACTCGTGTGTATGTCTGTGTGTGAGTGTGTGTGTGAATGCATGTTTAACAGTCAATGTTTGATTTACCCATGTACTTACCAGTTTATTTGTTCTCCTTTGTTTCTTGTATCTTACTTCCTTCTGGATTAATTTTCCTTTTCTTCTCCTAAAGTCTATCCCTTGAAAGTTATTTCAGTAAAAATCTGGGAGTGATAAATTCTTACAATATTTGTCTGAAAATGTTTTAATTTTACTTCCATTCCCAAATGTTAGTTTAGCTGTATATAGAATTCTGGGTTGATAGTTATTTTACCTTGGTACTGTAAAGACATTATTCCATTTTCTTCTGGTCTTTATTGTTGCTACTGAGTATTCTGCTGTAAGCCTGTCATTTCTTTTTGTAGGTAATCTGTCTTTTCTATGCAAAGGCATTACTCTCTCACTCTCATGTTTTGCATTTTCATTACAATGTGTTCAGGTATAGATTTATTTTTACTTATCCTATTTGGGCCTTATTGTGGTTCTTAAATTTGAGGATACATGCCTTTTCATACTTTGGAAAATTCTCAGCCACCATCTGTTCAAATAGTACATCTCCCTCCTTTCTCTTGTTCATCCTTGTCGAATTCCTACTGATATAAATGTGGGAAACACCAAAAGCTAATGAATCTTGAGAATATAATGAAAAGGTCTAACATTCATCTACCTGTGCTTCCTTCTAAGGGTTCCCTTGGATTAATTTTCTCACCGATTGATTCTCACTTTATCTGGATCTAATATACTATTTAACAAATTCATTGATGTTTTTAAATAAGTGAAAATGTCATTTCCAGAAGGTTTATTCATTTTTTTCTCAACTTGGCCTGTACTTTTAAAAATAGGGTCCTGGCCGGGCACGGTGGCTCACGCCTGTAATCCTAGCACTCTGGGAGGCCGAGGCAGGCGGATTGCTCGAGGTCAGGAGTTCAAAACCAGCCTGAGCAAGACCCCGTCTCTACTAAATAGAAAGAAATTAATTGGACAACTAAAAATATATATACAAAAAATTAGCCGGGCATGGTGGCACATGCCTGTAGTCCCAGCTACTTGGGAGGCTGAGACAGGAGGATCTCCTGAGCCCAGGAGTTTGAGGTTGCTGTGAGTTAGGCTGATGCCATGGCACTCACTCTAGCCTGGGCAACAAAGTGAAACTCTGTCTCAAAAAAAAAAAAAAAAAAATAGGGTCCTCTTTTTGTGATTTCAATCACTTCTTCATATGATTAAAAATACACATCATTGTCATTTTTTTTTTCCCAGCCCATGTAGTAAAGCTGAGACATTGTCATTTCTATTATATGAATTTCCTGGGAACCAAATACAGTGCATTTTTTAAAATATTAGTCTGCCTGACTTGCTTATATAGGGCTGTTGACGATGTGCTTTGACCATGACTTCATGTCCAGTGAGACGTTTTCTGTGAGAAACCTATGGGGCCTGGGTTGAGGTGTGACCTTCTGAGGCAGGTGCTTTTGACAGGCACACGAGTGCTAGCACCGGATCATTGAAAGCCAACTCAGAATTTGGCTACCACCGGCCTGGAACCACTTTCGATGTTGTTTTCTACATTTATGGGTTCCCCTGACCTTGTGGTATAAATCCCAGAGGAGGTTATTTCCCCACTTAGAGCTGAGGAAGATCCAGATAAATTTCCTCTTCATCTCTCAGTGTCATTGGGGAGATTTTTTTTCCTACTCCTTCCCTTCACTGAAGGTCAGAGTCCCGGTTTTATGCTGGGATCTTAGCTTCAACTCCCCATTTCGTGCTAGCTCCAAGTCTTGTCTTCTGTTCCTATTTGGGTGTTAAAACTCAAGCCTCTGAGTCACAAAGGCCTGCACTCTCCCTTTTTTTTCTTAGATGCTTAATCTATGTATTAAAAATACTTGTGTGTTTATCTAGCTTTTCTAGACATTTATAGGGGGAAGAATTGCAGGTTATCTAGTTTTCCATCTTACCAGGTCTTGTCTTTGCCCTTGTTACAGTTTCAAGAAACAGGAGTCGTTTTCTGCTTGTGCCTGAGCTGCTTTGTATACCTGCTATTCCTCCAGCAGGGGACTCCTGGGCAAAGCTTGAAAATGGCAAAATTCATCTTTAGCGTCCTCCCACTCAGAGCTTTCCCTTCTGTCTCTGTGGTCCCTGCAGCATCTTGTTTGTCTTTCCTCATCAGACCCTGCCCTTCCAGGATGCTCCAAGGTTTTTCTGGGACTTGTCATTGCTGTGTTTTTCCCTCTGTTTTTTTTTTTTTTTTTTTTTTTTTGTGAAAATATGCCTCACCAGTATCTCTACACTGTCCAAAGTGTCCAGGTGACAATTAGCTAATCTGATAAGCTCATTCATGCTAATGTGCTAATGAAAGAGGACTACAGAAGATGGCTGTCCTTCCCCTACCTCCTAATCAGGGGCTCTTCTCCTCCTGCCAGGTAACATATGTGCAGAGCAGCAGTGAGCTTCTAGAGACCGCGACCCGGCTTTAGTGGTCTAACCTGGAGGACTGACGTTAATGGAATGAGATTTTTTAAGTCAAGTAGGAAGGACAGCTGAGTTGAGGCAGGCAAGAGAGGGTTAGAGTCAGGCAAGAATGACCCCCAGATCATGACATGTGAGGGTCTTATAAGTGGTGGCTGCATTAACCCTTCCATTCCTGAACTGCAGCCCTTTGCTCTATCAAATTATTCTTATTGGAAACCTCTCTACAAAGCAAGAACCAGAACTCAGCAAAACCAGAAACATATTGCATTCACTGTTGCACATTCTGATATTTTCATTTTGCTGATTTCATGGGGGATCTTTTCAGAGGGTGGGCAGGAAAAAGGTGGATGCTTACATTGGAGGCCAGAGCTTATAGGGTTGATCTTAGACAGAATAGAGGACTGGTAGCTGTCCTCCCCACCTACTTCTGGGGCTTATTCTCTTGTGTCTCAGTCTCTAAAGAGTTAGGGTGTCAGCTCCTAGTGGATGGTGCAGAAATGATACAGGTTCGTGGGGAGTGTCAATGGGATTGATTGCAGCTTTCAGCCCTAGAGAGCAAATCATGTCTTGTAAGAAATAGTGTACAGATATTTGTGAGTTTCTTGTTTCCCTATTTTCACAAAGTAAATGTTTTGGCTTAGTTGTTACTATCTTATGGGGTCTAATGAGAGGGTTGACTTTGATAATTGTGTATTGTTGTAGCTAATGGATAAATGTGATTGCTTTCAGGACATCTTATTAAATAGAATACTGTGGCCCACATCTACCTTTTGAACCTTCCCCATGCACTCTCTATGCTCTTCTGCCTGCTGTCTCCCCTGGGGGCTAAGCTATGTAGATCACATCAGCATCAGCAGGTTCTCTACCCTTTTGGCTTCTGGTTGGGTTTGGCCAATGGGGAATACCAGTAGGAGGCAGGAGGTTGGTACCTACTCCAGGTTTCCTTCTTGTAGATTTGTTACTGGCTGGCTCTCCCTCCCTTGGAAGCCATGTGTCCTCTGGAAGCCCCTCTCCACACAGCCTTCTCTTTCTTTGGCTCCTGGTACCTGTTCTTCCCTTCCTACCCATGGACACTCCTCTCTCTCTTGTGGTTTCCTTATGCTCTGCCCAAACCTTTGTAAAGAGTCCTTTTATGAAACTCTCCTCAAATTGTCCTCATTTGAGTGTGCCATCTGTTTCCTGCTGGGAAGCCGACTGATAAAACTCCTAAATTCTTCTCTTTATTTATATTTTTTTTCTTAAAGTAAAAGGTTTTTTTTTAAACTGCAGTAAAAAAATATACATAAATAAAATGTATGTACCATTTGAACCATTTCTAGACGTACAATCCAGTGGCATTAAGTACATTCACCATATCGTACAACCACAACCACCATCCATCTCCAGAAATTTTTCATCTTTCCAAACCAAAACTCTGTACCCATCAAATAGTAACTTCCCATTGCTCTCACCACCCCCAGGTCCCAGCAATCACCATTCTACTTTCTGTTTTTATGAATTTTACTATTTCCAGGGTTTTCATATAAGCAGAATCATACAATATTTGTTCTTTTATGTCTGGCTTATTTCACTTGGCATAATGTTTTCAAGATTCATAAAACATATAAATAAATTGATGCAATAGTTGGATCAACAGGGAGCAATATGGTTCACCTCTATAAGCTTATAAATCTTTAAGATACTTGTGGACACCTTCCCCTGTAAGGCTGCTGTAATAGAATCAATGTCTTGATTCTTTAGTGGCAAGAAATCATTAATTCCATAGTGGTAATAATTTAGTTTCTTCCTGAGAGAATTTTGTGGAGTAAAACCAAATATCGACCAATAATGCCTTCAAATGATATCAGCAGTACAACTGTTATACTACTAAAGAATGTACCCTTAATTTTGATAATCCTTGAGGGTCCTCTGAAAACACTGTGGAAGATCTCTTCTTCCAGGTTGCATACACGGTCATTTACGAATTTTGGTGTAAATACTGTAGAATCCAGAAGGATCTTGCTCCAGATCCTCTCAAGCTAACTCAATTCCTAAGCTATACTGTCACATGAATAATAAAGATCACTTTTGTCATTGATGCATGACTGCTAAAGCCTTTTAAGGATTGTATTCTAATGGACTTAGAATGATACCATGCTTTATGGAACTTGTGAGCAGAGCAAGGATGTAACCCCCAACATCCTGAAGAATGCTTGTTCTGTCTTAAATTTGAATTTCCTGTTGTATGTATTTTCTTAATGCTGTGGATAAAGGAATTGAGTCACAGGGTATTTTGGTTATCTATTGTTGCATAACAAACTGTCCCAAAATGTAGTGGCTTAAAGCTAGTTTTATCATTACCTCTTAGTGATTGTATTGGCTGGGCTTTGCTGGATGGTTCTAACTTGGGGTCTCTTATGTGGCTGTGGTCAGATGGTGGCTAGAGCTGGAGTCACCTGAAGGCTGTTTTACTCCTGTGTCTGGCGTCTGGGCTGGGAGATAGGTGGAGTAACTGAGAGCCATTAGGCGTCCATCTCTTCATGTCACCTTTGCACTGGCTGGATTGGGCTTTTTCATGGCATGTTAGCTTTCAGGGGTGTCTGACTTCTTACTGCTGGCTTCCTCTAGCGTGAGCATTGCAAGAGATCTTAGGCAGAAGCTGCAAGGCTTTTTAGGATCTAACCTCATAAACTCTAGAACATCACTTAAGTCACATCCTATTGGCCAAGCAAGTCATAAAGACAGGCCCAATTGAGAGGAGGAAAATTAGACTCCACCTCTCAAGAGGAGGATTGCCAAAAAATTGTGGCCACCTTTAATGTATCCCAGGGAATGTGGGTGTTAATCTCAATTTTGCAGCTCCCAGACTCTGGGAGCCTGGGCCCATCCATCACCTGCTCTTTCTGAGGATGAGTTTCCTCACCTGCACAATGCCAAAAATTCAATGAATGATCTGAAAGGCTCTTTCACTTCAAAATCATAAGGGTTCTCTGCCCTCAAAGTACAGACATTATTTATAATAAAAGTTTTTCTTTAAAGTTATATGGAGTAGACGTCTTATAGTTTTAGCATCAAGTACTTTTTTTCTGCATAAATATAAAACTTGAGTTAACCAAAAGATACCAACACAAGACTTCATAATGAATTTTCCACACTTCTTGGTGTTGGCCAAATAGTTTACAAAATGGTAATGTGGAATAGAAGATATACTTCTGGAATGTTAAAGGCAATGCCCTCATTGAGTTGTAGATTCCAGTTGTAAACTCCAGTTCTCTAAACAATAGGAGCTAACATTGTTGCCCTTCAGAATTGCGCTGCTCATTGAAAGCTGCCAAGTTTTAGACAAAGCAGGGTCAGTGACAGAATTAAGGTAAATGTTTGAGTCTGGTAGATGGGCAGAGCACACTTCTCTTTAGGATCCTCTGTTTTGTTTGCTGTGTTTGTTTCACCGTAGGATGAAAGCCTGTCAGTATAGGAATCCCAGCGATAAGACTGACTCTTCAGTTTTCATAGACACTAAAATAGCTCTTTTAAATAGAGCCTCTCCTCAGGTTCCGAGGCAAACCCCTATGTCGATTATATGTCAGTTATACCTGAGAGTTCAATTTCATTGCCTGCACTGCCCAAATTTTGAAAACCAGAATCTCAGGAGTGCTAATATTTGAGGTAAAAAAAGATGTGTGTGTGTATAACTGTAACAAAGAGTGCCTGATGAAAAAAAATTTAATTAGTCCAAATGAGAGTGTCTTCTGTTCTACTTTTCCCAAAATAGACCACGGTGACAAGTGGTACTGAAATATAGAAATACCAAGAATTCTCTGAGCAGACCCTGCTGGTTGCCTACCCAACAGCCACTCCCCGTTCCTTCCTTGCTTATGGAACCATGATCTCGTTCCAGAATCTACCCCATTCCTAAATTAGAGTGAAGCTAATCAGTGTAAATCCATCGTAGTGATCACGTTGACAGTCATTAGTTTAGGGGTGGGTATGGGAACCAAATCTGACCAATGAGATGTAAAGGGAAATCTGCTTGGGGCCTCCACAAACCATACTTTCCTTCTCAAAACAGCACACAAGAAGAGACAATGCTCTTTGTCCAATGACTGGTTTTGTATGCGAATCTAATGCTGGGACCGTAGTTACTGCAGCTATCTAGTAACCATGAAAGCCCTGGCCTGCAGTCCAAGCAGACACACCCAGGCTGGCAGAGCCGAGAGAGGAAATGAATCTGGGTCCTTGATGTTGTTGTAACCAGCTGTAACCAGCTGCAGCGCCACCTGCCTCTGAACCTCTCATCACTCGTGATCGTAATTGTCCTCGTTGGTTAGGCCAGCCTGAACAGAGGCCTTTATTACTTGAAGTGTAAACTACCTTCACGGATGCCTTTCCCTTCTCACACCTGGCAAGGAAAATCTAATATCTCCACTTCACCTGTGCCTGGGGATGACCCCAAAATCTCCTGAGACCTGAAAAGATAAAGACATGTCGTGACATAACTCAGTGGGATTGTATCCAGGGCTGGAAGCACGGCTCTGTCCTGACATGGCCCTAAACCCTAAGAGAAGAACGATATCGATGACAAAAATGATAGGAGGCACTTTCTGAGTGTTTTCTCTATATGCAGACACTGCTTTCCATGTGTGAGTCATTTCATCCACAAGGAGCCCTGTGAAGTCATGCTGTTGTCATTCTCACTTATGCAGGAGGAAGACGAGGCACAGAGGATAGGTGGCATGCCCAAGGCTGCATCTCGAGTAAGTGTTGGAAAGAGGCTATAAAGTCAGACTGCTATTCCAGAACTCACCACCTCAGTCTCTGTGTTGTTTGGCCTTTCCACTCCTAAGGAAGGACATCCCTTTGCTATCAGCAGCCCCAGGGGAGGCAGGAAGTTTTTCCTATTTTCAAGGGAGCTTTGTGAATAATCATACCTGATTTCAAATATTCATTATTTGATATCATTCATTCATTAAGCTTTATTCAACACAAACTATGTTGTAGGCCTGAAGTATTTAAAAGTCAAGAAATCTAGTTTCTTTCTCTCCCTCTTTTTTTTTTTTTTTGAGACAGAGTTTCACTCTGTCATCTGGGTTAGAGTGCTGTGGCATCAGCCTAGCTCACAGCAACCTTAGACTCCTCTCCTGCCTCAGCCTCCCGAGTAGCTGGGATTACAGGCGTACAACACTATACTAGGCTAATTTTTCCATTTTTAGTAGAAATGGGGTCTTGCTCTTGCTCAGGCTGGTCTCAAACTCCTGACCTCAAGCAATCCTCCCACCTCGGCCTCCCAGAGTGCTAGGATTATAGTTGTGAGCCACCTCACCCGGCCAAAAAAACCTAGTTTCTATCCTCAAAAAAACTTTGTTTCTGTCTTCAAGTAATGATATCTAGTAGGGCAGTGGTCCCCAACCCTTTTGGTACCAGGAACCAGTTTCATGGAACACATGGAAGAGATGGGGAGGCAGAGTTCAGGCAGTGATGCCAGCAATGGGGGGTGGCTGTAAATACGCTGGCTTGCCCACTACTCACCTCCTGCTTTATGGCCCTCCCTCCCTGTTCCTAAGTTTCATGGAAGATAATTTCCTATGGACAGGGGTGGCCCAGTACCAGTCTGTAGCCCTGGGGTTGGAGACCACAGTGTAGGAGACATGTTCTTAAATATTTATCAGACAGCATACTCAATGTTTTAGCCTAGCTGTAACACCTGGCCTTTTAGTATAGAGGATGTATCAGAGAGTTCTAAGGATGTAGCATGTATTAACTATTTAGTCATCACATGATCCCCATATTCCTGATGAGGGAACTGAGGAAGAGTTTGGCCCAACATCCCACAGCTGGTCAGTGACAGAGCTGAATCTGAACCTAAGCCACATTGCTTGTGCTGGAAGCCAGTACACTGGGTTTGTACCTATCCCAGTAGGAGATCCAGCAGCAACTGCTTCCAGCTGGATGGGGCAATAGCAAAAGAGAGATGGGAATGCTTCATAGATGAAATTACTTTTTAACTGGACTTTGAAGGGTAAATGTAATTGAGGCACCATGAAAGGTAAAGCCATCGAGAATTAACAAAAGCAAAAAAACAAACAACAACAAAACCCCCCAAAAAAAAAACAAAAAAAGAAAAGAAGGATATTCCAGGCAGAAAAAACAGCATGTGCAAAGGTAGGAAGACTTCGGGGAATCACAGGATGTTCACAGAATGGTAAGGTTTGGGGGACTTCCACATGGCCTGTGGAGGATGGAGGATGGAAAATGCAGTGTGTGTTTATAGGAGTCTACATTTTATTCTGCAGACAATAGGAGGCATACTGCAAACATTAAAAGGGGAGAGTGATATGAGCTTCTTTTATAATGACTTAAATGAAAAGTACAGGACTGAAGCCTTAGGACTTTAAAACATCTAATACAGACAGATGAGTGGGGGAGGTCAGTGCAGAAGGACAGCCTAGGTGGACACCTGAGAGAAGGTAGAACTATCTGGGGCTGTCACTGTTATCCAGTGGCCAAATCCAGCCTGGGAGTCAAGAATGGTTTTTACATTTTTAAAAGGTTGTAAAACAAACAACAGCAACAACAAAAAAGCAAAGAAAAGCATGCAGCAGAAGATGACAGAATAGGTGCCTCCAAAACCTATTACAGGTGCCTCCAAACCCAAATACAGCAGTTCCTCCAGTAACGTTCTTTCTTTCAACCTCGCTTCACCATAATGTTGATGAGGAAAAAGATCACTTCCCGGCTAGGACCACCGCCTGTGTGGCGTGTGCATGTCCTCCGCACGTCTCCAGGGCTTTCCTCCCATATCCCAAGCTGTGCCCGTGAGGCTCATTGGCGCGTCCCAGTCTGAGTGTGAGTGTGTGTGACTGTGCCCCTTGACGGGATGGCGTCCTGTCCACGGCTAGGTCCCTCCTTGCACCCTGAGCTGCCAGGAGAGGCTCTGGCCACCTAAGACCCTGAACAGGAATAAGCAGATAAATAATGATCTTGCTTGTTTTTATTAATCTTTCTGAAATGTACAGCTCACATTTATTTCAGTGTTTAATATTAGAAGTGTTTTGGCCTTTATGGTGATGTTTCTGTGACTGGCAATATGCCATAGGAACTGAACTCTTGTCTATGTCAATCAGCCTATGGTGAAACTGGTCTCGTTATCTGTCCTTTCTGCCTAAAGTGGCAGAACCTATCGATGACGCCGAGCGAGGACTTGCCGTGTTTACCGTCTGCCCCTTTGCAGAACGTGTTTCTGCTAGGTTAAAGCTGGAGGTGGCCTGCAGGAGGGGGACGGTGGGAGAGAGGAGGAAGAGGAAGGTCATCCTTAAAGCCCTCAGGAGACAGAACTGACAGGCGTCCTTGCCGGGACAAGGTGGGAATGAGAGAATAGGCAGTGTCACTGGTGAGTCAAGGAATTCTGGTTTGGACAACTGAGTTTACGGAAGTATCATTATCCAACATCTGAAATACAGGAGGGAGGATCAGGGCAGGGGCAGGAGAGTAGGAAGATCCTTTGATTTGGGACCTCTTGCTGGACATGTCCACAAGACGCCCAGGTGAAGATTAGCCGGGGACACATCACACTGTACAATGCTTCTGTGTCTGGTCCTGTGACCTAGAATATAAATTCCTTACGGGCAAAGGCAACACGACTGCTTAGTATGGATCCGGGCACATAATAGGCTATTAATCAAGCATGTTGAGCTCACTGAACTGAATTAGCTGAATTTAGGAGACTCCGTGAGCGATCTTGGTTGGAGAATAAGTCGTAAGTCATTGGCTTGTGGGTGGTAATTGAAGTATGGGGATTGATGGCATATTTAATGTACACTTAGTGCAATATTAAATTACATCTTTGTATGCATGCATTTGGCATTATTCAAACTAAGACCCTCCTGTGGCAGCACGTATCACTTTTGGTTCTATTCGCAGAGAAGCAGGAAAGCACAGCAGTTAGGAGCCAGGACTTGTAGCCAGGCAGCTTGGGTTTGAAAACTCACTTCTACTTTCTAGGTGTAGCCTCAACAAGTTGCTCAACTTCTTTATGCCTTAGTTACTCATCTATAAAGTGGAGATAATAATAATACCCTGTTAGTGGTTGTTGTGAGACTTAATAATACACGTATGTATTTAGAAAGGGCTATGATCAGCAGCCAGGGTTATCCTTTGGAAAAATAAGTCAAATCTTGTCAGCCCACTGATGAAAACCCTCCAATGGCTCAGGAAAAAGTGAAAGTTCTTACCATGGCCTACCATGCCTCTTCTCGCTCTGTTTCCCTTGCACTAGCCACATGGGCCTCTTTGCTGCCTTCTCAAACTCACCAGGTACATGCCTGCCTCAGGGCCTTTGCACACACTTTCCTTCTGCGTGGTACACTCTTCTCCAAGACATCACATCTCGCTCCCTCCTTTGAGTCTTCATTCAAATGTCACCACCCTTTTGAATTTTGAAGCCTGACAAAGGCTTCTGAATAGGACACACTCCCTCTCCTGGATTTCTTCTATGCTTTCTATTTCCTCAGAACAACTCTCACATGCTAACATACTATATAACCGATTCAGTTAATTACCTGCCTCCTCCCATTAGAATGTAAGCTTCGTGGGGACTGGAATTCTGCTGTACTGGTAGGAATGACAGCTACTACGTAGTAAGTGCTCAATCTAGCTGGGGCGGTTCCCTGTGATCTGCATGCAGCTGACAACACACAGCTAGCTGCCTCTGACTCTGCACCTGCCCAGCAGTGCCGGCTCCAACAAGGCAGGCGGCAGTGAAAGAGCAAGCACCAGTGTCTAGTCCTTGGCCCCCTCCACCCATAAGCCCCAAGTGAGTTTCCATCCCACCGTCTTGGACAGCCATCTTGTGAAACGCACGCATCTGGGAAAATAGGCAAAATAGACAAAGGCTTCGTGAGAGTGCGAAACCCATTTGTAGACTCCTAGAACTGGTTTAACAACCCAAAGAAGAAAATTTGTGTATACACAGTAATGCTGTTCTTTTGATATTAAATGAGTATTAAAATGGGATGGAAACTGCTCTTATATTGGGCTCCTATGGAGATGGACAAAGCAATATAAGAGAAAAAGCAGCTGCCCTCAGCAGTGGGCTCAGAAATGTCAATTTTAATTAAAACATTTATTTTCAAATACATTTCATGGTTCATATGTAGTGATATGTGTCTACTTCATGCAAATATTCAAACCACTGGGCTGAGGAAATTGTTGAAAGGCATTTTGATGAAGAACATTAACAGTATGATCAAAACAAAGAAATGCAAAGAGGATAATATCTACCTCATGCTTCAGTTTTTTTCTTAGTCCACATGTCAGATTGTCTCTCAGGCATTTGCCCACTGCTGTACAAAGGCCAGGGGACCCCTCTGTAGAAATCGGGGTGGTAGTGGGTCACTGTGGGCACTGGTGGGCCATGCCCTCACTCTCGTGCAAGGTCTGCTTTGTTTATGGCCCCTGTTTACTGCAATAGAAGAAGCCCCCCTCTCAGTGTTTCTAGATGTTAGCCAGAGGAAAACAACCCAAATGGCCAACTCTCAATTCAAAATTCTCCCAAACTCCATCTTTCCCTGAGTACTATTTTGGGTTTGCATTATTAAAGCTGCAGAAAGGTGTCCAAAATTTTACAATTACCTTCTGAGCTCACCTCTCCTCTTGCTCTCTGCCCTGCAGAGCTCATGCACCTGCCAAACTTCTGTTGACTCCCCAGGGAAACCGGTCATGACTTCAACATGGCCAAAAATCATTGAAATAAAAATGTGGCCAATTTAATAAGCAGCAATTTAGGCTAAGAATTTCTGAAAATTTTGCTCAAGTGTCTATAAAGATGAATACATTTTGATTTGCCAGAATTTAGCATTGGACTATTAACACAGTCTGTGTGTGTGCTGTGCTAAAAAATAATCGTTCTCCTTAGGTCAAAATCAAAGACAACCAGTAATATTTATTAGTGTGATGTGTCTTTTATCTTGTAATCTAGTGAATGTGTTTCTGATTAAGGTGTATCTTAATATTTAAGAAAATTATGACATATACAGTTGCACCAATTGCTGCTCTCAATATGCTTTTAACCTCTTCAAAGGAGCCATTAACATCACAGTCAGGAACACGTAGTCAAGTCCAGAGAACGTATGCAGGTAGAGCACATGTGACTGGCCATGTGTGCCAGTGCTAAGCACTTTTATAAATTATTGAATGTTCCAATTTATAAGTTGTGAGAGTTTGAGTTTGTACTTAATGGTGTCGATAGTGCTGATGGCACACTTGCATTTTGTTCTGATTTCTGAGCTCATTTTAAAATGCTTTTGAGGCTTTCACTTTGATTTTAAAAGTATACTAAGTTATAATCAATACTTTATTAAACCCAAGCATTTTTCCTCTCCCTAGAGTGTTACACACACACACACACACACACACACACACACACACACACAGCATTTTGATTAAGGGCTCTGATAAAGGAAAGGAGACCTTGGCATTTTCTTTCAGATTGTGAATGGAAGGGTTATCTGCTGACCTGCTCATATCCTGGCAGAGTGAACCGAGTGGTGCATCAGTGCCACAAAAAGGTACATGGGTAAAGCTTAAGAAAATCAACCCTGGGAAAATTGTCACCAACAAAGGAAAACAAATGTTTATTAAGCGTTGACCACATTGAACCAGGTGCTCTTCTAAGAGTGTTCCCATACCAGCTCATCTTATTCTACCAAGACTACTTTGAGAGAGGCACTATTATTGTTTGCATATTTCAGATGAGGAGACTGTCACAGAAAGGTTAAGTGGCCCCACATCATATAACTAGTAAAAGGCTGAACCCAAGCAGTTTGCTTTTAAGCATTCATATTAAATAAAAACAGAGGATTGCCATTCTAGGACCTTCCTTTTCATAGGATGGTGTTCAGTTGCTCATAGTGTCCTGGTTAAAAGGTCAGGCTTTCAAACCAACTGCTAAGTTCAAGTCTTAGCTGCTCCAACTCTGGCTGTGTGACCTTGGCCAAGGTACTTAACCTCTCTGTGCCTCACTTTTCTGTTTGGTGAAATGGGGATGCTATGAAGATTAAATGAGTGGGCATACAGCAGGCATCCATAGATGTTATTGTTATTAGTTCTCTTACTATCTCTACTCAGGAGCAGAGTAGATTAAGAGCATATTGGATTTACAGAAGCCAATAAAACCTAAGATATTTCCACAGCATTTTTGAATCATGAAAAATTGGAAGATAGTTAAAAACTATGGCTATCCTGTTTGTTAAAGAGGAAACTAGATATTTTTTTCAGCCTCTGATTTTGGTATAAATCTGGCATCCATTTTGATGTCACCTACCACTTACTATTGACTTCAACCTTCCATTTCTTTGTTCCTTCACCCCCATTTTTGCGTTAGTTCTCTTCTTAACACCATCTGAAATCCAGTCAGGGTTAGGTTCAACAAAACCAGGTGTAACCGGAGAAACAATAAAGGATCAGGTTACTAAGGCTGCCCAGATGGAATAATACGTTTATCGAGGAAAACCTGCAAAAGTCATGGGTATTGTGTGTAGCATTTGCGCTGGCAAAGTGTCTGACACAGGCCTGTGAAGTGAAAATGCATTATGTGCTCCATGTTTGTTACTCGGTTAAGCAAAAAAGACACAGAATCTTCAGACCAAAGGATGTGGAGAAATGAAGAGCTTTTTGTCCCAGATAGGCACCAAGGTGGAAGACATTTATTACCAACATAGTAGATGTGATCATTCGACACGTCAGTAGAAGTCTTTACACCTTGTAGAAGGGGCATTGTGTACTGTAAGTAATTTAACCATGACACAGCCGTGGAGCAAGAGGCATCATCAGTAAGAGAGATTCATGCAGCCAGCTACTGGCTTACATCAAAAGAAATATAACGAATCGTTGGGAAGAAGTTGAAAACTATAGGTGTATTTACTTGCAATGTTTTTTTTTTGTTAGTGGAGGATAATTTTTGCTTTCTGAAGCATTTGATCGATTTAAAGTCGCTCTTGTCATTAAGTAATCTTTAAATTAACCTTTAATCCTGTATCGGCAGCTGTAGGATAGGAGCAAATGCATTATGTATTACAGTTTTGGATATTAGTTCTGGAAAAGCCAACTATCATTCTCAACATCAAAGAGTGCCCCGTATCAAGGGCTTGGCTGAGAAGATAAAGCACTGGCTATTTACCTTAAGACCTTGGTCCCAATCCAGATCATATTGCCAATGCGAGGAGTTTTGTGATCTCAGCCCCACACAGGTAGACAGCAGTCCCTATCACCAATAACACAGACTGGCAAAAACTGGAATTTTCCTTCTTAGGAGAGACCTAAGGCTGAAAAAAGTCCAGCAAATGGAAGTGAAAAAGCATCCGCTTATATGCCATCCTAGAGATGGCAGTCTTCTCGACCGTGTGAGGAGGGGCAGGATAGCAATATGGGGATGCGCCAACCTGGCTTGCAGATAAAGAGATTTGTTTTCAGAGCTTGCAACTCATCCAAGTCTAGTTTTCAAGCCAACACCTCCTCTCTCCAAACTTTCCCCTCCCCCGGCTCTCTCCTTCCAGAAACAAAAAGCAGAAAGTCCAACGGAAAGATCTCTAGGATGTCATTTGTAGGTAGATCTAGGGTGATGGTTTTAGTCTTTCAAAAGGATGATTGCAATTAAGCTGATGTGTTTCAGACTCTGCTTTTAAAAATTAAGATAAAAATAGATATTACATTTAATCATTTTTTAGATTACAGAGGTAACTATTACAATTATGCTTATGGTGTCATAGACTCAGGAAGGAGACAAACTGTGGGAAAAAGTGCACTAAGTAGAAAACTTTACTGGCCCCATATGAATAGCTTTAACATTTTAAACATATATTTAAAAAAATCAAGTTAATAAAAGGTAATGTAGTTTGCATTTGACATTTGTATTTATTTGATAATAGATATCATTACATATTCCAAATGTGTAATATCTTATTTTAGACAACCTCTCTTTGCTTGTATACATTTGATCACCCCTTTTATTTTTCATTCTATGAGTTTACTAATGTAGTAATTCTAGGCCTTTTAAAGAAACATTTTAGTGATGGTAGAGTAAAATAGCCAATATATATTAATATTATAATCATACTCACCTGATCTAGCAAGAAAAGAGCATTCCAACATCTGGGTATGCACTATGTCTTTTATTTCCAAATAGAGGTAGATAAGAATATTCTCTTTAGCTGTAAGTTAGGATACTCAGCCAGGCAAACAACGAGAACTTCTGATGCTGTTATCAGAAGCATTTAAGAGCCTGTTCTCTATACACAATTAATAAATAATAGCTACTGTTTTGAAAGTGAATTCACATTTCCTGAGTGGGGGAAAGGACCATTGCTATGGGTTTATGTATCTGCTAAAGGCAAACATCCCTCACCTATGAGCATCAAAGATGACTAGCACCACCCACATGAAGGAAAGTCAATTCTCACTCTATTTATGGTTGCAAAGCGTGAGCACTGGAGCTTCAGTCTAGCCCAACTTGCTCAAGTGGCTCAGATGGTGGGCTTGAAGGAAACTCGGGTTGGGAAGGTTGTCAGGACACAGAAAATGGAGCTCCAGGCATTCCAGTGGTCTTGTCTGGGAGGCAGATCCCTTGATTTTCCATGAGGCTGTTCGTCCTCACTGCCTGGCATTCCTGTAACATCCATGAGGCTAAATTGGCTTCTCTCACATGCATGGAGGCGAGAGCAGATGAAAGGATACAAATGCAACAGACTTTTATTGTCAGCAAACAAAAAGGGGCACACATGTGCCAGTTTATAAATTACTGTTTTCATTAAAAAGGAGTTAAAAAATCAGGTTCCACTTATCATTGTTAAAAACCTTAAATTTTTTTGAGCTGTATGATTTCATTACACGAATTATAGCACGGTAATAGAGTAATATTACTCTTAAGCCAGCTCACTTAAATTTAAGACATTCAAGACCCAATAATGCACTGGGTTCTTTAGTTCAAGTTATGCAAATAATATACATTTTTTATTCGGCTTCCCACCAGGTTATACATGTATTATAAACACAACAAAGGCCTCTTTCTTGTACACTATATTACTCAGAAGCTGGTGAAAAATAGAAGCCAAAATATTGTGAATTACATTCTTACAATGGTTTGGCTTTGTACTACTGGCTGACATATTTTAAATGCTAACGAGAAGCTGGGGCTGGAAAGAGAGAAATGTTGACTCACTGTTCCCTACTACTGTTGTCATTCATACTGATGTTCGTCAATGTCTAAATCAGATTATTATCTTTGTTTTCTTTAGAGTAGAACTAGTAGATCCAGCTTTGCTACATTTGGGAAGCCAGCAGGGGGAACGGTCATCTCAAAAAGACAAAAATAAAAGAAGGGACTGAAACTTAACATAAATTACCATGGCTGTCCCTGAACTCAGAACTGGAGAGAACCTTTTTATTCTTTTAAACACAAAGCTCATGATTAAAATCAATATGGATTATTTTACAAGCATTATTTTGTAAATATTTAGTATAGTTGCATAATGTAATTCATATATTTTAAAAATATAGGCACTGACATACTACTTCCATTTAGGCATTAAAAGAAAAAAAAGAGCTGAAGTTTAGAAAATCAGAAATACTGAAGTCTGTCTTATGACAAAAACAATATTCACAGTCCCAGCCCCAAAATTTATACACTAGTGAGATGGCTCTGTGTCCTTTCCCAGGTATCCATGTTTTCATTTATGACCAATATATTCAATTAGTAACTAGCTCAACTGAATAAAATAAAGTTAAAAATACTATGAATTCTTCTAAGAAGTGAACAGGAAGATGCTTATATGTGTCTCTGAAATATATAGGTTAGTCCCATCATAATCTCATACTTTAAAAAGGAAGTCCTTTTGTATGGGAGCTTTACTTGTTTATGCTGGACAAATTGAAAACAAAAATAAGAAAAGCAGAAAATAAGAAATTCAGTCCTTTAGTTTCATGACGTAACATGAGCTTTGTGGGAACGAGAGAGCATTCCTTTATACTTGTATGCAATCTGAGCTCAGTGGCTTTGAAAGCTCTGAAGTCCTCCACAAAACTCTTTCCTCCTTTTTTCCCCCTTAAAAAAAAAAAAAAAAGAAAACCACCTCTACTAATTTCTATAATCTCATCAGCATTTCTAATAGAAATTCTCACCTCAAATTCCTTCCTGTGATAGAGGGAGTAGGACCAGTCTCTGGAGTACTTGGCAAAACACTCCCAGCCTCTTGTTTAATTCAACAAGTGTCAGTTGTGTTTCCCTTGAAAGCATATAGTTCTTTATACGTGGCAAAAAGAGCCACGTTGGATGGCAGGCAATCGTGTTTTAAGATGGGGCATCATCTGTTTGGATGCTGCCAGTCTTCCCCTGGGTCTGCAGATGACTCCTTTCTTAACAAAATGTAGGCACAGAATCGCATTTACTGTTGCAAAACATAAATAGTAATGATGTGAAAGATTAAAAATTACCCCCCATCAGATTGCTATTAAGAAAAAAAAAAAGACTGTGAGGTCAGAATTATTTCTTAATTGCATTTCACACCTGGTTAAGATAGTGTATACAGCTGCAAGGAGATGAAAGGAATGATTGATCCTTGAAAAGAGAATAGGTAGAGTAGGCATTGGGAGGCTTGAGAGCAAGGCACACTGGGGTGGGGTGAAAAGCAGAATTCACTTTTGGTAGAATTAATTTCTTGCCAGCATTCGAAAAAGAGGAAGGTGGCTCTGGAAGCAGCCTTCATTCTCCAGTGCTGACTGCAAACCCCCCACCCAAACGGTTTCACTGTAAACAGCAGATATTTTAGATGCAATTAGACTTCCATGTGCCATGCACAACAGCTGGGAAGAGTTTCCAAAGTTTTCTTCTTTTTAATTCGAGTAGCATACTAAAGAAATAAAATATCCTGACAACTTCTAGCGTTGTCTTGTGACTTTAAAAAAAAATCAGCCTGTGAAGTATCACTGCTCTGTTTTAGTCTAATGCTACTTCTATCTTTTATCCTTTTTAATTAGAAGGCAAATTCTCAGACCGCCAGGCCTAATCCCTACACAGTGGAACAAAGCCCAGCAAAGCCTTTGAACACTGTTCAGCCGGGCAGCACAAACCCTAGTAACTGTTGGCAGTAAGGGCAGGACTCTGACCCTCATCTCAGCCATTCTCCTGCAGCTCCTGAGGCTCCCTGCCCTTCAGAACCCTATCTGTTGTTCTTCTGTTTAGACTGAAAAGACAAAAGAGGAGACAATGTGGGAAACCTAGAGGATTGGCTAGGTAGGATGCGGGGAGCTAGTGGTGGGTATAGGCAAGTCAATGGAGTTTCACGGGAATGGACACAGTGGGGAGAATTGGATCACCAGATTAGGTCTTTAGGTTCAAGAAATTTCTTCATCCCTCACTAAATCTTTTCACGGACAATGCCACTTTTTAAACAATTGTTGCATTTCCAATTACTCCAGGAGTGTTCAAACAAATGCCCCAAACCCTCCATGAAAAGTTTGCTCATATTTTAAACTCGCCAGATGAAAATCAATAAAACAAATACCCCCCCAATCAGTGGCAGACACATCTCCAAAGTATTTACACTTGTAATAATATTTGACTCAAGAGCATAATTTGAGCTCACTCAAGCAAAACAGGCAACTAGACAGAAACGTGAATTTTCAAAGCTAATCGGAACAATCATGAATCAAAAAGCCAAATTCCAAGTATGCAAATATGAAAAAGGATTGTTTGCATTTCCTACTTTGGCTAATTGTGAATTATTGAACAGTGAAACAACAGATGCTCCTACCATGCTGCAAACTCTTCCAAACTGTTCTTAGATTGAGCTACGAATGTGTGGGACTTACTGTCTGATGCCAGAATATTTGAGAGTTGTAATGGGATTTCTGAAGAAGATATGCATTTTTTAGTTTTTGAGATATCTGGAATAGATATTTCAAGGAAAAAAGGGAAATAAAACCAAATACCACTTATTGGAAACATTTTTAGCAGTCTCTCAGACTCTTAAACACAGCAGGTTTGATAAAGCCACTTTTGTTTTTTCTTCTGCTAATGTCTATAAAAACACCAATATATGTTGTACAATACTTAACCCAATCATTAGGGTTGTCTTTGTAACCAAATATAAAATGTGTTAGAGATCTGGCTTTCAGTGATTAAGAGGTTAATTTAAATCATAGGAAAGGATACATGCAAGGGTTTAGATGAGTGATGTCCAATAAGTGTGTGTATTTTATCATGTAATCTTAAATTCAAAGTTAGAGCTAAATTACTTTTAAGGAAGCTTCCCCTTTTTAAGCTCTCAGTAAGGACATATATCCCAAGTTTTATATTTAAATAAAATACAATGATATTTTGATATTATTAAAGTATGAGTTGTAGATTGATTTCTAGCACATTTATTTTGAGAACATGTGCTTATCTTATTAAAGGGACAGCAGTATATATGATTATAGTCCATTTCTGTATAATGTCTGTTATTCAAATGACAAAACCTAGTATCTTCCTCAACATTCTCTGTCTTTGTGCTACATGAGCAAATCCTTTCTCTAGCTCAAAAATGGCAAAATAGGTGAAATACACTAAGACAGTTAAATACAACTATAGATAATATTCTATAAAGAATGGTACAGCATTATCAACAATCTTCTCTCAGCCCAACTTTGTGTTTATTTTTACCTTTCATCTCATCAAAAAATATATAAAATACATCTACTCAGATTGATGCTCTTTAAATACACCTTACGTTCATTCTCTTTTCTTTTTTTAAATAAAAACTATCTGAAAAATTATATAGTAATTATTTCTGCCTCCAAGCAGCTATCGTAATTTGCAAATAAAAACACTTTACAAATTTTTAAATACTCTTTGTAAAGATAGAAGCCATTTAAAGAAATTGTCTAAATGTTTGCCCGCATTTCACTGTCTAATGCTTCAATGGAAATGATCAATAAACATTTGCATAAAAGAGAAAATTCATTATGTGTGTGTGTTTTAATAATAATTGGAAATCTTTACCTAGTGGAAAATTATTTCTTGTTGTCGTGCATGCACATGTCATCTTTTGCAAGTAGGTTATGAAATCTTATTGACAACATGCTGTAGTGATATTTAATACATTCAGTTTGAAAGACCCCAAAATAGTCCTGGAAATGTACATAAACCATGGCTAAATGCAGTTCCTACAAATCAAGCCTGGTATCAGGAAATGGCTTTTGTATTTGTTTTTATTCCCCATCACTGTCATCTACCTACTCACCTTAATCATGTGTATGAAATAATTTTATTAGAATGGAATAGAAAAGATTCTTGATCAGAGGCATCCAAAGCTTTTGAAGACAGCTTTTTTTTAAGACCTGCATGAATATTGACAATGCAGTGTACCTAGTTATTAAACATGGTTAAATATACTCACTGATACTTATTAGAATATAAAAATAAAAATAACTGCTATAGTTTTAATTTTCTCTTTCTTGGGACTCATGCGATTTAGGTGTACATAATAGGTTTGAGTGGGTAGGCCAAAGGTAAAATATTTTTTGTGGAGGTTAGTTTTTTGTTATTGTTACACTGTTTCTTCCTCTGAATTAAGCTTTCTTTACTAAGAATAAAATCTTAAAGAGTTTCTGAAGCCTATAATGTAAATGACCACAAATACTAAGCTCAATCAAAACAAATACTAAAAAAAAAAAAAGAAAAGAAAAGAAAAGAAAAGAAAAAAAAGCCAGCCCTTAATTCTGTATTCTGATCCATCAGTGACTGTATAACTATATCATTAACGATGTTCTCTAACTGGGGAAGTCCCTACCCTAGAGTGTAAAGGATCAAAGAAAACATTCTTTTCTGTCTGGTACACTTAGTAGTCCTGCCTCCCAACAGTGGGATAAAAGGAACTTGCTAAACTGTTGCCATTTTGCAACATCTGCTATAATTCCCCTAAATCCAGATTTGTCTGACACAGAGAGGCCTGTTCTTACATCATTGCCATGTGACAGTATAACACCAGTCACATCAAGCTTGAGGATTGCAGCTTCAGGCTATGATAATATGAAGAAAACCTTTTTGCCTAGGGCAAAACACTTGTAACAAAGTATTATTCATCTGGCCAATTTAAATCTTCTCTCAAAAAGGTACCCAGAAACATATGCAGTATGCCTTTGTAAAAGGCTAGAGCAGCTCATAGGCAAATGACCTGAACCAAGAGTACAAAACCTAATGTCCTGATTAATTACTGCTAAGCGGCTCTGATACACAGAAAGGAGAATGCTGGTACTAATCCTTAACCCTGTCCTACATTCTCAAAATAGCCCAAACATTGCTGACAGTTACAAAAACAAACCTGTCCACGGTATAAAAAAAAAAAAAAAGAAAGAAAGAAAAGTTGTACATTATCACTTGGTGCCCTCCACCTTATAAAACAAGGAAGCAGCTTCATGTCAGTAGACAAATCAGGGAGTTACCAGCTGTAGAACCTTCTTTGGGACAAGGGCCCAGGCTCATAAAAAGAAAATTATCTGAAGAAAAAAAAAAAATCCAACACCACATACAAACCTCAAACAGAAATATTTTGGGTGTTCTTATTTTCAGGGGTCAGCTTGCAAGAGATTGAGCTTTTCTGAAAATTGTTCCTTAAGAGTCAGGCAACCTGAACACAGCAATTCTTTGCTGATTAACCTGGAGCAGAGAGATTGCTGTGTTCAGAATTGTATTAGGATGAGATGTTTAAATTTATTTTACCTATAAAAATAAGGGATACTCATATTTCACTATAAATAGACGTTTTAGAATTTCAAACTATTTGCATTCTGAAGCTATTTTGGCTTCATCAGTCACTCAAATGACAGGTACCTTTATTAATAAAGCTGACATCTGGAGTTCCTTTCACTTTTGCTAGCAAGAAATCAATAACTAAAAGAAGAAAGTCCTATATAAGGGAAAAGAAAGTTGCTTATCTTGACAAATTTCTTTCATTTTTCTTAAAAGAATCAGAATGTCACTAAAATGCAGCTCATGTTACTACCAGTTGTAACACTATTATATCATATGTTAATCACATTAAAATACTTCTCTTGGGCTTTATATATAAAACATGGCACTTCTAGAGCACTAATTCAAAGCAAATAATGAACCTCATCTATTTTGAAGACTTTCCCTAATTTGACATGATTCTAAAGGCATATCCCCACCTTAGTTCTAGAAAGTAGTAAAAACCAGGAAGCTGGCTATTATAGGGTCATTTAAAGGAAAGGAGACATATTTTCACACGAAATACACTTGCTACTAATTTCCTTTTAGATTTTCAAGAATATTTTTATGTGTAAGCATGTCATTTGTAGACATGAGCATTTCCATATGGCATAGAACCCACCCAGTGTTTAACAGACTGCACAGGAAACAAATTTCCCACCTGTCCAGATCAAACATGATGCTGGCACCCCAAGAAAATGCAGGATGCTGCTTCAGCACAGCAGCCTGAGTTTTCACGGTCTGTGCTGTTTTTAGCAGCACCAGGCACTTGTATGCCTTTGTACAACCCCTTTTCCTCCTTTTCCCTACCCATGTGCCCTGCCTCTCCCTTCTTCAGCTGGTCCCCAAGGGAAGCACTTTGTTTTCGCATCATTCCTCACACCCTTACTTTCTGAGTTAGGGTAACCCACCTTCTCATTAATGGGGTTGTAACTTTGGAGTCAATTCACCTGGGTTAATAACATCTTCACAATTCTAAGCCAAGTGAGTTCCGGGGCATGCTGATCTTCGATGGAGACTGTCCCTCCCTGAAGCTCTCTCTGACTCTATTCAGAGGCAGAGTAAAGAACCAAATAGCAGCTTCTCAGGTTTGGGCATCTAACTTGACCATCCTGTAGGGGTAAAAGAGTTGCTTTATTATGTGCCAAGACTGACACCATTTAGGAAGAAATTTCTCCTCTCTGGTTTGTTGCAGATTTTTTTGCAGGTTGAAAAAGAAAAGTTAAAATAAGAAATTCGAAAATCACTGTCCTTCCTGGAATTTGAACTGAATGTTATTAAGGATTGGCAATACTGAAGTGATTCCATCGCCTAGTTCCTCATTTACAAATCAGTCTCCAAAAGGCACAGGAAGTACAATGGACAGCACATAAATTCTGGATTAGAGAGACCCAGGCAGGCTGAAAGTCTGGCTCTCTTATCAGCTATACGATCCTGATGGAATTACTTGACCTCTCTGAACCTCAGTTTCCTCAGCTATAAAATGGGGGCAAATAAGACCTATGTCTCCCGGTTGTTGGGGGGATTAAATGAGATAATGAATGTAAAGCAACCTCTTTAACCAACCACAACAATCCTATTAGGCAGTACAATCTCCATTTCACAGAGCAGGGGTGGATGGTTCAGGAAGGTTAAAGCACTTGCCAAATGTCACAATTACATTGTAGGTGTTTAATAAGTGGGGTCTACTATAATCAACCCCCAAAGCATTGTGTCTTATCTACACCAAAATCATTCCTTACCACGTTGGAAGGCCTTTCCTCTTGGGGGTGAAACAGCCAAGCTTCCTTTTTGGGTAGCTCTTCAGGGCCCTTGCCAGGAAAACCCAGAGGTAGGGTACTCCCCATTTACCAACCCCTACTCTGTGGTGGCCATGAATGCAATGCCTACCACATAGAGTGTTGCCTCTCTAATCAACCCAACAACCCTTCTAGTTGTCATCTCCTTTTCACAGAGCAGGATCCAGGGCCTGAAAAAATGTTAAATCACTTGCCAAAGGTCACAGACATTTTTTACTGGGGAACCAGGTTTGTAAGTCCAGGTCTCTATGCCCTTGAGGACCCTGCTCTTCCCACTCCGGCTTATTGCCCTCGCTCCCACCCCTCTGCTCAGGGGCATGGGGTGGGTGGTCGGCGTTGGAGACAGCATGGCTAAGCCTTTGCCAGGGCCACCCTCTGCAGCAGGTGCCAGGAACATCCCTTCAGAAGTTCTTCTTTGAGCTCAGCAAAGCCATCAAGTTTTCTAGAATGAAACCCACATAGGAACCAGCCTTTAGTAAAACATTGAAATAGGGTTAAACTACTAGATCAATAAACCGAAAAGGCCAGTATGGTGGAAGACATCTCAAGGCATTTTAGTAAAATTAAGAAGAGGAGAGTCAGATAAAATTCCAAATTGTTTCCAGGAGGAATAGGAAAATAGCATAAAGTTTTCATTGTGTGTGCTAAAAGTTTTAGAAAAGCAGGTTAGAGATGTTTCTGACCTGCTGATTTCCTCCATTCTTTCCTCACTCGTTCCTCCAGCCCAAACTCCATATCCTCCCCACTCCCTAGGGTATTGAAAGACAAAATGAATTTAAAGAATCCGCAAGGGTACTCTATATTCTTGCCTTCTCAAAGAGCCTCAGGTGTTAAAAAAGTATGCATATGAATCACCTGGTGTTCTCATTGAGATGTAGATTCTGGTTCAACAGTTCTTGGGGTTAGGACTACCGTTGTGTCTTTCTAACAAGGAGCAGAGAGTTCAGATGACACAATGCAGACTCTTCTGCTGTGGGTTGACTCCCTTTACCATTTTTTTTTTTTTTTTGAGACAGAGTCTCGCTTTGTTGCCCAGGCTAGAGTGAGTGCCGTGGCGTCAGCCTAGCTCACAGCAACCTCAAATTCTTGGGCTCAAGCAAGCCTTCTGCCTCAGCCTCCCGAGTAGCTGGGACTATAGGCATGCGCCACCATGCCCGGCTAATTTTATATATATATATATATACATATATATATATAATATATATATGTATATATATATTAGTTGGCCAATTAATTTCTTTCTATTTATAGTAGAGACAGGGTCTCGCTCATGCTCAGGCTGGTTTTGAACTCCTGACCTCGAGCAATCCGCCCACCTTGGCCTCCCAGAGTGCTAGGATTACAGGCATGAGCCACCGCGCCCAGCCCCTTTACCTTCTTAAAAATATCAGCGCAGCCATTAGAATTCAAGTTGTCCTCAGCCAGGTGTGGTGGCTCTCGCCTATAGTCCCAGCTACTAGGGACTCTGAGGCGGGAGGATCGCTGGAGGCTAGGACCAGCCTGGGCAATATAGTGAGACCCCATGTCTCAAAGAAAAATAATCAAAATTAAAAAATTCAAAGTATCCTTGTTGAAGCCAGGTTGTTAACTCTATTGTTCATTCCCAGACCTCGGAGGAATCCCAGCTAGAGAGTCTCTCCATGATTAGAACAGAATCGGCCTGCCAAATAGTGCAGGCACTCAAGTTAGAGCAGGTAGGCAACTGGTTATATAGATTCCAGCCTTTAACCAAAAAAGACAGGAAAAGAAAGAGTTGTTAACGACCTAACAAACCTGAGTGATAACCTCTGCATAAAGACCAGCCCCTGATTATCGCAAAACTCAATTTCCTATTTCAATTTAAATTTAGAAGGTAGCACTTAATGGATAGAAGTCAGGATTGACCCAGCACAGACCAGGGGTGGGGAGGGGCTGGTGGGCCTTCCCCTCCTCTCCCAATAAGGTGATTTTTCTGGTTCTGGTAAAATGGAAGAGAGCCAGGTGGGTGAATTACAAAACTGACTAAGGCTGAAGGACATGAACTCTGCTGAAGGAAGCCAGAAGGAAATGGAAAGAGGCGATGACGGCCAAGAAGAAATAAAACAGGCTTCAGGGATGCTGCATCTGCTCATCAGGGCTGGAAATTTATCTGGCTTCCAGAATTCACATTTTTTGAGAACCTGCTGAATCTCAGCAGCTGGGACATATTTTGTCTTGTATAGATCACTCAGTAGCAGATTCAGGTTGGGGCCAAGTTGAGAATGTGATCAAGAACTCCCCAGAATGGCCGGGCGCAGTGGCTCACGCCTGTAATCCTAGCACTCTGGGAAGCCGAGGTGGGCGGATTGCTCAAGGTCAGGAGTTCGAAACCAGCCTGAGCAAGAGCTAGACCCCCGTCTCTACTGAAAATAGAAAGAAATTAATTGGCCAACTAATATATTTAGAAAAAATTAGCCGGGCATGGTGGCACATGCCTGTAGTCCCAGCTACTTGGGAGGCTGAGGCAGTAGGATTGCTTGAGCCCAGGAGTTTGAGGTTGCTGTGAGCTAGGCTGACACCGCTGCACTCACTCTACCCTGGGCAACAAAGTGAGACCCTGTCTCAAAAAAAAAAAAAAAAAAAAAGAACTCCCCAGATTGGTCTATGGTCACCCATTCCCTTGGAAGGTTGAGCTACATTAGATTTAAACCCACTTGCTCTGTGCCCTTGCACTTCTTGTGCCCAGGCAGGAGAAGCACTTTACAAGGTCCAGACTGCTCAAGTGACTTAGGGTGCCTGTTAGGCAATTTGATGGGAGAATGCCAGTGTGGGTTGGTTCCTCATGTCTCATAACAATATTGTTTCTCGAATAAATTTTTTAAAAGTGCTCTAGTCAGGATGGGGACATGAAGCTATGAGAAAGCACTGTCCTCAAGGGTTTGGCTAAATGTTAACAACTAATTACTTTGAATTCTTGAAGAGAAAAGGAAAAGCATTTTCTATAGGCTATTAAAATCCATGCTTTCTCATGAGCCCGGCAGACCTGCTTCCTGCCTTCAGGAGCTGGACAGAGCCGCGGGAGGAGTAAAGCCCTGTGAGTCACCCCACTCGGGCCAGCTACCATTTCACGTCGCTATCGCCCCCTTGAATCTATTAACACTTCTTTTTCCCCTGAAAAACTTTCCTAGTGGATGTGAGAAAAAGGAGGGGTGGGAGGGATAAAGGCTACTGTCAAATTGATTAAGTGAACGCTCATTAGAGAAAGTAACAAGAGGTAAAATCTGCATATGCATTGCAGAAATGTGTCTGATCTTGCTAAGTTGTTAAAGACAAAACGGGCTGAAAACCTCCCTGGCTGGAAGTACTTGAGGGGAACTGGGGGAGGGGAAAAGTTCTCTAACAGTAACTGTCCTTCTTTCTAAAGGCATGCTAGAGCAGCGGCAGTCTGCAACACTTAGGTATACATCTGGAGCCTTGTTTTCTAAGAATTTGTACTACGATTATCAAAAAATTAACCCAACTGTTCCTAGAATACACTAGCCACTTCCTTAATTTCCTTTATTATGATCTTTATTTTCTTTTTCTTCTTCTACTCTTAATTTACAAGTTCCTTCCACCCCCACCCCCCAGCTATCCCATGGTACATAAAAACCTAAAGCAGTTGATTTGTGTCACTGGGGCATGAGCTTTGTTATTGTGCAGTGTGGAACAGATTTTTTTTTTTTTCTTCCTCAGCTTCAAAAGATAAATCTTTAGCCAACCACTTTTGTTTTATTTTTTGTGGGTGTTGGAGGTGGGTGGGGGCAACCCTCACCAAAGGTCTCCTAATTTATTGGCACAAACAGATAAATCTAGACTGAAGATCCAGATTCCAGGTAACGATGTTGATTTTGGAGCAGATGTTTCTTATAAAATGGTCAGCTTGGTACTGTCATACCAATGGCTGGTTAAGCTGGTAACTTGGGTAACCCTTGTAAGAGGATAGTAATATTTCCAAGTGTCCCCATCTGTGAGAGTGGTCTAACATTATAGCCATTGGATAACCCTATGGACTTTTTTTGTTGGCATGCATTTTTAAGGGCAAACATTTCATAAATCATGTCAAATCTGAAGGTGCTATTAATATTCATTCTCATATTTTCCTGTGACTAACCTTCATCTTTTCTACTGATACCTCTAAATCACATTTCTCCTTTCATGAAGCCTAACCAGAACATTCCTTACTGAAAGAGATGATGGTGTTGACCTTAACCTACAGAATGAAGATATCATACTTGGTGACTTAGTCTGAAAAGGTGAGCCGGACAATGACAGCAAATACACCTCACTTGGCACAAACCCAAAGCACAAGCCTGACATTTCTTAGGTGTAGAAAGAAGACAGCATGTAAACTTGGGAGATGGACCAAATTGTCCTGAACATTTGGAAGGAAATTAATAACAATAATAATACTGTGCCAAAGGATGTTCTTTGAAATATCTGCAGACTGTGACACAAAGCTGTTCTTCTCAGACGTGAGGTTGTCTGGGCTGTTTTGCCCCATTATGTGTTTTGGAGATCCTTGTAATTACAAATGTAAGACTTAAATCCTCAGTTTTTCTTTATATTTCTAAACTACCCCCATAGGTATATTTACTTCCTTCTTTTGTCAAACTTAAACATTTCCAATTACCTTAGACTCTAAAAAGAAAAGTGATAGTTAAATTCCTTCACTTATAATGACATTTATTATTCTAGTTCTGGTGAGAAAAGTTGAACCTCTTGCCTTCCCAAATCATACATTTTAATTCTGAACACACCTCCAAAGAACATTGACATTGTTTAATTAAAATGAGGGTGCACATTAATAAGAAAGGATATCATTTTGTTATTTATATATAATTTTATTTTGTTAAAAAAAATGAACAGAGACTGGTAAGTTCCATAATTGCCCTCCATGGTGAAGAAATAAGTGTAGGAGAGAAGAAAAGCACAGTAAGACACATATGTTAGTAAAACACTCCTTAATACGACACAAGCTGTAGAAAATGCTACTTTGCATTTGGTCCTCAATGTGGCTAACTGCAAGCCATTGAGTAAAATGTGCACCTTTTAAACTAATTCCTTGGTCAGAAGATAGAGTCACATCAAGAAGCCTCCTCATTAATATGCTATAATGGTCAAATAAGAGATTAATAGCAAAGTCACCTGCTAAAGCAACCAGGAACCTGTTGATTAACAATAAGCCTCCAAAAATAAGATACCAGATTGCAAAGCAAAATCAAGTCCCAGGGCAACAAGTGCTTCTGTAATTTATTCCTTCTTTATATGAGGGCATAAAGCTGCCTTTATAAACGTGTTTTCCAGGCCCTGCTGTGAGCTGTAGGTGTGAGCTTTTCAGCTGATTTATTAATTTTAGTTTCAATCAACGTGTCACCTGCAGACACAAAAATGTAGGCCTCGCCACAGAAAATACAATTTAAGAGAAAAAAAAAAAAAAGAAAAAGAAAAAACAGGCCTCTGTTAATTCAAAAAACTCTGCCAGGATTTTTTTTTTTTTAAGATGAACACTGGTACGCCTATTCTTTGAGTTCTAAAATAATTCCCAGCGACATAATTAAAAAAAAAATCAAAATTAAACATTTTTGTCATACTTCGAAAGTCAGTCTTAGACCCAGGGAAGAGTAACATGAGGCTGCCAAAACAATCAGCTACTCTTGTCAGTAGGGGTACATTCTCCCCAAAGAATCGAATGAACAACAAGTCCCCTGAGCAAAATGTGCAAAAAATTCTCAATTAGTTGTCTTTATTTAGTGAGCACTATGGGGTCCTCAACCACACTATAGAATTATGGCAAGAAAGCTGAGCTCTTCACTAGCTTATTAGCATTCTCAGAGGGTTGGAGTGCTGCTGATAGCAGGCTGTTGCCTCCAAGAGCTGTTGGTGGGACCCCTACACTCCCGGGCTTTGTCCTTTTGTCCTTCCAAGCCAGCAGGAAGTACTGCCCCATGTTCAGGGCATTCTGGGATACCTTCATTCCATTCACAGTTTGCATTACCGACAGGGCCCGAAGTCTTTGTTATTGGCTATGACCATCACTGTTGCAGGTTTAAATGAAAAGCAAAAGCAATCTGTATCAGTCAATTCTAAATGAAGGTTTAGGAAGGAGCCCCCTTCCAAATGAACATCCTTGTAGGGCTGGAGTGGTCTTACGCGGCCAAAGCCCCATAGGAAATCCAGGTCCCGGTTATAATCTGGCTGCTGCATTCTTTTCATCCTGAAACTACAGCATTAGGCAAGGGAACCAAAATGAGAGTGGGCAGAGGAATATTCCAGACTGACTCCTCAGCATATACATGTTTATAGCACTCTCCGGCCTCTGCGATCTACCCCCCACATCCCGCTTCCCTTGTAAACCCACCTACCCCTAACTATCCCCTCCCCTCCCCCCAAAAAGAAAAGAAAACAATGAAAAAGAACTGGCAGCAAGTATTAGAAACGCCTTTCTAAAGAAGAGGGTATTTGCTGCTTTAGGGAAAACACTATCATTGACTAAAATTAACAAGTTGTCTTATCAACTGCCATAAGCCTTGGAGTCTAATTAATTTAGTACTGATCAATAGTCCTGAATGAGGCATTGATTTCTGCCTGCTTGACAGGGCTGCAGCTGAAATCACTTGCTCTGTACGCCACACACACACAGGCACCCAAAGCTTATGTGTTATCACATTAAGATTTTATTTCACTTATCCCATATGGACATGAATTTCCTGAACCAACTCTAAATGAAGAAATGAAATTTAAAAATTAAAAAAAAAAAAAAACAACTTTGGAAGTAAGAACAGGTTCACTAGCAAGTGCAAACAGTGCATGAACATTCCCTGCCAAAGTTCTGCTTTTTTAGAAAACGTCCTTTGAGTGAAATAAAATATTTAAAAAGGAAAAAAGAAACTGAAGTGCTTTGCTTAAAATACACAGTGCTTTGATTGGTCATAAAACATGTAAAGAGGACTTGGGTTATCCAACGAGTGACATTCTTCTGTCTCTTATTTTTAAAATGCTGATGATGCTTTATTACAAATATTCTGACCCAAAGTAATAAAAGCAGTCATGCTATCTGGCCAAGGGCAGAGGCAGATGGGGAGCCTTTGATAAGAATGAAACCATTTGAGAGATGTACCCAGATCTGTCTTTTACTGCTGGGATTGCTGAGCGAGGGTGAGGAGGGAATGGAGAGGACACCCCACTCCCTTTCTCTCTCCCGGAAACCAATGGCAATAGTATGGGAACAGTATTGAATGAAAATAATTTAAGCATTTGATTTTTAATTTTTATCCAGACTGACAAGATACAAGACATATATCCTTAAAAAGAGGCTAGGTTCAAATCAATGTTTTTACCTTCTCCTATGACATGAGCCTGCATTTTCTTTCGGGCCCCTCCCTGTTTTGTGGCTGTTCATTTCATTGTGTCAGCCCTCGCTCTCCCTCCTGAAAGTCTTGGGATTTTCCCCATAGGCTGGGCCACTGGGGCAATTTTTCTTCCCATTGCTTAAACATTGCTTGAAATGAGCGGTACAGCAAAACTTTTCAAATATTTTAAAGATGATGCTTCAATTTCAAACAGGGAAGGAAGATAACTAAGGAGCTTGTGTATGTATCTCACAACGATTTTCTATTCAAGAAACATCACCACCCCCGCCCCCCCCCCCCCCCCCCCCCGCAAAAAAAAAAGAAAAGAAAGAGAGGAGAATAGGAAACATGAACTGCCTTCTTTCGCAGAGCTGGCGAACGTATCTAAAATGATCAAAACAATTAATTCATATTCTTTCCTGTGCATTTATTTAATACTTAGCTTTTTGAAAATTTCAAGTATATATATATATATATATATTTTTTTAAAGTCCCAGAAAAGTCCCACCCTTAATCTCTTTCAGGTCCCCATGAGTTTCCATAGCACTTTACAAAAGATCTTTATTTAGGAAAGGATTGGACAAACTTTCCTTATATGTGTGGCCCACACCATTAATTGCCCCATCTCCTTTAGTAAGGCCTTATTCCTATGTAAATACCCTTGCATAATGTTACAGGCTATTGTTAGGCCAGCGCCAGTCAGTCGCCACTTATATGCATTTTTACTTCAATCCGCTGCTCAGAGAATGAAAAGATGTCTGGACTTAAGCTGTTTACCAACTGGGCCGAAGCTGCAGAGCCGCAAAACTGAAGAAAGCCCCAAGCAACTGCAGGAACAAGCTTTTACAATGCGAGCAGCCATTTTCAGTTGAGTTATTAACCCACCCTGAAACTCTTCTAAGCTATGCCTTTTTTAAAGAACAAATGTGCTGAATCAAACATGAATGAGCCAGAACTATGAAGAGAGAAATCCTCTAAAGAACTATTGAGCACAACATAGGTTTGTAATCATTTTGTCTCAGTTGCCTGCTACCAACATTATCAAGGATGATAATACTGGCTCAGTTGAGGCAATTGTCTCGTAATTAAACAATAGTGCAGTACAGTAAAAACACACATGCAGGCAACACGCACCCCGAGTCAGAAAACAGTGTGCAAGCGATGAGAAGGCTGAGTTAATAGCTCACCACTGGGGCCTGACATTAATCTGGTCGCTAAAACACAGTAATGTTTAACGAGAACATTGGGAAACGCTTCCAAACCCAGATCTTTCTGACTGTCTGGTTCTCTCAATCCTACGTGGCCTCATCCGTGCTTAAATTGAAAAAAATAAAATCACTTTTACTTTATAGTTGTAATGATCCCCTGGCATGACACACCATGAAAATAAAGGAGCAAAATTCTACCAAAGGGAGCTGGCTTTTTCTCTGCGAAATGTGCTGCAGGCAAAGATCAGTGTACCACAATCTGAGTAGTGAGGTATTAGCCTAAAGAAACTCTTGACTATTTGCATGCTTATTAGAATCCAATGAGTGCTTAATAAGTGCATATATATGACAGGAAACATCTCATTGCATAGTTAGTGCTACAGGAAAGACAGGAGGAGACACCCACACACACACATATTGAAGGAAGCGGTCTTGAGTTAATTACCATCACAATGCAATCAAGTACAACAGTCATAGCTGAAAACCATTACTATTAAAGCTGCTAGACTCAACCTTGCCTCCGCAGGTCAGCTATGGCACTGATAACCTTTCCAGCAGACAAATACATGTAACATCGCCTCATCTAATTAAAAGCTCAGGGAGGTGGAGAAAAATACCAGCACATTGCTTCCAAGCAAATGAGTGCTGCCTTCAGCTGATGAAGCTACCGTATGCTGCTGCTGTTTACTCTGGAAGGAAACTGAGTCACTTAACATTTCAATAGGTTAATCAATTGACAATTAAATGGAGAAATTGGTTAACTCTGAAAACAATTAACATGACACCCCCATTAAGTACACTTTCTAATTGCCACAGCAGTGGGTAGAAATTAACGTGCATGTTAAAGCATCTAACTGGGGTGGCACTGTTTTTTTGTATTTGAGAAAACGGAATTAGCTGAAAACTCAGGTTTTATTTTTATAGATTAGACAGTAGGAATTCTGTCATCAACTGCAGTTTTAGCAGAGGGGAGCTACGTATATTTTTTCATTCTCTTAAGGGCTCACTTCAAGTTGTTGAAATATTTAATTTGCAATAATTAATTAAAATAGCTTAAACCCCTCCCACCAAATTACGGGTTGGTAAACTAAATGAGAAATCTCTCTGTTTGCCCATTTTGTGGACAGAATTACTTTGCAGAATCAGGTGTATTTCAAGATTTCCTTTCTAATTTAACAACGCAATGCACACATTGTTAAAGTCAGAATTTTTGCTGAACATTTCCATAAATGGTTTTGCGTTGTTGGTCGTATCCTGAATTTCACTGTAAAATGATAACAATAGTGTTTTTTGGCAACAATTTTAAGTTGGAAGGCCACAAGTTTGGATTTTTATGGACTAATACACATGCTTGCTACAGCCAGTCAGTAAGATGAAGAATATTCATCTACGAAAGAGGTGATAATTGAAGTAAATCATAATTGCTTTGATATATATTAAAAGCTAAATAAATATTTTTGAATGAGTGAATAGCTTTAAGAACTGATTATCAGAATTATCTTACATAATCTCTTCACCTCCCATCTTTTTGAATAACTTTACTATCCCAAGATACACAAAGATGAGTAGGATAAATCCTACTTTGAAGGACTAAAGGTCTGGCAGAGGGGAGAATGGTATTTAAGAAGAGGCTAAAGGTCTTAGAGAACTATAGCACTAGGAAGGCTGAAAGTTTTCCGGTTTAAGCACCTGGTTTGGTAGTGAAGTCGTTACTCACAATAAAGAAAGAACACATGTTGAGGGTGGGGATAATGGATAATAAGTTTAATTTAGGACATGTTGAGTTAGAAGTGCCATAGGATATCCAGATGCTTATGTCAACTAGAGAGTTAAATATATACGTGTCTGTGTATACTGAGGACTAGAGATATTCAGGAGTTGTCAGAATACAGGTGGCTGCTAAGGACAGGGGAGTGGATGAGATTGCCAACGGAGAACACGTAGAATAAGAGAAGTGGGCCGAGGACAAGATCCTGGGTAACACTGGTGTGGACAGCGTGGACAGAGGGATCGGTCAGCAAAGGAGGCTGAAAAGAAAAGTCAGAGGAAAGGGGGAGAACGAGGAGAGAGTGGTCACAGAAATCAGGGGTGGAGAGAATGACCACTGACCCAGGGGGCTGGTAAGATGAGGGCAATTTGGAATATGGCCATTTGGAAACTCTTGGTGCCATAGTGGTGGTCGTTTGGTTGGCGTGATGAAGGCTTGAGCTAGAAAACAGTCTGCATGGGTGAAGATTTAATAGGAGATGAGGAAGGAGAGACATTGGGCTACTTTGAGAAGCTTGCTTATGAGGGAGAGGGACAGAGCAGTGGCTTAGAGACTGCAGGATGTGAGGACAGTTTTGTTTATTTACCTCTGAGTTCATAGATGACTACGGGATAGGGCTATATTTGGATGATCCAGAATAAAAAGATGGGGATATTCTGACTGCTGGCTTCTGTGTGTGTGTATTTATGTGTATGTGTTTTGTGTGTGTGTGTGTGTGTGTGTGTGTGTGTTTGTTTATTTATTTTTTTTTTAAGAAGTGGAAGATGGAGTCTGGGGCTGTCAAGGAGAAAAAATGGTTTGGAATTGCTGCTGAGAGGCCCAGAAGAGGGATGTGGCTGAGATGGATAAAGAGGATTATCTCTGAAAGGCTAGCTGGAATTGAAAACAATATCCTTGTGGTCACAGTCATCTGCATTGCAATGGGCTTTTTCTCTAGGGGGATTCCTTCGTTCATATATGTGTTCATTCATTCAACAAATATTAACGAATGCTTGCCATGTGCCTGGCACTGTTCTAGGTCTCCAGGACACAAGGACAAACAAGACAAACAATATCCATGTCCTCAAGGAGCCAGAGAATTCCTGGAAAGAATCCTATTTTAGATGTGGTAGCTTCACCCTTAGGAGGTGACATTTGAGCCTTTTTTTTGGAAGGATGGGAAGGACCCACTCACCAAGGATCTGATGGGAGGGCATTCTAGATGTTAGGGGAGTAGAGGGTTTCCCAAGGTTGAAGAACATGCATCCATATAACCCATTGTTTCCTATTTCATGAGGTCTTACCATTGTAAATTCCATGTAAAATAAATTATGTGTTCCCTGGAGTTTATCTTTAGCTATTCATGTTTATCTCCCCAATCAGTGGGGAAACTCCTTGAGGGCAGGGACAGTATCCTATATCTGCATTATATATAACCCTTCAGGGCAATGGTGGTTATAGAGCAGATACTCAAAACATTCATTTCCCATCCTTAATCAGTGAGCAAAATGAGTTTTGTGAGATTCATATTTAGTACTTACAACTTTTTGTTAGTTTGCTCTTGGAATCTTTGAGTGAGTCTTTAAGTGGGTCTTTAACTGAGAAACCCATGCTGTGGCACAAAGGCTAGTTGTCCTGTATGTACAGTCCCTTTCTTGTATGGTAATAGCCCCAGATTTTTATCTGTATACAAACAAGATTATCTAGGAAAAAAGAAAAATCTCACAGTCTTCCTTATAGTTATATGTAGCCATATGACTTAGTTTTGAGCAATGGGATATGAAGGAAATGATGCATGCAACTTCTAAGAAGTGATATTATAGGAAGAGGGTATCCCTTCTTTCCTTCCCCCTTGACTCCTTTCCTTGGACCAGTTGCTTAGAAGGTGATGTGATGACTCAGTTGAGAGTTAGCCACACTTGAGAGTTAGCAGAGTAGAAAGTAAGAACAGCTTGGGTTGCAGATGACCAAGGAACTGCCATGCCAGCCTTGCATTGCTTGTACCTTGACTTTTACGTGAAAAGAAATAAACGTGTATCTTATGTAAGGCATGTTTATAAAACATAGGCAAATCATTATTCTAACTATGCTATGATATGCTATCTACCCTGTGTTCAACTATGTATATAGCTAGTGTCTATTCAGTAGCCATTGTTTTTTGAGTTGTTTACATGTGTGATAAATTTCCTTGACATATATTTTTGGAATAAACTGGTTCTGAATGATCAGTTAAATTTTAGCTACATAGAAATCCCAGAACAATAACTGTCATTCTACAAAACAAAGCAATTTCCATGTCCCAATAGGTGACCATAATAAGTCACAACTTATTGTATACATGCATATGGCTATGGCATATCTGTGCCCCTTATCTTTATCATCATTGAGATCTTGTCCATGTAACTATATGAAGAATCCTGCCTCCTTGATTAACCTTTCTTATAGGAATGAGTCATCACAAACATGGATTTTGCTATATTTTCATGTTAACAAGCATTGAGAAGGGCTAAGATTGTAATTGTCTTGGTTTTTTTGTGGCAATATCCTTTGACTCCAGGTATTTCAAATCAAATTTTGGGCCTCCCAAACTTTGTTTTGGCTTGAGTGCTCCTAAGCCTCTTCTGCCTGCTCAGTATGGAACCTGGCCACCACCATTGTCACTGCCATTGTCTCATCTTCTAAAACTAGTAGGGCTTCTCAAACTTCCACAATTCTCACCCTGCCTGCCCTATACCTGGGCCAACAGGAGCCACAGCAGCTCCAGCACCCAGACTTGATCTGATCTACAGAGTAGCCACCAAGGTTCTGGCTCCTCTCAGCACTTTCAGACTCAGGTGGATCACCACATCTTGAGGTCTGGGATTTGGCTTCTCCAGCAGATGGCCAGTGGAGCTGGGTAACACATTTGAGGAGTGTTTTGTTCCCATAGGGCCAACTTCAGCCCATGAGAATTAAGGAATAGCAGGGAGTTCCCTGCAGCCTGCCTGGAAGATGTTCCCCCTTTGACGAAACAACTGGCTGTGTTTTCTTATGAAGCTGTGGTCAACTCACAATGTACCATGTTTTATCTGCTTTTCTTTCTTCTCCACCTCACTTCTCCTTTCCCTCATTCATAGTACCCTGAGATTATGCCTTCCAGTAAAGCCTTAGGTCATAACTTTAGCCTCAGGACCATTTTTTAGGGAAACTAGTGTACCAGAAACATGATGAAGATGGTAATGGTAGTATCATCATTGAGGTTTCAGCATGTCCTTTCCGAACAGAATAGGGCATAGGAAGAAAGGCAGGGGAGTATGGTGAGGGCCTCTGCTAGCCCATACAAACTATTACACAAGTAAAAAAAAAGCAGACTCCTCTGGGTGTATGTAGCTCATGGGCACATGGCTCAGTGCACAGAATTTGTACTGGATTTAAGATCTCAGGTGTCCCCTGAGCTCCATGCCCTCATGCCATGAACGACCTATACAAACATAAATACAGTCTTGAGCATAGTAAAACTATTATACAGCTTATGAAGGAGCAGATTCAGAAAGCTCAGTTTTTCAAAGCACCTCTAATAGTGCCTGTTGTTGTGGTTATATCCAGTTCTAAACAAGAGAAATTTTACACTTACTGTTTACAGTTTCTGTTTATATGACAGCTTATCTTTATTAGGAAAGAGCTTAGATGGATCTTTTCCTTAGTAGGTGGGTAGAAGAGAGATGAGTTGGGCTGAGTTGTAACTCATCAATTCAATTCACATTAACGCTGGTGTTTAAAATGTTCCATGCATCATACTTCACGTAGAACAACAAAGAAGAATCAGCATGATTTTGCATATGTTTTTGACTTCACCCAACGGCCTAGAATAAAGAGCAGAGAAAATGATGACCGTGCTTACTCAGGACTGGGACTGCCTTTCCCTCTCTACTTTAGCTACTCTAATTTTACCTACCACTCAAGCCTGGCTCAAGTTCTGCATCACTCAGGGCTTCACTATTCTCCTGCCATTCAACCCTCCACCCCTTCCATGGAGGCACTTAGGTTTCCTTCTTCACCATTTTTGATACAGCAGAATCCTAAAGAAATGGAAGAACAGGCCGGGCGCGGTGGCTCACGCCTGTAATCCTAGCACTCTGGGAGGCCGAGGTGGGCGGATTGCTCGAGGTCAGAAGTTCGAAACCAGCCTGAACAAGAGCAAGACCCCGTCTCTACTATAAATAGAAAGAAATTAATTGGCCAACTAATATATATAGAAAAAATTAGCCAGGCATGGTGGTGAATGCCTGTGGTCCCAGCTACTCGGGAGGCTGAGGCAGAAGGATTGCTTGAGCCCAGGAGTTTGAGGTTGCTGTAAGCTAGGCTGATGCCACGCCACTCACTCTAGCCTGGGCAACAAAGCGAGACTCTTGTCTCAAAAAAAAAAAAAAAGAAAGAAAGAAAAAAAAGAAATGGAAGAACAAAAGCTATTCTCTTCGATTTATCTGCTGAGGACACACCTCCCTTTCAAAATATTGGAATACTCATAGCCCTCAAGATGGCAGGTGAAACTTCCAAACTCAGTGGAATGATGGAAAAAGGAGGGTGAAATGGAGAAGGGGAGAAGGGAAAGCCCAGCACCTGTACTTAGGTGGGGTTGAGCAGACCAGCTGGAGACCCCTTCACTACACATTGTATAATAGAAAGAACTTCTCAGGCTCCCTCAGATCAGCAAACATTTCCTTATTGCTTACCATATGTCAGACCATGTTCTACTGCATAGACGGATAAGAGCTTCTGCCCTTGATGAGCATGTGGTCTAGTGAAGAAGATGAAAGCATGAATGGATCATTTTAATGTCATGAAGTGACTGCTATGACAAATGTATGTAGAGTGTGCACAGGGCAGGGCAGTTCCTCCTGCCTTGGGGGTGATAGGAGGCTTCCTGGAGAAACCCAGGAGCTGGTTCTTTTGAGTCTGTAATTCAGGGCAATTTATAACCTTGCTGTCTATATGATCTACCTCTCTAGCATTATCCTTTGTCAGTCTCTAGCTAACCTTCCTTGATTTCCTCTGCAATAATCTATACTCCACTTTTTATTGATTTCCAAACACTGTATGTTTGCAAAGCTAGCTTTTCAGTCTGGATGCTCTTCTCCCACTTACGACTCTGGACAACCTCTGTTTATCCTCTCATACCCACCTCAGAAGTCACTTCTGTGAATCTTTCCCTGAAACTCCTAGGCAGAGTTGCCTCCTTCCTGTTCCTAACCTACCATTTGCACTTCTAACTACAAACTGAGCTCTCTAGCCTACCATTGTACTTCTGTGTTTACCACAGCATACTTCTAAGAAATATTCACCACATTTTTTTTTTCTGTGTATGTTTGTTTTCCCCCATTAGACTGTGAGCTCTTAGGACAGAAGTCATTCATCTTTGTTTCCCCAGGGACCGGCATTGCGAATGGTCCTTAGCTCTGTAACTTAATATTTGATGGATGAATGATTACATATAATATACTATGGAAACGCTGATGATGGAGTCATTCACTATGCTGTTCACACTGAATAAAACATTGGAAGCATCATGTTAACACAGCAAATAAGCATTGATGACATGTGAGATTTGAAATGGCCCAGGGCAGAGCCCCTGCTTAGACGATGCCTACTGGAATCTCAGATCTGTTGTGTTAGTTTGGACACCACCTCAGTGTGTGTCTTGGATCGTTGAGTGCTTTGCAGGTGATTCAACTGAAGGGGTAGAATTTGCTTTTGTTAAGGTTTTATTTAGGTTAATTGTTCGTTTACTAATCCAACAGATACTTACTCAGTACCTAATATGTTACTGAGCATTGTTCTAGATGCTGCAAATACAGCGATCAAATTGTAACATTTAGGGCAGAGGTTTGCGCAGAATACTCTAACTCTAGGACAGTGATCCTCAGATCAATAGCATCGGCATCATTTCCATCACTTGCAACTTCATAGAGATGCAAATTCCTGGTCCCCACCTGTATCTGGGTTCTCCAGAGAAACAGAACCAATAGGAGATATAGCTCTATATATCTAGATCTCTCTCTCACTTTCTAACCCCCACCTACCTAAATAGATTTATTATAAGGAATTGGCTCAGGTGATTATGGAGACTGAGAAGATCCAAGATGTGCAGTCTGTAAGCTAGAAACCAAGGCGAGCTGATGGTGTAAGCTCCAGTCTGAGTTTGAGTCTGAAGGCAGGAGAGGACTCATGTCCTAGTTGAGAGACACTCAGGCAGGGAGTCTTAGCCTTTTTGTTCTATTCACGTCTTCAACAGTTTGGATGAGGCCACCTGCATGGGGAAGGCCATGTGCTTACTCAGTTTATCAGTTTAAATTCTAATCTCTTCCAGAAACACCCTCTCAGGCACAACCAGAAATAATGTTTAACCACATTTCTGGGCACCTGTGGCTCAAACAAGTTGACATCAAATTAACCATCATGTCACCCCAGACCTATTGAATCAGAAACTCAGGGTGGAGGTGGTGGTAAGGCCTACAAATATAGTTTAGCAAGCTCCCTAGATTACTGTGATGCTGAAAATCACTGCTGAGTCTAGCCTACGCTCATTCTGGAGAGGCCACTTGTGCCTCATAGTTTTCAATTGGTCCCCCAAATCTACCCTTCAAACAGCTCTCTGCTTTGGGGTTTGAACCTGTGTGCATAATACTGGTGGTTCTCATGCACTTTGGTTTCTGGTTGGGCTCAGTCAATGGGGAGAAAGGGAGATCAGTTAGGACAGGGTGTTTATAATACTGGATTTCTCCCTGCAGGTCACCTCAGGCAGACTGTGAACCTCAAGTCAAAGCCACTCCTCCTCCTAAGGAGGCCTTCTCACACCCGTGTTTCCAGCCTCTGGCAAGTGTTCCCTTTCCTTCTCCCCTAGGATGGTCAGGCTGTTGCTTCCAGCCCTCGCTCATTGCATCATGGCCTGTGCTACTCCTATCCCCTCCCATGAGCAATCTCCAGTGTTCTTTCTGTTTCCCATCAGAACCCCAACTGATTCACCACTTCATGGGGCTCAGATCTTACCACCTCACATCCGGTCTCCTGCAGACAGGACCCTTGTGCCCACTAGGCATGGTAGGCACAGTGCGTAGGGCTATGACACTTTTAGGGCTCATGAAAATGATTTCTTTTAAAATCAGAAAAAAAAAATGATGTAATAATCCAGCCTGGATTTTGTCTTTATACTGATGCAGTTATAAACTTTTTTTTTTTTAAATGGAGGAAGACTCCACAGAGGCAAAAGTATCTAGGGCCCATGAAAGTCATAATGTGGCCCTGCTGCCATCTCTTGCTAATGGACTTTCTTACCTTCATATTATTCACCCACTAACTCCTCTATTTTACACACAAATTGTTATATGCGCACACGGCATATAAACACAAATGTATATATTTGTCCCTATAGATTCACTTTCTCTGGCTTTGTCATTCCACACCCGGAAGGAGGCTGGGCTGACTTCATTGACTGCATTATTCAGGCTCCCTTGCTGGATGGCTTCTTTTTGGGGATGATGAGTGGGAGAACAGAGGGGCAGAGGAAGGAGAGGTCAGGATGCATATCCTCCTGGCTCCCTGCCTGCTGTGGGGCGCAGCTGTATTACTCTAGCCAAGGGCACAGCTCCTGCTGAACCATTTCTCCCTACTACTCTTCCCGGGTTCCCACAACCGCTCTCTCCCTCTGCCCCTCCAGGTCTAGCGTGGTCTGAGTCTTCACTGCTGCTAGCCTAGTGGTGCCTCACCACCCCTTGTTAGTTTCCCTTCACTTTTTGTTAACAACCTTTGTAAATACTTTCTTTATTAACATGCTTATGGGCCTATTTTTAATGGGTAGTAGAGAACCATAGTAGTTTTGGTTTGTTCATTTAACATGGTATCACAAACATTTCCCGAAGTTTCTACAAAGTCTGCACAATGACCTTTCCGTAGCAACACGGTATCATCCCATCTTATTATGTACAGTAATTCCCTAATATATTTTCCCTTTCCTTTCCTTCCTCTTTACTTTTACTTTTCGCCTTCTTTCTTGGTTTCCCATTATAGACAAAATAATATTCTTGAGGTGCATGTTTTCACAGCATGTATATTCTTTTTCTTTAGTTTCTGATGCCATCTGTCCCTTTAGCCACATTTCTACCCCTTATTCTGAATTCTTCTACAGGCAAATAGTTAAACTCACTCAACTTGAAATGTATTTAAACTCACTTGTCAACAGACATTTGTTTAAACTATTCTCTCCACTTGAAATATTCCCTTCTTTCTCGTTTTTTAAATGTCAACTTTCTGGTCTACCCAAATTAGATGTTATTCTCTCTTTTGAATTGATCTTTGCAAATAATTTATTTGCTAATTAGTAATTTTTATTGTTATTTTAACATGTCATTTCAATCTTTTAGGTTATTTAACTTTAAATATATTACTATATTTTCTCCTCCAACTTTATTATTAATTTCTTGACAATAGGAATTATTTTCTTATATCACTTTATGTCTCCTATAGGGACTTTTTGTAGTAATTGCTTCATATACATATGTTAATTTGAAAGATGGAGTATCATATATAAAAGACTGACTTTCAAAAGCCTAGATAGTTTAAAGGTGGTTAAACTGAGTCCTCTGTCTATTTCTATGACTGCAAGCCATTGTTGAATTACATTCTTTTTGGATTTCCAATATTGTGTGAAAATATTATTGTTCCTATGTTCCACTAGGACAGGAAGTGTTTTAAAAATATACACATCTAAGCCACATGTATATGAAATAAGCACTTTAATAATATAGATTTAGAAGAAAGAATAGTGGTATTAATAATATACTTCTGATTACTAATAATAGAGATTCTGAGTCATTCTGACATACTACCCTGTTTTATTTTATAGCATATTATCACCTCCAGATATGTTTCCAATTTATTTATTATTTGCAATAATAATAACACCTTCCCTACCTCAGCTAAGATACATACTATATGAGAGTAAAGACTTTTACTGTATTATTTTCTGTTGTGTATTCCTAGTCCTAAAATAAGACTGGCATAGAGTAGGCACTCTATAAATATTTGTTGAATAAATTAACGAGTAAATGAACACAGATTAGCACAGTCATGCATCACTCAGCACTGGTGATATATTCTGAGAAATGCATCGTTAGGCAATTTTGTTGTTGCGCAAACATCGTAGAGTGTACATACACAAACCTAGGTGGTACAGCCTACTGCACACCTAGGCTAGATGGCATAACCTATTGCTCCTGGGCTACAAACCTGTACAGCACGCTACTCTGTTGAATACTGTAGGAAACTATAACACAATAGTAAGCATTTGTATATCTAAACATAGAAAAGATACAGTAAAAATATGACATAAAAGATAAAAAATGGTTTATCTGTATCAGGCACTTACTGTGATGGAGCTTGTAGGACTGGAAGTTGCTCTGGGTGAGTCAGCGAGTGAGTGGTGAGTGGATGTGAGGGCCTAAGACATTCCTGCACACTACTGTAGACTTTATAAATACTGTGCACATAGGCTACACTAAATTTATTAAAAATTTTCCTTTCTTCAATAATAAGTTAACCTTAGCATGCTGTAACTTTAAACATTTTAAAAACTTTTTGTCTTTTGTAATAACACTTCAAACACAAACATATTGTACAGCTGTACAAAAATATTTCCTTACATCCTTATTGTTTAAGCTTTTTTTCTATTTTTAAATTTTGGTTTTTTTTTTTACTTTTCAAACTCTTTTGTTAAAAACTAAGATACAAACACACACATCTGCCTAGGCCTACACAGGGTCAGGATCATCAATATCACTGTCTTCCACCCCCACATCTTGTCCCTCTGGAAGGTCTTCAGGGGCAGTAACATGCATGGAGCTGTCATCTCTTACGCTAATACTGCCTTCTTCTGGAATGCCTCCTGATGGACCTTCCTGGGTCTGTTTTATGGCTAAGTTTATTATTTTGAGAAGGAGTACACTCTAAAATAATAATAAAAGAATAGTATGGTATTGACAAATACATAAACCAGTAACATAGTCATTTATTGTCATCATTAAGTATTATGTACTGTACATAATTAAATGTGTTATACTTTCATATGACTGGCAGCGCAGTAGGTTTGTTTATACCAGCATCACCAAAAACGTGAGTAATACATTGTGCTATGACATTATGACAGCTAGGACATCTCTCGGGAATAGAAATTTTTCAGCTCCATTATAATCTTATGGGACCACTGTCACTGACCGACACGTTGTTATGTAACGCATGACTGTGTTTTACAGTTTTACAGACAGTGCTATAAGTGCTTTGGATGGTTTATCTCATTAAAGCCTCACGACACCCTTTTTACAGAGCAGAAAACTTAGTCTTTTAGAAGTTAAAGGACTTCTAATCCAAGGTCACATTTCTAGTAACTGGGGAAGAAAGGAAAGATTTAAATCCGAGCAGTCTGACTTTGGAGATCAAAGCCTCAGCCACTGTGTTAAATATCAGTCAATAAAATATTGTGAAATAACAACTAACATTTGCTATGTGGTTCAAAATATACAAACTATTTTCACACTTATTTCCTCCTTTAATTTAACATTTAAGCCAGGATGTGGTGGCTCACACCTGTAATCCCAGCTACTAAGGAGGCTGAGGTAGGAGGATCACTTGAGGCCAGGAGGTCAAGACCAGCCTGGGTAGCATAGTGGAGACCTGGTCTCTAAAACTCAAAAACTTTCAATGACCTGAGTTAATTATCACTGTCCCTACTTTACAAATGGGAAAACTGAGAAATGAAGTGATTTTTCAAAGGTCTCAGTGCCATTAGGTGGCAGTCCTGAGAATTAAACTCAAATCTGTGTCCAACTTTCATTTCTCCCCCACCCTGGGCTCCTGCCATCTACCATGCTGGAGCTTAAATATGGCCAGGGATCCCAATGTATGGCTTTAGACATACATGAAAAGAAAGTCTATTTCAGAGATCTTTAATAAAACAACTGTATTTAATAGTTACCAATAACAAATTCTGTTTTAATGTTCACTAATTATGTTAATATTCTAGTAGTTACTAAGTTGTTACTTAAAAAACATTATACATGAGTCTAAGTTTGGGGGGATAGTACCCAAGCATTAACCTTGGAAGGATAGGACATTAACAAAATTTTCGCTGGTAATGTTCACAGACAAAATCATTTGTTTAGGAGGCTCTATGGTATGGATTTGACTTATACATGGAAAGAAATTTACTTGGAGATAATACTTACTGTTGTTACACTAACTTATCTCCTTCTCCTCTTCTCTTAGATACCTAGTCCTTAAAGAGGTGATGGCAGATAGCTCCAAGGGGTTTTTTCTTTTGACAAGTTGAAAAATATAAAATGATTCTGACAGTTAGGACTCATGGCATGAAGGTAAAGAAGAAAGGAGTGGCAGTAAAAGTCATTGAGGCTGAAGAGCTCAAGAGGCTGCACGGTCCCTGAGGGATGGCAGGAGATAGGATGGAAAGAAACTTGAAACAAAGTGCTAGAGGGCGGCTGATAGTACTGACAATAGGAGAAAAGTGTCAATCAAAGATGGCACAGAAGCTGGGCTGGGCTCACGCCTGTAATCCTAGCACTCTGGGAGGCTGAGGTGAGAGGATCACTCGAGGCCAGGTGTTTGAAACCAACTTGAGCAAGAGTGAGACACTGTCTCTAATAAAAATAGAAAAATTAGCCAGGTGTGGTGGTGTGTGCCTGTAGTCCTAGCTACTGGGGAAGCTGAGGTGGGAGGACTGCTTAAACCGAGGAGTTTGAGGTTGCAGTGAGCTATGATGATGCCACTGCACCCCATCCTGGGAGACAGAGCAAGATTCTGTCTCAGAAAAAAAAAAAAGGCACAGACTTCACAAGTATGACACCATGAGATAATGGTGAGGAGTGGATAAAAGAATATGTCAACCTTGTCTTCAGGGTAATGGATGAAGTGGTATTCTCTACTTGTGGCAGGCAAAAAAGGAAGATTGTCATTTATGTCAAGGTAAAATGGTAGGGTAACTGTTCATGATGTGAAGAATAATTAGCCCTATAATAGGAGAGCCAAAGAATAGCTCAAAATACCTTGGAAATCTTAAGGGATCAAACACTGTATAGGATTTCATATAGAAGCATTATCATTAAATAGAAAGGTTTTATTCTTTGATGTAATTAGGAGGTATTGCTATTGTCTATTCACCAATTTTACTTTTTTTCCTATTTTTATGTTTAGGTTTGAAAAAGGTTTACTTTTCATAAAGCTTTTATATTTATAAACATATAGGGGGGCCAATTTGATGTTCAAATTAATCCAAGACTCACCTTAGCACCTGCTGATCTGCCCACCTGCTCCCTCAAAATACAGAGATTTCTCTCTTTTATGAACATGTCTAGCGCTTATTTTCTATACCACGCACTTGGAATTTATCATACTTGGACTTTTAATGATGGTTTTATTTTTCACAAATACTCACCTGAAATCTCACCAGTTAGGTGCGTATGTTTATTCGCAGTAACCTGTCCTAAAGTTGCAGTGAAAACCATGTGGTACTATTTATGGAAATTTGTGAGTTGTAATTCATTCACGTTTTTACTTGATGAAGCATCCCTTTAAGTGAGAAATTTGATGAAGACTGGGTATTTTGGAAACATCTCCTCCCCCAAAGCGTAGGCATCCTTTTCGGAAGATCCTCTAGCTGCCAAAGTTGCTGAGACAAACCTTTGCATATACAAATTTGGGTCAATGTGTTGACAGGATGTCAGGTTTGTGTAGCTAATGGAGCTTCAGCATGAATATTGAGCTGTAGGCCATTCCATTGATGCCCAAATGAACCTGTAGGTGCCTATTTGTGCCTGAGGCTATTGGAGTGGAAAATAGAAGCCCTTTTTGTGAAAATCTGACCAAGGTCCACAACCCAGCCTTGACCACCAGTAATTGGTTTTCAGCAACAACTGCAAAGTAAATTCAAAGAGATCTGAATGACAGAGCACTGATATCGGTCCATGAAATAGCCAGGAATTGCATGTTGCAGTTATTTTGCTTCGTACACTTGTGCCCATAAGTGTTTCAGAATTCTTCACCATGGCGTGGATCAAGGAAGAGTTGAGTAACAAAGAACTAATCTGACCAGCTAATTTGGAGAGACCAAGTCTTTTGTATGACAAAAGACCACAAATTGAAACATATATATCTCAGTGGGAACAATGAAATATATGACAGTGTTTGTTTCATAAAAATACTTTTTGAAATTATATTTCAGGGCTGTGAAAATTTGAGACTGAATATCGAAAACTTTAGATGACTTTTTTATTCTTTGAGAGAAGAAAGTGTGAATTAAACAGTATGCACCATAGGACCTCATTTTAACTTCTTAATGCGCTGGTTACCTAACATTTTGTAACACTAATGAGCATTTCTGCACATGCATATTACAATGATAAGTGATGCTATAATTCATCACAGTAATGATTTTGAGTCATTGAAATACTCTTTTAATTATCAAAGAAAGATTTAGCTTGTCAAAAATCTAGTTTTACTTGATAACTGCTTTTAATTATAATTTCATGAGAATTGGCAATCCATTAGAAAACTATTAGTTACGTTATTTGATTAAGCAGAAGATGCTATCCTTCAATCATGTAAGATAATATAATCTATTTTCTTTGCTTTGGTAGAGCACCAAGTATATTTGATACCTGCAGCTGATCCATTTTTTAACACTTCCCTTTGTCTTATATAACAAAATTATCTTCTGTAAAATTTATGAAATGAAATTACTAATAATGTCTAAAAAAGAAATGTAAATACTGAATATTTTCTTTTACTGGTCTTTGAATTTGTTTGAATTGTTCAAGTAAAGAAAAAATAATTATAAATAGAGATTATAATACAAAATGGAAAAAATGGATTGATTTTATATGTTTTTTGGGAAAAGGGAAGAATGTTATGCCTACATATTGGTCTGTTGCAGTAATGAATAATAATATTATAATTTCTGCTTTTGAGATTGAGTTATAATTTATTCAAATTTGTCAATGACTTGGTCAAAATTGATCTTCACATATTCATATTCAATGAATAACAGTCAGACTTACCAATCTATTTTTTCTCTTTCTTGATCAAAAAACATTTTAAATTAATTTTAATTATGAATTGTTTCTTTTATATGAAACAAAATACACCAATAGGAAAAATATTAAACATAAGTTTGTCAGAAATTCACAAAAATCCCATTTTACAATAAATTTCCTGTCTTTGTTCCTTCATGATTGATTCTAACAGGTTTTAAATATTTCTGCAATGCAAAAAGGAATAGCCATAAATAAAAATTCCACTGGAGCACTCAGGATGGCAGAATTAAAGTACTCAAATTCTATTTCTTTCTTTTTATATAATAATTACTATGGTTTGAATGTGTTTCCCAAATTTCATGTATTGGGAACCTAATTCCCAAATTCATATGTTGATAATATTTGGATGTAGGGTCTTTGGGAGATAATTAGGATTAGATAAAGTCATTAGAGTTGGGCCCCCATGATGGAACTGGTGGCTTTATAAGAAGAGAAAGATAGATCTGAGCTGGCAGACTCTGGCCTCACAGTATGATGCCTTCTGCCATGTTATGATTCAGATACTAGCACTGAGTAGTGCCCTCACCAGATACTAGCACTTTGATATTGGACTTCCCAGCCTCCAGAACTATAAGAAATACATTTATTTTCTTTATAAATTACCCAGTCTGTAGTATTCTTTTATAGCAACAGAAAGTTGGAGTGGACTAAGATAGAAAATTAGATTCACAGGTGAGGTTGTTGCTATAACAAATACTTAAAAATGTGGAAGCAGCTTTGGAATTGTGTAATGGGTAGAGGCTGGAAGAATTTGGAGGGAGGAGCAGACTAAAACAAAGCCTGTTTTGGCCAATGAATGAAACATTAAAGGTGATTTTGATGAAAGCTTGGAAGAGGAGACTAGGGCAAGTCCAAAACTTCTTAGAGATTGCTATGTGGTTGTAACCAGCACATTAATAAAAATATGAACAGTAAAGGTCTCAGATGGAACTGAGTAACATGGCATTGGAAACAAAGGCCATCCTTGTTATAAAGTAGCAAAAAACTTGCCGAACTGTTTTATGGCAGTTTTATGAAAGGCAGAATTTCAGCAACAAATAAGGTTGTTCGATGGAAGAAATATCTCAGTAGCAAAGTATTCAGGCTGCTGCATGGCTACTTTTAACTGCTTATAATAAAACAAGAGAGGAAAGAAATGATTTAAAGACAGAATTGGAAAGATTTGGAAAATTCACAGCATGGCCATGTGGTAGAGAATGAAAGGGCATTTTCAACAGAGGAAACCAAGGTTGTGACCAGGCCTTGCACTGAGAAGTACCTTAGTATGGATAGAATGAAGCCAGAGGTTATTCATCAGGACAGTGGGAGAAAAACTCTGAAAGCATTTCAGAGATTTTTTTTTTTTTTTTTTTTTTGAGACAGGGTCTCCCTTTGTTGCCCAGGCTGGAGTCTAGTGGCATTAGCCTACCTCACTGCAACCTCAAATTCCTCTCCTCAAGTGATCCTCCTGCCTCAGCCTCCCAAAGTGCTGGGATTACAGATATACACCACCACACCTGGCTCCATATCAGAAATCTTTGAGGCTGCTCCTTTCATCACAGGTCCAGAGCTCTAGGAGGGCAGAATGGCTTGGGAGACTGAGTTCTGCCCAGGGCCACCCCAGTTTCTGCTCTCTATACTTGGCACACTGCTCCTTGGCCATCCCAGCTGTGACTCAAGTAGGCTTAGGTGAGGCTCAACCTGCCACTATGGAAGATACAAGTTGTAAACCTTGGTGGTGTCCATGTGGTGCTAATTCTGCAGGTGCACAGAATGCAAGAGCTGTAGGGGCATGGCTTCCTCCACCTGGATTTCAAAGGATGTCATGAACAGCCTGAGGACCTAGACAAAGACTTGTCACAGAGGTGGAGCCACCACAAAAACCTCTACTAGGGCAATGTTAAGTGGAAATGTGGAGTTGGAGCCAGAGCCGCCACAGAGAGCCCCCACTAGGGAAATACCTAGTGGAGCTGTAGGAGCAGGGCCAACCCCAAGACCCCCAAACTATAGAGCTACCCATATGCAACACCAGCCTGCAAGAACTGCAGGTATGAGAATCCAGCATGTGAGAACTGCTGCGTGGACTGAGTCAGCAAAACCACAGGGGCTTTGCTGCTGAGGCTTTGTGTGTCTAACCCCTCAGTGTGTCCAGGAGGGGGCACTTGGATTGAAAGATCATTCTAAAGCTTTAAGGTTTAATGCTGTCTTTCCTGTTGGGTTTTGTACCTACTTGGGACCAGTTACCCCCTTTTCTTACTTCTTTCCCCTTTTGGAATGGAAATGTCTATCCTGTACTTGTTCCACCAGTGTATTTTGAAAGTAGATAACTTGTTTTGATTTTATAGGGTCGCAGCTGGAGGGAATTTGCTATGGGGTGAATCATGCCTCGAGTCTCACCTATATCTGATTTAGATGAGACTCTGGACTTTGCACTTTCTGAGTTGATACTAGAACAAGTTAAGACTTTGGAGCTTTTAGAATGAAATGAATGTATTTTGCATGTTAGAAGGACATAAATTTGGGGGCCAGGGACAGAATACTATGGTTTGAATGTGTCCCCCAAATTTCATGTATTGGAAACTTAATCCTCAAATTCATCGTACTTGGAGGTGGGACATTTGGAAGGTAATTAGGACTAGATAAGGTCATTAGGGTGGGGTCCCCATGATGGGACTGGTGGCTTTACAAGAAAAAGAAGAGAGACCTGAGCTGGCACACTCTTGCTCTCTCACCGTGGGATGCCCTCCACCATGTGATGACGCCACAAAAAGGCCCTCACCAGATCCCAGCAACTCCATATTGGACTTCCCAGCCTCTAGAACTATAAGAAATAAATTTTTCTTTATATATTACACATTCTGTGGAATTCTGTTTTATAGCAACAAAATGGACTAAGACCACAATCATTGGGCTATCATTGTTTATTTAAAATCTATTGTTGGCCGGGTGCAGCGACTCACACCTGTAATCCTAGCACTCTGGGAGTTGGAGGTGGGAGGATTGCTTGAGCTGAGAAATGTGAGACCAGCCTGAGCAAGGAGTGAGACCCTGACTCTACAAAAAATAGAAAAATTAGCCAGGCTTGGTGGTGCTTGCCTGTAGTCCCAGCTACTCAGGAGGCTGAGGCAGGAGAATCCTCTGAGCCCAGGAGTTTGAGGGTGCTGTGAGCCATGATGACACCACTGTTGCACTATAACCAGGGCGACAGAGTAAGACTGTGTCACAGAAAATAAATAAATAAATAAATAAAACCTATTGTTTACATGCAAGAATATATAGTAGTACAAAGATGGAAAACAAACTATACCTAAAGCAAACTCCATGATTCTCTACTATAAACTGACTCTCGAAATGAACATGTGTAGCTGAGTCCATATTTGTTGGAGACAGTGGGTATGTGGCAATTTTATGAACTAACTTTCATGTAGAATCAATGTTTATGAAGCCTGAGAAATAAGAATGTGCAAACTTGAAATGTATAACTACATTATTAAAATTGAACAGTAACCGCAGATACTGTTTAGAATGTAGACAAGCAATATTTTTGTGGGGACGAGTATTTTATTCTTGACATTGTTTAGAACGGTCAGCATGTGATGATGATACAAAAGAGCAGATTGGCTGTTAGTTGGTTTTAACAATGACTTTCCACTCTTTGAAGACAATGCCTCATTTCTTGTAGGGGTGGGGGTCCACTGTTTCCCAGCCCACCCCCACCCCCTTGGATTCACCACTCCTTTGCTTTATAAATTATATTTCTATTTTCTACTGGGTACTTTGGAGTGTAGTTTTCAGAAATTATTTTTTTCCAGTGTATTCTTTTTCCAGCCATGCCTCTTCTCAGTATTTCAGAAATCTTCCTTTTGTTTAGTATTTCCAAATTATTAACTGTCACTCAGGAAGCTGTATACTGTTTGGTGGAAACTAGACCTGTAGATAAATACTGATTTGTTTTTAGCATGTATTTGTACATTTGTCTAAAAGGAATAATGCCGTTTAAAAAATAAGAATGAAAGAGGTTGAATAGAAGACTGCAGCAATATTTCCAACATTTTTTGGTATTCGTTTGTATTTGCCAATCATAGAGACCCACTTATCATATCCTCTTTTATGGAGGCACACAGTCAGAACCCTTCACGAGAGAGCTCTCTTTCTCTTGTTCCTTCATCCTCATAAATAAGGATGCATAGATATTTTTTCATATATTTATCAGTTATTTTTTCTAGCTGGTACCCCAAACAGTGTGCAGGCAGCACGATACTATGCGTGACTCTGTTTTTATTTGACACTATTGTGTTTTTTCCCCCTCTATAAAATTAATTCCTCTATAGTGTCTGAATGGGTTTCTTTTTTTAATCAATTAGCTTTTGCTGGGAAAACCTTTTCCTGTCTTATATAGAATAATGATTTTTTTTCATCTGTCAAGGGGGTTATTAATAAATGCCACCAGTGGGGTTAGAACATTCTCTGGTGTTTGCTTTAGGGGAACAAGGGGATTGTCGGAAATCCTAGCCAAACTGAACCATAATTAGAGAGAAAATGTTAGCAATTAGAACTATACGTTAGGCTTTAATTTACTACCATGGAAAAGTCAAGGGTGGCATTTCTATTCCATTTTTAGGTGCAGCCAGATGGATTGCTCATTACAGGATAATTTCCACCGACCCTCTGCATTTCTCAGGGTAACAAAGCAGCTGAGAGCACCGTGCAGCCCAGTGGCTCAGATTTTATTTTATTTTTTGTGGGGGTGGAGAGTGGGGTAGGAGGTTGTGTAGTTATCAATTTCCCACATAGTCATTGACATTAGTGGGAATCTTTTTACATGTTGAATAATTTTAGGCCAAGAAAGCAGCTTGGGAACATAAGCACAGTAATGTAATTTACTTTTCTACCTTCCTCTACATGTATTGTACTGGCATAATTTAGCAATCTTCATGTTAAAAAGTTTCCATTTTCAGTGTTTCTACTTTTGGTTTTTCCTAGTAGCCAAAAGGAACATTTGTAATTATTATTAACAAATTTCTCAAGCAAAATGATATAGCTATGGTCTAATTGCAACCCAATTCCAGTAAAACTTGAAAGGCCATGAGGTGATATATTTTTGAAGATTTGAGATATATTTTATCATTTTTTCTTTTTATCTTACAATCAAATGCCATTTCTTCGTTAAATGTCCCGTTCAAATTTCTCTTTATTTAATGAATTTTGGGCTAAAACATAAAGGACCATTTAAAACAAATGTATTTATTTTAGGGTTAATAATATTTTCATGAGGGAAAATATCTTCTAGTTACTTTATATCATTATGTGTCAAAATCAGCTACAGTTTCCTTTGCTTATGAAAATATAGTTGAAGTTACTTTTATTCTTTCATTGTGGTTAAAATATATATAGCAGAAAATTTACCATTTTAACCATTTTTAGGTCTACCAGCCACTAATATTAGTGCAGTCACATTACTGTGCAACCGCCATCACTATACAGCATCAGAACTTTTCCATCTTCCCACACCGAAACGCTATACCCATTAAACAGTAACTCCTCATTTCCTTCCCTCCTATGCAGCACCTCATAAAAGAGGAATCATATACTATGTGGCCTTTTTTTTTTCTGGTTTATTTCACTTAGCATAATATTGTCAAGTTTCATCTATGTTGTCAGAATTTCCTTCCTTTTTTAAGGCTGAGTAATATTCCATTATGTATAGACCATGATGATACTTTTATTTTAAGTCCTTTATGTATATTCCCTAAGGCTGTATCTCCACACTTATGTCTTGTTTGTGTTCTACTAACAGCAGCTGGTATCCATTAACAACATTGCTGGCCTCGCCAAGGTGATGTGGCTGATGAGAGAGGTTGGCCTGCTTTGTCCCATGACAAGTTCGTCCTAGAGAGTGCAGGCAACAGACACACAAAGGAAACTATCCAGTCTTTCCATAAAAACCCCAGTTAGAGAGCAGCCATGTAAAACGAATTAGAGTCATGACATGCAGAGAAAAGCAGTTCATTTTATTTTCCGGTAAATATATTAAGGCAGCATTACTAAGAACATTTGTATCCACGATCCATTACAGAGTTTCCAGTGGCTGAAAAATTCAGGCAACCAAATATCCTAAATGTTCTCTTTAAATGAAGGATCAGAAGAACCAGACAAATTTTGTCTGTGTTCCGTATTATAGCAGACGTCAGCCAAAGTTTTCCACGTTTCTTATGGAAAAACATCAACACAAAAATCTCATACTTTTGTCAGTTGAAAATGCTACAGTTCTATGGCAGTGTGACAGTTAAGTATTTATTCCCCAGAAGACATATACTATGTAAACCAAACAATACTGAACTCCTGATTTTTAGATGTTTAGATGGCCAAAGTTTTACATAAGACCACTCTGCCTGAAGTTAAAGTTCAGCATTTCACCTTTCATAGACTAATTTATAAAGGAAACTCTTTCCAGGAAAGGAATGAATGAGAAGATGTCATGGAAGAAAATTTAGTGTTAGGGTTTAATAAGTATTGGTATTTTTTTTTCATTCAGTAGAAGAGCAAACCTATGCCTTTTTTTTTTTTTTAAACTACTTGAAACAGTTCCATCTCAAAGATCATCAGCTTTGTGCTCCCCTTATGGTCCCAATATTATTTTCTTTGACCTCCCCCTCTTTCTTTAAAATTTCTTCTGAACCTGTTCTTTGTTTTCTATCATGCACTTTACTCTCTCCCTCCTTTTCTCCCTCCCTCTCCTCCTTCTTATTTTCCATAATCATTTATTGAGTGAGAGCTTATTATGCACCAGGTGGGACACTTGGAGATTGAAAGGTTAATACGACATGTTTCCTGACTTTGGGGAGCTCCCTGTCTGTGTGAGTATGTCCAGCACATTTTAAATTGTGTGTCCTCTGTAATCCACTGGAACAAGATTCCTGGAATACTGAATTGAGGAGAGTTCTGAGCTCATGTGTAGATCTGGTAAGAAAAGGTAAAAAGATCCACTCGGGATGTCTACCTATGACCTGGAGACAGAATAGATGGCGTGTGGGTCATGTCTTTGGCAACCTTTAGTCCAAGCCAAAGCTTTTTCCAGCTCCATTTCTCCTCCTGTTTCAGTCTGACCTTCAAGTTGAGTGCTTTAATTATCCTTCCAGTATACCTCACCTTACATTCCTGCCAAGCACCTACCAAATAAATCCCTAAATCGTGTTCACCACTACCAATTAATTTCTCTTTCTTTTTTTTCTAGGTTACCACGTCTCTTTTTTTTTTTTTTTTTTTTTTGAGACTGAGTCCCGCTTTGTTGACCAGGCTAGAGTGAGTGCCATGGCGTCAGCCTAGCTCACAGCAACCTCAAACTCCTGGGCTCAAGCGATCCTACTGCCTCAGGCTCCTGAGTAGCTGGGACTACAGGCATGCGCCACCATGCCTGGCTAATTTTTTCTATATATATTAGTTGGCCAATTAATTACTTTCTATTTATAGTAGAGACAGGGTCTCGCTCTTGCTCAGGCTAGTTTCGAACTCCTGACCTTGAGGAATCCTCCTGCCTCGGCCTCCCAGAGTGCTAGGATTACAGGAGTGAGCCACTGCACCCGGCCAGGTTACCAAGTCTTGATGGAGAAAAATATGAACCATTCTGATTCAGTTCATTGCAAATACATGCTACCAAACCTCACCTGGCTCTTAACTGCTGCTCTGTAATCCTTTCATTCGTCTTTGGAGACTCAATAATGAATTTCCTGCATTGGTTGTTTAAAAACTTTTTTCATATTTTTGAAAATCACTGCTTGATCTCTTCTTCCCCTTGCTCTCAGAAGGTGATCTTACCTCCTGCTTTGCTGAGAAGTGCAAGGTCATCTGTGATTTCCTGCAACTTTCTACTGCTTTCCTCAGTCTTTGTTATTTTCCTTCATCCATCACTTCCTCTCCTCTTCTGTTTCAGAGAAAAAGACATCCTTCTTATTTCTTGTTGAACCCAACTTCTCCAAGACTTTTCTCTATAAATTGTACCTTGTGTTCCTTGAAACCCTAAACTCCCTTGTTATAAGTTCTTTAGTTTTGAGAAAATAATAAGGCACAGAGGTTAATATGGCAAATAATGTTTCTCAAATACTCAGAATTTACCACTATTAATATTGTCATACACTGGCTGATCGTTTTTCTTTTTCTTTCTTGGCATTTTTTTTTGAGATGGGGTCTCACTATGTTGCCCTGGCTGATCTCTGAACTCCTAGGCTCTAGTGGTCCTTTCTGCCTCAGTCTCCCAAGTAGCTGGAATTACAGGGATGCACCATTGTGCCTGGCAGTTTATATTTTTTCTAATAAAAAAGAAAAGTTATAGATAAGGTTGAAGTTCCCTTTGACCTATATCCTCAGTCTTATCACCTTCATTTCCTCCCCAGAAGCAACCCTATTAATTTTTGCATGTATTCTTTGAGGTCATTAAAGAATATAATTATGTCTATATATACATCAATAATGTATACGATTGTTTAGTGGATAATTTAAGAGTTTACATATTTAATATTCACAGCCTACTTTTTTCCATCCATGCCATCTATCCAGCTAGTATATTTAGATCTATTTGTAAACTCCCTGAGGGCAGGAACTTGGTCTTGCTCGTCCTCAAATCTTCGGCACCTAGAATAGCATTTGGCATATAATAGACAATCAATATATAGTTCTTAAGTGAATTAGTGCAGTTCATTTTTAACTGCTATGTAATAAAAAATTGTATGAATATTCCACATATCACATTTTATTTATTGAATCTCCTAGTGGCCCACAACTTAGGTTTTCCTAACTTCCATGCTTCTTATTACAAACAATGTTGCAGAACAGTTTTGCACGAGTTCCTTGTGCCCCCACTTGAAATGTAATCAGGAGTGTTTACCTAGAGTTGACATTGCTGAGTTGTGGAAATAAATTTTCAACTAGATATAGCCATATTGCTCTTCAAAGTTCCTGGTTTTAAAATCAAAATTTTAAAACATGTTCAAGAGTTTCTCTCTGCATTTTTTTTCCTTTGAGCGTTCTATACCCTGAAGCAGTAGTTTTATTCTTTCCCTCAGCATCTCAGCTTTTCAAAACGATAATCTGCAACCCAGGATCTTCATGTCTGATGCTTAGAAGAGCTGACCTTTAAGTTGTATTAGCTAATCAGTCTCTCTTTTAAATATAATCAACACATACATACATATATAGCTGACAAAACCATCACTTTGATATAAAATTGCTTAAACAAAATCTGAGTCCTATAATATTATTTTTAAGGAACTCATTGCAAGCCATTTTGTTCTATAATTATTTGAATATATATTAATAAATAAACTTTAAGGTCTTTAAGGGCGAAAGTTGTATCTTGCTGAACTTCTTATACCCATAGCTCTTAAAACTTAATGGTGTGTTTATATTGAAAAATTATAAACATTTATATTTACAATTTCTCCTCACCTTATTCTATAACCCAGATAAGTAATTTCTTCACAGATGTCCCTAAGAAAAGATTTTAAAAAGTTAATTTCAGGAGATAATCCTAAATGGATACTCTGCACTTTAAACCGGTGGGCTTCACACTGCTACACGTGTAACCCCGGAGGTATGGAAGATGTTCCAAAGGGTGCCCAGGCATGGATCACAGTGGTGACACCCTTGTGAGGGGTGGTAGTGATGGGAAGGGCTTCAGAGCTGCTGGCCACACCCTATTCCCTGACCTAGGTGTGTTCAGTTGTACAGAATACATCAAGCCATGTACTTATGATGTGGATGTGCATATTAAACTTCAATAAAAAGTTTTAAATTGTTTATTAAAATCAGAAAACTTTAAGAAGTATTATATATCTGTGTTTTGTAAACTGTGGGGAAACAGGTACTCTCATACATGGCTGGTAGAAATTAAAAATAGTACAGCCATTATGGAGGGAATTTGGTAAACTCATCAAAATTACAAATCCATTTGCCATTTACCCTTTGACCCAGCAATCTCAATTGTGGAAATGTATCCTGAAGATATACTTGCACATAGAACTGGCATGCATTTGAGGTGCTCCATTGCAACATTGTTTATAATAGCAGAATATTGAGAACAACATATTAATAATAAATAATAATATTAATAATTAATAATAATAATAATATTGAGAACAACATAGCAGCTTAAACTCTGGTGCATCCACACAGCAAAATATGATGCAACTAGTAAAAAGAATGAAGCAGCTCTCTCTGTGCTGATATAGGAAGATCTTTTGGATATATTGTTAATGTAAAAAAAGTAAGGTACAGAACAATGTATATTGTGTGATGTTTTTATGAGAAAGGGTAAAAATAATAATATAATAATATTATTATAATATGTTATAATATTATATAATATAATATTATATTATATAATATATAATATTATATTATATAATAAAAAATAATACCTATGTTGCTTTATTTTTATAAAGAAATCCTGAAAAGCAAAACAATTTAATAGCAAAAACAATTTAATAATAATCATTCCTGAAAGAGGTTAAGTATAGAGTGACCAACCATCCTGGTTTGCCTGGGACTGTCCCAGTGTTTTGTTTAGAGCCAGGTCTTGCTATGTTGCCCGAGCTGGAGTGCCTTGGCTCATAGGTGCAATCCTAGCACACTGCCGTCTCCATTCTTGGGCTCAAGTGATCCTCCCACCTCAGCCTCTGGAGTAGCTGGGACTGCAGGTGGGCCACTGTGCCCCCAGCTTTTGTCCCAGTTTTAACACCAAAAATCCTGCATCCCCAGCAAATCAGGACAGTTGGTCACCCTTGCAGGGGAGACAGACACAGGGCTGGGAGTAACATCTCTCAATGTACACTTTTTTGTAGCATTTTTATTTTTGAGCCAGGTGGATGTATTACTATAGAAAACACTTTTCAAGAACATTTTATTACAGAAAATATCAAACACATCCAAGACAGAATAGCACAATGAACACCTACGTACCAATCATGCACCTTCAACAATAATCAACTAACAGCCAATCTTGGGAGGGGAGCATCTGCCTTCACATATTATTTTTGAAGCAAATCCAAGATATAATGTTTTATCTAAATATTTCAATATGTATCTCTAAAAGATAAGAGCTTTGTTTTTTTTTTTTTTTTTTTTTTGAGACAAAGTCTCGCTTTGTTGTCCAGGCTAGAGTGAGTGCCGTGGCGTCAGCCTAGCTCACAGCAACCTCACACTCCTGGGCTCGAGCGATCCTTCTGCCTCAGCCTCCCGAGTAGCTGGGACTACAGGCATGCGCCACCATGCCCGGCTAATTTTTTTTTTTATATACATATCAGTTGGCCAATTAATTTCTTTCTATTTATAGTAGAGACGGGGTCTCGCTCTTGCTCAGGCTGGTTTTGAACTCCTGACCTTGAGCAATCCGCCCGCCTCGGCCTCCCAGAGAGCTAGGATTACAGGCGTGAGCCACCGCCCGGCCTGTTTTTTTTTTTTTTTAAAAACCAAAACCATATACCACTCGGGATGGCAGGTCAAAAAAAAAAAAAAAAAAAAAACCAAAACCATAATACCAGTATCACAATTGTAAATTAACAATAATTCTTTAATATAAGACAGATATCCAGTCAGTATTACACTTTCAACAATTGTTTATTTGAATTAAGATACAAGTAAGGTCCACACAGAGAGGTGAGGTGTGTTAGAGTTCTCCAGAGAAACAGAACCCATAGTGTGTGCATTTGTGTATGTAGATATGTATATGTGTTTGTGTGTGTGTGTGTGTGTGTATGTGGAGAGAGAGAGAGAAAGAGAGAGAGAGAGAAAGGGAGACAGAGACAGTGATTTCTTTGAAGGAATTGGCTCATGTAATTATGGGGGCTGGCAAATCTGAAATCTGCAGGCTAGGCCAGCAGGCTGAAGATCTAGGGAAGAGTTGACGTTGCAGCTCAAGTGCAAAGGCAGTCTGGAAGCAGAATTCCCTCTTCTCTGGAGGATCTCACTCTTTTTCTCTTAAGGCCTTCAGTTGATTGGATGAGTCCCACCCACATTATGGAGGATAACTCGATTTATTCAAAGTCTGCTGATTTAGATGTTAATTTCATTTTGATATGTCAATTATACATCAATAAAACTGGGAAAAAAATGAAGAATAAAAATATCTTCATAACAATATCTAAACTAGTGTTTGACCAAATATCTCTGTACCATGGCCTAGCCAAGTTGACATATAAAATTAGCCATCACACAAGTGATATGTCTCTTTTAAACCTCTTTTAATGTATAGATTTCCCCAGCAATCTCTCTTTCTCTCTCCCTTTTTTCTCCTTGTGATTTATTTACTAAAGAAGCTGGGTCTTCTGTTATGTTTTTGTTGTTGTTTATTCTAATTGCATCCTTATGGTGTAGTATAAGTTTCTGCCTTTAATTTTTCTCTATAAATTAATAGTTGGATATAAAGGCTTGATCAGATTCAAGCTTGAAATTTTTGGCCAGGCTGCTTCATAAGTGGATGTTGTATTCTTCTATCAGGAGGCACATAAGGTCTGATTGTCTCTATGATTTAATAATCACTGATGCTCAATGTCTAGATCAACAAATTCATTAGGGGATTGCAAAGTGGTAGTATACAATTTTATCATTCTTTCTTCATTTATTAGCTGGAGTATTTTCTTTTTCTTTTCTTTCTTTTCTCTTTTTATTTTTTGAAACAGAATCTCATTCTGTTGCCCTGGCTAGAGTGCCATGGCGTCAGCCTAGCTCATAGCAACCTCAAACTCCTGGGCTAAAGCAATCCTCCTGCCTCAGCCTCCCGAGTAGCTGGGACTACAGGCACGTGCCACCACGCCCAGCTAATTTTTTGATTTTTAGTAGCCTGGCTAATTTTTTTCTATTTTTCAGTAGAGACAGGATCTTGATCTTGCTCAGGCTGGTCTCAAACTCTTGACCTCAAGTGATCCTCAAGCCTCGGCCTCCCAGAGTGCTAGGATTACAGGCGTGAGCCACCGCACCTGGCCTGGAAGAGTTCCAAAAAAAGAAATTCTCCTTATATTTGGTTAACCAGTGGAATAGCATATATAGGAAAATCATGATAAATGCTTGTTTCTTTTGCTTTATTTACTAGTTTTTAAATAATGAGTCAGTTGACTAGTATCCTCTGACAGTGACTAATTAGTTTGCTTTAGTAGCATTATGAATTCATGAATTTAAACACATTTGAGGGTTTCAAACCATATCTTTATTTATGCTCAAATTGTTATATCCTTGGTGAGGGGGAGTGTTTTTGAGTTGGCTTCTGGATATTTTTGACATGCTCTTAATAATCTTGCATATTTTCTTTGCTATCTGGTAGGATGACAAGATATTCCAGGCTAATATTGTACGTTTTCTGCCTCAGAATTAAAGCTGGTCATTTTCCTGTGAAGTTGTCCCTTCTCTTAGTGGGAAGTGGAATTTCAGGTCTAATATCTGGACACTGAATATGCCTATTATCTTCCTAAGGCTATTCTAATCCTTTTCAGTGGCTAGCGTCAGGAAACTTTTTTTTTAAGACCAAAATATACCATGAGTTCATACTCATAATTATAATTCAAATTTAAGACTATCGGTTTTGTTATTGAAACTCATCTATTTTCTTTTTCTCTTACTAAGAATTCCAGCTCTCAAAGACAACACAGAGCATCAGAAATTTTCTTATTTTCTTTATTTTACATTGCACAGAGCAATAGTACTAAAGTTACCACCGACAATATGACTACTGCAAAGTGTTTACAATTCTCTTTTGCCATTCCTTTTGTCCTTCTAAAGACTGGATATACATTTAAATTCACTTATGTTACTTTTTGCTTTTAGCAATTGTTTTTAAATTTTAATTTTGTGTGCTTCCCAACACATCTACAAAACCAAGTATATTCAAACTCTAGTTTTTATTTCTGTGATTCCCATCTTATTTCTTCCCCTCCCCTTATATATACTCATTTAAATACCTTTGTGGTTTATCCTTCTATTTCTTTATTACTATAAGCAGATTATATGCACACAAACATACATACCCTTTCTTTGAGAAATATAATCATACTATAATTTTTCTACCTGGGGAATATATATGTTTACATTTATATTCATTATAAATTAAAATACATACATAAATTCAAATAAATATAAATATATTGTTTTTTAAATAAACAATATATCCTGGAGATGAATCCATGGGAATGGTAGTACATAGGAATATTCCTCATTCCTTTCCATAGTACTTCATTAGATGGCTATACCATAGTTTATTGATGAAGAATGATACTTTTTTTTTTTTTTTTTTTTTTTTGAGACAGAGTCTCACTTTGTTGCCCAGGCTAGAGTGAGTGCCATGGCGTCAGCCTGGCTCACAGCAACCTCAATCTCCGGGGCTCAGCGATCCTACTGCCTCAGCCTCCCGAGTAGCTAGGACTACAGGCATGCGCCACCATGCCCGGCTAATTTTTTGTATATATATTTTTAGTTGGTCAATTAATTTATTTCTATTTTTGGTAGAGACGGGGTCTCTCTCAGGCTGGTTTCGAACTCCTGACCTTGAGCAATCCGCCCGCCTCTGCCTCCCAAAGTGCTAGGATTACAGGCGTGAGCCACCACGCCCGGCAAGAATGATACTTTTTATATACTTTCATTTGTAAATCATGTGATTGAAACCTATTGAAATATTTTAAATATTTAAAATTTAAAAATGCATTTCTCTTCCATAATTCTTTTTGCTTAATATTCTCTACTGGAGCTACAGGTTTACTTTGTGTTTTATATTTTTACTGTTTCTATAGATCTCTTCCATAGCTTTTATTTTGTTTCTTTGCAACTGTGCTGCTGTGATCTGGCCATGCTTCCACCTTGAGGCTTTCCATTTATGTCCATGAGTCAACAGGAGCGTCCTCAACTGCTGCTCTTCTTAAACATGTGCATTGTGTATGCCTCTGCCCCTCAAATCATGTAGCTGTGGAGCTTTTGTGTCCTCTGCCTTTCTTACTTAGTCTTTTATCTCGTCACTCCCCTATATATTGAATGTTTTTCTTTGAATTTTATTTTTAAAGTCTTTATAAATTACAAAAAATCAGATTTCAAATTATTATCACAGATGACTTCCTTTTTCGTTAGACTTTTGGCAGTTTCTCTCCCATTAGGAAGAATCTGATCAAGAATATTCCAACTTGATTTCTCTATATTTTTACTAGATGGTTGTCCTTGAATTTCTAAAGATTTATCTGGTCATAAAATGCAAGAACCTTATAATGTAATACATTTATGACTACTTAGATTGAGTCCAATATCCTGATTACTAGGAAGACTGTATGCTATTCATCAACTCTACATGATATTGACAATTTCTGGGAAGTAAAGCTCTAACCAAGATTTTGACCCCAATAGGATGTTAGTGATGTCTCTTAAGAAATACAAAAAACCTTTTGAATCCATTCATTTGAACTTTAACATGGCAACTTTAGCTCAGGTATGGTCCAGTGGCTTTAGTCTAGAAGAGTACTGCTCAGTAAGGTAGCGGCTGGCTATATGCGGCTATTTAAATTTAATTTTAACTAAAATAAAATTTAAAAAATTTAGTTTCTCAGTCACACTAACAAAGTTTCAAGTATTCAGCAGTCACATGTGACTAGTGACTACCATATTATAGAGAGTGTATATTATAAGACATTTGCAGTCACATGTGACTAGTGACTACCATATTATAGAGAGTGTATATTATAAGACATTTGCATCATTGCAGAAAGTTCTATTAGACAGAACTAGTCTAGAAGCCATAAATATCTCTGAAAGAGGCAACACAACTCCTTGATTTTCATGATGCTCCTGATGAAACTTAATGATGATAATGATGACTTACAATAATAATAAAAATTAATATCATTTGTTTTTCACAATACACCAGGCATGGCATTAATCCCCTTTCATAAACATCTGATTTTCTCCTCTCATCAACACTGTGCATATGTATTATTCTCATTTTACAATTGAGGATTTGCAGGTGTCCAAGGTCACATAATTAGTATATACTGGAGCTGGGGTTCAAAGCAAATCTGTCTGACTCCAAACCCTACGTTTTAAATCATGCTACCAGACACTCTTTCTTACTAGACGTAAATTGCGGAAGACGAAGTTATGGGTATGTGACATAAAATCTCTCCAGCCTGCAGATGTTTTAAGCTAAAACAGCCTGACATAGAGTAACTCAAACCTTACTTTTTTGAATATAAGGGAGTCTCTTAAAAGTCATACTGATACAAAAGAAAGATGCAGTTTTATTTTTTGAAAGGGTCTAAGCTGGTTTTGAAAATGCAGCTGGCCTGAGCCACTCCTCCTTTGCAACATTCACCCGAGTCTCGTTAGTGACTTGTGTTCCGGTGTCAGCCGCTGCCTTCGCCACACTCAAACTCCATTATCTTGGGCAAATTCTTTACCAGTCTTATGTATTATCTGTAAATTGGGAGTAAAAGTGGTATTTTCCACATTGTACATCCAACAAACTTTTGATAAATAATCTCCAGACCAATTAAATCAGAATCTCTGAGTTTGGGACCCAGCATTAATAGTTTTTTCAAAGAGATCTCTAAATGATTTTAATGTGTGCTTAGGAGTGAGAGGGACTTAATCTGACGGTGGTTAAGGTCCCTTTCAACTTTTAGAATCTCTGATAGAAGCTCTAGGGCACAAACTCCTTCAACCTCTGGTTTCCTACCTTCAAATGTTTTTTCACGGATAACTCTCTCCCTTTTCTGAAGATGAAGTGTCGTTTTCCTTACAAAACTGAAGGTTTCGTGTGTCCTGCCTTATTGAGGATCAAGTTCTATCAATTACCTCTCTTCCTAAATCTTCATCCTCCCTGCTTTTTAGGGCTTCCTTCTCCCAGCAAATAAATGTATTCAATTCATTCTCATCTTAAAATACATAAACACACGCGCATGTGCACATGCACACACCCTTTCCTGAATCTGTGTCTCCCTACCTGATCACAGTCAGATGAAATATCGATACCTACTACAGTTCATAGTCCAGCTTTAAGAAAAAGTGATCCTCATAGCCCACCTCTTTTTTTTTGAGACAGAATCTTGCTCTGTTGCCCTGGCTAGAGTGCTATGGTGTCAGCCTAGCTCATAGCAACTTCAAACTCCTGGGCTTGAGCAATCTGCCTGCCTCAGCCTCTCAAGTAGCTATGACTACAGGTGTGTGCCATGACACCTAAGAATTTTTTAAAATTATTTTTTGTAGAGACAAGTCTCACTGTGTTGCCTAGGCTAGTCTCAAACGCCTGGCTTCAAGCAATCCTCCTGCCTTAGCCTGCCAAAGTGCTGGGATTACAGATGTGAGCCACCATGCCTGGCCATTTGTCTATTTTTCAATTGGGTTGTTTGTCTTTTTGTTGCTGAGTTTCTCATTTTTTTTAGATCTATGATTTTATCTAATTTTTTATATTACAAAAGAAATATGTGCTTGCTAAAAATGTGAAACAATACAAGGATGTAAATAAAATATTCGTCCTCCTTGGTTTTCCATGATAGCACTGTTTCTTAGCTTTCTTCCTACTTCTCTGATCAGACATCATCTGACTCCTCTGTAGGTTCTTGTTCCTCTTCATGACCGTTAAATGGTGGATCCCTCTAAGACTCTCTGCTGGGTCCTTTTCCTTTCTTACTGTAGTTCCCTCTGGTATTCACATTCAAAGCTTCAATGATGTCTCTCACTCAGCTTTCTTTTTGAGTCTAGAAAGAAGAGTCTAGCTCACCAAATATCTCTACTTGAATACTGCAAAAGGATCTCAAGCTGAAAATGTCCCCAAATTACTACCTATCTCCCCAAACTTGCTGTTTCTCCCATTTTCCTTATTATAACGAGTGGCCTCACCTTCTGTCTCCATTGCCCAAGCAAAAATCCTGTTATTTAAAGATGTTTTCTTTTCCTGCTACTCACACCCAATCAATCCATTGCTACTGTTGATTCTATTTCCTAATTCTATCTTATTTCTTTTCCCTCCATTCTAACCCCACCAGCTCTGTTATGGTTCAGATTTCCAGTATCTCTTGCCTGGAATATTGCAGTAGCCAGATGACTGTTATTTCTGCTTCTAAGTTGTTCCCTCTCCATTTATTCTGTATACTTTCAAATCAAAGCTGTTCATGTCACTTGAAACTCATCAATGACTCTCTAAGGTCTATGGTAAAAACTACATAATTAAGACATTCTTAAGCATGGCATAAAATGAATTTCGTGATTTGTCCACAGATTCCTGATCACGCCTCATCTTCTACTGCTAGTCTCATATTTTATGTTCCAGCAATAAACTACCAGTTGTTCCTTAAGCTGGCCAAATTGTATCATACCTTCATGTCTTGGCATGTGATATTCTGTCTGCCTGGTACAGCAATCTTCCTCACCTCTGTTTGTTCTCACTCACTCTCTAAATTCCATCTCAAAAGCCACCTTTCTATGAAGCCATTGCAGATTTCATCACAGAAACTTAATTCTCCTCTTATATCCCCATCATATACTGCACATCCCCACAAAATAGAGATTACCTTATTGCAATGAAATTATTTCAATGAATGTTCTTTCATGAGACTGTGAGATTCTTGATGACAGGAGCAATGAAGGCCCAGTGCCAGCATCATAGCATGTTGTCAAATGAACAGGTGCTCCATACATATTTGTGGAATGTTGACTGAACTCTAACATTGGTCCTCCCATTAGTACAAATGGCATCATAGCTGTGCAGAATCACAAAAAAAAACTTTGAAGACAATAACTGATGGCTAGATGCAAATCCTTTACCACCAGAAAATAGCATGTTTTGTCTGTTATCATGAGGACAATCCCTAAAACTAGAAATAAAAGCAACATAAAGAAAGCTTCATTAATCTCCCAACTTTTGTAAGCAAGCTCTAGGTATTAAATTACCTTTCCAGGGATAGATGTTTTTTTCCTTTACTCTTAGTGATTATGTGTATTTATTTAGAAAATGTTGGACAAAAATTTCATGTAAGATGTATATATCTTACAAGAACTTTTGTATTAATCTTCTCAGAGTCATCGCCTAAACCAGGGCATTTTGATAAGTACAAATATCTACGTTAAAACTTCAGATCAAAACATTTTTATAGTATCAGGTTCCCTAAGGAAAAATGCAATAAAATTCCCTTTATTTATTTGAGATCTATATTTGGCTTAGGCTGACCCAAAGCATAATGCCTTTATTTTATAAGCAAGAGCTACCACATCTTACTTGACTTTAATGTCATCGTCTCTTGTTTGTGAGCCGTCCTTCTTGATAATGCTAATAGTTGATGGATAAAGTTATTTAGGAAAGAGATTTCATGCTACTCTGAGGAAATGTCAGAGTTGAAAAATCAGCTAGAAGTAAAGACAATAATACCCAAAGCCTAAAAAATCTGGTCATTCTATCACACTGTTAGTGCCTATACTTACTGGTCCTTCAAGACTCTGAAATGGGAGTGAGAAAACTAAGCTGCCTTCTTAGCTCTCACGGTTGGTGTGAGGATTAGGGAGATAAGAGACTATAGAGCTCACCAGTAAACAGATTGGAGATTCTCTCCTTTAATGGCTACTGCAGAATATTTTGGTGAAACCAGCATATTTGTTACCAGACGTCTGAGACTTTGTCCTTTGATGCAGCTTGGAGGTCACAGAGAAGTAGGAATGGTTTTCCCCAAAGCAGGCCTACAGTCTTTGTTTCCATGACTTCGGCAAAGAAGAAGGAACTGATGTTTTTCCTACTAAATTAATCCACCTATTGGGACCCATTTGGAGAGAGAGAAAGTGTGAAAAACAGGAGGGAGAAGACAAAAAAAATAAAGAGAATTCCATGGAGAGAAAATGGAAAGAGGGAAAGAACAGAGGAAAAACAGAAGAAAAAGTGTGTGTGTGTGTGTGTGTGTGTGTGTGTGTGTGTGTGTGTGTGTGTAAGAGAGAGAGAGAGAGAGAGAGATGGGGTAGAGGTGGGAGTGGGACAGAGGACAGAGGAAGAGGAACAAGAGAGAGAAAGATAATAGGAGACATCCTGTAGATTCTCTAGCAGCTTTCGCTTGTTCAAAATCAGTGGAAACAAATGAAAAGTCTTCTCCCTAAAGTTCCCTCAAGTTATTTTCCCTTGAACATGAGATAAAATGTCAACATTTCTACTAGGAAATTTAGTACCTAAGATAATATATGTTGCCACTTGCCCCCCTCTTATCCATAATGATTTCAAACATTTAGAATAGAAATAATTTTATTAAAAAGTGCTGACTTTATTAGACCATAATCCTTTCCCCTGAGAATGAATACAAAAGCAAAGCTCATTTTCATTTCCAGAGTATGGTGCCATTTTCAGAAGAGAGGGAAGACGTCTGTGCCTTTTTCTTTTCTCTTTCTAATCTGAATGAATGATCCTATCTGCCTGAAAGGTGGGCTTCATGGACTGAGGCTGACCAAGACCCTGTGTATTCAACATTTGATACATGTGTTGCCAGCATCCATTTTCTTCTTCTGTCTTTCCAACAGTCTCCAGTTTCCTTTAAAGGATCCATGTAATTGTATGGAAGCTGACCTTACTGCTTCCCATTTGGGGGTAGAATAGATGCCCCTGGCCAAGCCAACCATCACATCCTACCCTCTTTTTTTTTTTTGAGACAGAGTCTCGCTTTGTTGCCCAGGCTAGAGTGAGTGCCATGGCGTCAGCCTAGCTCACAGCAACCTCAAACTCCTGGGCTCAAGCGATCCTGCTGCCTCAGCCTCCCGAGTAGCTGGGACTACAGGCATGCGCCACCATGCCCGGCTAATTTTTTCTATATATATTAGTTGGCCAATGAATTTCTTTCTATTTATAGTAGAGACGGGGTCTCGCTCTTGCTCAGGCTGGTTTCAAACTCCTGACCTCGAGCAATCCACCTGCCTCGGCCTCCCAGAGTGCTAGGATTACAGGCGTGAGCCACCACGCCAAGCGCACCCTTTGGATTACAGCAATGGAGTCAAGGGTATAGGTGTGTGAACCGACCAGACCACACGGTGATTACAGGGGGTTTTCTGGGAATGTGAAAACAAAGTTGCTTTCTCTGACACACAGAAAAGAAAGCATATGGCTCCTGGCCTGAGGACAGCCATCTTGGGAGTAGGAATGGAGCCAGCTTTAGGATGAAGCTGACAAGGAGAGATGGAAAGAACCCAGGTCTTTCGGATAGCCTTGAGGCATTGGATTAAGCCTCATCTAAAACATCCTTACCTTTGGATTTTTTTCAGTTATGTGAGCTGATAAATTTTCTTTACTGCATTATTTACTTTCAATCTGGGTGTAACTTAAATATTTCCCTCCCAATAAAGGGACTGTACTTCTGGAAAGAGCCATGAGGATGCTCTCTGTTGTAAGGAATGATGATCACTCTTTTGGACAAGATCATAGGACAAAATGGGACATGGGACAGTGGCAGGATTTTATGTTGGGAAGGTACTTTCAAATATAGTAGAAAAGAGAATATCGTTAGACGTTGTTCTAGGGGTTTGCATCTGGGGTTCTTCTAAGAATCTCTCTTGTTAAACTTTTTCACAATTAAAATTCTATTTTAACTTGCTTCTGATTTATTCATCATCTATAATATGTGAAAGAAATTAATGTATAAAAATTCACTAACTAAAGAAATAGCCTAATGTGAATATTAAAGAGGTTCATTTGAACTATGATAAGTTTTTCATGTTTTGAAGTCGAAGAAGAGAATAAATTTATTTCTATTCCATAAATATTCCTGGAGCCCTTAGTTTTGTTCCAGGAGCCCTGCTAGATCCTACAGGTATAACAGAGGCAGGTAAGATATGATCTTTATCTGCAAGAAGTTTGTAGTTCAGATGGCAAAGATTAGACACAGATTTAAATTAGATTAGTGAGAGTAGCTAATATTAGATGCCATTATGGTGGAGTAAAACAAATATCATAATGAAAGTATAGGCCAGGCATAGTGGCTCACATCTGTAATCCCAGCACTTCAGGAGGCAGAGGTGGGAGAATCGCTTTAGGCCAGGAGTTTGAGAGCAGCCTGGGCAACATAGCAAGACCCCATCTTTACAAAATATAAAAATAATTAGGCCGGGCGCTGTGGCTCACGCCTGTAATCCTAGCTCTTGGGAGGCCGAGGCGGGCGGATTGCTCAAGGTCAGGAGTTCGAAACCAGCCTGAGCAAGAGCGAGACCCCGTCTCTACTATAAATAGAAAGAAATTAATTGGCCAACTGATATATATATAAAAAATTAGCCGGGCATGGTGGTGCATGCCTGTAGTCCCAGCTACCCGAGAGGCTGAGGCAGAAGGATCACTCGAGCCCAGGAGTTTGAGGTTGCTGTGAGCTAGGCTGACGCCACGGCACTCACTCTAGCCTGGACAACAAAGTGAGGCTCTGTCTCAAAAAAAAAAAAAATAATTAGCCAGATGTGGTGGCATGAGCCTGTAGTCCTCAGTCACTGGGGATGGTGAGGCAGGAGGATTGCTGGAGCCTAGAAGTTAGAGGCTGCAGTGAGCTATGATCATGCCACGGCACTGTAGCCTAGGCAACTGAGAACTTGTCCCTAAAAAGCAATAACATAAAATAAAGTATAATGTGGTGTAGGGTTTGAAAGAAGGAGAAAGTCCACCTATTTGGGAGAGAATAGGAAGGAACAGAGGAAGATTTCATGGAACTGTTGGCATCTGAGTTGGGTCATGAAGAATAGCTGATTCAGCAAGTCCCTGGCTCTTTGTGCTCATTCCTGTAGCATGCTGTCCTTTTCTTTCTTAGCAGTTATTCACAATTAGTACTTACATGTTTGTTGGAATATTTATGTATCTAATGGTCAACCTCACTAGGCTGTAGATTCCATGAGGTGAGCCCCATGGTCCACTCTGGTTTGTTCCCTATTGTGTTCCCAGCACATAGCTCAGTGTCTGTTACAAAGTAGGTGGTCAACGAAAATTTGTCGAATGAACAAATGAATGGTCAAATGAGTGATGAATGGTAGTAGATCCCATTACCGAATGCCTGTTAGGTAACACATACTGTGGTAAGCACATAGATGATCAAATTAAATGTATTCAACAACATCAGATACATTTATTATATCGGTTTTACAGAGGAATAAATGAAGCCCTAGAAAAGATAAATACCTTGTCCAATGTCATACAATGAATGCATGGCTAAAACCATGCCCAAGTAGGTCTAAGTCTAAAGTTCATGTATTGAATCACCGCACAATATCGCTTCCCATTCATTTGGTACTTACTATGTACTAGTTTTTTGACACACATTATCTCATTTCATTTTCTCATATTTTTCTAGCAACAACTCTGTAAATTAGGTGTTATTAACCACATTTAATAGATAAGAAAATAGATTCAGAGATGTTTATTCATTCACTCAGCAAATATTTATCTCCCAAATAGGCAGCATGCTACCCGTGGGGAAAAAAATGATGAGATGCAATGAACATCATCCCTGTTCATGTGGATTATGTGGTCTAATGGGGGAGGCAGACAGTAATCAGATGGGTAAGAACAGGCTGTGAAAAGTGGTGTGAGGCAAAGTCAGAGGGTGTCAGATGGGGTGTAATAACAAGGGGACCAAGTAGCAACCAAGATGGCTTTCAACCACACCTGTTTGACTACAAAGCCCTCAATTTTTTAAAAATGACACTTAAAAAACACAACCACCATGGTGGGTAAGACTTGCACAGGCAAAGAGGAAGGACAAGGCTGGCTTCCAAAGTGCAAGTCTCTGGTATGACCAGAGACATAGGGAGATGCTGTAGATGAGTAACGTGAGTAGTGGAAGCTAGAAAAACTGGAATGGTGAGTGTCAAGTGAGGAACTGTCCTTCATTCAGGAGAAAATGGGGAGCCATCTGAAAGGTTTTGGGTGATTCTCAATGAGAGGTACATCCTAGGAAGAGTTATTTATTTATTTATTTATTTAGAGACAGAGTCTCTGTTGCCCAGGCTAGAGTGAGTGTCATGGTGTCAGCCTAGCTCACAGCAACCTCAATCTCCTGGGCTCAAGCAATCCTGCTGCCTCAGCCTCCCGAGTAGCTGGGACTACAGGCATGCGCCATCATGCCTGGCTAACTTTTTCTGTATATATTAGTTGGCCAATGAATTTCTTTCTATTTATAGTAGAGACGGGGTCTCGCTCTTGCTCAGGCTGGTTTTGAACTCCTGACCTCGAGCAATCCGCCTGCCTCGGCCTCCCAGAGTGCTAAGATTACAGGTGTGAGCCCGGCCATAGGAAGAATAATTTAAAAAGCAGACACTGCTAACATTCATTGATAATGAGAGAGAGACTTATCAACTAGTTTAGTGTGGCTCATGTAGTACAAAGTTTGAGTTTATTTTATGGCCATTATGTCAGTGTACTAGTTAGGGTATAGGTTTAGCTGAAAACACAGGGACTTAAACAAGGTAGAAGCTTATTTCTCTCTCTCGTAAAAGTTGAACTGGGATGGCAGCTCTGACCCAGGACTCTGTGAAGGGCTCTTTTTATTGTGATGGGAAGAGGGAAAGCAGGAAAGGATGGCTTGCCTTTAAGAACACAACCAGGAGTTTGCACATACACTTCTGCTCACGTCCCCTCGTCCAGAACTTAGTCTTATGGCTACAGTCAGCAGCTAAAGAGGCTTGGAAGTGTCCTCTGCGTGGCGTTGGCTGTGCGCCCCAGGGAAGAAGTCTCTGACTCTAGGAAGGGGGGCGTGATTATTAGGGGAAGGCGAGCAGTCTCTGCCACACTCAGCGCATGCGTCTTCCAAGAATGAGCGATGTGGGCGGCTCATTTACTTCTCTTAGGAAAAATTCCAAATTTTTAAATAATATTGATGGTTACTATGGATCAAGTTTTCAAAAATTGTTTTGCACATACTACAGAAAGCTAAACAAAATTTGGCAGTTTTTACCTCTGTTAATAACCAAAAGCCAAAATCCATTCTACTTCCATTAGACAACTATCTAGAAAAGTGATATTTAAAAATAAATTGCCAGGAAAATGATAAACTGAGTTATACATGATCCATTTTTATATCCTCCTGACAGAAGATGTTTTTTGACACTTTGATAATAACATTGATATTAATATTTTACATTAGTTTTGCATATATTTTCATTTCCCCTTAATTTCCCATTAAAAAACAACTCATTCCCAACTTGAAGATTTATAATTGTTTTCACCAAATTTAAAGAACATACAATTGGGAGAAAAATGCCTCCAATTGAGTATGGGGTGTCCCCCCCTCTGCAGGACCAATAACGTGAATTGCCTCCTCTTTGAACTAATGACAGCAAGGAGACTCAGGGAGGATGGGGGATGGACAGGCACTCTTCCTATGTCACAGCTGACTGTAACCTGCAGCCCCCTTGCCACAGATTAAAGCACTTTTGCTGTCCTGGCCAGCCCTTAATTTTAGTTCATTTTCCTGTACCTATTTATTCGATAGCTCATTAATTGCCTCAGAGCGGAGAAAATGTTTCTTTAAGAAGGTTAAACAAAGAGTTTATTGACATAAGTGAATTGGTTGAAGAAAACATTATTAAGTAAAAGGCACTTATTTAAACACCAAATTAATCATTTAAAGGCAAATTAGAGGTCATATCTTCTTCTAAATAAATAATGTTAACCAGTAATGAGATATCCATTCTAGATTATAGGCACACTTTCAGGTTCAGGCTGCTGGTGGCACTGTGCCTTAGCCTCCCAAGTTTATTCAGGGTCTGTAATTACATCGATATTTTGAAATTTCAACATTTTAAACTATGGTATATTCCATCCATAATATGATGTCATTTTTTTATTATATGATTTTTAATTTTTTTTTTTTTTTAAATTAGGGCTTTCTTTTTTATCCCAGCAGAAGAGAAGTTTTGTTCTTTGAGATAAGACTACCCATCCGTGGAAATGGATTCACCTCCAGCGCTGGCTGCAGCTCCTGAATTCATCAGACAGGCTGGGGCCCAGGTGCTGTTGGCACTGCCCTCGTCGATCTGGCCGGGCCACAGGTAACTCCCCAGTGTTTTAGCGGGGGCCGTGTGCACACACCACACCTGCGCCTCTTTCAGAACCTTTCTATGCAGGCTTTGGAGGCTGATGAGAAACACGCCACAGTTTCTGTAGTGGTGGAAGTATTGGTGTGGCCACAGTGTCCGGTGTTTTAGCTTTGCATTTTTCCCATTCTGCTGGAGGGTGTCACAGCTGCCTACCCTCATCCAGCCACACCTTTTCCACGTAGGCACATCGGCCTTGCCCAATACTCTGCTCCACGGCTGGGCTCGCGTCGGCCTCCCAGGCCTCCCAACCACGCTGACTGTTGAGTGTTGACAGGTCCCAGAGATTCACGCTCCAGGCTCTTCCACAGCGAAACCGACGCCGATGCCAGCAGCTTTGTTCCACACTGCGCTGCAGTTTTGTTTTTAGCCAGACGGGAGTCAGGAAGTTTAGGGTTAGTTAATCACATCTGACGTTAGCCCACCCTGATGCTATGATCATCTGAAGGCCCAGCAGATTCTCTCCTTGTTCTCAAAGTGTTTTGCCGTGCACTTGTGGAAGGGAGGGATAAAAAGATCCCCATGGACAATCATTCGAATTGATGTATTCTTTCGAGTGCCAGTTCCCGCCTGACTTTTTTAACCTTGTTTAAATCTATTATTCTTGCGGTTATAATAATCATCTTGATTTTGCATGTTTTATTAACGAATACTGCTTATCTCATCACTGCCCTTGCTTGGGCAACCTATGATATTTGAAGGCCTAAGTCTAAATTCAGACCTTTTAGCCGTAAGATAACTGAAAATGTCATCCGACAAGCTAAACCTCAATGTTCCCGCCACATACTAACCAAAATCACACTACTTCTTTCTTTTTCTCAACATCAACAAGAGAATCTGCTCATGACAAATTGTACATCTGAAAAGACGTGTCTCTATGATGTGGGTGGGCAACATAACGTAAGATTCTGTAGGCTTATGGTCAACCCGTTATTTTAAGGATAAGAAATGTAAAAGGAAAAGTTGGTTCAGGCCATCCTGATACTGCTCATTAACTGGGAGACAGAAAGGAATAAAATAGGACTTTTCTGATTATTTCAGGCCCTCTCCTCCACTTCCCCACTCCACACCCCTCCCCTGTCAGACATTTAGGCTGAGAAAGAAAGGCACTTTGTGTTTAAGGTTAATCAAGTTTCAGTACAATTTTTTTTTTTTTTTTTTTACAAACTAGAATCACACTAATCTTTTTTTTTCTTGCTCTAATGTGTGGCTGTTGAAATCCTCAGCTGTGATAAATTAAGCTACTTATTAATCTAATTATCGTACATTCATCCTAGAAACTTTCATGTGACTTGAAAAGGCTATTCAACCTTTTCCCTCCCCTCCTAGAAAGGGCTCAACCTTGCACCAATTAAGATCATTCTGAAGTAAGGCTTTAAAAAAGCTTTCTCTAATCACCCAATGGAACATGGACCAGTGGAAACCAAACTCAGAGCTCTGGGAAAAAGTTTAGCATTCCTTTCTGTCTGCCAACTTTTATGGTTTCATTGCACAAGGGAGGAAGACTTCATTTTCCTATTTAGTTGTTCTTTCGCTGACCTCCAAATAAAGTCCATGTAATTACTGAGCAAATAAAGTTGCAGCATGTGTTTTAAAAATCAATTGCCATTCTTGGACTATAGAAATGTAACAATGCACAGATTTGCCAGAAAATGCCCAGCACCAACCATATGAACTAAACCCTGTACTGTATCTGTACAATGGAGTAGTTTTGACCCCTAAAGCACATATTTACTATGCAGATTTTTAAAAGGGCTTCTTTTATGACTTATCTATTGATATTAAAATGTCCCCATGCTAACATAGGTTCAATTTGGGATTAAAAATATGTTGCAAATGTATCATATCTTAAACTTCCATTCATTGCCAAATGCCTTACTTCTTTTTTTAAAAAACGATGGCATAAATGGAGCTATTTTACATTCAAATTAAACTAGCTATTAATTTGAATGCAAAGCAGCTCAATGTACAGGATGCAATTTCAATGACAGGTTTACCCCAAGACAGAAAGCAGGAGAGAGTCAACATGGGTGAGTCCAGGCAGTTTGTCCCCTACTCTTGGTGCCTGGCAAACTTGCTCACTGTGAATAGTTTTTGAAGTGAAGATTAAAAGAGTGGAATTATAAAGTATAATTACATTTTATTGAAACTCTAGAAATCAGAAAAAATTCAGCAGGAAACTTTTAGTGAAACATGATGTGTTGTCATTATCATTAAAAGATAAAAGTTCCATACTGTTTTTATCTGTTTATTTGGAAGAAATCCAGCCTTTACAGTTATGCAGGAAACAAAAAACGGGAATGCAGGAGTAATTATTAAAACTGTGTGATTTGTTATCTCAGCTACTGTCTTTCCAAATGGTAATGCGATATCAGCAGCTGCAGACGGTCGCTGATTTCCTCTATTAGTAAACAAGTGCTTTGGAGACCTGTGTGAGGCACTTTAAGCTCGCTACTCCCCGAAGTGCTGTCAGGCTTAACTACTAATCCATGGTATTTCAGAGCACTGGAAATTCATCTTTATAAAACCTGAACAAAAAAGGGAAAAAAGCCTGGAGGGCATGAGCTCCCTCTGGTGAGACAAATGACATGTTCATTTATTAATGAAACAATAACCCTGGAAAGAGGATCAAAGCACATTCCATCCTCACTTTACAATCCCCAATTTTCTCAGGCCAAACCATTTAATTGAGCCATGACAATGGAATACTTAATTGTTGCCTTAAAGTTTTGAAGAAGCGACTTCTTCAGCATCAATGTGCATTTCAGGATTATCATCCAAATATAGAGTAGCCAGATTGAAGGTGGTGGAATTTGATTCATCCTACGTTGGGGAGCCTTTAGCCGGCAGAAAAGGTGCTTTCTTGAACATGCTTGTAGTGCGCACCACAAACGCCTCTTGCCCCACCACTGGCCTTCACGGGTTGCTTCCTGGTGGTGAAATAGGTGGCCTTATTGGTGGCGACTCTGTAAGACTCAGGTTCTCTTTGACATGGCCCCTGGATCTGGGCCATAAATGAGGAAAAGGAAGGAGCCAAATCCCAGAACCTAGAAATTTAAGGAGTTTCCCACTGTCCGGCTCTGCGCCCCTTCGTAAGTCTTGACAGGCCCAAAGCATCCGCAATGGAGATGCCAAACTACCTACTCTCCCTGTGGGTTATTCGCCAACTGTGTCTGAGAGTGAGTCCATCCACCAAAAACAAACACACATTTGAAATGAAAAAAAATTTGTGTTTGATTTCTATATACTAACCCTGGATTTCACAACCGGATTCTAGTTTGATATTTTTTGTGTGAACTTGTACAATAACTTTTCTGGAGTTTATGCTATTGTTTAAACCAAACTTTTAGGAGAGTCTTTAGACATAGAAGTGGAGGGTTTAGAAAAAGCTTGTTGATGTATTGGGCAAAGAAGGCTGTGAAGAGCTTATATATAATCTCTGGGACTCACCTCTTTTGCACCCAAACATTTTAGGTCAGCTGGACGCTAGGTCCAATTTTCTGTCACATGGCCTTATTTGGGGTTTATAAATGGGCTTTCTTTTACTTTGCATCCACTCATATTTATTGCTTAGGGGATTTATGAAGCCAATGAAAACTAATAGAGATGAAGGCTGCAAGCAACAAAAATGCTCATATTTCTAAGTTCTTGAATATCATCCATCTTGGAGAGTGTATTGGAGATGATTCTATTATCTATGCCTGGGATCTTTTTTTCTGATCTTCTTTTGAGTACCAGGCTTATAAAAGGTCTTTCGTTTTGTCCCAAGTTATTAGATTTAGGAGTAAATATTAGACTCATGAGTATTTTTATATTAAATTTTAGTAAAGTACCTAAAAAAGGGTGAAGAAAATCTTTATAAAGAAATTTTCATGATAAGACCATCACTTTGAAAAACTTCCATTCAGTTTGGCCTCTTCTTAGTAAAGTTTTCTGCAGTATAATTATTGGGACTACTACAGGGTGATTCAAAGCATGTAGCACAGCTCTACATGAGCCTGTTGTGAAAACACAACCCTCTAAATCAACAATCATAGCATGGACTGGCTTAAGAGCCAAAGAGAATTTCAAACGGAAGGTCCACACCTGCAGCAGAAACAATTATTTTTTCAGTCGCCCCCTTGGTTATCTTCCATCCCTAAATATAGAGCATTTATTTTCAAAAATACATACCTAGGAAGGGTTCATGGGCTTAGTATGTAAGTGTTCATATTAGTGTCCAAATTGCCATGACACTGTTGGCCAAACCACAAGTTTCACACAAGCCTGAGCTGAGATAAAGACATTTACATCTGCTGAAAGATATATTTCCACATCTCCATAATGTCCATAAGCACATTCAATGAATGTTTACATTATTCATTCATTCATTCAGTCAATCAATTAGTCATTTTATGGCTATTGATTGAGGCTCAACTGCATATATATCATAAACATAACAACAGGTATAGCCGGGGTTACATGTATTTTTGTAGGATATATGGAAACTGAAAATACAAGCAGAGGAGGGAAGCAGAGCAGGGTAGGAAATGAATAATATGCAAAACAGAAAAATACTTCTCTTTCAACATTATAAAGGGGCGAAGGCCCTTTGGTGTGTGTCTGTTGAATGTATGGTGGAAGTATTCATTCAACAGTATTTATCAAGCAACTGCCACATCCCATCTACCATGTGGAATACTTACACAGAAAAGACTCTGTCCCTGCCTCCCTGGATCTTCCGTTCAGTAGTCTGGCTGGGTGCACATGATACGCATACATGTCAACACAAGGTGGATGACTAGGCTCCAGATTGAAGGGTATAGATAACAACTACAGATGAATTGGAAATTTTGAGTAATTATGGTTTTCAGGACATGGTCACAGAGGATCGTCTGAAAGTTGGGGCTTGGTCTTTCTCTTCCCCATTTTGCCGAGACGTGTGTACTCTGGGAAGGAAGGGTGACAAGAGACACACAAACAGGTGCATACGTTCACCTTTTGGCCCTTCTCTTCCCCCACCCGTATGAACTTTGTTCCTTCAAGAGGGAAATAAGCTCATTATTAAGAGTTAGTGTAATGTTTGATCATTTTTACTATCTGTCATAGCAGATACATAAACCAATATTCCTGCTATAACGGTGAATAAACCCACTCTTCTTTAAAGTTGCGAGATAGAAGAGTCCTGACATATTTAACAGGAATTTCGATTAGGTAAAATACATATGTATATATAGTTACTTGAAGACTTTTAATAAGCACGAAGAACTGGGGAAAAAACAGACTGTGATGCTCCTTCCCTCCTCCATTGCCCAAATAACTAAAAATGAAACAATACTAAACCACAAATGAATGTAAGGAGGAGTAAAGATATGATTCCCCCCCCCCAGACTACTTAGACTACTTAGAATTAATTTGGTATTATTAGGATTCCTTAAAATATCAATTATAAAAGCTAAGATATTTTTTTCTTACCTTTTCTGGTGTCTCTGGTGTGATAGTAAGGGTAATTCTGCACTATTTTTGCATCAGAGGTTCAGATATGACTTTTTCTTTCCTACCTTTTGCTAATAAATTAGCTATCTGAATGCCCTGCTAAGAATTCAAGTTCTATTTTCTATTTCTCCAATTCTGTTGGTAGCATATGGAATCTCTAATAACATACTAACCTGTTTCACTTTGGGGCAATAATTTCTTTTTAGTATTCTAAGCTCTGGTTAAATTCTCCTAAAAGTAACATAGAGATAGGAATATGTATTTTCTCCCTAGGTTCTCTTTGGTACATTTTCATTTTATCACATGCCAAAAGGAGCTTATAGTGTAAAAATATTTAGAAAATGTCTAAATAGTCTTGGATAAACTGTTCAAAATAAGGCCATGTCTCTTTATTGAAATTGCATAAGACAAGAGGTTGTGCTTACTGCTTACTATTTGTTTCTTGAACTTAATAAAGAGATGAATGATCAGTAATTGCTGAAATAATTAGTTGCCAATATTTAAATGATAAAACCTAACCAAAATCATTTCTTTTCTTACTCTCTAATTTTGAGATTTACATTTAGTGTTATTAGAAATTATGCAATATGTATAATAAAAGGAAAATCTTAGTGTTGAAGTAATATCACATTATTTAATATTAAATACATTTTAAATAAGGAAAATATTAATTAGTAATTCAATACATTTGTTTCTATCTAAGATTTATTCTTCTCTAATATCTAAGTTGTTGTATGCAATAATTTTAAAGTTGCTATCTCATTTTTAGAGAGAGCAATAACTGATAAACAAATACCGCTCTCCCCAATTACCCTTGTACTGTCTATTCCCATTGGACATACAATTTATTATATAAAATAAATTAATTTTGTTGACTATATACATGATATCATAATAGTATGAATATATAAAATCATACTAATTAGACACAAAATAATTTATATCTCCTGCTTAAATAATTTCTGATTGCATTACATTATGTGCTTATCCAGGTATCGTGTTTTCTATCTGGGTAAACAGCAGGCAATGACATGACTGGTGGGCACAGACATCGCGATGTTCTCAGCTTCAGGGAAACAAAATGGCTCCCCACATCCTGTTTGTGGGGAATGCAGAGCACACTCTATGTCACTTGAATTAGCTTAAATATCAAATGTATTGACCATTTTAAAATTTGTTCCTGCATTTCTAAAATGCAGGTGGCTTATCTAACATGGTAACTAGCAGATGCTATTTTATTCATTTATTTATTTGCACATTTACATCTATCTTGGTGATGAAAGAGTAAAAGTCCTAGAAGATCTTCAGAAAGAGAATACATTTCAGCAGAGAAGCAGACATAATGCGTTTATATCACCAAACGCAGATCTAGCCACAGAGATAGACAGGTCTGGAAGCTGTTTCCCACAGCCCTCTGGAGTTGGGGCCGGGCTCCCGGGGACCAGCCTGGGGAAGGTGAAGGGTGCCTCAGGGCCATCTCTGCCCAATTCAACAGCAGGCAAAAAAAACAAAAAACAAAAAAACAAAAAAACCCCCAAGAGCTTACAAACAAAATGGAAAATAACTTTCCCAGAGCATAGAGAAAACACTTGGCATTCCTGAGGGACAGCTGCCTGCTGGTAGAAGTTTATGATAATAAACTAAACTGGGTGAGCATTTCCTAAGAAGAAATATTTAATTATCCTGCGCACCATTATGAGGAACTTCTGCCACTCTTCAGGTTATTATACAGTAAATAACCATTTTTCTAAAGGACAGAGCTGTTTTAATTATATGACAATGAATGCATAATTATTATGTTTGTTAGGAATGAATCACAAGACAACAGACTTGATATTGCTGCTCTGGTTAGTGCATCTTAATTACTTTTTCATTTATTTTGCATATAAAAGCTATTTGCTAATTGTCTTTGCTGTAAATATGCAAAATATAATTAGTCATTCATAATTCTTTATGTGTTATCTAACTGTACATTTGTTTCTGAGGAACATATATTAAAGTGTGAATATTTAATGGGCTTTTTTCTGTGTGAATTCTTTCTTTTTTTTAAACAAAGTTTGAAGTAAATATTAGGCATAGTAATAGTGTTAACCCTATTCTTAAGGAAACTTGTGCTATGGGAAAAAATGGAGACCAAAATATATGAAGTTGTAGAGTGAATGTCAAACTATGTGGAATTTAAAAAATATTGCATGTGAAGTTGCTGATGATAACATAGAGTATCCCTTATTAAGCCTTCAAATCAAACTTTTAGATACTTATGCAAGCTACTCAGATAAATCTTTAAGCATTACCAATTTCAAATTAAGTTTTTACATATTTGTGTGGGTACTTGCCAGAAGAAGAAAAGAAATCCATGCATGTGCTCAAACTTACATTTTTAAGTGCTCCAAATTAGTTGCTTATATCTGTCTAAAATGTTGGGGGAACATTCTCACGACTTTAACATCTTAACTATGAGTACTGTATAAAATGTATGCCAATAACAATATTTGAGGTTTATTTTTAATAGTTCTTCAGTGGCTATAATGAAAGTGTCATGAGATGAATCCACAGTGAGCTTTCTTGCAAGACATATTGCAAGGCATCTCAAAAGTGAGCCATACTGGCCAATTTTTTGGCCTCAGGCAAATGTTCTTCCTTTTTAATAGTTGGAAACAAGACATGGACTAATTTCTTCTACGGCTGCTGCTTCTATATGAACTAGCATTGCTAAGAATGTCTTAATGTTCTCAGATTCATTACAGTGACTGGTTAAATGGACCACGTGTTTTCAACACAGGACAGATATCAGGAGCATCGACCAATGATTAAAATTTTTCTTTTCACTTGTCCCCATAAAATCCTGCCTGTCAGTCCATCCTGCTGATGCATGTCACATTCCACTTTCTTCACCTCAAACATTTGATTTACTAACCGGTTGTACTGTTAATCCCATGTCATGACACTTCTATTCACTTCTGCTTTTCAACTGAAAGCAGCTTCCTATGAAGATAAAGCTAGGTAAAATCTATTGTAAAGAGGAGAATAACTTGAATGCAGCTATCATATCAAAATGAAAACACACTTCTGCTCTCTTCACCCACTAGACATGCTGAATACTTTTCTTAATGATGAAGTCTAATAGGATAGCTGATGAAAATACAACTGGTGATAATTTTTTTTTTCCTTCAGAAGTAATCCTACTCTGTAATTCTGTAATTGTTCCTATTTATGTTTGGCAAATCTTTTAGAACGAACATGTAGAAAAACAGAATGATGGCAGGGTGTGAATTAGAAAAGAACGAGTAAACATGCTTTAGAAAATTGTGATATGAATAAATTATATTGATTCCTGTTTATCACAAAAATATTCCAAAGCAGCTTTAAATAAAGCGTTTAAACCAGCACTTGCAAAAACCATAGCTGTTAGTTTTCTTTGTTTTTATTGTAAAATTTTCTTTTTGTTTCTTTAAATGTTTTTTCTTTTGCCTTCGGAACAGCCAAGAAAAAGGTGAAATATATATATATATTTCAAATAGCATTCCACTGTGTACAAAAGTTGTAGCGCTAACACTATCTCTACCAAAATTCCAGTCTTAAAAACTTGGTGTCATATAGTGAAATGATTTAGTTGGATGAGGTTGTGAAATGGAGAATATTGGAATATTGTGTAAAAAGATAATCATTTCATTCTGTAATCTGAAATTGTAAAATACACATCCATGAATCCCTACAAAGAGAATATTTCATACCTTTTATGCATGTGTTGATAGCATTAAGAAGGCTTGAAAATTAAATTTCCACTTAACGTTTCCAAACACTTTCATTTACACAAAAAGGAGGACAAGAATGATTTTGTGTATAATTTTTATAGATGTATGTCATTCTCAAGTGATTCAAACATATAGGAATTACCGATAAAATTCATTATGTCTTTTGAAATGTGACTGAACATTCAAAAGAACAACAGGCAACAGACCTCAGGAAGATAAAAAATCTAATTTTTCATCTTAGCAAAAAAAAAAAAAAAAAAGCAAACTTGATTAAATTATGCAGCATGCAAGTGTTTAAAACATTGGAAAATTCTAGATTTGCCTCCAGTGATGATGAGGATCCCTACCTGTCCTCTACGAGAAGCTTGAGAGGGTCATCACTTGAGGGGTTTTTGGTCTTTTAAAACATAATCCTTATCAAGCACTTATTTCACAAAGAATCATGTCAGAAGAATAAACACTGTCTTCCTGGTAGCATTATGCAGCCTAAAATTCAGAAGAATGTAAATGAAAGAGTGACTGATATTGAATAGAGGATAGGGAAGTCAAAGCTCTGAAAGCTTTCCACCAGTGTGTTGGCTGAAAAATTCAGTCTCTTGTATTTTTCAACACGCTAGACATTTTACATAGAATGTTTGTAAATATACTTTAATTAAAAGCTGTCTTTACAAGATTCGAGAAAGGAAGCATCCTTACCTTGTGAGTTCTAAACTGAATGTTGTAGAAAGGAATCATCCCATTGGTCATAGTCCATTAACTATAGGATCTCAATGCTCATTTCTAAATGCTAAAACACTCAAGGGCAGGGATGGCAAATTGCCCATGGAAATGTTTTAATCATGTTTATAAACCTGTATAGATGGTAAATAAAAATTCTTAAAATGAAAACCCTTAAGACGTTGCTGGAGAAAATATCATTTATCCAATGCTATCTGACTATTAAGAGGATCTGTGTGTGTGTATATATAAATTATATATAATAATATATATACACATATATACACACCTATATATGTATATATATAATGTTATATAATGTACATACATATAGCTTCTTAACAGATACACACATCATATGTATTGTGTACATACACATTTCATACATATATACACATCTGTATATCCTAACCTCCTTTGTGGGAGGAGATGGTTTGATCTAAATCTATCAAATAATGAAATATCACAATAGCAACCAGTGTGACCTCCATAAATTCTTGTCCCTTTATTTCCACATTGTCTGTTAATTAGAATTTGAAATCAGGAGATAAGAGATTAGTTCATTTATTATTTATTTATTTATTTATTTATTTTTGAAGTCCAAGCTCTACTTCCTTTTACTTCCTCTCCCAAAATTTTGCAACCTTTTTGCAGTCTAATCAACTTCTGTCATGTGGTGGCATTATTTGTTCCCTGAAAAATGGTCTCAGATGATCATGTGAAGAGCCAAACCTAAAATATCCTACTTTCTAGAAATAAAAACAGCATCTTCTTTGGTTTTAGACAAAGTCTTTGGGCTGGGGGAAAATTATCCGCCTAAGAAAAAACAAACACTCCTTCTACTCTGTGTTTGTGTTTGCATGGATCAATTGTGAGACAAACAACATTCATTGACAGTTGCTGGCCATGAGTCTGCCTGTTTGAAATACCTTAGTCAGGAGAAGTACCACAAACTGAACCAAACAATCTCTCACAAAACATCTGCAACCATCTGACCCTGGCCTTAACCTTTAAATCTATCTTTTCATATTCATCTCAAAAGACCTTGTCAATGGCCAAGGAGACTCAAGAAAAGGATTCTTCAACAAACAAAAAAGATACAGAGGAAATTCAACCCAGATTAGGTGGCAGAAGATAATACAGTTTGCTCATTTTTATTCTGCTGCTCAAACTGGAGTTGAATTCATTTTCACTTTATCTTTATTCATGTTATTTAAACATAACATTCATTAGGATTGTGAACTGCAACAGATAGAAGAGAACAAAACTACTCGCCAAATTTGTTGGGCATCTGTTCCCACTAGAGGCGGCCCCTTGCCAGCTCCACATCATGTCGTTTTTTTCCCCTGAATTCATTTCAAAGTCAATCCATCAGTTTATGAACTGTTTGATCAAACTTGTCATTAACCAAGTGAAACATTTAATTTGTATTAACAAAAATGGGACAAATAATTAGTACAGGGATTAACCATTTCACTCTTTTTCATTTTATTTATCAGACGTGCTCATTGTTGATATAACTTTTTTGTGTGACAGTATATGGCTTCTCCAGAAATAATGGGAAACATTTTCAAAAAATGAAAATACATAGGAACTGAAGGTTATTAAAAAAATTCACGCAAATAGCTGGATCTTACAGCTACTACTAGTAACTGCTAATTTCTAGTCACCATCTTCATTAAGATAAAGGCATAAGTTTCTAAAAGGCAAAGAGACTGAATGAGCCAACTGGCCGAAGACTAATAAGAAAATTGCACAGCTATATTAAGTATCAAGGGAGATTTTATTTTCATTTTTGAATAAAACTAACATTTCATTTTGGCATCCAACTGTACTGTAACAAATGGCATCAGTAACTTACCACAAAGAGCTCTCCTCCTTCCCACATTTGCCTGCAATGCTCGTTTCAGTTTTTCCACCCCAAACTGCTATTTATATAACACACGAATTAGAAATGGAACCATTGCTGTTGGTTGGAATTTTTGCTCTTGGGAAGACTTAGTCATCATCTTGTGCAATTGCCGTGACCATGACCTCACTGGGCACTTGTCGGCATAGCTATGACAATTTGTTAATGAACTGTTTTTGTTTTTAATTGCTTACTTAATTATGGAGCACCAACATAATAGCATTTCTAATTTGTGCCATAATTGCATGCAGAGATGAAATGTTGGTGTCTATCACATGCTTGCTTCTAATCATCTCTTGTTCATGGAAAATTTTCCAAAGAGATATCTTTAATATGATGATATGGTACCAGTTATTTGAAATGTACTCCTCTTAAACACAATTGTGTATGTAAACTAACTTCAGTCCCTCTCTCTCTTTCTTTCCCTCTCTCGTTCCCCTTCTCTCATTCACTGAGTATATATAAAATTATGCATATAATTGTATATAAAGTTACTTAAATGTTTTCTATTTTCAATAAGATGAAGTACATAACATGAAAAAAATACCTATTGTTTCCTACATAGCAAACATTGGCATTTTGACAATGTTATCCATGACCATAGCAATTTTAAAGAATGGTTTATAAAAACACCTAATTTAAACTGCATGAGGTTGTCCTAATTATTACACTAGTGTTAATGCCGCTGAATAGAATGCTTAAGATTCTGTGCGTTGTGCGAACCAGTTTTCAGTAGGCTTCAAATCCATCAAGGGAAAATGAGGGCCACCATTCTCCAAAATGGAATCACTAATCATGACCTAAGTTTGAAAAATTCAGAGAATGAAACCAACTTTGTCCTGACTTAAGTTTGAAAAATTCAGAGAATTAAACCATGTCTCTTGTAAGATAAAGAACAAGTGGAAACTAGACTTCAGAAAGGAAGTAATGGAAGAGGCCACTGAAGTCACCATTGACCTATGTCCTTCTCAATGAAGTTTCTTCTTTACAGTTAGCTCCCATGGAAAAATATATTAAATGCAAAACATTAGTTATGGACCCAACAGCACAGTTCAAAACATGTGTAGCTGACGTATGTTTTCCCCCCAAAATACAAGTATTGGCCTGTTCATTGTCATCTACACAAAGAACTGAGTCCTAAAATCCTTTACTCAACTAAATTCTTAATAAGTAAACTGAGACTAACCCTCTAATACCAGATTTGTTAAACAACATGATTTAGGTCCTTGCTATTCATGCACCTTGTACAACTAAAATGACTGGTAAAGCTAGAATCATGAAAGAGTCATTTTATGTAGCTGCTAAATTCCTCTCAAATCTCCTTGCAACTTAACGAGTAAAGAAAGCTCAATGTGTAATGCCAGCTAATGTGGTTTATGCTAGAAAATAGTATCAACCTATCTTTGTAGCTTATCTAAGCCAGGATAATACTTTTAGCCTTTATAGTAGACCCAACTCCATTTTTTCAACTCTTGACTATGTATTTCCTGAAATCCTTTTCCAAAGAGTTAAATTGGATGTGAAATCTGTACTAGGCTATGGAGCTGTCTTTGTTCTAAGTCTCGCCAGCAAAGCCTCGCCTCTGTATCACTTTCATTGCGTTCTGATTGAGCTTGACAGTGTGACAGGAAAGCAAAGGGAGGCAATTCCAAACTGAATGAGAGTCTTTTTCAGCCACACAGCAGCCTCCTCCTTAGCCCCTAAGAAAAAGAGGTAACAGATGCCGATAGCAAAGCATCCCTAACAAAGTCCTAACTTTGATGCAGGCAGAAGAAGAAAGACATGTAAAAGATTGTTGTCTCAGTGCAGGAAAACATTGAATGGAACACAAAGGAAGCAAAATGAGAAAAATCGTGGCGCAGAAAATGGCTGGGAGAGTTTTGTAGCTATGATGGATGGAAGAAACTATTTCACTCTTAAAAAGAGGTTTAGAGTCTGCTCTGCCAGGTATGGCACAACCTGAATAGTTGCAGTTTAGGGGGCCTGAGCAAAAGGTGATTAATGACGCTGTGATTGCTTGGCACGGAGGGTGTTCGTGGGACGAATGCACTGCCCCTTGGGTGGAAAGTAGAGCTCCATTGAAAAGACAACTTTGTAGTGTAGCCATTCCCTCTGTACTCGGGGGAGTAGATCTTTTCTGGTTGAACAAATTATTTAGTGGCTAAAATAATTCTTTACTTCAGTATGTTCTCTAATGAAATGGGTTGGCGCATCATTACATTATACTGCCTTATACTAGCTAGACATCAGCAGCTCGCCTCACCGAGGAGTGGCTTCTGAGGTACACTCATCTCTGAGAGTGAACTATGTTTAGTTGCATGAAAAAAAATTATTGTAAGATATAAGCACTGAGAATATACTTATACTGGTCTCTTACACTAATTTCTCTTACTTATTAAGAAACTGATTTAAAATATCAGTTATATTATTGATTGAAAATATCAATATCTATGCAATCTGCCTTCATCCTTGTGGCAAGAACACGAATCAAAGGAGAGAAGGTCTGTCCAATTGGACCAGGCCATTGCTAGTGCCCACATAGTTGTGAGCCTGTTGCTAAGATAAAGCCTGGGAACCACGAGTGAGCCCCTCGAATCTACATGCAAGTTCTCAGGCTTGAACATCACATTCTGAGGGTTTGTAGAAATAACTCACTCCTTTGGAGATGGGAGTGGGAGACTTAGAGGGAAAACGGTGTCTTACAGTGCTCTGGTTTATAATTGTCTGCATGTAATGTCAGAGACTAAAAAAAAAAAACAACAAAAATCAATATAATATAAAGATTGCTATAATCTATTGTGTAAAATAGTAGGGAGCATTTAAATGAAGAATTCCTTCCTTGATAATCCTCAGTGGCTGATGTACTTGGTAACGCACTATGAATTCAGAGCTCAGTGACATGATAAACATCCCCTAAGGGGTCCTTACTGGCTATCGGGATATCTACGTGCCGGTGGTATGGCAGTATAAGTAATACAAGCACTAGCCCTTAGTATAGGCTACACTTCTGCAAGACCCTGGTTTACTATACTGAACACATTTTTTGAGGATACTACTATCACAGGGGATTATTAAATTACAGATGTTGTGGCATTCTTTTTTCTCTTGAAATTTTATGGCTGTTTTTTCTCTCAAATATGATAATGCTGCTTTTGTCTCAGGTTGAAATAAATGTTTCAATTGCATACTTAACACTAAATAGAAGGTCAGACAGAGTCCATGAAAAGAAAGCTTTGGCCAGGAACATAGCTGGAGCAAGAGATAGCTGGAGCAGCATGGAAGGTGCAGATGCATGCTTTGCTAGAATTATCATTGAAAATGCACAAAAGATAAAAGAGATGAGGAAAACATCATGAGAATAACCTGGAGCTCCAAAACTCTAACTTTAACTTACAAACAGTTATCTATCCATCTATGCTAAAATAAAACGTATATATTTAATCGATACTTACATGTTGAGTGCAAATACTGTAATTAACATGCACGGATGCATTATTCATATATGGGACACTCTTGTAGTTTAACATGTATGTATATACAAATTCTCATATACTTACAATGCTAGGAAATTAACAGTGACTTAAACCATCCTGCTCACACTCATATACAGGTTATACTATTGTGTTTTCCAGATAATTAATGTCCTCTGTCTATATTTAATATGATTTGATTTCCTTTAGAGATAGCTAATGAGATAAAACAGGCACTATGAACCAGTTAAATCAACCACCTAATCTTACACATGAAACATTAAACAGAGAGGAGGCATCTGCAATTAGCAAATTGCTTTGATGTGACTAAATATCTGGCTCTCTGCATCACCAACGTTGTGGGTCTAAGTCCCAGATGAAGCTGATGATCTAGACGTGTTGAATGTAAATACAAGAAGCACATGTTTTCTCATGTGGCTCCCTTTATGAGGATGGCAGTGCTATTGGATTCCAGAGAGCTCAGGGCCTGAGGACAAGGTGCAAAGGTGGGAGGGGGACAGAGGGGAGCAATCCCACTCTCCATAGGGAAGATCTTTACTTCTTTCCTGAAAAGGAGACAACAGATATAACACATTTCCAATAGCCAAAAGGGTGATGCATTACCTAATGAAATGCTGAAAATGCAGATCTGGTGAGGTGATGGCAATGATCTTATCCTAAGTGTGGATCTGGTCATTAGGACAGTCTAACATGGATCTGGAAAACTCACATGTGGACTTCTCTGCTGTCCTCTTGACAAAATGTCAGTGTTTATCCAGGACATGGATAGAATAACACATCTCTTTCCCAATAGCACAGGTATTACTGTGGGCAAAATCACCTGGAGAGAACCAATGGACATAAAGGAAAAAAAGCATCAATATATTATAAATGCTTGTGTAAGAAAATAACACTACTTTTTACTTTGTGCTTGTCCCTGTTCTAAGTGTTCATGAGTCATCTTGTTTAATCATCTTGAGAACGCATGAAGAAGGTATTATTTGTATCGCCCCCAAGGAACAGATGAAGAAACTGAGGCAAAGAGAGATTCAACACCTTGCTCACAGTCACTGTACAGGACAGTGGAGCTGGGATGTAACACAGGCAGGGGGACTCCTGATCTATGCTCCTATCCACCACACCGCGGCTGCCATGCAGATTCATAACATGAGACCATGGTCAAAAATGACAAGAAAAGGAATAGTGTAATGGGAGAAAAACAACAACTAGGACATGTGCATTTGAGAACCAGCTGGATGTATGGGGAAACTGATCGTGATGTCCAGATATTGAACATGAAGAGTTCTGGTTGGAGCACAACTAGGAAAGCAAACCATTTAAGAGATTTGGGAGGAGAAAGAAGAGACAGCCCAAGCCACAGGCATCTGACTGACAGAACACTAGAGAGTAGTTTCTAGGTGCTAGGCACGTTCACGAATGTCATTTTATTTGGTTTCCTTGACAACACTGGGGGATAAATATTAAAGCATTATTCTTAAAAATTTTAATAGACTTTGTCTTTTAGAGCAGTTTTAGGTTTACAGAAAAATTGTGCAGAAAGTACAGATAGTTTTTCTACAATTGTGTCTCACATATCATGCTCTCCATCAGAGTGGTAAGGAATTAGCCATTTCTCTAATGAATAAATAAGCAAAATTGTCTAAATAACATCTTAACCCATCCCCTCTATCGAATGGCTAGATCTATGATGCACAAGGCTCATATTTCCAGTTTGCATCTATTATGAGTATCAAGGAGTGAGTAGTACTCAGTGGATACCTTATGTTTGCTACCAAAAGAGTAAAAATATCTTTATTCAACAGATGCTCTTTGATCACTCGATAACCGAATTATGTTCTTTATCATTAAATTTAGAGTTCAGACCTTTGACATAGACTCATCTCTTCATTGAGATACATTTTCATGGTCTATTCATATGTTAAAAGAATAAGTCTCACTTACATATGGTAGGCCATTTAAATTATCCATGGCAGAAGAAAATTTGATACTGTGTGAAAATTATCTACTATGGCGAAATAGTGATAGTAGCTTAAGAATTGTATTCTTGGTGATAACTTCACCCAATTTTTGAGTTTTTTTTTTTTTTGGTAATTCTTTCCTTCTTTTCTCTTTTAAAAATTTCAATACATGCTTTTAAAAAAATGATGAACTCTAAACCATTTCAATACATGTTTTTTTTAAAAAATTACAAACTCTAAACCATTTCTAGTTTCCTGAACTGTGAGCCAGTATTTCTTGTGGCTCCTTGGAAATCTCCTTATGAATGTCCCATAAGCAACTCAGAACCCAAACTGAACTCCACATATTCCCCATGATTCCAGCTTCTTGCCCTCAATTTCCCAACATAGAAATGATGCAATATTTCTTCAATCACCTGGTCTAGAAGCATAGAATTACCCTCACTCCCTCAGACTTCCTTCATTTCTCCGTCGAATAAGTCAGAGTCCTGTTAATTCTCCTTCCACAGTAACTCTAGACTCCACCCGCCTCTTCTCTATTTCCACTGCAATTCATTTGTTCAACAAATATTTATTAAGCACTTACCATGTCCCGGGCACTGTGCTATGCATTGGGCTTATATGGTGAGCAAAACAGATGAAGTCCCTGCCCTCGTGGACCTCACTATCTATCTAGTGGGACAGAGCGATGATAAACAAGGCTATCTGAAGGACTAATTTAGGGGATGACTAGTGCAATGAAGATGAAACAGAGGGTGAAAAGAAGGCAGTATGTTAGATAGGATGGCAAGGCATGGCCTCTTTGTGGAGTGGACATCTAGCAGGAAAACTTAGGATATGAAAGGTGAGCCATCTGAAGTCTAGGATAAGAAGCACCCTGGTAGAAAGAAAAGAAATTGCAAGGATCTGTGGTGGCAAAGAGTTTATGGAAGACTGATGTGTTTAGAGTGGAGTGAGAGAGAGGTGGGGTGATGAGGTCAGAGAGCTGGGCAGGGCCAAGTATGCAGGATGGGGGGGATGGTCTATGCACTTGCAAGGAGTTGGGATTTTTCTCCAATGTGATGGGAAGCTCCTGGAAGGCTTGAGAAAGGAATGGGCATCAGTTGATGTAAGTTTTTGAAAGACCAACCTGACCACTGTGTGGAGAATATTGTTGGAAGGCCAGAGGGAAACCAGAAGATCCATTAGGAAGCTACAGAAATCCAGGCAGCAGGTGAGGGTTCTGCTAGTTATGGAGGTGGAGAGAAGTGCCCAGATGCAGGGTGTGTTTTGGAGGTGCAGTCAGGATTTGCAGATAGATGGAGGGAATGGTAGTGAGGGAAAGAGAACAATCACAATAATCCCTGTGTATTTAGCCTGAGCTAGATGCCTCAATATAATTATTAAATGATTCATCTTTTTGCCTATCAGGGGGAGATCACCTCTCTCATGTATTGAATATCCTTGTAAATTTGGATCTATTTCTGAATTTCTGCTCTGTTATTTTTGTCTTTTGCTGGACCAGTACCATGCTCTTTTAATTCCTCATTAAAATTAAGTAAAATGATCAATTTATGAATTGTATATTACAAATTTATAACATATTACAAATAAAATTATTGATTCATTGGAAAGTTAATTTTCTAATCATTCTTATTTCTCAGCTCTGCTTTGGTTATTCTCACATGCTCGTTCTACAAATAAACTTTATAATCATTTTTATGTTTCTCAAAAAGGGCTTGTTAGGAATTTGGTTTTGTGTTATATTTATAGTTTAGTTTGTGGTGACATTTAAAAATATCGTTTTTCTGTTCATGTCCTTTGCCCACTTTTTGATAGGGTTGTTTGATTTTTCCTTGCTGATTTTCCTGAGTTCTAAATAGATTCTAGTTATCAGTCCTATCAGATGTGTAGCTTGCGAAAATTTTCTCCCATTCTGTGGGTTGTCTGTTTGCTCTCTGGACAGTTTCTTTGGCTGTGCAGAAGCTTTTTAATTTGATCAGGTCCCATTTATTTACTTTTGTTGCTACTGTGATTGCCTTTGGGGTCTTCTTCATAAATTCTTTGCCTAGGCCAATGTCTAGAAGAGTATTTCCAACATTTTCCTCTAGAATTCTAATAGTTTCACACCTAATGTTCAAGTCTGTTACCCAACATAAGTTGATTTTTGTGAGAGGTGAAAGGTGTGGGTCCTGTTTCAGTCTTCTACATGTGGCTATCCAGTTTTCCCAGCACCATTTATTGAATAAGGATTGTTTTCCCCAGTGTATGTTTTTGTCTGCTTTGTGAAAGATTAGTTGGCTATATGAGGATGGTTTTATATCTGGGTTCTCTGTTCTGTTCCACTGGTCAATGTCCCTGTTCTTGTGCCAGTCCCAAGCTGTTTTAATTTAATTTAATTATACTATAGCCTTGTAGTATAGTTTGAAATCTGGTAAATTGATACCTCCTATTTTGTTTTTATTGCCTAGGATTGATTTTGCTATACGGAGTCTTCTCTGGTTCCATATGAAGTATAAAACTATTTTTTCTATATCTGTGAAAAATGATGGTGGTATTTTCATAGGGATTGCACTGGCTCTGTAGGTCACTTTGGGGTAGTATAGACATTTTAACAATGTTGATTCTGCCGACCCATGAGCATGGTATATTCTTCCACCTGTTTACATCCTCTGCTATTTCCGTCTTCAGTGTTTCATAGTTCTCCCTGTAGAGATCTTCTACCTCCTTAGTTAAATATATTCCTAGGCACTTTATTTTCTTTGTTGCTATTTTGAAGGAAATTGAGTCTTTGATTTGGTTCTCACTTGTAGTGTTGTTGGTGTATATGAATGCCTCTGATTTCTGTGCATTGATTTTGTATTCTTAGACTTTACCAAATTCATTTATCAGTTCAAGGAGTCTCTTGGTTGAATCCTTGGGGTTTTCTAGGTATAATATCATCAGCAAAGAGTGAGAGTTTGATCTCTTCTGCTCTCATTTGGACGCCCTTAATTCTGCTCTCTTGTCTGATTGCTGTAGCAAGGACTTCCAGCACTATGTTGAATAGAAGTGGAGATAGTGAGCAACCTTGTCTTGTTCCAGTTCTAAGTGAGAATGCTTTCAATTTTTCCCCATTCAGTATGATATTGCCTGTGGGTTTGTCATACATGGCTTGTATCATTTTTAGGTAAGCCCCGTCTATGCCTATTTTGTTGAGCGTTCTTATCATAAAAGGGTGTTAACTTTTGTCAAATGCTTTTTCTGCATCTATCGAGAGGATCATATGGTCTTTGTTTTTGCTTCTGTTTATATGGTGAATTACATTTATAGATTTGTGTATGTTGAACCATCCCTGCATCCCTGGGATGAAGCCCACTTGGTTGTGATGGATTATTTTCTCAACAAGCACCTGGATTCAGTTGGCTAGGATTTTGTTGAGAATTTTTGTATCTATATTCATAAGGGATATTGGTCTGTAGTTTTTTTGTTGTTGTTGCATCCTTTCCTGGTTTTGGTAAAAAGAAGACAGAATAATGGGTAACAAACATATGAAAAAATTCTCAACATCTCTAATCATCAGGGAAATGCAAATCAAAACTGCAATGAGATATCACTTATCTCCAGTAAGAATGGCCTCTATCAAAAAGTCCCCAAACAATAAATGTTGGCATGGATGCGGAGAGATAGGAACACTCCTATACTGCTGATGGGACTGCAAACTGTTTCAGCCTCTGTGGAAAGAAATATGGAGATACCTTAAAGCGATACAAGTATATCTACCATTTGATCCAGCAATTCCACTACTGGGCATCTACCCAAAAGATCAAATGACACTCTACAAATGGGACACCTGCACTCGAATGTTTATAGCAGCTCAGTTCATAATCACAAAGGTGTGGAAACAACCTAGGTGCCCATCAATGCATGAGTAGATTAATAAAATGTAGTATATGTATACCATGGAGTACTATTCAGCTTTAAGAAACAATAGTGATATAGCACCTCTTGTATTTTCCTGGGATAGAGTTGGAACCCATAGTACTAAGTGAAGTATCTCAAGAATGGAAAAACAAGCACCACATGTACTCACCAGCAAATTGGTATTAATGGATCAACACCTAAGTGGACATATATGAATAACATTTATCGGGTGTCGGGAGAGGGTGGGAGGGGAAGGGAGGGGAGGGGTATATACAAACATGATGAGTGAGATGTGCAACGTTTGGGGGATGGTCACGCTTGAAGCTCTGACTTGAGGGAGGAGGGGGGCATGGGAAATACACGTAACCTTAACATTTGTACCCCCATAATATGCTGAAATAAAAAAAAATGAAAAAAAAAACCCACAATGAGATATCACTTATCTCCAGTGAGAATGGCTTTCATTAAAAAGTCCCAAAACAATAAATGTTGGCATGGATGTGGAGAGAAAGGAGCACTCCTACATTGCAGGTAGGACTGCAAACTAGTTCAACCTCTGTAGAAAGCAATATGGAGATACCTTAAAGTGATACAAGTAGATCTACCATTTGATCCAGCAATCCCATTACTAGGCATCTACCCAAAAGAACAAAAGACATTCTCTAAAAAAGACATCTGCACTCGAATGTTTATAGCAGCACAATTCACAACTGCAAAGATGTGGAAACAACTTTAAAAATTAAAATTTCTATTAAGTCCTTGTTGAAGATTAAGAAATTTACTCACTTTATATCTTTTTAGCTTCTCTTTCTAGCTTCTGTTTTTGTTTTTTTAAAATAGCTTTGGGACACTGAGTTCATTATATTATTTAAAAATATTATTTAGCTTTTATTTTGAGATTTTTGGGATTTAATTTATATTTTATAATTATGTAGGTATAGCATTATTTAAAATTAATTTGGTATATTGACATTTATTTAGGACAATAAGGAGTTCTTATATGACAAATCTTCTCCATCTCAAAGTTTATTTTGACTTAATTTTTGATTGAATATAGTTTGTCATCAAAGCAATTTTTCAGGACTAAATTGTAGATAGCATGTCTCTTGAGTCTTTATATATTTGAGAATTTTGTTGTTATCTTTACATGTTGTACAGCAACATGTCTGGCCACATGACTTTCCTCTCAAAATTCTTCAATCATTGGCCTTAAATGTTGCTATAGAGTAGTCTGAGACCAGCTTTGTGTTTCCCTCCTTTGATTTGTTTCATCTTCCAGGATGTTAGAATGATTCTTTTTCTGTCTTTGAAGTTTAGTAAGTTCAGCAGGAAATATGTTCTGGATTAATTATGATATTTTAATTATATTAATCTGAAGATTCAGCTTTTCTGTGATTTCAGAAAATTTTTCTCTACTGTATCTTTGAATATCTGTTCTTTTCTCTACTTCAAGGAGAACAATCATCTGTATTTTATAACCAGGCTATTTTATAACCTTCCATATAGACTAACTTCTCTGGAATAATTTTTTATTTTTTTTATTTTCCTCTTCTTTCTGTGTGATATTCTCAAGTCTGTCAACCAGATCACAAACTTAGTCTTCTGCAGAGTCTTTTGCTTCTTGATGTTTCTGAATCATTTATTATTTCTGCGATGAAATTATTTTCTCCTTTACCTCTGCTAGCTTCCTTTAAATTTCATTGTTCTTATCCTCTTATCTTTGATATCACCTTTGGCAGATCCCATGTTCTCTTTAATTATATTAAAATATGGGTCATTTATTTTATCTAATTTTCTCCTGCTTCTCATTGCTCTTTCAAATGTGTGTCTTCTTTATATGTTTTTAGTAGTCCATCCATCCTCCTCTCTTTTTTTCCCTTCCTTTCTTCCTTTCTTTATAATCATCATTGCATAGGTCAGATAATTTTTTCCCTCCCTTTAACTCAGAGATGTTTTATTTTCTGGCCTGTAATTTGCCTCCAAATTGCCTGGGTATATTATTTTTTATTTTCCTTTCTATTTACTTATTCTTTATTTGACTTCTCCCTAGCAAAATTAACTTAGCATTTGGATGTAAAACATTGGTGCTTTTTGTTACTTCTTTTCCAACTACTCATAGGGAGTGATGAGGAGGCATGGGGACCTGAACAGCTGAAGTAGGAAAACTCTTTCTTCTCTCTCACTCTCTCCTATACATGTGCTTTGAGTATTTTTGTTGACAATCTGGAATTACAGGTGAAGTCTTTTTGCTAAATTGGGGCAATACCCATATTTATTTATTTATTGAGACATAGTCTTGCTCTGTTTCCCCAGGTAGAGTGCAGTGGCATCATCATAGCTCACTGCAACCTCAGCCTCCTGAGTAGCTGGGACTACAGGCGTGAGCCACGATACCCAGCTAATTTTCCTATTTTTAGTAGAGACGGGATCTTGTTCTTGCTCAGGTTAATCTTGAACTCCTGACCTCAAGGGATCCTCCTGACTCAGCCTCCCAGAGTGCTAGACTATAGGCATGAGCCTCCACTCCTGGCCCCATTTTGGTTTTTAATTTGTACTTGGATTTTGCTCCCTACTACCAGGTGAACCAGACAGTCACTTTTATATAAAGACCTTGTTTTAGTTCACTTGTATCACTTTAAAGGAATACCTGAGGCTGGGAAATTATAGAGAAAAGATGTTTATTTGGCTTGTGGTTCTGCAGGCTATAAAAGAAGCATGGTGCTGGCATCTGTGTCTGGCAAGGGCTTCAGACTGCTTCCACTCATGGAAGAAGGTGAAGGAGAGGTGGTGTGTGCAGAGATCTCATGCAAGAGAGGAGACAAGAGAGGAAGGGGAGGAGCCAGGCTCTTTTTAACAATCAGTTCTCAAGGGATCTAATCAAGTGAGAACTCACTCATTACTGCCCCCTCCGCCCAGGATTGCACCAAGACATCCATAAGGGATCCACCCCCAGGACCCAAACACCTCCTGCTAGGCCCCAGCTCCAACATTAGGGATCAAATTTCAACCTGAGATTTGGAGGGGTCAAACAAATCAAATTATAGCATAACCATTTCTTTCAGTTTTTTTGAAGCCAAATCTTTCTTTCTCTTCCTTCCTTCCTTCCTTCCTTCCTTCCTTCCTTCCTTCCTTCCTTCCTTCCTTCCTTCCTTCGTCCCTCCCTCCCTTCAATCTTTCCTTCATTTTTTTAAAAATGTGTCCAAATGGACTTTATTTTGCCACACGTACGATTATGGATGGGATTGTCCTCCAGACCTGTGCTGGCCTCCACTCTTATTCTTTCCATACCTATGTGACTCCCACATAGGCCTCCACTGAGTCACAGAGGCCAAGCAGTCTTATCCCTTGGTGGAGAAGATGTTCCTTTTCTCCTTGTTTCTTGCTATAGACTGAATGTTTTGCTGTCCCAAAATTCATATGTTAAAGCCTAATCTCCAATGTGATGGTATTTGGAGATGGGCCTTTGGGAGGTGATTAGGTCATGAGGGTGAAGCCCTCATGAATGGGATTAGTGCCCTTATTATAAAAGAGGCCCAGAGCATTCCCTTGTGCCTTCTGCCATGCGAGGACCCAGCAAAGAGATTGAAACCAAACAGCAGGAATTCACTGGATATCAAATCTGCTGGTGCCTTGATCTTGAACTTCCCCCCTCCAGAACTGTGAGAAATAAATTTCTGTTGTTTAAAAGCCACCCAGTTTAGGGTATTTTGTTATAGCAGCCTGAAAGGACTAAGATATTACCCTCCATTAAGGCTTCCTGGATTCCAAGTCACTGTTTAGTGTGCCAGTTTTTTGTATTCATAAGCATCCAGATTTTTTCCCAAGGTACATGCACAGAGCTGTTAGGGTTAGTTTCTAGTATCCACTGCATAATGTGTCTGAAATCAGCACAACTTAATGATCCAAGCCCTGGGGTTGGTTGAGCCTGGTAACCAGCGCACCCTAACTCCTCTCCTGTGGCGAGTTTCCTCTTAGGAGTCCCTCTGTTCTTGCAACATGGCCTCAGTCATAGCCAATCCAGTTTATCCAATATATGATAATACCTTTTAATCTTGCTGGAGAAGAAAGATTAGTCAGAATCCTATTCTTTTTCTCTAACTCTACATGTTTTTAGGCTGATCAGATTCCTTTGGTAGCATTCGTGACCCAATTTTTGAAAAGAATATTGGAGGATCAATAATATCTAACCTCACACATTAACTCTATGCTCAAGGTCCTTGAGTGTTTCCTATTCATACCTGGCATGTCCAAAGTTGGACATTCCAGCAGAATGTGGGATTAAAATAATCTTTGCTCCTGCACCCCTTTAGCCCTGTGGGCTTGAGCAGCCAGTGCCAATGCCCTTGGAATGTGGCTGTTGCACAGGCAGCCTAGTGGGGCTGCTGGTGCCCACATTTTAGCCCCGTCTGTCTATCCAGGAGCTAGAAAGCCAGGCTCATTCATGTAATAAAAATGAATACAATATTTACTGAGTTCTACCCTACAATGTCCCAGGCTTTATTTGTGCCAATGGCCATGTAACTGTGAATAACAAATCAGTTCCTGCCCTCACAGAACTTCCAGGCTAGAAGGTGCTCCAGGCTGTAGAGAGTTCAAGGCTAGGGAGATAGGATCTTTCAGGCTAGAAACAAATTGCTTTCTTATGGTTTGCACGTAAATTCAAAGGTGGTGCCTCCTCAAATGGGAACAAACAGCAGGGACCTGAATTGTAGCTATATAGTAGTTCCTCTTTGTTCTGCAGGCATAAACTCCCACCCTTCCCTTTAAAACATAGATTTGAAATGTGTTTTCAGAATTTTGTTCATATAAGAGAAAGTTCTGGAAATGCTGCCTGGTCCTGCAGCGCAAGTTAAGCATTAGCCTCTCTCCTGAGGCTTTGTTTCAACACTCCACAGGTTCATTTGCAACCTGTATTTTGGATCTGATTACTTACATAATAACTCTTTACATTTTTATACACTGTGGCACCTTTCTTTGGATGAGCTTAAAGTGTTTTACAGCCATTATCTTATTAACCCTCACCCTAGGGAGTGTTGAGGGTGGCATGGCATGTATTATTATCTTTATTTTACAAAAGGGGATGTGGTAGCACAAGGAAGTTAAGGGACTTGAGTAATAGTACACTTGAAGTCGGGCGGAACTGGGAACTGGCTTTGGCTGTTCACAAACAGCCGAAGTTTCACAAACAGGCTTTGGCTGCTCTGGCATAAATCTGTTGGCTTCCCTCTCTTAGAAAGAACAGAGTGGGCGTGGTGGTGGTACTAAGGATTTGATCTTTTTGTAAAAAAGAATGGGTTAAACATAGTTGGTAGGAAAGAGCAGATGTGTAAAGGCGAATCATCCAGGGTGACAGAGAGCTGCTTAGTAAACTTCTTCAAATAATATCCATGTGTATTTCACGCCTGCTCTACTACATGGTACCATGCTGCCAAATGCTGTACGAGAAATCTAGAAAGTGCTCTAATTGTCACAGAGTAGGTCCTAGATACATACTGGTAGAAGGAAAGATAGGAGGAAGATGGGAAGAAGGAAGGGAAGGTAGGATATCATTCCTATATCCCTGGAGCTTGCAATTAGGGAGTGAGGAAATCTACAAACTAACATAAAGAACAAGGACGTGCTGTGCCAGGGAGTATTGCCCAGGGATGCAATAGGAGTGCAGAGAGGGAAGAAACTACCGTGGCCAGGTGAGATCATAGAGACCTTGCAAGAGAAAGAATCCAAATCAGGCTTGGAGAAGGGGAAGACTCTGGAGAGGGGAAGGGGAGGAATATTACCTTTGGATGTGCGAGGGCCTGGCGAGGCTGGTGAAAGAGGTTTTGGGAAGGAAGGTGTGCATCCCACAAGGTGTGTTTTTCTAAAAGGAAGAAGTAGATTTTTGCAAGATCAGAAAGAGGAGTTGTTTCTTTCAGTAGATATTATGAAGTGTCTGAGATCTACTGGGAGACAAAAGTAAAGAAAGCAAACTCCTCAATTCTGAGCTTGAAGGAACGCTGGTGTCGGAGAAGGAAGGAAAGCTTGCATTGTGGAGCATTGCTAATATTGGAATAGGTAATAACTACAAGGCACTAGCCTCAACACATTTCGTTTTCAACTGTATGGATGCCATAATCTTCTCATAGTGTTTGTTTCTCCCTTAAAGGAGAGACTGTGCTCACAACTGTTTTCTGCTGTTACTGAAATGGTAGTCCTTTTTTTTTTAAACCATTTTTGTATTGCTTTACTCAGTTTTAGTTAGTGAAATATACATGTCTTTATCATTATTCTTTTTTTTTATTTTCATAACTTGTTTCTGTTGATTTTTTTTTAAACTTTCCCAAAGCACTTTCAGATTTAAAAATAAATAAAGTTGGTATTACAGGTGCTGGTCAACCTTTATGTGCCCTTGTACCTCAGCCTCTGGGGTGAAGGAGAATGTCCAGGTCAATGCAGGACCACGCCCCCTCCCCCAAACTCAGTAGTAGAGTATGACATTTACAGGCTAGAGGGACCCAAATACCTCTGTTTTACCCTCAGCTGCTCTTCCTGGGCCCCAAGTGCTAGGTAGAAATTGCGTCAGCTTTTCCCCAAGCCAGCTTCATCTTCTGGTTGTGGGCTTTGGAGGAACAGGAGAACTGGCTCTTGGCCACTGTGAGGGGTACAGCTTTGCCACTCAGATACACCTTGTTGTGGCATTCGGGAAGCCAGTTTCCAGAGCTGCAGGGCTGAGGTCGCTGGTTCATTCCCACTTAGGCCATCACATAACCTGCTTCTTGGAGGACCATCCTTAGCTCCCCCAGAGGTCTGTGTCCCAGGCAGGTTCAACAAAGCCCTCCTCTGATTTTCCCTACGCCGTTGCTGTCACCGCTTGTCCTCCAGCACAGCTTCGTCTGTATCAATGATAAGGTCAATATCATGGGACTGAGGACACTATGGTCCCAGGGGACACCAGCCATAAGCCGAGAGATTGTCACAGACACTGGTGGAATGAGGGCGGTGGGTTCCAGGGGGCATATGGCAGCGGTAGTCAATATGGGCCCTCAAGCTAGAAGGATAGCTGCAGAACTCCACGGTAAGGTGTGGGTTGCCAGCTGCCCGCTGCTTGTCATTTTCCTGCTCACATTTCCGGAAGGCATATTCTAAGTAGGAGGCTACGAAGCGGGCATGAAACTCAGCAGCATATTTGGTGTCATAGATGCCTCCTGGGAACATCTCACACAGGTCAGCGGTGAAGGTTCCCAGATTATCTGGGAGGTGTGCATAGAAGTTCTGGTACAGGAACACCAAGTCTGTAAGGCCATTGTGTAGCACTAGGGGCCGCGGGCCCCGATCAGCTCCAGGAACAGTGTCCGTACTGACAGGCTCTGGCTCTCATCCCCCTGTCATTGCCCTTATGGTAGGGGATGCCCTGGGCATACTGCTGGTTGAAGTCGAAGCCATGCTGTACCAGGAACTGCACAGACTTTGGTTCTATGACATTCTCCTCCATGCACAGCAGGGTGAGATTAAACACTTGAGCCAGGTAGGAATGTTCACCCTTGTCTAGCTGCTGCTTGAAGCAAGCAAGGCCCAGGGAGAGGACAGAACAGGTCCTGGCAGCATGACACACAGACTTGTAACGTTCGTCGATGCACTGGTTTGGCAAACTCTTCCTGTCCCCAAGCTCACTCAGCTCCGTGTCCACAGCCACGAAGTTAGCTGTCTTTATGGCCAGCAGGAGGGAAGGCCACGTCTCCTTGAAGTTGTTGCTTTGCACATCCACCACAGGAACCTGGACTCGCTCTTCCCCAGATTTTGTGCTTTTGCTGACACCACCGTCGGAAGCTGCTGGAGCCGAAGCTGCCATCGTCACTGTCGGCGGCCATGACGCCGCGTCTCCTGCCTGAGTCGCCTGTGGGCACTCGGGACTTTCTATCATTATTCTTATTGTAATTGTTATTTTTACTATTATTCAGTTATCATGAAAGGCACTGTTGTATCCATTACCATCCTATCTCTTCTCCACATTTGTCCCTTAACACAGTCCATATCTGGCAGAAATTTTTCCAGCAACTTTCTTCTGATCTAGGTTGAACAATTAGACTTATGTGTTTTGAAGATTGCTATTACTGACTTTTGGCATTTGCAACTTCTTTAGGAATCAAAACTCTTATTTTAGTTAGGATTTTCTCCTCCTCCCCCACAAAACAGAAAAGATGAAAAACTTCAGAGACCGAAATAGTGTCTATTCCCAGATAATGTTGGCCTCAAACTAGAAGCAGATAATCAAAATAATAATAATAAAAAAGAATTAACTCAAACATCATAGGGAAGGCATATCAACCCAAGTAAGAGATTTCAGGTTATTAAAAGGTGATTTCAATTACGGGGTTGGGGGAGGCTGAAGGAGGCAGGAGAGGGTCTACTCTAGCTCCAGAGTTGGAAGGCACTTTGGACTTTGAGGATTTTCAGCAGAGAGATTGAGCTGGAGGTACTAAACTGCCACCGCAGAGAAAGAGCATCTGTAGAGGGACAGATCAGCTCTAGATATGATTTGGGGGTGGGGCCCATGAGCAAGAGGCTCAGGTTTTCTACATTTCAAGTATTCCAGTCATATAGTAATAGGGAGGGAAAGAAAAGAGACTGGCAGAATTGTTCTGAAGTTCATTCCCTCATGTATTACCTTTCCATCTAATGGAGAGCCTTACTGAGAATGAAGTTCATATCAAATTCCTATTTCTCTTTTCTCTCTTTGAATGTTTCCAGTTTAATTCAGGCGCATGCATTATCAAACATCTGTTTTAATTACAGCCATTGTTAAGGTAGTTAATCAGTTGTCGTCTCTCACCAGCCAAAATCCTATATTGCTGAATTTTCGTATAAATCAAAGATACAGTAAATATAAAAGGAATTCTTGTATATCAGCGTGAAAAAAAATGCATACAACTTCTTTGCTCACTGATGCAACCAAAACACCCAGGAGTTATTATAATGTGCATTCCCTTGACACAGACTTTTATTTCATGCAAATGACTGTGATTAAGATTCAAATACTTTTTTTTTTCATTTTCACACATTACTTAATCAATGTGAAGTACTGTGTAAAAATTGCATCTCTTCATAACAGTGATTTTTGACCAAGTCAAGTGCTGCTCCTAGAATTATAATCCAGACTTGTGATTCAATTATCATTTAGAGACTTTCTAAATTCAAATTAAGTTCACTCTTTCCTCCTCCTCCCAATACTGTAAACTTAATATCAATATGGATCATTTGTAAGGTGTGATCAAAATAACTTTCCATTGCGAGGAAATATACAATGTGATGTGTGATTTTTTTCCTTTACTTGCAAAAAAAGCACAGCAATCAATAGAAACTGGCCATTAAAATGTATGAAAATGCACACAGTACAGTCTATTTTTCCATTTATGTTACACCTAGCTTTTAGGCTGAATAAAATTGACACTCCTCAGAATACTTATCTATTTAAACCTACTTGGAACAGTTGCACAAACTGCATTAAAAAAGTTAAAAAAGAACTCATGGAATACTTTAAGTTTGGCATCCCTGTTTGATGAATTAACTATTGGACATTCAAAAAGCACATTCTTATAAGAATCAACAAGGAAGGCAGAAAATGAAGTAGGATTCCAGAGGCCAACTTGCTAACTCTCATACAACTATAAAACATTGATCTATTTACAGTTTGCTGCGTCCACGCCAGAGGCTGAGCCCTGTTTTTTTATTGTCTGTGACTGTCTCTTTCTTGCTCATCTTGCATTTCATTTTTATTTGAGAAAAAATTAGATTCTGCCAATGACTAGGAATTAGGCTTCAGAACTGGCCATTTGAGTTCTAATAATACCAACAGCCCCCCCCTCCATTTTCTTAAAATATGTTCCATAGCCTGAATTTCTCTAGCCTCTGAGTTGGAAATAAAATCTAATTGTAAAATTGTTTTCCTTCTTTCAGCACTCACCCCAAATTCCTCCTTTTGTGTCCAATTGCAATAAGGAGAGAAAAACACTCATTTTTTATTCTTCATGGTTCCGAGAACACAATGCTATCTCTATGCCAGAGCTGAATTTGTTGAATTTGAATTATTTTTTTTGAAAGAAGTTGAATTTGTGTTTGATGGAATTGTAGGAATTCAAACAGACAATGTTTGAATCTGGATATTCCTTTTTAGAAGCTGTTTCTTAGACATTCTCATGAGGATGTTCTACCTCTCTTGCCAGGAAAGGTTGAAGGGACATTGACAATTAGTCAACATAAGGGTCCCAACTCATAGATACCCTGGCCAGTTGGAATGAAAGGTCTAGTCTGGAATTTATTAAAAGACTGGAGACATCTGTGAAATTGAGGTGGTTCTGCAGAAAGAATTATGAAATGCTATTGATTTGCCTGATAAGGCAAGACAGCATTCCATTGGAATAAGAGCTGCCAACCATGTTGGGTCTTTTGAAGCTAGAACTGGGTCATTTGACGCCAGTCCAGGCTATTTACAGAGGACCAATGCGACAATTCCTATTTTTTTTTTTTTTTTTTTTTTTGGAGACAAAGTCTTTTTCTGTTGCTGGTATGGGAGCAGTGGTATCATCATAGCTCACTACAACCTCAAACTACTGGGCTCAAGTAATCCTCCCACCTTGGCCTCCCAAAGGGCTAGGATTACAGGTGTGAGCCACCATACCCAGTCAATAATTTTTATTTATTCTGGTTCTATCCAGAGGGTTCTGAGGGGGTTTTAGGAAGAAGCTTTGGGGAAAAAAAGTGAGTGTGTCAGACCTACTGGCTGAGACCCAATGTCTGATCTTCTGCATCCCATATTCATAAAATTTTTTGTGGGCACATGGCTGCTTGGAATAAAGGCTACATATACTAGGTGCCCTTGTAGCTAGCAGTGGACCCAAGAACAAGTTCTGGCCAATCGGATGTAAACAAAGTAGAGGTCCAAATTTCCTTATCCCAAATCCTTGGAGCCTGATATAGTTTGTAATTAAGATTTTTTTTCAGATTTTGAAGATGATGTGATGCATATACTGCTTATTTTGGGATATCTCCATTGGAGTCTGGGTGGCACGTCATAATCAACTGCAGTGAATCATAATAATATTCACTCCAAGTGGGATAAGTGAAGACCATATATAGTTTCATGTCAATTCAGATGAGGTTTTGCCTTCAGATGAGTTTTTGTTGAAAACTTATGAAAATTTTGGTTTTCAGAGCGTCTTGGAATCCAGAATAATGTAGCGTATGGCTGCTTCTAGAGAACTATAGAGACAGCTGACAAATATATCTTGCTCCGTTCATGTTTTTTCCCACACCTAGCCTCCTGGAATGCAATGCTTCCTTAGATCATGAGAACTGTGGCTTTAAATATAATCTAAAACTACTCCTATTTATTTTCCTCAAAGAGCATTATTTTTAAATGCAAATATTGTTATGTTTTGCTGCACAATTTAATATTAAAAACATATGTGCAACACACCATGCTAATATTTCATTTAATGTGATTATTAATTCCATTTTACAGATGAGAAAACTGAGATATAGAGAGTTTCAGTAACTTGGCCAAGGCCCAGAGTCAGTAAGTGGCAAAGCCAGGATTTGAAACTAAGAACCGTGATGCCAGGACCCCCCTGCTTGTGCGTGGTACTATTTCTACCTTCTTTTGATGAGACCATAGTCACCATAGACAAATATAAAGACTCATTATAGAAACTTGGGTCAAGTGTTGTGTTTTCCTGTGCTTCTGGAATTGCATTTTTTAGATGCTTTGTTGGCACATTGCTTTTCTTTCTGCCCCATTTTAGTTTGATAAGTTTGACTCACAATCCAGTTTTCTAACCATGCCAGCAATGTTTGGCCCCAAAGGAAGAGGGTAGAACTAGAAGTTGCTCTCAATAATCACACTAATGCTTAAAACCACAACTACACCATAATATTAAAGCATCTTGCCATAGTGGTTTATAGCTATCATCATTTTTAAGCCATATCTCCAGACCAAATTAAAAATGAATGCAAATTTTTAAAAAAACACTTATTCTGCCACCTGGGCCATACTTGCTGGGTCACACCTGTGTCTCATTTGAGGTGTCACAACCACAAAGTGGTTGGTGACTTTTTACTGTTAATAACCAAGCACCAAAAGAAGTCACAATCTAATAGCAAAGCAATCCCAGCTTAAATCTGAGATGACTTTAGTAGTTATAAATGTGTTCACAAAGTACTATAATTACATTATTAACATTTCTGGCACAATTATCTAGAAAATATGAAGAGAAAAATGTAACTAGTTAGCAATAGGGAAGGCAGTGCTAATGGAATTGGTTTTGAGTCCAGAGATGGATGTATGACTAAGCCCTTCTCAGTGTCAGAACTTTGCCTCAACTCATTAGAGTAGTTGGATCTCAAGTATTACTATGGCAAATATGATAAAATAGTAACACTTACTAAATATAGGTGATGAGAATACATATATATTCATTATATTATTCTCTCTACTTTTATGTAAATTTGACAGCTTCACAATAAAAAGTCAGAAAACTAAAAACCAGGGACAATCCATTCAAATGATAACTTTAACAATTAGCATGCTAAACTCCATTATTTATATGAAGTTCCTCAGGCATTGCCCTGTACTGTCAATAGAGTAGCTGCTAGGCACATGCAGCTACTCAGATTTAAATAAAATCAATTAAAATTAAACAAAATAAAAAACTCAGTCCATCAGTTGTAGTAGCCTCATGTCAATTATTTAGCGGTTACTGGCTATATATATTTTTAACCATTTTTAAAATTGTGGCAAAATATACATAATATAAAATTTAGCATTTTAACAATCTTTGAAGTGTACAGTCCTTGGCATAAAAGGATATTCCCATTGTTGTTCAACTGTCACCATCTTTCATCTCCAACACCATAAATATATACTTTATATATACATGTTTTGTAAACTATTTAAAATACATATATATAACCTTTTTATTTTTAATCACTTTTTATTGTGGCAAAATATATATGTAAGCATATTAATAACCTGTCAAATTTAGAGCCACTGTCTGTTTCCAATTTTCCCTGACAATATTGACCTGCTACTTGCTTGTCATTATGTTTATTGCAAATAGATAAAGAAGTGGCAAAAATCTAAGGCATGAGAAATTTAAAGGAGAAAAGTTCTAAATTGTGAAACTTTACATATTAACAATCTTTTTTTTCTGGCAATGGAGAAGTGGGAGAAACTCTATTCTTTAACTGTAGTTGTGAAACACACTTCACTTCACTCATAGAGCCCCAAGGCTCTGCTCCTCTTAAGTATAATTTGAGCTACACGACTCTACTGAGCACAGGTATTGATTCAATCAACAGACAGGGCCCACCATGAGTCAGCTGCCGTGTTGGTGATGGGAATAGAATAGCGAGCAAGACAGGTGAGCCTCCTATTTCTCATGGCGCTTCCTCATGGTGTAGGGAGGCAGAAAATCAACCGATCAACCAACAAATAAAACAAAAGGTTTCAGATGGTGATAGGTGCTGTGTAGAATATAAGAACTGATGTATTAATAATTGAGATCACCGGGAATTTTTATCTTATGTGTTGGAAACCTCAACTGACTCTTAAGTCATACGTCATTTTCAGAAGCAAATTCCAAATTAGACGTAAATCACCTAAAAACAATAAAAGACAAAACTGACCATTACCTTTAGCTGTTCTCCCCTCCTGGTGTCACGTATTTTCTGGTTCTACTGTATTACTTAGTTTGTAAGCTTGAGGTCTATAAATTTGGTAAGCCTTCAGGTAGCTCATAGCTTATCCTGATTTTTAAAAGAGAAGACACCTGTAGCTTTTGCAAAAAAAAAAAAAAAATGTATCCAGATTGGTGCTGTGCTGTAAATTGAACCCCAGGTTTTAAATGAAAACAAGAAAAATCTGGAAATAGAGACGAAAAGCTACAGCTATGTCAGATGGCTTTGCATAATGTCCACAATTGTCTCCTTAAACCCAATCAAGATGTGGAGCAATGCAGTCTAATATTTCCGTGAATGTTCTCTCCACTGCATGGTGACAGTGGGTGTTTCTCAAGTTTCCACCCTACTCCAGGAGCAAACACTGACTTGCAGAGCGAGGAGTTGCATGAACACAGGAGGAAGGTAATATGAGTCAGCACAACTTCCCTCCTCTCAAGAAATAAAGCGAAGCATTTCCTGTATTTCCATAGAGTTAACCATCTTACAAATCCTATATACCTAAATCTGTTACTACTCAGGAGAAAGATAAATATACAACAAGAAATATTTAGTTTTTGTTGTGTAAAAATTTGAAATAGTGAAGTGAGCAATGATGTAACTGTTTTGCCACATAAAGGGAAATAAACCCGTTGGGCAGCATTGAAGAGAGAACTGCAAACTTTGCTACAGGTTTTTGTTTTGACTATAAAGCCTTAATCACCTTCAAGCCTTCTTGATTATCCTGCCTCTTGAATATACATTTCTGACAATATTTCATCTTTAAGATCTATTTACGACCTTCAAAACAGCCTGGGGCAAATAGCAATTTGTATTGTATAAGGAGAGCCACAGAATGTAGTTTTCAATTACTCTATTATTAATATTTGGGTGACTCCTGAGCTGGGGTAATGTGATCTTGAGTGGATTTTAAATGGTGATGATGATAGGGTGATGGCCAATATTTATTTGTAAAGTGTCTTATTCAGTTGGCATGATATTTCATTTTTTTGATATATTTTTCTTTTTTTTTTGATAATTTCATTTTTATGCAGCCCTTAGATTTTGGAGAAATAAATTCCCAAACCCAATTTCTTAGGTTTAGAAAGTTGATCATAATACAAGCACATTCTTCACTGAAATTCACAATGATTCTTTTCAGAATTAATAACAATAACACTAATAACAAAGACTAATATTGATTGTGTGCTTACTATGTGCCCAGTGCTGTGCTAAGATCTTAGCATTATTATCTTGTATAATTCTCACAGCAACCTCCATGCTAATAATGAGGGCATTAAGGGTTAGAGAAGTACAGCAGTCAGCAGTAGCATGAGCTAGCAACTCCTTGTCATCCATTCATTGTTGGCAATGAGGTAAGGGGTTTGGAAGTCTTTAATTTACCATACTCTCCATCAGAACCGCCTCCTCCAAGCCACCCAAATAACCATTTCATCAAGTAAGCACAGTGTGGTTGCTAAGTGATTGCAGGTTGCAACCCAGAAGACCATCCCAGGTAAAAATTTCCAAGCTGTCACTCTATCTAGGCATGACTGTTACCACCAAGTCCCATGTACAGCATGCCCATCACGCTGGAACACTAGATTAGAAAATGTAAGGGATGAAAGGGAAACAGGAGACATGGAAGGAGCCCGAGGCAATATTGCAGCATGGAACAGTGGAGCAAGACCAGCTCTGGGAGCCAGGCGGACCCGCCTTATAGGCTTGAGTCTTACAAATTATTTCCTTGCCTGGTTTCTCTGAGCCTGGGTTCAGTAGATATAAAATGAGAGGTTCAACTTAATACTCTTTTAAGTTCCATGTAGCTCTAAAATATGATTCCAGAGGTCCTGACTTCCAAGAATTCACAATACAGTAGGGTGATGAGACAGACGTAGTATCTAGGAATGTTTCTAAACTTCATATTATCATTGCTTTAGTGTGTTGTTTTCCCACTAGGTCTTGGACCTGCGGGCTGTGGATGTGTTCTTTATATTGCCTCTGAGGCTGGGCACGTGGTAGGCACGTGAGGGGCTTTCTAAATGTTTGTTCAATAAATGAATAAATAACACAGTGAGTATGTAAATAAACACATACATTTAATTTCCCAAACTAACAATAGATACAAAAGGACACCCAACTTCCTCTGATGTTAATGTTCAGGTCTCATTTTTATATTATTTATCTCCAGGACCAGATTCAGGTTTTTGCAAAAGCCTAAAATTTATAGAATGTAGGGGCCCCTCTTTAAGAAGAATCAAAAATTGCAAATAGAAAATTTGGCACAGCTCCTTTGCAGAAGTCTGTACCAGTGAGGAGTGCAAAGGTGGAAGCTCTCTGAGCTTCACGATCAGCCCGCCTCCTTCCACGCTCTGCTCCAGGTGCGCCTGCCTTCGGCTTTCCCAAATCTCACTCCTGCCTTAGTGTCTCGGCACGTGCTCTTCCTTCCCCAGCCCCAGTCATTCTGTGCCACAGGTCTTTGATTTTTATTTTTTATTGCGGTAAAATACATATAACACAATGTTGAGTGTAGAATTTGGTGGCATTAAATAATTCACAATGCAGTGCAATCATCACTGCTATCCATACCCTCATTTTTTTTTTTTTTATCATTTCCAATACAAACTCTGTACCTATTAAACAATAACTCTTCCTTTTCCTCTCCCCCCCAGCACCTGGTAACCTCTATTCTACTTTCTGTCTCTATGAATTTGCCTATTCTAGGTACCTCATGTAAGTGGAACTGTATAATATTTGTCCTTTGTGTCTTGCTTATTTCACTAAGCATAACGTTTTCAAGGCTCATCATGTTGTAGTATATCAAAATTTCATTTCTTTTCATGGCTGAATACTATTCCATTGTGTGTCTACTACCTTTTGTCTGTCCATTCGTCTGTTAATGAACACTTGGGTTATTTCCACTTTTTAGATGTTGTGGGTAATGCTGTTGTGAACATTGGTGTATAAGTATCTTTTTGAGTCCCTGCTTTGAGTCTCTGTAGAATTGCTGAGTAATATACTGGGTCTATGTTTAACTTTGTGAGGAACTGCCAAGCTGCTACAGTGGCTGCACCATTTTACATTCCCACCAGCAATGCACAAGTGTTTCGATCCTCCACACCCTCGCCAACACTTGTTACTTTCCTTTTCAGAAAAGTTATAGCAATCCTAGTAGGTAGGAAGCAGTATCTCATTGTGGTTTTACCTATTTTTTTCATAGCCTTTAACACTATATGAAACGGTCTTGTTATTTTTCTTTACGTAATTTACCTCTGGAAGTCCCTAAAGGCAGAACCACTTCTATTTTGTTCACGCCTACATTTCCAGCTTCCAGACTGTTTTTGTCACATATGGGCATTCTATTGAATAAATGAATGCATGGATGGTCTTCTTGCAGAACCACATGACTGTCACTGCTAATTTATTTGTCCTAAGATCAGTGCTTAAACAATAGCACATGAATTAGATAACAAGTCTACAGTTTGTATCAGGCATCAAGAAATCCTTTTGGTAGCCTCGGACCAATGGGCACCATTGTCTTAGGACTTCTGAAAGTGAAAACTAAACACGATTTAAATGAAACGATGAAAAAAATAAATGAAATGTGGATATGTCATAAAAGATGTGCATCAACCTCGGATCATATTTAGTCATTAGAATTGGAATTTACAGTGTATCAATTAATAATTTTCATCACACTTGCATGGAGAATTGTACACTGCTCTCATTTCAAGATGCCCAATACTAAGGTTGCTTTGTGCCAAGTGTAAATAGAAATGAAAATATCGCCCTGGGGTACTGGGAGGAGCCATGTCACAGAAATCCAACTCCTAAATGGCTAACTACTGAGGTAAGTCGGGTGGGTTAATAGGAAAGTCACGGTGCTGCCCAACTTTCCATTTACAACTGGAGAGAGAACAAAATTTCATCCCTTAAACTGGAGTCTGAAAATTACTGAGTCATTGAGAACAATATGTGATCCTAACACATGGCTTCTGTGTATTTTATAAACACGAAACTTCACAGCTGAAAGCTTTCAACAATTCTATTCCCTATTGCTAAGAGCCAAAGCCACCTGGATGGCGGGATCCTGGAAATGGCCTAAGGAGCTACAGCAAACAGACAGGACCTGTGTGCCGTGTTGCTCCACAGTGGATTGCAAAGCACACTGCGGAGTATCGTACCTGCCCACCCGAGCCCCGCCCGATCTCATGGGATCTGTTTGCTAACGTTTCAAACACAAACCCAATCATGTCTATTGTGTACTCCACAATTGTTCCTGGTCACTCTCTGAGTTACTAAGCCAAGTTGCATAATGATAATATTTGAAATTGTGAAGTTTGTGTCTCTGAAGAGCTCACAGAGTGCTTAACACATGGTCAAAATAACTCTTGCAAAGGAGGCAGAGGAAGACTTCGGATGGGCTCCTGAGTACATAAAGAGGGCAGAAGACACACCTGACAGCTGTCCTGCTAGAGGCAGATTTGCCTTGAAGCTAACAAAAGTGCAGCTTTAGGGCCCCTAACTTATGTGGGTGCCTTCCAAGAATGGGGGGTGAAGGGGAAGCAATTTTTCCTAAAGAGGCTCTTAAATTGTGTTGGGTTCGGGCTTGCTAAAACCTGAATCAACCCATTCTCTATCTAGCCCTTCTCAGAAATTTTTGAAAATGCTTTCATTAGCCATTTTCTATAGAGGAACCTTGACACATAGCAGAGAGATTTTTGGCATCTTCTAGTATAGAGCTGTCAACATTGTAGAGCTCGTGACCATGTGATATATAAAATTAAATAAAGAAAATAAAGTACACAGTTCACAGTAATTTGTGTGTGTGTATATGTGTAAAGTTCTGATACTGATCTTGAACATTTGGATTTAGAAGTTCAAGGTTCACTTATTTAAAAAGAAAAACCCAATGGCATTTTTACTCAGAACCACTCCATAGGAGTAACTGAAAGTCTGTCTATTAGCACCAATGACAGGGGACTCAGCGAGGACTGTACTTTTGTTGGATGACTCCTTATAGAAAATAACACATGAAATAATTTCCTATTTGCTTTTGTTATTTGGCATGTACACCATTATATTTTGTGTTATTCATTGGCAACTAAAAAAATAAAGACCTGTGACTTTTACGTTGAGATAGTATTTATTTCTACCCAAATGCCACTCCAATTAAAATAGATTTGTACACACCACTTTGAATAGAATGCAAATCTCTTTGCACAAAGTTCACTGAGTGCAGTCAGAACTGAAAATTTAAATATGGCAGTAGCTCCCGTACACAAAAATACTGCTTTGGTTCTCCCAGACTTTGAAATTTGATCTGAAAAGAAACATTTGCTGTGAGAAATCCTGCCTAGTTCACTTCTAGTTAAATAGTCAGTATTCTCAGGTGAGGCCTCAAAACAATGTGTGGAAAATTCTCAGAAGAATCCATTTCTGACAGATGCTTTGTAAACTCTCTCGTCGCACAGAACAAGTGACAGTGTCCACCAGTCCCTGAGGTTTGTGCCCCACACCCACTTGTATTTTCTGTGAGTCGCTCTCTTTTTAAGGGCTTAACCATAAAACCTGACCGTCCAGTTTCAGACTCCATCGTTCATCTGTTAGGAGATTGGTGGGCATTTCATATTTCCTTCCTTTCAGCCCCGAAAGTAGCATTAGCAGGGAAATTCAAAAGCAAGCAGAAAACTGGCATAGCTAATTTAGGCTAATTAGGATGGCAGAAGCCGAGATGCGTACTTCAGAGCCGCACATGCCCTCCCGTGTCTCCACCTGACTGCTTTGTCCGGCAGCAAACCCAGGAGGCACTTCCAATTACATCACGTCCTCTTCAAACACCAAACCACTCAAGCTAATTTTATCCTATTAAACAGACTGAAGGATCCAGAAGAAAGGTTCTCTCCCCCTCCCCAAAAGCTTCAATTACCAGGGTCCCTGATTATCATCGCTTCAATCCCATGTGCACTGCTAAATACTTTTTTTTGCTTAGCATTGCCTTCTTGATTTAGATGAAAAGCAAATATTATGAGCATGTCTTTACAGCTCTGGTAAAGTGACATTAGGAGTAAAGCTAAAAAGAAGCACCCTGGTTATTAGCATGGTAAATCAAAGTCAAGTTTGAAGTTTCCGAAGACATTGGAATCGCAGAAATCTCAGCACCTCTCTGAATACTAGCATTTAGAGAAAGGACTAAAGATCTCTAATCATTTCCCTTCCTTCCCCTCCCTCAGCCTTCCTCGTCCTTCCTTCCTTCCTTCCTTCCTTCCTTCCTTCCTTCCTTCCTTCCTTCCTTCCTTCCTTCCTTCCTTCCTTCCTTCCTTCCTTCCTTCCCCTTCCTTCCTTCCTTCCTTCCTTCCTTCCTTCCTTCCTTCCTTCCTTCCTTCCTTCCTTCCTTCCTTCCTTCCCTCCTTCCTTTTTTTCCTTCCTTCATTCCTTCTTTCCTTCCTTCTTTCTACTTTCCTTCCGCTCTCGCTTTTAAAAACGGTTGCAAAAATTACCAGTAAGTATCCAGCAAAAGGAAATTTGTGATTCATGGTAATAAATAAAGAATAAATAACTTGGCCATGGAAGAAAATGTAAGGAGGGCTAGTGACATGGCCAACATGCTCATTCATCACTCAGTCTCCTTCTTCCTAGCAAACAAATGCAAATAGCTTATTTTTATGACACCTATACCCAAAGAGTAACTGTTACAGAGTACAAACTTATAATTTCCAAATTCAAAATCAACTTTCCGTTCACTTTTGACCCATCAAAGAGGTCTTAATCTGAAAGGTTTCAATATCTTTTTCTGATTATAGCAAGAATAAAACAGTGCTCTAATTTTTAATGTAAAGCCCTTTCCAAGCTGTAAGTTTAAGGCTTGGAATCAAAATGAAATATTTAGTTGTTCTTGATTCTTTCCTGGAAAAAAATTTATGAAAGCAACCTTAAAATATCCTTGCCTAAGAAGACATGTCAAGTGAAGATATATGAATTTACATGAAGGGGGTTAAGGTGTCTGAAAGACTCGAAAAAGTGTTTTTGAAGTTAAATACATCTCCTGTGTGAGCACCGCTCCTCTTCTCAGCCACGAGAAATAGGTTTGACAAATCTTGAAAGGTACCAGTGGAACGAAGAAAAGTTTTCCCACCTTCAATATCATCCAGCTGCCTGGAGGATCTTTTTGCAATGACAGACGTAGTGATTTTTCATTTCTCCTAGACATTTATAATAACTTAAAGAAAAAAACACGAAAAACCTTTCCAAGACTTGCGGCGGGCTTCAACGCATTTGTCAGTGTTAATTTCAGAAAATCTCATCTGTATTCTGTGTAGTCAATCCAGACCATTGAAATTAAATGTTTGCTTTTGTAACAATCTCTTTCCTTTAGCAGAAAATCTATCCAGCGACTCTTACGCAATTGCCACTGTTTCGCAAGTATCAGAAACCCATCATTGTCTTGGGGCAAGCATTCCCCACCACCGCCCCAAAGAAACAGCCACTAAACAGCAATCCATCCAAACTCTGTTTGGGCCAATTTTCTTAATGTTTCAGCAAGGCTTAATCTGTTGGCATAAGTGTTTAGTCCCATTAACAGCTAAAGTGACAGAGCCCACAGCTCACTGTGCTGACAGTAAACAAGGAATTTGAGGAATGGCAGAAAGGCTGTTAAACAATGACTAAGCCTCAAGCCATTTTTGTCTTCAGATGGGGGGTTGGGGGGCCTTGTCCACGCCAGAGTGGCCTCCTTTCCACAGCCCTGCTCTGTGTGGAGCGCACCTCCTCCCACTGTCTTGAGATTAGCTGATTCGATTCATCTTGCTAACTTTACTCTGATTGGCCACCGAGGACCCACACAGTTGTTAGGATAAACTACTGATTATCATTTTTTAGAAGAAGCTTTGGTAAAAAAAAAACTGTAGAATGGATGAGTTGGCCCATGCTGGGCTGCCCTCAGAATAAGCTCAGTCGGTCTCCCCTGGGACAGGCTCCTTGGGCAAGAGTGGGAAGGGGGTTTCATGATCTCTGTTACAGTGTACTGCACCTGGGAAGCAGGCAACACAATAAAACGTGTGCGAATGGACCTCCACACCAACAGAAAAGATCCCACAAGGGGTGTGAAAGCATCATATTCAGAATTCAGGGCGATTTTTCTGTTTAAAATGTCCAACTTCATTTTGGAGGCCCTCTAGGATGTTTCAGTCAGCACATACATCCTCTCCTACTAACCTCCCCAGCCAGTATCTCTGTATTTGTCACTTATGCTACAAAAAATAGCCAACAACTTTTGACTCCCTAACTTTGTGTTCTGTTTTTTAGAGATAGTGTCTCTCTCTGTCACCCAGGCTGGAGTGCAGTGGCCTGATCACAGCTTACTATAACCTTGAACTCCTGGGCTCAAGCCATCCTCCTGCCTCAACCTCCCAAGTAGTTAAGACTACAGGTATGTGCCACCGCACTCAGCTATTTTTTTTTTTTTTAATATAATTTTTTTTTAGAGACGGGTCTTACTATGTTGCCCAGGCTGGTTTCACACTCCTGGGCTCAAGTGATCCTCCTGCTTCGGACTTCCAATGTGCTGGGATTTCAGTTGTGAGCCACTGCACCTGGCCACAGCTCCCTGACTCTTTTCTGTCTCCCATCACCCTCACTGTCCACCGGTGACCAACAAACAACAACAAAGGAAAGTATTCTTTGCCTCAGGATCTTCATATGATTCTAGGATTAAGGAGATTCCCCAGGGATCCAGGCTCCTGACTGGGGACTTTTTTTTACCTAGTGATCTTTTTCATGTGAACTCAAATCTCCTACTTGGCCAACAATAAACACCAATTTTTTCCCTGAACCTGTGACTTCCCTCTGAAATACCACACACGTGACATTCAGACGCTCTCCTGCATGCTGTCCAGGCCTGCTGAATAGAAGCGGGTTGCATTCAGAGTGTGGTATTCCGGCAGCCGAGGTTGACTTGTGACAAAGTGGGTAGGAGAAAGGCTGTGAACGGAGCAGTCTACAAAATTCAAAGAATTTCAAAACTCGTTTTTGAGTCTCTATCAAATTAAAAAGCATACAAATTAAGAGGCATAAAGAGAGCAAAGAAGGTAGGAAGAGACATTTCTTTAACCTTTCAACACTGTTTGGTGAATTCCTACCCTATGTCAGATAGCGCGTGGTGTGCGTACTGGGTGCTGGGATGTGGGCATGGCAAGATGCTTTTACCATAATCTGGGAGAGGAAACGGACCAGAAAACCAGTCACTACTACCCACTGTGTTAAGGTTCTTTGGGAGCCCAGAGTGAAGCCCAGAGGGGCGGCACCTGTCATCTGGTGGTGGGGAAGGCTGGGGGTCAGGGATAAAGGCTGCCCAAAGGAGAGGGGGTTTGTATGGGTGTTGAAGAGCCAAGGACAACCACTAAGCAAACGGGGGTAGGGGCTGCAGGGATGCAAGGGTGTGATGAGGGAAGAGGCATTTCAAGGTAACAAAAAACCAGGTGCAAAAGCCAAGAGACACAGAGTATTTGGAAACCGTAAGCTCTTGGTAAGGCTGGAGATTAGAGGAGGCAACAGTAAACACAGTCCAAACTCTTACCTTGTAAGAGCCTATAAATCTATGAACTGTTTCTATAACTTATTTTTATATTTCATTTATTTCAATTTTTGGAAAATATTTAATATTCTAAGATCTGTGATCTTACTCAGATGACATTACTGTGGTAACTGAAAGTCCTATGATGTCAACATGAGTCTTATGACTGGAACTGTACATTATCTTTGTAGTTAGAGATTTTGTCAGTCCCTGAGTGTCTGACTCTCAGATTAAACTGCTTCTTCTTAGAAGCCACCCCTTAAACACTGATGTTGTCCAGGTTTCTGTCTCAGTAGTGTTCTCACTTTACTCACCCTCTCTGGGCAATTTTAATCACATCCCTGCCTTCCACCAACACTCTAAACCAGTGACTTCCAAATTATATCTCCAGTCCAGATGCTCTTCTTCATTTGCAGTCCATACTTCCCCTCACCCACCCCAGATGCAACGTATTCGAGATTGGACTCTTCCCCATGCACACCTGCCTCTCCTCCTCTAGTCCCTCTCCCGAGGTGGCTCCACAGTCCATCTAACGCTGGGGAGAGCTGGGGCCAACCCTGGACTTTCCACTCCTCCTTCCTCAACTCATGCATCTGAGCCCACGGTCCCGTCACTTCCATCCCTGAATGGCTTTTTCATCTTTCTCCTCCTCTCCATCTTGACTTAGCACTACTGCAGAGGAATTCAGGTCACCAATTGTGTATTGAATGGCTCCTATATGCTTTTTATCAAGTAGGTAAGACATGGCCCATTGAGGAACCAGAGTAGTGATGGGTAACCATCACATCCCTCATCTCCAGCCTTCCTCCTGCCCCCTTTGCATCACATCACTGCCCGCTCACAAAGTTTCAACCGCTCTCATTGTCTAAGATCTAAATGTCCTAACATGTAAGCAGCTTTAAGGTTGGATCCTGATTTTCTGTTCAATATCACTCCCCCACACGCTCTATGCTACAGCCATTCTGAAGAGACTACTATGTATGTATGTATGTGTGTGTATGCGCACATGGGTGGGTATATATGTAATTAGTGAGTATATTATGATATATTCTGGTAGGCCTCATGACATGTCGTTTCCTCTGTCAGGAATACCCTAGTAGACTCAGAAAACTTTTCTTCAACCTTCAAGTCTCAGCGTTTATGTTACCCCCTATTCTCCCCAACCCTTGATTCTACTCACAGGTACCTTCTTCCATTATTCTTTCGCACATTGTAAAAAACTCCTTTGAGCAGTTTATATATTGGGTGGTAAATAATTTCTTACAGGTCATAGCTAGCCCCTCACTGAATGTTAGCTCCCTGTCCACGTGTGTCTCTTCATCTCTGTACAGAGACTGGAACAGAGTGGGTGCTCAGTGCACTGTTCAAGATCTTCTACAACAAGATCTTATTAAGTATGTGCCTTGGGGCTTAATGAGGAGCCTTGGTCCCTGGGCGGTGGACTTGTGAGTGACCCAAGCCACCCAGTCCCCTGGCTGCTCCTCAGTTGCAGGGACAGTGGGGCCTAAGCCCTGTGGGGTCCCTGGACACACACACCTGACTCCCCTTCCAGGAACACAGGGAAGGTGGGCTAGTGGAGCATCACCGAAAAGGCAGTGGCTGTCACAATGTCCCTTGGAGTCCTCCAAGGGACAGGGTTACTTCTCCAAGGTCCGTCAGCACATGTCCTCCTGCTATTCCTGTGCCCCAGCCAGTACAGCCACTGGTGTTCCTCAGAATTTCTCATCTCTGCAGTCTAGATCACGTCCCTTTGCCTGGACTGCCTGGTTTTTGCTTTTACTTCTGAATTCATGTCTAATCATTCTCTAAGACTCAACTCTAAATCATTTTGTTCCTGAACTCCTCCCTACCCTCCAGTTGGAATTGATCCCTCTTCCTAAGAGCTCATTGTTACTAATCAATGGCACTAATTATACCTGCTTGTTGTCATTTGCACCCTTCCTACCAACTGATAAGACCAACTTACAGTTGTTTCCACCCCTCAGGGTCCAGTACAGTATCTTGCACAAAGTGGAGGCTGATCAATCCAGGTCTCAGCTTAGATATTTGCTCTTCCAGGGAGCCCTCCTTGACTTCCTTAGTCTGGGTTTTGTGTGTTTACCTTCAATATCTTGCGTTGCTCAAGGGTCTGTCCGCTTTGGGATGGCAGGAACTGTATCTGTCTTGTCCACAGTGTTATTCCCCGTATCTCGCACAGAACTGACCTCAATAGATATCTGTTGAACAAATGAATAAACACATTATTAGCAAATATGGACTGCTGAATGAGTAGAACTCAAGAAGGAATTACCCTGGGGCCTGAGGAATGGCAGCCTTTTAAAATATTTGATTGAATGGCTCTTGCCTTCATTTCACTCTTCTGAGGTATGCTGGAAGGTGTAGATATTACCTTAAAAGCAAAGGAATATCCAGTTATGGTCCAGAGATATCAAGGGGTCTCGGCTGACTGAGGAATGAAGCTGGATGTGGGGGTGACGACGAGGAATTGGTGGAGACGGTGGAGACGGAGCCATGGCCAGGCAGCCTCCTGGCTTGCTCCCCTTCACTGCGGGGAGAGGGCGGCCCTCCCCTCCCGACATGTACGCCCATTCCTCAGCCTCTCACGTGTGGGCCTAGGGTGTTCTATGACAGGCTGAGGGAGGTCCCAATACTGCAGTCCTGGCACGGATCTCACTGCCTTTAGGGCTTGCCCTATTCTTCGTAGATTCAACCCCAGCTGCCCCTGGGCTAAGGAGCTTTGAGCAGAGTGGATGGTTTATCAGGGACGAGGACAGGGAACAAAGAAAAAGTGGTCCATCTTCAGTTAGAAAGGGAATCTTTTCAGGAAGAGGAAGTATTTTTTTCTTTTTTCTTTTAAAGATGATTTAAATTTTGTAGTCAGTCTACCCTGTTCACGGTTCTCCAAAAAGTAAGAGTCTTTTTCCTAGCTTAGCTGTAAGCCTCCAAACTTCACATGCACAATTTTCACCCCAAATGGGCAAAAATAGTCCATATTCAAAACTGAAAATGAAAATTTATCACAAAACCTTCCCAAGAGCTGTATTATTAAAGTTACCATCATTCAGTTGGATATTACTGAGGCAACAAAATTAAGGTAGAGATTGTGAACGTTGCCGCTCTCTTCCTCCCGTGCTCATAAATGAATGTTTTTCAGCCTTCTCCATCCATCTTCATTAACATTGTGAGCAATTTGTATTGGTCCCGCAAGGCAGCATCTTTACATTGTGCAGATGTATGTGATGTTCTGGAAATGGGCAATTTAATATGAAAAGCACACCATGTCTCAGATTTTTTTTAATATTTTCTAGACAGTAATTTCTGCTAGGAATTATTCCATGATTTGTGCATAATTTCATGCAGATGGTTATTTAAATATAAATAGAGAAATCTGTCATTTAATATTGTGCCTGCCTCGACTTGGGTTGGCATTCCCACATTTTAAAATAAGTGCCATAAATAAGAGATAAAAACATCTCTAAGCCACACACTAGTCAGAAGATAATTGTGCCTGCTTGTTAATTGTCATTTGAGTGACCTCCAATTAACTTTCCTAATATTTTTCAGTTTCTTTAAAAAGAAACTTAAATGGGGTCTTTTTGTCAATTGTGTTTACAATGTAATGAAAAACCTCTTTGTTTACCTAATTAAGACTACATTCTCCCACTAGTGAAAACAGATCTCCCTTCTTTGGTGACCAACCGACTTTCCTCCTTTGCAAACGCTAACTTTTGCCACTAAACTACTAGGGGAATGATTGGGATATAAATGTCGGCCTGAGCTGACCATTTTATAACTCAGGTATATCTTTTGCCAAAAAACGTCACACACTTGTCTGCCTTGACAAGTTTTGTGATAATTAAAATAGACAACATGTTTTTAAAGTGTATTCTGAATTAACCTTCTTTATTTGAATAAGATCTAATTCAGAGGCATCAGATTTAGAGTTAAAAGTTTTATGAATGTCAGTCCAAAACATTGCTTCAATAAATATCCTACAATATTCATTAACCAAAAAAATATGACTTTGAAAAATGGTGAGGAGAATCTATAAAACGGAAAAAGAAAACATATCGCTCCTCTCCAAAGCTCTGCGCTCGGTTTTGTCATACTGTGCACCATTTCCTCGTCTATTCTAGTCAAAGGGCAATGAAGATTTTTTTCAAACCGAATGTACTTCTATGAATATGGGCGTAACCCTAACTTAGGACAAAGATGGTATTTTCCTATCTCTAAAAGATATCTTGGCAGCAAGAAGCACAACAGAAAAAAGGGCAAAGATGTGTGTGTAAAGATAAATTGGACGTGCTGACACCAATTCTCGCGTTCCACTGACTCTCTGATCTACATCTCCGGCTTGGGTCTTTCCCCCTTGGCACTTTCAAACTTCTTAATGGCAACAGGGCATCTCCACTTGGAGAGCCGGTTTCCAGTTAAAAGCAAGTATGCTAAAGCTCAATTTCTTTCTGTTCTCATCTCCCTTCTCATTTTCACCATTGTCTTGACATTGAATTCGAAGTTCTTTTCTTTTCCTTTATCGTTCGTGCCGATTGTGCTACCAATTCAATCCCATAGACACTTCCCTTGGTAACTCTAAAAGACATTTTGGCAATTCCTATGCCTACAAGCAGGAGCAGACATCATTCTCATACATACTGTTTTACCCACTTTGCTCTTTCCCAGAGAATCCTCAGGTAGCTTTTTGACTTTGACTACTGACAAGAGCCCTAGTTTGGGGCATAAGAGAACCCGAACCAGGAGTTCTAGTTCGGTTTTGCCATTGACAGTGTAAGTCATTTCACCTCTCTGGGGCTCAGTTCCCTCATTTGTAACATAAAAGGGTTAAATTTAATTCATTATTAGCCTCTTTCCAGCTCTCACGTTCTGTGCATCTAGAGGTCTGGATTAAAACTCCAAACCAGGAGTGTAGAGTCTTGTGACAAATGCCATCGGGCCAGTCCTATTGACTCCACCTATACTTTCCTCTGTCTCCCTGCAGGCGTGCTTCCCATTGTAATAGTCCTGCAAGCCCCGATGTAACTTTTTATTCTTAATCATATTCGGTTTGAACTTGAGTCAGATTACCTCGATTTGAGCCCAGCTTCTCAACTTACCAGCTGCGTAACCTTGGGCCAGTTACTTAACCTCCATGAATCTCAGTTTCCTCATCTATTAAAAGGGTATAATAAGAACAACCTGTATTTCATAGAGTTATGAGGACCAAATGAGATGACAGTTGTAAAGCCCTTAAAGTGGAGCCTAGACTATGGTTAGGGCTCAATCAAAACTAGCTGTTAAATCTGGGCTTGGTGGCTCTTGCCTGTAACCCCAGCACTTTAGGAGATGGGAGGATCGCTTGAGCTCAAGAATTCGAGACCAGCGTAGGCAATACAGTGAGACCCTGTCTCTATAAAAACTAAAAAATTAGCCAGGCATAGTGGTGTGTGTCTGTAGTACTAGCTACTTAGGAGGCTGACGCAGGAGGATCACTTGAGCCCAGAAGTTCAAGGTTACAGTGAGCAATGATAGCATCACTGCTTTCCAGCCTGATTGACAGAGCAAGACCCTATCTCAAAAAACAAACAAAAAACTAGCTATTAAAATGAAATAGCCTCCCGTATTCACATTATAGATTAATCAGTAAAACATATAAGAATATTTTAGACACAAATGAAACAACATTATTCTTTTATTTAACATTAATACAACATCTGTCTTTACAGTTATGCTTGAGAGGGACCCAGGCTTTTATCACATCATATAAAATTTAAATGTGCTTATCTTCATCATAACAATTTCTACTCCTAAGAGTGGAAGATCTCTTCTTTCTTAATAGCTGTGTTTACATACAGTGTCATAAAAGCCAGTAGATTCTGTCATATAGAATAAATAACATTTAGAAAAATAAAAGAAATTTATATAAGGTCTATCTGCAAAACAGCAGTATAAAAATCCTAGTAATACACATTAAAATAAACAAATATCTTTAAAATATGAACTATGGCATTATTATAAGATTAAAAGGATAAATCTCTTTGTTCCTCTCTAATAGGAGGCATGAGGTTTGTTAGGCTGGAGTCATATTTAACATACCCATATTTTGGAGAATCTTACTTGTATCTTTGAAAGCATACGTAATGATAGTAATACAAAATGATTTAGCTAATAGTATTTAACGAATGTGAGGCAACGAGCTTGATGACATGTTATATTAACTAGCTACTCCCATTATGGAGGTTAAACTTTAGAAGGGACATTAAAGATATATCATCGAAAGGTCAAGTGGGTTAATCTGAGTAACATGCTAATAATATGTACGTAATGTAAAAAATATATGCAATATTCTGTATACACACTGCTGGTGATATATTCATGAGCTAAAAAATGATGGATTCTATTGAGATTAGCAAACTATATTTTGGTTAATCACAAATTACTTTTCTTTGGAGCTCAAATCTGATATTCAGAAAGATATTCTAGCTGATTCTCTGGTTTTGGTGTTTGGTCTCTAAAATAGAAAGTTTATCATCAGCCCTCCCATCTCCCTTTCCCTCCACTTTATTACATTTGTGAATTCTCTGACCTGTGGGTAGTTTTTACTCCTGATCATGCCCTTCCTTTCCGTGTCCACTCCTGACATCACGCCATCCTAGAGTCCAGAATAACCAAAATGTTGCTTTATAGGATGCCATTGCTCTCAAGTTCTGTAGAAAACAAACCCAAAAAACAAAACTTCCTGACCTCACTTTCAGTTTACCCAGCAGTTGGTATTCTGTGTTTGCTTGACATTGCGTTTCTCTGAATTCAGCAATTTAGCCTCTAGATTTCAGTATCATTCTCTTGTCTCCACTCTTAAGGGCCATGTTTCTGAGGGCTGGCCCCTGAAAGGAAGTCCAGATCTCTGATCCATGTGGGTGCAAGTGCATGGGAAAAATCTAAGTGGTGTGAACTGTGCAGGTGCAAGACCAAAAAGCTTATGTGAATAATTAAATAGCCAATGATTAGGAGCAAGTTTGATTAAACTTGTCCTTAGAAAATTAGCAGAAGTGTTAATGACCTGAGACTGTCTTAAATCATGAGCAAATGAGTAGGTAGTGAGTTTCTTCCTTCTAGGCACTCATATTTCTGTCCACTAGGAAATGTCAGGGAAAAACATAGGAATTACAAATTATAAATATTGAAATAACAAAGAGTGATATTTTAAAATATTGCTATGATAATTAAAGAATATATTTAAAGAATGATATCCTAATTCACATTTTTACAGTAATTTTCTTCTTCTTTCTTTTTTGCCATGTTTCTAATTCTGCACATCAACTTCCATGGAGACATAACCGAAGCAAGCTAAAGTGATTTTCCCTAAATGAAGACAACACAATTGAGGCCTCTGTACTACCTAGGTTCATCGCCAACAGAAAGACATTTGACTAAAAATTCCAAATGAGAAGCAATAAGAAAATAAGAGCCAGAGCTGGCTTCTCTAATTCCATGGAGAAGTTCAATGAGCATGTTCCCTGGTAACTTCAGGGTTGTAAAACTCAAAATAACTGCTTCTTATGGGCCCGAGTGTGTATTGCCTCTTGTTAATAGTTAAAATGTACTATTTTAAAAAAATTACTGCCACAAAGATAAGCCAAGAGTGTCCTTAGGAAATGTGAAATGGAGTTGAACCAGAATTCGGACTGGGATTCTGTGTTTTATTTTGGGGGTGGGGAGGGCAGTGGGCCAGGGTGATGCCATCCACAGGAGGGTGACAAAAATGAAGCTGAGTATTAACTAGTCTAGTAAGGAATCCCTAAGAACACAAATAGAGATAACAGTACTTCTGTTAAACAAAAACATCAGCCACCATGATAAATTTAAACTGAGATATATACAGATAAGCACTTTTACTTTTAATGAATATTCTGTTAATTCTTAAAATTATACTTTTGGGGAAAAAAAGGTTTCCTTTTTTGCCTTCTGTGTGCATCTCTAAAAGCCTGCGTATCTGGAAATATTAATACATATCCATCCGGTCAAACGTGAGTTAATTAGACAAATCTGCTTTTACCTCCATGCTGTATGTAAAACTGCTTAAATGCACAACTCAAAAAAAAGACGAGAGAAGAGGAGAGAAGAGAATAAAAGGGAATTGATCCAAGGCTTCCATTTTCATACTTTAGGCAAACATATTTAACACCCGCGAATTACACAGGAAGTTTTAGCTTTAAGTGAGACCCACAGAATTATTCACTAGTAGACCCAAAATGTACATTTTACTGCCTTTGATTTCCCTGTTATATTTTTAATTACTGTCAGAGTACCCTCTGCAGGGTACAATATCATCGTGTGAAAACCACACATTTCTTTTTAGTTCCTCCGGTTGAGAAAAGTTCTTCTACATCCATTTAATCCCGAATCTGATTTCATCGGTCTTAAATTTTGAGCGTGTTCAACTACACAGTATTTCCCTCTTAGAAAACCTGAGACAATGACCAGAATTCATAGTAAGTTTTCCCATTCAACCAGACATTTCTTGAGGGAATTGCAAAGGCTCTGTGAAGAAACAGTTAATATGTATATATCTCTCTGAAATTGGCAACTGTCTTTTATTTCCTCTAATATTCTAGCCAGAGATCTGAGCTCATTTTTTTCCTGTCCATAGGCTCAAAAAAAAAAAAAAAAAAAAGACTGTATTCGCTAATTATACATCCTGAAAAGAATTTGGTTCAGTGTAAGATGATCCTAGTGATATGCTAATCCCTTTTTCTGCTTGGTGCTGCCTGAAGCTTGTGTCTAACATTTTTTTCAACTGTATGACAATAAAAGTTCTGGCAACAAAAGAAATAAATGGGCAGCTAAAGAAGGTATAGCTAAACACATGGCAGGCCGGCTCTCCCTCTCCTTCTGGCTGCTCTTTTGTGGGCTCCGGTTTGGTATCCTCAAGTCAATAGCCGAAATCCAGCCACCTTAGCAACTTAGTATGACACCCAAGCCCTCTCTCTTTACATTCATGAATAGTCAGCACCCAGCAGACAAAATAGAACTAATCTTTTTTGACAGAATTGTTCAATTTTAGAGGAAAAGCTTTTGAGTCTTCCACACATTTGCAGAATATGAGACAACAATGGCTGCAATCAAATTTTAAAAACAACAGTGGCCAACAGGGCTGGAAAAAAGTCTCTTTGAATCAAATAGCACGTTCAGTCAGTCCCAGTGGTCATAAACTTGGGGCAAACATTAATTTCAATATGTGAACGAGAGAGATAAACAAACGGAGAATATATCCACCCACACTCCTGTTCTGGGCTCCGTGCAGTAATTCCTTCTGCTATGATACACCCATCATTTTTTCCCCTCTATTTTCTTTCTTTCTTTTTTTTTTTCATAGACTAATACAAATATCTTTCCTCTCAAAAATAATTTTGTTTGCGGGTGGGGCCCAACAAGTCTCGGTTTAAAATGCTTTTTATCCAGCAACCTTTTGTCATCACTTCAAAGCAATTTTACCATTTTGAAATCCTACAATATATCAGTCACTTACAAGTCTAACATGTGCTAAAAATGAATCTCATCTTCAACCCCACCCCCCCTCCATTTAATACAAGGCATCACTATACCTTTGGAGACAATATGAACAAGAAGAAAAATCTACCCAGTTCATGGCAAAAACAGAAGTTAGCAACATGGTCCATGCAGCTGCAACATTGCATTTAAAATTCAGTTTCCTCATAGGAAGAGGGCTAATCCTGCCCCCGTAATTCCCTACAGCCAAAATGTGCCCCCTCCCCGCGTGACAGTGCAATGCAAAGACACTAGCACGCTTATCTTGCCTAACCAGATGGCCGACTTGGATCAATGCACACACGCCACGATCAATGGGAGAGATAAAGAATTAGGAAAACAGTGGTACATGCTCCCAGAAAGCTTGTACACTGCATAATTATTTTATGATTCTACACATGGCTACATGTGATACTGAAGTAGAGAAGGAAAGGATAATTAGAGTGCCAGGAAGAATTTTGTAGTAGACTACACTTTGTCTGTCAGCACTTCCCACTCTAGCAAACTCACTGCCCTTATCTGAAAGTGAATTTAGAAAACATGAGCGAAAATGTCAGGGAAGGTATTTCCATTTTTGCCAGGTCCTGTCACGTCCCAAAGTTTAGTTCAAAGCCCGAGGAGGCTTGCTGGGATTTGGATATGCCTCTCGTCATTAGCTACCCCTAGCTGCCCAGCCAAGGAAACCCACGGATAATATTTGTGTGTGATGCAGACTGTAACCAAGAAGAATTTGGTCTCCAAGTGATTCAGTCAAGTTCATTCAGTAAAATAGAGCAGGACGAGGCATGCCCTTAATTTCTGTTTCCTGATTGGCTAACCCAAGCAATGTTTTTGAGCAGGTTAGTTACACATTTAAACTAAGAAAAAAATATGGACCTACATCCCTGTTACTCATCCAGGTAATAAGGCAAGTATATGAGGACCTGAAGCTGGTGCATTGCTGCTTTATTCTGAATTCAAACCAAATCACAAACCAGAACAATAAGCTACTGCAATCCTCCACTATGGTACTGTGTTAATCACAAAACGCAAAATGTTCCTGCAGCTCTCAGCACATGGTGGGCACTTAATAAATGATTATATAATTATTGCAAAAAATAGTAATGCTTTACCCTGTACTGTTCCAAAATGTTATGCTTTTTTTTTTTTAACCTTGCAACTAAAAGTAGTATTAGGTTCTCCTTTGGATTTGAGACTCAGCTTGCATGCTAATTAAAACATTCAGTGAACTTTTTACAGCATTTTTAATGTAAAGAGAGACAGGAATTTGAATCTGGAATTAGACACAGTTCTCCACCACTATTGACCTCAAAAACTCTGTGGGTGAGCTAGTCATTTTAAGGAGTGTGTTACATTCAAAATAGAGTGAATATTCAATATCCAAATAATTCAAATTACTATAAATTAATTCCTAAGCATAAATAAAATATAGTCTGTGTAAAAATTCAGAGGAGGGAAAAAGAAATATCTACAACTGTAAAAAGTCATAGTCATCCTAAATTATGTTAGTTGGGATTAATATAGTCTGGATTTTTACATGATTCGGTTGTTTTCTGTGATGTTCTCTGTAGAGCTGTTTTGTTATCCCTACCCCATTAACAGTTCTCTCTTCAACCTCTGCACAAAATGGGTAGCTGTATATTAATATAACTAGCACTTAGCTTTGCTGCCCATAATCAGATTTGGAGAAGGATCCTGGTTTGGGGATATGATGCGTATTACCATGTCTGTTTTTTGTTCAAAACCCTTAAAAGGTAGGGCTATCATTTTACTTTTTAGGGCTTATTTCTCTTTTCTTCAAGACTCAAAAAGATAAGTGTAAACATGCTCAACAGACTCACTGAGGGCTCCTCTTGCTGTAAAAACTGATTCTGCATGCACCATACTTTATATCCTGTAGCTGGGCTTGCAGGAAGTAAGGGAAACATTTGGGTGTGGGAAGGGAAGAAATTCATGGAGCATTTGAGAAGAAAGCATGTGAGGTTTCTCTGAGGGCAGGACTAGGATGGATTCAACTTTGGGTTGGGGAAGGTGGGGCTGGTGAATCTGAGTCCACCATGAAACCAGAAAACCTAGAAGGAATCTGGAGTTCCCTCAGCTCAGTATACCCCTGGCTCCCTGCAAAAGTAAATCCAAATCCTGCCAGGAGTAAAATTTCATCAGGTTAGACTCCCAGGTTTTCAAGAGATTAAGACTAATGAAATCTAAGTTTACAACCAAAGATCACCTATCACACAAGGAAATAATCTTCCATAAATGAGAGTCAGTAAAAAGCAATAAACAACAAACTTAGATCTTCTACAATGAAATCATCAGAATTTATTAGATACAGAATACAAAATACAAGTATATAAATGTTTTTAAAAATTAAAATTGGAATCGCTAAAATACGTCCACAATAAGATGCTTTTATATTTTTCAAATTTATTGCAGAATAATTTGCATACCATAAATTGCACCCATTTTCAAGGTACAATTCAATGAGTTTTGACAATATACATCTGTGAAACCATTACCACAAGCAAGATACAGAATATGCCCATCAGCATGAACTCTTACCTTGTTCTCCTTTGCAGTGGATTCCTTGCTCCACCATGGGTTCTGGGCAGCCATTACTTCCAGTTTGTGTTATTATAATAGACTTTGCATTGTCTAGAATTTTATATAAATGGAATTATGCATTTTGCACAGTTTTGGATTTGGCATCTTTGATTCAGCATAATGATTTTGAGTTTCATCCATTTTGTTGTGTGTGTCAGTAGTTCATTTCTTCTTATTACTAAGTAAAATTCCACTTTTTGGATATACCACTTTGTTTATCCATTCCCCAACGAGTGCACATTTGAGTTGCTTCCAGTTTTTGGCTGTCATGAATAAAGATGCAGTGAACATCTATGTAAAAGTCTTTATGTGCATGTATGTTTTCATTTCTCTTGGGTGGAATGAGAATGGAATGGCTGGATCAGATGATAGGTGTATGCTCAACTTTTGAAAACTGTCAAAACATTTTCCATGTTGATTGTACCATTTTACATACCCACCAGTGGCAGATGAAAGGTCCAATTGCCCCATATCCTCTTTAAAACTTGAAATAATCAACCTTATTTTAAGCCATTCTAGTTAGTTACAGAATCTCACCGTGGCTGTAATTTGTATTTCCCTATGATGAACAATAGGCTTACTCACCATTTTTATATCTTATTTTGTGAATTTTTTGTTTAAATCTCTTTTTTATTGATTTGCAAGAGTTCTTTTTGTATCCTGGATACAAATCTTTTGTCATACATATAATGAATATTTTCTCCCATTACGTGGCTTGCTTTTGTTTATTTTGTTTTTGGTGTATTTTGAAGAACTTTTGTCCTTTTAGTAATATTCTGCATTTTTTAGTGTAGAAGATTTTTACTACTTCTGATGATTTTATTCTTAAATATTTTGTTTTTGGACACTTTTAAATGGAATTGGTTTTTTAAATGTAATTTTCCAATTGCTTGTGGCTAGTATATTTATATAAACATTTAATTGTTTTTGTTATATTAACCTTGTAGCTTATGATCTTACTAAATGTACTTAATTAGTTTTGGTAGTTGTATTTTAGATTCTGTAGGATTTTCTATGTCAATAAGCATATCTTTGGCAAACAAGAAATTTTATTTTTCCTATCTAATACTTAGGACTTTTATTTATTTTTCTTGCCTTATTGCCAGGCTGGGAACTCTCAGTACAGTGTTGACTAGAAGTGATGAGAAAAGACATCTGTACAATGTTCCCATTATTAGGGGGAAAGCATTCAATTTATTATTAATGGCTGGGCGCAGTGGCTCACGCCTATAATCCTAGCACTCTGGGAGGCCTAGGTGGGAGGATTGCTCAAGGTCAGGAGTTCAAGACCACCCTGAGCAAGAGCGAGACCCCCATCTCTACTAAAAATAGAAAGAAATTAATTGACCAACTAAAAATATATATAGAAAAAATTAGCCAGGTATAGTGGTGCATGCCTGTAGTCCCAGCTACCTGGGATTCTGAAGCAGAAGGATTACTAAGCCCAGGAGTTTGAGGTTGCTGTGAGCTAGGCTGATGCCATGGTACTCTCTAGCCCAGACAACAGAGTGAGACTGTGTCTCAAAAAAAAAAATAAGTTTATTATTAATATATAGGTTTTCCATGGATGCCCTTTGTCAGATTGAAGAATTTTATTTTTTAAATGGCTTACAGTTTTTTAAAATCATAAATAAATATTAAATTATATCAAAAGATTTTTATGATATATGGAAATTATTATATGCTTTTTCCTTTATTATATTAATGTGATGACTGTGTTTATATGATTGATTTTATATGATTAAACTGTCTTGTATTCCTGGGATAAATCTTACTAGGTCATAATATATTAGTTTTTAAACATATTGCTGAATATGATTTACTAATATATTTTTTAAAAATTTTGCCTTATGAGGGATATTGATCTCTTATTTTCCTTTTTTTTATATGTTCTTGTCAGCTCTTGGAAGTAGGGATATGGTAGCTGGATGACGGTGTGCTTATTTATTAGCTCTATATATTTATCATAAGACCCACAAGCGTTCAAGTTTATTACAAAATATGAAAGATACGGTTTCTTAAAGGAGCTGTCCAGTAGGAATAAACCGTTAAGAGGATGTGTCCTTAAAGGCTCTGCTCAAATGTGAGCAGAGAGGCCTTCCTGGCCACTTTATGTAATGCAATACTATCTGTCCATCAATGTTAGTTTCTTGCTGTATTTATGTTTCTTCATAGCATTCATCATTACCCAACATAATATATATTCACTTGTTTATTTGCTTATGGTCTATCTCCCCCACTAGGAGGTAAACTCCATGAGAAAAGTGTCCTTGCCTTTTTTTTTTTCCTTCTCTTGACTCTTGGCTATTATCTAGGATAGATTCTGGTAGACGTTTTCAAACATCTAGATGTGGAGAAAGACCTCAAGAGAAAGAGATAACTGACTTTCGTCTGCAATGAGACACAGAAAGATTGTGTGCCCTGGAGCCAGATTGCTGAGATTTGCATCCCAGCTGCACCACTGACTAACTACGTGACCTTAGGCAAATTACCGAGTCACTTTTTACCTAAATTTTTCAATCTGTACAATAGGATAATAACAGCATCCACCTCAAAAGGCTGTCATAAGAATTGAGTAAATTGATACATTTGAAACATTAAGAAAAGGACCTGACATATAATAAATGATCTCTAAATGTTTACAAAGTAAGTGATACACGTACCTTTCAGGTTGCCATGGATCGCGACTGGACTCTTGGAACCAGAAGTGGGACCGCCCTTCATGTCTTATATTCTTTTGTTGTGTGCATGGCCAATCTTACCTGCTTCATGATTCTCCTGATCCACGACTCAGCTCTGGAGTTGTAGCCCCTCCTCTAATCAGGCTTGAAGTCGACATTATAGTTTCATTTCTGATCAGGTGTTCCTTTTAAACTGAGTGAACACAATTAAGGCCTACCCAGTCCAGATGGTCCACTGCAGTGAAACCTGAATGAGGTTCCTTTACAAATAAACTGTTGGAAAATATCTGAATAACGCTGTAGGGAATTTATAGATAGCATTATTCGCAATTAACTTAGATGTACAATGGTTTCATTTCAAGTCGAATTCTCCTTCCCTAGAGAGTTGACAGTGGGTCTACGGCCACATCCAACTGGGTCCTGCTCTGGTGTTTTCTCGGCTCTCATTGGCTTTGCTTTCTCTGTCCCGATCTGAGTTGTCCTCTTCTTAGGTCCCTTGCTGTCCTAGGTGAGCAGTTGATATCTTCTGCCAGAGAACTGCCTGTAGCTGTGCAGAGGTGACAGGACTTTGCTGAGTCCCTCTGAGAATTGCTCCATGTCCCTTATAGTACAAAAGTCTGCTGCCGTAACACCCAAAACCATCCTCTGTTGCTGCTGCTCTTTCTATGTCTCTGTCACATATCTGCCATATACATTCTGTCTGTTGGTCATCAACTCCATGGCTGCTGAGGAGGAAGCAACTCTTGCTCAGTGGAGGGAACTATTAAGTCCATTTTAAGTAGAGCTAATATGAAGAATACTCTCTCTCTTCTAGAAAGCTGCAACAAGCCTTACTGTGGTTTGTCCATTTTCCATTTCATAGTCTCCCCTTGGATAGAACAAAGAACTAGGATCAACGATGCTATCTAGCAATAAAATATTACCTAATTCTCTGCTAATTTTTTATTACTAATGATAGATGTTACATTAGTAGGGAAAAAAAGCTTAGTCAGAACTGATGAAAAGTTAAATCACTCAGTCTTTATTCCCATCATATGTACAGAGCAGACCGGTGAGTTACAACCAGATTTAGAATGCTGCTGTCTCTGGCTCTGGGCACCTTAGGTGGTCCTGGGCTGTCCAGTTCCTTTGACTTTCCTGAACATTTACTATCAACTTCTGGAAAACACCTTGTCATAGAATCAGCTTTGCAGATATGGTTCTTAGATGACACATTTTTCTAAGTTTGGCCCCTTTTAAATTTCTTCCAATGCTCTTTAGATTTCTGAGTCCTTAGAAGAATCCAAAAAGAGTGATCCATAGTCTAATTGGAGATTGACCTCAACTCAACTGTGTGTGCGTGTGTGTGTGTGTGTGTGTGTGTGTGTGTGTGTGTGGACAGATAGATAAATGGATAGATTGATAGATAGATATAAAACCACCTCTAAATAAATTTTGAATCTGAGGTGTGGGATGGGTCTTAATGTCCCAGAGTGATAAGTAACTGCTAATTCTATGAAGCCTTATCTTTTATATAAAAGAATAACCACATTCCTGATATACTTCTAGATGCACTGAAATGCTGTTTCCTATGAAGATCCATAAAAATGTAATAAAATAAGAAAAAAAAAGATTAGACTTATTATTCAATAATCCTTCCTCTTACTGCTTCATTTCTGTAAATACTTGTATTAAACATATCCACTATTGCCTTTCCTGGCAAGGTCCCTGCTTAGAGGCTGTACATTACATTAACCCAACCCATGGTCCCAGCCGATGACCAGGGTTGGTGACCAACAGGAGCCAGTCAATTTCTTTATCTCATGAATTTGAACCAAGAGACAAAAAGAGTAGCTTTTAGAACTGGAAGGCCCTGTGAACATAGGAGTGGTGGCCGGGTTTTGCCACGTATGAGATGACTAGATGCTGCAAGTCAGTTGCTATAGAGCAGCAGGCAAACAGAGAAGATGCCAGAGAGACATACAGGCAAAAGACCCTGTAGCCCTAAAAGAGACAGAACAGACTTCATTCCTGAGGACTTTTCAGCAGCTTCAATACCACACTTAGCTTTATTTTCTATCCTTAGGGTCTGCAAGAACTGCATCTTTTCAATAAACTGCCTTTTATTGGTGCTACCTTGAGTGGGTTTATGTTACCTGCAAACAATAGAGCTTTGTAAGCAGCATACCTTTCAGTGCTTGAGACCAGCCTCAGTGTCTTATTCCACTATACGGATCGCCAAGAGGAACGCAGTGTTTGACAGAGTAGGGACTCAGCAAATTGATTGAAATTCATGACTGTGGCTGACCATTTTTTACTTTCAATTCATCTAAGTGGTTTTTGCCATACAACTTCACTCATCCTTAGAGTAACCCTGTTATGCTGAATTCCTTTAACAACAGAAAAACAAAGTTCCAAAAGCCCACCAGTCTTACAAGGAAGAAGTATTGAGCACAATGTGCTTTGGGGAGCAATGGAATGGCCTCATAGTCACACAACTTTCTTATCTTCTTGGTCTCTGAAGTACTGTTAGAATTACTCCTGAAGTCATTTTGGTCTTCCAAGTTGTTAATTATTAATAAAATACAAATATCTAGGCCAATATTTCCCAAAATGTATTCTGCAGAATTCTAATCTTTTGAGCTTTTTCATGAAAAAAATTAGGCAGGAAGACAAATAAATTGTGAGACACCATATATTATGTTCTCATCTTGGAGATTCATGAACCACTGCAGCATACTAAAGGCTCTGAGAAGTCCTGCAGTAAAGAAATGTACTTAGGGTGGTTTAGGTGCAGATGAGTATGGCATAGTCATTAAGGACACTGCGACTCTGTCAACCTGCAGCTTTGTGACTTAGGCAAAGTGAGGTTAAGAGCAGCCCCTGCCTCAAAAGGCTATTGGGTGAATTAAATCAGGCAATGAGTACAAAGCACCTAGTACCTGAGCAGCACAGGGAGACACTTGAAATGTTAGCTGTTTTTATTATTAATTCTTGGATTGTGCCTATTGAACAAAGTGCCTATTGACACCTCTCAGAACACATCCTTTGGGGGATATTAGGAGGAAGAAAAGCTTTTTAAGAGAGGAAGGGAGCAAGAACCACCACGAGAGGAGAGAGTGAAATGAACAGAAGTAATTTTGCTTATTTTATAATTCTGTTTAATGCAGCAATCGTAAATTTAGGTGTAGTCCTCTCTCCAATCTTACAGTGCCAGGCTTACAGCAGGCATTTAATAGAAAGGCCTGCTATTTAATTAATTTAAAATATACATGGCGATTGGGCGCAGTGGCTCACGCCTGTAATCCTAGCACTCTGGGAGGCCGAGGCAGGCGGATTGCTCGAGGTCAGGAGTTTGAAACCAGCCTGAGCAAGAGCAAGACCCCATCTCTACTATAAATAGAAAGAAATTAATTGGTCAACTAACATATATATAGAAAAATTAGCTGGGCATGGTGGCACATTCCTGTAGTCCCAGCTACTGGGGACACTGAGGCAGAAGGATAGCTTGAGTCCAGGAGTTTGAGGTTGCTGTGAGCTACGCTGATGCCACGGCACTCACTCTAGCCTGGGCAACAAAGCAAGACTCTGTCTCAAAAAATTAAAATAAAATATACATGGCAAATATATCTTAACTTTCCCATGAGCTGTCATCTTTCTGCATTAGAGCAAGAGAAAAATCCTGATCTAGAAGTCCTAGAAGGTGTTTCAAAGTGGCCTTAGTGTTAGTGTCCAAGGTCACAGAAATACTTTCAGTGCTCCAGAGATGGAAAAGTAAAGGTAAAAGCAGCCTCCTTGCCAGCTCCTACTTCCTTCAGGGTTTGAACACGAGGCAAAACTTCAGCACCAAGATTACAGCAAAGTAAAACAGCAACACCCCTGCTAGTTAGAAAACAAAGAATGAACAAGCAGAGACTGATCCTAGCTTTAATGCAATTTTAACTGCTTTTGTGTTGAAAATATACACCAGAGTATAACTAGTGTTACCTCAGTCTTACATAAGAAATTAGCGGTGTCCATTCAAAAGAAAAATGATAATTGCTCAGTGGGAAAAAAATGTAAGATGTCCTTAACAATATTGTTTCAGAAACACCCAAATGAAAAACATATAATTAGGGTAAACAAACCCAGCTGTGGTTGGTTTGATTAATATCTCTAACTCTCAAATCAGTCTCCAAGTGTTCACTTCTCATTAAATCTGTCATTGTTTTTATGGCCAGCTCTTCTTCTTTGCTTTATAACTTCTTCTTTGCTTTATAGACAGGCAGATACCCAGATAGACAGATGCATAGACAAGAAACTTATGATGACCATTCAAATATATTAGCTTTTTAAAACTTCCTCATCACTGGCAGATACAAGAAGGCAGACAGACATTAAGGACTTGAATGAATGAGAAGGAGGAAGACTATACTGCTAAAGACAATATACACAGGAGTTAAGAGCATAGATTTTAGGATTGGAGAGACCTGGAATCTCAATTATGGCCCCACTACATAGCAACAATGTGACATTTGAAAAGGTACTTAAGCTTCTCAGCTTCCATTTACTAAAGGTAATATCTAAGTTTCCAAGTTGTCATAAGGATTAAATGAGATACTACGTGCAAAACGTTAGCACTGGGCCTGGCACGCAGCTACAGTAGAGAACATTTTAGTAAACGCTCTGTGCCAGGAATTGTGCTAAATGAATTTAAATAAATTCTTCCACCTAATTTTCAAAATAGTCTTTCAGGAGTAGATGCATCTATTATCTCCTCTTTATAGGTGAGGAATCTGAGACTTAGAGACATCAGGCAATTGGACTAAGGAAGTGGCAGAGGCTGGCTTTAAGCCCACATTGGCTGACTCCAGAGACTTCCCTTCTGACTACCACATGTGATAGACTCCGATAGTGGTTACTTTATTTACTGAGAACTCACTATGCACCTGGAGCTCCACGAATTTCACAAATAACTCACTTAATATTTGTTGCACTAAAAAGTCAGTTTCACCTTTCATTCTACAGATGAGAAATTAAGGCATCAAGAGATTAAACATGATCCTCAGGCAGGGTTGGCTTCACGGACCCTGTCATTTGAAGGGCCCCCTGCTCACATAATGCTCTGCTGTTGCCATCTTGAAATTCTTAAGCATCTTTGAAGAAGGGGCCCCATATATATATTTTTTTTAATTTTTTTAAATTTTTGCATTAGGTTTCAAAGATTAAGCAGCCAGTCCTGCCCTTAAACCTTTTCCTTCTGCCATTGCACTTCCAGGGATAGTTGAGTTAAAGCTGGAGTGAGGGGGCTACTCCTTTCTGAGAGCAGAATTAATAGCCTCATACCTTCAGGATCCTAGAAATAGAATCCTATAAATTAATATTTGCAAGTACTGCCTAATGACAGGACAGTCTTAGAAAATGAATGGAATGGTGATAGAGTTGGAGTAGGAAATTTAAAACATGCAATTATACCACATTCTTATTAGTACTTTTTTTTTTTTTTTGAGACAGAGTCTCGCTTTGTTTCCCAGGCTAGAGTGAGTGCCGTGGCGTCAGCCTAGCTCACAGCAACCTCAAACTCCTGGGCTCAAGCGATCCTTCTGCCTCAGCCTCCCGAGTACCTGGGACTACAGGCATGTGCCACCATGCCTGGCTAATTTTTTCTCTATATATTATTTGGCCAATTAATTTCTTTCTATTTATGGTAGAGACGGGGTCTCCCTCTTGCTCAGGCTGGTTTCGAACTCCTGACCTCAAGCAATCCGCCCACCTCAGCCTCCCAGAGTGCTAGGATTAAAGGCGTGAGCCACCGTGCCCGGCCATTTATTAGTACTTTTTAAAGGATGGGAAACTTGCTCTCTCATAAGTTTTCATGGCAACAGTACCATAGATTATACTATCAAAGAATAAATGCCCTGAGACATATCACACCTGGACACCACCACAATGCCCAATAGATCTCTAGAAAAATAAAGCCAAACAGATAAGAAAATAAATGTTTATAGTGGTACTATGGCTGGCTTAATTTAATGTGTGTTGTAGAGTAAGAACTTAGTAATTGGGTTCATTTCATACTGGTAGAGGGGAAGCACTTCATCACTCACCTTGGCACAAAACACCAAGATTACCTCCAAACAGGAGAAATTGTCAGAGCACTTTCCCTTTGCTTTCATCTCTTGGTTCTTTGTACTTCAGCCGTCTTTTCTCCCACCATAGGAAGGCTCTCTGCAAATGGCAGGAAGATGGCAGCTACCTACCAAAGGCTCACATCCCACCAGCTTGCAATCCAAAAGAAAAGTGGCCATTTCTCCCCCGGCCTCCCTATGTCAAAACCTATGGAAAGGCTCAGATTGGCTCTAGTTGGGACAAATACTTATGCGTTAGACCAATCAATGTGAACAGAGAGATGAGGATACTGTGATTGGTCAAGTCTGAGTCACATGTCTACCTATGAAGCCAGGAGTAAATGGGACACTCTGATTGGCCAGGCTGCCAGACTGGGTTGCCCTATTTATTTATACAGAATTTCATGGTTAATCTGAAATTCAAATTTAGCTGGATGTTCTGTATTTTATCTGTCAACCCTGCCACCAAAATCACAGAGGACATGGGTGGAGCAGTTGCTGATAGAATGAGCATTCGTGGACTTACAAAAACAATACTTCTGAAAGAATCCAGCTCAAACTTTTTGGTTTCTTATTTAGGCCCAAAAAGGTTAGATCTCAGTTCCAAATACCAGGGGAAAAGGTGATCTTTTCTGGCTGAGTTCCAGTTACACCCCCATTTTCAGGGTCAAACCATTCACCTGTGACATAGAATAACCACTTGATTCTCTCAATTAATTACCTTTTCCATCACTGATTTCTGTGTCCAACAGCTGTTGAAATTCAACTTAAAACTTTAAATTCATTTTTCTGACCAAGCGACCATTGGGGAATCCAACCAGATCACAATGCTTATGCCATTTGTACATTGGGATTGGTTGTGTTAAAAGTTCAGGATGACATTTTATTTTAAACGTAGTGAAAAGACTGGTTGTCTTTTTCTTTTCTCTTCCTTTCTTCTAACAAACCAGGATATACTTTTTAAAATGTTGAACCAAAAAAATATATTTTGCCAAAGGCCTATGCAGTCAAATCCTATTGCAGAAATTAATCTATTTAATTGAAAAATATTTAAGGGAACTTTAGCCAGTGGCGCAGATAGTGCAAACAATATGGGATAGAATTAAATTATTGTGCAAAAGGAAAATTTGGATGGCCCCCTGAAATATGTTGAAATGTAATTTATTCTTGAAAATCAGGCTCAAGCATTGTGACCTTGAGGTATATTTAAAAATGAAGATAAAAAAATGTCCCTTTCTTCCTTACTCCGTCTTCTGGCAGTCTTTTTGCCCTCCCTTGGATTCTCATCCTCATGCAAAGCATGATAAAAATGTAGAAGAAAATCTAGAACAGTCCAATAGAAATATAATGTGAGCCAAATATGTAACTTAAAATTTTATAATAGCCACATTTTTTAAAGTAAAAAGAAATAGGTGATAGGATTTTTAATAGTATAGTTTATTTAACCTAATGTATCTAAAATATTTTAACATGTAATAATTATACAAATTATTAATGAGATAATCTACATTATTTTTATACTTATTGCAAGCACATCTCAGTTGGATACTAACTTTTAATTGGAAATACTTGATTTGTATTCAGATTTCATGAAATGTACAGGGGGAAAAAGTATATTCATAAATCCAAATTGTTCCCAAAATTATTTTATAATTTTCCAATAACTGAACCGAGTATTGGCTTTTAAATTTAAATGTAAATTAATTAAAATTAGATGAAAGTAAAAATCCAGTTCCTCAGTTACAATAGCCTTATTTGGTTGCCACATGTGACTAGCGGCTACATATCAAACAACACAAAACTAGAGTCACTTCACTTTCTAAAGTGATTTTGAAAAATCATTCCAACTTTAAGTGAACTGTATGTGAACAATTTCTTTGCGTTTTTAAGGATCCTTACTGAATTAGTTTTCTATTGCTGCCGTAACAAATCACCACAAATTTAGTGGCTTAAAAATACACAAATTTATTATTTTGCAACTCGGGAAGTCAAAAGTCTGATACAAGTTTCACTGGGCTAAAATCAAGGTCTTGGCAGGGCTGCATTCCTTCTGAAGGTTCTGGAGAATTCATTTCCTTTTTTTTTTTCAAGGACAATTTACATTTATTTGCTGATGACTCTGAATAAACATACTTCAAACAGCAGAAGTTAAAGAGTCTGTTTGTTATGTGAAGCCACTTCTCGCCAACACCTAAAGGTGGTCCGCGTGAAGTAACTTGAACATCATCTTCAAGGTGAGGCCCGTGCGCTGGGCAAACAGCTGGTGGGTCCTTCTGGTCCTTCTGGCCTGGATGGGGGCCTCCGAGGAATACTTGTTCTCATACTTGTGCTTGATGTGTTTCCACAGCTTCCCCTCATTGATGTGCTCTTAGATCGCATCTGCCCCTTGATCGAAGGCACTCTCCAAGAACAGGGCGCCTAAGGCGATGGTGAGGGCGAAGGTGGACGTGCTGCGGAACAGCAGGGAGGACAACCTTGCAGTAAACGTCGGGCCTACCATGTTTCTTCCCTCCATTTCCTTCTTTTGGAAGCTGCCTGCATTACTTGGATCATGGCCTCTTTCCCTTATCTTTTAAACCAGCGACACTGCATCTCTCTGACCTGTCTTCCATTGCCACGTCTCCTTGACCACCCACATTTTAATAGGTGTGTGGTGGGATCTCATTACAGTTTTAATTTTCATTTCCCTTTCCACGTGCTAATTGGCTATCTATGTATCATTTTTAGTAAGGTGCCTGCTAAACTCTTTTGCCCATATTTAAACATTGTTTTCTTATGATTCAATTTGGAGAATTCTTATATTCCAGCCATAAGTCCTTTATCAGATACACGATTTGCAAATGCTTTCTCTAAGTACTTAGCTTGTCTTTCCATTGACTTATGAGTGTCTTTCAAAGAGCAGAAGTTTTTAAGTTTGAAGTCAAATTTATCAATGTGTTCTTTATTTGACTGTGCTTTTGATGTCATACCTAAGATATCTTTGCCTAGCTCATGTCACAAAACTTTTCTCCTTTGTTTTCTTCTAGAGGTTTTGTGGTTTTACATTTAGGTTGATGATCCATTTTGAATCGTGTTATATATATTGCAAGGTATGGATTTTCCTTGCATGTATACGTAGGTATCCAATTGTTACACCATTTATTTTGAAGACTATCCTTTCTTCACTGAATTACATTTGCACCTTTGTTGAAAATCTATTGGCTCTATTTCTGAACACTCTGTTCTGTTCAATCTTTACACTAATATCACACTTCTTGATTATCATAGCTTTAAAATTAAAGTCTTGAAATAAGGGAAGTCCGCCAACTTTGTTCTTTTTGAAAATTCTTTGGACTACTTTAGGTCCTATGAATTTTAGAATTTGCAGGTCAATTTTTAAAACAAACAAAAAAATGCCTCAGAGATTTTGATTGAGAATGAACTGAATCTGTAGATCAGTGTGAGACAAATTCAAATCTTAACAATATTGTGTCTCTGAGTGATGAACATGTCTCCATTTATCTAGGTCTTTTTAAATATCTCTTTGAAATATTTTAACAATTTTGGTGTATAGGTCCTGCCTGTCTTTTGTCAAATTTATCCTTAAGTATTTTTTTATATTTTTAAATATTTTATTTTTGATTATTTGTTGCTAACATATACAAACATAATTGATTTTTGTATATTGATATTATATCTTCCAACCTTGCTAAACTCACTTATTAATTCTAGTAACTTTGTGGATTCCATCACATTCTACATAGACAATCTGTGAATAAACAGAGGTTTACAGTTTTCTTTCCAATCTTGATGCCTTTTATTTCTTTTTCTTGCTCAATTGCACTGGTGAGAACCTCTAGTGTGATATTGAATAGAAATGACCAAAGCAGGCATCTTTATCTACTCTTGATCTTATGTGAAAAGCCATTCAGCCTTTCACTATGAAGTATAATGTTAGCTAATTTTTTTTTTTATAGATGTTTTCAATCAGGTTTAGGAAGCTCCTGATAATATGGATTTTCTTGTATAAATTGGTATTTTTCTGTCTTAAATATTGTTTGAATTCACCAGTGAAGCCATCTGGGCTTGGAGGGTTTTTTTTTTTTTTTAATGGAAAAATTTTTTAACTGTAAATTCAATTTTTTAACAGAAATGGAATAGTTTGTGTCTTTCAAGAGATTTGCTTGTTTTAGAATTTATTGTCATGAAGTTTTCATGACTCCCTATTGTCTTTTTAATATCGGCAAAGTCTCTAGTGATGTCTCCTTTCTCATTCCTGATGTTGGTAATTAGTGTCCTCTCCACCCCCTGCCATCAGTCTGGCTAGTGGTTTACAGATTTCATTGATTTTTCTCAAAGAACCAATTTTTGCTTTTGTTGATTTTCTCTATTGCTTTTCTGGTTTTTATTTCACTGATTTCCTTTCTCATCTTTCTGATCTTATGCTTACTTTGGGTTTAATTTTCCTTTTTCTTTCATTTCTTAAGGTGGAAGAAAAGCCACTGAGTTGAAACCTTTAGTGCTATAAATTTCTCTCTAAGTACTGTTTTAGCTGCATGTCACAAATGTTCATATGTTGTGTTTTCATTTTCATTTACTTCAAAACATTTTCTAAATCACCATTTGGTTTCCTTTTTGACCGACCCATGGATTATTTAGAAGTATGTTATATTATTTCTTAATATATGGCATTTTCCAGGTATCTTTCTAGTATTCATATCTAATTTAACTTGATCATAATCAAGCATACTTTGTATACCTTGAATCCTTTAAAATTTATTCAAGTTGTTCCATAGCTCATTGATATGGCAATATTTTTTTTTGATAAGCCAGACTTTTCCTCTCTGTATTTGATTTTGGGTCATTTCTATTGTTTTTTTTTTTATTTTATTTTATTTTTTTTTTTGAGACAGAGTCTCGCTTTGTTGCCCAGGCTAGAGTGAGTGCCATGGCGTCAGCCTCGCTCACAGCAACCTCAAACTCCTGGGCTCGAGTGATCCTTCTGCCTCAGCCTCCCGAGTAGCTGGGACTACAGGCATGCGCCACCATGCCCGGCTAATTTTTTATATATATATCAGTTGGCCAATTAATTTCTTTCTATTTTATAGTAGAGACGGGGTCTCGCTCTTGCTCAGGCTGGTTTTGAACTCCTGACCTTGAGCAATCCGCCCGCCTCGGCCTCCCAAGAGCTAGGATTACAGGCGTGAGCCACAGCGCCCGGCCCATTTCTATTGTTATGGCTTCACATCAGTTATCTTTTCCTTTGCAATATCTAATCTATCATTAATACCCCCAGCCCCAATGTATTTTTCATCTCAGACATTGTAGTTTTCATCTCTAGAAGTCTGATTTGAATCTTTTAATATCCTCTATTTCTTTACTTAACGTGTCAATCTTTCCTCTAGTTTGATGAACATATGATATACAGTTATAATAACTGTTTTAGTGTCATTGTCTGCTAATTTCATCATCAGTGTCATTTCTGGGTCAGTTTCTATTGATTGATTTTTCTTCTCATCAGAAGTTATATTTTTTCTGCTTCTTTACATAACTGGTAGTGTTTTATTGGATGCCAGATATTCTGAATTTTACCTTGTTGGATGTTGGATATTTTTATATTTTTATAAAACTTTTATTTACCCTTCCAGGCTTTATAGTGCCAGAATTAAACATATTTTTACATGGCTGCTGAAATGAGGCTAAACTAGTCATAGACATTAAATTAAAAGTATTACATTGATGAAAAAAAGGTTGACAGAGATTATTAAATTTGTTATGATAGAAGGGGCTACCCAAAATATTGTCTGCTTTAATCTTTGGTATCTATAAATGATTATCAAAGTTAGGGATCCTCAAACTATATGGGGGCCAAATCCAGTTCACCACTTGTTTCTGTAAATAAAGTTTTATTGGAACACAACCATGCTCATTTATTTATCTGTCATCTATGCTGCTTTTGTACTACAATGGCAGAGTTGAGTACAGAGTCTGTATGGCTGGAAAATCCTAAAATATTTACTATTTTGCTCTTTATGGAAAACTTAGCTTAAGTCTAATCCAAGTCACTGAAATCAATGTTTTTGTTCATCTAAACAAGATATTAGTAGCAAAGCATTTCCTAGCATGCCAGATAACACATATCCCTAAGTACACAATGCAATCCAGACTGTGTACATGCCAATATGTGTTTCTTATTGTTGGTTTCTTAAGCTGTCCTAAAATTTTAAGAACCATATAACACCATCAAGCAAATGAATTAAAAATAGCATGGTAACTGGCATTCTGGCTTCCAAATTTATAAATTCTACTATATATATATTTTTATAGAATCTAAATTTGGGACTGGAGTATATTCACATCTTCCTTTAAATGTGAAATTCCCTCAAAATAAAAACAGTAGTCAAAGAGCACAAGAAAAAGATAAACAAAAACTGCAATACATATAATGAGGAGTAAAACATGTCTTATTCACTGTCAACATCAGTTGCAGTGGAAAATTTTATTTAATTTTCTATTCACTATATTAAAATTACATGGAGCCTGAGATATTCTAGCCAAATAATTTTTACTAATATAATTTTTCCAGATATGGGAAAATGAATGTTTTTGCAGATACTTCAAAGCTCTAAGATTTTTATTTTTTAAATTCAATAATCTATTTAGACTTCCATGTAGAAAGCTTATGTGTTTAATTTTAGCGACATAGGCAAAAGCCTCCACTCTTCTTTTTCCGAGAGAGAAAACACATAATCTAGACTGCTGCCTTTGGCTTTTTAATGATTCTTTTTACTGCCTTCCATCATGTGGGCAATCCATCTCTTTAGCCATCTAAAGTCACAGGCAGACACACAAATAAACAAGAGGAGGGCAAATGATTGTCTATGTTGTTCAGAGCATAAACTAGTTCTGAAATTTGGGCATATTCCCTTAAATAGAAAGCTGACCTCTCTCAGAGTAATAAACTTAAGGATAAAGCTTTCTCTTCTGCTGCTGCTCCTTCCTCTTCTCCTCCTCCTCCTCCTCCTCCTTCTAATTTTCTTTTGTGTGAACAGTTGAAGAGCTGTTGGGATCCAAGTTCTGTGGGGCTCTGAGGATGACAGAAAAGTGTATGAAAAAAAAAAAAAGAAAGAAAAGGGTATGAGACAAAGGGGAGAAAATGAGAGAAAAGGGGGAAAGAGTCTTCTAGGCTAATCAGTAACTAGATTTATCGATCGCTAGTTGATTTTAAAAAACAGTTTCTATGCAAACACAGAAGTATTGTTCCATATTGGAAAGGCTGTATGGGCAGCGGCAGTGGCTACATGAGTGTTTGGTGATAGGGAGAGAGGTGAGGATTTAAATAGTAAGAGAGGAGTAAGTCTTCATGTTATCAGTTTCTATTCAACCTTATTTTAATTGGATCATGTACTATATACTAGTGTTTTCACTCGAGCTGCCTTGATGGGTATTCAAGTGGATTCCAGATGAAATTTTCACCTAAAGGACATGTAAAGCCAGTGAACAGAACTTGCTTTAATACATCCAGAAGGTTTCTGCAGAATTGAATTTCTACAGCTGACTGTTTAACAGTAATCAAATCCATAACTCAATAGGCAAGTAATCACGCTCTCTGACATCAACTAGGATTCGAAAAAGAAACAAACAATCTAGGATATTCATTATACTTGTATTTGATTCATTCAAAAACCATTGTAAATTGCTCACTTCATGGGAAATCAAGAATGTAATTAATGGAGTCAAGTAAATTCTTGGATCATTAGAAAGAAGCACTAGACTATGGCCATACCTTGATTCTCGCTCTAGCATCTGACTCTGTCAATAAACAACACATGTTTCATCCCACAATTGGCAGGTTAAGATTTTATTTGTTTCTTTATTGTGTTCATAAAAGATCAAGAATCCCACTCTCGTGGTAATGAAACAAAAAAGTACCCCCTGACAGCATACAGTGGAAACTGACATTGGCTCTATAAACTTGGATTCTATTAGTAATAATAGCTAACTTTTCTGAGAACTTACCATGTGTCAGGCACCACATTAGGCAATTTACTTGAACTACATAATGTCAGATTAGTGGAAAAACAAAACCAAAAATTATTTAGTTCATATGAAAAAAAATCTAAATATACTGCTTTAAAGGGAGGAAAGGCAGGTTTGGGTTGGGGGAGGAAAATGTAAATTTAAAGATGATAATCCAGGAGGAAATTAGTTGTATGAGTCTTGAGCTCAGAAGAAAGATCTGGGTAAGAGATGTACATTTACATGTATTCAGGGGATTCGGAGAAGATAAAAATACAGAGAAACATGTACATTTAAGGAGTGGCCAAAAACACCGGAGCAAAACTAAGAGACAATGGCATTATCTCTTAGTATGATACCAAGTATTAATAGCATTTCAAGAAAGATATGAGTAATCAACAGTGACAATAAAAAGTGCAGTTTATAAAGAAGATACAGCAGTCACACAACCATGGTGGCCCATGCCTGTAGTCCTAGCTACTTGGGAAGCTGAGCCAGGAGGATCCCTTGAGCCCAGGAGTTTGAGGTTGTTGTGAGCTAGGCTGACCCCACGGCACTCTAGCCCAGGCAACAAAGCCGGACTCTGTCTCACAAAAAAAAAAGAAAAGAAAAGAAAAAAAACTTCTACGTGGAGCAGATCAAAACTACTTGGAAAAAACATAACTATTGGCTAAAAATTGAATGAAGTATCTTTCAAGATGATAACACACTAAAAGGTAATTCTTAAAATCAGGCAAAAAGCCAACTCAGTGTTGTTTTGGAGTTTCAAGAAAAAACCAAGAAAAGAAAATGAAATAGAAATAATCAATAAAGAAAAGAAAAGGCTAAATTATTTCTTATTGCTGATAAGAATAGTTCAATACCTAAAAAATACAAGTTAAAAAACTACTGAATAAGGGTATTTGGTGAGGTGGCCAGTTATAATATAAATATAGTTTCTCTTTATTATAGCAATAATAAACAATGAAATGATGCCAAAATGCCATTTATAATAAAGAAAAAACTTGAAAATGTTAAGAAATTTATTTAACAATATAGGCATAAAATCTATATGATCCAAGACAATTTTTTTTTTGAAACAGAGTTTTGCTCTGTTGCCCTGGCTAGAGTACAATGGCATCATCATAGCTCACTGCAACCCCAAACTCCTGAGGGACCCACCTGCCTCAATCTCCCTGGTAGCTGGGACTATAGGTACATGCCACCACACCTGGCTAGTTTTTTAATTTTTTTGTAGAGACAGGGTCTCACTATGTTTCCTAGACTAGTCTCAAACTCCTAGCCTCAAGTGATCCTCCTGCCTCAATCTCCCAAAGTGCTGGGATTATAAACGTGAGCCACCACTCCTGGCCTTAACTTTTATTCCAAATTTATACTTCACACTTTCTAAATTTTCTGTAATAAGCAAATATTATTTCATAATTACAAAACATTTAAATTGAAAATACAATATACTACTATTTAGGATACTTCTATTAGAAGACCTTGCTAATGTTTTTTCTTTTTTTTTTTTTGAGACAGAGTCTCACTCTATTGCCTGGGCTACAGTGCCATGGCGTCAGCCTAGCTCACAGCAACCTCAAACTCCTGGGCTCAAGTGATGCTTCTGCCTCAGCCACCCAAGTAGCTGGGACTACAGGCATGCACCACCATGCCCAGCTAATTTTTTCTATATATTTTTAGTTGGCCAATTAATATCTTTCTACTTTTAGTAGAGACGGGGTCTCGTCCGGTCTTGCTCAGGCTGGTTTCAAACTCTTGACCTTGAGCAATCCACCCACCTCGGCCTCCCAGAGTGCTAGGATTACAGGCGTGAACCACCGTGCCTGGCCAGAAGACTTTGCTATTAAATAAAATCATTTAAGATTCAAAATTAAAGCTGATGAAATTTAATATTGTAATTGACATTCATTCATGATAAAAATAATGTATTTATACAAAGATCATCAAAGAATAATAATGCCATTAGGTGAAGAGTTAATGGGGAACTTTATAATGGATCCCTTGGATTAACTGTAGCATTACTAAAAGTGGGACAACTAGACATTATGTGTCTTGTGATATGATGCAATAGGATGTACAGAGTGCTACCTTTTTTTCTTAGAAACAAAAGGAAGGAATGGAGGGAGAGAGGGAGGGAAAGAGAGAATGAGAACAAATGAACAAGACAGGACAAACTAAAGAACCTAAATCTAATCAAGCTTATAGGTCTAGCAGTTTACAGAAAATACAGGGGGTTAGAAACATTATCTAAACAACACCACCAGAAAGTAATAGTCAAATCCAGAATGTGGGAAAATTAATAAGACAAATGACCTAGTTCTTTCAAAAACTAAATACCAAGGGGGGGGGAAAAAAAAGCAGAGGGATGCATTACATAAAAGAAATTTAAGAAATATAACAACCAAGCATGATATATGGTCTTTTTTAGGTTCCTGATTTAAACAAACTATAAAAAGTCATTTTATAAATCAGTCAGAGAACTTGATTATGGATCATGTTATACAATACTGAAGAATTTTTTGTTAATTTTGTTAGTTGTGGTAATGGCATGTTATATTTAAAATATCCTTATCTATTAGATAGGAATACTGAGGTATTTGTGAGTAAAAATACATAATGTCTGGAATCTAATTTTTGATACTCCAGAATTTAAAAGAAAAAAAATATGTCTCTAATTGGTGGGATAAGCTATGTTGATGAAATAAAATTAGCCAAATTTTGATGATTCTTGAAACTTAGTGATGGTTATACTAGGATTCAATAGACTATCTTCTCCACTTCTATGTATCTTTGAAAATATCCCTAATATAAATTTAAAAATAAACTATTAAAATTATTAACACAAACTTTTAGCTGAAGAAAATAAATGTTTCTGCTCATAGTTTTGGTATGAATGGGCATTGTCCAAGTTTGCCAATATGAACATTTATTATTTTTTAGAAATTGAGATCTTATATCCCCTACTGGGAGATAACCTGTAGATTTACATAGATTTTTGAAAATAGTAAAGAAAATAATACAGTAAAAACAGATTGTAAGAAGATGTTATGGGAAGAAATGTGTCTGAAAAGCCAAAGAAGAAAATATAACAAGCTCTTAAGGCATAACATTTGTGTTCACAGTCTCTGTGAGGTGTTTTGCAAGAATGCCTGAGATATTCAGATTCCCTAAAAAGAAATAAGGGTTGTCCAAAGTCCTGTATGTCCAAAGGTCAGGTTAGTGGGAAAGAACGAACCATAAGCATTTTTAAGGTTGCAGTCTCCTTTCAGTATATTGCACGTCTACATCCTACAAGATGTTCTTAGAGATCTCTGAATCAGGATGCTGTAAGCTAACCTCAAGTTTTCTGTTACACACAACTAGTTCGGCACACTTGCTCTGCACCTGTCCTGGCCACTAGACTGTAAGTGTCATGAGGGAAGGGACCAGGCTTGTCAGAGTCACCACCACAACCCCACCCCCTGCTACAGTGCATAACATATACTAAGTGCTCAATAAATATTATTTCATTAATTGATTTAGTACCTTTTTATTATAAAATTGTTTCCCAATCCTCTCTACCCTATTCTATATAAAGTTTATTTTTTTATTGAGAAATGGCAAATAAAGGCTTTAGACCCCCTGAGGCCTAAATACTAAAATCCCCATAACAATTTTTTTGTTGTTTGTTCTCATGGGACTGCGTGAATTTGAAGGACATTTATAATGCTCCAGGAAGTGAGCCAAGAATGCCACCATCACTAGGAGTGTCAAAACCTTGAGAACTTTTTTTCCTGGTGTGTTTAAGAGTATTCAAGCTCATTCTGCACAAGGAACACGCCGGCTTATGTTGACATTTTTGTCTTTCCCCACTTCCCCCCTAAGTCACACGGCAGTTTCTTTTCAGGGTCATACACGATTCCAACAGCCTTTTTTGGTGTGCAGAAGATAGCCCTGTGTGCTTTCCCCAGCTCACACGGCTCTAATAAGAGACAATCCCCGCAACACAGTACAGTTTCCCAGCAGGATAAAAGCTAGTTTCTATAAGGTAATGTTTCTCTCTTGAGAAAGTACAGTTTGTAACTCTGGCACTATCAAATTTCCAGGTCATCTTTACTTGCTGGGAAAAAGAATCCTTACCAAGAGAAGTTGCTCCCTGGAGGGAGAAGAAGGCAACAATTGCCCCCTGAACTGACCCTGTGTCCTGGGAGGATGGCTACAATGGAGCCCCGGGAGGTGGCCGAGCCGTTGGGCAGAGGAGGTTTGGGTGACCACAGAAGGAGAGAGTCCTTAAATGGAATGACTTGCATGGCCCTTCCGTAAAGCTCTCGCCAGCTGACCAGCGCAGTCACCAACCATGCTCTGATCATTTCCAAGTTGTTGCAAGTTGCTCAGCGGATTAATAGGATATTGTGCTGGCTTTCTCAAATGCACGCACACGGAATCATTTAATGCCATTTTCAAGGGCAAAAGGAAAGAGCCCTGCAAGTGAACAGAGAATAATAACAATGTAAAACAGACCCTTCCTCCTCACCACCAAACAACACTCCCCCAGGAGACCGGACGGCAATCTCGTGTGTCATACCTGTCTGATGCGAGAACACCTGGTCTGCCGTGGCATCTGCCTCGCTCTCTCCATTTCCACCCTCCCCGCTATCTCATTTTTTCTTTACTGGGTCACTTCAGAAATGGAAGAGGGAGCTGTGCTAAAAACTTTCACTCTTTAAAGTATATACACGTTTCTAGCCTCATCCTAGTCCAGAGTATGCATCGAAGCAACTTCTCTGTGACCTTTGGTGTTTACCTTAATTTTCCAAAAATCTAGATAGACTTAGAAAAGGGAGGGAAAACAAAGCACTTGACGTAGAATTGCCTCCTGGATGGCTGATTCAGGTAGAGGTTTACAACACCATTATTTGGTCATATTTACCTAATGTCTTACCTGCTGTATTATCTGTGTTTTCAGATGTGTGCTGTTTTTGATTTTTAATTGCTCTTATTTACCAAATGTCTTATTCATTATATTATCTGGTTTTTCAGATGTGCCCTCTTTTTTATTTCATTGTAGAGAGAGTCCAGCCTAGCAAAACTGGTGACTTGTTTTGTAACCCAAGAACTGTCAAGCACCCTGTACTGAGTTGAGCTCAGAGATTTCATAGCAGTGACTGGTGTTCCTTTACGTCTTTATCCTGACAATCAATGCTTTTTATAAAAACTAAATAATTTGCCTTCAAAAGGAAAGTTTAAATACTGATAATTTATTTGATAAGGATCACATATTTTGTATCAAATACTTTCAAATATTCAAAAACTCTATTTTAGTAGTATTGCCTATTATTTTCTAAAAACAAGCAAATAAACCATTGAACTCTTTTGTAATTTAAAGAATTTATAATAGTGCTTAAATTTCCAAAAATACTCATGTGGATAAATATAGCCTATATGTCTATGGGAGGAATTAACAATGGAAAATACGAAGTCAATGATACGGTAAATGAATATAATACACCTTATAGTATTTTGGGTGTTTATGTTTTATATTTGCCATTCTTTTTTTTTTTTTCATTCAAATACTGGACAGAAAAATATTTTCTTCTAAGAAAGTCTAGGCTGCTTTACTTGTAGCCAACACAGCGTTAACTAGAGTCCTGTGATAATACAGTTCAACTGTATGGATTCAGATAAGCTATGGGAAAAATCATGTCTAACAAAAGATCATAACCACATAGAGAAAAAGCCTATAGCAAGAGCGTTTGTCTACTTTTTCTGCCCAAACCAATATTTAGAAGGCAACACATCTTGTGTCCTCTTGGGGCTTTTCCTTTCTTTGTGCACTAGACTTTGAGCAACTATATGATCATTTGAGTTTTCACTAGCGCTCACAACTGTGTACACCATCTCAGTCAGCTCAGGCTGCTATAACATAATCCCACAGACTGGATGGCTTCAACAACAATTCATTTCTCCCAGTTCTGGAGGCTGGAAATCCAAGATCAGAGTGCCATCAGGTCAGATTCTGGCAAGGGCACTCCTAGTTTTGCCCCCACATGGCCTTACTTGGTGTGTGCGCACACACAGAGAGATATCTCCTGCCTCCTCCTCTTTTTTAAACTTTTATTTCATTTTTAATTGACAAATAATCATTATACAAGTTTATTGAGTACAGTGTGATTTTTGATACATATGTACATTATAGAATGATCAGATCAGGCTAATTAGCATATCTATCACCTCAAATATTTATCATTTCTTTGTGATGAGAACATTTAAAATCCTCTTTTTTAGCTTTTTTGAAATATGCAATACATTATTATTAACTACAGGCTCCATGCCATTCAGTAGAACAAAATTTATTCTTCCTGTTGAACTGAAACTTTGAACCCTCCTCCTGTTTTTATAAGGGCATCAACCTACCATGCGGACCTCATCTAACCCCAATTACCTCCTAGAGGCCCCACCTCCAAATGCCATCATTTGGGGGCTAGGGTTTCAACACGTGAATGGGGGCGGGACACACAGCATCTAGTTCATTGCATATGCAGTGAGTTTATAGGTTCTTATGGGCCCATTAGGTACCTGTCATGAGCTCTCAACTCTGAGCTCTGTGTACATGTGTGTGTGTGTGTATATTCAAATTACCAAATCTTTTAGGTTTCCCCATTTCAAAACTATTTCAGAATGTTATTGTTCTTGCAGCCACAAATATTAAGAAATAACTTCATAAATGCAATTGAACAGGTGAAATTCTATGTGGTTATATTACATATAGATCAGAAACTATTCTGAAGGTTTAAATTTTTTTCCTTTCAAATTTAAGGCTTCAGGTCACCCAGGAGGCCCACAGAAACCAGAAGTCTGTAAACTGTCACATATTCACATTTAACTCAGGTCAACAAATATTCACTGGGACTAGTCTCTGGATTCAAAGGAATAAGACATGGTTCCTCTGCAAGGAGCTAACAATCTGAGAAGAAATCAGTACATAGTAATAGATAGCCAACTGTAAAACAAGAAAATAAATATAAAACTGCCAGTATGACCAAGAGGATATGGGGGGAGTACATGAGAGCAAATGATCAGTGCCCCCTGGAGAATGTGTGACGAGAGAGTAGATTCACTTTATTGGTTGCTTCCCAATATTCAATTTTCCCTTTGCGTGCGACTGATCCTCCCGCCTTGGTTCCATGGATAAGTCCCCATAAGTGTAAGCCATTCCACACTATCTGAGCCCGTTGTCTAGTGATTAGTTAAAAAGTGGACTCTGCCTATTATTTTCCATTGGCTGGAGGGACCAATTCAAGGAATCTAAATTGTTCCAATCCAGAGGGCAACCTAGGACCTTCGTTTGAAAGAAGCCTGATCACCCCTCCCCCATTCTCTTCCTATGGGGGGGTCTTCTCAGTCTCCTTTGTCAGTTCCCCTCTCCTTCCAGACCTCCTGGGGTTTGAGAGCCCCACGGCTCAGTCTTTGCTCTCCTTTTCTCCTCCACCTTACTCTCGCTTCCTTGGCAGTTCACTCAGTCTTATGGCTTTAAATGCTACCTGTATGCCTTCAAGTCTGAGATACACTTTGCCAGTCTAGACTTCTCTCCCAAATGCAGACTCATAGAGCCCTCTGCCTACTTGACATCTACCCCTGGATACCCCAGACTTCTGAAATTTAACATGTCCAAGCCTCCAGTCTGGGCCTTCCTCCCCAAACTCGTTCCTAGCCACAGACCTCCTCACCTCAGATAATGGCTTAGGCTGAAACTCCTGGAGTCGTTCTTGACTCCTCAGTCCTCCCCCTCATCCAGTCTGGCAGGAAAGTCTGTTAGCCCTATTTTCAAACCTTTCCAGAACCCACCACGTCTACCAGCTCCACTGCCCCCACCCTGGCCCAGCCACCATCACCTTTTCCCTGGGCTATGAAGGAGCCTCCTGAGTGGTCACCAAACACCACTCTGGCATCCCCTACTGTCTCATTTCAACCCAGCAGCCAGCGGGATCCTCTTAAATAAACTTTGCGTTGAGTCATTTATTCTTGGGCTGAAATTCGGCTCTTGAAAAGTCTTTGCGATGGGCCTATCCGATGTGGCTCTCTGTTGCCTCCCTGATCTAATCTCCCCCTGCTGTTCCTTTCGTCACTGTGCCCCGGCTACTACGGCTACTGGCTACTACGCTGGCCTCCCGGATGCTACTCAGACATGCTGGAATGCCCCTGCTCGGGGCCTTTGTGCCCGCGTCTCCTCTGGCTGGGATGCCCTTCCCAAGCTATCCACATGTCTCACTCTCTCCTGGCCTCATGTCTTTGCTCAAATGCCACTTTCCTGATGAACCTTTCCTGACCACCTTATATAAATTGCAAACCCTCCTTTCCACACTACTAATCCTTACCCTGCACTATGCTTTCCTTTTTCTATAGACTTTATTATCAGTGTGTGTATATATGTATCTATATATTAAATGTATATCTTCCCCCATTTGAATATATGCTCCACAGGATTTTTTTTTTAAGAGATGGGGTCTTGCTATGTTGCTCAGGCTGGCCTCAAACTCCTGGGCTCAAATGATCCCCTTGCCTCAGCCTCCTGAGGAGCTGGGACTATAGTCATGCACCACTGTCCCTGGCATTAGGACAGAGATCCTTACCAGTTTTGTTTTACTGCTACAGGTATATCCCAAGACCCTAAAATAGACTCTGGCATGCTGTGGATGTTATATAGATATTTTTTAAATAAATAAAAAACTAAGGAAGTCAATCTGAGGGTAAATCCAACACCCATAGGAGATAATTGAAAGAGCTAGATCTAAAGCCTTGTTCAAACCATGCCTGAAGCCCACATTATGACTGGACCTTTTTTCAGTAGCCTGAATCCATTACTGAACTTTACTTTTTAAGCCAGTTTGAGTTAAGCTTTCTGTTAAATACTAGCAAAGGTATCCTAAGAGATACAGAAGGCAAGGAAAACTTCAGAGACCTCACATGAGGAGGACCTTGGAAGAATCTCACCCTCCTTTAGTTTGTAAGTGGTCTGCACTCCTTGCCTGCATTTCCTCATCAGCTCCAAATAAGATTCCACACCTAGCACTGCACTGCAACTGCATACACTCAGGTCTCCAGGTATCTCTTGGTTGGACATTGTTCAACTCTTATCTGTCCTCCCTATAGAAGTTACCTTCTCTGCAGTTGGCCCTACTCACCTCTCCTATCATGCCTTCTATTGTACTACTCTCTCCTGGAGTTCCCACTTTCTTTCTGGAAACTCCTATCATCCTCCATGATGGAGGCTGAACATCTCATAAAGGTTGGTGTTCTTCAGGGCTGTGTCTAAGGACCATGTCACCCCTTACTCTAGTCTTCCTGGGAGCAATCTCATCCAGTAAGTCCCATGACTTCCATGACGTATGGATGCTATGCTACAAATTCCCAAAGTTCTGTGTGCACCTCAGCCCTCTGACCATACCACTCATTGTTGCTACAGCCCAGCAGACAGCTCCTCTTAGATCTCCCACAGAAAAACTCAATAAACAGGATTCAGTTATTCTAAATAAACTCCTGCTCCTATACTCTCTATTTGAATGATCCCACTTGACTCCTCATCTTTTTTCTCCTCCACTTTCAGTTGGTTCTTTGGCCATTTCTACTTTAGATGAAAGCAGCCTCTTCCTACCTGGTCTCCCAACCTCAGGTGCCATTCCCTGCCCCCTGAAATTATTTTGCTGTCTTCACCCCTGCGGACAGCACCCCGCCTAGCGGGCATTTTGAAAATGTGGTGGGGGAGCACTTTTGGTCATCACAAAGACTGTGAGGCAGTGTGAGCATTTAGTAGCCAGGGTCCCAGGGAGCTGCACACCCCCCAGAACCTGGAGTAGCCACGTGTCTCACACAACTCTCAGATGTCTTGCCGGCCACTAGTGCAGTGCTGCCAAAGCAATTGCACATAGAAATCATTTTCTTTTATTTTTTCTCTATCATTAGGACCTTAGGTTGATTTTAAACTTGAATCTTATGTGTAGATAGGTTATATTATCTATGAATATCATTTTAGCCTAATAAAAATGGCATGAACTATTTGCTATAGAAAGGCTACACTCTTCAGATAAAGTCTAGAACCACTGACCTATATACCACAGGGTGCTAACTGGTGGTCTACATACCTAATATGATCCATGTACATATTTCATTTGACCTAGGGTTGCCAGATAAGACACAGGACACCCAGTTAAGTTTGAATTTCAGATAAACATCACATTATATTTTAATATGTCTCATGCAATAGTTGGGATATACTTACACTAAAAATTTTTCATAGTTTATTTGGCATTTAAATTTAACAGGGAAGCCTGTACTGTTATTTGCTAAAACAGGCAATCCTAATGTTTTGTTTTTTTGTTTTTTTCAGGTTTTTTGGATAATAGTCTAAAATCAATAGATTTTTACATTAAAATTTGAACCCTCCAAATTTCCTTGAAAATGTGGACGGTCTAGACTTGGCCTATGTTCTTGCACAGGAACAGTCAGCTGGGCTGAGTGGAGGCTGTTCTTTTTAGAGGGGGTCTGCTCCACAGTTCACTGCAATCCCCTACCCCCCTAGCCTCCCCCACACTGTGACCGAGCAAAGTATTGCCGCTAATCAGAGCTTATTTACCATTAGTTACTCTTATAGCTAAGAGGAAACTTAAACATTTCTTTTACTCATTTATTGCATCATTAAAAATGGAAAAAAATAAAAGACAAATCGGTAGGGCCACATGTCTCCTGCACCCCGCAAATGGGAGGAAATACATCTCTTTGAAGAAGTGAAGAATTTTCCTTTGTGTTTTCTTACCTTGGACCAGCTTCACTCAAAGTCTGGGAAACATTTAAATTTGTAACGTCTTCCCTAAACTATTTTCGGATTGATTTCACTAAAGCTGCAAATATGATTATGTCACTTCCATACTTAAGTAGAGAAATCCTTCAGTAGCTCTTCATTTTCTCAAGTTAAAAATCCAAAATCCTTTAACATAACCCTAAAGTCCCTCCTGGCCTCATCCGTGTCTCTCTCTCTCGCTTGCTCTCAATTAATCCACTTTCAAAAGTTTTAAATTATTTTTATATATTCACCAGCTCTCTCATTCCTTCTTGCACGTCTAGGAAAACCTCCCCCTCACCGTCTTTCAAGTCGTCGCTCAGGCATCACCTCCTCTGAGAAGTGAATCATCGTTCTCTGCTCCTCACTTCCTCAGCCCCAAATATGGGGCAAATCTTGCCTGGGAGCTGTCATAACTCACCCATCCCCACTGTATCATAACTACTTTTGCATCTCTTTGCCCCACCAGACTCTCAACTAATTGCCGTTAGAGAACTGGATTTATTCACCTTTGTAGCCCAGGGCCCGGCACATAGTGGGACCTCAATATATACCGAGTCATCAAACAAATAAACAAAGAAAGAAAATTCCAGGCAAAAGGAACAGCATGAGCGAGGGCACAGAGCACGTTGGACAGTGCTGTGTTTGGGAAACAGCAAGGAGTTAGCAGGCTGGTACTGTGCTTGGTCATGTGGCTGAGGTCAAATAAATCTGGAACGTTTATGCTATCAGACTATAAAGGTTCTGGAAAACCAAGACTGAGGATGAACTTTCCTTCTTCAGACATCAGAAGGCCAAAGATGGGTTTAAGTAGGAAAAACACACAAACAGATGCATATGGCAAAAATCAGTGATGAAACAGAAATTCCACATTTTTCTCTTTCTTCCTTTCCTTAAGTTTTTTCCCTAGCAGCGATTAAATTGGGAAGATGGAGAGAGGGCTCATGGGAGAGAAGAGAGTGCAGTGATTAAAAAACACAGCAGTTAGAGTCACACATATGTGAGGTTTAAATTGTGGCTGTGTGTGAATTTTCTTAACTCTTACTTTCTAAAACTGTTCCTCTTCTAGAGATGTTAGAGTGAAGGTAGCGTAAGAGCTTCTTGCCTGCCTCAGAGGGCTGCGAATGGCTAACTGAAATACTGTGTGCAAGTTGCCAAGCGCAGGGCTTGTGCACAATGTGCCCCGAAAGCCTTACTTGGCTCATGTGACCCCATCTGCTGGTCGCCTCCTCAGGCTACTTCCGGGAGGGAAGCAAAGAAAAGCGGAAATTGTGGTTGAAAATGGAGGTGACTGTTCCTGGTCAGAAGAGAACAAATGATGATTACTAATGCCTCCCGTCCCTGATGCTATTCCTTCTGCTTTCCTCCTACCTTATTGGTGAGGGAGAGGTGGTCTTCAGGCAAAATTGTGGTGTGTGGACCTCACCAAGGGTCTCTGCTCAAAACATCCTGGTGTCTGAGGCTGCTGTGAGGTGATTCTGAGCAGGCGAGACACCCTGAGGGAAGCTGTTCTCACCCTGCCCCAGCCCTGGGCAGTGGTTCCTCCCTGGCCGGGTCTTTTCTGTCTGTATTCTGTTCCCTGGAGATCTTCAGGTGGGACTGAAGGCAGGCTGGCGGATTCACTCATAGTGAAGGGGACAGGGGATTGACGTGCGCTCCCTGTCACATCCTAACAAAGGCTTGTGAGTCTCTAAGTAAAGAAATGAGTGTTTTCAGGTTTTCAGGCACTGGACACAAGTGTGAAAGAAACACTTAGGGAGCAGAAGTTCATGAGAAGGGACCTTGGAGCTCTTCTCTCAGAGCAGCTCTGCCTATCTTTGTTTTAACTTGGGAACCACAAGATTTCCTTTTGTTCTGAAAATAGAAAAAAGACCTTTGAAAACCACCAACCTAATTCAGATCCCACATTTTATGCACTAAAAAATCGAGGACCAGAGAGGTTAAGTGGGTTGAACAAGGCAGCTCAGCAGTGGAATCAGGACGAGAACCCAGGTCTGGCCAACTCCCCACCCAAGGCTCTTTTTGCTGACCACCCCCACCAGGGAAAGGGTTGTTCTGGGAGAGGCACCCCAGGCTCAGACTGTAGAGCCGGTTGTTCATTGGCAACCTTGCCAATTAGACAGGGCCTCCCCTGACTGGTTCCAACCCACCAGCCAGGTTAGGAGTGCAACTTTGACCCGAGTCCAAAGGCCCAGGGATACTCCCAGAGCTCAGACCTGCTGGGCCTGCTAGTGAGGCAGGTGCCTCGAGTGCCCTCGGCATTTTTGCCATACCGTGCAAATCACTACATAACCTGGCAGAGTTCATTTGGGGAAATCCGTTTCTGAAGATGATTTTATTAATAGAATGGAAAGGAATGTTGCATTTTCTAAAGAGGGCAGAGAGGGAGGATCTATGGTGTTTGAAGGAAAGGATGAACACTGTTGAGCACCTATTTGTGCCAGGTGCTGTCAGGGTCCTACCTGTAATCTCATCTGTTCCACGTGGCCCAAACCTCCTGCTGAGCTGGGGCTTATCCCCACTGCACACGTGAGGACCCCAAGAGTTAATGTGGACCCCGAGAGTTAAAGTGGACCTCTGAGAGTTGATGTGACTTGCCCAGTGTTACATTAGATGTTGCTCCAACCCCCTGATTGCAGCTGAGTGCCCCATTACCCTACGGCTGCCTCCTGGTGTGGCATTTTGGCTGATGGATAAGGTCACCCACACAGACAATTATTTTACATGTATCACATAGACTACTGAAAAAAAAAAGTTTCAGACAATCCTGTTTCTGTGAATATCTAGCAGGAAGGGTGGAAGGGCTTCTTCCCCGTACTTGGGGAATCTCTTCTCTTGACCACCCCTTTCCTTAAATTGCCTGGGGCATTCGGTGGGGCGGCCCCTTTGCAGGCAGCACGTCTGTTGCCCTGGACATGATTATGGGGCCTTATTAGGATACTGGTCTGTAGTAACTCTTCCTGCTTCACCCATAGACAGAGAGAGAATTGGGTGTTCTCTCTCTCCACCCACAAACTTCATATATAAATTTGCACACACGTATGTATTTATGAAAAACATTTTGTGGTAGCCATAAGTGCTGTGCACCAAATTTCCAGCTTTCTGCCTCCTAAGCGTATGTATGCCTTCCTGGCCCCTTGTGGGTAGGTGTGGTCTCGTGACTGGCTCTGGTCAATGAGTTTGATGAGAAATGATATATGTCTCTTCTAGGCTGAGCCTTCAACTGCTGGCACTTTGCTCTTCTGCATATAACCAACAAAGTCTGAGAGGGCAGCTGCTCCAACACCTGGATCCCTGAATGACTATAAGGAGCAGAGCCCCGCCTCCACCCCACTAATCTACATGGGACATAGCAGGAGCTAGAACTGCTTAGTTGTTTTAAGCCCTTGAGGATATGGGGCTGCTTGTTAACGCAGCATTCGCAGCCTAGCCTGGCTGATACACGCTCACACACCCAGCCCCTTTTTGCATATCCCATTTCTTCCTCCACATAAACCTAGGAGGTAGGTACTATATTCATGCCCATTTTACAGATGAAAAAGCCCTGGCTGAGAAAAGCTAATTAACTTATCTAAGATCACTGCAGATGGCTGAGACAGTTTTCCATTCCAAATCTCTGTGGCTCCAAGTCCTGGTCTTCATCAGCACTCCCCCTCCATCCCCTCTGCCTAGGTGCTTCCTGAGCCAGGAAGAAAATGGTGTTGGTTACAAATCCTCCCAAAACACACATTTGCTTCATCATGAAACTTAACGTATAACCTAAACTTTCCTATTGTATTCCAAATCCACATGCTACAAAAGAAAAATTTGGTTTTTGACAAACTATGATAGCATCATAAATTATAGTTTAATTGTTTGGCATTCTATCACTTTCTGGAAAATGTGATCTGGCAAATATAAATCCTTCTCACAGCAAGCAGCCCTCAGCTAAGAAAATTAGTTTTATTAACCAAAAAATCATTCTTAGAATTGATGGCTGTGTAGGTGACCTTTGGCCTACTGTAATATAGCAATGTGTCTACCGCAGTAAAAATGCCAGAGTAAGACAGGGCCCACAAAAGGCAATAAAGGAACAGCATTCCAAAGACAAATACACTTGAGACACATATGACAGCCATGGGAAGGGGGTTATAAGAAATGACAGTGTTTTGGCAGCCTCGGTTACTTTAACTGACAGGACAAATAAAACTAATGTAAATTATTTTTTCAAAGAGCAAGTCACAAGAGTTACAAATATAAATCAAAGTTAGTTTTAGACTTTGATTTAAATCTGTTGGACATCCTCTCCCTTTTCAGTACACTAAAGGTTGGCATTTCCCGGTTACAGATGTTAAAATCTTTCTCGTTCTTCTACTAATTTTTCTTTGGTTATTCGATTTAATCTGGGTTTTATTCTGTTGTTAATCCTCTCAGACTTACTCTGCCCCTCAGATATTCTCTTTGAGGCATATCCTCATCTGGGTATGCGTATGACTAAATGCAAATCCTCCATGAATTTAGTCTGGAATATAGAGAGCAGTCCATTAAAATGGCCATTGTTTTTTTTTTTTTTCAAATGCAACCTGTTCTAAAAAGATTGTGCGATATTATGACTTTTGGACTGTCTAAATTTGGACTCCAAAATATTCATATGATTTACTTTAGCCTGTAGGTACTTTCATGGAGCCAGAAATAAAAGTCTTTCTTAAGCCTATGTTCACATTTATTCCATAAATAGAAAATCAGAACCCAAAATAAAATGTCTTGAGAAGTTTAGGGAATTCTTTCCATTTTATTTGTTTTTTGGGAAGCTTATCTAGTAAAATGCGTCAAGCGCTATAAATACCCTCCCTCCTATTATAATTCTTTACCTAGCGCATCACTACAAGAATTGGATTGAGCAGGCTCTACTTTATTTGTTGGTCAAAGACAAGGGTATTGAGATTTTTGCTAAAGAAGAGGACATAAATCCAGGGCTTTTGAAGTCCTTAGTGGCTTAATGTTCAAAACTTTGCTTCCTCAAGATGAAAGTTCAAACACAATTTAGGTCAAAGGTTAAAGAAGTCTGCCACTTCAGCGGACAGATAAGGGTTTTGAAGGTTTCTTTGGCTAAGGCCTGGTGGCCGGGCCAGCTCCACCCTCAGCTATCTGCCTCCGGTTTCCTTAAGAGCTAATGTTTATTAAATTCCTCTCCTTTAATAAAGAAAAAAAAAATCCACAACAACCCAAAAAGTAAATCCTACCTTTGTTCTGGCAAACTAGGTCAGCATCCTCTGTTCCTGCTGTCAGTTTTCTGCGGCGTGGGTTTCACAATAAGTCACAGGTATTTATGAAACTGTGCTTGATTAGACTTTTTTGCTTTTTCCCCATCTGAGGGCTCCAGTGTCTCTTAGTCAGAGAGAGATTGAGTTGGCAGGTGTTTCTCTTGGAAGACCCCTAAGTGAAGACAGCGGATCTGAAGTCTACCTTTGCACTAGCTTGGTTTGGAATTGAAGCATCCTAAACAGACATGCCGCGTGCAGAGACGCCACCGCCACATGAGAGCAGTTTAGCAGCATGGAAACTTTATTTTTTTTTTTTACAGCCCATTTTAATGGGATTGGATTCAGTGGTATAAATTTCACTAAGCCTGCCTTTAAAAAAAGAGATTCATTCACATTTTCCCCAGACTTCTGCAAACTAGTCAATATCGCCATTTAGCACTTCTGTGTTAATTGCAAAGCCAGGATAAGAATTCACTTATGTAAGCTGTAAGACAATGGCAGTCTTTGGGTATAGTTCTGAGGCATCAAAGAAGAGTAACACAGATTATAGATGTCAGTGCAAAGAGTAAATCTTTCCCCTACAGGAGCAAATGAGGTGGCATTCATGATTTCCTCCACATGCATGGCCTCAGAGGTGGAGACAAGGGTTCCCAGGGCAAGATTTTTGTAAAGGAGGACTCAATAATCAGTACAAAAGATGATTTCTCGTGTGTGGTCCCGCTGCTAGAGCCAGGAAATAAGATCTAAGAATTCTTGAGTCTTGTGATTGCATCCACTGCCAACTCACTGTGCACTTAAGTTTTAGTTATTCTCCACCTCTGTTGTTCATGACTATAAATGAGTAAGACTCAGCCATCAGGCAGTGTGAGAAACCTGCCTGGGGGGGGGGGGCTATGTTTCCCCTTCACATTAGCCAGCCTCTTAGAAATGCCTTCATTTGTACCTTTTCCTGTTAACATTGCTAGAAATCAGTGCAGAGCATGGCCAGGCATAGAGCTGGCACCCAAGAGTGAGCAACCAGTCTTCAGGTCACACAGCTGTGACCCCAGTTCCCCACTTCTCCTCTTATGTGTCCCCAAAACTTTATTGAGCTGTGTTGGAAAGTTGCATTGCCATTGGTTAGAAGTGCTTCGGTCTTAAAAAAAATTTCTCACCTCAAACCATGGATAAGTCCATTTGAGAGGAAATTAAAGAATAGAGATGTAAAGGCAATAACTGGGTTTAATTACATGGGTGAAGGAAAGAGTCAAGGTGATGCTCAGATTTCTGTAGTGGTTGGCTAGATGGATGCATTCCATCCACTGAATGCAGAAGAGGGAGCACGTGGTGAGTGGGAAGAGGGTGGCCCTGGGGAGAAATGATGAATACAGTTTCGGACATATTGAGTTAGGAGTCTGGGCTGGAGATGCAGGTTTGAGAGAGCTCACTGTGGAAGACCAAGTGGGGTGACAAGAGAGCAAAAGTCAGGACAGCCCTCTGGCAAACACTCAAGTTCAGGGACTGAGTGGCAGAGGAGGATCTACCAAAGAGACTGAGAAAGCAGTGTTGGAAAAGTAGGAAGAAAACTCAGAAAACTTGGTGCCAACCTCCAACTGGGAGGTTGGGAAATGGTGACAGTGACAATGGCAGGGTGAGTAGGAAAGGAAGCACATTTCGGAGAGAAGGCAGTGCATTCCATGCTGGATACACTGGTGTTGAAATGTGGGACCAAGCAGGGATTTGGAAACACACCATAGAGGCTTCAGCAAGACTAGGCAAAGACCTTCAACTGATAGCAGCCTTTAGATGCAATCAGAAAATACCAGAAGGATAAGGGGAAGCACCAGAAAATGTCTAGGGAAGAAGAGACAGAAAACACACAGAGGGTGGTCAGTGATGGGTGTGCAGCTAGAAACGTGGGGATTCATGTTTCACAGTCAATTTTCATTTTCAAAATGTGGCAATTAGAAAAGCAAAAAAAAAAAAAATCCATGAAAAAAATTTAAAAATCTTTCATATAATATCATAAATTTTAGAGATTAAAAACATCGGTGAAAATTTGGCAACCACTTCACTAATTTAAAAGTTCTATGAAGCAACTCTTGTAAGCAAAATAGCAAATAACTGATCTGGATACTTTCTGACACAATAGACCAAACTGCTAGATGATTTTTAAAAGTCCACGTGTGCCCCAGACCTTAGTTACGCTCCTTTGGGGTATCCTTTCCACATTAGCTGGGATGATACATGTCAGATAAAAGCTTCAGTTGCTCTTTTAATTTTCCCTGCACTTATAGCAACCAGAAAGTCAACATCAGTCCCTAGATCTAGAAACATTTAACTAAAAATTCTAATATGATTAAGAATATGGCATGTGCTGAGGTCAAAATGAACAGCAAGACTTGGCAATCTGATTGTCCTGTTCATCTCGACACCCCAGCGTTAGCTAACCCAGAACCCAACCCACAAAGGCACTTCACAAATGTTTGTTGAATGAAAAGCAACATAAAATATTGCATTTAACAAGCTCTACTCAAATCCTACTACTTCAGACGGCTTTTCCTGAAGAATCCCACTCTCGGAAGGCACTTTGTACTCGTGGATTTCTATATAAGCTTTTAATCTTGCCATCTTGCAATTATTATTATTCATGTGTTGTTTTTAATTATTCTCTTGTCAATTTGTGCATGTGTGCGTGTGCTCACACGTGCACACAGGTTTTACTTCCTCCGTTCACTAGGAGTCCTCCAAGTCAGACCCTTTATTTTCCTCTGTTTCTAATTCCCAAAGTGCCTTATACAGGTCTGGGCACAGTGGGTACTCATTGATGAAATAGCTATCCTATGTTTCCACTGCTCTGTTAAATATGTTAATCATTGCCAATAGAATGTATGTTTTTCTACTTCACAGAAAAATGAAAGACTTGAGCCATTTGAATGCTAAGATTTTTGTCATAAAATGAATTTCTAAAAGAATACATATGTGATTCATCTCTGTAAGTCTGGTAGAGACTTTGCTTTTTAGCCATCACACGTGCCCGTGCATCTAAAGGCTAATGTCCAGTAGGTGACATGTAACATTCAAGTGGTGCTCACACACATTAGACACACACTGCGCTTTAATTCGGCAGATCACAGGTGCAACCATGTTTCCAGGTTTCACAAAAAACAAATATATAATGAGAAAGATCCAACTCAACAATCAGAAACGAAATGGATTCCCTATAGTTTGCTTAAAAACAGACATCTCCCTGATGAGGATTCATTTCAGTATACTCTGCTTTGGAAGCAGAAAGTTGTTCAAGACAGAGGAGAATGAATCAGTTCTTCTTCTAGATATAGCAATAATTTAAAAGGCTAGGTGCTCCCTGTTCACATTTAAGGAAATACAAACATCAAAGGCAAACTCTGATTTTACTTTGATAACCATTATTCTAGTCTTCACATAATTAGTATACCTAAAAATTATGCCTTTTATCAGCGTAACATAACATTTATTTATTCATTCAACAAATATTTATTGAGTACCTACTACATGTCAGGCCCTGATCTAGATACTGAGCAAAGAGAAAAGGAAATGAAATTCTGTCCCCAGCTCTAACATTCTAGTTTAATGAAATAAAACTAGCACTGTGGCATTATATTTCTAAACTAAAAGAAATTACTAAGGGGTTCATTTTTTTGAGAATTATAGAATATTTAAAATTAAGCATAACCCTATAGTAAATTGAAGACATAATTGTCATGTAATATAAACATTTAAAACTTTTTTTGATGCAGTATTTTAAGTCCACCAAATAATCGAACTGCTATCTAATTCTTAAATATAGGACATATTTGCCCTCTTGGGAACTGCACATTTTCCTATATTTTAGGCTTTTGTGACAGACTACTTGGGGTCTTTTATGACATACAGCCTGATTACATACCAGGTTAATTAAAATAGAATCCTTTCTGAGATTAATAACAAACAATTTACTTCCAAAACTTCTATGACCTATTAAAGATGAGTCTCAATCCAGACTCACTGGTTTTATTTGGATCTGTGAAGCTACTAGGATGAACAAAGACTTCTAGTGCTAAGTACTTAACTCTAGCTCAACATAGATAGCTGTGTGTTGAAAAGAAGACCGCTTGACTGATGGATTCTTTTGGCCTACATGTTGACCTTATTGTTCTGTTTCCCAAAGCTGTTCATGTTGTGGTTATTTTAATAAAGCTCAGCTATTGAAAACCTGAAGCTATGCATCATAGCGTATGCTTATTGTATGACATGTTTATTATTTTTCTTTCTGTTGGTTTTATGGTGTGTTCCCACGGTGGCACTTCAGTAACTATATATATTTGTTTTCGAGGTGTGTGAGTTGGCTCAAAGAGAGACAACTTTGCCAGCTTCACCTGTGGTTATAAGCTCATTGGAATTCCAAGAACCATAAAGAACTAAAGGGAGCCCTAGCACCTTTGAGCAACATGGCCTGATTTGTCTAGCCTACAACTTTTAATTCAAAGCTCATTTGTTAGTAGTACTGTCAATTGGTTTGTTTTCTTCCTCTGTTACAAACAAGAACACATGAGTTATGTGATGGGAATGCCAGAGTAAGTTTATTGTTTGTTAATATTACCTTTTAAATATAGGTGCAGTTATCCCAGAAAAAAATACTTAATTTATTTTCAGCATTCACTTAAAAATATTGTTCAGGAAACTATTTGCCTTTAGTTAAGGTATTAAATCCTAGAAAATCCACTCGGTTAATATTTTTGAGGTCTGCTACTTTGTCACATTTTTTTTCTCCGCTAGAGACTTTGGCTTTCTCATTGGTTCTTGATTAAAAGTCCTTGGATTGACTCAAAGTGCAATCCCTTAAACAAATTTAGTTGCTTAAAAAAAAAAAAAAAAAAAGCCAGCAATAGAAAGCCCAGTAGGAAAGCAAGCATTATTCTAGAGAGCAGCAACCCTGGAAAGACAGTTTTGTTAGTGGAAACACATTAGTCTTTCACAAACTAAGCAATGATGATATTTACAGAGCAGTTTATAAAAGGTCAAACACTCATCTTCTGCCAACAAATGATGCATTTCCCTGGGAAAGGAAAAGCAGGTATTCCAGCAGGTTTTCCAACAGGGATCCATGGACACATTTTAAGGATTCTGAGACTTTTAGGATACTTAAAATATTGTTTTGTTTCAATAGCAAAATAAAGGTTTAAAAACTCAACCTTTTAGCAATCATGAAAATAGAACTTTTCTCTGCAGTGCTAATTCTCAATGGAAAGACATTGTTAATTGACTAAGATCCTAGTTTTTAGGCCAGCATTTCTCAAAGTAGACTCCACTGATGTGCTGTGGGGTGTGTGAAGGTTATTCTGCCCCTTTAAAGGGGGTCCAGGTATTATTCAAGTTTGAGAACCAGCGCTCTGCAGCGCAAACCACTCTGTGCTGCAGAGGGGGCCAGCGAAGGCAGAGGGCGCCACCGTGAGGCCCCCATTTCAACGCTTGTCATTTCAATTGTGGTGGGTTAGAGATCACAGGGAAGCAGTGCTATCTGTTGAAGAGACATCAGACAGTGTAGTAAAAAGGGTAATCCATTTATTTTTAGAGAACTTTTCCACTCAGAGATCATACACGCTGCAGATCACAGAAACACATGCAAGCATGAAATTTAATTTTTAGTAACTCTTTCCTGGGGCTTCCATAGTAAGCAACAGTGAAAGGAAAATGGTAATCATGACAAGGCAATTATAGAGAGGTTTGGGGGAAATGAAAAACTTTGAAAACATGTAGTTTGAAAAAATTGTTTTAATTAAAAAAATAATGAAAGCTACATTATTTTAGCTCAGAAGAGCAAAGTGAATCTTGCAAAGACAACACTTTTAAACTTTAAAACAGTTAAGAAAAGATGAATCACATGTTTTTCCCCAGATGTGATTTTTTTTCCCCTAGTGATTCAGAATCTGTAAATGTAATAAATATTGACTTACTAGGCTTCCAACAGATGGAATGAAACATGGAGTAAAAAAAAAGCAATACATTTGTGCTTTAGGCATGAAATGAGTGAGAGATTAAGCTGAGGCGTCCCTGGATTATTAAGAGGAAACAAAGTGGATAATATTAATGTTTATGCACAACTGCATGCCATTTTCAGCAAATAAATACAGCAAATTCAAAAAGAAAGAAAGGAAAGGACCTGATCATTCTCTCCCCCCCCCCGTGATAATTCCTTTTCCTTTAATTTTCAATTTTTAAAAAACATTAATGAAAAATGATAATAAAAAAGTTTCTATTCTTTAAGTTTTCCAACCACCCCCTTCAACTAAACACTGAGTGAACATTTGTCTCAAAAGAGAATTATGATCCGGCAAATCTAATAATGCAAAGAAAGAACACTAATACAGCAAAATACTGACTTACTTAAATTCCCTAGTACTTATTTAAACACCTCCACCAGAAGATGGGATTTTTGAAACTTGGACTCCAAATTTCCCTGTAGGCAAAAGGTGCAATGCTATGAAAATACAAATTGTAGAACTGTTTGATAACTGTAATATGATAATTGTCAAACTGACACACAAATGCCTTTTCCTCCATTAAAAAATCTTTGGAAATAACTTTTAGCTGAAGTGTGGACCAAAATGGCAAGTTTTCTTTGAAAGCAGTAGATGAAATCATATATTTTAAGAATGTGAAAATCCATTTATCAATATTCTGGTTTTGGTTGCTACTTTTTGTAGCAATGGTATAAAGTACTCTAGGACCAGTGGAAAGAAGGGAAACTCAAAGAACTAAAGTCTTACATGTCAGGTTTTCCAAACCATCATCACTGCAAGAAAATCATTTGTCCATTTGTCAAAATTTACAGCCATCCCAGACACAGGAAATTTCGCCCAAGTTTGTGCCTTCACACGGTGCTAATCTCACTCCCCGAGCTGTAAACATGATGGCCGAAGTGACAGCCTGGCTACAAATCCGTCTGGCAGCTTCATTAGACATCTCTCGCCTGACTGATTAAACTTCATTTAAGACCCACTTTTATTTTTTCAAGCCTTTTGTTTAAATTAAAAGGTCGTGTTTTCAAGCAAATGATCCGCTGCTCCCTTCAGTCCAGGACCGTAATACAGTTACATTATTACTAGTGTTACCCAAAGCAGTGTGAGTCAGATGTCCCAGCACACCAGCCAGGGGCTGCTTCCCCTGGGGACAGCCAGGACGCTGGGGAGGAGGACTGTTTATTTATTTGCAGTAGAACCGAATGAGGGGCCCTGGCTGGGGGACATTCAAGTTGTTGTTTAATAACAAAACCCTAATGGCCTCCTAATGGGAAAATTTGGTTCCATGTTTAGGACACATCTGCAATTTTGACATTCATCCATTAAAATTTTAGCGGTGGCTTTTTCTTTGAGCAAAGTGGACACCATTTCATAAACCTCGATATTTTATCACTGTCCATGTTTTAAAAAGAGCCATAAAGTCAACTTCCTCAGAAGCTGGATTATTGCATACAGAAAATGTAATGGAAACACGTGCCACACTTTAAATCACATTTGCTCTTTTTTTTTTTTTTGCTGTAATGTATCAAGAGGTTCATGTTATGTACAAAGCAGAGAAGCCGGTCCAGGCTTATTAGCCTCGATTGCGACATTCAAGCCAAACAAGGAAATGCAGGAAACTTCACTTACTCTTTCCTACGGTCTTTTTGTTGGTGTGCATGGCAAATACTTAAGACCCATCTGAGAGATAAACCATTCCTGAGCTGTTTTAACTTCCTGGGCAACCACTGGAGGCTGTTACCCATACATTTCACAGCAGGCACAAGAGGAAGAATCTAAAAACTGATGACTGTGGTTGTGAGGAAATCTCTGCCTAAATACAACAGAGGGAGAAACTGTTTGCAGCCTTGTTTTTGCCTTTGTTTCCCATGGTTTGCATTGTTTATGATGTCTGCCTTTGTTTCATAATGTATTTACCATGCCTCAGTGTGAGACCAATTCCTTTGTCATAAAGTTGATGAAACAAGTGAGGTCAGGATGCATCTGCACAGGTAGTGGGATTGATCTTGGAAGCTAAAGTCTTATTTCTTTGTGTTGATGTTTTTCATTTGTTAGTTAGAAAATTTTGAGCTTTTATCTATTATTAAATTCTATGCAAAATTGATTTTTGGATTAGACGTAGTCTTCTTTTTTTACATTTTCAATTATAATTAAATCCTCCATAATCATCAAGGGTTGAGTAGAACTGGTGTTGGCAAACTCCTACTGAGCATCAGTAACTCAGTGTGAACAAGGTTAGTGAACCATATTAAAGGAATAGTATTGCCTTTTCATTTTCATTTCAATGAGATCCAACTTAAAATAAATAAATTTGCATACTGATACTGCAAATAAAATCCAAAAATTAGACGTACAAAAAGTCACACAGGCATATTTTTACATACTTGGATTGTAAAGAATTTCCAGTTCTTCGAGAACATTGCTAGGCTCTCTGCACCACAAAGCCCAAGTTCTTGAAACGAATTCATGCAAGCCTATTTGTGGGAGACTTTGCTCCCGTTGATGTGTGGGGAGGTTACACAAGGGCACTGATGAAAAAAGAGAATCGAGATTTTAAACTTTAATTAGTGACTTTTCCAATTTTCATTTCGCTAATCTTCTGATGCAGCAAAGCAAAGCAAAACAAAACAAAACAAAAAAACCTGCTAATAGAAAATGAAATCAAGTAGAGTTATCAAGTCATTACTTAACCCTAATAATAGAAATAAGTTTAAATACCCTATTTTTAAAATAATTCTGTCAACTACAATTTAAATTAATAATGAAAATATATCTTTTGAAAGGTATAGTATTTCAAAATATATTTGCCTAATTGAAAATTTCATTAATTAAAAAATTAAAGTTTATCATAAAGCTCTTTAAAAAAAAAAATCTCCATAGAAAGTATTTTAACACATACACTAACTTAGGATCACTTGAAGTGTTACACGAGTATGTCCCTATTAGTTCTAAGCAGCATAAAGGAAACCTTAAGATTGATTTAAATTGCTTAAATAAGGAAATATATAAGTTGCCCCTCTACCTAGTAAATATTTAGCAAATGTTGATTGTTGTTATTTAGTAATTAGAGTCATTTTTAGATAAATATCTAACTACAAATAAACAAAGTAATTAATATTCTACAACTTCTATTCTTAATCCTAGACTTTAATAAAATAAGCCAGTCATTACTTATGGAAAACAAACAAACGAATAAATGAAAGCAAATTGTTTCAAAATGTTCTCATATATCAAAACCTTCTTAAAATTAAGTTTATATCAACAATTTCAGGTGCAAAAATTTCCCTAAAAGGAGCGTCAAATTGGCAGGAAGAAGGGGAGACATTTTTCTAGCCTTTCCTATGATGTCTTTACTCTGAAAAAAAGAATCTATTTTTCCATTTGAAAATCTCTAACAAATGAGTGGCATCCACATAACTAAAAGTTTGTTCCATTCATTAATCATGTAAGCTCTAAATATGTGTTTTTGAAAAAAGTGTATTAATATTGATGGGCATATTTGGCAAAGCAATATCAGCCATACAAAAGCCATTTTAAACAGCTTCTTTAATAAGGTAGGAGATGAAAAATACCAGCGTGCAATAGTATGTGTTTAATTAGGAGGTATACTGTTTTTAGGAACATTCTAATGAATAATAAATGATGTTTTACTTCCTGTGTCTGAGACACAAAGCCAAATAATCAAGAATCAAAGCAACTCAAAGTATTAAGTAACAATCAGTAAACTTGGGCAAGATTCTTTTTCCCTCTCAAGTTTAATTGGCTCATTGTTCCCAGGAACTATAAACCATGGGGTTGGTGGCAGTGCTGAAGTTTACTTCTATAAAGGAAGATTAACATATTCTGGAACTTTACACTAATCCTTGTTTTGAGTTAACTCAAGCAGATTGGATTAGTAATTCTTACCTACCACCCACTAGAAGGGACCCCAGCTTCTTTTCTTTGACAACCAGTGGTATTGTACACCTTCTGTGCATTATCTCCCCCTGAAAACATTCTCGGGGAAGAAATTGTGTTAAGGGGAACAGAAACTGTTTTATACGAGGGGGACAAGAACAAGACCTCTCAAAGCGGAACCCGGTAGTTTTGTCTATTATCAGCTTGGTGCACGTTTGGTTAATTCAGGCAGTGGTCGGGTATGCTGAGAAGTTCATTAAACATTTCCTCATCAGTGAATTGGCTTTTCTCTTCTCCCCATTTGGGGAGGGCTGCTACCGAAAGGCAAAAGAAAAGCCTTCTCCTTTACAACCTTCCTAGAACGGTTTCTAGCTTCTTTTTCTCTTTCTCTCCTTACAGTCCTTCAACTCTCACATATGAACCAGAAGGAAACTGAACGATTCTCTAGGGAAATGATTACTTAGCACCCTGTTCTTATTAGTTCAATTGCCTTATATTCCTATTGCTATGGAGTTGTTATGGAAAGAATATCAAAAATACCAAGTGCTGCCAAACCCTACGGGAAAGATGGCCCTTGGCCTGCAGATTCAGATGCCATAAGCCTGCGTTTGTGACCATGTGTCTGAAGAATGTGGATTTTTGTCTTTATCAATAAAGGCCTCAAAATCCCTTTTTCTCCCGATCTTTAACTTTCTGAAAGTCTTAAACAGTGACCACAACTATTCGTGATCCACTTCTTTTCTATCAAGAATGAAACCATGGGAACCCACTGCTATCCTCATTTTCTTGTTAGCTTTTGCTACAGAGCAGCCAGATGGCCCTTTTGTAATGTTGGGGCATAATTAATAACTGGTTTTACTATTAAAAATTATTAGAAACAGGTAAAACTTTCCATGTTTTGTTCTGGAAGTGAAAAGTCTAAATATCAACTCATTCTTTACTACAAATAATCTCTATAATGTAAATTGAAGCAGAATTGTCAATAAATTGATTTTGAAAATTAATCTGGTTTTTAAAATTACCTAATTTCTTTAAATGAATTCTAGGCAAATGAAAACAACTGTATCTACTAATCATTATATAGAGAATAATGATCTATGATTTTGAGGAATTTGGAAGGAACAAAGGGAGATATAGTTACTTAGCATCTACTTAGCCCCAGGCACTCGGCCAAGCAATTTATATACAGTCCCATGTGAGATAGACATTAGTTTTCCAGTTGCACAGATGAGAATCTGAGAAGGTAGACAATGTGCCCAGAGCAGTAAATGGGTCAATCTGAACACACTCTTGCCACACAGCAGAAGACATTGACTGAAGAAATGAGAGGCGGGCCTGAGAGATGAACTTTGAACAAGGCCGTCACCTAGAAGGGCAGGTCCAGGTAGGACTCAGAAACAATCTTAGCAGCCAGGTTACCTACGGTGACTAATACCTAGAAATGTCATAAAGGGATCTCCAATTGTGGAGGTGAGGGCTTTAGGAAAGACCATCACCTGCTTCTAAATGATCCTTCCTTTCCCTTCCCTTCCCTTCCCTTCCCTTCCCTTCCCTTCCCTTCCCTTCCCTTCCCTTCCCTTCCCTTCCCTTCCCTTCCCTTCCCTTCCCTTCCCTTCCCTTCCCTTCCCTTCCCTTCCCTTCCCTTCCCTTCCCTTCCCTTCCCTTCCCTTCCCTTCCCTTCCCACACTGTTCGGTGTTGTCCTAGAAACCAGCCCAGCCATCCTCCTGGCCCTTAAAGGACTATCACTGAGCCGCCGGAGCCCAAGACACAGACTCCCTCCCCTCAACTCTGTTTGCCTCTTAAAAGTGCCTCAGTCCCACTCTCCCTAGCTCTAATATCCTAGTCCCATGATGCCCACCTCCATCACTCCCTCTCTTCAGCCCCTCTGTGATCGTCTACCATGATGATAAAGTGTACACACACACACCAGCCAAACTCCTGAGCTTTCCTTAGAGAATTGCCTTCCAAAGCAACCCTGGGCGGGACATATAAGTTTCTGTGAAACAAAAAAAGGGAATTCTGATCTTTCCTCACATCACGTGCAGTGATAGGAGCAGGAGAAAGCATTTATGGTGTTGGCCAGGAATGGCAAATAGGTTTCTGTCATGTGTCATCCCCAGCAAGTGGCGATGCCCATGGAAGCATAAGAGATATTCAGCCTTTGACACACTCAGCTGCCCGTAGGGCCACAACTGACACCATAAGGAGGGAGCGCTGGATTATAATAGTTTGACTGGCAAAGACAGCCTGTGTTTCTGAGTGTATTTTCCAGGCTAAATTTCAAAACTTTAGCTTTTTTTCCCCTCCAAGATAAGCAATTTACTTATTTTTTTATTTGTGCAAATTTATGGGGTACATGTGCAATTCTGGTAGATTATGTAGTGGTCAAGTCAGGACTTTTAGGGTGTCCACCACTCAAATAACCTACATGGTACCCATCAACTAATTTCTCATCTCCCAGGCCCCTCCCACCCCCTCAGCCCTTGAGTCTCCATTGTCTATCATGCCACTCTTTAAGTTCATGCATACACATTTTTTTAAGCAACCACTATGAATGAAATTGTATGGAAACATTACGGGAAACAGTATGGAGGTTTTTCAAAGAAAAAAAATAGAATTGTCATTTGATAGAACAATTCTACTATGGGGTACCTACCCAAAGGACAAGAAATAAATATATCAAAACGTTACTGCACTTGTATATTTGTCACAGCACTATTCATAATAGCAAAGATATGAAATCAACCTATGTATTCATCAATGAACAAATGGATAAAGAAAATATGGTATATATACACAATAGAATACTATTCACCATAAAAAGAACGAAATCATGTCTTTTACAGCAACATGGATGGAGCTGGAGGTCATTATCTTAAGTGAAATAAACAAAAAGTCAAATATCACATGTTCTCACTCAAAGTGGATGCTAAAACTTCAGCGTTATTTAATAAACTTTGTCATTAGTATTGGTCCTTGCTTTTTCTGTTTTCCCAATATCCTTTGGAAATTAACATATAATAATTGTACATGTTAATGGGGTACATAGTGATGTTTTGATACATATGATGTATAGTGATCAGATCAGAATGATTAGCACAGCCATCAACTCAAACATTTATCATTTGTTTGTGTTGGGAACATTTAATATCCTCCCTCTAGCAATTTGAAACTATATAATGTATTATTATTAACTGTGGTTAATAATACATCTAGCTGTAATTACAGCTTATCTAGCTGTAATTTTGTATCGCTTCATAAATCTCTCCCTATCCCTGATTTCCCCTACCTTTCCCAGGCCAATATTCCGTTTGGTCCTTGTGCATGAAGATAATTATCTAACATTGTAGCCATTTTGTTTTCTTTTTACTGTCCTGTGAATGTTTAAGTCTACAGAATATTCCTTTAATATACATTGGATTGCTCCAACAGCTGCAAGTCCAAAAATGATTCAGAAGATTCTAACACTGTATGTGAAGAAGTTTTGAAGTTACCACTAGTTTTGCTTACATTTGGTTTTTATTTATATACAAAAGTAACATATTTTAGAAATTGGTATTTTTATGTCTAAAAGAACACTTTCACTTTCAGTAAATATAAATTTTGTAATAATACATCTTAGCACAAATAAAGTGAGTGATGTCTACAAAACTATATCCATTTTCTATTCACTAGGACAGGACTATAGACAAGTCCCAATTCTAAGCTGATAGAAGTATTGTTTTATGTCATTATGATACTATTTATGATCTTCATTTTAAATCCACACATGAGATCATGGGTAGGGAGTCAGCAGAGCTTCCCCAGGTTAGTGTGGTGGAAAGCACAGTGGCCTGATGGGACCTCAGGATTCTCATTCCAAGTTTTACTCTAGCTGGAAACCTCAGAGGATTCACTTAACTTCTCTGGGCTTCATCTAACCTTATCTTTAATAGAAATTGAGTAATCACTCACATCTCTTCTGGTTGTGAAATTTTTAAAGCTGACAATGTAATATACGCACTATAAAAACCTAGTGTTCTTATCATAGAAATACATTGACTATTTTAGAATTTTGCAAGTATGATAACTGTATCACAAAGAAAATTTAATAATTCATATTACTTAAAAGACACTAAAAGAGCAGTGTGTTAAATCCAACAACATGCACAGAGTTTCCTACCTTCATCAAAATATCGCACAATATCAGGTTAAGTATTTATTCAAATTTTTCTTTTAATCTGTCCATGCTAAACGCACTGAAATAGCCAGTGTCAGTGCTAATGAGTTTAGCATTATTGGGCTACATCAGGAAACACCTGACTCTAGGTTATTTGTTCTGCAGGTTGACTCTGTGTGGAAAAGGAATCAGGCAATTTCTTAATTTCTTCTCATACAAGCAAGAGAATGAAATTGTCACGAAGTAAGCGGATATCTCAAAGACATCCCAGTGTACAAATAAAAAACAGCTAGGCATTTAAAATTACATGATAATGGAAGCTGGAGTTTCTGTTAGAGCACAATGCAGACCAAGAATTCAAGTTTATACAAGTCTCCCAACCCCAAAAAAGAAGAAAATACGTGATAGACCTGTGGTAACCGAATAATAGCAGCAGTTATAATGAGGCTGGGTGTCACCTTCTGTGTGAAATATCAAGGCAACCATTCTTCATTTTGTTCTAGTTGTCTTCTTATTCATTTATTTTCAGCACATCTGCAGAGAAACCACCGTCTGGCATTGGTGCTTCTGATCTCTGTGTAACATGTAAATAGTAAGAAGCAAAAAAAAGGAAAAAACCAAAAACCTTTGTTGAACTCCATAAATCCAGTATTTGCTAAATGTCTAACAGAGCCTCCTTAGCAGTTTCTTTTTTGATGAGGAAATGGACACAATTAAAGGGTGAGTTATCCAGGATCACAAAAGGAATCAGTGCCTAAAATTAGAACAAATCTCAGATTCCTGAGCCATTGATTAAATGCAAAATTGAGCTCTCATTTCAACAATGACTACATCAGGACTTCCACTAGAGCAAAATTATTTGGCATTAACATAAGGAAAATTTTCCTACTACGAATATGTAAGACAGTAGAGTATACTGAGGAGGGAGAATATGCAAACTCTGCCTTTTCAAAAAAGAAGTAACAGCCAATGTGTCCCTTCCATATAACCATTCCTGACTCGGTACCCTTTTAACCATTTGAGACATGGAAATATTTTACTCTTACCCATCTCTCTGCTTCTTTCTAGTTTCCTTCAATAACTCATATGTCCTTTTATTGTTCTGCCATTCTCTTGTGTCCCAAACTACTTTATTTATATTACTTCTAAATGCTATGCCCTATGCTGAACATTATACTCCAAGAGTGGTCTGACCAGGAAAGGATAATACAGTTCCAGTTGACTCCCTTTTCCTCTTTACTAAAGTATTAATGTAACCTGTACTCCCTTTAGCTTGTTCATTTTTTGGTAAACTTTTGTCTCATTTTGATATCAGTCCAAATACCTGGAGCACTCATGTGCTATTATGTCACAATTTCTTCATCTCATACTTGATGTAGTTTTTTGGACCCACGAGCAAGACTTTACATTCTTGTTGTTAAATTCCTTCTTGATAGATTTGGTCCACTGAGAAATTTTCAGACTCTGATTCTGCCATCCAGCAGATAGGCTTTTCCCACAAGCTCCAGGCCATTTGCAAATGTGATTAGCATACCCTCTACATCATCATCCAAGTTATTGATAAAAATGGTGAGAGCAGACAAGAGGGCCTGGCAACACTGGTCTAAACCTCCCTCCAGGGAGACATCGTATGTTAGCTCCTGTATCAGTAAAGGTCCAACCAGCAAAACAGAAACCACCCTGAGCATTTAAAACAGAGAGAATTTAATAGAGGGGAGCCATTTCACAGATAACGGAAGATCTGAGAAGCCGACCAGAGAACAATAAGGCAACCTATAAAGCAGCAGCAGCAGGAAGCCACTGTCACTCACAGGCTGGAGTAACCAAGGGGAAGGGTTAGTAGAACCTACCAGCAAAAGACGATGCCAATGAGGAGATGCTGCCACCCCAGGTATGCTGGCCTTCCCCAGCTGGAAGCCAGTTGATGCAGGAGCTTGGGAAAAACAGCCAGCTTAGGTCAACCCCTGTGGTAGAGAGCAGAGGAGCATAAAGACAATGAGTAGATTTGCATTCACCCATGCCTAAGACGGCTGTAGCCCTTTTGAGTAGGGTTGTTTAATCAGTTACTAATAGATTATTCTTGAATACAAGAGGATTTCTCCATCTTGCTCACAAGAAAATTAGAAAAGAACTGAAGTGTCCTGGTAAATTCCACATCTATAGTATTGACCTATGTGACTTATCCTAGTGGGTTGGTAGTCCCATTAAATGAAGAAATAAGACTGCTCCATCCTAAGTAAGTCCTAGTGATCCTTTGCTTTCTCACCTACAACTTCACAAATTATTAGTCTAGCAGGCAAACCACAGCCTATGGGGCAAATCTGACCCATCCTCTGTGAAGTTTATTGAACACAGCCATGCTCACTCACATATACTTCGTCTATGGCTGCTTTCACATGATAAAGGCAGGGTTGAATCATTGTGACAGGGACTGTATGGCTTGCAAAGCCTAAAATATTTACTATCTGATGCTTTATAGAAAAAGCCAACCCCTGGATTATAATTTGCAGACTCCATTCACATCTTTCTTCTAAACAACCAAACATTTTCCATCTTTACTTTTTGTCCCTTCCCCCTTTTCCATTTTCTCCCTTACATGGTCAATAGTGGTTGTTATGGACTGAATGTATGTGGCCCCCTGAAATTCGTATGTTGAAATCCTAACCTCCAAGGTGATGGTATCAGGAGCTGAGGCCTTTGACAGGCGATCAGGTCATGAAGGTGGAACCCTCATGAACAAGATTCGTGCCTTTGTAAGAACAGACACAAGAGAGCTTGCATCTTCCCTCTCTGCTCTCCATCGTGTGAGGATATAACAAGAAGATAGCTGTCTGCTAGCCAGGAAGAGGGTTTTTATCAAGAACTCAACTATGCTGGCACCCTGATCTCAGGTGCCAGCCTCCACTACTGTGAGAAATAAACGCTTATTGTTTAAGCCACACATCCATGGCAATTCATTTTAGCAGCTTGAACTGACTAAGACAGTGTTTATCAACATCGCTGGTTCTTTCTCTCAGGGGGACCTTATAATGTCCCCACAAAGGCCTATAAGGGCCTATGAAAAGTGTCCCTCATTACTTCTCTGGCCTCATCTGCCATCCGCCCACCCTTGTCTGCTCCTATTAGATTCCATCTTGTGTGAGTTGGTCCATCGAGCTATTTGTAGGTTCTGATTCTCTTTCCTGCTAGCTCCTAGAACATACCTGGCACCCCCGACTGCAGGGCCTTTGCACCTGTTCCCTCTGCCCGGCCAGCTCTTGCTCCAGGCATCTGCGCATATGGCTGTCATACTCCTTCGCTGAAGCACCACTTCTCGGTAAGCCTTTTCCTGACTTTCCTACTCAAAATCACACTCACCATCCTCCTCCCTGTAGCATTCCCTCACCGCCTTCTCTGCTTTACTCTTCCCCAAAGTACTAGTTACCTTCTGACATAATTATTTGCTCATTGTCTGTTTTTTCCCCAATCCCCAACGTAAACTCTAGGAAGGCAGAAGTTTTGTCTTGCTTGTTCACTAATGTATCCCTAGCACCTAGAACTTGCATTCTAGGCAAATAATAGGCATGCAATAAATATTTTTAGAATGAATGAAGATCAAGACACTAACTCATTTCAAGCAACTGGTTCTTGCCATCTCTTCACCTAGCTCAGGTTCTCTTTAGAGTCATCTGCAAACAGGGAGACCAAGAAAAAAGTCATCCCTGCAATTGGATAAGCAAAGAGAGGACTTCAATATGGCAAGGAAAAAAAATGAATCATTAAAGTTCTATTAGAATTTACATACAAGTTAGTCACCAAGGAGTCTAAAGTCAACATTTTAAAACTGACATTAAAGAACCTTGAAAAAGTCATGTAGGGGGGACTCCAGGTAAAAACTCTATTTTTTAATTGCTATTTCAAGGACTTGTCCCTTCCTCTTCCCCATCCATGACTCTCCTTTAATAAAGTTGCTGTAGCTTAACCCTACATAAGTATCACGATTGTATCCGAAGACCTCTAAGAATTATGTTACAGTTCATTGGGCCATAGGAAGCCGCTCCAGCACCTAATTCAGAAATAATATTTATTCATATCTATTCCTTTTTTTATTTCTTGATCTATAAAGAGGTCTTGGACTGACAAAATTATAAAACCCCAAACTTTTCACAGAGAGTCTTATCATAGGTCTAATGAAAAAACATAGCTGGTATAAATAAAATGAGCAAACTATTTTTACTTCACAGTCAGCCAATATCATTGGCTTTAAGACTGTTTTATGATTAAGTTGACCTTTTAATATCTTAAAATATGCCTAACTCTACACTATTGCATTTTTGTGTGTGAAGTTTTTTACTGGACATTTTGAAGCTAAGCCTTTGGAACAGTTGAAATTTTTGTACACCCTTAAAGTTATCATTTTGTTTGCTTGCTTGTTTGTTTTAAATAAACGTTTACTTTCAGGATATCACTTCTTTATTCCAACACTTGCCTGTCCTCACTGTTGTTAAGTTTGTGGATCTTTCTCAGTTTTGAATTTTAAAATTATATCTCTTTTTGTATTACTTTATTAAAACATTGTACGAGTGTTCAGATAGTTAAAGCATTGCTTAAGATATGTAAGATAATGTCATTGTTATTCTAAAATTAAACATGAAAGTATTCTGCCAAAGAGTCTTTGTTCTGAGTCTCTGGGAAGATGAGAAGCCCACAAAAGTGAACTATTAAATGATCTAAGCTATTTCCAACCGTTCTTTAGTTTCTAACTACAGTGCTTATGATTTATTTTAAAATATTTGTATAGTTAATAACAACATAATTAAAAGAAAGATTTAATTGTACTCCCAGCACTAACCTAAAACTGTTTCAAATGACCTTCATTTTCTTATTTCACAACAGCCTTTTGTTCTCGGTTTTTCCATCTGTTTGCTAAGCATTTTTCAATGGAGGTCTCAATTAGAAGAAAAAAAGAGAGTGGGGGACAATCATTTAATTCAAAAATTAATTTGGAGATCAGGCAACTGACTTAGGCTCATGCCAACAACTTAAGGCTTTTCAGCTCTGGCCACATGATCCAAAGGAACTGAGCAACAACTGTCTAGCTGCTTTAATCCTCCTTAATTTGAGTGCAAAGAAACTCACATGTGTTTCTAAGAACATTGTTGGAGTACAAGAAGTCCATTTCTGGGGACACCACCTAATGCCCTTGTTTTGCTGATCTCACTGTATTCTAAATTAATTTTTAAACCATACTCAAGCAGAGAGTGGGGTGGGTTGGGGAGGGGGAAATAGCTAAAGGCAAGGCTGTGTCTCATGTTGGTGAAACAACTACAGAGGGGTCTTCAAAGACTTTCTTCATACCATGATATGAGTTTATGTTGTGATAAAGCTGGGCTCAGTCATGAGAAAGACGAAGGCACACACTGCTCCCCCAGCTCATCTCGGAGAAGCTGGTGAAAGGCACCGGGGAGTACAGCCTGGCAGGCTGCTTCTCTTCCTTTGTTTGGAGCCCTCTAGGTTCACTGGTCTTTAGAGGAACTTAATTAAAATCCATGGACAATTTTCCAGGAAGTAGATTAAACCCTTGTGGTAAATGCGTTCTGTTAGGAGACTTTAATTCTCCCCTGCCATGTTTCACTTGGGAGGGGAATAAGCCTAAAGACTAAAAAACTGGTGGTTTTGCTATGAATTTTAAGTCTGAAGAGTTGTTGGGCAACTAAGTGCTCAAAACTTTTTAGCTGGGATTTACTCATCAACATGGAAAATCAGGAAACCAGAGAGGGCTGGACTTGGGCAAAATTGCAGAGTAGAAGGTGTTTGTCTCCCATGCAATCTGTTTCTGCTTTCTGTAGCCTTCTTCCCCCTTGGTTCCAACCTCCAGCTCTTCAGAGGACCTCCCTCCCTAATGCAAACATTCTTCCTCCTCCTTCACCTGCACACAGCCAAACTTACTCTCGAGGAAGAGATGCATCAAAGCAATCGAACAAAGGAATAAACAATAACTACTATTTACTGACCTCTTGCTTCCTGCCAATCATTGGTCCAGGTGCTTTCCATGTGCTGTCATTTAATTCTCGCAGCAAGCTTATAAGGTAGGTGTTACTCTCATCCACATGTTACAGACGAGGCTAAGGACTTGTTGAAATCCACACAGGGATTCCAAACCAGGAATTCTCATCACAAAGCTTATTCTTCCAATCATGCAACTCTACAATCATTCTACCTTGGTGTATGGGTACCAGATGACTGGTAACACTTGATGGATTGCTTCTCCCAGAGCGCCTACATTTGATTAGGAGACATAGCCTTAAGCAAAAGAGTAAGGCTGTAATTGTGTGTGTTTCTAATCAGTGGAGCCTTCCTGAGGCCCATGAAACTGGTCCTAGAAGAAGTGGCCTATTCTGGCCTTCATGTGCACTAGTGAGACAATTTGGAGATGGAGTTAAATAATATTCATAAACCTATAACGGTGGGGTGGTAAGGAGAGTAAAGATATTCAGGGAATCACAGCCCTTTTGGTTACACAAATCTTTGAAGTCATCTAATCCAACTTCCTATCCAAACAGGAACTCTCTGTCTGAATCCTTGAAAGATAGTCTCTAAGCCTCTTACTTCCAATGCCAGAGAGCTCGTTGTGCACCTCAGCTGACTGACCTTCGCTAATTGTTAAAATGTTCTTTTTTTTTTTTCATTTATTTTTAATTTTTTTTAAGGCTGGTCAAGTGAGGCAGTGAAAATGTTCTTATTCATACTGAAGGCAAACCTGCCTTCCCTGCTAGCGTGTGGGTTTAGGCAAGTCCAGTTTGCATGTGGGTTAAGGCAAGTACATAGGAGCTGCTCTCTCCTCTCTCCTCAGAACTTCCCAGGTAAAATGACATCCTCAAAGGCACTGTCATGAGCAGAGGGGACACCAATGGGTTCAGGATTTGAAACCCCAAGAGGCCAGCTCCTTTAGCAGTAGCTCTGAGGATGAAACAGTTAAATTCTATCATATCATTTTCAACAGCACTTACATAGCTAGGGAGCCTAACTTTGGGGACTAGTCTTTCAATCTCCCCAAACCATCTGATATCCAATCTTTCCTTATTCCTCAGTCCACACTCCAAATTCTCTGACCTGAATACTATCTTTCTCCCTTATGCATCCCCTAATCCTGGCTTCTAACGATGACTCACAAAGACAAAACAAAGTGGGGTGCATGCATCAAGTGCTGGGCTGTGTACATTTTGATTTCACGGACCCAAACTATTTGAAGCTTTCAATATGTGATTATTTTCAGAACTCATGGCTGTATTTTTTTTTTTAAATGTTAGCCACTTTGATTTTTAAAAAAGCAAGCACTCTGGGAGGCCAGGGCAGGAGGATTGCTAGAGGTCAGGAGTTTGAGGTTGCTGTGAGCTATGATGAAGCCATTGCACCCTAGCTGGTGCAACAGAGCAAGACTCTGTCTCAAAAAAAAAAAGGAAAAAAGAAAAAAACAGCAAATCAATAAGAAACTGCCTTAAGATTTGAATAAAAAAAAAAAAAGAAAAATAACATTCTGTGAATGAGTTATCTGCCCCAAAAAAGCAGGTCTAGTGTGCTTCAGGTTTGATGGGCTGATTTCTGGAATCTAGGCATCTTTATTGAATTTTATGGACTGTCCTTATGAAAGGCTGAGAGGACAGCAAGAGGGACTCACTTCTTGACCTCCAAGTTCAGACCCAGAGGTTCACTCAGCCCGGAAGGTAGCCCTGGCACTGGGCCAGATGTTCAGCCTGATGTACAATATAAACTCAGCTGATGAAGAAGCGCCACTGAAGTAATTAAAACAGGATAGGAGAAGAGACAGGAAGGGCTGGATTCCCTCCAGGGTTGATGACAGCCAAGTTCTGGGCTGTTGCCTGGAATGGCTATCCCAAGGAAAAATTGGTGAAAAGTTCCAATGTTTTGTGAATATATTTTGGGCATACTGAAGAGAGATTAAATCAGAAGGCTTCAAGTATGCTTTATTATTGTTAAATATTTTGAATCTTCTTGATATTTAACCCATTTCTTAATGATTGAATATCAGAGGTAATTAGTGCATAGATCTTAAGTTATTCAGGTTAAGGATCATAGTGTGTTAGAGAAAGCAATGACTAGGAGCCAGAAGCCAGTTTTCCAGTTCCAACTCCAATGCAATTAGCTATGACCTTGAGCAAGTCACTTAAACCTGTGAACGTCTATGAGAGAAGAACTACAGGACTTCCTAGATTTCTTCCAGTTTGCTTTTTCTGTGCCACGCAACAGCTTACACCAAAAGATCTATCTATCAACTATCTATTCATAGATCTATATCCATATATATCTGTCTATCTGTAAAGTGGTCAATAGTCTCAGTTTCCCTGTGTTTCCAGGTTCATCCAGTAGAGGACTTTAAGACTAAAAGAGCCATGTTGGAGAGAAGACAAAAATGTGTGAATGACCAACTGAATGGTAACTGAATGGTGGCTCTTAAAAAAACTGAAGAATCTGGAAGAGAGGATTAAATTGTGGTGTTGAGACAAACTGAAATAGGGGAGGGGCTATGCTTAATTAGGGCAGTGCCTAGCACAACTTGGTACCCAGAAGGTACCCAATAAAAATTACTAAATGAATGAAACTAAACTAAAGACTTTCAGATAATAGAAGATGCTCCAGTGTAGGGTTAAGTTGCAGGGGTGGGGTGGGGGACAATTCTATAGTTCAAATCTATCCAATGACTCTAGAAATATAGGATCAGATAACCATAAAGGACATTTTAATATTCACACTATGGGGTCTATGAGTGTTTTGGACCTGGCTCATTTAAATCAGAAAAGTGGGGAAAAGCAAGAATGCAGACAGATGATTCCACAAATAGTTCCAGATCTGCCTTATGGAGATCTCCTGCACAGGGAGTGTGGCTAGAATGAAAGGTGGTCCAGCTGCAGAGGCAAGCTCTGGGAGAGTGAGCAGTCACCCTTGCTCTTTTCCCAGCACACATACTCTGGCTAGAGGGGGCATGCACTCTGTAGATGTCATCAGCAGGACCAAACCTGGGCACAGTGTCAAAGCAGCCAAAGTTTGCCTCCCACAGCGCAGCCTCCTCTTTCTGCCATCTCTCCCCGAATCAGACTTGTTGCTGGCAACCCTTCAATGCAGAGATCTGCTGTGGGAGCTCTGGGGAGTTATCCTTAGAGTTATTTTTAAAGATGAGCATTAGGACAAGGATACATTCAACTAGTCCTACGTAACTATGTATCATGATGGTGGATGCACACTTATCCCTCCCCACACTCGCAATGGTCAAAATACATTGAGAACAAATGGTTTGGCTTCCCATTCTCTACACTTTTGATCCTGGAAAATGGGAGGACTTCCATAGCTCTCTTGGCATGGAATGTGGTTAACTCCACTTGTGAATAGAGACACCAAATCTGCTGCAAACTTTAGTTCAATTAGCACCTGGGTTACAAATTCCCTACCTCTATACGCTTTTCTATTTGAGCAGTATTTTTCTACTCTGTAACCAAGCTTCTTAAGCCGGTTATTGGCCACTGTGCAAGGTAACTGCAGGACAACAACGAGTTAAGGTGTTAACATCCAAATGCATTCCAGCAATCCAAGAACATCATGTCCTCCTGATTGCTAAGAAACAAAAGCAAAATTCCTACAAATATCCGAATCTCCCGAATAAAAAAGCAAGATTGAGGAGGAAGACCAGACTGGAAAACAAAAGAGAGAAGGAACCTCCAGGGGGAGGTGGCAGATGGTCCACCAGGTGGACTTTGACAGTCCACAGAACTGGCCAAACTGACTGGTGGACCAGGCAATTTTTAGCAATGATTGCAGTGTGAGCCAGAGTGCACCAGCCATATGGCACGTTGCCAGTCATCACTCCTAGTGACATTCCAACCAGATAAGCAATACGTTCATTGCTGGAAGGGGCTTGAGGGGCACCAGGGAGGAAGTTCAGAGCAGGCAGGCAAGTGGGATGGAATAGAGCACACTCACAACCCAAATCTAACAGGTTCCAACATGTCTGAACAGGTAACTGGTAAGGTAGCTTAACCTTTGGTCTCTGCACACCCGGGAACACTGCCCTGAGAAAGATTTGATTTACTCCAAGAAGTAATTAAATCTGGTGGCACAGTGCTAATCAGGAGAGCATTGAGCACTCGGAGATATGCACTGGAAAATTCTTTCTCTCCTCTTTGTAAATGCCCAAACCCTGGGCACCTTATTATTCAAGTTTCTAATTAAAAAGGAACAGGAACAGTTCAATAACCTGGAGCAATCCATCAAGCTCACAGCCTAATAAAAGAATGCAGGGGCGCAAAGAGACTCTCCCCTCTACTAGGTACTGTAAGGCTCCACTGCGAGAAAGCAAGGAGTTCCTTGGTGCTTTACCTCTCTGCTGACTTAACTGTCATATTGCATAGTTGCTGCTAAACTGCACGAAAGGTATTTCTAATCTCATGACGGTGACTGGAAGGGGTTGAAGGACACAAATTAAGTCTCAGAGCAGTACAGCCGAGCAAGAATGGAAGGTCAGTCAGTTGACTCTTCCCACAATTCCCCGAACAAGGCAATTATTCATGAAGGAAATTTCAAATTATTTTCATTAGACTTGTGTTTTACCAATCTAACCAAAGTGATTAATTAGGGATTAAAATATTTACTCTGCACATGCTGCCTTGGCTCAGCACTAGCATATTTAAGCATTGTGCTAAAAGGGTCAGCTGTTTCCAGTATTGTTTGGAATTCATTTCCTATTTTCCATGTAAAAGGGCACTGACATGCATGTCTATACCATACTTAGGGTCTCTCCAGGCACCAAACTGGAGGAGCAGGAAGAAGCTCCAGAGTGTCCACCCTTTGACCCTAAATTTCTTCCTTGTTAGAACCACTTTGTGTCAATGGTCATAGATTTTCTGTATCCACATCTTTCTAACAAAGTATCCAGGATGCCTGGGGGCAAATCGTAACAGCCCTAATCAATGACACATCTCAGAGCATGGCATACAGTCAGAGACGCCATGGCACATGTGTGGGAAAGACACTACAAGAATAGGAGGATTTTCTGAGATTTTAGGGGGATTTTCAGCACTATGGGATTCCTTAGAACATGTCATAAGAACTATTTCCAGTGTTGAGTCAGTGGCAGCAGGACTGGTTATTCAAACAGAATACCCAAGCCTCACTGGGTGCGCAGCGGGACCGAAGCATTTATCTGGGTTTGAATTTACTGCTTCTTCAGTGAGACTTCAAATGGGGCACCAGCACTGGAGATATGCCTTGTTTATTCACAAGTTTCCAATCTTTTAAGAGATTGCTAAGAAACTGCCTGGCAAGGAGGTAGGAGAATGCTTCCTTATATTGCTACTGGACTCTGTCACTGAAGGGATGCCACCCATGGGGGTTCCATGACTGCAACTTTGAAAGTTTGCAAAGGGATGTTAAGAGACAGAGATGGTGCTTAGGCATTTTTCATTTTGCTTCCTGCCAACAATGCTAATTACATTTCTTCAACTGTTTTCCCAAGCCTTTAGAGATAGAGAAAAAGATTATATATCTATAATTATATATATGCTGTAGGAATAAACCAATTAATTGTTCTGGAAACAGAGATGGTGAATAGAGAGTGGTAAATATGGACAGGGTAAATAAAGCCACAATTCTTATAGGATACAGTTGAAGAGGAGAATAGTAAGGGCAAGACTTTACCTGCAGGGACAGGTAGAGTGCAGAATGAGATAGGGGATGCTCTCCCTTTAGAAGACAGAATCATGTATGAGGAAAACTATCAGGGTAGGGCGCATGATGTCAAGATTGAAAAACACCCAGTGGAGAGGGATGGATCCATAGTAGCCCAGGCAGGAGAGAGGTCCTGGATTGGTCAGGAGAAGGTATTCATTGACAGGGAGAACAGTAGTTTCAGTGGAGTGTTGAGGCCATGAGCTAGGTTGGCTGGAGCTTAAGGAGACAGCTGGTGTAGAGATGTGGATATGGCAGCAGGTACAGCAGTGCAACTCTGTAGTTTATCTAGTAATAATAATAATGACAATGAAAATAATTTGTGGAATGCTTTCCACGAGCCAGGTTCTATGTAGGCACTATCTTACTTTCTTTAATTCTCACAACAATCCAAGGGCCATTGTATACACAATTATTAAGAGCCAGAACCAGGATTCAAACCCATGTCTGTCAGGAAGCAAAACTTAGGCTCTTAATGAGCACAAGATACAGTCTTAATAGAAGAGAAATGGGATGGGGAGGGAAAGAGAGGATGGGAGCACAGCTAGGTTGTGTTAGAGCAGTGATGAATTAAGGAATAAGACATGGAAAAATCAAGTGATATCTTCCACTCCAGAGCAACGGTGTGGTCTGGAAGAGTTTAGGGAACACTTAGGTTGGAAATCAGCAGGTCTGAATTCTAATTTTGACTCAGATCTTCAAGAGTCTTGTGAGTTTAGGAAAGCCACTCAACCTATGGGCCTTAGATCCCTCATGCATTCAACAAAAACAACACTGTGTACCTTACCCACTTTATAGGCTATACAGTAGGGATGAAATATAATAAATTAGTTAATTAAAATGGCTAAAAATTATGTGGCCAAATGATATGGACCAACACTTTGCTAAACACATGCGTTCTTTCATCTAGCTCTTATGATAACTCTGTGCCTAGAAACTATTATTACTATGAGATAAAAGAGAAAAAAGAAACATTCCATTAAGTTCAAAGAACCACAAGCATATAAGGTTTTATGATTATGGTTTTGTAGGAAGCAGTTGCATCCAGCTTAAAGAGGAGATGGTAAAAAAAAAAAAAAAAAAAAAATCTCTGAACCTTCCAGAAAAAGAAAAGCATAGAGGCTGAGGTAAGGCATGCATAGGTATGTAATTAGGAATCATGTGAAATAACTGAAGGCTCAGCTGCAGGGGCAATTTCATAGAGAAGCAATGTCGGTTACCTGAAATTATGAATAACAGAATTTGGGATAATCTTGGCTCTATTTCTGAGAGAGAATGTATCAGATATAAAACAAATTGATCTTGGCTAACAGCTTTGAAACATTATCTGCCCCTAGAAGTTGGACATGTTTCAGGGTATTTTAAATCTCAGGGAAGTTACACTTTCCTTTACCTTATATCTAACTTTATAGCCATTGCATCCTCACCAAGATGAAAAAGATGCATAACAGGATTTGCATTCCTTACCGGAATAGGACTGCTGCAAGCAAACAGTTCAGAACTTACTTGTTAGCAATATTATTAGAAGTCTCAATCGTTTTCCTCACAGGGCAAGATGCCCTGAGGGGAAAGAAGTCACCTGCCACTTTCTAATGTTATTTAATCTTTTTAGTCTGTCTGAGCTGTAAACTGTCAATCACAGTTAATGTTTAGTCACCTTGAATGCTGTTTAATCAGTAGAATGCTTAGTATATCTATAAATACCTGATGACACAGGAATTAAGTCTTTACAATAATTACCCCACTACATCATTTGACATCATTACTCACAGGCAAGGCCAAAACCATTTTTAATCTCTCATGGTTTTTCAGTAAGAAATGTTTCATTACTGCTACATAACTGGAATAATTATTTCACAGGGAGAAAACGGGCAAGTGAAATTTGCACATTGGGCTGTTTATAATGTCTGAATGGCACCGTCTGTCTTTAAATGCTGCTGATGACAAGATAATTACGATGATGTGAACTGATTGCCAAGTGTATGCAGCAAGACACAAGAGCAGCTCTGGGTCAAGATTTGATCGGTGATTAATGCTACGTGCACTGAGGTCCACATTAATGTATTTGACTTATGAAGGCCATTGAAAGAGGACATTTTTTTAAATGTCAGGAAAAAAGATTGTAGGTCATGCACCAATATGTTAAGTGTTTATGTCTTTGTGACTATGGATTGCTCCTTCCATTTTTCCTTTCTAACTTTTTCCTTCTTCTTTCACTCCTTTTTCTTTATTCTTTTTTCTGTATTTTCCAAAGAAAAATATAAATACCTTTTAAAAACACATTAAAATTATAACCCTTTGGTAATGTTACATAAAGTAAAGACACATTTGGTTTAACATACTGCTTTGTTAAATCCGGCAACAATAGCTTCAAGCGCCTGCTTGCCATGGTTCTTGGAATGCTGGTCAGAGGACCCCAATCTTGTACAAATGGCTCTGTCAGCGGACTATTGGGATGGGTTCAGTTTTGAAGGCCGTGAAAATGCTGTTTGGTAAAGTGCAGAGTATTTTCTTTTTAGAGTGTGGAGTGGTTTAAAAGGAGTGCGGCAAACTCATTAGTTCATTCATTCATTCATTCCACAAGCACTTCCTGAGCGCTGCTATGTGGCCAAGCCCTGCTCTACTTTCTGAACTACACCAGGGAGCAAAACAAACAAAACTCCCTGCCTGCACTGCACGAGCTAAAACGTAGGGAGGGAAGATAAAAGAAACGAGACAATTTAACCAAATAAACAGTGTGTGTGATGAGCTATCTGCTACGGAGGAAGAAGGGAGCGAGAAGCGAGAGTCTGCAGACGGCTTGCAATCGAAATGCGTGGTCCGGGAACCCTCCCTGATGAGGCAATATTTGAGCCCAGGAAGTGAGGGGACATCTGGGGAGGAAGAAACAGGAAGAAGCCCCAAGGTGGGACTGTGTGACGAGGGGCGGCAAGGAGGAGTCCCTAGGAGACTGGAGTGGCAGGAAGTGAGGTCAAAGAGGCAATAGGGCTGCTTGCTAGAGCCTTGTAAGCCCTCGCAAGAGCTCCTGAGTGTCTTCAGACAGGGAGGCAAAGCTATAAAAAGGTTGCAAGCAGAGGAATGGTATGATCTGATTTCCTTCTGAGTCATTTTGCTGACTGTGTTAAGGACAGGCTAGAAAGCCAAGGGCAGAAGCAGGGGCACCAGTAAGAGGCTATTGCAGTATTCCTGGAGGTTTGTTTTGTCTTGTTTTGTTTTGAGATAGGGTCTTTCTCTTTTGCCCAGGCTGGATTGCAGTGGCATTATCACAACTCACAGCAACCTCAAACTCCTGATCTCAAGCTATTCTTCTACATCAGCCTCCTAAGTAGCTGGCACTACAGGTGTGAGCCACCACACCTGGCTAATTTTTTAAATTTTTTTTAAGAGATGGGATCTTTCTGTGTTGATTAGGTTGGTCTCAAGCTTCTTTCCTCAAGCAATTTCCAGGTGCTGATGTCAGGCCCGCATCATGGTAAGAAGGGAAAAGATGTTGAATGTGTTGTGAAGGTAGAGCCAATAGGATATATTGACGGTTCAGGTGTAGGATTCAAAAATGGTTTTTAGCCTGAGCAACTGGAAGGATGAGGCTGACAAATATGTAAATTTTATTTACAGCCATGAGACTGGATGAGGTCACATGGGAAAGAGCACAGAAAGAGAAGAAACCCAAGGACTGAATCCCGGGCACTGAGCACTGGGGTCAGGGAGCTAAGGAGTAGATTAGTTGAGGTAATGCTACCTGCTGGAACAAACAAAGCCAAAAAGGAACAATGGTTCAAACTTAGTCCTTGTTTATTTCTGACTCCCATAATGCCCAAAATGGGTGTTCCTAATTGATGGGTGACTCTCCTTCCATTAGGTCATGGAAGATGGTAAATGGGGCAATTTTAGAGGCCACATCTAGAAGTGGTACCTGTGGCCCTTCTAAACTGCAAGGGAGATTCAGAAATGCAGGTTATCTAGGTGCCCATGAAAAGCAGGAGGCAGGTTTGGTAAACAGCTCTCCAGCCTCTGTCACAAGGAGGATCCAGCAAAAGGGAGTGAGAAGACTGGCTAATGAGGAGGTAGAAGAGTCAGTGGAGTGGGCTGCCCAGGAAGCAGACTGAAGAGACTTCATGGAGGAGGGAATGGACCACTGTGGCCAATGCAGCTGAAAAATCAACTAAGATGAGGGGTGAGAACTGACCATTTTAATTTATTAATAAGTGTCTTTGGTGACTCTAAGAAGGGCAAATTTGGTGGAGTGATGGGGCAATGACTTACTGGAATGAGTTTAAAAGAGAAATAAGGAACGGAAACTAGACAGAATGGGCATAGATAACCCTTTTCACAATCTGTTGAATGTAAATCAACAGATAGATTTGTCTGCTCGGAATTCACCCTGGGTAGTTCAAATGAAGAAACCTTAAGAAAAGTATTACTTATAAAGGTGTGGGCTGGGTTAAAGGATAATAAACAGATGGTAAGGTACTGACACTTGCTACAGTGGAAAGTTGCTACGATCTCTAAACTGAAGAGACAAGGAGAAGAAATAAGGTGACCAGAAAGCAATGAGAGAAAAGCAGTAGAAAAGGGTCACCCAGTGGGAGCTGTGGTCATAAAGAGAACCAGTTATTGTCTGAGATAGAGCATGAAAAGAAGCAGGGAGCCAGGAAGAACTGCCCCAAACCTTTACACCCACCCTCTGATCTTCAAAGAATTGGCCAAATCTAATCAGAAGTCTGTGCGCAAGGGAGCTCAGGAGATATGATGTTCCCATGGCACAAAACAATGCAGAAAAGAATGGAGAATGGATCAGCACATGGGGAGTGGAAGGACAGAAAATAACTAGCTCAGAGGGGTTGCTCCACTTGAATTTCAGAGTGAAAGGACATTGGTTGCATCTTACAAAGGACATATCTTTGGTTTGATTGAGTGCTCATGGAGCAGTTACCATATCTTCTCTCTTCTCTCTACTATCACATGACATGACGAAAATATGATTACTCAAAGTAGCACTAAACAGGTTCTGTAGGGGACACCATACTTGCAGAAATTAGTATGTTGTATTGGTCAGGGCTCTCCAGAGATAGAATCAATAGGAGATAGATAGATAGGAGGGGATTTGTTAGGGGGAGCTGGCTTACATGATGATAGGGGCTGAGAAGTCCCACCATAGGCTGCTTGGAAGAATTAGTAGCATGGCTTAGTTCAACTCCAAAGGCTTCAGAACCAGGGAAGTAGCTCTTCGTCTGAGGCAGAAGGTCTGAGAACTTGAGGGGTATTGGTGTAAGTCCTTGAGCCCAAAGCCAGAGAGTCTAGAGCGGGTGTCCTCAAACTATGGCCCGTGGGCCACATGTGGCCTGCTGAGGACATTTATCCTGCCTGCCAGGTGTTTTTGCCACCATTGCCTGTCCTGCTTAGCCGCCAACTCGTCCTGGGCCCACAGTGCGCATGTGTGGAATGTACGCCGCACTCCCCAACAGCCCTCCAATGGTCTGAGGGACAGTGAACTGGCCCCCTGTTTAAAAAGTTTGAGGACTCCTGGTCTAGAGTTTTGATGTCCAAGGGCAGGAGATACAGGGTATCCCAGCTCCAGGAGAGAGAGAATGAATTTGCCCTTCCTCTGCCTTTTCGTTCTGTCTGGGCTCCCAACCAGTTGGGTGGTGCCCTCCCTCATTGAGGGCAGATCTTTCCCACTCGGTCCACAGAATTGACTCACACCACAGTCTCCTCCAGAAGTGCCCTCACGGTCACACCTAGAAGTAATACTGTACCACTGTCTCAGTCCATTTTCTGTTGCTATAACAGAATACCACAGACTGGATAATTTATAAGTTTGCTCAGCTCACAATTCTTGAGACTAGAATGTCTAAGAGCATGGCACTGGCATCTGCTCAGCACCTGGTGAGGGCCTCCTTGCTGTGTCAAGCAAGACAGAAGGGCAGAAGGGCAAAGGGGACACACATATGAGAGAACTTGCTTTTATTAAAAAAAAAACCACTCCCACAATAACTAACCCACTCCCATGATAACAGCATTGATCCTTTCATGAGGGTGGGCTCCCCATGACCCAATCACTTCTTAAAGACCCCACTTCCTAATATCATCACAATGGCAATTAAATTTCAACATGAGTTTTGGCAGTGACATTCAAGCTATACCACCAGCTATCTAGGTATCCCTTAACCCAGTCAAATTGACACCTAAAATTAATCGTCATGCACACTATGTTTACCTAAAGTTGAAACAAATATTGTACTGACCATCCAAAAACTAATGATAGCAACCAGTCCACAATAAGGGGTATATAAGTCCTACAGTGTTCTAAGGCAGCAAATTGTGTGCATGGCTAAAAACAAGAGGGATTATTTAATATTCAAGGCTATTTGTATTTTACCAAGAAGGAAGTTAATTGTTACTGGTAATCCACATGCAAAGTATGTTTTTTGATTGTAAAGAAAGGTAATGATGTACAATTAAGTCACATGTGTATACAAGCAAACACACACACCATTTACAGAAGGGAATTAAAGAGGGATTCCAGAGTGTACCAAAATCAGCATAACTACTATGTGCTCCACCCCTGCCCCCAATTCCTCCCCTGATTTTTGTATAATATAAGCATTTCCAGGAATCATCTCTCTTTTGTGGAGGGGATAACAGCTTTACACAATATTCATGTTTTCAGTGTGCAGAGCACACTTGAGGTTTCTTTTATAACTTTCCTAATCATCTTCCACCCAATACAATTAGCATTATCTAAATTAGTTATCAGTTTACCAAATTGTCTCCTCCTTTTTAAAAAGTCATATTGCAAAATTATAGGTATAGCCATAGACAGAACCAATATTGTATGCTTGCAGACATTTGGAGAGAGATAATGTTCTTAATCCTAATTAGAATTCTTTCCCTTTCCTATATGAACTTCTCAGAATCAGGGGTGACCTTATTTTCATTTGGATAGAGGCATGGTAAATCAACTGACTTTCCTTTGTCTTATAGCACATCACCTCCTATTCAAATGTGTTTATTTAAGCTCTGGATCTTTTACTACCTTTCCACATTACTACATCTCCCCAAAATATCCATTTGGAATAGATTGCATTATATTTCCCTTATTCTGCAATATCTTCTTCAGTACAGTTTAACCATTGTTTAAGCCATGAGTCCAATCTTGGCATTATAGTGTTTCTATCAAAGTATTCTACAAAGACCATAAAATTGCTGATTATCCACCAGATTTTGTTCTCCCATTCTTCTACAGTACTAGGGTTTAAACTGGACCCGTGGACACCTAGCTATAGACTATATTGTCAGCTTCTTGCATGTGGGTGTGGCTATGTGACTCAGTTCAGGGCAATGGGATGTGTGTAACTTCTGGGACCTCCAACTTTAAAGACAAGCCATTTGTGCCAGTGCACCTCTCTTTCCCATTCCTGTAAGCTAGAACATGAAAGTGACCACAAGCCAGGTTTAATTGTGTAGACAAGGACAATGTCCTAAGGAATATCAGAACAATAAGACAGGTTCTTGAATGACCTTGTGGAGTAGAACTGGAATACTTTTCCCAGAACTATCTTCTTTAGGCTACTGTATTTAAGATTTTTTTTTTATTAAAGTATCTTAACATTTATTCTAACTAATACAATTATCAAATGGGCTAAACTTTTCAAATATATCAGAAAATGTGAGATTAGATCAAGGTATAATTAGTTTCAAGATGGAATATCACTTTTCCTTAACTGTTCTGTTTGTGTAAGTAAAACATAGGCTTACTCAGAATATCTTCCTTCCTAACTTGACAATGAAGTCTAATTTATAACTCCTACTCTCAACTTTCCGACACCTGATCTTTCTTCAAAGATTGTTCACTCAAACTAGAACCTGAATAATTATTTTGAAATTACATTGTAACTATTGACCAAAATAAAATAGGATCAATTATTCAGGAACAATAATTTGTTTTTTAAAATGCACTTTTTCATTGAAGATTTCAAATTCAGGTTCAAATGGCATTAGAGTGAGTCATCAACAACAACAACAAAAATAAATAAATAGATAATAAACGAACACCAAAAAACAAACAAAAAACAGAGAGAAATTTGGATCTCGGTCTTTTTTGATTTTTCAGTGGGTGTATCTGGGTATCCATCTGTTTGGTTGCTACAGTGAATAGTAATATTTGTTGGTATAATTATGAGTTGTCATTCGAAACAAGAAAACGTCTTCTCCAAAGAAAGCTGACTTCTGAAAACATTGTGATATACAAAAAATGCGTAAGATTTCTTTTTATTTTTTATAGAAAGTGTTTTTCTAGAATACTTTGTATTTCTTACTAGAAAGAGTTTACAATGTGTCATTTGCTGAGATAATGAGGCATTTTTGTAAAGTAACAGAATAAACCAGGATGAAAGGTTTCTAATGCCCCCAGGTTGTAGCAATAGATAATAGATACATTTTTATCTTTGTATAAATATGCTTTAAATTGTCTCCCTTTTAGGTTTGAGGGTTAGGACAGTGCACAGGTGCAAACACATATACACATAGATCCCTGTAATAGACATATACACAAAACACACACCGAACACTGGTAATACTGCCAACCCTGATCCCCTTTATGACATTCAACTTCAGGATCTTGCTACTGGACATTTTAAAAAGCAGACATTCCATCACTGTGGCAACCAAATCAAGAAGCTAGCCCTCACACATGTGACCTCTGCTTTGAAACTTAATATTTAAGCTTTCTACAGCTGCCAGGTTCAAGGCTATAGTAACTGAAAGAGTTGGGAGAGAGACCGAGTCCAGCCATCAACCGACATTTAGCTGGTGCATGGCCTCCCTTGTTTCCCTGGCACTGCTCTTTCCTAATTGGTTTTTCCAGAATCGGATCAAGCCTGCCCAGTCTCTTTGGCTAGTTCCTCTGTGTCTTATCATGGTCTACACCTCCCCCCATCTACTCCACCCTTAAATGTTGGTGTTTCTAAGGACTGAAACCTTTTATCTTTTATTAATATATACACTCATCTTGAGGGATTTCATCAAGCTGCATATAGAACTCTCACTTGGTTATTTCTAGCTGGACATCCCACAGAAATCTCAACCTCAGAAATAGCCAAAATTCAGCCTCAAAAACCCCTTTCATAATTGCTTCTCTTTTCTATTTCCCATTTTAGTGAATTATTTACCCACATCAGAAACCCAGGGGGTAGTCTTTACTCCTTCTCTATCAGCCCTTCCCACTAAACTCCTCCTTAGCTAAGTCCTGCTGATTCTACTTTTTAAGTGTCACAGGACTCTGTCCCTTCCTTCATCTTATTCCCTGTCCACCATTATAGCCACACATTATGATCTGTGACAGTTTCCTAATTCAACTCCCTGGATCCTGGCTTGTCAGCTTCTCACCTTGAGTTTGCTCTCTTATTGTTGTCAGGGTAATCTTACTAATATGAACACCTCTGTCTCTGGTGGTCCTCTACTTAAGGAAACCTAAGAGCTTTGAATGGAGCAAAGCTCCAAGCTCTCAGCAGGGCCTGTGATTCTTCCAGGTGCTCATCTCCAGTTATTGGCTAAGAGAAGTTCCCTCTCCCAGCCTTGCTCCAATTTAGTGAGCTACATGTCTGTCTCAAGCATAGGTGACTTTGCCCACGTTACTGGCATCACCAGGAATGTCCACCAGCTTTGTTCATGAACTGGCTCATGCTGTCCTCCTCTTGGCTGTGCTGCCTGGGTCTCTCCAGACAGAGCTGGGCACAGCCTCCCTTGCACCACCACTGTCCTTTGCACAGCTATCTCTTTGTACAGTGCTTATCTCACTGCAGAACAATGATTTACCTGCATATTTTTCTGTTTCTTATAACTAACTAAATTCCTTGAGGCTTGGATTATTTATTAATCATCCTTATAGCTCAGATCTACTCTAGAACTTGGCACCTAGCAGGTTCACTGCATGTTTACTGAATGAATGAATGAATGATTGGGCTTGCTATAGATGAAGTTACTCACAGTGGCCATTGTAGCAAGGACCTTTTGTCTGCTTCAAATACATGGTCCAGGAAGTTCTCAAAAGACAGCTTCATGACTCTCAATCTTTTCTTTCTAATTTCTATTTAGAAAAAAATGTTTAGACTACAACTCTGAGAAGAATCAAAATGAGTTTGTTGGATTGAACAAAAGTCACATTTTACCAAAGAACTGTTTTGTTTCTCAGCTGAGGACTAAAATTAGATTGAGGTTGGGTCAATATTAGTGTCAACATTTTTGCACAACCTTCTTCTGCATGTGTTTTCATTCCTTTGCAAGATGTAATTGTGTCACTGGTTAATAGTAAAGCCTTGGATCAGCAGCAGCATCTGAATGTTTTCAATGATAGAAACGAAACTGAAAATTTATTTAGAGATTCAAATTTTAATTTAGGCTTCTAGGTTTTGAGTGACTCTGCAAAAGTTTGTCCAATGAAATTGTACTAAGAGGAGATCTGATGGCATTATAGATAAAGTATTAATAAAAATCAATAGTTATAAAAGTCCTGATTCTAGCATAATGAGGGGGAATTTTGGTAATCTTAATATAAAAAATCTCTTTGAGGGTAATTTAGAAAGTAAATTGAATGGACTGTCATTTAGAAGTATTGTGTTTTTCTCACAAACACTCTTACCTAATATGTTGTCAAATGAAAGAGAAATCGTAAAATATTTGTCAATGAGAAAACTTGTATATGGACTTGCCTTCTATATGCACCCTCTAGCTCTGGAAGCCACAATATAAAAACAGGTTTTTTGTTCATTTGTTTTGAGGCACTTTATCTTCATGCTTTGCTCCTAAAACAGGTTCTTGTGACTTTTAGAGGGTAAACTACTGAGAAGGTCCATGTGTAATAATCACATGGACTAAAACACAGTTTTATACCAACCACCAGTCTTTGTTGGCACTTAGCAATGATAAATAATAAAGAATAATCCTTGGCAGTATAGTAATTCAATAAAATTTTCTTCTTTAAAATCCTTAGAAGTTATTTTCTCCCCTACAAATTTCTTCAGACTCCCCTAACCACTGCCTCCCCCAAATTATACTGCTAAGCCAATTACCAGAAAGCATTAAAGCATAAAAAATCTAGATGAGTGTAAAATGTAGTCTCTTATAATGAATTACTAGAAAATAATCAGTTAGTATATAAATCATATGGTGAAAAAAGGTTTCAAAAGATATGATTTGTTACAAGGGAAACCCAGGTATAATGTATATTTTCTGAATGAATCATTTATGTGAAACTAATCATTGGTAAAAAAAAAGTTGAATTTTTTTAAAATGAAGTGTAGGGTTTTCAAAATAAGTGTTTATGAATGGGTTCCATTTGAATACTCTGAATATTTAATGCATTAATCATATTCCAGGCCCTTATAAAGATTCATAGTAAGTTCCACTTAGGGAGAGACAATTACCTAACTGTTAATTTGGGGCAAGAAAACAAAAGTGAGCAAACCAAGGTAGCAAACATTTACTCTAATTTCTTTCTGTTTTGTAATGACTTGACTTTAGACAAACATTTCTCAAATACTGTTATAACACCTTGGTGCTGTATTTCTCAATCTTTTTTGCATTGTCACTACTCTAAGGATCCTTTATGGGCTTTTTTCCTAATTACTCCACCCTAAGAAATTTCAATACAGCAGATATACTGCATATCTGTTTATGTATGTATTGCGTGTTACATATTATGTTTCATTCATAAAAAGTATAAAGCTTACTCTTTTTGTTCAATACAAGGTGAAGAATGGCTAAATAAAAAATTTTTAAGTTAAAAATTAAATCTAAAAATTTAGAGCTATTGACATTTAAGTTTATAATTATATTTTCTGAGTAATTTTTAATATTATATATATACTCATAAATTTTAGTAAATCAACCTACATATGAATATTAGCAATGTATTAATATGTAATAATAGCAATGTAATAAATTTTAAAAATTATTTTTCTAGCAAAAATAAAACAATAGAAAAATTAAATTAATTTTAAAAGTTGTTCTTGGTGAATGTAACTTTTACCATTTGCTTAGTAGAAAGAAAAATACTTTTTAACTTAACCATCTACAAAAAAAAGTAATATATACAAGAATTACGAATCAACAGTATACCTGAGCCTGATGTTTTTTAACTAAAAATTCAATGTTCAGTGTGATGTTAGTAAGTTTAACACTAATGTCTCCTCTTAAACATAATTCTGTTTCTTTCCTTTGCTAATATGTTGCTTACTGAACCCAAACTATTTTTAACTATATTAGATGTTAGAAAATAAAGAAGTTCTTTTGTCATTTCAGATCACTTTGTTGAAAAGAAAGATTTAGTTATTTTGATCTCCACACTCAGCCATTTTACCTTTTTCAAAATTATATTTGCATTTCTCATTACATTTTGATTCAATGAGTCCTGTCTGAATTTCCTCCACAGCTGATTGAACATTGCTTCCAGCTGGATCTAATGTCCATGGCTTCACTTCCAAAGAAAATAATAAAATGTGTACCTCTATAATATGCTGAAATAAAAAAAAATCTATGTTCATTTCACCTCCAAAGAACACAAATTATCTAAATAATTCTTAAGCTCATTCTTGTTGAATTCTTGATTCATTGACTTCAGCTAACTTTTGCACACTGTAATGTTGTTTTTTCTTTTTAAATTGCTTCCGGATAGTTCCAGTTTTTTCAGTAAAAGCTAATATGCATTGCCGTCTATTGTTGTAATTATTTCCCTTGAAGTGATAGTTCTATAAATTTCAGAAAAATCCAAGCTGTGTAGTATGTATTGTTTTTGTGTTTGCTGAGAGCTAAATCTGACTCCTTGCTTTCTATAAAATGAATTATTACCACAAAAAGGTTTTTAAATTTTGTTGGTTTCCTTTAGAAAGCTATCTGACTTCTGTATGTAGAAGCCACCTCACACACTGTTCTTCATCAAAACAAAATTTCTGAAAAGGCAATCATCTTTGCTATGTGACTTTATTTCAAATGTGTTTCAAATGCTGGAAGGATTTTGTTGCATCGCTATTGAAATTACAGTCTCTATGTTCATAGGACAATCTCAGCAACTGTATGAATACTACAAATTTTTACAATGATTTCTTCAAATTTTATAAGACCAAATTATTCCATTGTCATTTGTTTGGTTGTTCCTAAAGAGGGAACTAACAGTGTTACATTGCTCAAAATTCTAAGACACTTTGCCTACTCTCAGGTTACAAAAATATTATCCTACACATCTTAAAATGTTTTAAGTTCTAGCTTTTACATTTAAGTTTATGATCCATCGTAAATTGATTTTTGTGTAGGTGATGTAGAATCCAAGTGAGGTTTTTTTCTTTTTTTTTTTCTTTTTTTTTTTTCTCCCATATGACTGTCTGGTTGTTTTAGCACTGTTTGTTGAAAAGACTTACTTTCCTTCCTTGGACTGCTTTGGTGCTTTTATCAAAAATCAAATGACCATAAATGTGTATTTTGTTCCATTGTATTTTGTTCCACTGTATTCTGTTCCATTGCCTATTTATCTGTCCAAATGCTAATACCATGCTGTCTTAATTACTATAGCTTTGAAATAAATCATAAAATCACATGGTAAAGTCATACAAATTTATACTTCCTTTTCAAGATCTTATTGACATTCTAGGTTTTTTTGCATTTTCACACAGATTTTAGAATCAAAATATGTTCATATACTTTTAAAAGATGAGATTTAAATGGTTCACTATAGCCATGTATCCAAGTAGAGTTCTGTGCATTTGAGTAGAGTTTTATGTATTCATGTCCCTGCATAGATTGAGATACTAACATCTTGGGATCACATGTAAACAATTTTTTCCCCATTTGTAGAACGTCTCCAAAATTATTTGTTATATAGCCTCTACCAGGGATCCATTTGTCCCAAGCCAGCACTGTTAAGACTGGATTAACTAACTAGGTCATATCATATCACTAGCCACAACAAAACAGCTCATTACTTTGACTAAAACTAAGTGAATTAAAATATCAAAACTTTAACTGATATATAAAAAAAATTCTGACTTGTTTATTTGTTTATTTCAAATAAATGCTATTGAACAAGTTCAAACAGAATTTTTTATTTCAAAAACATTCAGGAATGTCAAATAACTATTTTCCAAACTAAATTTTTAAAAATATTTTTCTTTAGATTGCTGGACTAAGTTTTAAATAAAGATTTGTATAAAGAACAGTTTACCATGATTTAAATATCCTTGCTTCAGGGTATCACAGAGCAATACTTTCCAAAGCCAAGTAATTTTACCCATCAGATGGTAATCAATAACAACAGGATAGCAGAGACTCTTCTTTTAAATTCTAGTCAATTCTCTCCTTTCCCAAAGATTTTTTTCTATCTTGAGAAAATGGTTTTTGAAAAAAAAAATAACCAGTGGAAAGGAAAAGGGGGAAAAGAGTCTTTCTTATAAAATTAAATCTTCTTTAGCAGAGACTGGCATGTTCTTAACATATTCATAGAAGTATCCCCTCCAGTTATGTTGCAAAAGCCATGCAAATAATAATTGTGGCTAAGTGCACGACATTGACAGTCAATATTGTATTTTCCAAGCTTGTACTCATTATTCTTTATAGTAGTCATGCATTATGTGAAAGATCAAAAGATTTACATATCATATGGAGTGCTTTAGGGAATAACTTGCTGAGTACTTTAAATGCACAATGTTCCACAGCCTTTTAAATACGGATTTCACTTCTCTCTTCTTTGTGATAAAGAAATAACAAGATAGAGCTAGGTGTTTTTTCTTAATATAATAGCATGTCTATTTTAAAATATAAGATAAAAGTTTGATATTTTTATCTGTAATTCTAAACACAATTTTGTGATCCAAAAGAATAAATTGTAGCTTTCCTTCAATGTGTGTTGAAAAAAAGTATCCATACAGCCCAATCCAACAGATTCTCAAGCAATCCATGCCACTACTTTCATTGAAGTTACTATATGATAGAACTGGTTCATCTGCCTGAAGCCACTGATAGTGTAGCTATCTCACTTTTTGGAAACTGAGAACAGGACTTGATACCCTTTATTCTACAAAGCTTTAATATAAAATATGGTGGGAGGTGCTAGCACAGTCATTTTTTCAGGGAGTATGAATATAAAAACATAAGGGAGGAAGTTGCTAAAGAAAAGGAATCTGGCTTATCAGCTCTGAATTTCCCTTACTTGAGATGGACCAAATAGGAGGTTGAAAGAGTCACCATTCCTGGACTCTCCATGTATTGACTGGCATTTCTTCCATTCATAAGGTTATTACCATTACCATTAATGGGCAATTAATTGACATGAACAAAATCAGCTGAAAGACACGGCTCCTAAAATAACCACTTTTAAGAAAAAAAACATGAAAATTTCCTAAAATCATCTATGCTAATGTGAAACACACCAGAAAGACAAGTTCTCCAATACCCTTAAAAATATTAGTGATTAAATACTTAGGCACACCTCTTTCCAAGATTTTTGTGATAATTCACACCAGTTTGTTGTACCAACACAACTTATCCACATCAGTAATTTCAATATCCAACATTACTCTGTGGGAGTTCTGTATAACCCATGTACATTCAACTAAGAAAGAAATAGAGGGCAACTGAGGCAGAAGAGGGCTGGGAACCCCCTGTCATGTATTAGTATAAGAGTCCTGGCACTGTATTATCATCGAATACTGCACAGATGTACTGTATTTTTATGCTTTCTAATCCAGCCAAATACCCAAGTGCATCTGCTGTCCAGGAAAGCACGCAAGGTGGAAATTGATTGTTGAGTGGCCAATCCAAAGTATCTGCCTTGGCAATTGGTCGAATACTGTCACTTATATTTAACCATTTTGTACAAGTGTGTATGTGAACTATTCTGCTATATTGCATTTCAGCCACAGTGCTTTACCCACACAGACCAAATTCTGACAGAGGGGTGTGGTTAAGAGATGAGAACTCATCATCATAAGGCCTCTCTTCCTGAGAAGCCCTTGTCTTCCTGCTGTGGAAAAAAATTCTGGGGAAAACCAGAGAGTGCATTTATTTCGAGCATTTCACTTTACTCCAGAACAAACTGAATGAAAACTCTTCTTTAATGAAGCATAACAGTGTAGAGAATTCTGCTTAAATATTTGCTCAGATAATATTTTCTTACTCTGAAGCTATGAATCTGGCAACAGAGACAGATTAATAATAACAATGAGCCCTGTGGTTGTTTGAAGAGAGACTTTGTGTATCCAGATGTAGCAATCAAATAAGCTCTGATAACTTATAGCACAGAACCATATGCAGATTGCCAGGGGGCTGTTGTTCATGAGCCTGAATGTTTAAGGCTGTGACACTGGCCCTTCTACTTCCTAGAGCATTGTGCTAGTGAATGTTACAGAAATGACAAGGTCAAAACACACATGAAATGTGCTATCTGATCCAGTTTTAGCTTCAGAAATATTTCAAAAACACTTGAAAAATAACTGCAGCTTTTAAATGCATAAGGAGGTTTCAGGCATTTAACATCATGATAAGGAACATGTCTGCATAATAATCTTGAACTAAGCCAGAAGAATAAAATAATGGTCTTTAGGAAGAAGATAAAATATACATATAACTAAAGAAATAGTTTTGGGGGTCTATGTTTTTGTTTGTTTGTTTTGTTTGTGTCTTAGTCCATTTTTTCTGCTATGCCAGAATTCCTGGGTAATTTATAATGTATAGAAATTTATTGGCTCACAGTTTTGAAGACTGGGAAGTCCAAGATCAAGGGGCTGACGTCTTGGGAGGGCCTTCTTGCTTTGTCATTCCATGGCAGAAGGCCAAAGAGTGAGAGCAAGAGTGCTAAAGAGTGATGGAGACAGAGAGAGAGAGAGAGAGAGAGAGAGAGAGAGAGAGAGAGAGAGAGAGAGAGAGAGAGAGAGAGAGAGAGAGAGAATGAATGAGACAGAGGGCTGAACTCCTCCTTTTATAATATAATCAATTCTACCCATGAGGGTTTGTTTGTTTATTTTAATGAGAAGGAGGAGAAGAAAGCATCAAAACAAAACAAGATACTAGCTTTCTCCTATCAGTTTGTCAGGACCATTAATACCCAGTGATGGTGACGTGCAATATACTTAGTTGAAAACAGACACAATCTTTGTAGGGTGAAATCTGGCCATACATATCAAAAACCTTTAAGGTGGATGTAGAAATTCCTCCTCTACAAATTTACACTAAGGAAATAAAGAGAAAAAACATGACTGTGTATGAAAAATGTTCATTTTGGCTTTGTTCCTAACAGCTGAAAATTAGAAACAATCTACATATTCAAAATAAGGGATAGGCTATAAATATGAATGTATGTTTACAGTATCAGATGAAAAGCATACTACAGGGCAATAATTTTGTTATGTTCTTGATTTTCTAAATTATGTGTGTTAATATGTCCAGGCACAGAAAAAAGAATGGAGATTATCTCAGGTAAAATGTTTGTAAATAAATGCTTTCTTTCTTTCTTATTCCTTTTGCTGACATATTTATTATAAGCCCAAGTTCATTTTATAATGAGAACAAAAGCTATAAAACTATTTCCATTTTGAGCAAAGAAAAAAGCATTTTATTTTCAATATATTTTTGGGTACTAAGTATCATATTTTATTTTTACTACATAAACTCATATGTAAATGATATTTTTATGTTGGAAAAAAAACCCAAATCCAGAAATTTTGTACAAAGGTAGCTATGCTGGTAAGAGTTCAGTTACAGAGAACTGAATCTACTCTGGTTCATTTAGGTATAAATGGATTTATTACACTGTAGAGAATTGCCAATAGAATGTGTGGGATGGCTAAAGAAACAGATTCTAGAATTAATTCCTAGGAGTGGCCCCAAGGCAGCAGAGTTCTTAATTCTTCTTAATTCAGTTCTTTATTAATGTCTTTGACAAACACATCTGATGGATGAAACCAAATTACATTTGTGTTCCTAGCTTCAAGGGAGTCTAGAAAATGTAGTTTTCAGATTTCTAGTTTCTGGAATACAGGAAAGCATGCAAGAAAGGGGTTGAAAGTTAAGTGGCCCCATTCAAATATACACTTCAACAATTGAGTAGAAGACTGCTTGATATTTAGTATGCCGAGAGAGTCCTATTATTATTTTGCTGACTGATTATTGTAAACCCTCTCTGCAGAGTTTCCATTCACATACCAAGGCTGATGGAGGGAAAGAAATGTGGTGGACTAAATATGTCTAAAAACCAAACAGGTCAGAAAGAAGCATTTATAAATGCATTAATTATCATTCTATTTATACTTCAGCTTGTTTAAATAAATCTTTAAGTTTTAATGAGTTTTTAATAATTTGAACTCCTTAATATAACATGTATATTTCATAAGATTTGAACACACTTTTCAAATTCAAACACAATTTTATTTGTTAATGCCCTTTAATCAAAGTGGGTATTCTTAACTGAATAATTATCTTTCTGAATTGAATACCAGTAGATGGTTAGTTCATAGATTTTTTTTGGAGTTCTCACTTGCAGGGGTACACATAATCTTCATATATTTTTCTATATGTCTTTTAACAACATCAATTCTAGATTTTTGACTGGCAATAGTGATGAATACTGTCCTCTCCACTTTTTCTGCTAGAAAAATATTACTCAGCCTTCAAGACTCAATCCAAATATCACCTTTGAGAAGACTTTCCAAATTCCTTGTCAGAATTTTATTATTTTCACTTTCATTCTTTATATTGTCACTACTAAACTTAACAGAGTGAGTGTATTGTAGTGAATTTGATACCCATCTTCACTCCTGTCTCTGCTACTTCACCATCACAGCAAATTGAGAGCAGGTCTTAGTCATGTGACCACCCCAGGAGAATGGGATTGTGGGTATGGCAGCAAGTAGACTGAGACTGGAGGAAGAGTGATCCTCCAAAGGAAAATTAGGGTGCTCTTTTCAGAAGAAAGAGGAGGAAAACCAACGAATATTTATTGCACAATACAGAAAAAATTCTAATTGGATCTCAAAGCCATTATGCTGAGTAAAAAAAAGTCAAATATCAAAGCTTGTATACTGTATGATTCCATTGATATAAATCTTGAAATTTATTCTCAAAATTACAAAATTGTAGAGACACAGAACAGACTAGTGGTTGTCAGGGGTTATGGATAGAGGTGGAAAAGGAACGTGGGCATGACTATAAAGGGGTAACACAAAGGAGGTCTTTGCTGATGGTATAGTTCTATATCTTAACTATGGTGGTTGCACGAAAGATCAAAGTTTCATAGAAAAGAAAATGTGATCTAAGAAAATCATATCCAATGAGCCAAATGTTGTTCTTTTATGACAGCTACAGGTAGATATTTGCATACTGGAAAAAAGAAAACTCAGAAATAGAGGCATCCATATACCCTTGTTGGAAAAAACTACTTGACAATTAAATCCTTCTTATTATGAGATTAATAAAAAAGTATAACTTAGACTGCAGAAGCTATTGCAAAAGGACTAGCAGTGAGCATCATATTTATTTACACTTGTTAAAATAATTAATATAATCCATTTTTGAACATAAGAATCTCAGTATTGTAAACATGGGCATCATACAAATAACCTAACAAAGGAGGGTGAAGGGAGCAGATGGGAGAGAACATGTAAGAGCACTAATATACTGTATTTCACAGAAAAGTCTTCATTGATAACATCTACTATTAAAACACATGGCTCTCCAATTCATAGCTTGTTATTATCTTTTCTTTAACTTAGACATATCATTTGGAAAATATTAAATCTTACAGCAAAAAATATTTAAAGTTCAAAAACCTTGAACTCTCTTTTTCTTCCATTAAATTGAAGGAAAATTGCTTGTGTTTACTTTTGTGGTACACAAATCAAGTTCTATATTATGATTCCAGTTTTATAAGAGCATCCCCCCCATCATGTGTATACACAGAAAGATATTTGAAAATGTTCATCTAATGTAATATTTACATTATTATCTGGGCACTTGAATTTGGGGTGATTTTCAAATATTCAGCATTATTCTTCAATGTCTGCTTATTTTCTATGTATATGTTTCATTTCTTACAAAAAGAATGAGATTTTTACCTTAATTAAAAATATTGGCCAGGCACGGTGGCTCACGCCTGTAATCCTAGCACTCTGGGAGGCCGAGGTAGGTGGATTGCTCCAGATTAGGAGTTCAAGACCAGCCTGAGCAAGAGTGAGACCCCGTCTCAACTAAAAATAGAAAGAAATTAGCTGGACAACTAAAAATATATATAAAAGAGTAATATAAAAGAGTATATATAATAGTAATATAAGAGTAATATAAAGTAATAGTAATATAAGAGTAATATAAAATATATAATATACATATATTTATATATATAAAAGAGCTGGGCATGGTGGCGCATGTCTCTAGTCCCAGCTACTCAGGAGGCTGAGGCAGGAGGATTGCTCGAGCCCAGGAGTCTGAGGTTGCTGTGAGCTAGGCTAATGCCACGGCGCTCTAATCTGGGCAACAGAGTGAGACTCTGTCTCAAAAAAATAAAAAAATTTTTAAAAAAATGCTAGTAGCAAATATGCCACTAGTTCCACAGTTATTATTTCTAGGCGGTGGATGTATACTTGTTTTCTTCTTTGTACTTTAATATTTTTTAATATTCAAAAACAAAATAAATACTATTTTAGTTTTTACAGAGACAAGAGGCAAGCTGAGCAACAAAGGAAGACTTCCAATATCTAAAATTTAGCATCGAAATTAAGGCTGAGGAACAAAAATCAGGAGGAAGAGAAGATCAAGAAGCTCCAGGATCCATTTTTAGATTTTTTTCTCTGCACTGCTCTAAATCACTTAAAGTTTTTCATGTCTTAGTAGTCACACCTGCATGCTAACAGATCGAACATGTGCCCCCATCTCAATGATCTGGGTTTTCAACAATATGGTGTTGGAGAGTTTTTCAACCCCGTTGATTTGAAGGGATATCTGTGAGTGCTTCAGTCCACACAGCACCATTTGATGCCCTGGGAAAGGACTGGGCAGATCTCCATTTCAAATGGAAGCCTCTTCAGGATTGGGAAATGGGCAGAAAGGTATGCAGCAAGCTGAAAATATCCTAGATATCTTAATAGAGAAATATGATTACAGCGTAGGATTCAGACCAAGAGATCTACCTCACACATTGCCTAAGAGGAGTAGGGACAAAAGTGTCTTTTTGTAAAATGCTCTGATTTCCAAGAAAGTCCCATAGCTTGAAGACCTACATCACATTACAAAGAGCTTTTGCTACTCAAACACAACCCGTCATAACATTTACGTCTTGCAAACACAGTTGGCCCTCCTTCTCTGTGCATTTCGCATCTACAGATTCAACCAACCTTGGATCAAAAGTAAAAATAGTACAACAACAAAAAATAATACCAATCTTAAAATACAGTATAACAACTATTTACATTGTGCTTACATTGTACTAGGTATTATAAGTAATCTAGACATGATTTAAAGTATAGGAGAGGTTGTGCATAGGTAACATTCAAATATTATGCCATTTTATATCAGGGATTTGAGAGCATGCATGGGTGTTGGTATTTTTGGGGGTCCTGGAACCAATTCTCCATGGATACCAAGGTCCACTGTACTTCCAAAGATTCTCCCTTTGCATTGGCTTACGTTCATTTGCAAATTTGTGTGTGTTCACCCACCTTAATGAAGGTAGAGAGAATCAGAGGCCATGACCTAGATTCAGAGGAGAAGTGGGCTAGTCTTGGATAGCAGAGTCATCCTTTCTGGGAATCAAATTATGACTTAGAAGAGCATCTGCTAATCAGAACAGCTAACATTTATTGAGTACTTAATGTGGACCTGGAACTGTACTAAGTATTTGACATTCATTATCTTACTTAAGCCTCATGATATCTATTATCTTCATTTTATAGATGAGGAAATGGAGGATTAAGAAGTTAAGAAAGTTTAAAACCCAAGTTTACGTGGTCACATAGCTGGGTGGCGAGGGATCCCACCCCAGGTCTGACTGTCCTGCACATTGCATGTCCTTGTTGATACCTGCTGCTGGTGGTGGGGGGGGGGGAGGCTGGGAAAACTGCTGGCAGCTGCAAGGTCTGACAAACTTCATTAAAGGAAGGCAGAATTCTTTCTCTTGGTTTTAAACCCCAGGACAACTTCCTTTATATATCATAGCCAAATGGAACAATACCAAACATGAAATATAAGTTGAAAATAACAATAAAGATAATGCCTTTTATTAATATAAAATGACACCTATTCACTTAAAACTCTTTGGATTTATGAGAATACAATGAAAAGAAGAATTACTGCACTTTATAAAATCCATAAAAATATACCAAATCAGCCAATTTCTCCTATGAGACAACGATTCAACATTTCTAAAGTCATGAGTGTTTGGAATCTATGTGGAAAATATTGCTTCTTCATCGTGAATGTAGTTTTAGTCAGGTGATAATGGTTTCTGCCTAAGACCAGGAGGGAGTGGGTAATGCAGAAACCAATTTTGCTTTAGTGTATATTTTGTTATTTTTGCCACAATAGACTTACCTTTCTATCAAATGTTGCTTATTGAAACTAGTGAATCAGCTTGTTTTAGGTGAGTGTAAATCAACACAGTAAGTTGGAGAATATTTGAACGTTAAGGGAAAGAATGAGTGTATCAAGTAGCAATAAACACACATTTCCAGCATAGATTTTCTGGTGCAGGAGACTGGACTTGGTGCTCTTTGAGGACACTGAAGAAGTACCTGCCTTCATGGAATTTAGGGTCCAGTTACAGAGATAAAATATGCACATATAAGACACCTTACATTTTTGAGGCAACATATTAACAAAAGCAAAAAAAAAAATAAAATGTGAAATTATAAGTAAATGCAAAAATGTTAAGAATATGCAAAGAGAAGAATGATTAGAATGAAGATATAGCCAGTAAGTGAAGATTTTTGAACTAACTTTATGTGAAACTTCCTAGGATGAAAAGCTTATGAAAGATAATTCCCAACACTTAGACTAAGTTAAATCAAGGTTGCTGCTTGATAATTATTTTTCATGTTAAGTATGCCAAGAGACTTACATGGTCTTCTGTTAGCAGAGTTTTGAAGTAAACTCTGCTTTTCCTTTAACAAGGAGGAAAGAATTTCAATAGTTCTTGGTTTCTCTTTGTGAAATAAGTATTTTCATGCTTTTCTTAGATATTGCGAACTAACAATGCTATATGTAAATTGTCTGTCATCCCATACACATTTGAATTCATTTGAGCAGAGGAACATTGACATATAAATCTTACTTTAAAATACATTTCAGGAGAAATAGCTATTATTAATAATTCTATTACATCAAGGTAAAAAGTTGGTTGACTCATGACCAGTGATAAAAAAGTTACTATGTAATGACACACAAATAAAATTGAAATATGCAATATAAAATAGGTTATTTTAGCTACAGAAGAAACTGATATACCCTGGTGTTTTTCAATGTAGAGTTACTTTCACTTCACCTTTGTACATAGAATTTCAGAAATTGAGTATTGTGACAACCACCTGCTTTTCTGCTGTGAACATGCGTCTCAACCCAGTCATTGCAAGTTCTCTTACATTTTCTGTTATAAATATCTTCAAATCCTAAACTCTGTAATCCTGGCATGATTCATAATTACCAGATAGCTGTAAAAGAAATTCCACAGTATACATTTCTGTCTCCTGAATTTCTACTCAGCTATACATATACACACACACACACACACAAACACACACACATGCATGCAAGATAGAGAGGTGGAGCTAACGCAACAGTATAGTTCAGCCTCAATGTAAGGATCTCATGTCATGAGAATACTCATCTGATTTCACTGGCCAATAATAGAAAATGTCAACAGTGAGCAGTGGAGAAGAGTCAGCCCAGTAAGCTGGCTCCACACCCTTCAAAGCATACATACACACACACACACACACACACACTCCAGTTTCACTTTTGCCTTCTTAACATATTGGATATCTGTGTACTATTTCCTTTGAAAAAATAGTCTGCCACTTTAAAAACATATTTTTAACCATTGTCCTGAAAGATGGGGTATAATACCTTAGAAGCACTCTAACATAAAACCATTGCATTTCAAATCAAATGCCCAGCGGAAAAATACCTTATATCAAAGAGAGAAAGACAGATTGGGAATTGGTTTATCAAATAAAATGCAAAACAAATGAAATTAATGGGTGGTATTTAGTGGGTCATAAATCTTAATCTCTTATTTCTGAGAAATAAGAGACATGATCAAGGGACTCCACTCACATCTTACTCAATTTTTCTAAATCAGAATTCTTTGTATGAATTTAAGATTATCTAAGTGTATAATTGTCATCTTATAAAACATATTTGTGCTTTCAGGATCCTGTCCTGGTGCACACTTAAACCCAGTGCAATGAGTTCACTCCAGTTGTCTAAGGGTTAACTCCTTTAAATCTGAAGGTTGTGTTTCATTTTCAGGCTCACTCTGATTAGATGCTGCCATAGTGCCAGTTCTCTTAGGGGAAGACTCTTGTCAATGGCCAACACACAAATTGATGTGAAAATACTGAAACCTTTCATTCTAAGCATGTACAGAAATCAGATTCAGCAGAAGAACTTTGAAACAAAATCTACTGTATTTTTCACCCAGAATCTGTACAATATCCAATTTAATAAGCTAATAGAGCATTACAGTTTCAAAGTGCTCTTTTATTATCCATTAGCTCGTTTGGTCCTCCCACTGGTCCCACAAGTTGGCCCCTGTTACACAAGAGACAGAGACTGGGAGAGGCAGGAGGCTAATTTGACAGAAACTCAGACTTTTTGGCTTCAAATCCCCCATAGGGAACAAGCTCATCTCTGATTTAAAGTTTCACATTCTTTGATTCAAGGACAGTATCCGAATTTTAATATCTTAATAACTCTATAGGTAAAACTTCCCTCTCTCTCAATGCATTTGACTTGCTGTGTATGTATATACAAGCATAACTATAAGCTGAAAGCATCAAAATGCTTTTAAAATTCAATAGAAGGGCCTGGGGACCCAAGTGCTATTGCAAAATTATGGCAATTAAGTCCTTAAAAGCAATCTTATTTCATTGACAGTGAGTAACAATTAATCTGAGCTGATTTATGTGGCTAAGGAAGAAAAAAAATCTCCTCTCAATTTATACTCATAATGGCTCTTTGACTAAATTGACTCATGTTTTCTATAATTTCACTAGTCAGTCAAATTCATTGACTAGCCTGAGCAAGAGCGAGACCTCAGTTTCTATAAAAAAATAGAAATATTAGCTGGCCATGGTGGTGTGCATCTGCAGTCCCAGCTACTCAGGAGGCTGAGGCAGGAGGATCTCTTGAGCCCAGGAGTTTGAGGTTGCAGTGAGCTATGGTGATTCCATGGCATCCTAGCCCTGGCAACAGAGCAAAACCCTGTCTCAAAAAAAAAAAAAAAAATTCATTGGCTTGACCATTACTAACCTGTAGTAGAGGTCAATGGTTTATAACATCACATACAACTCGTTGAAAACAAAAATAACTTAGCAATTAAAATTCTAGTATTCAATTTAGAGCTTAAGAAGGAATTTATTTTATTAATTTAGTTTTTAAAATTCTTTTGAAAATGTGGGACATGTACATGGTAATAGAAAAAAATTCAAACAGTACAAAAAATACACAGTAAAATCTTGACTTTCCATCTCCAATCACTTGGCTCCCATTCCTAGAGGTAACCACTATGAGGTGCTTATTGTCCATTCTTCCAGAAACAGTCTATGTATAGATGCACAGATGTATATTTCCCTTTTTAAAAACACAATGTTAGCATGCTATACATATTATTTTATGCCTTGCTTTTTGCCCTTAACATAACTTGGAGATTAGCCCATGTCTATACATACGGAACCAACTTACTCTTCTTACCGGTTGGATAATAGTATTTGTATGCATGTACTACCAATGAAATATGCCCTATGGATGGGCCTCAAGGCTTTGTTCAGTCTTTTGCTATAGTGTATTTGAAAAAAAAATATTATAGTGAATATCCTTCTATGTGTACCTTTATGTATGTATATAAGTATATTTGTAAGACAAATTCCTAAAATAAATTTTTGACTCAATACATGGTTTAACTGAGAATTTCTGACATTACTTAATTCTTTCAACTGAAAGCTACTCAAAAAAGACTTACAATCTGTCAGAGAGAGAAGAATCAAGAGTAAGTGTTAACTATCTTCCTTCACAAAGACAACATGGAAGCTACTTTCTATGGTAATAGAAATGGAAGCTACTTTCAGGAAATATAGTTTTTTGGTTTTGGGTATTTTTTTCATGGTCAATGTTGAAAGGTTAGATAGAAGAACAGGAGAATTTCTATCATTTGAGGTCTAGCCACTCATTAAGACCTCTGGGAGAAAGGCTATCAAAACAGTAATCCACAAAGCTTCCCTCTTCCTTAAGGCTTTATCTCCCTCTCCACCTCTAAGGCATGCTGGCATGAAGTGGCTGAAATGACATATGCTATCATATATATATATATATATATATATATATATATATATATTTCTTCTGTAAATCACAAACAGTGGTCTGTGCAGAGAAAACCTTCCTCATCCAGATCTGAGACTTCTTATTCCTTGAGGGTCTTTCTGGAGCCTTGAAAAAAGATAAGAAGAAATTAGACAGATCCGACACTTCTCCATCCTAGGAAACAATTTTGCAGGCAGATCCAAACTTTCCCTGTAACATTCCACTGCCAGTGTAAAACTCTCCCGGCTTAGCTGAGAATGCCCCAAATTTCAAGGTGTTCGAATAAAGGAAGGGTCTGGGTGAGAATAATGTTTGCATGAGATAAAATGTAAAACCCCATCGATTCTTTCTTTTCACACATAACACAAAAAATTAAAATTACCTAGCACATTTTTCTAGCCTACTGCCAAAACCTGAGATGGAGTTTTTTGTCTTGCTCTCGACTGCTGCTGCTGGCTTCCTTCGAGGCAATTCAGGACAGCATCTGGCTTACCTCATGTTTCACTGAAACACAGGTTCTGAAAAGCAGCCCGAAGATGACATTCTGGGAAGAGGACCGATGTTGGTGCGGCGGGGGAGGGACGGGGAGGCAGAGGAGGGGAGGCGGCTGAGCAGTGTTAATGCAAATGTATTCCCGGGCTTATTCGCTGGCAAACCCAGTGGACACCCAGCCATTTGAATCCAGGCCAGCGGGTTTGGCTCATCTTCTGCTGGCAAAGCACGAGCCCAGCACAGCGTCCTGCTGCTGTTGGCATGTAGACAGCTGTCTTTCTTCATCTGCCTCTCCCTACCACCGCCGCACACTCAACAGGTGTTGCCAGGGACACAGTGTGTTTGGCAGCTGTCAACTTTCAATAATCATCTCTGTAGCATATCCCTTTCTATTCTCTCACTCCAGTTCTTCCCTCGTCTCCACCCCCTTCAGAAACCCCAGCACCATTTGGGCCTTTGCAAAGGGCAGCGGCAGGCAAAGATGCGGGAATAGGCACATGGTCATGCCTGCGTGTGATTAGGGTGTCTGTAATACAGGGTACGGGCCATCCAGTTCTCCTGTTTTATTCCCTTTCTGAGGTAAACTGGGCTTTTGTTTTGTTTTTGTTTTTGTTTTTTCTTAAGCCAGTATTCCTTGAGGTTTGTTTTATGTGCAGCCAGATACAATCCGTGGTGATACAGGTTTTCATGTTGAGATTGTATTCTTCGTCATCACCATCATCATGAGCTCCATGACATGGCCTCAGATTATCCATAACTGTCTTCTATTATATTTTGGGGGGGGATTAAGTTATCACTATGTTTTTATTTTTAATTGACTATATATATATTTATGGGGTACAACACAATGTTTTGAAGTTACATATACATTGTGGAGTACTTAAATCAAGCTAATTAACATATGCATTACCTCTGAAGTAAAAAATGGTTGACCCATTTTTTCCTGACCTTGTTTCCTTCAATTTTTCATTAGCTATTAATATTTTGAATTATAGCCCGTCCCCTTATAACCTTGGTGATCTTAACCATGTTCTTTAACTTTCCAAGCCTCAGTTTCCTCATCTGAAAAATGAAGATAAAAATATGCGCCATCTATATCAATGAGATAAAGTCGACAAAATATTTAACGCTAGGTGCCCAGTATAATAATTCTCTTCCTCCCTCATCTCCTCCTGAGTTTCAGTCTTAAAAGCTCTAGGCATTAACTAACCGCCCTGAACTCCCAGAGACAGGAGGCCTCGCTCACCCTCAGCGTGTGATGGGTGCTTGAAATGGTTCTGTTCTGGGGCTTCCCTCCCACTCCTATCAAAGTCAGAGCCAGAACACACGCTGGCCCCTGCAGGTCTGGGGAAGATGCCAGATAAATGTTATTAAAAGGCAGAAATACACAGTTATTCATTATAACCTTGTTTATAATTCTAAATATTAGAACCCCCTAAATGACCACCTGTGGAGAAATGGATGAAGAAATAGTCATTCCCTTTATGCAGCAGGTAAAATTAGTAAACTACACTATTTAGTAAACTACACTATTTACTTAGTCACATATAGCCCTCATGATGTGTCAGAAGCTTTATAAATATTAACTCACTTTGACCTCATCACAGCCCAGCGTGGGAGATACTGGTATTTGTATCATATTTGCTGACGAGGAAACTGAGGCGAGGAGAAGCAGAGCCCGTTTTATATGTACCACATGGATAGATCTCACAAACAAGTTGCCAGAGTAACATGTGTATGACAGAATTTATGTAGAGTTCCAAATCTGCAAGAAAATATGATATTCGTGCATAGGCACATATAGTAAAATTACAAAAACGAGGACAAGAAGAACACACATCAAGTTCATGTTGTAGTTGCTTCAAATGAGGAGGAAGGAGCATGGGACTGGGAAGTATGCAGAGAAGGAGAACTCATTTTATCTGTAGAATCCCACTTATTGTATTTATTTTTTATTTCCTTTTTTCTTTTTTAATTTGTACTAATTTATGGGATACCTGTGAAATGTATAAATGCATAGTGATCAGGTCAAGTTATTTAGGGTTTCCATCACCCAATACAACACACTTTTGTTTAACTATAGTCACCCTACTCTGCTATCAAACTTTGAATTCATTCCTTCTGCATAACTGTGTATTTGTGCCCTTTAACCCACTTCTCTTATCCTCCCCCTCCTCCCACTCATCCTCCCCAGGCTCAGTTATCTATCATTCTACTCTACATCCACGTGACTAAATTATTTATTAATTGCTCCCACGTACAAGTGAGAATATGTGATATTTGTCTTTTTGTGCCTGGCTTATTTCACTTGAGATAATGACCTCCAATTCCATCCATATTATTTCAAATGACATGATTTCATTCTTTTTATGGCCAAATAGTATTCCATTGCGGTTATATGCCACATTTTCTTTATCAGTTCATCCACAGATGGACACTTAGGTTGGTTCCATGTCTTTGCTATTGTGAATAGTGCTGCAATAAACATCAGAGTGCAGGTGCCCCTTTAATTTATTGATTTCGTTTCTTTTGGGGACATATCCAGTAGTGGGATCTCTGGATTGAATGGTAATTCCATTTTTAGTTTTTTGAGAAATCTGTGAGCACTTTAACAGCATTTTGGACCCGTCCCCAGTCGCAGCCTCTTTCTGCACCAACCCCAGTGACACTCACTGCCTTATTTCTCCTTAAGATTCCACCACTTATATCTGCATCCTAAACAATACAGTCTAGTTGTTTCTATTTCTGAACAGTGATAAGTGGAATGATATAGTGTGCATTCTTTTGTGTCTTTCTTTTGCTCAAGGTTGTTTTGGGTGATTTAGTTGTGTTCTTCCTTGCTTATTTTCATTGCTGAATAATTTCCACATTTAGTTATCCTTTTCACTATGGATTGACATTTAATTTGTCTTCTCTCCAATTTTTAAGCTTAGAAGAAAAGGTAGATGTTTCATCTAGCAGTTATCCAAGAGCAAATATCTTCAGATGGTTCCCCAGCTCATGCTTCAGAAAAGATAAGAACAACCTTAACTGTTTAATCATAAAAATAATTTTTCTTGGACTTATTATTTATTTTCCTGAATTTATTGTTCACTTTCCTTAGTCAACAGGTTGCTTTTCTTTCTTTTTTTAAAATTTCAGCATATTACAGCGGTACAAATGTTTAGGTTATATATATTGCCTTTGACCCACCCGAGTCAGAGCTTCAAGCGTGTCCATTCCCCAGACACTGAGCCCGCACCCATTAGGTGTGTATACAGCCATCCCCTCCTCCCCCTCCCACCTGCTCAACACCCGATGAATGTTATTACTATATGTGCACATAAGTGTTGATCAGTTAATACCAATTTGATGGTGAGTATATATGGTGCTTGTTTTCCCATTCTTGTGATACTTCACTTAGTAGAATGGGTTCCAGCTCTATCCAGGATAATTTAAGAGGTGCTAGATCACAATTGTTTTTGTGGCTGAGTAGAACTTCATGGTATACATATACCACATTTTATTAATCCACTCATGTATTGATGGGCACTTGGGTTGTTTCCACATCTTTGCAATTGTGAATTGTGCTGCTATAAACGTTTAAGTGCAGATGTCTTTTTTTTCCTTTTGGGTAGATGCCCAGTAATGGAATTGCTGGATCAAATGGTAGTTCTGCTTTCAGCTCTTTGAGGTATCTCCATGTTACCTTCCACAGAGGTGGTACTAGTTTGCAGTCCCACCAGCAGTGTATGAGTGCTCCTATCTCTCTGTATCCATGCTAACGTTTATTGTTTTGGGACTTTTTGATAAAGGCCATTCTCTCTGGAGTTAAGTGATATCTCATTGTGGTTTTGATTTGCATTTCCCTGATGATTAGAGATGAGCATTTTTTCATGTTTGTTAGCCATTATTCTGTCTTCTTTTGAAAAGTTTCTGTTCATGCCCTTTGCCCACTTTTTAATGGGATTGTTTAATTTTTTCTTGCTGATTTTCCTGAGTTTATATAGATTCTAGTTATCAGCTGTTTATTGGATGTGTAGCATGTGAATATTTTTTGCCATTCTGTAGGTTTACTGTTTGCTCATGTGATATTTTCCTTGGCTGTGCAGAAGCTCTTTAATTTGATCAGGTCCCATTTATTTATTTTTGTTGTTGCCATGATTGCCTTTGGGGTCTTCTTCATAAATTCTTTGTGTAGGCCAATGTCTGTAAGAGTTTTTCCAATATTTTCTTCTAGAATCCTTATGGTTTCATGCTTTAAGTTTAAGTCTTTTATCCACTGTGAGTTGATTTCTGTGAGAGGTAAAATGTGCAGATCCTGTTTCAGCCTTTTACATGTGGCTATCTAATTTTCCCAGCACCATTTATTGAATAAGGATTCTTTTCCCCAGTGTATTTTTTGTCTGCTTTCTCAAAGATTAGATAGCTATATGAGGATGGTTTTATATCTGGGTTCTCAGTTCTGTTCCATTGATCTATGTCTCTGTTCTTATGCCAATCCCATGCTGTTTTAGTTACTATAGCCTTGTGGTATAGCTTGAAGTCTAGTAAATTGATGCCTCTAAATTTGTTCTTTTTGGTTAAGATTGCTTTTTCTATCTGGGGTCTTCTCTGGTTCCATACAAAGCATAGAATTATTTTTTCTAGATCTGCAAAAAATGATGTTGGTATTTTAATAGGGATTGCATTGAATCTGTAGATCACTTCATATAGTATAGACATTTTAACAATGTTGATTCTGCTGACCCATGAGCCTCTCATCGCTACACAAAGTCATGGAAACTAAACAACCTTCTGCTGAATGATTACTGCATTAAGGAGGAAATTAAAGATGAAAATCAAAAGATTCTTTGAATAGGTTGCTTTTCTTTGCTACTGTATTAGCCTGTACACTGGGAAGTGCTGTTGTCCAGAAAGGGATTGCCAAAGCTCTCATCTGTTCCACACCTTTGGACTTACACTGAAAAAACTCACATTGTGTCTTACAGCTAGTTTTTTAAAATACATTTTAGTGTCTCTAAGACATATGGATGGTAACTTAACCATTGGAATAGGAGTTTTATATGTTCTATTGTCTCTGGCTAGTTAAACATATGTTTAAGAATAGGCACTGTGTCTCACCCCTGTGATCCTACCACTCTGAAAGGCCGAGGCAGGAGTATCACCGGAGCTCAGGAGTTCAAGACCAGCCTGAGCAAGAGTGAAAGACCCGTCTCTATGAAAAATCTAAAAATTAGCCAGGGGTGGAGGCGTGTGCCTATAGTCCCACCTACTTGGGAGGCTGGGGCAGGAGACTTACTTGAACCTCCTCAGCTGTAGTGAGCTATGATGATGTCACTGTACTCTACCCGGGGCAGCAACAGAGTGAGATACTGTCTTAAAAAAAAGAAAAACAAAAACAAAAGAAAAGAGAAAAGGATAAAGCATCGCCAGTGTTTCTCTGCAGGGCGTTCTACTCTACGTGAGACACATGCTGATTGTCACAAAGATGTTGCCAAACATCTACATGAATTTCCCCTCCTCATTATTAATTTCTATGTAGCATTGCTCTTTTGAAAAAACACCCGAGGTCTCAGTAGTGGGGAGAGAAGAGCCCATAAAACAGTATTATTCTTCCCAGCACATGCCAATAACCAGACCAAGCAGCAGAGGTAGTTCTGTATTGTAAAGACCTCAGAGATGCTGTAAAAGGCATCTTCCACTCTCCAATACTGCCATTAATATGTAAAAGCTTAAGCTTGCTAAAAGGATTATTGCACATCCTATCTGATGGTAAACTGGCATTGCAATGATTACATGTATCTTTTTGTCATTTTCTTGTGAAACATCTTACTCTTGAAGAGTATAATTGGCCTCTTACTAATGTTAATGATTAAATCGGCATAAATGTAACACATTGCTTTAAATGGAAGGCAAATTTGCAATCTCCAGGGTCTTGAATGTATGCTTTACAGCACTGGCCATCATATCATTATATATATATATATATATATATATATATATATATATATATATATATATATATTAGTATACACGCACACTACACATACAAATTACGTATAATATATGCCTATTATTCACCTTCTATATCCATGGGTTCCACATCCATGGATTCAACCAACCACAGATCAAAAAGATTCAGGAAAAAATAAAAACAGTAAAAAATAACAATACAACAAGAAAAAATACAAAGTTTAAAATACCACACAACTATTTACATAGCACTTACATGGTATTAGGTATTACAACTAATCTAGAGATGATTTAAAGTATATGGGGGGATGTGCATAAGTTATACAAATATTGCATCATTTTATTTTGGGGACTTAAGGACATATGGATTTTGGTATCCTTGGGAGTCCTGGAACCAATCTCCCATGGATACCAAGGGATGCCTATATATGTTACTGCAACAAGAAGCACAAATTCCACAGGTGGGTTATTAAGTGTAATTTTGGAGATACCCTAACCCCCATCCTTGCTTCCTATATATCTAGCTGTTGGTGATAAAGTCCCATATATCAGCCAGTGGTTCAATGCACATGCCACTTCCCAGAAGACAATGTCACAGCCAACCAACACCTTAGTTGAAACTTCAACAAGCTCCTCTACCATTTAATCTGACAGGCTACTTCTGTGTTTCTGGGTGATGAAGCACATAGTAACCCTTTAGTCATGAGTCTATTTTCACACGTCTTTTGCCATAAAAGGAGTCTCTTGGCCTGAGACAATGTGTGGGAGAAATAATGTTGATGGATCAGAGGGTGGTGCTGGCGGAGGCACTGCAGCAGGCAAGGCAAAGGTCCAACCAATGTGTGGGTTACAATAAGGATGAATTTCACCCCTCCCAAGCAAAGAGGGCAGATGTAGGCTGCCCTACCACCAAGTGACTGGCTGGTTTCTCTGAGTTATGGTGGCAGTTTGAGGGCTCAGCGTGTCTCTGTTACTGGCCTCTACAATAGCAGGAGCTAGACAAGACTTAGAGAGGGACTCATGGTATTGGATCCAGGTTCAGTCTTAGTCCCTTCTACAATGGCCACTGTATTCCTGGGTGCACTGAGCAAGCATGAGGATGGCTACGGGAAAAGGGGCTGGCTGACATGCAGAGGACAGCCAGACTTTTCACCTGTTTGTGAAGAGCCTCCTCTGTGGTAAGTGCCCTCAGATGTCATATATAGGGACTCAAAGACACACACATTTTGTGCCACTCCTGCAGGGTTTTCAGATACATCTTCACTAGACTTCCTTATTGCCAGTCTTTCATAGTTCTGTTCCTTCTAGACCCCTCACTAACCATCCAAACTATTCACCATTGCCCAGGAGCCCATGCACATACCATGTATATATCTCAGGCCACACAGAGTGGACAATTCAAGTGTAATTAAGAGGCCATAACTAATACTCCTTATGCCTTCCTCTACTGCTGTTTTCAAATTCCCCTCTCCTTCAGTCGGCAACTCTGCTGGGCTAGGCAGCTCACCTGGTGGGTTGATCCAAACTCTTGTCTCTAAGGTCATGGCTAATGCACTTACACATTTATTGTTAAAATGCAGCATGGAAGCACCAAGAGCCACACCAGTTATCCTGAGCACCAAATGTGTTCTTCCCTGTCCCCCCTATCCAGCAACAATGCTACCTGCTCCTGCTAAGTAACCATCCCATAACTCCCTGCAAGTCAGTCCTCCCTTGGCACCACTCTGCCCTTGCTGCTAATTGCAGTAACAGTACCTACCTTGTTTCTAATGTGTAAGCAGTGCAAACTTATAACCCCATTGTTCACAGAAAGCCCAGTTCTGTAATAGCATCTCCACCATCATCCCTGACCTAAGCTGGGAAAGAAGATAGCCAACAATGAATATCTCAGTGATGCTGGTGCCCTTACCTTCCTGCAGAAGGTAGAACACATTTGAGCAGTGGGAGTTTTTAGCCTTATGCACTATATCCATCCTAGCATACTCCTTCATTTCTGCCCTTTGGTTCTTTCTCTACTACCTACTTATTCACTTAGTGTGGCCACTGCTTTTTCCAAGCTGCCAGGAGCTCTCATTAGCCCTGTCTCTGTGGCGCTTGACAAGCTATTAAATCCTGTATCACAAAATATTACTATGATTTCAATAAACTATTACTCAATTTTGCGTTTTATTCCCTTGATTTAGCACTTTCAGAAACCAATCCCAAGCATACTGTCCTGGCGGTAGCTCCTTCTATATTCAGCCTCTCCTCTTTAGCCAGCCTAGCACATGCGCAGTCAGTCTATGCTGAGACTTGATCTTTGTTATTGGAAGGTTAGGAGGGGAGATAGGGTGGTAGATAGGCAGATAAGAGGGAGACAAGCACAGTAAAGACTGCACTCAAGGATTTGAGTCTTCTGCATGTCCTTCAATAATGGGGTTCAATTATCTTCTGACAAAAAGGAGGGCTTTCTTCTGTAGGCCAAGTGACTTCAGAGAATTTGAAAGTTCAAAGTTTTCCAATACATATACCAGGTAGCCCCACCCCCATCACAGGGTCCCACACTGACCTTGGCAATGAAGCTCTACTACTTTTACGATTGAGTCTTGAGCCTGGTCCTCCATTCTGCCTGTGCTTCGGTTAAAAGACATTAGGGTCCCCATAAATGCTACCAAATAGGCCCTCTGGTGTTTACATTTTGCCTTTACATTCTTGCCTTTTGGTCATTAATTACTGGAGCCTGACATTTTCTCCTTTCAACAAATCAATAGCATTCAACAATAGCCACACAATTCTATTGTCCTCACAGAACCATCTCTCTCACACGTCTTAGGCAGTAGAGACATTGCGCCAGGCAGCTCATCCCCCCTCACTCGTCTCCCACTCCACTTCACCACTGGTGAAATTTTTAACACTTGCACTGTGCCAGCATGTTAGGAGCTAACCATGCTCCACTTACTGTCAGTGATGGTGATCTCATTGCCAATTGGCTGGGAGAGGTCCAGCTCCAAAATCCCATTGCAGAGTCTGGTTCCTAGAACACTTATGGTACCAATTGTCTTCAGTTAGGTTCCCTGGAAACACATTCTGAGATGTACATTGGCATGCAGGAGGCTTGTTGGGAAGTGCATTTAGACGATGCACCTGAGGGGATTAAGAGGAAAGGATTGGGCAGAGGACACAGCTGACTCACAATGCAGTTGTCACTGAGGCTCTAGCTGATTCAGCAGAGAGCTCAAGAACCAGGATGGTCCTTCAGAGTGGCTCAAAATTAAGCCACAGGAACCAGGACTTTGTACATCCATATCTTCCAGTTATTAGCTAAAAGCTGCCTGGGAAAGGGCATAACACTGGGCGAGGCATTTTCCAGTGACAGACACATCTGTGAACGGTGAGCAGCCAATATTCTCAGCAGCAGGGGGACTGGCCCTGGACAGTGATCTGGGCAGAGCACCACAGTTTCCATTATATTCAGTTCAGAGTTTCCACTTATCTCTGCTATTCCCCTCTCCTATTGTCTCCATTTGACAGTAGACAACCCACTTCCATGGCAGTACTCTCCTCTGTGAGCCTCAGCTTACACAATACAGCCACTACCAAGTTTATCAAAGATGTGACTGTCCCCCTTAGCAGTACATTTCTTTTTATCAAAATGAAGAGTGTCCTTTGGACTCTACTAGGGAATATAGTCAGGTGACAGGCTGTGAACTTATACATCAAATATCTATTCTAATATTCTCACATCCTTGAGCTTTCTGGGCCCTTCTTCTATGCCAAGGAAGTCCTGTATCTCCACTTTATTTCAGAAGCCATCTCCAAATCCAGATGTTGAAGAGCTATCCCAGCAAACTCTTAGCCTAGCCCCACAAGTACTTGACATGATATTGAGTGTGAAGTCATGAGTAAAATATCCCCATGCCAACGAATGTAGTCTTATATTCCACCTCTTATTTTAAAACTATCAAGATCTTTCCTATCTGTATTCCCTACCTTTCCTGTCAGTACATAATGGCCAGATCTTACTATTCCTTTGCAGATCATATTGGAATTTAGCTAGTTAGTTATCAAGACTAGGAATCTGTCATGGGAAACTAAGGAAAAGACACAGTCACTGGAACTGAGAATAAGGTAGGGATTTGGGTACAGGAAAAAGGTAGAAGCAGAAGGAGTAGCCAAATTTTACTATCAACAGAGGAAACACCTAAAATATGTTATCAGTCTGGAATAACCTTTCAATTCTTGCCAAGGCTCACATTTTAGCAAATGTGCTCATCAACCCTAGTCTCCCTAATGTCTTCTCAGCTATGCCACCTGCAGAAGACCATTTAGTGTAAATCAAGCACAAAATCAGAGCTGGTTTAGCCACAAGAGTGACTTTAGATACTGGGCTAGAGTTCCTTAAGTTTCCCTAACTCAGAATGGGATTGGTTCCAGAGCCAAAGGATTGGCTGAGCCTAGTACAGGTGGACAGCTCATGGACTTAGAGGCATAATATAGAATGGTTAAAAGCCTGGGATGGGAAATAAGGTAGAGTCTCAATTCAATTCTCAGCTTCTCTACTCAGTAGGTAGGTATCCTTGGGAAAGTCACTGAGCTCTGAGTTTCAACTAACAACACTCATTTGAAAATTGAGGATGATAGCACTCATCTCAATGAGTGGCAGTGAGGACTAAATGAAATGTGACATGTGGAGTATTTAGAATCGCACCCAGCACAGAACTAGTGCTCAATAAGTAGTAGTAGTATCAGCAGCAGTAGTAGAAGTTGTTGTTCTTAGTATTAGTGTTGAGGACAGAGGATGTTGGGAGTAGAGAACCAAGTTGTTAGTTATGAATATTACCGAGAGAACTGTAATCTCTGGCTTAACAATGGGGAAATTCACAGGCCAATGCTATGTAGCTAGGAAGAGCTATAAAGGCCCTGGAGACCTGGGAGACCCTGACAGCCCCTAGCAGAAGACAGCATGGCAGCAGAGTGGCAAGCACACCACACCACACCACACTACACAGCAGATGTCAAGAATCCCAGAAAGGCAATTTCCATTCTGTGAATACTGCTTCCTATAAATTTTAAAATGTATGCAAAATTGACAAGAGGGAGATGAAATAGGTAATTTAATGCACAGTGGGAGTGTAAATTGATATAATCCATTGGAAAGCAGTTGGGTAATCTATCAAGAGTTTCAAAATGCTCATGACCCAATAAATCCACTTCTGAGAATCTAACCTAAGGAAAATAATCCTGAATATGTAAAAATCTCTGTATGTAAAAATAATTCCATCATATTCATAACATATTGTTTATAATAGCAAAAAATCAGAAGGAAACTAAATTTTCAACATGAGGAGATAAAGTAAATAATCCAATTACATGAAACATTATGCATGCATTTAACATTATGTGTATTATCAAGCGTTTATAATAATATTGAAATATACTTTTCATGTTAAATTAAAATTGGTACATATATGACCATGAAAAAAGAAACAAAATCTTTAGTTATAAAAAGTGCTAAGAGGAAAATCCACGTGTCCTGGGAAGGGTCTCTAGGCCTGTTTAGGTACATGGCTAATTACATCGACGCAGGTGAAGGATTTGATGCCTTAACACTGGAGTGGAAAATAGGTCTTTTCTGTTGCCCCTGCTCTAAAGGATGGGTAGCAGCTGCATAGAACACTGTCTTAGTAAGGATTCCAAGGCCCTGGGGCTAGGCTCCGCTGGAAAGAAGATCAAGATTCATTGATAATGTCTGCCATAAGCAAACCAGGGACAATGGCAGTGATTGCTTGGGACACTTGACATCTTTAGATATGATTCCTCTTTCAGATAATTACAGCATAAGAAATTTGGGCAACTGAGTGAAGCTACTGCAGAGAAGATCCCTTCCCTGAGAAGAAAGTAGAAGTACATGACCTTAGAGGTTCCTTCCAACCCTGAGAGCTGTTAAGTCAAAGTATTTCAGGCCCTCTCAGAATTAGCAGGGGAGATGTTTTGCGGGAATGGGAACAGAAAGGAAATTTCAGAGGCCCTCAAAAGTTACAACACGGTTGCTTCATAGACTTGGTCCACAGGCCATCCAAACAGAACACTATGATTATTGATGTATCATTCAGTCCATCATCCCAAAAGAAAAGTAGATAAAAGAAATTTCACATGACAGTTCTGAAGAAGCAATTTGCTTGTCAAGATTATGCCTGGAGTCTCCCTATTAAATTGAAAGTCTATCTATCTATCTATCTATCTATCTATCTATCTATCTATCTATCTATCTATCTATCTATCTATCATGTTTCGCGGGCTCCTGACTGCGTAGTAATCATCTTGTACACTTGACCCAACCCGAGAGTTTCTGAAAGTAAAATATAGAGCCCTCTAGCACCATTCAAATTATTGTCATGTCAATAATATTCTTACCACTCTAGTCAGCATCAAGTTACTCAATTGAGTATAAATTTTCCCCCACTATATTCAGTCAAAGGTTAATATTTTCAAAGGAAACTGTCAGAAGCTGACATCCTGTTTAGTTTGCAAGGCAGTAGCAACACTAAACATACCAATGTGCTCCTCTCACTAAGCCTTCATGTTATGGTAGAATCAACACGTGTTTGGGTTCAGAGCAAAAGCTGGCCTGTGGCAGCTTGCATGGGAAGCACAGCTCACACCAGCAGGTAAAAAATAACAAACAAATGTGGCTTAAAATAATTAGTACCCATGCAGAGCAATCCATGCAGGGTGTTTTCCTAGATTAGTTGCTTGAAACTTTCTTTTAGATAAAGAAATAGGGCAGGAAGAGAAGGCTTGAGATACAGATTGAGGAGAAAACTGGAATTTTCAGAAATATTATAAAGTGGGGCTAAGAAAAGCAAAAGTTGGCTTCAAAGTCCCAGGCACACTGAAAGGTCATATGAAGTAAAAAAAAAAAAAATCATCTGAATAATTAAAATATTTCCTCCCTCTGAGCATCCTTTAGTGGTCCAAACATCTATCTCCATTGAAAATTTTTTTTATTTTCCAGTGTTCTCCAAGTGGGAAAGCTTGCTGTGGTCTTCTTTTCTAAAGCCAGTGTTTATTTTGGTGCAAAGTTTTGGCAAAAATTTCCCCAGACGAGGAGCTCTTGGGGGATTTTAGTTTTTGCCTATTGAACTTACTTGCCAGAAAGATTTGGATGGGTGGGATGACCAAAGCAGCCAAAAATATTTTTGCCTCATAAGAGGTTTTAACCAAGAGCTGTCAGGCCAAAACACGCTCAAAATTCAAACATGGAGTACAAGCATATCTGGAGAATTATAATAATCCACATGTCTCAAATTTGTATAAGATACTTATTATAAAGGCAATATTGCCAGTTTTATTTCAGGTTTTCCCCCAAAAATATCTTAAGGCTACCCAACTCCTGTGTTTTATTTTTTTTGGTATTTGTTTGTTTGTTTTTTTTTTTTTTGCTTTTTTATTTACAAAATAGGCAAGTGTTGTTCTTTCATGCATGCCAACCTGGATTTATTTATGACTATGTTGAAAATTATTTTCTTTGCTTTCAAACATACTTATCATATAGAAACAGAATTAATCTAGGTCTCTCTTTTCATTTAATACAGCTTGGGAGCCCTGATACCCATTCAATTAATTAATAGTGGAAGAAGAGTCCAAATAGCAGACATTTCTAAAAGCTCTTCAGCGTGATGAGCAGAGGAAGATAAGCATTTCATTAGTGCAATGACCACTTGCATCTAATTCTTTGATGTGCCCTAGATAAACAACTCTAAATGTAATTACAAGGGCATACTTGGGAGATAGTTTCCAGCTGTCATAAATAGAAATGGCTCTTATGGGGTTTTTAAAAGTCTAATAACTTAATACAAATAGATTCCTACTGAATTGACTGCTCTTTCACATATGAAAATATTTAAAAGCCAATTAGCAACAATTATTTGTCAGATAAATTTCATGAACTACTCTACTGCCCAAAAGTTTAAGTATTCAGAATTTCATGTACCCAAACGTGCTCCTGTGAAATTCCTTCTACGATAACAGAAAATGTCACAAAATATGGACAAATGGGGAACATTTAAACTCATTCTCCATTCCAATCCATTTGATGCTTGGTTCCACTTGCCTCTCCCGACAAGAGTTTCTAGGTTCGAATATCACCAATAGTGGGCAGAAAGACACACCTCCTAAGATAACTTGTTCTCTTTTGGAGAGTTATAACTTTTAAAAAAAATTTATACAATTGTCCCTCAGTATCCGTGGGTTATTATTTTTTATTGATTTTTTAAAAAATATTTCAATTTACGGTGGGTTGAAGCCATGGATGCTGAACCTGCAGATAGGGCAGGCTGACTATATATCTTAGTTTCCTATGATTGCTGCAACAAAGCACCACAAACTGAGTGGCTTCAAATAGCAGAAATTTATTGTCTTACAGTTGAGGAGGCTAGACGTCTAAAATCAAAATGTTGGCAGGGCCATGGCCCCCAGGACTCTGGGTAGAATCCTTCCTTGCCATTTCCCTGCTTCTGGTGGTGACTGTCAATCCTCATTGCTCCTTCGCTTGCTGCTGCATCATTCCAGCCCCTGCCTCTATCGTCACATGGCTGTCTTCACCCGGTCTCTGTCTGTGCAGAGCCCATGGATATGGAGGAGAGCTATTAAGATTTTCAACTGTATGGGGTGATGGAAGGTCGGTGCCCCAGATTCCCATGTTGTTAGGGTCAGAACATTGACCAGAATATTGATAGAAATGTGGATATTAAAGGCTATTCCAGTGAGGTCTCAGAAATGAAAAATGGGTTATTGGAAACTGGAGGAAAAAATGATGATTGTTATATAAAGTGGCAAAGAATTTGGCTGAATTGTGTTCTAGTGTTCTGTGGAAGGTAGAACTTGGGAGTGATTAAATTGATTTTTTAACTAAGGAGATGTCTAAGCAAAGTGTTGCATGAGCAACTTGGTTTCTCCTTACCACTTATAGTAAAATGTAAAAATAGAAAAAAAAATTGAAGGAATTGTTAAGGAAAAAGGAATCAGAACTTGAAGATTTGGAAGATTCTCAGCCTATCTATACTGCAAAGAATGAAGACGTGTGTTCTGAAAAGAACCTTAAGGGTGTGGCTGAACAATCCTTTGATAAGGAAATTAGTACAGATATGAACCATAGGTTTAATCAGTTATCTCACCAGAAGCCAGAAACATAGAGGGGCTAATACTGACAGAAACACTGCCAGCTAGGACTAAATGAGATAGAGAAAAGTGGGATGGAGTAAAGGAAGGTTGTTGGACTTCTGGGATTCTACAAGGTGTGACAATAGAGCTGTTTGGCTACAAACAGGCTTTATCCCCCAAGAAAAGAAAAGAATGACCCTAAAGTGATCCAGAGATCACCAAAGCTGCCACTCCCACCACAGGCCCAGGGGGAAGGCTGCTCTCTCCATGGTTTCAGGTGTGAAACCTCTTTCTCAGTTTCAGCAGGCCAAGTGGCCCTCACAGAGAGCCAGGGATAAGGGCAGGGCTGCTACCTAGGGCTGTGGGGGTCCTGGAAGGAAGAGTATCCAGCCAAAGGGGATTATTCTCAAGCCTGTATATCTAATGGAATTTGCCTTGCTAGGTTTGGAACTTGCTTGGGACTTCTTACCCCTTTCTTCTTGTCAATGCACACATGATTCCACATTATAACTGCCTATTTTTGTCTTCCGTGTTGAGCTATCAATGCCAGGAGGACTGGGAACTTACTCATCCTGCTCACCAATGGATCTCCAGTGCTCTGCTCATGAAAGTTGCACAGTAAATATTTACAGGGAAAAAAATAAATAAATGAAGGAGGATGGAGGGGCCTGGAGGGGAAAGGAAACTAAAGAGGGAAGAAGGGAGAGATGTAAACAACAAAGGGCCTCTGGGAATTTTGTCCAGGAGGTGAGCACTAGTGTAGAAAAAGCAAGGGAAAGAATGACATAGAAAATAGCAGTCAGTGCATAATTCATCTAGGCTGGGGACTTGAACTCATTGCAGATGGCTGCCTGTTCTTTTACACTCACCTCAATATTATGAATTTTAGCTCATTATTGCCAGTGTTTGATCTCACTTTTTAATCTGATCATGATCATATTCCTTGATCCTGGGTAGAACAGGATCTAGGAACACATGTGGCATGATGACTAATGGTACAACACAGGAGATAAGCCCTGGCATCCAGGAGAAGAGTCCTATAGGAGTGCAGAGGTGGGAAGACAGCTCTATGTTGGAGAGGTCAGGGGAGTCTCCAGAAAGGAGGGTGTAAGACATAGCCCAAGAAAAGGTAATGACAAAGAGTGTGCAAAGATGAGAAAACAGGGACTTCAGCTGTCAGCCTCATAGAGGATGACACCCAAGAACACCTTGATGATTAATAAAATAAAATAAAATTAATAATGGCTAACATTGTACACTTACTTTGAGCCAGGAATTGTGCTATGTGTTTAATAATATATAAACTTCTATTAATATGTAACTCAAACTATATATGCACATATATAATGCATATATAATAACAGTGGTTGTGTATACTAATAACACAACTATTATTACAACCATTTTACAAGAAGGAATCATGTCACAGACGGTGAGGTGATTTGCCCAAGAGCTTGGTGGATAAATAGCAGAGGCAGGATATGGAGCCAGGTAGTCTGGCAGGCAAATGAGTACACAGATAGACTTGGAAGAGTGCATATTCTGAAGCCAGATATGCTACAAAACCAAAAAACCAGAAACTTCAAGCACTTGGGGATTATATTGGGAAACTTGGAGAAGCAGGAAAAGTTGCTCCCATAAAATAAGGATAAGAGAGAGGGGGTAAGATGAACATTTACTGAGTGTCCACCTGACCTTAAATCCCATGTTCCTTTCTCCAAACTATGACAGAGACAGAACTGCTCAATCAAATGCCCCTTCTTCTATCTAAGTCGAGAGAATTTTTTAGTTGCATGCCCATCTGTCTAGAGAGAGAAAGGAACACTATGAAGGTGACATCCAATTGTGAAGGCTCCTGGAGGCATTGCCCCACCTCCTCACCCAACAAGCCAGCACTGCCTGGACTGTGTGCAATGAGAAAATTTAAGGACCAAGCTTCTTTTCCCTTTGAATCCCTTTGGGTGGTCATAGCACATAGCACCATCCTGTGCACAAGGTCCTCTTCCCTTCTCATTTAATCAATTCATGAATGGAGGCAGACAGATATGTTCTTACATGTCTGGATAGTGTCAACCTTTTGGGTGGGATTCATCTTCAAAAATGGTAAGGCTTGTGAAATAGTGATACAGAGTTTGGTTAAGCCTGAGCAGAGGTCTGAATTGGATACTGTGATGTGCCAGCCCAGATCCCCTTTCAGTGCTGAAGAACCTCTTCTCCCAGCTGCTGGAAGTGCTGTTGGTGCACTGTCCTCAGCTGTGAGCCTTCCTGGCAATGTTCTGGCTGAAGAGAGTTTCTTCACACAAGGCAACATTCTGCTGAATGACTGATGGATGTGTGCTTAATCGGTCCTGCTCCATCTAAGGACAACTCTGAAGGACCATGCTCTCTCTAGAAGGCTCCATCTCCCTCCTCCGGGGTGTCTGGGCTCTCTGGCCTTTCTTCAGGCCTTCGCATGGCCAGTGATGTACCACAGGCTCCAGCCACCCCTGCAGATTTACTGGGTGACCTCAGTAAATGTGAATGTGTGAACATGCTGGGCAGCGATGATGGGAGAGACTCAGGGTGCTGTTGGAGTAGAAATCCAAGTCCCAACACACAGTTTTCATAGTACGAGCCCAACCTATTGTGTGGATTTTCCAGTTCCCCACACCTAATATACTCATTTCCCAGGGCTGCTGTATACATGACCACAAACTGGATGGCATACAACAATAGAAGCTTATTCTTTCACAGCTCTGGAGGTCAGAGTCTGAAATCAAGGTGGCAGTAGGGCAGTGCTGTCTTTAAAGGCTCTAAGGGGGATTCTGTTCCTTTCTCTGCCTTCTTGAAGGCCAACTGAGACCTTGATGGAGACAGACTCACAGCCCACCTTCTCCCTCTGCCCAGGCCCGGCCCTTCCCCTTGCACAGTTGTTGATACCACGAACACTCCTAATAAACACCCTGTGTGCTCAGCTCCGTGTCAGAGTCTGCTCCCTGGGGGAACCCACCTGTGACAGAACCTGATCAGATCGCCTTTAGGGAAGAGAAGCTATGCTCTAGTCCCTCCATTTCTCCCACATGGAAAAAGTAGCAGAACTTTCAAGTGTGTTTCAGAAGAAATACTTGAGAACTGGGGGAAACCTAATTGTGGCCTACCTCATTAGAAATATACCGTGCTTTCTTTTTTTCACCCATATCTCTGGTTCTGATACCTTTCTATGCTACTGCATTGTGAGTTGCCAAAGGATAAGGCCTTCTCTTAGACACCTTTGTAGAACCCATGATACCTGGCAGAGGTCGTAAGTGCTTAATACCAGACTTAGTACCCATGTGTCCTCTCACCTCACTAAATTCCAAAGGCACTGACATCTTCTTTATGCCACTTTCCAACAATTTCTCATAAATAAATTACAAGTTAAGGTGATTTGGAGGTGAATCTTTAATAATTGGACCCAGCCTTTCCATGCTACTGGCTTAGAATTCTTGGGACAGAGATTAGATGTAGTGAGTGGAATCATGGCCCTAAGCAGATATGTCCACATCGCATCCCTGGAACCTGTGAGTCTCACCTTATTTGGAAGGTAACATTTGAAAAGGGGATCTTTGCAGGTGTAATTAAGTTAAAGACCTTGAGTTGAGGTCATCCTAGATTACCCGGGTATGCCCTAAATTCAATAAATATCCTTATAAGAAATGGAGGAGGAGAAGACACAGCGACAGACAGAAGATGATGTGGCCATGGCAGCAGAGGGTGGAGTGATATAGCTGTAAACCAAGGAATGCCTGGAGCTACCAGAAGCTGGAAGAAGCAAGGAACAGAATCTCCCTCAGAGCTTTTAAAGACCGCACTGCCCTGCTGCCACCTTGATTTCAGACTCTGACCTCCAGAGCTGTGAAAGAGTATGTTTCTGTTGTTTTATGCCATCCAGCTCGTGGTCATGTATACAGCAGCTCTAGGAAGCTAAAGCATTAGGTTCGGGGGACTGGAAAATCCACAGGACAGATTCTACGTATACTGTTGGGACTTGGATTTCTACTCCAGCAACTCCCAGACGCCACCCTGATCTCTCCCATCGTCGCTGACCTCCGCAGCATGTTCACAGGTAGGGCGCTGAGGTCACTCAGCAAATCTGCAGTGGTGGCCGGAGCCTGTGGCACAGCACTGGCCATACCAGGGCCTGTGGAAAGGCCAGAGAGCCCAGACATAGCTTCATTTGAGCAACTTTCCCGTCACTTAACACAGATTTCCTTAAATTAATAACCCAACTGCTCAAAAAACTCTCAAGAAAAGGCAGTGTTATCAGATAATGAATCATAGGACTTGTTGGAATAGAGAGGACATTGTAGCAGTCATAGATGAACTCTCATTTCAGGTGAGACAACTGAGGCATCAATGTTTTGATGGCCTAAAGCCATATGTCTAGTCGGAAGTAGAGCCTGAGGCAGAATTGAGGACATATTTTCACCATTCCATACTAATGTGCATTCTTGGAACATCTTTCTTTTCAGTTGTTTTAATATTTTCAAATTACCAAAGAAATTGCTTATCTATGTATTTAAAATAAGCTATATAAAAGTCAAGTTATTAGTCCTAATTTTTAAAATAGCTGTGTTTTGGACAGATCTTTAGAATTCCAAACCAGTTTGCATCCTGGTGACATTCAGCTAGATGGAAATAGCAGCAAACAAACAAAAGGAAGGCTTAGAGAACTGACCTCCCAGCTGCACGGAAAATGGCTTTGAGGCGGTTCACCCCAGCTAGGAAGAGCCACAGTGAAACAGCGTGTCTACACTGCACACATACATATTCAGACGCTTTGTCAAAAAAGCCCAGTGCTGGAGCATTTCAATTAACAAAGTAGGATGGTTTACCTGATAAAATGCTCCCTGTGTGAGTGTAATTACATATTTATACCCCACAGAGATTTTTTAATTTCTGTTTGGTTTGTTTGCCTTGAAAGTGTTTGTCACTGGGAGTGTTCTTGATGTGCAATTTTAAAGCAGTGTTGGCCAACTGCGTGGCTTGTTTTCATTTTAGATTCATTACAATTTGAAGATGATGCTTTTCCCCCTGTATACACACAATATTGATACCTCCATGAGAAGACAATGCATCAAGGAACAGGAAAAGCATTAAAGGAATACTGTCAAGTACCTGTCTTTTGGTTCTCCCCTAGTTGTTTTCTCTTGTTTAACCCACCAGAGGCTACTAATTGAATCTGACACACTTGAACGCGTGTTTTCTTTCTTTGCAGATTTGCTTGTTTCCATCTTCTGCACATCAAGCTTTTCCTTCACCCCACCCACCCTGCATCAATATAGCCAATAGAGCTGGAGGAACAGAGGTCCTTTCTGTAGTTCTCCACCCCTCCTTCCCTGATGACACACAAACATGTGCATATGGGTGGCCGATTAATTGGGGCTGCTTTCCTTCCATCAACAAGCATCAGAGCCCCTGCTATGTCCTGGGCACCACTGTTCAGCTTTGGATATATAAAGCCAAGTTGTGATCCCTGATCTCATGGAGCCTGTGTGCTAGCAGAGAAGCCAGGCATGGAGAGAAGCAATTAGAGCCTAGCATGGCAAGTGCCGGAACTGAGGTGTACGCAACGTCTGGTGGTGGCACTACAAAGGTGGAAATCAATTCTGCTCCAGGCTGGCTTCATGGGGGAGGAGTTTCTCTGGAGGTGGGTCTTAAAGAGATTACCACACAGACATGAGAGCTCACCAATTGCTCAGTCCAGAGTTAAAGCCCCGAATGAGACCACAGTAAATGCTAAGATTTAAAACCTGTTGATATACAGGTCCAACTACATGACATGCAGCCAAGTGTGATAGCCACTCCTCTCCTTCCTCACTGGGTCACACAATTTGTTTTCATGTCAGATGATCAGGTCTTAGTTGATCTTTCCCATTGTTCTGCCTCCAACTCCACCACATGTCAATCCCTTCTTCACAAATGCCAATCAGATCATGTTTTGCCACAATCAGAGTCCTTCACCAGGATTGCCTGGGGAACAAACCTTCCAGACAGGCTTCCCCTCCTTCCTATCTACCCCCTGGTCTGGGCACCAAATGACTTAGAGCCCCCTATTTCAACCTTCTGTGCTTTCCATAGCTATCTCTATCCAAATGTCCTTCCTTCTTCCCTCAGTGAAATATTTCTCTACTCCCTGCTCTTTGGTATGCCTGCCATCCTATTCCCCCAAAGCAGACTTGCTGGGTTCTTCCTTCCAGCCACCATGGTACCTTGTATGCAGTCATACTTGTCTTAGCCAGTTCAGGTTGCTACGGCAAATATATCATAGATGGTGTGGCTTAAGCAACATTTGTTTCTCACAATTCTGGGGGCTGAGAAGTCCAAGATCAAGGTGCCAGTAGATCCAGTGGCTGGTGATGACTGGCTTCCTGATTGACAGATGGTCATTTGCTCATTGTATCTCACATGGCAAAGAGCAGAGAGTGCCGAAGCAAGCTCTTTTGTGTCTCTTATCACAAGGGCACTAATCCTGTTTGTGAGAGCTCCCTCCTCATGACCTATTAACTTCCAAAAGGTCCCACCTCCAAATGCCATCACAATGGGCATTAGGCTTCAACATATGAATTTGAGAGGACACAAACAGTCAGTCCCCAGCAACACTTGAGCACTTATTCCACTGTATTTAGGGCAATCTTTTGTTCACATTGATCTCTGCTTGACTGCAAGCTCTTCAAAAATTGTGATTATATGTTATTTATTTTTATATTCTCAGCATCTGACATGTTTGTTGAAATATAAAATTATGTCAATTCAGTTTTTAAAAGATCTCTGAATTTCCAACAGTCTATATTCACAGTATTGGCCTCTTTTTTTCATGTCTAGAAGAGTCACATCCAACAGGCCATCCAACAGAAGTCCTTTCCTGGCTACTCTGAATATCCAGGCCCTGAATTACTTACCTGCTAGGGAATCGCCTTTAAGAACAAAAATGTTTATTGTTTTCTAATAGTTATGCCAGCTCATGGTAGAGGTGCACTCTCTGGGATCCGGTACTTAGATTCTACCACTCGCTGTCATTGTAATCATAAGCAAATTACCTTCTGTTTTGTTGACCTAGCTTCCCTAACTTTCCTGAACTGAATTTTAAACTTTTAATTTCCCTTCACAACACAGCAAACTGACCATTGGATGCTCCAGTAAGCTCATGCTGGATCCTTTGGAACTGAATCACAGATTTCATCACTATTCATTGTACCCTATACTTGAGCTTAGCCAAAAGGCCAAGAAGCCATTTTATTCATTGTACACTGACATAAAAATGTTCACTAAAATGCAAACATACGCTGAAGAGTTAGGTACTTTGAGTTGGGGTGTGCTGTGAACTAAGCAAGGGGCTCCTCCTAATGAGGCATTTATAGGGTAGCTTCAAGATTTAGTCTGAAGGCTGATGCTGTTGACACCTACAGCCTAAAACACACCCATAAGTACATTCGGAAACACAGCTGGACTAATAATGACTTTGGAGCCACTCATCCTTCTACTAGGTACTCCTTGCTCTTCAGCTTTAGGGTTACTCTCAAAATTTCACCCCATGCTGCTTTGCTTCAATTTTTCTTAATCATATTTAATCAGTCAATCAGTCAGTAAGTATGAACTGAGAAACTCCTATGTACCCAGTATCATGTCCTAGTAGACACTTAGGCAAGGGAATAAAGAGCAATCTAAGTAGAAAAGGCAGGAAAGGTGGTGTTGTGGAGGTGCAGATATCCCCACAGGGTGGCAGTTTGTGGGGTACCCCGGCAGGGTGACTTAATGAGGGAGTAAAAGAACTGCATGGCACAAACCTTGAGGACCTCCATACAGCAAGCTCGGGGCTGTGCATCTTCCCTGGGGATTTGGAGGGTGACATGAAGAATGCCTGCAGGGAGTGAGAATGGTGGCCCAAGGGGCAGGTGCAGGAGAAAGTGCAGGCAGTGGTGGGTCAGAACAATGAAGCTCTGCAGGCCAATCAAAAATGTTACTTTTTAGTGATTTGTTAAAAAGCTGGGTTATGTAGTAACAATTAATAGCTAAGGTTTCCTGAGCATTTACAATCTCTTGTATCTCTTTGTCTATTGCTAATGAGTTGGGCAGAGAAAGTTCCCCAAACCACTGACCCCCAGCAAGCACAGAACTCTGTTCCTCGTAAATTCTCAGTAAATATTTGCTGAGTACATTTTTTATAGTGAATGATTACAGAAGTTAGTGATCAATTAGTGATTAATGATTAATTCTCTACTCTTCTAAACATTATACACACATTAACTTATCTTCTCCTCATGGCATATGAGGTATGTACTATATTGTCCCCATTCTTAAATGGGGACTATGAAGTACAGAGATGTTAAGTGACTTGTCCAAGGACACACAGACAGTTGGTAATAGTAATAGAAGTGAGATTTGAAAACCATACTGACACTCACCGATACGTTTGAATGGTATAATTACCCATGTTGTCACTTGCAATCCATTCATCTTCTTTACACACTGAGTCTTCATTTTAGGAATGTGATTGATGTTTCCTAAGGAGAAATTAAATACCTACATTCATTCTCTTTAGAAATCCTATTTCCCCTAACACAAGTGTGAAACTTAGAAACCCATAGCCCTCCACAGAAATATTAATAAAAGTCCACATTCTATGAGTGTGCTCTTCTTTCGAATTTCTACTGGTTCCAGGTATAGGATTTTCCCCATCGACTCCAATTTAAGGAAATGCTCAGTGATCCAGTGGCCATTGTGAAGAGTCAATTTAAGGTTTCTCCTATTGGTGTGCAGATGATGACATCATTTTACCTGGTAGTGTATGAAGTTCAAATGCTTGGGAAGTTTGCTGCATAAATCAAGAAATAATAATAGTAATTGCATATTTATCCGCTGGACCACCTGGAATAGAGTTGTGTGATTTTACTCAGCATTCAGGGAAATGCAAGGTTTTCATTTTCTCTCTCTTTTTTGGAAGGAAGCGTACTGCTGAGACTATTAGAGAAAATGCAAATCTCCTGGCTGTTTGGGAAAGCTCCAAAAGAGTGAAAGTGAGCAGTTGTTCCCAGCAGTGTTTGGATGAAAATGTAAAATCTTTGTCTTTAAAAGTGTTTATTTAACTGCGGAGAGTTTACACAGCTTGTGGAGAATTATAGTGGAAGAAATTACATTTCACTTCCACCATCATCGGTTTTCTCCACCTGCCAATGGTCCTCACTCCAGTCTGCTGGGGCATTACTAATGCTTAAAATGATCACAAAGAAATACCAACATCTCCTATTAAGAGTGGGAAAAATACAATTGGCTCAAGATGAAAAATTTGCATCTCTTCTGGCCCCCACACACTCAAAACAATTTTCTAAAATGAGTTTGCTGATCATGCTTTCTCTTTGTCTATTGCTAATGAGTTGGGTAGAGAAAGTTCCCCAAACCACTGACCCCCTGGCAAGCACAGAACTCTGTTCCCTGTAAATTCTCAGTAAATATTTGCTGAGTAAATTTTTTATAGTGAATGATTACATAAGTTAGTGATCAATTAGTGATTAATGATTAATTAATAGATTTATTTAAGTTCTTCTTGAGGAAGGAAAATTCTATTTAAGGCAGAGGTAAGGTAATGAATGTCTTGTTCTATTCATAGACATTCTCCTCTCCCCTCCTCCCTAAATTCTTTCCCTACTTTCAGCCAGCCCTAAATGTGGGTGCCACAAATAGATGCTGATAAATAAGTGAGCCAGAGAGCACCAGAATGGCCCCTCTGTTTCAAGTTCCTAGAAACTATGTCTTAATACTCCCATTAACACTTTGGCTTAGTTCATGTTAATATAGAAACTGTAAATCCCAGAAAAGCATATCTATTCCTCATCATATTGAGATGATGATGTGGCCAAAATGAAAAATACAAACATGCCACATTAGGTTGTCAAATTGTAATTCATGAGGCCTCTGGTGGTTCCTAAATCAAATCATGAAATTCATGGGGGGAAGATTTTTTTTTAAACTTATGATTCTTGAGGCTATCCTCAAAAAAATCTGATGAAGTGAGTCTTGATGAGACCTGGGGACCTATATTTTTAAAAAGCTTCCCCAGGTAATTCTTGAGATCATGGGAACTATTCTTCATATTGCAACAGTGTGGTTCCTAAGGAGCATTCAAACACGCGTGATGTTTAGATTAAAAACACAAATACAGGAGATATGGATGTGTTATAAAGAGTATATTCATTTCCTGTGGAGCAGATGCTTGGCTGACTAAGACACTGATGATGAGATTCTTGATTTCATTCACCTTATGTTGATTGTTCTGCAATGGCCTGGAAAATAGCTGAGTTGTTTTGAAATAAGCACCTTTATACTCTATCAAGGTCAAACCTTTTACTTGATGTACTTAACTAACCATGTAAAATATTACATCAGCAAGCCTACGAGGCACTTAGAGATATATTCACATTTGCATAATGTCCTCTGTAAGTTAGTCTTTGGTCCTTAAGGGTGTTTAGAATAACTGCACGCAAGAATATACTTAATCCAATCTCATTTTAGCTTTTGCTCTTTTAAGATTTCAAAATTAATAAATCCTCCTGATACTCCAAATTACCATGAGCTTTTATAAGCATAACTTTGTAACTTTAACCCATTTATGAACATACCCCACAGGCAAATGTACTAATGAATAAGAAATAACATTAGAAGTTTAAAAGATGGTCTCTTTATGAAGTAATGTAAGAAAATCCTGTTAGCTGGATCAAGTACAAAAGTGCGATTTCTCAAAAAATAGAAAATCCGTCACAAAATTACATGTAATTACAATAACCAAAGGATAGAAAGTAAGAATAGTTGAAGTACCATGCATTATTTAACTTAGTACATGTTATCACTTGCTTGCATATGGATGAAAGCAGAAAAAAAGGAACTGACACAAACTCTCCGCCTGCAGCTGGAGAAACTGTGGTATTTTGTACCTGACTTCCTTGTATGTGAATTCTTGGCAAAAACCATCAACACATCTGATAGGTAGACTGTGCATCAAGTTTCTTCAGTCATTGCCTACTGACGACTTCTCTTTAACCCTCTTCTCATTCCTACCTTATTCTAAGGTTGCACTATACAATAAAATCCGTGTTAGCTGTCTCCTTCACAGCTGCAGGAACTGCTGAAGAAAGTCAGCCTGGTCAACAAACTAGATCTCTCCTTCAGCCAGGACAACAAAATTATGATCCACAGATTATTATCATAGGCACACTTACGTATGAATTTCTATCTTCCAAATTATCATGGAGTGATTTTATTCAATTTGTTGGTACTAAATACCAACAAATTTTTGCAGTATTGCAAAAAGGCCTGTTATACATGCCTCTAGTTTCCTGAGTAGGACACGGAGACACAGAGGGGATAAATGACCTGCCCAATGTCACACAGCTAGCGCAGAAGAGAGAATTTAGATTCACCGAGATTCCAATCTTACTCAGTTCACTGAGGTGATAATTCAAAAACAAGAGAAAGTATGGCCATGAAGAATTTGAAAGGAAGGTTGTGAAGAGCAAGAAGTGACATTATTTGATTAGGCTGTGACACCGAGTGAACGTCCAGCGTACAGACCATCGGCGCTTTTATGGCAGGACGTCTATCCAGCATGTTATCCGCGGCTGACATCCTGGGTCAGTCCCGCACTGGGGATGGTGAGAAGCAGTGATGAGAGGAGTGTTTCCAGATGGCTGAAGTGGAGGCTGACTTCTGCAGGCCATTCCTGGAACAGGCACACTCTAATGCTGCTGACAAACTTCCTGTAAAGCACTATGGCAATCAAAAGTTTATATTCTTCCTGTTTTAAGTAAAACTGAAATGTGGGCAAAAACTTATGTTCAAAAGCCAACTACAGACTTACGTATACGGTGAAAAATTAGGAATAACTTAAATATCCAATAACTGGAAAACAGTCAAGTGGAAAACCATTAAGTAAATGATGGCATATTCATGTGATAAAATATGTGATGTATGGGCAAGTGCTTTCTCTATAATATTGTATGAAAAAAAGGAGAACATAAATTTATCCAGTAAAATGATCCCCAATGAAATACATTAAGTTGTAAGCAGTGATTTTTATCTCTGGATGATTAGGGTTAGGAGAGGGTTTAGTTTTTTGTCATTGTTAATATTTTTCAAATTCTCTGTAATAAGCATGTATTACTTTCATAATGAGAAATACAACACACTTTTAAAAATTGCCATACCATACCCCTTCATGGAAACATGAATTAGTATCGTCATCTAGTATGCAAAGATATATGTAAGATGTTCATTGTAGCATTAATTGTAAAAGTGAAAAATTAACAAAAGCATAAATGTCTACCAGCAGGGAAATGAAAAAATTAATTAATAATTATTATAAATATTATTATGATTCTTACTGTTATTAAAGAGGCAAAATATATTTGTCCTTACTATGTGTTAGACACAGTTCTAAGCACGTCAAGTGTCTTAACCTTTTTAATTTCACTATAATTTTTTGAAAAAATGCTACTGTGATGCTCATTTACAGTTGAGATTTTATATATCTATAACATTCATTATGCTCAGTTTTTAAAAAATGAGATATTCTGGCTGGGTGAGGTGGCTCATGCCTATAATCCTAGCACTCTGGGAGGCCGAGGCGGGTGGTTCGCTCAAGGTCAGGAGTTCAAAACCAGCCTGAGCAAGGGCGAGACCCTGTTTCTACTAAAAATAGAAATAAATTAATTGGTCAACTAAAAATATATACAAAAAATTAGCTGGGCGTGGTAGTGCATGCCTGTAGTCCCAGCTACTTGGGAGGCTAAGGCAGTAGGATCACCTGAGCCCAGGAGTTTGAGGTTGCTGTGAGCTAGGCTGACGCCACGGCACTCTAGCCAGGGCAACAGAGTAAGACTCTGACTAAAAAAAAAAAAAGAGAGAAATTCTGATATGCTAACATGTAAACATATTTATGACATATTGTTATGAAAAGAAAGCAAATCACAAAATAGAATATTTAGGACAATCACTTTTTTGTTTTTAAGTATACAAAAATGTAGGCATTTGTACATTTAAAAATATCTGACATAAGTCAAATTATTGATGAAGACTTCTCTTAGGGAATGAGAGTGGAAGTGATAAAGAGATTGCTTTACATTTTGCTCTATATACTTATAAATTTTTTATGTTGGCTTGTTTAATTAAAATATTATTATGTTCTTAAAAGAACAGTGAAGAATAAAATTACCCTATTTTTAGACAACTACTTCTGAGGAAGACAAAATACAACCCTGCTAGAAAATATCCACAAGCCACCTAACAAATTGACTCTGTAAACCAAAGGGCTTGATACCAAAGGGTCGATACCATCTTAGTCAAGATTACATGGATAAAAAAGTGGGGGCATATTTGAGTAAAGTTGCTCAGAGAAGATGAGGACTACAAGGATACAAAGAGAATAGCTTAGTTAAGCAAAGGATATTTATTAGGAAACAAGAAAAAATATTTCCTTTAATTAATACATTAAAGGTGAGGTGATATAGTCTGTTAATAAAGGTACTTGAGTAACAAAAGTCCACAATTTTTGAGATATGATCCAGTGAGCACATAACTACTGTAAGTTCTAAGGTGAAGAAATTGATACAGGAAAGTGGACCCCAAAACTGGAGTCTGGCCTGAAGGTCGAGTAGGTTCTTGGCTTTGCACAGGAAAGAATTCAAGAGCAAGTGAGCAGAGTAAAGCAAAATTTGATTGAAGTAACAAAGAAACAGAAAGAAGGCTGCTCCATAGGCAGGCAAGCAGCTATCTCTCAGAGCAACAGAGAGTGGCACTTTGTGAGTTTTGGGGGTTTTATTTTATATCTTCTATTTAATTTTATGTTAAGTAGAGGGAGGATTGTTCATAAGATTTCTAGGAAAGGGGTGGGAGTTTCCAGAACCAGCAGGGTTGGCTTTGGGGGAGGGTTTCCTCCTCTTTTTAAACCATATAGGGTAACTTCTGGGAGTTGCCATGACGTTTGTAAACTGTCATGGCACAGATGGGAGTTTCTTTTGGTATGCTAAGGCATTATAAGCAGGGTATAATGAGCAGTGGGGGTAACTGAGGTCTTTTTTCTTTTGTAGCCATTTTGGTTCTAGCTGGTTTTGCCGGCTTCTCCACCACCTCTTGTTTTATCAGAGGCCTTGGTTTGGGTCTTATTGAGCAAGTCCTGCAAGTTCCTTATCTCAAAATGACATGGTAGGACACAGAATATTTGCAAAATTCATTTTATAAGCAATTCATATGGATTGGCAGGAGAAAAATCCATAAGTAGCTAGGGCTATTTCAATATCAAGGCATAAAATAACAAGGATTAGGACTAAAGTAGAGACATATCAGAACAGTATCACCGCTGCCTGGGATCCCAAGCTTTCAGAAGTCTCCATAGGTCACAAAGATTCAAACAATTAATTTTAGTAAAGAGTACATGGACATGTATTTCTAGGTACAATGTTCTCCAAATATCCACTGTGCAAGCTCCAAGGAACTGTTTTGCCACCATTCTTGCTTTATGCCCTTAAAACAAAATGCAATGATGTGTAAGATACATACCATGAAGGTTTATTGGTTGTGCTACTGCTTACATTGGAAAGAGTGCTTTGTTGTTCAGGAAGTCATGAGCAGAAGAAATGCTTAGGTTTAAGAAAAGACAATAACTTATGAAAGTCTCCCTCAAATATAAAAGAAACAGATTCTTGCATCAGAAAGCATTCTTTTTCAGTAACGTTGAGCATCCATTTTCTTTCTTCTTTCTGTGTTTCCATCCATGATTTTGGAATCCTCATGAATTCATGGGAGCTGAGGAGTATTTTGTAATATTAAACAATATATATTACTCTAAAATTTGAGGACCTATATATAACAACTATGTAATAAAGACTCTGCATAGTTTCATCCATACAAAATTATTTAATAAAATTGAATTAATTTTTAGAAAAGTAAATAAAAATTGAATTAAAGTATCAATTTTATCTGAATAATTTTGCTTTAAAATGGTAATATTCATTATTATGTGTATTTTAACTTTTATAGAAGAAAATTTCAAAAAGTTTTTTTGAAAACATTGAAGAATAATTTTTACTTTTGGTGAAAAATTTTAATTTTTCAATGTTTACTTTTACTTGAAGTTATATCTTTGCTGAAATTCCATTCAAATTTTATATACTTGAATATAATTATATTTTATTTTTTAATTTTTAGACAGTTACTCTTAACAGAATACAAATTGTGTGAAAATCTTGATCATAAAAAACTAATTAGTGATTTTACTGAAAAGAAGCCAGAAAAACTTTTAGTAAATTCATGAATAATAATTTATAAATTATCAACTTGTGCCCTCTAAATCTCTTAAAATAAAAAACATATAAGTAAAATAAAGAGATTTGCAAACATGTAAAAAATCTATCATATATATATCTTTATCATTCATCTAAACAGCATCAACCCATCAACAGAACACCTAGACACGTACAATTATAATTAAATTCAGTTGTCCTTGACATTTTGCCAACTTTCAGTCATATATAAACCATAGCTTTACCCATATTTTTCTATGATGTTATTATGAAGGTATTATATTTCAAGGCAAAAAGGAATATAATTTACTCAATGATTTGTAAACTTGATTTTTTAAACTTTTAAATATTTAGATAAAAGGTACATGGGCCACTGTTTTACTCTTGCCCTGGGTATCTCAGATGAAGCCAACAGTCCTGGATTCAAGAGACATTAAAAAGAAAAAGCTAATACAGGACATGGGAGCAAAGGAAATGGAGACATTAAGGATAAAAAAGATTATAAATGTGGTGATCCCACTGGCAATAGGAGGGAAGTTGCAGAGGGCAGCTTGAATCCATCTGTCCTTTCATAAAGCCTGGTATGAACAGTTGTGATCAGTCATAAACCTGAAGGTGTCAATTGAGGAACTGCAAATTCAGAATGAGTGCCACTAGTCAGGAATAATGGGATGAATGTGGCACCTCTGAACACCACACCGGTCCTATCCCTGCAAGGAGAGCACTTGTGTAGCAGTCCTTGAAGGGCAGGCAATGGCTGGAGTGGATGGACGCTTTGTTGGGTAGAATCAGATTTAGGTATTTCTACTATGGACAATCCCAGAGTGGCTCCTTAACTGAGATTTCAGAAACATAGGCATTAGTTCAGAAGACCAAATTCACATCATAGTGTTGCTAGATGCAAATTTTATTAAATAAAATCCCTAGATCTTTTCTGTTTCTGGTCTCTAAAAATCAGTTCCTTTGGGGGCTCAGTTGATCTTATCTTCACTTATGCTTTGTACCAAGGCTACAGTTTTCTCCTAGGTTACCTAACACTTTAGAAAAAGGGACCAACTTCTCTGTCTACTTGGCCTCAGGCCTATGACTTGACTGGTCACTTTTTCCTCATCATCACATTCATCTGGGTGGGCATAGACCATGGCGGTGGTGGTAGCACCCGAACCCTTTTCTTGGCCACAGTCTTACTGGTTTGACAGATCTCAGTCTCCCCTGGCTCAGTCTCCCCTACATGAGGTAGGTCTGGATAAGGCCCTCACAGATTTGAGTGGAGGAAAGAAGAGGACCTCAGCAAAGAACCATGAGGAAGGCTACCCCTACACAAACAGATCATTTACCCCTCTTACCTTCAGGTTCTTTCTCCTGGTCCCCCCAGCCACTACCAGCACCTAAGTCATTAGGGATCTTTTGGGGTCAAAGCAATGCCTTCTGCAACTCTGACCCACACAGGACAGTCTTGCAATACTTTTAACCCTTAAATAGACAGCCCTACTCATTCTATGAGGTTAAGATGTAGCATCACTAATCCCTACCCACATTCAATTTATATTGTTTTTAAAATCCAGTTTGAGTCAATTAATCATGTCTGGGATAAGACTTATTCATGTGAGTATTCCTAGTCTCTGACTCTCCTCTCTTACCCGTCCACATACATATTGTCCCCAACCCCGGTCAACAGCTAAAAGAATGCTGTCCGTTTCTCCCCACTCTCTTGTCCTTTAAGCATATTTTGGGCTTTGCCAAACCAATCTGGGCTCTTTGTGAGACAGAATTTGAGGAATGAGTAGACACAAAAAAGACCCAAAAGAAAAAGGAAAATGGGAAAGAATCTTGCTAGCCGGGCCACTTCCATCTCTTTCCTTTGTGTAAAATCTAGGTGATGGGTGAAGCTGAAAGGAAATTAAAAAAAAAAAAAATAAGCCTGCACTATTTACTTGTTTTGTACAATAAAGAATAGAGAAAAAGGGGAGGGGAGACAGAGAAAGAAAAAAAACACAGTGTGAGGTGTCTAGAAGATTATTTCTGGGGTAGCGTGGGTAGGCAAGTGTCTTCAGAACTGCTGCAGTATGGGAGAAGTGAGAAGGGGAGAGGGGATTTTTGTTAATGTGGGATATGAAATAGACTCCTACAGTGCTCTTTAAGTGAAGCAGGTTAGAATTAGAATTCCTTTAATTTCTCGTGGTTGCTAGACTTTGCAGAATGTGATTCCACACAGACCGGGCCAGTTGGACCTTAGTTTATATTTAAATTACATAATGATCTAAGTCGCTGGTTGGGAAGGTATTATCAAGTTCCATTTTGCATCCCATAGAGTGAAGGCTTTCAAGACAGAGAAACGCGTGGAGCGCAGGCACAAAAATATATTCAGGCAAAAATAAAAATTCGAATTGGCCTAGAGAAGGGTCTTCAACACCTCATAAACCTCAACATTTTCCACTGGCATGCTTTCTTTCTTTTTTCATTTTAGGGGTCATTCAGAAACAGCTTCTAATGTTTATTTTCTTACTTTTCCATGAGGAAAGTCATAATTTCAAAATGGTAGCCTTTTCCTACATGAAAAATTTACTATAGAAGGAATTACAGCATTCTGTTTCTTGGCCTGGTGATGGATCAAAAAATATTGTTTATGATAGATCACTGAGAGGAATATTTTTTATTTTTGCATTTTTCTGATGTATGTATGTGTCTCACAAGAAAAAAGTTAAAAGTTATTAAAAGCATTCCTTTCTGCTGTATTGTTTACTAATCATTGAAACTCAACTTAAAATATTGGGAAAACTGTAAAATCACCTTTATTCTCTTTGATAATCTCAGAGTTGGGGAACAACTTCTAAATCTGGAAACATCTAGGTTCTCACATTCACCATTCCTCTCTCACCCAGTTAAGAGCATTCAGAAGAAGACAGACTCATTTCAATATTCTTTACACATTTGGAATCTAGGAAAATCCTGGAAATAACTTAACAAATATTACCCTGCTCCATTTTTCTCACTTTACCATTGAAATGTATTTATATTTCAAACATAATGTGATCTAGATATTTGCTCATAATTCTGCCATGTTTATTGCTTCATGAACTGCAGATTTCTGTCTGTCAGAGTTTGAAATCAGATTCCAAAACGGGGGGCCTAACTCTGAACAAGAACCCATCATTTTTCATGAGGATAGAATCCAACTCCAGAGGTAGTCTCAGTCTAAGTGTGCCAGATTTAGGGATAAAATCCCTTTTGGTCTATGGAGAGAGTTGAAATTTTAATCAACTCTTTTCTAGCTCATAGAATCCCATATGGTGTTGGGTCATTTTGAACATGGGCATGCTTTGACAGTGTACAACACTTTTGTTTCTTTCCCTAAAGTAAAGACACAACATCCTCTGAGGAGCTGCACTGGGTGGAAGCTACTCCCACGAGCCCGTTGATATCTGCTGGCAAAGCTACCCAAGCAAGTCACGCGTGAGTAGTCTCTTCGCTAATGTTTTGGCATGTCATGCTTATGCACTGCTAAGTCTTTGTCAGGAATAAACCTGTTGCCAATGTTTGTTGTTCATGCCTGTTGTTATTAATTTTCTTTCTTCCCCACCCCTATAGCAATCATGCTCTGTTGTAAAATGGTAAGAAGAAAAAGTAAGGAAGCTGATGATTGCTGTCCTTCCCACTTGCTTGCAAGAGTAAAGGGAGATGAGGCCCCGGGGAGGGAGAAAAGGTTGTATCAAACAAACTCCAAAAAGGAAGTTTGTTGGCATGAATTCCTAACTCTAAAGCTGCACTCCACCTCGGCAGCACTTTGGAATCACCAGGGGAGGTTTTAAAACACTGATGTCTGGGCCCTTCCCTGATGTTTATATGTGTCTGGAGACAGATGGAAACATTGGGATTTTTGAAAATTTCCTAAGGTGACGCTGATGTGAAATCAAGATTCAGAACCACTGCTCTCGATTTGGTGAACCTCTTTAATCATTCCTTGTATCCCACCCACACTCACTGAATCGCCCCCTCTCAGACATCATGGGAGCATATGACATTGCAGCCATCCATGACCTGCAAGATCAGCTAGTCTTACCCTCTCTTTTGCGGCAGCTATGATTGACACAAAGAGCACTCGATCTAGGTCCACGGACTATACTCTTCTGTTTTAGTTAAATGAACTACAGCAAGTCATGACATCACTCCTGGGCTCTTTTTCCTAAGATACTGGACTTCTGAGAAAATTCAGTGACCATTATGAAGGCACCTAGCTCAGTTGCAGGCATATGGCAATGCATAGTTGCTCAGTAAATATTTTTGTCTTTGTTTCTATTTTTATAGAAGGGGGCACTGCACCCCAAAGGGATAAAGTAATTGCCCAGAACTGTTTCCATTATAACTGATGCTGTCAGCAGTTTTCTTGTTTGGGTGCTTGTATGTGTGTGTGTGTGTGTGTGTGTGTGTGTGTGTTTAAATTTAACCAAGTGAAAGCACATCATTTTAATTCTATCCATGATCATCTCTCATCCCCTTTCCCCATCACCATACAAACGCATACCCCCACAAATTTGGTACAAGAGGATTTATAATATAGGAGCAAACAGAAATGTTAATGCTGCCTTGGGATTTTTTTTAGGGCTGGGACTGCTGACCAAATCCCAGCTCTGAAAATATTCCACTCTGGAGTCCGAGACAATCTATCTACACCTCCTCCGTTATCTCCTCCATCGACAAAATGGAAAAATTCCACCAGAGATTAATTCTTGCCTGCATGGCACTTTAAAGATTAAAATGCACTACATAAAAAAAACAAAAACAAAGCATTAGCCATAGGGAGGAATAGAAAAATCACCAAGGGGAGAGGTAATAACAAGTGAATCAACCAGAAGGTAAGCCTTTACTAAAAATGAGCTACACGATTGCTGTAAACTTAGATTTCCTGTCTTGATCCCTTGAGTATCTGTAGTTTGCCTGATTGAGACTTAACTAAAATCAAAATTCCAGGTAAAGCTGCTGGGTTTATATAAAAGGGCAAGCTCATTTTTTAAATTAAAAAAATCCGAGATAGATAAGTTAGTTCTTAGGTGAACATTGGAGTGTGTTTTCTCTCTCTCTTCTATCTCTCATTTGTTGATCTTCATATTCAAATATGTCACAGTTGGCGGTGTCTTAAGTCATGCATGGATACAGCTAAATGTCTATCTGTGAAAAGAAGTTTATTCTCTACTACCAAAAATGCTTAGGAGCCACCAAACATTTCAAAAACAGAAAATACTATCAGGTACCAATATAGACTCTTGTCCCTTACTGCTGCCCAAAAGGATTCCAAAGTTCCCCAAATGTACCCTATTTTGGTCAAATACATGCTAAATCAGGTTCATGTTTTCTACAAAACTGCAAAATCAGCTAGAAGAATATTTTTTTTACTTGATATTATAAAGTTTGCCTTTCCTGAAATGCCTTCATTATTCCTTGAAACAACTAGTGTTTACTTTTTTATTAAGGCCCAAGTCTAACTTCTTGCAAAAAAACCTTTACTGCTACAACCTATGCTGGAATAACCCCTCTCCAAGTTTGTAAAATTTAAAATTTGAACATGAAAAAATTAATGATTGGCTGCCAGGGCCTACACATGTGGTTCTCAAAGACACTGATGGGTGGCAAGGGGTGCTTGGAAGGGAAAGGGGAACCCATGCAAGTAACCTCATCAGGAAGGTAGGGAAGCCAAGGGTGGTTCCTGCACCCCCAATTTCCCTGGATGAAGCTAATGAAATGGGTGTCAACTATATGGGAGCCCCACCCCTCACCGGGCCCAGAAGACTTCCATGTATATTTAAGCTGCAGAGGACAACTGCCACCAAACTATGGCCAGGCTCAGGATGGATTTATATGTCACAGACTCCTGGAACACCCATATGGCTGACTAGCCGGGCAACCTCACTCTGGTCATTTCATTAATCTTGCAACATGATGCCAGGTTTTAAGCAAGTGAATATTTTGGGCCATATTTTTCTGATCATGGAGAGAGTTTTACTCTAATTCTTCTTGTTCTCAATACTCTACAATATTATTTTTGAGTTTGTAGATTTCAACTCCCAACCAAATTGCAAGTTCACTGATTAGAGAAATCATGTTTTCTATGGCTCTTATATACCCCTCCACATCTAGTGTGGTATGGATTGGGGGATTGGCGGGTGCATACTCAGCAGCAGGTTTCATTGTTGAAGTTTAAGTGCAGTGTGGAATGTCTCAATATAGATTTCTTTAACTGCCTGGAAACAAATCTGTCTACCATAAATACTCATTCCCCAAACACATCCGCATATACACAGGAGGCTCTTGTACTTGGTTCTATTATTGGCCAGACTTTCAGGAGACAAGCAGTACATTCCTTTATCAGAGAAGTAAACAAAGGTACCAAACATCTTTGTGATTTCATTGTTCAGTTATAAACACAACTTTCAACTTTTTCTGATTTTCTGGTTTTCCACATAGATACTTATGAAACCTCTATCTCTTTTTTTCTTTCTATGCTAAAGTGACTGAGGAAATAGAAATGCCCCCCCCAAACACACACACACACACAAACTAGTAGTGTGTCCTCAGGAGGAGCCACCAACATAAAAGCCTGGAATGTGCTTGGCTTTGCACCCATCACAGCAAGGCATTAGAAATATTGGATTTAGTGTTGTGCATCCACAGATATAAAATTAGGCCGACAGAAGTCTGGACCCAGGCCTCGCTCCATACTGCTAACTTGTAGAGCACTGGTAGCCAAAAGAGTTTGGAACGGCCGTCTCTCTACAGATGCTGCCATTCATTTCTGTGGGAACAGGACCACTTACATCTAATTACAGTTTCTGCTTAAATTAACAGGACAGATATGACAGCAAAAACTTCTTCAGACTAACTGGTGGGGAGACCTTTAGCTGACACAGCTTATGAAGTAGTTGGCTTGCAGCAAAGTAATGTCAATTTTTAAAAGTAATTTAGAATTCATATGATTCTATCCAGCAATTTATGGCAGCCAGAATATTTGGGGTGGGGCGGTGACTGGGTAGGCAGGTGCCGACAGCATTTTAGAAAGAAGAATAGGTTATCTTACAGAGCAGACGATTCTAGAAAGATTAGGTTATTTCACACATTACCATTACACTGCTAATGAGTGCTGGAGCTGGCATTTGAACCCTGACAGCTGAACTGCAGACTGTTGCTTTTAACCTTGACTGCCTTCAAGGACACCTCAACCCCTAACTCATGTTGAAAATGCCACTAACAAGCAACTAAAGGAGCTCCAATGCTTAATAATACTGGCTTGATGACAGTTTTACTGGCCTTCATTCTGGCTAGTCAACTGTGTGTTATGGGATCCAAGGCGAATTGACCCCTCAGGACCCTACAAATCCCTCATTCTCTAACGGGGACTGTTTAAAGTTCTTATGTTCTGTGGGAAGAGGGCGAGGCTTCAGGGAAAAGCACTGGGAGGCAGGGAAGCAGAGGCTGGGGCCCCAAGTCCCAATGTCCTCCCAGCCCAGACTCCCAGCTCTGGGCCAAAGAAAGGAGAGGCAATTATCTGGGAGAATTTTGGAATTGCTGTCATTGTCCTGTCAGTCCCAGACAGCCACTAGACTCAGAATTATCTCTATTGTTATGTAAGCCAGGGTGAAAAAATCACCCCAGGTGGTGTCAACCAAAGTTGGCAAAGGGAAGGATTTGGATGATTTGGTTTTTTTTAGCACCCAGCAGCTAGTTGAACAAGCTTGCTCTGGCCATTTTTTCACAGCCTTGTGGTCTAAATTTCAGCCAATCTACTTTTTCAGCTCCCACTGGTCACATTATGGTGGGTAATAATGACAAAAGAAAGACTTTAAACGGGGTGAAAGCCAAAGACCACTGCCTCTCCCCTTAAGTCAGCGGTCCTCAAACTTTTTAAATAGATGGCCAGTTCACTGTCCCCGTTGGAGGGCCAGACTATAGTTTTAAAAAAACTATGAACAAATTCCTATGCACACTGCACATATCTTATTTTGAAGTAAAAAAACAAACAGGCAAAAACACCCGCATGTGGCCCACGGGCCAGAATTTGAGGACGCCTGCCTTAAGGATTTGGTGGTGAGGAAGTGAAAGAATGTAGCATTTTCACGTTGCCATTAAAGATTTGGTAAAGGGCTTATTGCCACACAGTAGAATCTTGAATTCATGATTGAATGAAGAGGGGAGTCTTGGATTTATCTCACAGAATCTGAGAATTCAATAACATTCAGAAACTACCTATGAATTGGTAAGTCCTGAAAGTCTCTCTGCCTTATCTATTAGAACCTGAGAAATTATCTTTCAGGGCTCAAGACCAATAGCAAGGTAAGAAAAACATTTTCCCCCTGAGTCCCTAATGGGACTCTTCAGATAATAATATCAGAGTGGCAATCATATGCAAAACAAGAAAATAAACATTACTAGCTATAGGTAAAAAGTACCATTTTACACAGATCTCCAGCACATTCTGAAAGCAGAAACTGACACAGAACCCTACAAAGAGAGTGAATCTGACCAACAGTCCCTCAGATAGCTACTCCAGCAGGGGAAAGAAAAAGTGATAGAAATGGAAATTTTCGCCTTTAGCACACTGGTACTATCCTCCTTCAGGCCACCAATATGCGTTATGATCAAAGGAAAGGCAATTTAAATTTGTTGGGCAGAATTTTTTTCCCCTAGCTATGGGCAAGGCTGTTTTATTTGCTTGACCCTCTCTAGTCCTAAAACTATTTATGGTCAGATATTACCAAACGTGTGAAGAGCCACAGAACAAAATTACATTTCTTTTAACCAAGGATAGGGGAAATAAGTTAATTTCATGCTATTTCTTGAGGTCAGATAACAAAATGCACATTTACCCAGGAAGAGAAATCATAGGCTTTTCTTCCCAAAACTGTGAGTCCTGAAAGTATAAGCAGCTGAATCCAGGAAGCCGATGGAGTGAAGCTTTGAGAGAACTGGGGTGCAGTATAGTGTGGCAGCCAGTGGGGCTGATTTCGGGGCACAGGCCGTTGATAATGGCTCCTCCATTGGCCATCAGTGCCAAGCGGTGTGTGGCTCCGAGACCGACGCCCGTTGCTAGACTACTGCAGGCTGCAGTGACAAGGCCAATCCTTGGGGCCAACACAGAGCTCTGGGGACGCTTTGCTTCCCTCCCCACATTTCAAGCATGATTTCTTGCAAGAAAAAGGATGGGGTGAAAAGATAGGATCAGATGGCTTGTGCCATTGAGAGGGAAATGGACAACTGAGTATAGAGTGCTGCTGGGATGTGGAAGAATTAATTAATCCATGAATTTTAGAGCTGGAAGAGAGACCTGAGGGATCAGGGACTCACATCCTTTTTACAGCTGTGGGAACAAAGGTCCAGAGAGTTAACTTGTCCAGGACGCACAGCAAGTTGGTGGCAAGGCAGGACCAGAAAACATGGCTGTGCACATAGGTCAGTCTTCTTTCCACTAAACTATGTCATCTCTAGTTCAGGAAAGTTAAAGTCCCTTTAAAAAGAAAGGAAATGCTTTCCATGTACATAACATTATGATCAGAAATAAAATTTAATTAGGTAGATTGTCTCTGGTCTCTACCTTATACATGTCTAGCCCTCCCAGCTGAATTCAAATTATGACGCTATTGGTGGCAATGTAAATCAGTAAAGCCATTATGGAAAATTCCATAGACATTCCTCAAAAAAGTAAAAATAGAATTGCCATATGATCCAGTAATCCCACTCGGTATTTACCCAAAAGATTTTAAATCAGTGTGTCAAAGAAATATGTGCACTCCCATGTTCCTTGCAGCACTATTCACCATAGCCAAGTATGGAATCAACCAAAGTGTTCATCCATACACGAACGGATAAAGAAAATGTGGCATATATACACAATAGAATACTATTCAGCCTTAAGAAAGATAAATTTTGTCATTTGCAACAACATGGATAGAATTGGACAACATTATTCTAAGTAAACAGAGCCAGGCACTGAAAGACAAATACCACACATTCTCATTTACATGTTGAATCTGAAACAATCAAATTCACAGAAGCAGAGAGTAGAATGGTGGTTACCAGGGGCTGGCAGGGCAGGGAATGGGGAGATGATGGTCAAAGGGTATAAAGCTTCAGACAGGAGGAATAACTTTGAGATCTATTTCAGAGCATGGTAAATATAGTTAATAATAATGTATTGTACCCCCATAATATGCCAAAATAAAAAAAAATAATGTATTGTACATTTTGAAATTGCTAGGGAGGTACATTTTGAATGTTCTTACCACAAAAATGATAAATATTTGAGGTGACAGATATTTTAGCTTGATTTAATAATTTATTCCACACTGTACTTGTAAATCATAACATCCCTTTATACCCTGTAAATATACACAACTATAAATTGTCAATTTATAATAAAAATAGATTAAATTAATTAAAAACAATTATGACCAATAAAATCCATCCTATATCACAGCCAACCATCCAGGTGAGCAGAACCCCCAACTTCCTACTGCTCTCTGGCATCACAGTTATCTCCTACTCCTTAATGGATTCCAGTCCTGACTCCAGAATCCCAGACAATACCTTACTTTTTCCTCCTAATTATGTGTTCTTCTCCTACTGCCACCAACCAGGCAGAGAGTTTTGCCCCTGAATTCACTGGATATTTAAGAATGGAGGTACTCTAAGGGACATGGTTTGCATATTTGAGTAGTTTACAACTTTTTATCAATATAGTAGACAGTGACCGATACAAACCAAATAAAGCTCAATGTCCCAAGGGGGTGACTATAATGACAGTACCTAGAGAAGACTATAATGACAGTACCTAAGATGATGAAGATCATCATCTCTACTTCTAATGAGCCCAGGAGAGAACACAAGTGGCCACATCTTCCTAGATAGCTGACTTCTAAATTGATCAGTGGTTCTCAAACTTTAGTGAGCATCAGAATCACCCAGATGGCTTGCTGAACAAAGATTGCTGGGCCTCACCCTCAGAGTTTCTAATTTAGGAGCTCTTGGGTTGGGCCAATGATTTTTAACCACTTCGGGACCAGCGTCAACTATAGTCGACAGCCACAGATGAATGTGCACAGCCACTTTAGTCGACAGCCGTGATATGAAGGCGCACAGCTGAGAGTCAACTTTAGCCGACAGCAGTGATATGACTTTTCTAATTTTTCATTTATCAAAATAAAATTGTAAACATTTAAAAATAAAGTAATGAAAACATGTATGTATTTGTTACCTATTCTGATATTTACATTACAAGTAAACTGCCTGTAAAGTAAAACAAGCTTTCAGTGCTTTCAAGCTTTCCTCATCACACAAGAGCAAAACAGATCCGTCGTCATACACAGCACAAACTATCGTGCTGTGGGCAAGGTTTTGCAGCCGGTGAGCGCCATACCGAAGTGGTTTTAACCAGTTCCCTTGGTGATGTTGATGCTAATGCTGCTGCTGCTGCTGTTCTGGGCATCACACTTTGAGGATCGCTATTCTAGATCAAAACTAGGGCAGTCTTCGAAAGGATAAGGATAGGGAAAGGGAACGAAAGGGAAAGGATAAACAAATGCATATATTTCCTCTTGAATTATATTTTCACGGCAGATTCCCTCATACAATATTAAGGAACAGGTCCTACCTACAAAGCTCTTGCTTGGAGATTGCCTTGGACTGATGCTTTGGGAGACCCTCACATGTCCAGGGAGTTAGGGATCAAGACAGGGGTCTTTTAAGGTATGAGAGATGGGTGGACCTACAACTAAAATGATGATCTTGAAAGGAAACTCCCGTCCTGCATCCTCAGAAGCCACACAAATCACTCTCTAATTATCACAAGCTGGAGTGACATAGTCTAGAGCCCTACCCAAGGTCAGATCCACAAATCCAGACGTCCATACAAATCTATCCAATGCCAGGTTCTGGGGCAGAGCATCTAATAAATGATGTTCCCAGAGGCTGGTGTTGTTGGTCCTCAAGCTGTGACTTCAGACGGGCCAGAGGATGACCTCAGCACATCTGTTCTAAAAGGATGCACAGACTTTATTTTTAAAGCAGATGGCTTAAAAATATCCCTGATAGTCTAGTCTTCTTTCATGCTATTCTGAGGGCTTTAACGGGCCTTCCCTGTGGGATGGACCAAAATGGGGAGAGGGATCCCTTGCACAGCATGTTATAGTAGACAATGTTCAAATGTATTCTCATACGATTCTCAAAAGTCTGTGAGTGTTGGTGCTAGTATCATTCCCATTTTACAGATGAGGAAATGGAAATCTAGTAAGATTTACTCAAGGGCAAAGAAGAATTAAGATTCAAACCCAGGCCGCACAAGCTCGATGCATGATGCCACACTGCCTCTCAGAGGCCGTGGGACAGATGTACGGCAGTTGTCCTGGGAAATGGTTCTGAATAAAAGTCAGGAGGTCAACCAACAAAACTAATTAAAATTTTTCGTGCCAAGCAAAGTAACAAGAAAATGGGGCAAGGGGCAAGCTGTCTGGCCAGCAAATGATGGAGAAGTAAACAAAAACAAGATAAAATTGGATTGTATTTTTTAAACAAGACATTCACACAGTGATTTCACAATAACATATTAATTTCTCTGAGGGTACGCTTGGAGGTTCTTACATCAACTATCCTGAGGCACCCTTCAGCAGACACCTCATGGACCACTCCCTCATAGGCATATTTTAATACTCTATTTTGCTAAATTTTTTAGTTTAGGGTCATTCAGGAAGAACTAGGAACTAAAACTGCTATGTTGAAGGTAGCCAATTTCCAGTGATTTGAGAACACTTATTGAGATAGCTTTAAATACATATTCACGAAAATGTACTTTTCTCATAAACTCATTCCCCTCTTTGCTTCTTATCTCTTTTATGTCCTGGGTCAGAGCCAGCCCTAGGCAAAACTCACAAACAGAAGTTTATTTTCAGCACTACCTCCCTTCCTAATCTGCACTCTTCCCATCTTCCCATACAAACCCCACGTACTTCTTCCTACCTCCTTTTGGCCAAGGACTCAGTTTTCTTTCCTTCCCAATCAAAATCTGCCCTCCAGAAAGAACATAATGAAATTTTTCATAGTCTTAGACCAATGGTTCCCAACCATGGCCGTATACTAAAATCACCTTTTGTTTAAAAAAATAATAATAATACACCAGTGCCTGAGCTGCACCCTAGACCAACTGAATCAGAATCTCTGATAGTGGAGTTCTGGCATCAATATTTAAACAAAACAAAACAAAACAAAACTCTCCTTCAAGTGATTCTATTAATAATATGCAGCCCCAGGGCTGAAAATCGAAGTACATACACAATGGGAAGGCCTATTATCTTGCCCTTTTTGGAAAGATTTGTATTTTATATCATAACAAAGCCTTAGTAGTGGGATTTTCAGGCAGATCATGAGATTATTGAAGAGAAAAGGGAGTGTCAGAGTGGGAGGAGAAGACTCCTATGTTGAATCACTCCCTGTAGAGGTGGGTCCAGCAATCAGAGGGGCCTCCAGACACCTGCATTTGGCTTCGACTCATTCTGTCTCCCGGTTTGCCTCTCAGACACACCACCCTTTGATTGATGTCCGTGTTGGTGGTGCATAGATCCTTCAGTTATTTCTATTTTCTCTCCATGCTGGCAGATTATTTTCCTTCGTAGGCCTGATTCAAATACCTATCCAAGACTTTCAGCATTCAGCTGAGAAAGTAAGGTGCCCTGATTTATTGAACATGGTAAATGCTTTAGAGATGGTTCCTGGGTCACCTTCTAAAATAAATGAATTAAAGCTGGCTGTCTCTTTCTGGGAAAGCCCCATAGGATGAAAATTTGGTAGGATCACCAAGAAAGCAGGGGCTGGTTCTCAGCTTTGTGGGCTCTGAACCACAGATTTATTATTGCTCGGGAAGGTGATCAGGCCCTTGTGACGCAGGTCTTACGAGGCTACCATGTAAGAGTCATCATCCCACCATGCTCATTTTTATTGAGATCTTTGACTGCCAGATAGACTATGCCTGTCGGCCAGCCTATACTTTAGGAAATTAAATTAAGGTCAGGAGCTTTGTTAGAGAGACTAAAGACAGAGCAAAGATACATACGGAAGACGTGTCTCCACAAAATGCTTCCAGGGATCCTGTCTAGAACTTCTAGAAAACCAGAGATTCTTACATTTTAGCCAAACTCACTGGATTCCCTTCTCTTTGCCCTTGAAACAGAGACCTGCTTTCTGAGTCTTAGATTTTGGGAGTGGCAGAATGATCAGTCCAAGAGGATACTTTTGTTGAAGGGATATTGCCAAAGAGAGTCAGTTACCCAATGTTTGGCACAGACCACACCAGTGGTTCTCAAACTGTTGTGCATATTAAAATCACCTGAGAGCTTTCAAAACTCTGGGACACACCCAGACCAACTGGATCACAGTCCCTAGAGCTAGAAGCCCACAGCATCAACATACACGGGGTGCTGAAAATACCACAGAAATGTATTGCCAGTGAACTCAGATTATTTTTATTTTTTTCAGATTATTTTTTAAATTCCACGGTAATTCCAATGAAAAGCCAACTTTGTAAACCACTAAACTATGTCTGTGAAAATGATTAGCATATCCACATCCAGATTCCCCTCTTCCCCAGACAGGGCTGGAAACAAATCCCTTCTCTCTTTTTCTATCTGCCATCCTATTTAGGAGGTTTCAAGGTAGGGGAAATTTATATATATCTATATGCCAGACACGGAGGAGGCCTTTACATACTTTGTCTCCTTAGTTCTGGACACAGGCTGCCCATCCCAATCCACAGGGCTGAGCTTCTTTAACATACATATGTCAACCACAAACCCTGGGTTTCCTTAATCAGACATTTTGAGATTGGGTGCTGGGAATCCGAAGATTTTTTTTACAATTCCCCAAATCAGTTGACTCAAAACTAGGGCTCACAACTGTTGAGCCATGTAGATAACCTGGCACTTGTGACATCTTTAGGCAGTTGTCATAATAATATCACTTTTTATTCAGGGTTAGATTATACGATGGACCAATCAGAAAAATGCTTCTACCACTAATAAATTAGAAATGTTAAAAATACCTTGGCAGGCCGGGCGCGGTGGCTCACGCCTGTAATCCTAGCACTTTGGGAGGCCGAGGCGGGCGGATTGCTCAAGGTCAGGAGTTCGAAACCAGCCTGAACGAGACCCCGTCTCTACCAAAAATAGAAATAAATTAATTGACCAACTAAAAATATATATACAAAAAATTAGCCGGGCATGGTGGCGCATGCCTGTAGTCCCAGCTACTCGGGAGGCTGAGACAGTAGGATCGCTGAGCCCAGGAGATTGAGGTTGCTGTGAGCCAGGCTGATGCCACGGCACTCACTCTAGCCTGGGCAACAAAGTGAGACTCTGTCTCAAAAAAAAAAAAAAAAAATACCTTGGCAATGTGTTGCCAGTGAAATGAGTTATTTATACATGCATCCTAACATGAGGGCAAAATGTAACATGGTTCCATTTCTACTGAAGTAGATGACATGACCTTTCAGAAGAAACTAAGAGGGAGAAGAAAAGAAAACATCCTTGCCAATATTGAGCACTCCCAACTAAAGGAACATTGGGCCACAATTTTCAATGTCCTTGGTGCTCACATATCCTAATCCAGCCCTTATATCATAATGTCCAGTATCCACTGATGCTATTTGGGTTGATTGTTCCCAGGTAAATTATATGGTAAAATAACGGAGCCAATAGCACTACTATTTATTGAGCACTTACTATGCATCTGGTGCTAAGTGTTTACTGTAACATGTTACTTTAACTTCTCTTACATAGGGGGAATATCGGTTCATTCTTCATTCAACAAGAATTGACTTTCTGCTGCAGAAAAAGGCAGCACAGCATTTAATATTGGCAAGCACACAGGCTTCCGAATGAGACAGCATGAGTTTGAATGCCAGTCCTGTGGTTGCGTGCCTTTGGACAAACGATTTACTTCTTCTAAGCCTTGGAGTTGCCTCTTCTGTAAAATATAGATAATAATGAGATCATGAGTAACTCACTAAAGCACTGAACACAATGTCTTAGAACTATTCAACAAGAGTAATAAGTGTCAGGGATTGCTATTGCTTCCATGCATACTCTGTGCTAGACACATGCTGGGTGCTGGGTACCTTTATCTTCTGAGCAAATTCATCCATCCATTTGTTTATTCGTCTATTTAGTAAGTCAATCAGTCAACAAACCATTTTTTAATGCTGTGCTAGATGTGGGAGCGCACAGGTAAGGGGGAGACAGACGGTAAACAAATAATAGAAACCAGAGGTGATGAGAGCTGCAGCAGAGGTGTGTGTAGGCCTGCCCGCACCAAGGGAGGGGCCAGAGACCTTGGGGAGAGGGGCAGTAGCCAAAGGCCGCATGGAGACATTGAACAGCCTCTGGAAGGAAGAGCCGCGTGAGGGTGGGAAGTAGGGAAGGGAAGATCATTCCAGGCAGAGGAAAAAACATGGGATAGTTTAGGTCCCTAGGGTGATGGTTCCTGCTGGCTGGAGAGGAAGGGCCTTCGCTTTTCTCTGGATTTGGCAGTCTAAGGGGTTTGGATTTAATTATTGAGCTTGTAGACTTAGATCCACCTACTATAATTCTCGGAAAATCCTCATTAAGATTTGATGAATTACCTGTGCAGTGCTTATAAATCGATTGAGCAAAGGTACAGGCAAATAGTGTTTTCACTGTAGCAATCACTCAATCATTTACTGGCAAGAAACTGCGAGTCCAAAGGCAAAAAGGAAATTTGGGTTTAATAAACTGCTTTGCAATAGCTATTCCAATAGGATTTTCCTACTATTTTTCTATCACTTGGATTTGTTTTATTAGCCTTTAAATATCAAATGCATAATTCTGCAGCGAAAATGGGCTTTTGAAATGTTAACAGAAAGAAGTATTATCAACATACACTTACTATGTTACAGTATATTCTAAACACAAAGGATCTCATCACTGAGGTTTTTATAGGAAGAAAGCTCGGCTGATGCAGGTACAAAACACAGACGGAACCTATAGCACTTTGTATCACTCACCCCCCACCCCAGAGGAGCCCTTTTTGAATGCTTTCTACACACTCCCAGCAGCTAGGATGTCTCCCGGGAAGTCTATTTTAGCCCTTTAATCTGGATCCTTGCAATACAGTGTGATAAGGAAAAAAAATAATAGAAGACTATAAACAATATTATCTTTGAAAGTTGGGATTGAGGGTGATGTTTATTTTCTTTTTATACTTTTCTGTATTTCCCAAATTTTCTGTAATGAATATGATTTACTTCTCAAAAACTACTACTAATTTAAAAACGTCATGAGAATACAGGACAAACACTTTATCACTTAGGCTTCACACATAGCCCTTGCTCACGTCACATAAGTCCATTCCGCTTTGTCCAATGTGACTGTGACAGAGACATTGACCACAGCGCTTAAGTGCCTCAAAGAAAATCACTCTTGTTACTGTTGTAAAATTTCAGCTGTTAACTTTCATTTCCTGTGCGTTTTCTTTTGTTAATTACATCTTGTTTCAGAGTTTATGATTTAACTAGTTTTACTTTAATGTGTGTTTTAGAATCAAATATTGTCACAGCTGATAAAACAATAGGCAATAGGAACACAATTACAATGGCTGAACATTGATTCATTTTTTAAAAAAGCATCACTAGAAATCTTAAAATAGGAGCAAGAAGCTTGGAGGTAATTCATTAAAATTTCTCCAATGAACTTATAACAAACCGCATGAAGCCAGTAATGACAACATTTTAATCATTTGTAAATATCAATAACTAATATTATATTTTGATAATCAAATCACGATTAATACAATCTTAATAGACTGTTTATTTTCTGAAGAAATTAAATTATAGGGAAAAAACGTCATCTCCTGGTCATACTCTTACACAGCAAGAAACAGTTTAATTGTAAATGTGCCTTTTAGAACCTTTAAATTTCAAAAAGATGAGGAGGAGGACAGATCCTGTGTACTTACTAATCTGTAAATAGAGTACCAGGCCAAGAATCAATTCTGAAATGCGGCATCAATTGCACAGGCTTCCACTTAGTTTTAGTTGAATAAAAGCCCTACTAGATACGCAAATAACATCAAACTTGCCGGATTAAAGAGAGGCCCCTCATACTCTAAATCATGATTGTCAATCATCACCCAGGATTAAGGGATATATTTTAAAAACCTAAAAGCAAGCGCTTCCTTTTAACTTCTGCCTACTGCGCATTTTGGATTATCGCCCAGAAATAGTATTACTTGAAACAAGACTGCCTCCCTCCTACCATCTATGAGAAGTGCATTGTTACCATCTGCTGTTGTCTATTTGGAATAAAACTCAGCAAGGCAGGCAGCTTACTGTTCAGAGCCCTTCAGCAGACTATGCTTGTGTTTAGAAGGTAGCTTCACATTTAAATGGAGCTGATTTTTGGTTTAGTCAGTGTTTTCTCAACATTGCTATCCTCCCCACCAGAAAGAAGCAAATTAGTCTAAGAACTAAGACGACCACAACATATTTACATTGTAAAGTGGAAACTTCCTTTAAACCCTGCAGTGACCAGTGAAGCTTTACTTGTAAACTCTCCAGGTTTATTCAGGTGAATAATTTCCCCATTTTGTATTTTCTCATTAGCATTACCCTCTCCAGGCATCCATATGATGCTCACTATTAGAAAATACTCTTTCATGTGTTCTTAGCGAATAAAACCTAAAAGATGTAAACATCAAAGAGCCTTGAAATAATATATTTTATATATAACAGTGAAATTTTTTAAGGAGTTATAATAAACCTAATAACAGACAGATTGTTTGAATTTGTATAAAAAAGATGTTAATATATGCAAATAATATCTCTAAAGTATCTGATAACAGGATTCTTCAGTTAGGAGTGGGGGAAGACTGAAGGTCTAGGTGGGGAAAGATATCTACCTGTCTATATTATTTTGCGCTTTTCATTTTTAACATGTAAGTGTATTAACATTTTTAAATGTATTAAAGATGTTTTACTTATAACCCATAATGTGGTTATTTAAAATTGTAAAAAGGAAATAAAATATATAATAGTTCTTTAAATAAAAAAAAATCAACACATTCCAGGACTAATCTTATCAAGAAATAACCTTTTAATAAGATTATTAAAACAAAGTGTTAATTTATGAAAAGTTCAGCATTCTATTAAAATGCTAACAAAGCACTGAATTACAACCCAACAGGTTGCTTCATTGAATTCATTCATCCACTCCTGGCAAAGGCATTCCAAATTTGAACTTAATTAATATTCCTTCTCCTGGTTTCCATAGTTTCTTTTTAAACATGAGTACCAGCAGAAACTGGCAGTAACTTTACCCATATTCTCAATAATAACCCCCTCTGGCTGTCAATATGTATGAAAAGCAAAATTTTTTCCATACCCAGAAGAGCCGCCATTTTCATGTCTTTTGTTTAAAAATATGCTGGTAACATTTCTTTCTTGCTCTTTCTTATTTCACATATGCAGTTTGACATACTTAACTCTTTCCCTGCCTGTGGTTCACTCAATGCTCAGCTGAGAAATGAATACTTAAGAGTAGTGTTGCCATTCCGGGATCCAAACAGCAGCCTCCCATTCTACCTTCTTTTAACCTCAAAACTGCAGTGGTCTATAAAATTGGAGCCTGACAATTAAGTGTCCTAGTAGGGACAAATATCATGGCTTGAAACTTAGCTGGGTATAGAATATTCCTTTGTTTCTATTCTAATATCTGAATGAAGGTCTCCTAGGCCACTGTAAACAAAGGAACAGATTAGTAAGAAACAATATCCAAATGAGTAAATGACATGTTGGTCCACTAAAGTGCTTGGTTAGGCACAACTGATTCACCATATTGCACACCTTTTGTCTAAGGCTAGGTATTTCCCTCTAGCCCAGAGTGGATGGAATCACAGTCTCAGACCTGATTTTGTACCTCTCTCTCTGCCTCATCTCCTCTTGTATCCATGCTAGTCCTTGCTGGGCTGATTGCCTCCTGGGAGTCACAATATCTCCAGCAGTATGCTGGTGGGCTGTGGCAGTGTACCCAGTACTTCTGTATCCATTTTATCTTAGTCTAGACCATCCATGTCATTCTGCCATAATGCTGTTGCTCTTATTTTTCACTTAGCTTCTCCATCTCTGCACATTGACACATTACATGCTGCTGATGGAAAATATTTCTGCCAACTTAATGTGTCTGTTGTGATTTACAATAAGGTTTATAGCCTTGATCTGGCATGAGCTCTATTTCCTCTGGTTTGCACAAATCAGGGCTGGATGGCACCTCACGTTAGTCACTGTGGTCTCTGCTTGTGCTGCTCTTTGCATTTGCTGTTTACTGGCCGTCATTATCAACAGTACATAATGAAGATCCCACCAAAGAGACCATGAGGGCAATGACCTCTCTGGTAACTTGTCTTTGGTCTTGCTGACAACTGTGGCTATAACAGCAAGTGATCACATAGGGGAGTCTGTTCTCAAGGCCTGTACAAGTGGCCTTGTCTTGTCCACTGCTACTCCTATGAAACTCACTGATTCCTCTATTTTCTCCTGAAAGATTTTCAGTGAGAAGAATAAGCTTGTTTATTTTGAAGAATAAGCTTGTTTAAACCAAAGTTTAATTTTGGTTTGAGTGAGAATAAGCTTGCAAGCAAATGTTGCTTAGAAAAACAACATGCCAGGAAACAATAGACTATTGTTTCTGGTTGTATATTGCTCCAAAACTTTCTTCCTTCTCCTATGATTATAAGTCAAAGGACAAGATACTGGTTTTTTATATGAAAGAGATGTGGCTTGCATTGAAACAACAGTTTTCCAGAAAAAACCTAGAAATAAATTAAAATAGAATTTAAATTCAAATAAATTAACAAAGAAATGTGCTGAACTTAAATGAAAATATCTACATATCACTGAAGAACTTAAAACCAGATGGAAAGATATACCATCTTCTTGGATGGAAGGAACATAATATTATAAAAATGCCAATTTTCATCAAATTAATATATTGCAATGTAGTTTCAATTAGAATCTCAACAAATATAGCAGACATGCATATTGTGCATATCTCCTCTGCTTACATACCTGTTCCATTGTCCCATCAGAGTTCACTTTCCAAAACACAATTTCAAATATAAAATCATCAAGAATTTCAAGATGGGCTGGGCACTTGTGGCTCACCCTTGTAATCCTAGCACTTTGAGAGGCTAAGTTTGGGAGGATTGCTTGAGGTCAGGAGTTTGAGACCAGCCTGAGCAAGAGCAAGACCCTATCTCTACAAAAGATAGAATAATTAGCCAGGCGTGGTAGCACGTGCCTGTAGTCCCAGCTACTGGGAGTGGCCGTGTACAGGTCTTGAGGATGGCTTGAGCCCAGGTATTTGAGGTTGCTGTGAGCTATGATGACACTGCAGCACTCTAGCCTGGGCAACAGAGCGAGACTCTATCTCAAAAAAGAAAAAATTAATTTAAAGAAACAAAAGAATTTCAAGTTGATGACAGCAGAGCATTAAACCAAGTGTAGCCCCTTCTGAGGATGAGCCCTGGGCAACTGCACAGGTCACACAGACAGGCAGCTTACCTTGCCATCCTGGCCACCATATTTAAAACTGAAACTCTTCCTGGCCAACTCTTCTTTTTCTCTCTACCCTGATCTATTTTTTTCCTCCCAAAGCACTTATCATTTTCTAACGTATTATAGAATTTATTTACTAATTGATTATCTGGCTTCAGCTGCTAGAATGTAAGCTCAATAATGTCTAGGATCTTGTTCACTGATGTATCCAACATGCCTAGAACAGTGCCCAGCACATAGTAGCTGCTTAATAAATATTTACTGAATTGAACAATAAATAAGGTAATCTATGGAATGCTGACTGGATCTCTCTCCTAGGCTAATTAAAACTCCATGAGGTAATGTTTTGTAGTGGTACTTCACTGGAAATGTGCTACCTCTATTCGCTTTTATAGCTGCTCATTTACTGTTTTGTCAATTGAGTAAAAGTAACTTTAAGATGGGCCCAACTTGTCTTTATTGCTCATATTTGAACCTGGACCAGGCATTGAGATCTAATAAAACAATAAAGCAAACTCTGGACCAGGCTGTGAGACTGACCTAGTTCAACATTCAGGCAACATTATTACCAGCTGGCCTATGAATTCTTACCCAGAATAATTCTTGCTCAGAATATAAAAGGAAAGGTTCGCTCCCTAAACTCAACATGTTGGTTCAAGTATTTTTTACCTCCATTCATGCTGTGAAGAACCACATCAGTATTGGACTTGCAGCATACAACCTGAAAGTATGAACTTTATAAGAATAAGAACAAGCTTTGGAAGTTATGCCAATCAAAATTTGTGGCATGACTATTATCAGAGTTCAGCTCTGAGGGGCAGGATTACTGGGATTTTTCAATTTTTTTTTTTTTTTTGCCTCAATTTACATGTTCTCAGGATTTTTCAATTTTTAAATTTTCTAGTTTGTTTTGTGAAGTCATCTGCCTTTTGGGAGACTGCTAGATGGCTTGGGCTTCTGATAGAAGATAAATCGATTATATTCTGGGAAATTCCCTTTGTTTGGAAAAAATTATCCAGGATAGGCTCTTTTGTTATACCAAATGAACTTACTAATTCATCAGTTGATCTTGGCGGTACATGTGAAGTCATCAAAAATCCAAATCTGGATATTACTCTCTGAGCAACTGATTTTACAAATGTAGCAAGATGTTTAATAGTACAGGTGCCAATGTCTGACTGCCTGCATTCAATCCTGGTTCTACGTTCCTCTACCTGGGTAGGTTGGCACTGGCTTTCTCCATGCATTGGGTTTTGAGTTTCTCCATGCCTCAACTCATGACAATAATGTTAGTAATCTACCTCATTGAGTTTTGTGTAGATTGAATATAAAATCACTAAAATAGCATCTGGCACAGAGTAAGTGCTCCACAAGTGTTAGCTATCATCATTAGGCATTCTGATCAGTACCAGGATGTAGGGCTGGCTGAAGCGTTGGAGAAGTGCTTTCCTATGTGTAGATTTACACAGGACTCTGTGTTCCTATATGGTGACTAAAATGGACTAATTTGGGATATGAGAAATCTACTATACCATGACCGACCTTCTAGTCCCACTCTCAATCATTTTAAGGCAGAAAAATGAATGGGCCTTGGAATCAGGAATGAGGGGATGGGGCAGGGAGAGCCTCTTTGAGTCTGAATTTGAGCATGAAAGTTCTGGAGAGTTTTGTTGATGGCTGTTAAATTGGCTTCAACATCTGGAGCCTGATAGAAACTCCACAGGGTACCTGATATTGAATTTTGGGCTCATGAACCTGAGAAAAATCACTGCCAATGGCAGAGTAAATCACTTTTGGAACTGTATTTTGATTATCTTCCTAGCATACAGTAAAGCTTTATTAACCACTATGACCTTAGGTTTAGGGGGAATTCAAGGTGTTGGACTGGAGTTGTTAGAATTTTAGTTTTTTTAAAAAATTGACCTTTTATAGCCCAAGCCAGTAAAGCAGGAGTACACTACACATTTCTGGTTATACTACATTGTATATTTCTGTAATGTTTAGAGTATATATTAATGAAATGAGAATGGGAAAATATTATATATTATTAATATATACATACACATGTGCTTTAATCCATCTATATAAGAATTACTACAGTAATTCTTATTCCTTGGGGTCAAATGTTAATTATTCAACAAATAGTGCAAGCCAGGAGTTGTATTATATCCAAAAAGTTCTAGAAAATGCTTCTGGGTGCTACAGTATTTTTAACAGCACCGTTAATGGCCATGAATAAAAAACTGAGGTAGTTAACATTTCAATTACTTTATTTTTAAATAATCTTTTATAATATAATTTAAATTCAGAAGTGTACAAATTGTGTTGTCATTAAATATGAAATGTTCAATTTCAAATAGAAGGTGTAATTATATCTAAAACAAGAAACAGTACAATTAATCAAAGTATGTGCCTAAACTCTTGACACAATTTTGCCATCTTAACAGTAGCTTGCTTATGCCAGCAGTGAAGAAGCCTGAAGAACGAGTGGTGATGAAATCATGAAAGGCATTTTCCATGGCTTGCTGAGAATTGAATATTTTTCCTTGCAAGAATCGGTCCAAAGTCTGGAAGAAATGGTAGTAAGTTGGTGCAAGATCTGGTGAATACAGTAGACGACAGAGAGTTTTGAAGTCCAGCCTCTGTAGTTTGAGCAGTGCTGTTTGTGCAACATGGGGCCAAGCGTTTGTCTTGCAAGAGGATTGGCCTATTTCTATTAATCGCAAGCATCCTCATCATTTCATCCAGTTGGCTGCAGTAGACATCCACGTAATCGATTGACCAGATTTCATGAAGCTGTACCTACACTGGACGACCAAACAGACCCGTTGGTTTTTTTTAAATGAATATTCAGTTTTGGACTGTGCTCTGGAACTTCATCTTTACCCAACCATATGCCAAATGCTTGCGACTGTCAAAAAGAATCCATTTTTCATCACACCTAACAATACAGTGTAGAAATGGTTTGCCTTTATGTTGTGACAGCAAACTTCAAGAGGACTTCTCTTCTGACCCTCGTTTAATTCATGAGGAACCCATCTATCCAGCTTCTCTACCTTGCCCATTTGTTTTAAATGGTCCAATATTGTTGGGATAGTAACATCAAACCTTGCTGCTAATTCACACATAGGTTGAGTTGGATTCGCTTCCACTACCGTTTTCAGCTCATCATTATCCACCCTGGTTTCAGGTCACCCATGTGCCTCATTTTCAAGGTTAAAATCACCAGAATGGAACTTCTCAAATCATCGATGTACTATGCATTCATCAGCTACATCCTTCCTAAACATTTCATTGATATTTTGAGCTGTCTGCACTGCATTGGTTCCATGACAGAACTCATATTTGAAAATAACACAAATTTTTGACTTATCCATGGTTTCACAAAAATTGCCCTAAAAAATATTTTGAAAGACAATCACAAGCCAAAACATATATTTGAAAGAACGATGATGTACCTTCACACACACAAAAAAAGAAGTGTCAAAGTGAAATGTCAGAAATATCAACTGTTGGCTGGGCGCGGTGGCTCATGCCTGTAATCCTAGCACTCTGGAAGGTCAAGGCAGGCGGATTGCTCAAGGTCAGGAGTTCGAAACCAGCCTGAGCAAGAGCGAGACCCGTCTCTACTATAAATAGAAAGAAGTTAATTGGCCAACTAATATATATAGAAAAAATTAGCCAGGCATAGTGGTGCATGCCTGTAGTCCCAGCTATTCGGGAGGCTGAGGCAGCAGGATTGCTTGAGCCCAGGAGATTGAGGTTGCTGTGAGCTAGGCTGATGCCATGGCACTCATTCTACCTGGGCAACAAAGCGAGACTCTGTCTCAAAAAAAAAAAAAAAAAAAGAAAAGAAAAGAAAAGAAATATGAACTGTCAAACTTAGTACTTAAGGAAATTGGACATTCCATACTTAATAGCCTGCTTTATATTTGCCAACATAAGGAATTGTTGTGGCTTAATTTTTGCCATTCTGGGGTATGCACAATGGTATCTCATTGTGGTTTTAATTTGCAATTCTCTGATGACCAAGGAGGTTGAGCACCTTTTTATACTTCTATTGGGAATTGGATATCCTCTTTTATGGATCATGTTTCAAATTTCTTGCCCATTTTTCCATTGTATTGTCAGTAGAATTATATTTCTTAAAGCTCAGGTGAGTCCACAAATTGATCTAAGCAGAAGTTTCTAATTTCAATGCAATCGAATTTAGGGTTTTTTTTTTTGTAACCTGTAAAGCCATACTAACATGAAGATATTTCCCTATGTTATCATCTAGAAGCTTTATTGTTTTATCTTTCACATTCAGGTTCATAATTCACCTAGAATTCATTTTTGTGTATAGCTAGGGGGTCAAGATTCATTGATATGTGTGTGTGTGTATAGTGAGTGAGCAAGATCATTTTTTAAAAACTGCTTTTTTCTCACTCCTCTGAAGCACCAATTTTGTCACAATTCATAAATCAAGTATCTACATATGAGTCTATTTCTGGACTCTATATTCTGCTCTATTCTTTTATTTCTCTATCCTTGTTCAACATTAAACTGTCTTAATCACTGTAACTTTGTAATAAAGTGATGGTATCTAGTGGTGAAAATTCTCCAACATTATTTTCTTCAAGAATATCATGGCTATTATTGGAACTTTGTATTCCTATATGAATTTTACAATCAGCTTGTCAATTTCCACCTGCTGATTTTGATTAGGATTTTATTAAATGTATAGATCACCTTGTGGAGAATCAATTTGTAATATTGAGTCTTCCAACTCATGAATATGCCCTTTCACTCAATAATATTTTTCTAGTCTTATGCATAGATGTCTTACATGTCTTTCATTAGCTTTATTGTTAATGTTTTTGATGCTTTTGTAATTGGTATTTTTAAAATTTTTATTTTCAAATTGCTTATTGCTGGTATAAAGAAATAGTTAATTTCTTGTATATTGATTTTGTATACAGCAACTTTGCTAAATTATTATGATAGTTTATCTTATGTGGATTTTCTATGTATGCAATCCAATCTGCAAATAATGAGTTTCATTTCTTGCTTTTTACTTATTGCACTGGTGAAGATCTCCAGTAAAATATTAGGATAGAAAGTATTTTGGCTTCATTACTGATTTCAGGAAGAAAGCTTTTAATATTTCATTGTTAAAATGTTTGCTATCTATATTTTTGTACTCTGTCAGATTAAGAAAATTCCTTTTGATTCCTAATTTGTTTTTTTAATCAATAGGTATTAAATTTCATTAACTGCTTTTTCCTGCTTCAATTGGTATATTGTTTCCTTATTTCTATAACTATGGTAAATTTTGTTGATTTTTCAAATACTTAAACATCCATTTTTGAAATAAATCTGATATGATGTTGATATATTTTCCTTTTTATATATTACTGGGTCTGGGCTGCTAATATTGTGTTTAGGATTTTTGCATATTTGTTCATGAGAGAGATTGTTTTGCAATTTTCCTTTCTTGCAATGTCATCTTTGTTTTTCACATCAAGGCTTCATAAAATGAGTTGGGATGTTCTCCCTCCTGAAAGAGTTCGTACAAAATTGTTATTATTTCTCCCTTTAACATTCAGAGGAATCTATGAAGAAAGTCATCTAAGCCTAAGTTTTCTTCACAGGAAAGCCTTTAATTATGAATTCACCATTTTCAATAAACATAGGACTGTTAATATTCTGTTTTATCTTCTATCAGTATTGGCAAGTTTAAAATTTTTTTTGAAATAAAGTAACTGCCTAATCTAATTTTTAAGTGTATTGGCAAGAGTTGGCCATAATAGCCTTTTTTTCTTTTTAATGTCTGTAGAACATATATGGAAGCTTCCCTTGTTGTTCCTGATATTGGTTGATTGTGCTTTTCTCTTTTCTTCTTGATCAGTCTCTGCCAGAGTTCATCAGTTTTATTAATCTTAACAAAAAAAATCAACTTTTGTTTATCCTTTCTCATTTGTTTGTATTTCTTTATTTTCTGTTCCTGTTTTTATTATTTCCTTCTTTTTTTCCTTTCTTGGTGTTTAATTTGAAGCTTTCTTTTAACTTTTGGAAATGGACATTTAACTGTTTTCAGCTTTTCTCCCCTAATATATGCATTTAAGGTTTTAAATTTTCTCTACATATTGCTTTAGCTGTATCCCACAAGTTTTCTTAAGTTGTTATTTTTACAACTCAATTCAAATATTTTCCATTTCCATTGTAATTTTTCTGACTCCTGGGTTAGAGTTGCATTAATTTCCAAATGTACAGAAAATTTTTAGCTATTTCCAGCTTAATTACACTGTAGTCACTGGACATACTCTGAATAGTTTCAAATTTTTGAAAATCTTTAGGACAGTATGGTCTAGCACATAGTCAATTTTGTAAATTTCCATGTATATTTGAAATGAAAGTGATCTTCATTTTGTTTTATATAATCTCCTTCATAGAAAAATAAAAAATTAAAAATTCTTACAGACACATTTGTCTTTACTTATGAAAGTTAAATATGCATTAAAATTAGGATATTTGCTAAATACAATTTTAGAGTTTTAATGAAACTCATATTTATAATTTTCTTAGTTATTAAAAGATTCAATATTCTGTAAATGCTTACTTTTGGTCAGTCATTAGTAACCACAATGAAAATTATTTCATTTCACTGCATTAATATAATTCTTAAAGCAGAATAGAAAGCATCTGCAATGTAAAGATGACAACATACAGGGTTTTTTACTATCAGATTTGGAAATAAAATTACTTCCAGAGGAATTTGCTAATCCTTTGGTTATCTAGTAGCCTGCTTTAACTAACCTGGTTATGTCAAACTTCCAAATGATCAAAAAAATATGCTTTCAAAACACCTGTCTGAAATCCATCAAAAAATTTAGTTCGTAGTAAATGCATAATTTGTAATTATACTTTCCACATATTATTGCAAGGAGTCATTTTATTGACCTTGCTGAGATAAACATGCAACTTTTGGGATTACTGTTAAAATATAATGGCTAAGAATTATGTTATAGATCTGCAGTATTGTCCCAGAAGAGACTACTTGATGTCCTAAGTTTTAAAGTGGAAGATTTGGCTTAGAATTGAGAATCGGGGTGTAAAGCATTACAGCATGCGAACAGTCCAACTAGAGGAAGTTGAAGTCAGACCTTCCAATTTATACTTTCTAATGGACTGACATCAGGGCGATCGGTGTCATTCCCTTTGAGTCTGCTCATTATTACACCCATGCACTAAAATGATAGAAAGTTATTTTGCTTTAAGTAGAAATTCAAACAACCATTTATCATCAAATTATATATTAAAATTTCAAAATCATTCCATGTTTCAAAGCCCTAGAAGAATAGATCTTTTTCTCCTGCCATAATTTCTAGCAGATTAAAACGTTTAAATTTTTTACATGACCTGAATTAAGTTCTCCTGGTGAAAGAGTAGCTATCCTTTCAGTACTTGTTGACATTCCTCCTAGGCTTACTTTTCCTAATGTATATTAAGTCCATGGTGTTAGTATTCACCAAGACATGTAAGCCAGAAATCTTAGAATCATTTTTGATTCCTTCTCTTGCTCACCCTTCACAACTAATAAAGCCACAACTGATAAGTCCTATAGGTTTAATCTTTCAAATGTTTCCTGAATCCATCATTTCTTCTTCATTCCTGTCCTTCTCCCCAAGTTCCGGCCCTCACACCACCCAAATTAATGCACTAAACTGGCACCTGCTCCCTTCTCTCTTGTAGCCCACTGCACAGATTCTTACCAGTTACGTTTTTCTAAAACACAGAATTGTTCATGTCATTCATCTACTTAATCTTCAATGGTTTTCTCTTGTCTTTATGATAAAGTCTAAATCAACTGCCATAACACTTAAGACTCATAAGCTAACTCCAATCCAACTATTACAGTTTTACTTGACTTTTTTGATGAAACACACACTCTGAGCTCTACTTGCACAGCACTCTTCCCATTCACATCTTTGCAAGGGTGAGTTACTTTGTCCAGAATGCTCCTTCTCTTGCCTCACTTCATGAAATGCTTCCTATACTTTAAAAACCTAGCTGAAATGTAACCTCCTTTGTGAACTCTTCCTAGAGGTAATAGAACAAAATAGTTAAAACAATGGCTCTGGAAGCCTGAGGATGTGCGTTTGAATTAACTCTTACTACTTTTTAGATACATAATTTTGGTCAAGTTATTTAACTTCTCCATGTCACAATTTGACTCCTATTTCATGTGAAGTTTATCTTAACATGTATTGGATCCAGCCCAGACTCCTTTCTCACATGCAATCTATCTTACTTAACATGTATTTTTTTAAAGGCCTATAAAAACAACAATTGTATCATCCTTTTTTCTTTGAATTTTATTAGAAAAAAGTATCCTATTGGAATTCAGTGCTTAATGGTCATATTTTCATTCACATAGTTTCTCTGATGTATCATTATTAAATAGCAATGACAGTAGCAAGAGATATATTATAGAAAAACATGATATACATTTCAAATTTAATTCCTTCAAAATTTAAGTTGCACGTCTTTGGCATAACACTTTACCCTCCTCAATTCAGCTTTACCAATTTGCTCACTACAATTAAAAAATAAAGCAAACAAAAACTCACCAAAATATAGTTGTTTCTGAGTGATGAAATTATGAGTAATTTTTTAAATTTAGACTTTAAAAATTTTTACATGATTCCTGTAATGACCCATTCTTATTCCCTCAGTTTGGTGCTAAAGCCAAAACTTCAGTAGCTGAACAGGGTGAGGATGCCCTCCTCTTGAGTGGGGCAGGGGAAAGCCCAATATGGGGTACTGAAGTTCAAGTGGGGTGAAAAGAGTGTCACACAGGAGGGAGTGTGTGTGTATATATATTTAAAATATTTGTGTGTGTGTGTACACACATAAAGCTCCCTAGCACTATCCATTAGGAAGGAGTAGGGGCAGTGATATCTCAAACATAATAAACACATCTCATGTCCAAATCTTGGCTTCTGATTACCAATTTCACTAACAGGTGGAGGAATGGTTGATTCCAGAGCTGGGGCTAGGCATGTACAAGATGAACTTGAGAAAATCTTATTGTGCCCAGCAGTAAGAAAGTGATTTAAAAATGATGGGAACATGTCAAAAGAATCCAGGAGCCAACTTGAAGAGGCTCCTACTGACCAAACTTGGGACAATTTGAGATTTGGTAAAATAACAGATTATAATCCATGGAACAGAAAACCATGAATCTGCCACTGATTAGGAGCAGGATCCGTATAACTTCAAAGTACCTCCCCACAAAATATTTACATTGGGAAAAATATTATAAAAGCTTTGCAGTAGAGAAGTCTGATAGGCAGTACCTTAAGCAAGCAATCAAAATGAACATTATCAGAAATGAGCAAATAAAAATTGTGCACCACCTGATAGGATGCAATGAGAACACAGAATCTGTGTTCTCATTGCATCCTAAAGTACAAAAAGTACAACTGGAATCTAATCATGAAGAAAAAGAAATCTAAATGTAAACATCTTACAAAATAACTTGCCTACAATCTACAAAAGTGCCAGGGTTCACAAAAGTCAAGGAAAGACTGAGGAACTGTGTCAGAGTGAATGAGACTACAAACACTACAACCTGAAGCAATAAGTGATTTTGAACTGGATCCTAATAAGTCATTATTGGAACAATTTTTAAAACTTGAATGGGGTCTGAAGATCAGATGGTAGTAATATGTCAATATTAACTTCCTAATTTTGATGTTGTATTGTGGTTATACAGAATTCTTTTTGGAAATACAAAAGTACTAGAGGGTGATACAGCACCATGATAGCAACTTACTCTTAAACGGAAAAAAATTTATTTGTACAGTATTTACAATCCTTCATAAGTTTGAGATTTAAAAATTTTTCTTAAAAAAAAGCATAATGCAGAAAACTGATCAATAGAATTTTACTTAACGAGTTGATAAAGGAATTCAATGTGATATATATAACTCTAAAAAACATAATTTTAATCATGTTGAACTTTGTTCAATTCCTGTGTCCACTGTGCACATACATGTTTTTCAAAACTGTTTTTGTTTTGTGTCATTAATTCCCTCAGAAATTTTTCTCATGACTTTCAGAATCTTGTTTAAACACAAACACACACCCACACACCCTATTATGAGAGTGAAATGTTTATAGATGCTATGTGGTAAAGTTATCTGAATTTTTTTTTTGAAATCAAACAAAAATGTAGAGATCATTATAAAAATAACTTCTCCCCCTTGTGGCAAAAATTGAAAATACATTGCACTGGAGAATCCTAATAGAGAGGCACTTAGTATTATTCCTTATAAAATATTTTTACATAATTCAGTCAATCCCCATGTTATCTTCTAAATGGTACATGGTATTTTAAAAAAATATATACTTAGAGGTAGCTTCACAGTGTTCTTTAGGTCAGCATTGTCCAGATTCTATTTGGATAACATTCTCTGCAGCAAAAATCTGCAGGTTTGATAGAAATGCCACAAAAGGCTAGAGTTCAAAGGAACCAAAGTTACTCACAGTATAAAGATTAAAATGATAGGCAGGAAAAAAAGGGATGGCTTCATTCAAAGGCACTCACCAATTTAAGATTACAAGGGCATCAGGAAGGCTTCCCACCTCTCAAAACCTAATCTCAAAAATCTCAGAGTCCACCACTGGAGATTAATTTCTTTGAGTTAGTTCTATTCAATCTTTACTTAGTTTATTAATATAAAGATATGCTGAAAGGGATAAGACATTTTCTTCATTTAAGATTCCCAATGGTGAAAACAAAGAAACTCACTCATCTGAGCTATAAATGAAACTCAACCCTCCACATTTCTTCCTATTAAGTCACCAGGCATTGATAATTCTATGTTTTACTGACCTTTCACTGATTATAAAGTAATTTAAGTGGTTTTTGAAAGTAAACTTAATTCCAGTTTCAGACTTTTAAATTAAAAGTGGCTCAGTTGGATACTGTCTCTTAAACACAGTAATATAAATATTAGTATCTTGGCTAAAATGAATTATTGACAATTTTAATACATGTTGCACAGTACATATTAATATAGAAAAATACATGTTATCAGCAGCATAATGTTGACTGTGTTCTAATCCATTCCACCTGCTCAAATATTAGTGCAAATAATTATATATTTGTAATGCATCACTGCTGTCTAGCACAAATCTATGCCTTCTGAATAAATGACTTTCCTCTGAAGTTGTTTGCTATTTGAAGTATGATGTGATATATTCTTATTTAAATTGGCTTTTTATGGTGAGGCAATCTGCAACCTTCTAAAACCACTTAGAAAATGAGCAAGTATGTTTAATTACTTGTCTTTCCCCCAAAAGTGATATTTAATCACAAAAACTAAATTTTACTGGCACCTATCAAATAAATAGGGATAAAATACATAGGGCCTAGTTTAAAAATATGAATTTTGTTAAGCCCAGGGTTATCAGTCTAGCTATTTCAATTCACCAATTAAAATCCCTATTTTCTAAGTATCAGGTCTCTTTCCAGTATACACTTCAAAGGTTGTTTCCTCCCTAAATTTGGAAAGAGAAATGACTGATCAGTGGTAGAAATAAAAGGTGAGTTAACGGCAGTTTTTAAAACTCTTAACATGCAAATTTGATTACATAATATGACTATCTATTGCTAATATACTAAATACTTTTTGCCCTACATTCACTCCAACAGTAGCCATTTAAAAACTACCAATGCACTAAGCGCTTAACAGAATGGGCAAGCTTATGACATTTTAAAACTATCTCTTTGAACTTAAAAATACTGATTTCCTCATATCTTCCAAAGTAGAGTTGTCATTTACTCCTGTATTACAAAATATGGTACAAAATACCTGGACTCTTTCTATTGTGAAAATTATTAAGCAGAAAAAGTATTACGATTATATAAAACAATACTCAATAAAAAGAACTTTGTGATGGATAGATTTCTATTCGGTATAACATAAACTTAATATACAATTAAAATTTTATGACTATACTTAATACAATTTTAAAAACCAAACTTTAAAAAAAGTATGACCACGCATTGAACACATTAAAAAAAATACAATAGTAAATTATATTGACCCTGTATACCAACTTCATAATCTATTAATAAATGCTACAATGAGATCCAAACATTGGATGAAAAGATTAAGCAAAACTAATGAGCCTATCAAACTAAAGGACCTATTTAATGTTACATAACAAGAATAGTATATAGAACATGAGAGTAAGTAAGAAAGATTTAGATTTCAAACTGAGCCTTTTACCAATTGTAGACCTTGACTGGTCTACTTACCTTTTTGTGCCTTAGGTTTTTCAGCTGTCAAATGGCAATAACAGTACCCAAATTCTATGGTTGCTCTGGAATCAAATAATATATGCAAAGGACTTAGCATACAGTGTGAGCCTTAAATTTAAAAAATGTAGCCATAATTTATTATGCATTAAATTTTTTAGACTGCTAACTGTTTTTACTTCATGTAGAACTATTTAGTCTAACAATATGGACTGGTCTTTTCTTCCAAAGTATATATTACAGGATCTCAAGCAGAGAGAAGTAATATAGAAACTGAATATAAACCAATCGGATGAAAACACAGAATGCTTTGTATGTCAAATTCCCATTAGAAATCAGGAGAATTCAGCATGCCTCTGGAAAACATCTCACACTTCTGAGAAATCAAGAAACAATATGTGGGTAATGTGCAGAATAATTTTGCATCAAAAGAATGTTAATCTCCCTGATGTGAGTTTTTGTAGTCACCAAAAACTATGTACTGAGTGGACCTTGCTATCTCTCACATACAGTACAAGCATGCCCTAGCCACTATCCTACAAACATGACTAACTTAAGGGGTTTTGTGGCATTTTAGGAACCAAAATCTCTTTACTCAGATACTTGTAAATATTTACCTTCATAAGTGAGAAAAAAGTATTTTAAGGAAGCAGTAAATTCTCCATTTGGAATCAATCTACTGGCTGATAATTAAATTATTTCATTGTGAACCAGAAGGCTGGTATTCAGAAGAAATATTTAAAAAGAAAAAAAAAAACAGTGAAATATTTAGAAGTGAAAGGGGAACAGAATAGTCTAAAGTATAACATAAATTAACCTACTTTAGCAGCTCTTTTTTAAAAAAGGAAGATCCTAAGGACTTGCAACTATGGCAATCCTCAAAATGAGACCAGTAAGTATCTTGGAATGGTTAGACTGTCATCTGTCTATGGATTCATCCAGCTGTTATTTAATAATTCTTCTTAAGGACTCTTCATCTACTCTGGTAGACTGTCATTTTCAACATCATAATTTAGAGAAGTTACGCTACCTTCTTAAGCCTGTGTTCTATATTTCACATAATATATTCAAGTTTTAGAAAAACAATTTGCAGTGTTTTACAGCATATTTTCAACTTTGATACATTATCTAAATATCGCATGTTAGCTCGTGTGGAACTGTGGAATACTGCAAAGATTCCCCTTATTTAAATGTTGGTTAAAGTTAATAATACACAAACCTCCATTATCTCCACCTAAAATTTTACAATGTGCATATGAAAAACATTTTACTTACTGATCATCTCTTTCAAGCCATAAGTTTTGGGTAAAATTTTATGATAGCTATAAATACGAAAATACTTTAAAAATCAGAATACAAAGAATGCATATACCTTCACACAACACTTTTTTTTTTCTTACAGAAAGACCATCTGTTTTGGCTAAATTTCTTATCTTGGTTATACAGGCAAGTATTTTTCTGCTAAAAAAGGAAGTAAGAAGATCTATGCTATGAGAAATAAAAAACATCTTAAAATTTTAAATAAAAAAATCATTTATAAAATTCAGGATGGATGGTCTTAAAATGTAAAAAGAGTGAAAAAAACAATTGTAAGGAATTTGTTTATTGAGCATTAATATTAACATTTCTAAATTATGTATTCACTCATGAGTTTTCTTTGTCAATGTCTTGTCAATGGACATAATGAAAACTTGCACAGAACTCAAGCATGGAAATAATAATTAACAAAATATCTAAGCAACAAGTATATGCTTTACATTTTAAAAATTAATCCAAACAAAAAATTTGAAGCGATTCTCTGATTAGGAAGTCTTAAAATGTTATCTCATGTTTTATTTGAGATTTTTTTTTTTTTTTTTTTTTTTTTTTTTTTTACAAATTGACACTGTACAAAGAACTCAAATGGCCAGTAAAACTACTGCCTTAAAATTGTTGGCTTTAAGTAACAGAGGTATAATTTGAATTCACATCAGAGCTTTCTAAAATGGCAATAGTACAAGCATATGACTTTCTCTAGTATCCAAAACCTGTTCTGGCTCTCCCTTGGCTAAAGAATAGAAAATCAGACAGCCTTCTAAAGCTGCCACAATGTCCTAAAATGCTTTGACAAAAGTTGGCATACTTCATTTCCCCTGCTTACCTTGATAACACTGGGCTAAACATAAAATGAAGTAAATTCAGTAAATACTAACTTAAACAGTAGTTAGCTCTGGAACTAGAAGGTTTGGTAAAGTTGATTACCATTCAGAATAAGGTTCTCAGAAGAAAAGCAGTTTTCCAAACAAAATTAGGCCAAAAAGCCTATATTAAAGGAAAAATGCCAAGAATGAACATTAAAGTTTCACTACATATAATTTAGAATATATTCTTGCAGAGCAAGTTTATAGAGTTTATAGAATGGCCTTTCTAAATTTTCACTTGATGTTTAAAATTTTATAAGTGATTTATTATGTCACTAAATTAAATTAAGCCAATTAACTATATCCAAGTAGGAGTGACTTCACAAATGCCTTGAAAAAGAACAACAGACCTACAGATATGAAAAGCAACCAGTCTTTGCAAAGCTTATCTCCAGACTAAGAATATACAATATCTATCAATTCCCAATTCCTTTTAAAATAGAAGACCACCTGCATGTTCAGCCATCCCATCTTATTCAAGTTTAGCATGAATAGAGAAATCTTAACGGACTGCATTATTGCTAACCACTGTCAATATTTCTCATATACATCTTTTAGACCATACCTCACTTTTTTTTTTTACTTCCCTTATAATATTAAAATAATGAATAAATACGATTCTTTAGTTAAGGTCTGCTACCTTATCTAAAAGTGAAATACAAAATAAGGTAGTTTTATTAATTCCTTGCTAGAATTGGCTTAAAATCTATTTACCAAATAAGAAATAGTAACTTTAAGTCTTACCCAGAAAGCAGACATATTATGAACCACTTCTAATATCTACATAAAACATTTCACCATTTTAATTTAATTTATGACATTTTTCTTAGAATAGTATTATTGTTATACCTCAGAAAAAATCCAATCAACCTACTACGGAAGTTATGCTGTTAACCTTTTAAAAGAGGCAAAAAATTCTTCAGGAAAACTTAAAATAACTTGATTAACAATTACCAGTGCTAAAAAGGACATTAAAGTTGTTGAATAATAAACTTGATTTTGCTGTATTTCACCTATTATTAATGAAAAACAGAATGGTAACATTTCCAAATGGAATATGTTAAAGAACAAGAACTACAACACTGGTAATATTTCATTTGCCTTCTGATACCAACATTTTCCAGAATGAAAACAGTCACACATAGTTTTAAAGAATCTGAAATTTATAAGCTCAAGAATGGAATTAAAATTCAACTTGGTGGGGGGGAGAGGGGTCGGGGGAGGGGGGGGACAAAATATAGCTAGTGGTGTCCAAACATCACATAAAACCTTAAAGGTAACCATGGCTGCTGTTTTCTTCCAAACAGTCATTTTTTCCATAAAATGTTGGCTGTGTCATAAGGAGTCTCCTGTGCTTTCTATCAACCAAGGCCTGCTGAAGTACAACACATTCCCTTTGTAAATTCAACCTCAGCTGAAGTGTCGAGCAAGGCGGGCAGATCTATAGTCAGCACGAAGTTGTACGAAGGAGTGAAGTATGTTCTTGTCCAGATTAGCAAGTTGTTCTCCTGAGCAGACTTGCTTTAAATTGTCTGGGGCAACTACCAGAAGATTGCAAAGTGCATGCAGAGTATCAAAAAGATGTAATACCAATGGAATCTGAATTAAGAGAGGAAAAAAAACAACATTGAAACAAAATAATTTCCCGTTTTACAATTAGTTTGTAACTTCTCACTTAGGCCTGGAGGGCTAAACTCAAAGATTTCAGTAGTTACATAAACTCTATAATCTTTTAAAAAGGTATTATGTCAATTTCTTTCAATAGTAACAATCATTTTATACTTCGGTGGACTAGAACTAGTTATCATTAATATAGTACTTTTCTTATATAATTTAAAACTTAGGAAAAAATGATTTCAGCAAGACATACACGAACAAAGAGTATTATTTTCCTAATGTGTGACATATACAGCATTAGCCATGGATGTCAATAAGGCCGGGACTGTGGAACTGAAAATAAAACATGACGCAAAATGTGTTAATATTCATACAATATCAACAAAAGTTACAAACTTTTCACTAGTTATTACATAAAAGTAAATATACATTTTTTAACAGTCTGACTTACATTCCTGACCCTATTTACAAGTTTGATATTTATGTATACATACCTTGAAGTCTTTGGCACATTTCCTATATTCGGCTACATCACAAATTGCTAACATGCCACCCATACAACTGTAGGAATATTGTTGAAGATGCTCATAAATAAGTCGATGAAAACGTACTCCAAGTTCCATTAAAACTGTGTCAACATTCTTCCCATCCATGGAGTTTTTAATCTTCTCCACTTGTTTTCGTACATAAGCACAGACTTTTACACAGGCCTGTAAAAGTTTTTCTACAGTTATTATGTAGAAATGTATATTAGCTTAGCTAAAGAGAAAATACATACAGTTTCTCAGTAATCTTGAAGTATAAAAAAAACCTTAGGGCACAGTAAGATATACCAATGAAAATGTTAACAAAGTATTAATAAAGCAGATATTCTTTGAGCAAATTGAATCATTTTACTTACATTAGTATACTGAATTAAAACATTGTTTTCATCTTCTGGCTTAAAATCTGTTTTCTTTTGTTCTGCAGCCAAGATATGCTTCATTTGTCCAATCATACAATTTAATGTCCTAGAGAATTAAGAACACAATATATTTAATCCATTTAATTTATTGTACATTTACTTTTATATTACTTGTGTTAAATTAAAATTATTTAATTTCATGCCACCATAAAACTATTTTGCTCTTGGTAAACTCTAGATTTTAGAAAAAGTAAATTGTACGTCTTAATATCAAAGAGCTCTTGGTTTTATCATCTTCCTGCTCAAAACAGAGGGCAGATTCTTTGAACAATACTTTATTTAACAAAATCTTAGAAGCCTGTTACTAATTCATTTCCTTAACAACTAAGGATCTTCAAAGGCAAAACAATGCACAAGTTGAATACTCCTTATCTGAAATAATTGGAATCAGAAGTGTTTTGGATTTTTTCAGATTTTGGAATATTTGCATATACATAATGAGATATCTTGGGGATGGGACCTAAATCTAAACATAAAATTCATTTATGTTTCATATATACCTTACACACAAAGCCTGAGGTAATTTTATACATCATTTTTCATAATTTTGTGCATGAAACAGAAGCATCAGAAAGCAAAGGTGTCACTATCTCAGCCACCCATGTGGACAATCAGTGGTTGTCACCATCACACCTGACTCTGAGTTTACATGCTACCAGAGAACAATCATTTTTTTACATTTATTCTCATGTAAGTACTTAACAGTAAAAAATAAGACATGTCATTAGTACAGTGAAAAAATAATGTCTTCAGGGTAACTAAGCACAGTGGCAACATCATAATACTTGTATTGGCTATTAAACAGCAGCAACAATAAATGGCAGGCTTTCAGTCTCCACTATGATGCTGTATTTTGATTAAAAGGTTACTGTGCACTGTAATTTTTTTTTAGGTGAGAATAAACATCCAAAGCAATTGAGGGACCAGGAAACAGGTCCTCTAGGGATGAGGAGGCATTCTGCTGAATGGCTTTTTAAATGTTTCCTCCAGTCATCTGCCACATTAACAAGAGTTTTTGTCTTAGAAGTCTCTCTTTAATTTTTACAAACTGACATGATTCTTTGTTCTGTTATGAATGCATGCTGCTCTAATCCTTTACTAAGCCTATAGCACATTTACTTCTCTATCTACGGGTACTTTCTCGGCAGTGTTGGCAACATCATCTTAATCATTGCTATTATCACGATCACCTTGATTCACAACCATTTTGGCTATTTCATTATCAGTCAATGAATGAATAACTGGAGCCTCAATACTGATGTTAAACCTCTTCAATTTTTCGGCTTTGTTCAGCTAACTGATGAACTCTGAAGGTATATTTTTTGCATATGTGAACAGGTCAGACATTTTTTTCCTCACTTCACATACAGCAAGAATCCTTCAAAGTCATTACTTTGTTCATCATCATCACTAAACATAGTCATAGGCCAGGCACGCACAACTATGTCTTTAGTCATTGTGTTCCAAGTGTTGGTAACAGCACATAAGGCATCCTTCATGCTAAACTCCTGAAAACCTGCCATACCCATACCTCTATTCACTGCTGCTAGCATGCTGCACAAGAAAGTATTTTTATAATTATTCTTCATTGATCTAAGAAGATCCTGGTCATAAGGCTGAATTAATGAAGCTACATTTGAGAAAAAGTACAAACATTACTTTTAATGAGAATTTCATCTGGAGGATGAGCAGAATTGTTGTCAAATGACAAATCTTGTAGTTGTTATCCAGCCCATCTTCTCTGCAGGAAGAGCAAGCCACTAGTACAAAATATTTATGAAACTAATCAGAAAAAATGTTGCTGATAATACATGTATTTTTTAAGCATAATAATGGACCAGCAAGAAATTCACTCCTTGAAAACAGTGTGGATGCAAGATTTTGCCTATTACAGCAATTTTATACTTATGCGTGTCTGCTTCATTAGTACATCCCAGTATATTTATGCTGCCTTGGCATCCATAATTCCTAAGGGGCTGCCTCATCAGCTGTAGTCAGGGTCCTTCTGGAGCAATAATACCAAAACAGGGATGTTTCATCAGCATTATAGATTTGTTTTGGCATCAGATTTTCCTCAGTGATGACTTTGGCAAACTTGTCAATGAATTTCTCCACTGCTTCATGATCAGCAGATGATTTTTCACAAATATTTAAAATGCAACTAGCCTGTTGAATATTCAGAGTTCCTTTCAATTTTCAGTTCATCCAGGATAGATCTTTGTTTCATGATCAGCATACCATTAACAGGAATGTGTTCACTGCAACGCTGATGAATCCATTCTTTAGGTACATGATTGAGACCTTCGTTTTTAGGTTTATGTAGTGTTTTTCTATTTTTCATTAACTTTTGTTCATCACTTTTTCTTTAGGTCATATATAGTGGTCATTCTGACATCATACTCTTCTGTAAGATGTTTCATACTTATCATGCCATCCAGTTTCTCCAACAGCTTGACTGTGCTGTAGATCAACATAAAGGCTTCCTCTTTTTCTTTTCTTTCTTTCTTTTTTCTTTTTAGCTCTGTTGCCCAGGTGGGGGTACAGTAGTGTGGTTATAGTTCACTGCAGCCTCTAACTCCCAGGCTCAAGTAATCCTCTTGCCTTAACCTCCTAAGTTGCTGGGACTACAGGCACATGTCACCATGCCTGGCTAATTTTTCTTATTTTTTTGTATAGATGGGGTCTTGCTATGTTGTCCAAGCTATTTGAATTCTTGGCCTCAGCCTGCCAAAGAACTAGAAGATTTACATATTGAAAACTATAAAACATTGCTGAAAGAAATTAAAGACATGAATAAATGGAAACATGTCCCATATTTGTGGATTGGAAGAATATTGTTAACATGTCCATGGTACACAAAGTGATCTACAGATTCAATGCATTCCCTATTAAAAGTTCAATAGCATTTTTCATAGAAATAGAAAAAACAAACCTGAAATTCAAGTGGAACCACAAAAGATCCTGAATAGCCAAAGTAATTTTGAGTAAGAACAACAAAAACAACAACAAAAAATCTGGAAACATTATATTTATTCGTTTCAAAATATATTATAGGGCTATAGTAATTAAAACAGTATGGTACTGGCATAAAAGACAAACAGACCAATGAACAGAATTCAGAGCCCAGAAATAAATCCATGCATTTATAGCCAATTTATCTTCAATAAGGGTATCAAGGACACAAAATAGGGAAAGGATAGTCTCTTCAATAAATGGTGCTGGGAAAACTGGACATATACACATATAAAAATGCAACTGCACCCTTATACAAAAAAAAACTGACTCAGATTAAAGATTTTAATATAAGAACTATAACTGTAAAACTACTAGATGAAAACATAGGAAAAAAAATTCTTTTCTTTTCTTTTTTTGAGACAAGGTCTCATTCTAAGATCACCCAGGCTAGAGTGTAGTTGCATCAACATAGCTTACTGCAACTGCCAACTCCTGGGCTCAGGCGATCCTTCTGCCTCAGTTTCTTAAGGAGCTGGGACTATAGGTATGTGCCACTAAGCTCAGCTAATTTTTTCACACTTTTGTAGAGATGAAGTCTCACTATGTTGCTCAGGCTGGTCTCAAACTGCTGGCCGCAAGAGATCCTCCTGCCTCAGCCTCCCAAAGTGCTGGGATTACAGGCGTCAGCTACCATGCCCAGCAAAAAAATGCTTCTTGACATGGGTGTTGCAAAGATTTTTTTAGATATGACCCCAAAAGCACAGGTAATAAAACCAAAAATATACAAAAGTGAGATTGTATCAAACTGAAGAGTTTCTATACAGTAATGAAAACAACCAATAAAAAGAAGAGACAATCTATGGAATAGGAGAAAATATTTGCAAACCATACATCCCACATGGTTAATATCAAGAACATATAAGGGCTCGGGGCGGAGCAAGATGGCGGACAAATAACACCGCCAGACAGAGGGTCTCTGCAGAAAAGACCGATTCTAGCAGAAAATAGAGAAAAGAAGCAAGAAGACGAGCATACAGCGGACAAGGGCCGGAAGGAGGGGTACCTGAGACCCCGGGAGACTCCACGGGAGGAGGCTGCGGAGGAGAACTGGAGGCTGAGACCACCGGAGCAGCCCGGAGACCAGCGGCAAGGGTAGGTGGATTTGCTATTTCCCCTCCCCTGCATTCGGGACTGCTGGTGGGCTCCCCAGCGGGTGGAGAGACCTGCGGACATCAGCCCAGAGACTGCCGCCGCCTGCCAACGGTGAGCCTGTAACAGACGTGGCACCAGGTTCCCAAATTCCTCCGGGCACCTCCGTGTGCACGGAGAGCCGCGCGGCAGGCGCCATATTGCCTCCTCCCCCCCTCCGCCGACCCTACCCGCGGCTGCCCAGAGAGACAATACAGCCACCAGCCGGAGGCACCTCCAGGGAACGGGACCTTCCCGTTTGGGACCCCGCCCGCCCTCCCAGGTGCTGCTGGCACCTTGTTCCCAGGAAAACGGTGCCGACTCAGAGGCTGAGAGACATAGACCCAGCTTGGGCTCCCTGTGGGTGAATTAGGACCGGAAACCCTCTCCCTGGTGGGAATACAGTTTGAACTCTGGGACCCAGAGGTCGGACCTGCAGACCAGATCCCCTGCACCGAGGGCTAGCATTGCCCGGGGCACAGAAGGATTATACGTGAACAGCCTACTGAGGTCTGTGTGCCTCCAGGGGCGGATCGGGTGGAACGGCGTCCCAGGAGGAGGCTGTGCGCCCAACCCAGGTGGCGTTCCTGTGCAGGGAACCTCCCCGCCGGCATCACAGTCCGGGGAGGCCTGGTGGCTTGTGGTCTGGCCTGCTGGCAGAGGCTCAGGAGTAGCTGCGGAGTTGGGGAGGGTGGAAAGAAGCGAGGCCTGCTGCAGACTGTGGGTCTCAGACAGCCCCACCCCCACACCCAGACTTTCTGGCTGAGCGGGACCATTCCAGCCCCGCCCTGACAGCAGAGAACAGAACTTTGACCCCTGCTAACGGCCTGAGGGCAGGCTTACTCAACCCAGCTCCGCCCAGAACGAGAGCTGATAACAGGACTCAAAATCAACACCATAGCCTGTTCCTCCAAGCAAACGCCACCTACTGACAGGGACAGCATCTTGCACAGCCTTTCCACGGCACCCACTGACTCAATATACAGGGAGTGGTCCAACTTCACCCACAGGCACCACCTAACGCCTCAGAAACTAAACAAGGTGTGTGAATACCCAAACAATAACCTAAGGAAAGAAACAACAACTGATCGACATGGGAAGAAATCAGCGAAAGAACTCAGGAAATATGAAGAACCAAACGGAAAACACACCCCCAAGGAGGAGCACCAGCCCCCTAGAAACGGACACCGACCAAAATCAGGCAACCGATATGACAGAAAAGGAATTTCGTATGTGGATCATAAGAACACTCACCCAGCTGCAACAACAACTCAATAACCAACACCAAGAAAACACAAAAAACCTCCAAGAAATGGAACAAAGGTTCAACAAAGAGATTGACACAGTGAAGAAAACTTTAACCGAAGTCCTGGAGATGAAGAATCAACTCAGAGAACTACAAAATACTGTGGAAAGTCTCAAGAACAGGGTGGATCAAGCAGAAGAAAGAATCTCAGAGCTTGAAGATAACACCTTCCAATTAAATAAATCAGTCACAGAAATACAGCAGAGAAACAAGAGAAAAGATCAAAGTCTACAAGAGCTGTGGGATTATGTGAAAAAACCTAACGTGAGGGTCATAGGTTTAGCCGAAGGGGAGGAAGACAGCACTCAAGGGCTGGACAAGCTTTTTGAAGATATAATAGAGGAAAATTTCCCAGGTCTTGCTCAAAATCTCGATATACAAGTTCAAGAAGCCCAGAGGACCCCTGGGAGATTCAATGCAAACAGGAAGACGTCACGTCATGCAGTCATCAGACTGACCAAAGTATCAACTAAAGAGGCCCTTCTAAGAGCTGTAAGACAAAAGAAGCAAGTGACATACAAGGGAAAGCCAATTCGAATAACATCAGACTTCTCTAATGAGACTTTACAAGCAAGGAGAGACTGGGGCCCCATTCTCACTCTTTTGAAACAAAACAATGCCCAGCCTAGAATATTATTCCCTGCAAAACTAAGCTTCATATATGAAGGAGAAATAAAAACATTCGCAGACAAGCAAAGGCTCAGAGAATTCACCAAGACAAGACCAGCCCTACAAGAAGTACTTAAAACAGCGTTATGCACGGAACATCATAATAATAATCCACGGATATAAAAACAACCAAAACCCAAAGATATTAAAGGCCAGATATTACAATGGCTCAAGACACAAATCATAGCAACAACATCCAACCCAACAGAATGATCAGTAATCTACCTTACCTATCAGTTCTCTCAATAAATGTGAATGGCTTAAACTCTCCACTCAAGAGACATAGGCTGGCTGAATGGATAAGAAAATACAGGCCAAGTATATGCTGTCTTCAGGAAACACATTTAACCTGCAAGGATGCACATAGACTAAAAATAAAAGGGTGGAGATCAATATTCCAAGCAAACAGAAGCCAAAAGAAGGCTGGTGTGGCAGTTCTAATTTCAGACGATTTAGTTTTTAAACCAACAAAAGTAGTAAAAGACAAAGAGGGTCATTATATAATGGTGAAGGGCACAGTCCAACAAGAAGAGATAACAATTTTAAATATATATGCACCCAACTTAGGTGCACCCAGATTCATAAAGCAAACCTTACTGGAGCTAAGCAAATGGATTAATAGCAACTCCATAATCGCCGGGGATTTCAACACCCCACTGACGGCACGAGACAGATCCTCCAAACAGAAAATTAATAAAGAAATAATGGACTTAAACAAAACTCTAGAACAATTGGGTCTGACAGACATCTACAGAACATTCTACCCAAAATCCACTGAATATACGTTCTTCTCATCAGCTCACGGGACATTCTCTAAGATTGACCATATCCTAGGACACAAAGAAAATCTCAAGAAATTTAAAAAAATAGAAATCATACCATGTACCTTCTCAGATCACAGTGGAATAAAACTAGAAATCAACCCTAACAGAAACTCACATTTCTACACAAAAACGTGGAAATTAAACAACCTCCTACTAAATGATTACTTCGTAAATGAAGAAATCAAGACGGAAATAAAAAACTTCTATGAAGAAAACGACAATGGAGAGACAAGTTATCAACTCCTCTGGGACACAGCTAAAGCAGTTCTGAGAGGAAAGTTTATCTCCATAAATGCCTATAACCAAAAGGCAAGAAGATCACAAATAGACAATCTAATGAAACGACTCAAAGAGCTGGAAAAAGAAGAACAGACCAACCCCAAACCCAGCAGAAGAAGTGAAATCAACAAGATCAAATCAGAACTAAACGAAATTGAAAACAGGAAAGCTATTCAGGAGATTAATAAAACAAAAAGTTGGTTCTTTGAAAAAATAAACAAGATTGACACGCCGTTGGCTAAGCTAACGAAAAGCAGAAAAGAGAAATCTCTAATAAGCTCCATCAGGAATAAAAAAGGAGATATCACAACTGATCCCAAAGAGATACAAGATACAATTTATGAATACTACAAAAATCTTTATGCACACAAACTGGAAAATGTGGAGGAAATGGACAAATTTCTAGAAACACACAGCCTCCCTAGGCTCAACCAGGAAGAAATAGATTCCCTGAACAGACCAATCTCAACAGCTGAAATAGAAACAGCAATTAAAAATCTCCCTAAAAAGAAAAGTCCCGGTCCAGATGGCTTCACACCTGAATTTTACCATACTTACAAAGAAGAACTAGTACCTATCTTGCAGAAACTATTCCACAACATCGAGAAGAACGGAAACCTCCCCGACACCTTTTATGAAGCGAATATTACCCTGATACCAAAACCAGGAAAGGATGCAACAAAAAAAGAAAACTACAGACCAATATCCCTAATGAATATAGATGCAAAAATTTTCAACAAAATCTTAGCTAACCGAATACAGACACTTATCAAAAAAATAATCCACCACGACCAAGTGGGCTTCATCCCAGGGATGCAGGGATGGTTCAACATACGTAAATCTATAAATGCAATTCACCACATAAACAGAAGTAAAAACAAAGATCACATGATCCTTTCAATAGATGCAGAAAAAGCTTTTGACAAAATTCAACACCCTTTCATGATACGAACACTTAAGAAAATAGGCATAGAAGGGACATACCTAAAAATGATACAAGCCATATATGACAGACCCATAGCCAACATCATACTGAATGGGGAAAGATTGAAATCATTCCCACTTAGAACTGGAACCAGACAAGGCTGCCCACTATCTCCACTTCTGTTCAACATAGTGCTGGAAGTCTTGGCTACAGCAATCAGACAGGAAAATGGAATCAAAGGTATCCAAATAGGGGCAGAAGAGATCAAACTTTCACTGTTTGCTGATGATATGATATTGTATCTAGAAAACCCCAAGGATTCAACCAAGAAACTCCTGGAACTGATCAATGAATTTAGTAAAGTCTCAGGATACAAAATTAATACACAGAAATCAGAGGCATTCATATACGCCAACAACAATCTAATTGAGAACCAAATCAAAGACTCAATTCCCTTCACAATAGCAACAAAGAAATTAAAGTACCTAGGAATATATTTAACCAAAGAGGTAAAAGACCTCTACAGGGAGAACTATGAAACACTGAGGAAGGAAATAGCAGAGGATGTAAACAGATGGAAATCCATACCATGCTCGTGGATTGGCAGACTCAATATCATCAAAATGTCTATACTACCCAAACTGATCTACAGATTCAATGCAATACCTATTAAAATCCCATCAGCATTCTTCACAGATATAGAAAAAATACTTTTACGCTTCGTATGGAACCAAAGAAGACCCCGAATATCAAGAGCAATTCTAGGCAACAAAAACAAAATGGGAGGCATTAATATGCCAGATATCAAACTATACTACAAAGCTGTAGTAATTAAAACAATATGGTATTGGCACAAAAACAGGAATATTGACCAGTGGAACAGATGTGAGAATCCTGATATAAAACCATCCTCATATAGCCATCTCATCTTTGACAAAGCAGACAAAAACATACGCTGGGGAAAAGAATCCCTCTTCAATAAATGGTGCTGGGAAAACTGGATAGCCACCTGTAGAAGGCTAAAACAGGACCCACACCTTTCACCTCTCACAAAAACCAACTCACGCTGGATAACAGACTTAAACCTAAGATATGAAACTATTAGAACTCTAGAGGAAAAAGTTGGAAACACTCTCCTAGACATCGGCCTGGGCAAAGAGTTTATGAAGAAGTCCCCAAAGGCAATCACAGCAGCAACAAAAATAAATAAATGGGACATGATCAAACTACAAAGCTTCTGCACAGCCAAAGAAATAGTCATGAAAGTAAACAGACAGCCTACAGAATGGGAGAAAATTTTTGCATCCTATGCATCCGATAAGGGACTGATAACTAGAATATACTTAGAACTCACGAAAATTAGGAAGAAAAAATCAAATAACCCCATTAAAAAGTGGGCAAAGGACTTGAACAGAAATTTTTCTAAAGAAGACAGAAGAATGGCTAACAAACATATGAAGAAATGCTCAACATCTCTAATCATCAGGGAAATGCAAATCAAAACCACAATGAGATATCACTTAACCCCAGTGAGAATGGCCTTTATCAAAAAATCTCCAAACAATAAATGCTGGCGTGGTTGCGGAGAGAGAGGAACACTCCTACACTGCTGGTGGGACTGCAAACTAGTTCAACCTCTGTGGAAAGCAATATGGAGATACCTTAAAGCGATACAAGTGAATCTACCATTTGATCCAGCAATCCCATTGCTGGGCATCTACCCAAATGATCCAGTGACACTCTACAAAAAAGACACCTGCACTCGAATGTTTATAGCAGCACAATTCATAATTGCAAGGCTGTGGAAACAGCCCAAGTGCCCATCAATCAAAGAATGGATTAATAAAATGTGGTATATGTCCACCATGGAGTACTATTCAGCTCTAAGAAACAATGGTGATATAGCACACCTTATATTTTCCTGGTTAGAGCTGGAACCCATACTACTAAGTGAAGTATCCCAAGAATGGAAAAACAAGCACCAGATATATTCTCCAGCAAACTGGTATTAACTGAGTAGCACCTAAGTAGACACATAGGTGCTACAGTAATAGGGTATTGGGCAGGTGGGAGGGGGGAGGGGGGCGGGTATATACATACATAGTGAGTGAGATGTGCACCATCTGGGGGATGGTCATGATGGAGACTCAGACTTTTGGGGGGAGGGGGGGAATGGGCATTTATTGAAACCTTAAAATCTGTACCCCCATAATATGCCAAAATAAAAAAAAAAAAAAATTAAAAAAAAAAAAAAAAAAAAAAAAAAAATAAAAGAAGGACCCTCAGTTCTAGGAAAAAAAAAAAAAAAAAAAAAAAAAAAAAAAAAAAAAGAACATATAAGGAACTCAAGCAATTCAATAGCAAAAAAACCAAATTTTTAAAAGGGCAGATAACCCAATTTTAAAAAGGGCAAAGGACTTGCATACACATTTCTGAAAGGATGATATATCATATAAATAAATAGCCAACGGGTATATGAAAAGGTGCTCAATGGCACTAGTCATCAGGGAAATGAAATATCACTTCACACCTATTAGGATGGCTATTTTCAAAAAAGGCAAGAGATGACAAGTATTAGTGAAAATGTGAAGAAAAGAGAGTAGTTGTACACTGTTGGTATAGCCATTATGGAAAACAGTACAGAGATTCCTAATAAAATTAAAAACAGAACTACTATATGATTCAGAATCCCACGTCTGGATATATAGATATATCTGGTTTTATTGTGCTTTGCTTTATTGTTCTTTGCAGATATTATGTTTTTAATAAATTGAAGGTCCATGCAACAGACCTTCATTTAAATCAATGATTAAGCTTAGTGAGGAAAGCATGTCAAAAGCTGAGATAGTTCGAAATAAAAAAACCCTCAGGATCCAACAAAAATAATATTCTAATAAGAATGAAGGCAATATGCAAAAATAAAATCAAATGTTATAGCAAGATGGTGGAATTAAGATAGATTTCTTTTCTCTAAAAATTTTCATGCTGCTATTATATAGTGTTTTTCCAATTTAAGAATTGTAAGAGAAAAAAATAAAACCAGCAACTTGCCTATCAATGCCAGTATCCAATTTCATCTCCATTTGTTCAATTATTTCTTTTTTCTTCTGAAGGCATTCAGATAACTTAGGAGAAGAGCTATTATATATTTAAAGAGGGAAAAAATCACATTAATAGCCTTATAATTTCTAAAACTTTTCACATGCATATGCATATTACATTAGGTACCTTTATAAATACATATTCACACATATTATTTTAGTTTGTTGACAAATCCAAGAAGCACATAATAAAGAATTATTTAGCATTCATTATGCCTAATGTATTTTTATAATAGTCACACTAGAAACAACCTATTAAAAGAGCAGAAAGAAGATGATTTAAATTTGTTACTCTGATCCTGGAAGAGACATCTCCTAACAATGTGATTTTGAAATTTTGGAATTATTTGGTCTCCTTTATAAATAAGTATCTAGCATAGTAATAAGAAAAGTCATAGGGTATCACCCAAGTATTAAGAACACAGTAAATCATACTAATTAAAATTGGGAGGCTAATAGTCAATCCAATTTATTTAGTTTTCTTAAGTTTAAAAAAACTTGACAATCATATTTGTCTTCGGAATGCTATCAAAAATGTCAAAAATATCAAGGAACTCTAAGAATTGTGTGAATTCTCTGCCATGTGCCTAACAGTTCTATAAAAATAAATTACCTTTCAAAGAATCATAAGTGATCTCTGAGACTGTTTCTGGACTACCCTTAGCATATCAATATTTATAACAAGACGCCAAAAATTTTATATGAATATTTTTCCACTTTAATAATAGTGCTAAAAAGACAATTTTGCAAAGCATGTTCACGTATGATCTTATTTCTCACATGCTTTTAAAAGTTCACATAAATTGATACAATGATATAAGCTAAACCTTAATGCCTCACCAAAATCAGTCCTATTAATCTCATAAATTTTTTTGTATGTCTTTATATTACAACAAGTGGATACAAGTGGACTGTGTCTGTTGGATCTTTTGAAGGATGTCAAATTTGCTGAGTTCCACTAAGCTGGAGGTCCTCTTTCACATCAGATTTCAGTTCTAGGTTTGTGACACATTAAGTCTTCAAATATACCAAAATTAATAACATAGTAGAAAAAGAAAACAGGAATGCAAGGATGAAGAAAAAGGACTTTTACATTTTACTTCATAAGGACTTTTATGTTTTATTTCATATCACCTATCCTGTTTGACCTTTTATGAACATGTCCTACTTTTAAAATTTAACAAAAATATATGTAGAATATCAATGAAAATCAGAAAATTTGACTAACCTTATTAGTGGCATAAGGTGATCATTAAACTGCTTGTCAAAAAGATGAAAAATAGTATTGGCCTGTTGCACAACATCCAAAAAGTAGAGATTTGCATTCCTAGAATCTGAAGAAGGAATTCCTAAAATTGGAAAGCATACATATGTTAGAATTACCCTTGAAGAAATTCATCTTGGCAGTAGAAAAAAATAATGTGGTTTCATATACACATAAATTAAAGCAACTTCTGTTTTAACAAATCAGCAATGACTTTTATGGACAGAAGAGGAAATATATAAACGAGCTTAAGCTTATTATTAATAAAACTCATCCTAAGTTATTTTGGTGCTTAAATTTTCACCATCTACTTAGCCTTCATGATTTGCTTAGATAAATCAAAAAATAGATCAACAGTCATCTTGAACTCTACCTTCTTCCCTTTCCCAACTCTGTGGTGCCTAATGATTCACAAGAGACAGGAATACATTCTTATCATTTTTCTTATAACCAGGCCTCTCCTCTCTGATAATACTTAAAATAATTTTTTTTCCTTTTTTTTCAGAGATGGAGCCTCAGTCTGCTGCCCAGGCTGGAGTGTGGTGGTATGATCATAGCTCACTGCAGCCTGGAATTCCTGGGCTCAAGCGATTCTCCTGCCTCAGCCTCCCGAGTGGCTAGGACTACAGGCTTGTATCACTGTGCTGGCTAATTTTTTAAAATTTTTTGTAGAAACAAGTTCTTACTATGTTGCCCAGGCTGGTCTCAAACTTCTAGCCTCAAGTAATCCTCCTGCCTCTGCCTCCCGAAGTGAAAATAATTTTCTTATTGGTCTTCCTTATTCAAGTCTATGTTTTATCCTATATACTGCTGTCATAGAAATGTGCCCAAACTCTCACATTTCACTCACCACTACTAGTACTCTCCATTATTTCCTCAAAAATTCTCAAAATCTCCTTAACCTCTACAGAATAAATTCCTGATTTTCAGCATGGTAATCAAGCCACTCTACATTCTGACCAAAATGTCAGCTGACATCTCTGGATTTCAGTTTCCTTCTTTGCGTAAAGAATAACAGAAGACCTCTAAGGTCTCTTTTAGCTCTAAATGTTTATGTTTCCAGCAAAAATTAAAAGATGCAAGAGACTACAAAAAATATTCATAGCTGATGAGAAAACACAGGTTTAATATCTAGAGTCCTTTATAGCTGCAGTCCCCAATCCCACTGGTCCACAGCCTGTTAGGGACGAGGCTGCAGAGCTCCATTTCCCCACTCTTCCCATACCCCCAATCATATGCCCCCAGGCCCGTGTGAAAAATTGTCTTCCATGAAACTTAGGAAGGGGGAGAGGGTACACTCACAGCAGGAGATGAGCGGCCAGTAAGTGTATTTAAAGCTGCTCCCCATTGCTCACATCACCCCCACCCCAATTCCAGTCCATGGAAAAATTGTCTTTCATGAGACCTGTCCCTGGTGCCAAAAATGTTGGGGATCACTGTTAGGAGGATGATTTTTTTCAAAGTCTTAAACATGCAAAACAAAGGTGATTTTTTCCCCATAAAAGACAAAATAACCAATTGATAAGAAAATTAAAGGCTCCCATACAAATAAACTTAAAAGAGAAAAAAATTTATACATGTAAAAAATACTAACCTTTGCTATTAATAAAAAACATGACAATTAAGGCAATATTGATGTATGTTTTTAACTACTAAAGTATTAAAGTTTTTGTGGAATACTCAATAATTACAGAAAAACTGGTACACACATACAGGCCAGCAGCAGCATAAACTGGTGGAGAAAGAAAACCTTTAGGAAAATAGTTTATATTGAAATGAAAAAATAAAAAAAAATATATCAACAATTTAAAATTTTATATATAAAATCTATCTCACACTTTCATTCTGGGATTTTATCCAAAGAAAATTAATCAAAATAAGAAAAATAATTTTAAGCTCTACAATATTCAATGCAACATTATCTATATTATCAAAAACTTGAAAAGATGTAAGATGTCTAATAACAGAGTACAGTAACTTTATATGTGCATGACAGAATTTTATAAAATCATTAAATAATAGCAGTGAATACTAACTAAATAGCTGCTTGGAAAATACTTATGAATATGAGGAATCTTTCTATCCTACAAGGAAATTTTCTAAATCTTTCCAAATTGAGAATAGTGCCTGGAGATGCTAGATTTCCATACTAGCTAAATTACAACTCCTTCACACCACCCAGATATAAATTCATGTTACTTTTTTATTATCTTCTTTATCTTTACATCTTTGAGGTATACCAATACAAATTGCCATATTAAGTCATTTGCAAATGGCAAATGTTAAATACTTGATATCATGGGTCTGCTGTAATTAATTTTTAAAAAATGCATCTATGTCATAAGAGCAACAGTGTAAAAAATGAGTAAGAAAAACCACAGTTAAGCCAAAATGACTGAATTATGGCTAATTTTGGTTCAATATGAGAAACTTAATGGAATGTATATATAGTCCATAAAAATTTTGCATATCTACTACTATGTATTTTCTAGATGCTAGAGTACAACAATGAATAAAACAGACAAAATTCCTACCCCTAAGAGACCTTACATGCTATCATTTCTACCCAGAACACTCTCTCTCCAAATACTCAATTTACTCTTTCACTTCATTCAGCTCTCTGGTTCATGTCTCCTCAGAGAGGCCTTCTCTTACAATCCTTTCCAAAAAAAAACTTCCACCCTTGAATCTTCAATCGTGACTCCCCATTATTATTCTCTATACCTTACCTAGTTTTACTTTTTTTCATTGCACTGCCTAAGCATTTGTCTACCTTTTCCACAAGAATGTAAAACTCCATAGGTACAGGAGTAGGCACTTAGTATGTGTTAAATGAATGAATTCTGATGAGTGGAGGTAGACATTAATAGGTAAAAATTTCATTGTGATAACTGCTATTCAAAAAGTTAATTCAATGATGAGATAAAGAGTAACTGGGCTGCAAGAGGAGGACTACTTTGGTTAGGATAATCAGGACAGGCCTCTCTGAGAAGGTGACATCTTAGTTGAGATGAGTTGGTTGAAAAGTCCATGAGAAGAGCCATGAGAAGAGCTGAGGCAAGAGGATTTGAGGGATGAGGAAAATCAATTACAAATAGCTTAAGTGAGGAAAAAGAACAAAAGTCAGAGTGACTTGAGCAGTGAGGGGAAATGAAATAGCAATGAGGATAAATATATAAGAGGCTAGATCAAAAATCATGCTTTTCTAAAGAGTTTGTTGTTGGTTTCCCTCTAAGAGTAATAGGAAGCCACTAAAAGGTCTTAAATAGGAAAATGATAATTAAACTGGCTGTTACACAAAGCCAGTAATACAGGGAAACCAGTCACAAGTAGACAGATAAGATGGTGTTTAAACTAGGATGGTATCTATGGAAATAGAGAAAAGGAAATGAATTTGAGTTATGGTTGGAAGTATTAATACACTGACAGGATTTGTTAATGGGTTGGCTGTCAGGGTTGAGGAAAAGAAAGAATTAAGGTAACTCCTGGGTTTGGGTGAAGCTTGTTTGAACAACTAGTAAATGGTAATGTCTTTTTTTTTAATTAACATATAATAATTGTACATATTGATAATGTCTTTTGATGACATGGGGAAGAATAAGAGAGGAACAGGTTTAGAAGGAAGATAAAGAGTTTCATTTTGGATATGTTAAATCTGAGGTGCCTACTGATAAGTGGAGAGATCAAGTGGGCAACTGGATTAATAAGACTAGAAGGCAGGTCATTATTACACTACTAATACTATGTAGTAAGCCCAGAGGACCAAAAGCAAAAGAAAAATTTTAATATGAATCTATTCCTTTCCAGACTTATTTTTTAATAGTCCTTTCTAAACCTTACAATACTCAATTCCCCAACCAATTGTTTTCACCTTCACTTCTGTTCCTTGACATAACTCATAGCATTGTAATATGTTGTGCCTATACTGTGTCATATATTATAGTGACTTATGTAGTTTATTACTTTACTCTGCTGGATGTAAACAATATAAGAGAACCATTTTGTACAGCTTTCAGCACCTGGCAAGTCTTTTCATGATACAAGCTCAAAATTCTTTGCTCTGAACCGAATTTGACGTGCAAAGATGATTATATATAAAATAAATAACATTATGCATATAAGTTAGCAAAGCAGAATGAAAGGAATTTAACACAAGTATAACACAAATATACTTACCAGCAAGTCCTGTTTCCAAAGCATAATCAATATGCTCAATACATAAAAATTCCACAAGAATGGTAAAAATTCTAAAGGCATTCCTTGGTAAATCAGAAGGATCAGAGAGCTTTAAAAACAAACAAACAAAAAAATCACTCCTCAAGTCTACCTTTTTAAAAAGCCACCTTTTTTTTTTTTTAGCAATCAATTTTGTATAAGGCAGTATTTTTCAGGTATCAAAGTAACTCATATTCCACCCATGCCCAGCACCACACACACACACTCAACTATAATAATCCACATTTTTCTATAATTCTCCTGACTTACAGCAGTATTTCTCAAACTTAGATTGAATCCATTAGTGAGATCCAAGTATACTTTTCATAAAAGACATATATACACATAAACATCTAATTTTCACACTGGGCTACTAGGTAAAATGCATTTTTTATTGCGGGTCAAAGAGGTTTGATAGCCATTGACTAAACAAGGGCTATTCTAGTAAAACTCAGAACGAAAAGAATTCTTTATTTTATTGAGGAGTGAAGATGGGGAAATTAATAACAGATGCACTATAAAATTCGACAGGTTGAAATCACAGTTTCATCATATCCTAGTTCAATGAAACTTTGAGATGTTATTTAACCCCACCAAACCTCAATGTTCCCATTTGTAAAATGGGAATAATATTAACAGTATTTGATTCTAGCCCTGAGGTGAGAATAAAATAAGAAAATAAATGTAAAGTTTTTGTATCACAGTATTTGGCATATGGTGAGCTCACAATGTTCATTTTGGTACTGCTGCTTCTAAACTATTTAGTAAAAGAATTATTAGTTAGTTATGCTGAGAAAACGAAATCCCTCTTAAAATTTTAGAAAATTACTTGTGACTTCTAACTGCTTTCTACATTATTTATAAATTGATTTCTCCCTTTGTAAAAGCTATATTTGTAGACTTCATTCATGTACCCTCTCAGGGTTAACATTTGTTAGCTGATATATAAAGTTGGGAGTTGATAAAGAATTCTATAACCAGCTTTAAATCCCCACTGATTATAAATACTGATATAGTATCACTCAACTCCTTTCTTGGTCTTAGTAACTACCCCAACCTTCACCCTTCTTCAGTCTCTCCAACCCAACCTTCACCCTCCTTTGTTGACTGATGCTTAAATAATGCCCTCAACCTTCTTCACAAGCCTAAGAATAAATTCAGTTTCTCAGCCTTCTCCTGTTTACATCCAAACATTCATGCATAACAGATAAAAGAGGTAGACTTAAAATTGGTTAAGGATATAGAAGACATGCACAACCTAAGCAACTGGACCAAAAGTGACATTTATAGAATACTCCATCCAACAACATCAGGATATACATTTTCCTCAAGTGGACACAAAACATTTACCAAGATAGACCATATTCTGGGCTAAAAAACAAGTCTCAGTAAATTTAAAAAGGATTCACATTGTACAAAATATGTCCTCTGATCATAATGAAATCAAATTTGCAAGCAGTAACAGAAAGATATACTAACAAATCCCCAAATACGTGGTAACTAGATAATATACTTTGAAATCACTGTTGGGCCAAAAGAAACCAAAAGAGAAATTAAAAAGCATTTGAACTGAATGAAAATAAAACACAACATACCAAAAATTTGGGGATGCAGCTAAAGCAGTACTTACAGGGAAATTTGTAAGATTAAATGCCTATATTAGAAAAGAAGAAAGGTCTCAAATCAATGACCTCAGCTTCCACTTCAAAAAACTAGAAAAAGAAGGCAAATGAAACCAAAGTAAGCAGAAGAAAGAAGTAATATAAAGTAGAAACTAATGAAATACAAAAAAGGAAAACAATAGAGAAAAATTAATAAAACCAAAAACTGGTTCTTTGGGAAAATCAATAAAACTACAAAACTTCTACCAGATTGGTCAGGAAAAAAAAAATGACACAAATTACCAATATTAGGAATGACAGAGGTGACAACATCACTATAGATTCTACAGCTATTAAAAGAATAATAAGGAAATATCATAAATGACTTTATTCTAATAAATTCAACAACTAATATTAAATACATAAATCCTTAAAAGAAACAAAATACCAAAGATCACTAAGAAGAAGTAGATAACCTGAACAGTTCTTTATCTACTAAAGAAGTTGAACTGTAGTTAAAAATCCTCACACATAAAACTGCAGGCCCAAATGACTTCACTGGTGAATCCTACCAAATATTTAAAAAAGAAAGAATATCAATTCTATACAAACTCTTTCAGAAAACTGAATGATGAGTGGTGGAAATACTTCTAAACCCATCCTAAGAGGCCAACATTATCCTGCTACCAAAACCAAAGACTTAAAAGAAAAATAAAGGCCAATATCCTTCATGAACAACAGAAGAATTCTTAATAAAACTTTAGGAAACCTAATCCAACAAAATATAAATAGGACAATGGTCAATTCATGACCAATCAGGGTTTATGAAAGGAATGCAAGGCTAACATTTGAAAATCAATCAATATAATTTATCATATTAACAGAATAAAAAGAAAATATTTGAAAAACATCTAACATCTAATCCTTGTAGAAATTAGAATCAAACTAGAACCAAAAAGAATTGTCTCAATCTCAAAGAGAACATCTGTGAAAAACCCAGTTAGCATCACACTTAGTGGTGAAAGACTCAATGCTTTACTCTTAAGATCAGGAATAATGCAAGATGTTTGTTCTTACCACTTCTATTTAACATTGTACTGGGAGTATGGCCAGTGTAGTAACAAAAAAGAACAAACTAAAAGGCATCTATATTGGAAAAAATAAGTAAAACTGTCTTTATGGGCAGATAATATGACAGTCCATACAGAAAATCCAGTGGAAATTACCAAAAACAAAAACAAACTATTAGAATATGTGAGTTTAGTTAGATTGCAGGATACAAGATCAACACATAAAAAAAATCAATTATATTTCCATATACAAACAACTAAATTAAATTATAAATTAAATATGTATTTTAAAAATACCATTTACATTACATTATAATATCAAAAAATATGTCAATTCTCGGCTGGGTGCAGTGGCTCACACCTGTAATTCTAGCACTCTGGGAAGCCGAGGCAGGAACATTGCTTGAGCTCAGGAATTTGAGACTAGCCTAAGGAAGAGTGAGATCCCATCTCTACTAAAAACAGAAAAATTAGCCAGGTATAGTGGCCCATGCCTGTGGTCCCAGCTACTCAGGAGACTGAGGCAGGAAGATCACTTGAGCCCAGGAGTTTGAGGTTGCAGTGAGCTTGCTGACCCACTGCACTCTACCCTGGATGATAGAGTGAGACTCTGTCTCAAACAAAAAAGGGGGTCGGGGGGAAGATATCAATTCACCCGAAATAGAACTATAAATTCAATGCAATTCCAATTAAAATCTCAGGCTTCCCCCCATCCCCCCAGAAACTAACAAGCTGTTGTAAGACTTATACACAAAATGATTTATATGAAAATGTTAGAGTACCTGCACTACCTGATTCAAGACCTATTATAAAGTTACAGCAATTAAGACAGCATAGTATTGGTATAATACAAACAGCTCAATAGAACAGAACAGAATCCAGAAATAGACTCTCAAGTGATTTTTGACAAAGGTCAAAAGCAATTCAGTGGAGATAGTCTTTTCCATAAATAGTAGTGAAACACTGGATATCTAATTGTACAAAAATGAACTTTGATCCATATGTCATATGATATACATAAGTTAACTCAAAATTGATTATAAGCCTAAACGTAAAGCCTCCAAGTATAAAACCACTAAAAGAAAATATTAGAGGAAATCTTTATAACTGTTGGTTAGGCAAATATTCTTAAATATGACATCCAAGACACCATCCATAACAGGAAAGTGTTAAATTGGTTTTCATCAAAATTACGAATTTCTATTCTTTGAAATCCTGTTAAGAGAATAAAAAGACAAGCCACAGACTGAAAGAAAACATTTGCAAATCACATATTTGATAAACAAATTGTAACCAGAATACAAAATACTCAAATAATAAGAAAACACACAACCTAACTAAAAAATGATTGAAAGATCCAAATACCTCACTAAAGAGAATTTAAGGATGTCAAATAAGCACTTGGCTCAACATCAATCATCATTTCATTAGGAAAATGAAAAATAAATCCATGATGATATATCACTATATACTCTATTAGTTTGGTTGTTTCTTAAAAGAAATACTGTATGATCTACTCATATCACTACTAAGTATTTTTGAAATTTATTCATGTTGATACATATAACTCTACTTCACTCATTTAAATTGTTGTAGTTTTCTAGTGTATGAACAATACCAGTTTATCAATTCTCTTTTTGACAGACATTGAGTTTGCTTCTAAGTTTTCACTGTAATAATGCTATTATGATGTTAGATATTATGTGAACATATGAGCTTTTCTAAGAAACTGCCCAATTACTCTTCAAAGTAACCATACCAATTTTCACTCCCGTTGGCAGTGTGTGAAAATCCCTATTGCTCTACTTCATTATCAACACTTAGTATCATTAGACTTAATTTATGCCAATCAAATGAAAATGACATGCTACTTCTATTTTAAGTTTCATTTCTCTATTGGTGAGATTTAATATTGCATTGATAATTTACGCTTGCTTTTTTATAAATTGTTTATGTGCAGTCTTTGTCTTTTATTGATTTATATTTATATATATAATTTATATTGATTTACCATCCCTCAATATAAATAGATTATATATATCAACATAAATAAAAAATGAAGACTGCCTCAACTCTTAACTTCCACTACTTAAAAGCTTAGGATCTCAGTTCTTCATCTGTAAAACAAGAATAACAACCTCACAGGGTTGCTATGATGATTAAATAAGTCGATGTATCTACCTAAAGTGCTTATAATAATGCCTGTAACACAGTATATGCTCTAAAATTATCAGCTCTTCTTATTTGTTTCAGATAATCTTTTGCTAGTAGTATTGATTACAAATACTTTCTCACAGGCTGTGACTTATCTATTTACTTTGTTTAAAGTGTGTTTCAAAAAAGAAAAAGGAAAGTGTATTTGTTAAGAAGAGAAATTCTAAATTCTCATTCTTTCCCTGTGATGTCTATATTCTTAAAACACTGTTCTTTCCCTGAAGCTCCATCTGTTTGTGAGAAAGATCTAACCTTCCCTTTCATATCTTCATTTAGTCTTACAGAAAGAAAATGTGATCTGCTCAACTTTAATATACAATTATATTAAAATTTATTCCTAATTATAAAATAATTCTGTTCTCCAATAAAAATCTCATATAACAGATTAGGAATAAATTTTAATCATAAAAATTTTTTATTATAAAAAACATTTGTTCTTAACCAGCTAGATTTATATCTTAATATAAACAAGATAAAACTTAAAATACACAACTATATATAGTCAACCCTCCAAATCTGTTGGTTCTGCATCCATGGATTCAACTAAATGCAGATCAAAAATATTTGAAAATAAAAAGCATAGTTCTATTCGTACCAAACATGTACAGACCTTTTTTCTTGTCATTATTCCCCATATAATACAGTTATAACAACTATTTACACAGCGTATACATTGTGCTAAGTATTGTAAGTAATCTAGTGGTGATTTAAAGCATACAGGCGGATGTGCGTAGATTCTACACAAATCTTACACATTTTATATAAGGGATCTGAGCATCTGTGAATTTTGGTATTCACAGGTGGGTCCTGGAACCAAATCCCCACAGATACCAAGGGACAACTGTACAAACAGAATAAATTTACAATCACTCTTACCCTATGGCATCTTTCAAAGGCTTGTTTGGTTTCTTGTAAAAGATTAACCACCACTTCTTGGGATAGAAAAGTTTCCCCATGAGTATCAATACTTGGCCCCAGTGGTAAGTTGGTGCGTTGTCTAATTCTCTCTTTCAAATCTTGAATACTAGTACATCATATAGACAAATGAAAAAAGAACACTTTACACAGATTTCAGCTTCAAGTACCCTCAAACTTAGTATATATAAACAACAAAATGGACCAACAGCCAAGAAAACTAAATTCAAATTCCAATAACTACTTTTGTGAAGTGTGAAGCAAGCCTTGATCTCTAAACAGAAGATTTCCATTTGACAAATGAATAGATTTGGACTTATGATCTCTAAAGTCCCTTTCTGCTTTACAATTCAGACTCAACAGCCAAAAACTCATCGGGTTTCCTCAGGAAGTAAGCTATTTCAAATAAGTTAATATTCCAAATAGCTAAATAGTCCTGTTTAAAACTAAAACTTTAAAATTTTAATGATTGTTAAATGTATTTAATAACTTAAACATATTATACATTTCCTTACCATATTAAATATAATATATAATTAATATAATATATATGATTATATATATTATATATAATTTATATTATATATAAATATAATATATTAAACATAACTTAGCTTTTCTTAATGACTGAGGGTCACCTGGAACACTTATCCTATGGGATATCTTCAGAAGGTTAGATTTTTTTCTCCTTGAATACACAGCTCCAGGCTACTGGCAACTCACTTTTTAAAAATTCTCATGATTGCTCTTTTGTTTTTCTCTTCCCTTCCTTGCTACTACGGTTCAGATGTTACTACTTGCTACTACCTCTTACTCCTAATTATAATTTCTGATCATTATTTAATTCACAACAAACTGGAAAATAAGAAACTGGTTTGGGTGTGTATGTGATGTGTGTAGACTCTGGACTCTGATGGTATGGCTCCATAGAAGCCATTCTGCCTCGTTCTTGCATCAACCAGGTTCTAAGTAGTTAGGGTCTGGTAACTGAGATGTCAACAATTGTTACAACAAATCATTTTCCTCTAGTACATGAATAATTGTAGGCTTTAAGGTATTAATTTAATAGTTTTATGCCAAAGTTACTGAAAAAACTCATCAGCAGTTCAAGGTACCTAAACTGTGAACTATTTGCTATTTTTTTCACATTTGCAATTATAACAAAAAAATGGTGTGCTTAGTCAATAACCTGTAATAATTTATTCTAACTGGAAAAAAAGAAAAAAGAAACTACAGAACTCTTTATATTACTGATATTCTGCTTTACAGTTTTTAAAATTAGTTTATTTTTTAATTGACAAATATCTGCTTTACATTTTTGATCAATAACCTGGGTTAAATGAATTCCTCATAGAAAATTCTAATGACAGTCAATATTTCATAAGTTTGCCCAAATATAATAAGGTTCTTAATATTTTCAGTTTTAACTATAATATTTAAGAAAAACACTTACCCTCCTGTGCCAATAGATCTCTTTTGATGGTTTTTTGAATCATAATAGCGCTGTAGGATCATAGCACTTCTACTTTTCAAATATCCAGTCTCTACCTCAATATAGTTCTCCAAATAGGAAATGAAAATGGATTTGATAAGCTTAGACAAGAAAGTCTGTTTATCAGTACCTAAATTAAACTCCATCAACTTGCTGGAGAGATTGGTGGTTCTTTTCATGGCAAAGGGGGAGAAAAAGATTAATATATATTTTAGGTGTAGTAATAATACTAAGGAATATATATTTTTACAATGTGACTTTAATGACTTATGTTAAACCACCATTTCTTAAACCTTGGAAAAGTACTTAGGATGCAAAGAGCAGCTATACTGGGTAATATATAAATTAGAGTAGAACATTACTAACAAGATTATGGTTTTGAGAACTGTCACAAACGCATAGGAGAAGAAATTGTGAAGCAATGAAGTAATCCAGAAATGGCAATAGCAGCAAATTGGCCTCAAGTATGCTTTAATGCCATTCATCACATGGTACCCAAAACAGAGTACTGAGAGGTCTATTCTCTGTTTACCCTCTTTTGTCTTTGTCCATGTGGACTTTCATTTTCTATTTCCCATTATTGAAGACAGTGTCACAATAATGTTGTTGAAATGGACTTCCTCATTATGGAAACTTTAGAAATAACTTCTCCCAAAATGAAGACATTGAAGAATAGCAATAGAGTTGGAAAAAGTCAAGGGAAAAAAAACTTGGCATGAAGTTTCTGAGATAATCTCTGTAAGAGTAACACTGTCATTGACAAAAGCACAAGACAATTCTCCTATCAGACATTAGGCTGAAATTGTTATTTGTTAAGAATATGTTCCTTTCTTCTATAAGTTCTAAAGTTTTAACTGCAGAAAAATGTAATTATATTAGTACTTAGAGAAAAAAATAAAGAATAAACTATCTCACAATTAAAATCAAAAACAAAATTCTTTAAACAAGGTAAACAAGGTCTTAAGTTTTATTAAAGTACATTAAGATAAAGAATAACATCTAATTCCTCAGGTTAATGTACTAAGAATGCTATTCTTATACAATGCTAGTCTATACAGCCCAACATGTAATGCTAAAAGGTATACTGCTATCTGACAAACTGTTATTCAAAAATATCTGAATATGTCCCCATTTCCTATTTAAAAAAAAAAAAAAAAAAAAAAAAGGCCGGGCGCTGTGGCTCACGCCTGTAATCCTAGCTCTTGGGAGGCCGAGGCGGGCGGATTGCTCAAGGTCAGGAGTTCAAAACCAGCCTGAGCAAGAGCGAGACCCCGTCTCTACTATAAACAGAAAGAAATTAATTGGCCAACTGATATATATATATATATAAAAAAAAAAAAAAATTAGCCGAGCATAGTGGCGCATGCCTGTAGTCCCAGCTACTCGGGAGGCTGAGACAGCAGGATTGCTTGAGCCCAGGAGTTTGAGGTTGCTGTGAGCTAGGCTGACGCCACGGCACTCACTCTAGCCTGGACAACAAAGTGAGACTCTGTCTCAAAAAAAAAAAAAAAAGAAAATCTGATATCTATTATTTTCTAGTAATTAAAAATATACCTTGTATACAGATCATAGAGATTTTTGAGATATTGCTCTGCATCAGACTTCCTACATTCTTCTAACTGGTCTTTCACAAAACTCTAAAAGAAAAAAGTCAACATTATATTAATTAATATTAAATTCTATCAACTCCCCAAGTTATTTTTTCCTTTAAAAATAACTCGTTTTGAACTTTTCTGACTTAAAATCCAATCAAAAAGGCAATACATAGAAAACAGACCAATTATAAAAAATAAAAAAATAGGTTTTTAAATTTTACTGCTTCTCATATTTACCTGTAAAAGATCTATACCAGTTCTTAGAAATAAGTATTATGAATTTAGATATACTTCTTTTGAAACTGGCCTATTCTGCTTCATGAGGTACATGAAAAACAAAAAACAAAACTGAGGCTACAACAATAGAGTCAATTTCTTAGAGCAGTATTTCCCAAACTGTGGTCTAGGTAACACTAGTGTTCCTTGAGACATTGATAATCATTACTCTAAAATAGGATTTTGTGGTCAGTAAATATGGTAAATGCTGTACATTACAACCCTACTTCTAGAGAATCACAGTATATATTAGTACCTTTAAAGACTTCAAAAGTCCTGAATTGTGTTTAAAAAAACACTTATTGAATGTTACTTAATCCAGTGGGAAACACAGTTTAGTGGTAAACATGTTCGAAAGTATAGCACCATGGACGTCAAGGCTGTAAATTAAATTCCTGTGTTTTTATTTTTCATGTTAGTACCATATTATAAAAAATTCTACAGCTTGCACTTGTAATTCTTGTTCAATTTCACAAATGTCATCTATTGGTGAAGGTAAGGACCAAAAAAAGAAAAATCTGAGGCTACTTTACCATGATATATTACTCCTACTAATGCTACCCCAATTCCAAGCATGTGGTCTGGTAACACATTGATTAGCACCTTATTCTTGGTGAATAACAAAACATTTCTTTTAAAGCATGATGATTCTTTTCCTCTTAACTAGATTACTATTCCTAAGGTCACTATATAAATCAACTAAATTTTAAAAAAAAATTTTAAAATACAGGGAAAATCACAAATTGCCTTAATAGTTACTTAATTTGTCAGTGTTTGAAATTACCTGTAGTTTGATTTCAAATACATTTTGAATAAGTTTAGCCAGTACTGTTTCTGGATTACTAAAGATATCTCCAACTTGTTTGTTCACTCTTTGACAGAGTATTGCAGCATCTTCAAATATATCATTTCTCAAGTAAGCACCCTAAACAGCAAAGGCATTTTACACAGTGAAAATAAAATTTTTAAAATGATTTTAAAACAAATTAGCATAAAATGAAATCCAATAAAGTATACTGTTATGTTACCTCCTGGCACTGCTTTATATAAACATCAACACAATGGGAATAACCCTACAAAGAAGAAACACATTGTTATCATCGTCTTGGGTCAATTATAATAATAATCATCTAAATAAGTGTTATATGTAATAAAGCTTGTCTATGTCCCAGTGAATGGCCAAAAGCAATAGTGGTTGGACTTAGATAAAATCAATTGTAGAGAACCAATAACTTAATTAGTATAGTTGTCTTCTTTCTGTCACTTTCTATGATGAAATTTATCAGTTGGTTTATATCCTTGTTGGACTTTAAAGTGAAAGAGGAAAGTTGAGATATAACTGAGTCCTTCACCCCAATTTTTGCCCTATTATCATCTAGCCATCTCCTTCAATTCCAAAACACACACAAACACACACACACAGTCTCTCTCTCTCTCTCTCTCTCTGTCTCACACGCACGCGTACACATACACACACACACACACGCACAGATTCAAGGTCTTGAGAAAAGGTTGTACATATCTATATTTCCTTCTTTCCTGTCTTGGATTCCCTTGCAATAATCTGGACAGAACTATGTTTAATTGGCTTTCTGGAAATTTACTTTTAAAACTGAATCTATTTTAATAAAGTGTGTTTAAAACAAACTAATTTGCCATATCAAGCTAACTATAATGAGATTTTTGCCTACTAACAAATCATACATAAAAAAAGGTAAGCAATATCAAGTGCACCACTGACTCTCAAGAGCCATTCTCAATATTCAGATGTTACCAAAATGAAGTCTAACAAGCAGCTTCCCATTCCCTATTGTGATAGAAATATGAAGAAACAGATTGAAGGAAGAACTATTTAAGCACATTCTTTGCAGAAATATACTCCCACACAGGGATTTTCTCCCCAATTCAAATTCCAAGAAGACAGCTCCATAACACAACATTTCTTTTTATTATCTCCTGAGATTCCCTGAATTTATTTTAAGTCTATTCCTAGTTATATTTCATCTACTCTCTGGTTCCTATATTCCAGATATAGGCTATTTATGGTCAAGTTTTCTTGCTTTTGACCTATTTCATAACATGCTTGACTGAAAAAGATTCATTAAAAAGCAAGAAGGTAGACAATATAATTTTATACAACTATACAGAAACACTGGTATATTAATATTATTGAATATAAAATCATTATTTAGATATTGAATGCCTAACACTTATCATTTACAGAGAGATATAAAATGTACATTCAAATTATTCAAAACAATGAAAATTATCACTGTGATAGTTACACAACTAATAGGGGAAAATCAGAGACCATAATATATAGAACTTGTAAAATCTCCAGAACTTTGAAAATTAGTCTTCATTTTAAATTTGTACTATTTACCTTAAAATGAAGTAAAACTGCTGCTACTTCTCTCATTCTGGAGATTTCACCTCTTCTTTGAGCACTGGTAAACTCTTGAATCAGTTGGCATTCTAAATCATGATATTTACCTAAAAATAAAGTCATTCAGCTACACTGAGGCATATAAGGTATCCAAGTTATTTAAGAGTATCTAAATTATTTACAAATACAATGACTATGGATCTAGTTTTCTTTTGAAAGAATGACAAAAACAAGATGAGATCACAGGCACTGGATCCAGCCCTTATATTAATACTGTGGTATATAAATCTATATTTTCAAGACACAAAAAACTTCCAAAGAGGTAAAATAGGTAAGCTCCCTGGGGTTTGATTGCCATTTACCACTGTTACTTAAACCAGCAGCTGACTGAAAAAAATCTTCCAGATGCTATTTCTAAGATCAACAGAGAGCAAAATCTTAAACATGAAGCTATGGAAAGTCCTGAAGAGGACTACAGAATTCTATACTAGAATTAAATGTTTCCACCACGAACAATGGTGGACCGAACACCAAATTTCATCTTAAGATAATATGTGGTATTCACTATATTCTTGAGGTTACTGTGGATCTTAATGAACACCTGAACTTCAGACTAATCAATAGTGATCAAAAATATTCCCAGGACATCCAACTATCTGTGTCACCCTTATTCTAACACTTTTGGGAATATAGCTACCTATATTCTTTGAAAAAAAAATATAATATGTATTCTTTGAATCCTCTGTGGGATGGTCTATCATATAGGAAACCAAGCTACAAATACGGTGGTCTTTTGAATGATCTAGCCTAAAATATAATCGAAGATTGGCAAAAATCAAACTAATCATGTAAGGCATTAAATAGGTACCAAAATGCTCACATAATCTTAGCTTTCAAAAAAAAAGAAGCTCATTCAGAGATATATACATGGATGCAAAACAATTTCCAAAATAGTTAAATTAAAAGCCCACAGTCTAAAGCTATTTGTATAGTATGCTACTGATTACTTTTACATAAGTGAAGACAGTAGAACTATATATATGTGTGTGTGAGAGACTTATGTCTTATGCATGCATATTCATAGATTATTCTGGAAGAAGACCTAGGCAACTGGTAATGGTTGTTTTCGGGGAAGGGTAATCAAACTCAAGGATTGGGTAGGGGGAAGACATTTTTTCCACTTTCTCTCCTGTTGCTATTTTAGTTTTCTTTTACTTATTCAAAAAAATTTAAATAAGTAGAACCCTACTTACTTGCAATTTTGGATTTTACTTCTGAAAATCTGAAAGATAAAAACCAATGTTGAGGTTTATTAGTTGTGACAAAAACACCATGGTGATATAAGATCTGACAAAAAGAAAAACTGGGTGCAAGTGTGTATGGAAAAACTCTGTACCATCTTTATAACTTTTCTGTAAATATAAACTATTATAAAATTAAAAGATTATCAAAAAAACAAAAAAAGGGGGGGGGGAGAGAGAGAGACAAAGCCAGAGGACAGAGTACTGACAGAAAGCATGCTAGATGACAAAATTGAATTTAGGTAATTCAGATGGGGTAGCTGGTTCTCATTTAAGAAATTCACATTCCCTTTTTAAAGAGGGAAGAATTCCGCACAAGGCATTAACAACCCAGGCAGACCTAAAACTGAGTTATTGTTCCTATTCATCTTCACTGGTATTTTAAATTTACTTGTCTGTCCCCTCACCCTGTTGGTATTTTTAAAAAGAAAGAAAGATTGATTGACAGGGTCTCACTCTGTTGCCCAGGCTGGAGTGCAGTGGCAAGATCATAGCCTCACTACAACCTCAAACTCCTGGGCTTAAGCAATCCACCTGCCTCAGTCTCCTGAATAGCTGGGGCACACACTATCACATCTGTCTAATTTTTTATTTTTTTTGTAGAGATAGGGTCTCACTGTGTTGCCCAGGCTGGTCTTGAATAAGTGATCCTCCCACCTTGGCCTCCCAAACTGCTAGGATTAAAGGTATGAGCCACCGTACATGGCAAGTTCTGTTATCATTATTTAAAAGAAAAAGATGATAAAATAATATGCTATATGATAATGATATAGTAATAATAAATGATAACATGATTTAAAAAATAAAAGCAGTGATAAAACTATAAAATGATTAATGATAAAATATACAAATAAATTATTTTAAAACTAAAAAAAACAACAACAAAAAAGAGGCCATAAAAAGCACCCAGCAACATGCCCAGCAGATTAACCAATCAATTGTTATTTGAAAACCAATATACCACACTGGAATGTCTTCAAATCGCAAATATCTAAGAGGAATGTATAGCAAGAAAAATTGATGTTGTAAGATCCTATGCAATTGTTTGAAGAGAGAGGAGAGTGGCTGATAAGAGATGCTAAAGACAGATAAAGGAGGAAATAAAAATTTAGAGAGGCATGAAAAATGATATATCAAGTCATGATAGATCACAGAATGCATAAAAGGCCATATTAATCTGTGTGGAAAAAAATTAAATCTAATTAGGGTATATATTCAACTCCAAGCTTGGAGGAAAGGCTAAAACAAAACCATAATAGAAGTATGTACATGAGAGGTGGAAAAGAATATATGCATGTGTGTTCTGGAGGGGAAAAAGAGAAAGGAGAGAGGGATGGGGAATGTAGCCAGCTATTATCCTGAACCTATTTTGAGCTCGACATTTTACCCATTTAAGTAAATGGTCCAGCTCTGGCATGAGATAAGGTTAAATAGAGTTTTTGGTGAATGACTCTAAAAATTATTACAGTACATTAAATCATAATGCTGGGCAAGTATGAGATTATTAATAATAGCTGAAGAATAACAGATGATCATTACAGGCTAATCTTTTATAATAACACAGAGTTAAAGAGTAAAACAGATACACTTTTGAGGGGAATTCACTACATGTTTGGAATATAATGGTTAAGCTTTAAGTACAGTAACACATCCATATTCTATCTGTTCCTGAAGATCTTCAAGTATCACCAAAAGAATAACAGATATATTATGTTATATAGAAAGTCATATTTCTTTCAGATATTCATATAAATGAAGCACTATCACAAGTTTAATAAAGAATCTGACATTCTAGAGACTATAGGAAATTATTAATATAAAAAAATTCCTTCTCAGTGGATAGTTTATTTTAGGATGAAATCTAATTTAGTGATGGCCTGGGGCCTTCCATTTAAAACATGAGCTCTTAATCTGAAGTCCCTAGGAAGGGTTCTGAGGACAAGTTAAAGAATCTAGAACTCCATGAAATTGTATACCACAATCTGTGTGGATATTAATTTTTTAAAGAAACTTTACAGCTTTCAACAGCTTCTCAAAGGTGCCCAAGACCCCAAAAAAGCTTAAGAACCTTCATCTAGAAATAGGAAAAAAACAGCTGAATATCTCTATACTTAAACTATCCTGGTTCTCAAAGTTCAAAATATGAAAATTCAAAATATTACTTCTTTTATACTACTTTTCCAGAAGACAAGGGACTGAAATTATTTCAAGGTGTATCATTAAATTTAGATAGTAAGAGTAGACCATATTTTTCCCATAAACTATTTTATACTATATCTTGTACAAAGGAGGTGCTCAATGAATTCTGGTTTAAATTAATAGGCAAAGAAACCATATAAGAAATAAAATACAATTTTATTCTATAAATTATAGCATACATCCAGTGTTGAGAAATAAACTTGCCTATCGAAAGGTAACTCCTGGGCGATTAGGTGCAACTTCTGAATGATGTCTGCTGCCTCTTTTATCTATTAAAAAATAAATAAATAAATAAATAAATAAATAAATAAAAGCAGTATTTTTTTTAAAAAAAATCTTATACATCAAAAAATAACTATATATTTGAAAATAGTACTATCTCTCTATGTGTGCCCACAGTCCCTCCCGAAAATTTTCTTTTAAAAATCTACAACAAATAAAACTTTATGAGCAAGAAGAATACATTTAGGATGCCACCAATGAGTAATAAATCATAAACATCTGTCTTCTGGCAGTAAAATTTGGTCAATTTTTGATGCCACAATCTCTTCCCAATAAAACCTGTAGTTCAAGTTTATTCTGACAAAAATTCAAATCACTGGTTACTGAAAGCCATGTATACACCTCTTCTAAGTTTATGAATCCAAAAAGAAAAAACAAGATTTATGAAAATAATTTAGGACATACTGCTGCATATATATACCACCATAATTTAAATAAATAAAACAAAAATGCTTGCCATTTAATGACTATATAAATTTATAATACTTATTCTAAAAGCAGATAAAGTTTAAAATAAAGTCTCTTGAATGAAATATAGTAGAGCAATGTGTATATTTATACAAGTTGTGGAACTAAGGAACTTAAGCAAGGTGTCTAAAATTCTTTAAATGCAGCTATCTGTGCTTATTTACACAATAGTGCAGAAGAGTTCTAGAGTGCTTATTTTTTCTCTAAATTTAAAATTAGTACTGAGTTTTACTTAGGCACAGTTTTAATAGCTGATTTTATGGTGACATTTTATTTTACAATCAAAAAGAGAGACTGCTATAAACATTAAGGAAGAACTAAGAACATTAATATAGATTTTTTCTAAGTACTCATGTGAACTCTGGCAAGCAACTGTGAATAACAACAGGGATTGTTCTTCTTGCTCCAAATGATAGAAAATGCAGCATTTCTGCTTCAGTTATCTCTTTCCTCCCAGTCAACTACCATGTACTCACTTTATCCTACTACACATGGGCACAGGTATCACTGCAGTATCTCCTTACCATGCTATTTAGTTGTATTAGCAAAGTACATCATGTTCTCCTTACAAATACTCACTTCAGAAAGAATATGTCTGGCTCACAGCCAGTTCTGTTTCCATCAGGAGTTTTGTTCTTGTTCTTTTTAGAGATAAAAGTCCTCACTGTGTGCTGTTTGCAAGCTTTGCTTACTGTACTAAGTTGCACAGCAATAAATAATGCTTGCTTTTATTAAATTTCCATAGCTAATTATTTTGTGAAAATTGTTTAAAGCACACATAGCTCTTAAGGTTACAACATTCTGTAGTTAATCAGTTAAAATATACTACAATAAGTACAAAAGCTGTCAAAACCACAATCTATTAATGCTTACATCTGTTACAGATATTTGGGTGAGGTAAGAGACTACCCATGCTAACAAGCAGTGTTAAAGATAACCAGAATCATCAAGCACTATCTACATGAGGAATAAGCTGCCATTCCAGGAAGAAAAACAACCAATATACATGTAAGGATGGAAGTAAACATAAAATAGGTTTTTTGTTTTGTTTTTTTCAGGAAAAAAGAAGAGAAGATTCTAAAAAGCAAAGATTAAAAAATAAAAAATGACTAGGGAACAAGAAGAAAAAGAAATATGATGTGTTATAATTTTATTTGATTCCATTTCTTCCCACAATCCCACATCTTTCTAGCTATGTGGGTGCTTTCCCTTTTCTTTCCACTGGGAAGGAGACTGGCACAAATTCCAGAAACTGAGATAGCTAGAAGTTTATCTAATAATCACGATCTAATACTATTTAAAAGTTCTTAAGTGTGGTTGACTGTGACAAACCAGGCAAAAAATTGATTCTCAAATAGCAAACAATAACCAAAATCTTGTGGGAGAGATGAGAGACAAAGTAATTTAGAAAGGAGAAATAAAGTATAAGAAAATAGGCAACATAGGAGATAAAAGAAAAAGGGATACAGAACACAGTAAAGTAAAAGAGCAATTAGCTTAAATACTGTTAATCTATACTTGCTTCTCAAAAATTACAGATGGCTAAGTAACCAAGTGAATGAACTAGCAAGAATATAAAAAATTTTTTTCAATTAAAACCTCAAAAATTAAGAGATAACAGTTATACCAAGAGCTATATAATTACTTGAGGATAATTAAAACGTTTAAAGAAAAGTATAAAGAACATAATTTCATGACGCAAAACATTACAAACAATACAAATCTGGTTAAAAATATATAAAATCAATTTTAAAATATTTATTTTTCTCTAGATTCTAAATGACTACTTTGAGCTGTATTCAAATAAATGGGACAATTCACATTAGGTAAAATATCTGCATTTTGTTTATAACAGAACATAAACACACTATACAATTAAACAGGTATAATCCAAGGTAACAGTTGAATTATACATAATCTTTTACATATAATTTTTTATAACATGTATGTTACAAATAAGTACTTTCATAATATGTTATAAATTTATGTTTATATTTAGAAAGCTTACAAAAAAAACCTACAACATTCCATAAGCTATCCTGAAAAAGTTTGGTGTTCAAGCCTTGTATCTACTCATATATCAAACTCACATAAACATACAAAAGCTAGACATTGCCAGTATTTTACAAGTTTTTAAGTATCATATGTCTCTTGATGTTAATCTTATCAGTTTTACTTTATATTATAAATTTCTGAAACTCATTCTTTAAAATATTGCCTTTAGAGGAATTATCATACATATGTAACCATTTTTTAAAGATCTCTAAAACCTATAAATTCTATAATCCAAAATTCACAAAAAAATTTATTGCTTAATTAAAAATGAACTTCAATAATACTTAGCTCTTATCATTCCACTATCTGAGATAATCTATGGAGCAAATTTGGGATAATTCAGAGACTAGATTCAACATATAAGTGGATTATGTTGCTATGTATATATATGATCCATAAGAATGTGCATTTTTTTCATGCATTTTGATTTTTTTTCCCACTGAGGGGAAGAAAGTGAGCTAAATTATTTTCTTTCAAAACTGTAGAGCAACCAATACTATGTACCCTTAGACCAGGACTAAGTCACTAGTACTATGAAAAAGATTAATATAAACAACTAAATCATATTTTTTTTCAGTTCTCCTTGGTCGAAACCGCTTTCATTCTTTATAAGAGATCTTTATTCAAATAATAAAAACTAGAAGTTCTGAATTCCTTATCTCAGCTTATCAATAATTTGGGTCAAACCATCCTACCAACACTCAATGGAATGTAACTATTCAAAGACTGTAAAAATTCTGTTTATATCAAAAGTCATTTATGATAAAGAAATACTTATGAACATAGTTAGCATTCTTAAGTCATGTATAATTTCATGAAATGCCAAGCAACCCAATTAAAAATTTGAACACTAACACTTCATCAGCAATCTATAGGAAACTTTATTAATTTATATTTTAGGGTAATAAAAATTTTTAACAAGTCAGCTACTCAGTGATTTGAAGTCTGATTCTGAAAAGTAAATATTGTAGCTCATAATTAGTGATTATTAATGCTGTGATTTGCTTTTATCCTCTGATAGTGCTTACCTTTTCAGAATTTGTAAAAACATCAGATTTCAATTCTCCATCTAGAAACTCATTAAAGTACTTCATCAGTTTCTGAGCCTCCACTGCCCGTTGCCTGGGTGTGTTTACCCCCTCCAACTGGTCTCCAAGGTGACAGACTTTGGTTGCTACATAGCTTATGTGCTCATCTAGTTCTTGGAAATGTTGAAAGGCAACCTAAGAAAATGTACATAAGCATAAATACAATTAGAGAACTCCATTTATAAGTTAATATACATTAAAACTAAACTACCATTCTCATGGTAGTTTCTTCCTCTCTCACTTAGGTAACTAAAGATAACATAGAAGTTATATATGAGATGATCTAAAAAATTCATTCTCATTAGTATGAAATGATATGAAAACCTATTAACCAAGTTGCAAACTTTACACCATTATTAAAATAATTATATTTATCATGAATACATTTGATAATCAACAAAAAAGTAAGGCTCATTACTACACATGCCATTTAATAAAGAACCTGGCACCATTTCGTCCTAAATAATGATTCTGAAAACAATGAACTAAGTATTCAAAGGCCAGACATCTAAAAATCTCCTTTGCTATTAAACTGAAAAGAAACAAAAGTATATCAGTAGTAAAAGATACTGATTAAAAATTGAGTACTTAACATTTATTTTAAATATTTCAGAAATGATGCTAATATTCTCGTATATAAAGTAAAATTGCGCTTTCCCAGTTTTTAAAACAGAAAAGAGTGCCGCAATTGTCCTATGGCAAAAGTTTATTACTTCCTAGAATATTCTTTCCCTTCTCTCAGGGTACACTACTTATTCTGTAGTAGATGAAAACGGTGTGCAATGAATGTCTTATAATTGCCAATAGCAGAACTGCTGATAATCTAGCATGGTACTTTTTGTTTTAACCTTAAATTAAGGGGAGAGAAAAGCAAATGTAAACATTTATTAAGGACTTTCTCTGTGCTATACACTGTTCTAAGCATATTACATGTATTTACTTAAATGATCCTCTCAACACCCCATTTTACAGATGAAATAACTGAGGCACAGAGAAGTTAAATTGCTTGAGATTACACAGTTTAAAAGTGGTAGAGGTGCAATTCAAACTCAGGCAAACTGGCTCAGAGTTTATTAGTTTAACTATTAATACTACATTACCAAGGGAAAACTGCATTAGAAATATTTGGAAACTGTCACCTTAACTATTTAAAAACACATTCCCTATCATATTTAAATTATTGACTTCCTTAATTAAAAATTTTCTCACGGCCATATATGCTTAAGTGAAGGAACTAAAACTGAAATTTTAGCAGAAATTAGTTTGCTAATCCCTAACACTAAAGAACTAATGGCCCCTGGGAGGCAGCAAGGCTAAACAATACTCTTCAAACTACACTTAGAAAGGCAATCGAATTCCAGATCAGGTTCAGTCTGTGAAAGGATTCAGAGGTTCCAGATTAAGTCTAGGGCCTAAGAGTAACTAAGAAACTTGGCCTACTTTGCCCCAGGACCAATCTAGTGGTTTGCTTTTACTCCGAAACAGACAGAGGAAGAAGAGTTCTGTGTCTGCTTTTTTCATAGTTATACTAGAATTCTCACTGGGGCACACTGATCATGACTTCTGTGGAACTTCCTTGACCAGGTTTTCTTTATAGGAAAAACCTGATCCAGGCAATACCTGGTCTCACATCACTTTGTTTTACGATTAAAGAGAATGCAAATGACTACCTAAATATCCACACTAATAAAGAGTACCTAAAAGTACAGGTCTACTGAAGTGTCATTCTTAAAAGTCTGCATTTTGGGCCGGGCGCGGTGGCTCACGCCTGTAATCCTAGCTCTCTGGGAGGCCGAGGCGGGCGGATTGCTCAAGGTCAGGAGTTCAAAACCAGCCTGAGCAAGAGCGAGACCCCGTCTCTACTATAAAAATAGAAAGAAATTAATTGGCTAACTGATATATATATAAAAAATTAGCCGGGCATGGTGGCGCATGCCTATAGTCCCAGCTACTCGGGAGGCTGAGGCAGAAGGATCGCTCGAGCCCAGGAGTTTGAGGTTGTTGTGAGCTAGGCTGACGCCACGGCACTCACTCTAGCCTGGGCAACAAAGCGAGACTCTGTCTCAAAAAAAAAAAAAAAAGTCTGCATTTTTATAGAGGAAGCAAGGACCACACTGAACTGGATGCTAACCCAAATCGAGAAAGGAGTACTGTGATCCCAAACCAATACTCTGTAGAAAGCCAATGTCAAAAGTACCTGATAACAATTTATTAACATTTTATCCCATCGAACTAGAGTGGTGGAAACCTGTACAGTAAGCCAGGCAGGGTGGCTCAAGCCTGTAATCCTAGCTCTCTGAGAGGCTGAGGTGGGTGGATTGCTTGAAGTCAGGAGTTCGAAACCAACCTGAGCAAAAGCGAGACCCTGTCTCTACTATAAATAGAAAGAAATTAATTAGCCAACTAATATACATAGAAAAAATGAGCTGGGCATGGTGGCACATGCCTGTAGTCCCAGCTACTCAGGAGGCTGAGGCAGTATCGCTTGAGCCCAGGAGTTTGAGGTTGCTGTGAGCTAGGCTGATGCCACGGCACTTACTGTAGCCTGGGCAACAAAGTGAGATTCTGTCTCAAAAAAAAAAAAAGAAAAGAAATCTGCATAGTTACTATCATTTGACTAGATTTTTTTAAAAACTTAAAACAGGAGGAAATAAAGACATGATAGCCTATATAAATTATATAAATTAATCACTGCTTAGCTAAATGTTTACCTGGTTGCTTTTTTGGAGCTCTTGTACCTTCTTGGCAAACTCCTTGGCTTCTTTCTGACATTGTTGCTCTAGTTTCTCTACTTTCCTTTGAATCCTTTCATCCATTATCTGGAGTTCTTGAATATGATTTACAAATTCTTCTAATAGTCTAATAGCAGAAAATAAAAAAATATATTAATCTATTATTAATCATTAGGAACAGACCACTTATCATCATAAAGAAAGTCTTAAGAGTTCCTTCAGCTTGGAATGATCATGTGAATTTTCTCCATAGCATCCTGTTAGGAATTTCTTCAATAAAAAGATCAAATCTTTCTGTAACTTCATGACTTCTTCATAGCTTTGTTCAGGCCACATAGCTTTAAAACAAACATGATGACATTTGAAAATATAGCCAGTCTTTATTGACTTTTCAGTGGATTGTCTCTAAAGTGAATGAAAATCTCACCCAGAATGGAAACAAATTTTATAGCCTATTTAAAACAGTCAAGAAGGTAAGCAGACTACATAAAAATAATAGTGCATCACAGAGTTTGGTGACTTTCTGTTCCCCCAATTCACAACTATACTTAAAACAACATATTCAACATGTTTTTGTTTTAGAAGTATAACTAATCCTTTCTAATTTATTACTAACTAGAAGAAATATTAAATTCCTATACTCAATAAAATCCTTTCCCTCATACCAGTTAAAGTGTTTCTTTAAAAGAAAAGGAATATAAAAGGAAAAACATAATCTCAAACTTCTAAGTCTCTGTTGGATTATTTGTGTCTTTTATTGGCCAACTGTTAACTAAAATCTCTTTACAGGACTATTAACAGGATTCCTAATAGTCACCTCTATTCTAACACAAATTTGTACTATACTGAGTCTATGAAAAACAAAACAAAACAAATTTTACTTTACCTTTTAGGATCAAAAGCTTCAGGTCCTCCTCTAGAGCCACCTCCGGGGGTTCTCCATACAAGACGTTCAATATACTCATCTGCCACAAAAGGCTCCTAGTTTACAAAACAAGTATGTTTTAACGAAGTTTCATATAAGAGTACTTAATATTACTTACAAAAATAAAACAAGTGCTACTATGTGAGACCTTAAAATGGAATTAAATTACTAATTATTTAAATATGCTTATATTATTAAAATGTACAAGATTTTTTCAATTAAAAAACTTGAATAAGCAAAACAAAATGCTTAATAAGATTAGGATATTAAAATACTAGGCCAGTATTAATGACCAGCTGTAACAACACAGCAGAAAAATGAGCAAAGGACAAAACAAGCAATTTTTAGAAAAAATAGAAATTACCAAAAATCATGCAAAATATGTACAGCCTTACTAGTAATCAAATAAGATCAAATTATCACTATTTTTTAACCTCAAAAACCAAGAAATTTTTTTTTGTTAATTATAATGAGCAATGCAACAAAGGGTAAGCTGAAATTTGTACTCTTATTGTTAGAAACGTCAACAGGTATAATCTTTTTGGAGGACAGTTGGTAACATTAACAGTGTTACAAATGCTCATATCCCTTAAGAGTAATGCTACTTTTAAAATTTTTTTTTTAATTACAGAATTTTATGGGGTTACATACATTTTGGTTATATAATTTGCTTTTGTACAGTTTGAGTCAGAGTTGTAAGTGTGCCCTCCAGACAGTCAGTGTGCATTGTTAGGTGTGAATTTACTCAACCTTTCCTCTCTCTTCCCACCTACTTGATTTCCCTTGAATTTTACTTCCCTATGTGTACAAAAGTGTTGATCTACTTTTAATATCCTAAGGGAAAAGCATATATGAGCACAAAAATTTTTGCAGAAAGTTCACTGAGCATTATGTGTAATACTAAAAAATTGTTTACATAAATATTCAATAAAAACACAATTGAAAAATTATGGTAAACTTATAGGATGAAAAGCTCTGTTCCTATTAAAATAACGTAAAAATTTGGAAATCAGAAAAAATGCTAACATAATATCTGATGAAAAAAGCAGAATATAAAATTTTCAAAATTTTCTCCAAAAAAGCATTACTTTTTTAAAAAAAAAAGAATATTGGAGTAGAAGGCCCAATCAAGAAAATAAACATTCAAATGTTCACCATCAGCAGATAACACATTTTTTGACTGATTTACACAGTAATCTACATACTTTCCATACTACCCTCTTTCATGAAAATGAATACCATATATTATCTATTTAGCATACAACTTAAACTGCTGGTGACTCCAGATTGAATTGTCATATCTCTAAAATTCTTTCTTAAATTTTGACAGATATAAAGTGCTGATATGTTTGAGAATTGAGTCCTAAGTATGAATTAGATATCCTTGCAAAGCAAAAACTTGGTCACCCTGAAATACAAACTCATTCAGCAAAATAGCATCACTTGAAAATTTCACTTTTGTTGACACAAAAGAGTTGATGCCTATCTAATAATTCTTAATTTCTATATATAAATTGAGAAATGCTGACTGAGCACAAACAAAGGAATTTATATTAGGGCTACTTAGAACTTTAGAAACTAAGCTACTGAAAAATTTTAGAAAACCTGACCATCACATGACATACCCCTAAAGAATGATGAGATGGTGATGTTAGCTAAATTTGTTTAAGTGCTTACTAGATGGCAGGCATGTGCCTAGTGCTTTACATACTTTATCACATTCTGTATGTACTATGATAAGTGTCATAGAGTAAGTCTACAGGGTAGGTTCTATTTATATTGATTCATTTTATACCTGTGGAGTTATATGATAAAAAGAAGTCATTTAATCCAAGATCTCAAAGACTTATCTGATTCCAAAGGCCCAAGTCTTAACTACTGGTAAAATCAAGAGCTTTCTCTTTAAAAGAGGCTAAATTACTTTAAGAAGTAGTCAGCCCTTCCAAAAGTCCACAGTACTTCCATTAAATAACTTCATATAGCAATCATAACTTCATATAGTAATTGTGTTCCTTCTATCATTTTGGTTTTCGCATACACATCTGTGTAAATACTTAATAATCTTAGTTCTTATGTGTTACTAATTTCATTTGTTATTGAATAGTTACAGTTCTTAATTCAATAGGTTATACTATTCATCAATTTCAATGTAGTTTTATTAAATGATATACATCCAAATCAACAGGTAAATATTATTGACATGGTGAAAAATAATGAAGCATTTCTTCACAGGAAATATTTTCAATTCTCTCATCAAGTATTCCCTCATTCAACTAATATTCAATATTAGTTGAGAGCCAACCACATGCTAGAAACTATTCTAAATACTCAGGAAATAGTAAACAAGGGAAAAAATCTGTGCTCCTCTGGATCTAGTGGAGTTGAGGCACAAATGAGCAGAAAAATGACAATAGTGGGATTATTTTTTATAGAAATGATCAGGCAAGGACTTTCTAAGAAAATAAATTTTAGGCCAGGCACAGTGGCTCACACCTGTAATCCTAGCACTCTGGGAGGCCAAGGTGGGAGAATTGCTTGATCAGTTCAAGATCAGCCTGAGCAAGAGCGAGATCCTGTCTCCACTAAAAAATAGAAAAAATTAGCCAGGCATAGTGTTGTGTGTCTGTAGTTCCAGCTACTTGGGAGGTTGAGGCAGGAGGATTGTTTGAGCCCAGGAGTTTGAGGTTGCTGTAAGCCAGGATGATGCCATGGTACTCAAGCCTGGGTGAGAGAGTGATACTCTGTCTCAAAAAAAAAAAAAAAAAAGAAGAAAAGAGAGACAGAAAGAGAAAGAGAAACAATAAAAAGGGAGAGAAAGGAAAGGGGAGAGGAGGGAAAATTTTAAACAAAGACCTGGATGCAGCCAAGTAATAAGCCATCTGGGGAAGGAGAGTTCCAAGCACAGGGAACAAACTGTCTTAGCAAGCAAGCAACCACAAGAGGCCAGTATGACTAAAGTAGAGTGGGTAAAGGGGAGAACAGTAGAGGATAAAGTCAAGAGACACAGTGAGAATCCAGAGTTTGGACCAACATCTTACAGGCTGTATTATGATATATCACCTGTTATTTACAGAAGAAAAGGCCAGGTTCCCAAGAGGAAGGACCCCGCAATGAGCTGGCAAATATACACAGCAATAATTCTCCTATTCCTTCACTCAAAAGGAGCTATAACCATTTACTTTAGTACACTAGGGGAAGGGGAATACTCAAAACATTTTGAAGTCTGTTGGATACAGGGTCCTAATTAACATTGTTACTTGACTGACCCAAAGCATCACGGACTCTGAGTGAGAACATAAGGTGGCCAACTAATAAACAGATTCCTGGCCAAGGTCTACCAGAGCATACTCCAATGGATTCATGAGCCCACCTAGTGGCCATTTCCCCAGTTTACAAACACATAACAGGAATAGACATTCTTGGTGGCTGAAGCAAGTCCAACAATGGGTCCTTGAATTGCTATAGGGTGAGGAAGCCCAAGTACCAGTCTCTAAAACTGCCCCTGTCTACTCAAAGTAGTTAATAATATGGGATGGCAAAAATGAAAACCACCCTTAAGAATCTAAAGAAGAGATCTGCACTTTTTTTTTTAAAGGACCAGACAGCAAATAATTGAGGCTTGTAGACTGTACAGTCTCCATTATAACCATTCTACTTTGCTACTGGACTATAAATACAACCACAGACAATTAAAAAATGAGCATAGGTATCCATAAAACTTTAAAACCAGAAACTTCTGGGAAGATGGTGGAGCAGATAATAACAGAAATTTGTCTCCGCTCTGCACCTGGATAATAATTACACTAGCTGAATCTGTCTGATGTAACTATTCTGGAACTCTATAGCCTATTCTTGCACAATAAAATGTGGTTAATTTCAGTCAATTTCAGCTCTTAGCACAGTAGTAGCTACCCACACCCTACCCGAGTCCTGTGGCAGACAGCTGTACACATAATCCTGGAATAATCTGCACACAGTTTGTGAAAGCCAGGGTCGGCAAAAAGGACACTGTCCTCTAAATATCAGGGATCTGTGCTCTGACAGCTAACTGCTGCTTCTGCTCAGAGAAGTATAAAGAAGCTGTTGGCCTTTGTTGTTGTGTCTCCCTCCATTTTTGCAAGACCCTCTCCTTCAGCATGCAGTGACTGCCAGAAGATTTAAAGGGCCAGTACCCATTTTTTTAAATCCCCCCTTCATTTTTTTCTTTTTGCTCTTTTGGAAGTCAGATAGTAAAGACTAGAACATTCAAAAGCAAAAAAAGTAAAAAGTGATACACATGCCCAGGGATAGGTGCAGGCTCAGAGAAGAGCTAAGATCTTAAGTTTAATGATCCTTGGCATAGAGACAGTCTACAATAATTAAACACACACACATACACACACTAACAAAAACAAGCAAACCCTGGGAAAAAGGAAGAATCTTATTTTCAGAGTTACCACATTATTATTAACAGATTCAAATGTCCAATTTTCAATGAAAAAAAATCACAAGGCAAAAGATACAGGAAAACATGGCCTACTCATAGGAAATAACTTCCCCTAAAAAAAAAAAAAAAAAAAAAAAAAAAAGCCCTGATGGCAGATCAATTAGTCAAAGACTTTAAGACAACTATCTTAAAGATGCTCAAAGAAACAAAACAAGAAGCAAAAACAAAGAAAACAATGTACAAACAAAATGGAACTACCAGTAAAGAGAAAACTTAAAAAGAAATTCTAGAGCTAAAATGTATAATAATGAAATGAGAAATTCACTAGGGTGATTCAAAGGCAGATTTGAGCAAGCAAAAGAAAGAAAGAGCAAACTTGAAGAAAGGACACTGGAAATTACTGAGTCTGCGAAAGAAAAAGAAAAGGGCTTAAGAAAAGTGAACAGAGAAACAGACCAACATATACACTGTGGAAGTCTCAGGAAAAGAGAGTGAAAAAGGAGCTGAAAGAATATTTGAAAAATAATAGCTGAAAACTTCACAAATTTGAAAAAAGACATAACTATAAACAGTCAGGAAACTCAACAAAATCCAAGTAAAATGAACTCAAAGATACCCACACCAAGAAACAGTAAATCAAACTTTCCAAAGACAAGAGAACAGTAAAAGCAGCACTAAAGAGTTTACTTGTCACATGCAATGAATTCTCTCTATATAAGATTATTAGCAGGTTTCTCATTAGAAACTTCTGAGGCCAGAACATGACCAAGTAGGATTTATTTCTGGGATGCAAGGATGGTTCAACATATGAAAAACAATGAACACTCTACATTCACAGAATGAAGGGGGAAAATACTCAATTGATGCAAAAAAAAATAGCTGACAAAATTCAGTACTCTTGCATGATAAAAACTCTTAACAAACTAAGAAAAGATAGAAATTATTGCAACATAATAAAAGCCATATATGCAAAGGCCACAAAAGAACATCATACTCAGTGGTAAAAGACTCAAAGCTTGTGCTTTAAGATAAGGAACAAGGCAAGAATATCTGCTTTTGCCACTTATATTCAACATAGTACTGGAAGTCCTAACTAGAGCAATTAGGCAAGAGAAATAAATAAAAGGCATTCAAATTAGAAAGGAAGAAGTAAAATTATCATTGTTCACAGATAATATGATCTTATATGTATAAAATAAAAGATTATACACATACACAAAAACCTATTAGAATAAATGAATTCAGTAAAGCAGGAGGATACAAAGTCAATACATGACACAAAAATCAGTTGCATTTCTAGACACTAGCCATAAACAATCCTAAAAGGAAATTATGAAAACAATTCCATTTACAATAGCATTAAAAAGAATAACATACTTAGGAATTAACTAAACGGGTGAAAGACACAATGAAAACTACAAAACATTGCTAAAAGAAATTAATGACACAAATACAAACACATCCTATGTTCACAGACTGGAAGATAATATTGTTAAGATATCAATACTACCCAAAGCGATCTATAGATTTAATTCAATTCCTGTCAATATCCCAATGACTTTTCTTTTTGTAAAATAGAAAAACCCTTCCTAAAATTCATATGGAATCTCAAGGAACACCAAATTAAAAAAAAAAAAAAAAAAAACAACTTAAAAAAGAGCAAAGCTCGAAGATTGACACTTCTTGATTTCGAAATCTTACTTACTACAAAGTTACAGTGATCAGAACAGTGTGGTACTGGCGTTAAAAAAAACACATACAGACCAATGGAATAGAAGATAGCCCAGAAATAAGCCCACATATATATGGTCAAATAATTTTTGATAAGGGTGCCAAGACCATTCAAGGGAGAAAGGACAATCTTTCAAATGGTGCTGGGAAAACTGGATATCCACACACAGAAGAGTGAGATTATATCCTTACCTAACACCATATACAAAAATTAACTCAAAATTGATCAAAGATCTTCTTGTTATACCTAAAACTATAAAACCCTTAGAAGAAAATGTAGGGAAAAGCTTCATGACATTGGATTTAGCAATGATTTCTTCAATACGACACCAAAGGCATAGGCAACAAAAGAAAAAATAGACAAATTAGACTTCATGGGAATTTTAAAATGTTGTGCATCAAAACACTATCAACAGAGTAAAAAGGCAACCCAAATGGGAGAAAATATTTGCAAATCATATATCTGATAAGAGATTAACATCCAGAATACATGGAACTAAATTCAACATCAACAACAAAAAACAAGTAATCCAATTCAAAAATGGGCAAAAGACTTCAGTAGATCTTTCTCCAAAGATTTTTAAATGGCCAATAAATACATGAAAAGATGCTCAAGATCACTAATCACTAGAGAAATGCAAATCAAAACTATGATGAGATACCACCTCATACCTGTGAGGATGGATGCTATCAAAAAAAAAAAAAAAAACAAAAAAAAAACAGTAAATAACAAGCATTGGTGAGGATGTGGAGATACTGGAACCCTTGTGCACTGTTGGTGGGAATTAAAATGGTATAGCCACTATGGAAAACAGTATGGCAGTTCCTCAAAAAATAGAAATATAAAAATAAAAATAGAATTACCATATGACCTAACAATTCCATTTCTGGATATATATCCAAAAGAATTGAAAGCAGGGTCTCAAAGAGATATTTGTACATCAATGTTCATAGCAGTATTATTCACAATAGCTAAAACATGGAAGCAACCCAAGTGTCCATCAATAGATGAATGGATAGGCAAAATGTGGAATACATACACAATGGAATTATTTAGCCTTAAAAAGTAAGGAAATTCTGACACATGCTACAATATGCATAAACCTTGAGGACATTATGCTAAGTGAAATAAGCTCACAGAATATAAATATCATATAATTCAACTTATATGAGCTACTTAGAGTAGTTAAAATCATACAGAAAGTAGAGTAGTAGTTGCAGAGGGGTAGGCTGGGGGGGGGGTAATGGAGAAGTATTGTTTAATACAGTGGTCCCCAACCTTTTTGGCACCAAGGATTGGTTTCATGGAAGATAAGTTTTCTACGGACTGCAGGGGGGGGATGGTTTCAGGATTATTCAAGTGCGCTACTTTATTTCTATTATTACATTGTAATATATAATAAAATAATTATACAACTCACTATAATGCAGAATCAGTGGGACCCTTGAGCTTGTTTTCCTGCACAAGACGGACCCACCTGGGGATGATGGGAGACAGCGATACCCAAAGTGTGTTGCTTATGTCCAGTCTACTCTGCAATCTCGTTTTGGCTGCTGTTGCTGCAGAAAACCTCCTTCACAAAGATAGGATGTTTGAAATGGAAGCAGGCTTTTCAGAGCTTTTGCAGCAATCTCAGGATATTCCACCTTGACTTTAATCCAGAATATATGAAGATTTGAAGTTGTTTCAAACATACTTTTAAGGCCACTGTCAGTTGCTATCTCAAGCAGTTGATACTCTTCTAGCAGACAAAGTTAATTCACCTGGCTTATTGGCAAATGGGTCACAGATCCATTCCTTCCCAGTTCAGGGATCTTTTGTGATTGGGAAGTAATGATCAAACTCTTTTGAAAGGTCAGATAGGAGATCATGCACCAGCTGGGAGAAAGAATGCCCTGGTTTAGTCTCTTTTAAATTCTCCGCTAATGTTTGAAACATGTCAAAAATCCCAATGTTCACTCATCACCCTCATAATTCCAGTTTGGCTTTGAATGCAGCCACTTTATCTGCCGACTTGAACACAGTCGTCTTTCTCCTCTGAAGTGACAGATTGAGTTCTTTGACAGATTGAATATGACACACAAGTAAGCAAGTTTTGCCACCCATTCTGTGTTACTGAATGTGCTGCCAGTGGTGACTGTTTTTCTAAAAGAAATCTCTGGATCGATTCTCATAACTCAAAAACTCTAGCCAGTGCTCTATCTTTAGAAAGCCATCTACTTCTGTGTATGAGAGAAGATGTTTGTGCTCTGCATCCATCTCCCCACAGAGCTGAGTGAACAGATGTGAGTTAAGGGCATGTACTTTAATGTGGCTGATAATCTTAATCACATCATGTAAGATGTTTAGCTCAGGTGACATTTTTCAGCTAGCCAGCACTTCTCTATGGATGATATGGTATATAGACTCACATTGACAAATGACCTCCTTGACCCAAGTAGTGAAACAAGAAAGCTGTCCAGTCATGGCAGCTGCTCCATCCATGTGTATACTGACACAGAATGACCCATTGAGTTTTCCTGATACGTAATCATTCAAAGACTTCAATAGTTCTGCAGCTGCGGTGTTGGTTGGCAACAAAAGTGCACATAACATAGCCTCATGCAAATCCTCCTAAAAATATATCATACACAAAAACAAGCATTGTTGTCTTCTTGTCAACAGTGGTAGACCTGTCAACCTGGATTGTGTATCAACGTGACCCATTAATTCTCTCTAACAATTGTGCCTTAATATATTCTGCTATTTCATCAATTCATCTAGTTATGGTGCTAGCCTAAAGAGGAACACATGCCATTGTTTGAACTGCGGCCTCCCCTAAAAGTTCATAGCAAATGTCCTCAGCAGCAGGCAGGATCAACTCTTCACCAATAGTAAAGGGCTTCTTAGCTTTAGCAATGCGGTTAGCCACTAGGAATGATGCTCTCAGTGCAGACACGTTTGATAAAGTGGTGGCCTTCAATAATTGCTTTTGTTCTTCATGTTCACAATTTTTTCTTTTGAAAAATTCCCATGGCTTCTCTTTTAACACAGGGTGGTTGGTCTCCATGCAGCGAAGCAGTTTTGAAGGTTTCATGGCTTCATTGGATATCCAGTCACCACATATTATACAAAGCAGGCTTGGAGAATGTGACTGTTACAATGAACCTGTAATTTAAGTAGGACTCTTGGTATTTTCTTTTAAATGCGGCTTTCATTTTGTTCACAGTCTTAGAGTCTTCTGCTGTCTCATCATTGGGTCTTTCCCCCTTTACAAAGAAACTCTCCAGTGACATTTGTTTTTTACTCATTTTTGCTAGGGTTAGCTTGTGGGCTTACCAAAAGTGCAACTGAGACAAGTGTGTGGTGTGGTAAAGAGGTACAGATGGAAATGGTAAATGATGGGCGGGCCACACATGGACTAAAATAAGTGTCAGATTCTGACTTAAAGCCTGCCACCAGATGCAGCCTAATTATCATTTGCCACTCACTAATAAGGTTTTGATATAAATCTACAAGCAATTGATTTATTATGGTCTTCTGTGCAGTCAAACCTCTCTGTTAATAATAATCTGTATTTGTAGTCGCTCCCCAGCACTAGCATCATCGCCTCAGCTTCAACTCAGATCATCAGGCATAAGGAGCACACAACCAAGATCCCTCGTATGTGCAGTTTACAGCAGGATTTGTGCTCCCATGAGAAACTAATCCCACCACAGATCTGACAGGAGGCAGAGTTCATGCAGTGATGAGAGCCATGGGGAACAGCTGGTGGAGCAGCTGTAAATACAAATGGTGCTGCTCACTTCCTACTGTGCGGCCAAGTTCCTAACAAGCCATGGACCAGTACTGGTCCACAATCCAGGGGTTGGGAATGACAGGTTTAATGGGTACAGAGTTCTAGTTTTACATGATGAAAAGAGTTATGGAGATGGATGACGGTGATGGTTGCACATTACTAATGAATTTAATATAATACCACTGAACTGTACACTTTAAAATGATTAAGATGGTAAGTTTTATGTTATATGTATTTTACAATTTAAAAAATTAGAAAAAAAATTAGGCAACTATCCCATGGGCTGTAGTTTGCTAACCCCCATCTAAAAGATGCAGGGGCAATGTTACCTATCACATTCCCATTTAATTCAGCAGTCTGGATTTTACAGCAATCAGATGAATCCCAGAGGATAACTACCTCAAAATCAACCAAAAGTTAGCCCCAATGACATCTGTCATGCCAGACGTAGTATCTTCCAACCTCATGGTAAATGACCAATGATTTGGCCAATACATTTCTCTATCTCTACCAACAAGGAGGCGCAAACACAGTTCACAGTCACACAGAACTGACAACATATACAGTTTCAGTTTTGGCTATGTGAACTCTCCCTGCTTTCTATTATAACATGATCTGTACCATCTGGATATCCTACAGAACATCTTATTGACATTGATACATCCTATAAACTGACATCATGCTAATTGTACTAAATGAGCAAGAAGCAGCTAGTACATTCAAGGCCTTCCCTGGTAAGACATACATGTTCCAGAGAGTGGGACACAACTGTATACAAAGATTCAATAGCACATTAAATCAATAAAAATTTTAAGGTGGTCAGGAGCATGGAGGAACATCTCAACCAAAGTAAAAAACTAATTATTGTACCTTCCACCATGAAAGAGGACATACAATACCTGATAGGCCTCTTCAGGTTCTGATATACCTCCTCTAGCACATATATCAAATGAGACAAAATCAGAAATGGGTTCTGCAGAGGTGGGGCCCATACAACAAAACCTGCTGCCCGGTGGGCCATAAAATTTGGCAAATCTGATAATATTAAAGGAATCAGTGTTTACTGAAGCACTAAAGGTATCAGTGCTGGGAAACAATGGTTTATTTATATATAACAAGCTGCAGGACAATCACAACACGGATTCTGGATTGTGAAGCAAAATCATGCCATTTGCAGTGGAAAATTATACATCTTTTGAAAAACATCCTTCCAATATGCAAACCTTCAGGGAAGACATCAGGGGTGGACAGAGAATTGGCCTGAGGTTAAACCATGGGCTCACAGGCAATGACAAAGGGTATGGCTATCAGAAGAGAAAGACTGGAAGACTAAGGACAAGGATGTCTAGGGTGGAGGAATGTGGATGGTACTATGGACAGAACTGCGTCCTCCCAAAATTCATATGTTGAAGCTTTAACCACCAATGTGATGGTATCTGGAGATGGAATCTTTGGCGAGGTGATTAGTGTTAGATGAAGTCATGAGGGTGAGGCCTTCATGACAGGGTTAGTGCCCCTAAAAGAAGAGAAAGAGATCACTCTTGCTCACACACACTCTCTCTCTGTATGCACACATTTAGTAGAGATCATGTGAGCACACGGTCAGATGGCAGTGCCTACAAGCCAAGAGAAGGTCTTAGAATGAAATGTACCTGTGGCACCTTGATCTTGGACTTCTCAGACTACAGAACAGTGAGAAATAAATTTCTGTTGTTTAAGCTATCCAGTCTATGGTATTTAGTTACAGCAGCCTGAGCTAAGACAGATGGATATGTGAGACTGGATACAAAGCGTGAAGATCTTTGTAAAATACGTCCAGAGAACATGCACCATGGAAAGAGAACTACACAACCAAGTAGACAAAATGACTCTGCCTGGCATTAGCACATTGGGCACATGAACAAAGCAGACAACAAGGCCCCAAATGCATGAGTTCCAACTACCAAGGCTGATCTAGCTACTATCAACACCAAATATCTAGTCTAACAGTGACAGAGATCAACTCTGAGTCTCTAAAACAGTCCCATTCTTCAGGACTAACCAGCCACATGGTAGTTGACTACGTTGGGCTCTTTCCATTCTGGAAGAAAGAATAATTCATTCTGACATGAATAGAAACATTGAGTTGGATTTGCCTTTCCTCAGAGGGAGTCTTTGTTTCCCTGGCATGGGATTCCACATATCACATCAAATTAAGAGACCTACATTACAGCAAAGGTAGTGAACCATGATACCCATTGGTCATATCATAAATCACACCAACCAGCGGTTGCCAGTCTGACAGAGCACAGGAACAGTCTGCCAAAGGCATGGCTGAAGCATCAGTTCAGAGATGGTACTCTGTAAAGATGGAGCACTATCCTCCAAGATGCAGTATACATTCTGAACTTAAAACCTTTATATGATACTGTGTCCCCAACTGGAAAAACACGAGTCTGGGAACAAGGGATAAAAGCAGTAGTGGCCTTATTTATCATGACTCCCAATTTGTGCTTGCTATCTCTGCAACTCTGGGTTCTGTAGAGTTAAAGGTCTTGGACTCCAAAGGGAGAACACTTTTGCCTAGAAACATAATATCAGTCCCATTAAACTATCACTACAAATGCTGCCTGGTCACATTGGCTGCTTATACCCAGGGAATAAAAAGCAAGAAAAGCAATGACTATCTTTGGTAGGGACAATCAGCCCTGATCATCAGGAGAGGCATGGTTGCTATTACATAATCAGGGCAGGGAATAGTATGTTTGGCAACCAGATAATCCTCTTGGGGATCTCTTAATACTCCTCAATAGATTCTGAAAGTACATCGATAAGTGTTGCAACCCTGGCCTAAAAAGGGTATGGCAACCAGTTAAGACAACAAGAACAGCAGAGGTACTAGCTGAAGGTAAGGCAGAGTTAGAATGGGTAGTAGAGAAGGGAGACAGGGATGTCAGTTGGAACCCTGAGGCCAGCAGTAGCAGTGGGGGCCATAGTTCACCTCACTAACCTTCTTCTAATTTTCCTCCAGGATGAGACCCAACTGGAATGCTGGAGGAAATGCTCTACAAATGTGTATGAAAAAGTGAAGTCTGGTAGCACAAGGGCAATCTGTGGTAAACACAATGATGTGCTTTAAGATGGGAGTATAAAGGCCTGACCAGTTTGGTCCAAAGCAGGACAACTCTGCCAGGTCATTTTAGTTCCAGAACCCTCCACAGGAACCATCAACACTATCACTGGGCCAGCACTGTAATTCTACTTCTCCATATGTGTGCACAATCTTGCTTCCTCACTTATGAATATTCATCTGAAGGGCACTTCCTAATATTCTGCACACTAAACTCTGTCTCAAAGTCTGCTTCCCCAGAGGACCCAACCTGCAACACCTTAGTAGTCCAGTTAAGAGATGACAGTGACTCAGATGAAAGTGGCAGTGGACAAGGTACTGAATATTGGTCAGGTTCATGACATTTTAAGGAATGTATTCATATAAATTGCTGGGGATTGGATGTGGGGAAAAAGAAAAACAGGAATCATGGATTACTTACAGAGGTAGAGGTTTGCAGCCTGAACAACTCTGTGAATGGTGGTGCCATTTATTGAGATGAAGAAGACAGGGAAACAATTTTGTTCTGCATATGTTATATTGTAGATGCCTCTTAGACATGCAGTGAAAAGAATACAGCTTTTACTACAGGTAAGAAACTCTATCATTTTAGAGTCAACAATACATAGATGGTTATTTAAAACCTCAGGACTGGATGAGATCATCTAGGAGGGAGAAGGGCATACCAACATTTGGAGATAAGAGAAGGAAAAGGATCTAACAAAAGAGACAAAACAGGAGGCACCAGTGAAGGAGGAGGAAAATTAGGAGAGGACAATGTCCTGGAAGGAAAGTGCAAGTTACATCTTCAGAGGCAATCATATTATCACAAGGGTTTAAGATAAATCAGATATTGATCCCTATGGGATGAGATGAAAGTTCTGAAAAAGCAAAAAAATAAAACAAATCTTTCTGCTTATAAAACCAAATAAATCCTAATGCTCTCTTTTTTAATACTTAACCTTGCTGCAGAGGCATTTATAATGAGAAAAAGATAGCCAAATAAACAATCCTATAACCTCCAAATGATCAAGTCCTCCTAAGAGACATCTTAAACAATTTCTTATAATATGAACACTTGCAAATATATTTTTTTTAAAAACCTGATAAAGGTATATATACCTGATATATATATATATACCTGATAAAGGTATATCTTCACCTTCTGTTTTTACTATACTAATTAAAAGCAATACTTAACCAAATCCAAAATCTAAGAACTATGCCACTAAGATATTATTAATATCACAGTAAATTCAACTTTAAATAATTGGTTACTGAGTTGCTTTGTTAAGATGATTTCATACTCTTTACAAATGCTATCAATTGTAAGATAAAATATGGTGTTTGTGGTCATATCTATTGAAAATGCCTTAGACACTTAGTGGTCTGAAATAACAATAACCATATATTGGTCAAAAATCTGCAATTTGGGGAGGGCTCAGCAGGGAAATCTGGTTTCTGCTCCATGTGACATCAGTTGGAGCTGCTCAACTTGGGAATGGAAGATCCACTTCCAAGATGGCAAGCTGGTGTTTACTGTTAGCTGGGAGTTCAGCCAGAGCTGAGGGCCAAGAGACTTGGTTCTTTCAAAGGGCTGCTTGGGCTTTCTCTTTGTATAGTTGCTAGATTACAAAAGGGAATATTAAAAGAGGGCCAGGCATATCATCTTTTATGATCTAACCTTGGAAATCACTATACAGTACTGTAGTGATAGGCTGAGTACCTTAACAGGTACTCAACAAATATTTGTTGAATAATTAACCCTAATTATTAACAAAGAACTCTTCCCAAAAGATAGCCTACCCAGAGCAAAGGAAAGACTCTTAAAGAATGATAGGAGAGAAAATTAGCAAATGAGAAGGCAGCATTCTCAGTAGTACCGTAAGAGAGGAATATTTACAACAGATAAAGAATTTCTCACCTCAGCCACTTTGTATATGTAGAAGATATAATTAATCCACACCTCAGAGGAATCCTTATTCAGAATGTTCACCCTGGGTGATCATTTAACACATTAACTGCCACATGAGTTGTATTTAACTCACTCTAGTTTTGAGCCCAGGGCCTCATGAAGCATATGTAACTTACACATCTCTTTATCTTGGGAGCCACATGAACTAATTTTCAAGTTTCATGTAACTTACATACAGAAAAAAATAAAAATAACAAATTTTTCATCAAATTAGAAAGGATAGTTTTGTTTTCGATGTTTTTATTCTATTTTCATAATAAAGCAACATGGCCCCAAGGAAAAAATTTTTTTTTCTAGTATGGCAGTCATGCCACAGTCGACACTAGAGATGGATCCTTTAAGAAAGCTATCAACAAGGGTTGAAACTGAGAAAGTACTCTGGGCAATTTCCCGGATAAACACTATCACAGTAAGTGAATCATTACTAAATCATTTCCGTGTACTGAGAATATATACTGCCGTTTGATTTTGCTGTATGAAGTTGTTTACATTAAAAAAGGAAAAGTCACGAGGCCAATAATAAGATTTTAAAAGAGGTGGAGTTAACACAATGAAATTTCATGGGTTCAAAGCTTAATTTTGTTTTCATTTAACTTCTTTTCTTCAATGTGAAAAATGAAAGCACAATTTTATTTAATAGTGCATGAAAATCAGGATGCATAAAAACACAATATTCTTGACTACATCCTGCCTTCTGTTTCCCACAGTTCTTCAGCTGTGACTAAGAAAGGGAAGCAGGCAAAAAAGACACTCACTGACTTGTCCTACAACCTAGATCCTATGGCAGAGCTACAGGAAATTGCAGCAGTGATTGAGGGTATTTTCTCTCTCTCTCCTCCTCCTCCTCTCTTTCCCCCCCCCCCCCCAAAGCAAAGAGGTCAACTTTTCGCTTGGGAATGAAAACTTATTCAAGAACAGAGAGAGTTCACTGTACGGCTGGACACCATACCAGAAAAAATAAATACAGTTCTTAACTATAACTATTTAACACTTAATTGTACCTATTAATATGCTTTTAATTTTAATGAGGCAACAAGCTACATAAAGTCAAGAAAAAAAGTCACATGAATTAAGATCTATAAATATATTTAAATTTGTTCTAAGAACACTCTGGCCACAGGACTCAATCTCTGTCATCACTCAATCTTACTGGCTGGCTATCACCTAACAGGAGTCACTAAGTTAAACCCTAGTTTGGTTCAACTACGTTACTAAATGGCAAGACCCTAGAAAACAAAATGTATATTTCACCTCCCATTCCCCCCTGGGGGTAGGCAGGAATCAAATATATTTTCAAATAAGTTATTGGATTCGTGTGGTTAAACATTTAAAGAAAAATATACATAATATGGTCCAAGACACAAGTGAGACTGTCAAGCAGGATTAGCTCAAAGGATGATGTCTTATAACTGTACGACAGTATAACACTTTTCTGTTAATAGCTAGCTTGTCACAAAATGCATTTAGTAAATTAAAGATCTCAAACAACTTTATAGTTTTCTACCCTTATAAGATGTGAAAAATAAAACAAGAAACTACAGCACTACTCTTGCCCAGGGACACAGTAAAAGTTCTTAACAAGAAGAATGTCTCTCTGCTCTCATGTCAAGAAACAGATGGCACAATTCTGGAATTACAGAAATTAATGTAGTGTATCTCCCAACACTTAAATCTGAGAAAATACAACAAATATTTAAGTCTTTCTTGTGATAATAATCATTCACAAATACTACCTTATTACAACTTATTATAACACTGTTTGGTATATGTCATTCCTCTCAACAAAAGCATTACCTATTTAAAAGCTGGCTGAAACCCAAAATGTGGTAACAATAACAAATGTAAAGTTCCATTTGTTTTAAGAACTGTGACATTCAAATTTTAAGCCACAAAAACTGCTGAATCTTAGGCCGAAAAAGGATACAATTTTCACTTACAAAGATATCTCTATTGTCAGTTGCAGTCTTCTCAATTATTACACTTTTGTTACTCAATGTGAAACACAAGCACACACAATAAAGGGTCTTTCCTTCCTTTTTCTTCACATTTGTTTTCATTTCTCTCACAGACGGAGATGCTTAATATAATTCATTGTTTTGTGGTTCAATTAGAGGTTCTATTCTATTATTTCAAATACAACAGCTTCTTATAATGGACTTCAGTAAGTTAAATTTTAAGGTTTAGATTCTGAAAACGCTCAAGGAAATACATTAGAATGCTCGCTATCACGCGTTAAGGATTCTCTAGCTTGCAGTTATGTGTTATTTTAAAACACACTTAAATTCCTTAAGATCCGAACACGTACTCATTTTAGTTTTGCCTCCCTTCAATCGAAAGGACTAAGTAGGCCTTTATTGTCCTAAAAACTAGTCCAAGCCTTTTCAAATGTAAGGGTAAACTGACAAGCAAATGAGTGCCACTTCGAACATTTACTAATGGAATAATTACTCAACAACGAGAAGCCCCCAAGAGTCCCAAGCCCAGGTGGCCCCCTTAGAATACCGCCGCAAGGATCCAAGAGACAACCTGGGGCTCCAAGATTCTCTATTCCAGTTCTGAGTCAGCCCTTCCCACTATTCATCTGGAGTAGACATCCTCCAACGCCCGCACCTTCGAGAATCTCCCTCTCGCCCCGCAGACAAAACTATTCCTCCCCGTTTCGGACATTCGGCTTCCCCTCTCCGCCGACCTGCCCACCTCTACCCCTCAGCCACCCCTCCCCCATTTCACGTTCCGCCCGCGCTGACACCGCACCCCACCCCTTCGTTCTCCCACCTTTCTTCCAAGGGCTTCTCCTGGGCAGCGGGCGAACGCTCGCTTCTCTACTGGCCCACCTCGCTGCCTGCAACCCCCGGGCCTGCCACTCCCTGAAGAGCCGCCGGACCCACCTCGAAGAGCTCGGCCGTCGTAGCCATCCCGGCCGGCTGAGAAGCTCGCCCCGCACTGTATGCCGTCTCCGCTTCACATGCTGCGCCTCAGGGGCGCCGCGCACAGGTCCCCGCTCGGCTCGCCAGCTCCGGCTCCAGGCCGCCGCGGGCTCCCCTACTCCCCACAGAGCCAAGTTGGGGCGGGAGAGCGGCCATGAAGCGAAGCTACGGACGCCTGTCAGCTGCCTCCCGGCGCCGCCCGCGCCGCTCCCATTGTCACCGCCTCACACGCCGGAAGTGGAGCTGCGCGAGCCCGGCAGGCTGTCGGGAGGGGCCAGCGAGGGAAGCCGGCAGCCGGCAAACCGAAGAGAGGCTCGTCGCTCGATTAATGAGAAACTTTGATCCTTGCGGGCCACCATCCCGGAAGTAGAATTTGGAGGAAGAAAGTACGGAGTTGCTGGGGATAAGTAAATTCCTCAAGGCTCTAGGTGGGGATTCTTAGAACTTTCTGTGGTATGTGTTGTCGATGGGGCAGCTTAGAGGATTTAGTCACCTCACCTAAAGGAGCTAGCTTCTCTTCTGAGCCCGACCAGTATGTGGCGTAGTATGAGCCTGGGGACTTTTGGTAAGAGTTCATCTGAGAAAGCCGATCTGCGCTGTTCCTTGGTGGCGACGTTAGTTGTGAGATGAGCTGTTGCTTTAGTGGTTTACCATGGCCCAGCGGGCAGTGTGGCTCATAAGTCACGAACCAAGAACTGCGCTTTGTGGCACGGTGAGATTCTCCAGGTAAATACAAGTCTGAATTCTCAGGGAGGATGGATCAGAGGGTCGATGATGTAGCATAGTTTTGTGATTCCCTGTGTCCCAGGTACGCCACGAATAGCTTCGTGACTTGGGCAAATACTTAACCTCTGTTTCGTCCGTTAGTAGTTCTACCTCATAGTGCTGTGAGAATTAAGTAAATTGATGACTGGCACATATTCAGTACCACAGTATATGTTTTCTAATATTAGTATTATTGTATCTTAAAATGAACTCCACTTGCTTAGAATTTATATGGAGTTGACAAAGAGAAAGGAACAAAACTTATTGAGCACTAAACATTTTAGATTTTAGACTTTCATTGATAAAATAATTCAAGAACATTTCAAATCATTCTGTTGAAAAATTCTTGCTGAGCTGTGTAACTGTTAATTTCATCTTATCAATATGTGTCATTGCTAGAAATCATCAGGTAGTAATTGTATTCACTTTTTCATTGATGTAAGTTGATCTGGTCCCACTTTTAGAACTTGCGCTGTTTTATTAAAATAACTGTGAAGAGAACTATACAGTAACTCTTTGTGAAATGTGGGTGGCAATCAAGTAATCTATTTCAGCATTTATTCTCAGTAGCCACTGCTAATCCTTTTTTGCCAACAATTTATTCTTCCCGGAGGAAAACGTATAGTGAAGTAGTGAAGTAGAATTGAGATTGAGGCAGGTAAAGATGAATGTTTAAATGAAAAGTTGGCAATGTGGATATGAAAAATTCATTATTTGCAACCTAAACAGTTTTGTAACTGAAGCATCAGAGTTGGAGTTTACCATTTACTCCCAAGATTCCTGGCTTACATTTGTTTTAGTTTTCTGACCTCAAGTACAAGAGTTTAATATTATAATCTTTAGTCCATGGTTCATCAGCCCTATTAGCCCGTTCAAAGTACCCCTTATTTTATTTATATATTCCCTTTGGTTATCTATTTCCAACTGCTATCCCCCTCCTCCCCAACAGGTAACTCTTATATGTTCACTGTTATCCTTTTATTTGCATGTATATGTGCATTTTTCAAATTACATAATTAAGTGTGCTTTAGACCTCTTTTCCTTTTCTTACCTTTGTCATATTTCTCACCACTGTTTTCAGGAAGCATCCATGTTACTTTGTGTTCATCTAGAGCAGCACTGTGCAATAGAATTTTCTACAGTGATGGAAAGAGGAAATGTTCTAAATCTGTGCTGGCTAATATTATAGCCACTGCCACATGTGACTATAAAGCTTTTGAACTCTAGGTAGTGTAACTGAGGAACTCAATTGTTAATTTTGTTTAATGTTAATTTTAATTTAAGTTTGAATAGCCACATGTGGTAATGTCTACCACATTGGGCAGTGCAGATCTAGGCTATTGCTTCTACATGCTCTGTAGTACTCCATGGTTGTTTACTTCCTCCACATTTCACCCATCCCCTTCCCCAGGGATGATCTTCCAAGTTGCCTTCAGTTCTCTGCCATCAGAAACTGCTGAAGTAGATATCCTTAAACAGGTCCATATGGACAAATCTATGCTGATTTTGACTAAATACTACCAAATAATAAGTTCCTCAAAATGCTTTCACTCATACACACACTCGCTAGCAATGAGTGAGAGTTCCTGTGTCTCCGTTCTTTCCTAACACTTAGATTCTAACTTATCATTGTCAGTTAACTTTATTTTGACGTTGGTTAAACAGAAATCACTGTATTTGATGCAATGAAAGTAGTTAGCACTTTTGGAGATTTGTTGAAGTCTTTTCTACCATTATTTCCTAAATATATCTTTCCATATTAACTTTATAATTTTATCTGTTATATTTAAGTCTTTGATCTGTCTGTAGTCCATCTTTGAATATGGTTAGCACCGTATTCAAATAGGAATCCCATTTTGTTTTTCTCTATACTGTGAGCCAGTTTTCCTAACATCATCTTTCAAGCATTATATCATTTCTTCATTAATTTGTGGGGCTGTTGATAATATTTGTTATGCCCCCCAAATAAAGATTGGTCTATCTCAATTCTATTACTTTGTCTTTCTTATGCCAATACTATAATGTTTTTATATCTGTTGCTTTGTAGATTATCTTATTATCTCATAGAGGTTGAGATTTTTATTGCTTAAAAAAATAATTTGCTTGAAAAAGTCATTCTAGGTTTCAGAATGTTTTTCCACTGTGCTCAGGGTAGTATTTCAGAAAAATTCAAATATGTTTGGGCGGGCTTGTCAATATCTCTATGGAGCAGCAAGTTGGGTTCAAGTAATTTACTTTAATTCTGTATCATTGAATGAATTAGTTAAGTTTTATTATTTTCACTTGTCTGACCTCTTAGAGCTGATCTTAGGGCTAACCTGGTATACACTGACATATTACCCATATATATGCCAAAGGCTAATGGCTGCTATTTAAGATTTAAAAAGGCAGATGAGCTCACCTCTATGTAACTACTTCCCACAATAAAACTTGGTTTAGATCCTGGTTTAAAGGTTTGTTGTCCAGATAGTAATAGCATCAGCTTAAGTCTGGCTTAGGTTGGTATTGTACCTCATAGTTGTAGGGCCATTTAACATTGGAGTCTTATTTTACAAAAAGGCTAGAATAAATTCGAAATGACAGATTGAGTCATCCAACAAAATATTGAGCACATTTTGAGGCATTGTATAAGGTGCCAGATTAACTTCTTATCTTTATAGTCAGTCATGAAATTTTTACACTTAAAAACTTTAATTATCCTTTAGTTAACTAGAGAATAAGAAGACACTGAACTAGAGTTTAATCCAAAGTTCTCTCCTATTCTTATCCAGAGACTTAGAGAAAGAAATGGCATTTACTTGCTTGGCTGTTACTGGTATGCTAGCTAATTCTTCCCCTTTCTTTAACAAAAAAATGCAGCAGAATGTAAGTGAGTGAGGTTTACTTATACTTGGGTAGCTTTGAATAGATTCTTATTTTTATTTTAAAAAGTCATTAATAAACATTAGTATTTTATTTAAAAAACTGTTCTAGTTAGTTATGTTTTTAACCCTTGACAAGAACTACTAACCCTTTATTTTATTTTACAAATCAGAAAATAGGTTTAGGGAAGGTAGATGATTTACTCAGAAGTTATAAACTATAGATGACTTTGTTCTGGACTTTAGAATGGAGAGACAAGGAATAGGGAAAAGCACATTTTTTGGAACTAAGAAAGTACAGTCTAACAGATTTCAGTAAATGAGTAAAAGCATCTTCTGTTTCAAAAAAAAAAGAGAAAAAGGATGAATTAGTGACTTATTATTCAACCCAGAATATGCAAACCTTAAAGGATTATTCAGATTTTATTCTTTTTTATTACCTAATAGTATCTTCCAAGGCCATAGAGATAAACCATTGTTATTAAAATGATCTTCCATATTTTTGTAGGAGTTGGCCAGAAGACTTAGGGTACCTTTTATTCACTGCAGGTTAAGTAGAATGGAACATTCCTTTTAAAATTGTACCATCTTACCTAGTGAATCTAAAATTGTAGAGGGTTAAATTGAACTAACTACTTCTTTGGTCATACTCTACTAAGATGGAATCAGAAAAAAAAACTTAAAGATGCCCCAAATGGTCCGAGTATCCACTTCTTGCTGACCAAGATAGAATCTGAGTGCCTGAGAGACAGGATTTTTAAATTAGAATCGTGTACTCTACCTATTTAAAAAATTAAATAGCTAAATTGAATTAAACATTTTCACTAATAACTAACATACCAAGTATGAAACAGTTATTTCAGTAGGAACTTAACATTGTAATATATTACTTTTTGGTTGTTGGCTTTTGTGGATGTAAGTATTTGTTGTGTGTTTTATTGTTATTGTTTGCCTTGTGTTTTGGGCTTTTTAAAAATTCTTTCATTTTTATTTTACTTGGAAGAATCATTAATAATCTTTCTGTTTCCATAAAATGTAGACGTTATCCAACTGTTGAAAAACGAGCCAGAGTCTTCAATGGAGCAAGTTATGTGTCTATTCCTGAAGATGGCCCATTTCTTAAAGCACTACTCTTTGAACTTAGATTATTGGATAATGATAAGGACTTTGTGGAGAGTCGTGATAGCTGTTCACGCATCAATAAAACATCCATCTATGGACTTCCCATAGGAGGCGAAGAACTCTGGCCGGTTGTTGCTTTTCTGAAGAGTGGCATGATATATGCTTGTGTTCCACTAGTTGAACAGACTCTATCCCCTCGTCCACCATTAATTAGCATCAGTGGAATTTCACAAGGCTTTGAACTTCTTTTTGGAATACAAGATTTTCTTTACTCAGGTCAAAAGAATGACACTGAACTGAGTACAAAACTGAGCCAGTTGCCTGACTTGCTTCTACAGGCTTGTCCATTTGGTACCATATTAGATGCCAACTTACAGAATTCATTGGATAATATCCATTTTGCTTCTGTGACTCAGCCACAGAAACAGCCAGCCTGGAAAGCTGGAACATACAAAGGAAAACCACAAGTTTTTATTTCTATTACTGAAAAGGTAAAATCCATGCAATATGATAAACAGGATATAGCAGATACATGGCAAGTTGTTGGAACAGTCACTTGCAAGGTGAGGTTTTCTCTGGTATTTGCTTTATCATACCATTTAACATAAATGGAGAAAAGTAAAATTTGCTAACTGTATTTTAAATAACGTTCTTGATTTTTATCTTAAACATCAGTCTATTAGATGTTAGAGTCATATGAAATTTTATTATATTTTTGCATTTCCTAACAATTATATTAGTTATCTCTTGCTGTATAATGAATTGTCTCATTACCCCCAAAGAAACATTTATTATTCTTATAGTTCCTGTGGGTCAGAATTTTAGGAACAGCTTAGCTGGGAACTTCCAGTGTAGAGTCTCTGATGAGATCACAGTTAAGATTTCATTTAGTCATTTGAGAGTTTGACTGTGGCTGGAAGATCTACTTGCAAGGTAACTAACTCAGTCACATGACTGGCAAGTTGGTGGTTATTGGAGGGCTGCCACAGTTCCTTCTCACATGGCATCCTCAACAGGCTACTTAAATGACCTTATAACTTGGTGACTGGCTTCCCTCAAATTGAATGATCTGAGAGAGAGAAAGAAAGGGAGAGACAGACAGAAGCTGTTCTTTTTATTACATAGACTGGAGGTCACATAGTATCACTTCTACTATTTTCTGTTCATTAGAAGCAAGTCATTAGGAGTGGTCCATATTCAAGGGGCATGGAATTAGGTTCTATCTTTTGAAAAGAGTAGTTTTAGAGAATTTGTGAACATATTTTTAAATTGCCACATCTATTTTCCATTTTTTTTAGAAGGAGTGAAATTAACAAATCTCTGATATAATATCTGGAATCATTTTAAAGGGCTCTTGTTTTATTGTTGTTTTTTGTTTTTTCCGAGACAGAGTCTTGCTCTGCTGGGCTAGAATGTCATGGCGTCAGCCTAGCTCACAGCAACCTCAAACTCCTGGGCTCAAGTGGATCCTCATGCCTCAGCCTTATCTTGCCTCAGTCCCCCAAGTAGCTGGGACTACAGGTGCACACTACCACACCCAGCTAATTTTTTTCTATTTTTAGTAGAGACAGGGTCTTGCTCTTGCTTAGGGCTCAGGCTGGTCTCTAACTCCTGAGCTTAAGGGATCCTCCTTCCTTGGCCTTCCAGAGTGCTAAGATTACAGGCCTGAGACACCATGCCTGGCCTAGGGCTCTTGTTTTGTTAAACAAGTCAAAGGTTGATTTAGGGTTCTCTGGTTTAAGGTTAGAAAATAGGAAAGGCAATGCAAATAACAATACAGTTAGCAGTGAGTAATACCATGTCAAATAATGATCAAAAATAAAAATCCCCCAGGTAAACTTTCTACAAGTGTGTATTAATAGTAATCTAAGATGTCCTTTTTTTCTATCTTCCTTTATTCTCTACACTTAGGAATGTATACTTTTTATATATCAAACTTAATGTTGCATGGCTATGTATAAATCTTATAGATAAAAGTAGATTTCAGAGAATTAGAATAGGCCTGACAGACAAATTGGGTCTTCCTTTTATTTTCCTTTTTAACCTCAAATTGAACTGAAGGTTTTTGTGTCTGTTTTAAACTCACTTCTGTCATGGTCAAAAATACATTCCAGTTATTCATTTTATTGATTAACTACTGTAAATGGCTCCAAAATTGAGGCGTTCATGGATTATGTCATTCTTAAGTCTTAAAGTAGTTGATTCTTTTGTCTCTTAAGTTCGGTGAAGTAAAAATAGGAAAACTCACCATTTCTGTGGCAATAAACAGAATAAATAGTTAATAATATGTTAATATCATAATATTTAAATATCTCTGCTCATTGATAGGCTGACTCTAGTTTATTGTTTATGGGAATTTCACATTGATACCTCTTCTTAGTCCTGATACAGATTATCAGGATGGACAACTTTTTTCTTTAAAAAACTTTCTTAAAAAGGAAAAAGGATGGAGGTATACCTTCACCTATACACTAAATATTTCTTTAAGATTGTATATGAATAGTGTAACTGTTAGCCAAATATTTTTTAAGTACTTCAGGAGCTTAGTATTTAAAGGAGTTTTATTGTGAGGCCCATTGTAAATGGAAATAATTATGTTTATTTTATCTTACTCTGGTAGAAAACCTGATGAACCAAAAGCCAGTGGACTAAAGTTCTAGACCTCACTCTACCACTAATTTTCTGTGTGTCTTTGGAAATGTTGCACAACTTCATGACTCTTTCCTCATTTTCGAATGAGATAAGTTCTTAGGTGCCTTCTTTTTTTATAATTCCTAGTTTTGTTGTAATTTCTATTTCTAATGTCTGGATTTACATATACCAGATTGGTTTAAAGGGTAGTATACAGATTCCTTTTAGAATGGATATCCTCATCCTATAGTAAATGGCTCATGATCTGGTACCCACATAATGAATAATTCATTGGCAGTTCCATAAGGATTTCTGTTTTTCTGCATCCTTTAAGAATGGTAGATGGTTAGGGGCTAATTTAATAAGTATAAATAATATTTTTAAATTTTAATAGTATTTGCTATTAATGTTCACTTATTGTCTCCATAAATATCTATCAAAAACCTACTTTTATAAGTTTTTTAGTAAGGTTATTTGGCATATTTATTTTCAAAGGTGATTAACATTATTGTAATTGACACCAAAAGACCTTATAAAGGCACTAATTGTACATGGTACTATTCACAATGCCTGCCTGCTCTGTAAGTACTTACATTGTATAGCAGATACATTCATGAATTGACACATGTCAAGCAGTAGATAAGATATAAAAAAAGTGAATCATTTAATGCTAGAAATAAAAAAACAAAAGGAGGGTCCATAATGAGAAAAAGATACCACTGAGCAAACTTTGTTTTATTGTTTCCCATGCATAGAAATGTGCTAGGCACTAGAGATAAGAAGAAAAACATAACAGACAAATACTTGTAGGTGGTGGACAGTTAATGTATGCTGCAGACTCAGTATATGAGAGTACATTTGGAGTTAAGCATTATACCTCCTGAGTTCCACTTACTCTTAAAATATCGTGCAGATCTAGTGAAACAAAAGATATCAATAATCTTTAGATGGCTCAATTAGCCAGTTTGATCCAGTGCTTTCATAGAGGTAAATGTCAAGTTAGGAGTTGAGGTGCAATGGAAGACCCTGACTACCCGCATACATGTAAGTTGTTGATACCTGTAAGTTGTATCAAGTCTGGTTGGGTAAGAAAAAGCCACTACAAAATTGGGTACAGTGGTATAGTCCAGCTACTTTGGGAGGTTGGGAAGGCTGAGGTGGGAGGCATTGCTTAAGGCCAGAAGTTCAAGACTATAGTACACTATGATGATTGTATCTGTGAATAGCCACTGTACTCCAGCCTGGACAACATAGCTAGACCCTGTCTCTAAAAATAAATAAATGTATGGTAGTAAAGATGTTTAATATAAATAAATTTATGGTAGTAAAGGCTTTCTCAAGAGCTGCTGGAGGAATAAGTCTCTGATCCTCTAACTGCAGCCTTCTAGAAACAGTATCTAATTACATCAATCTGGAAATTTGGAGTAGATAAGAAACCAGAGTTCACAGAGAAGTCTGAGAAGCTGCTATGGTTGTCTGTTATAACCTCAAGTGAGAATTCAAGGAAAGGTTTGTGAAAGTGCTACATCTTAGTATCACAGCCATAAAATAGAAGCTCAGGGACAGATCTGTGAAGCTATGATATCTGGCTTCCATGACCTCCCAAGAATAATGGCTCCCCTTTCTCTTCTCCCTTCTGAATCTGTCATGAGTACCTGTCATTGGCAAGCTAACCCAAACCATATACGAAAGAAGATGCTGAGTTTCTCTACATGGCAAAGGAATGTGGAGGTGATAATACAGAATGTAAGGCTTCACACAAAATATCAGATCATCTAAGACATGAAGAATGAAAGAGTTACAGGAGAAAAGAACTATGTAGCTGGAGGGAATAGCACATGCAGAGGTGTATATGGAAGTATAAGGCTATGATTTATTCAGAGAAATGCAAGAATCCAATATGTCTACACTGTAAGTTGCCGGGTAGAAAATGATTAAGGAGATAGATGAGAGCCAAACAATGAAAGGCTTAAAAAGTAATACACAACCAAAGGAGAACTATTGAAAGGATTTGAGCATGGATACAATGTAACAAAAATTATGTCTGATTAAGATAGTTCTAGCATTGATAGAAGGTGGACTGATTACAGGAATGCAAGTCTAGATATGCTTAGAGGGAAGTGACAGAAATTGTAAGGTCCTGTACCAGTGTGGTTGCAACAGGAATGAAGAGAAGTCAGTGGATTTAAAATATCTTTTTAAGAATTTTAGAGGTAAACATAGGGGTCTCTGAAGGCTCTCCTGGTCTCAAGGTGTCTGAAACATGATAAAACCCATTAATCAGAACATAGAAAGCAAGGAGAACAATACCTAGAGAGAAAAGTGAGTTAGGTTGAGGAAAATGACTTTGATAAATTCAAAAAAGCCCCAATCAGAAATTTGCTTCTGAGATCTTGGTAATATCCATTTCTGTTTATATTGCAGTGTGATTTGGAAGGAATCATGCCAAATGTTACCATCAGCTTGAGTCTCCCCACCAATGGATCTCCACTTCAAGATGTTTTAGTTCATCCTTGTGTGACTTCTCTTGATTCTGCCATTCTGACTTCTAGTAGCATTGATGCAATGGATGATTCTGCGTTTAGTGGGCCTTACAAATTTCCATTCACTCCACCTTTAGAGTCATTCAACTTATGCTACTACACTTCCCAGGTAAACAACTTTGGGAAAGTTGAGATTTTGTTAATCTTTATAAATACTGTTGATAAGCAAATCATTTGTACTGTTGGTCCAAATGAGAACTTTTCTTGAGTTATATACCAGACAATTATTGATGAATGAAGATGAAGATTTAGTTCTTTGAAAAGCATACCTCTTGTCTCTAATATCTGTAACTATTTGTAGTTTTCAAAGTCATTGAATTTATTTTTTTTAATATGCTCAAATAAGGAGTCCATGACCATAGGATAGATCCTGGTATGACTAAGTCATAGTTTTAACAATGAATATAAAATACCTTTAATCCCAGGCAACCTGAGTTACAAATATATAATGTTACTAATAGCTATTTATTGCTTATTGAATAACTGCTGTGTGTCAGACATTGTGGTAGGCACTTAACATGTATTTTCTCCAGTACCTTTAACAACTCTTAAGGAAGGTATTGATATCCCCATTTTACGTATGAAGAGAGCCTCAGAGAAGTTAAGTGACTTGCATAAATCATATTAACTGTTAAGTTGAACAGACTGGATTTCAACCCAAATTTTCTAGACTCCTAAACCTTTTTGTACTATACCATTTGTTTTTTATCCTAGTTGTGAATCAGTAGGTTGGAAAAACCTACTCAAGGTAGCTTATGTGGAGGGAATTTATTTTGAGAATGCAACAGGCAATCTCATTGTCACTCAAGGGTAAGAAAAGAAGTAGACCCAGGTCAGACTGGGACTAGAAAAGAAAATTAAAATCACTGTATACTCAGGGTCCACACTGTCTGTCTCTTCTCTGCTTCTCAGTCTCCTCTTTCAGCTTGCTTTCTCTGCTTGCACATGACCTTACAGCTCTAGGATCTATACTTTATAAGTAGAGTCTCTCTGTGTCTTATTTCAGTTATATCAGAAAGAATGATTGGCTCACCTCAGCCTACAGATTGTTTCCCCTTCAGTCAGTTATTGATGACTAATCGAGCAAGCTGCTGCTGAGCTAGGGACTTAGGGGAGTCACAGGTACAACTGGAGAAGCAGGAACTGTGGGCATTGTGGCAGTGATCAGTATGTCTAGTGAATGTCAGAGAACCTAGAGAAGGGGAGCCTGGACAAGCAAGAGTAGAGACAAGAATGTATTGTATACCTCTGTAAAGTACTTTTCTCATCTCTGAGAACAGAATATAGATCCCTTAGAATGAATATAGATTCATCATTGCTATTACCAAAACAACTTGGAGTAACCCATGAATCATTAAAGGCATATCTGTATATAATGACTATATTACTACAAGACTTTTTTCTCAATCACTATTGCTATTTTACCCGTTAACTTGAGAATTATATAACAATTTGTTTATCTTTGTTTTCAGGTCCCTGTCCCACCAATTTTGGGTTTTTATCAAGTGAAAGAGGAAGAAACACAGCTAAGAATAACAATTAATTTAAAACTTCATGAAAGTGTGAAAAATAATTTTGAATTCTGTGAAGCTCATATACCTTTTTACAATAGGTGGGAATAAAATAACATGATGCCATGATTTCTGTCTTAGTACATGCCCACTGCCCCACAATAAATTATTTGTCTTTGTTTTTTACCTTATTTTTAAGTTTGAAATAATTTTATGTTATTCAAATGAATGCTGATTCTGAACCAAAACATAGTCTTAAGGATAATCTCTTTACTGATATATGTGTCTTCATTTTTCTGATTAAACTTGCCAGTTAATTATAAACTTAAGCCAATGTAGCTTTCTCAGGGGTTATTTTACTCCTGCTTTTAATTCTAGCAATTTTTCTGTATTCTACATACATGTCAAGCCCAACTATCAGCAACTTGGTGCATTATAATATTACTTCCTTGTCACTTTTACATTAACTCTCCAGCATAGTTCTTTTCAAAGTATATTTCAAACTAATGTATAATAAAATTATATTTTAAATGTTATGTCAACCTATGTGACTATATTAATCATGCTATATGATTTTTAAGTTGTCTTTAGAATTAATAACAGAATGTATATCGTCACCAAAGATGTTTATGTGATTTCTGATGTTTTTTTAAGATTTAATATTCATTATCTGTTCTAGTCTGCAAACTTAAATACAGCTCTGCTGTTAATGCTGTCCTTGAATTAAGTAACAGTAACAAGAATTAACTTAAATCTCTTAACACTATTATATCTATGATCATTTTTTCTTTCTGTTGTGTCCTTTTGTAAAGAGGTCCAATTACACATTTGGAATACAAAGTTAGTTTTGGCCAACTTGAAGTATTTAAAGAGAAAAGCTTTCTGGTCTGGATTATTGGTAAGCAAGGGTTTATATATTGATTTTTTTTTTAATTTGCTATAGAATCTACTTAATTTAGAATAGCTGATTGGTATATTTGTGTTTTTAGGCCAGAAGTTCCCAAAATCAATGGAAATTAATCTTTCTGGAACTGTAACTTTTGGAGCCATGAACCATGAGAAGCAGCCATTTGACCCAATTTGTATTGGAGGTACAGCATATTTAAAGGTAAACTTATTTATATGGCTCACTACAATAGAATCCCTTCCTTTGTTTCTAAATTGCATATATCTAGTTGATTTTTAATGTTTTCCACCAATTTGGGGAGAATTTTGTTCTTTTTGTCTGGGCTAAGTCCTTTTTTTGGGTTGTTCAGTATTAGTCACTTTTCTGTTTCACTTAATAATTTGAAAAAATTAAGGGAGCCAGGCACAGGGTGCATGCCTGTAGTCCCAGCTACTAAGGAGGCTGAGGTGGGAGGATTGTTTCAGCCCAGGAGTTCGAGGATATAATGCACTATGATTGTGCCTGTGAATAGCCACTACACCAGCCTGGGTGACATAGTGAGACCCAGTCTCTTAAAAAAAAATTTAAGGAAAACAGGTAAGTATAACCTAAATAGCCCAACTAGCCTAATTCTACCTACCTCTTAGTTATCAAATTCAAGATTTGTATACAAAAAATACGAGATTTAGTCTTTGCCCTCTAGGGATTTTTCAATGATGCACATCAGTAATTTATCAATGCTAACTGCTTTTGGTGTTTCAAGGAATGAGTAAGCAGTTCTGGCCCAAGTGGTCATGGTAAGCTTTGCAGTGGAGATGAGTTTAAGCAAAACTCCAAGGCCTAGATAAGCATGAGTTGAAATATGACCAACATTTGTTTAGGTAAAGAAATGACTTAAAAGACTGAAGGATGATAAACAAAGCATGCTTAGGAATCAGTACCAGAAACAGTAGTACTATATGAAGCTGGATAGGTAATTTTGGTTTGGATTATAGAAGGTTTGAATTTGACTTTTATTTTTTTTGGTTGATACTGTACTTTTTTGAGTAGAGGAGTAGTCTTCCACAAAGTGGTACATTATGAATATCAATCTGGAATGGGTATGAGGAAGGTGAGTAAATAAATGAGAGACAAAGCATTTTATGGCTATGTATTAATATTTATTAATATTGCAGATGAATGGTAATAATAAGTTAGTGATGCTGAGCTAGTGTAGTGTCAGCAGAAAGAGAAAGGAAAGGAAAAAAAGTAAGGGACTGCTGCAAGAGCCATGATAAAAGTAAAGCCTTGACCACTAATTAAATAAAGGGATAAAAATAATAAGTCAAAGATTGTATTGTTCAAAAAAGTATGTAATTTAAACCAGACTTGATGCTCTAAGAGGGTAGAGACATGTGAATTTCATTCATTCATTGTTTTGTCCAAAACCTCTAGTCCAGTACTTAGCACACAAATATTTGCTGAGTGGATGAATATGCTTAAAAGAAAATTCTGATATGGAGAAAGTTGGGAGGGAATGAGTTTCATATCATATTTGTTGCTGGTAATAGCAGCATATCCTGATGTAAGTGTCCAGTGGGTAGCTAAAAACCTAAAGCTTGATTCTCAAGAGAGAGCTCAGATATATATAAGGAATTAGGATTTAGCCACAGAGAGAAAATAGTTGAGGCAGTAGAAACAAGTAAGATCAGAAAAAGATAAGAGAAAACATGTGGAAAATTCAGAAAAAACAATGAGAAAATTGAAGGAGTGATCAGAAAGGTAGCAGGAAAACCTAAATAGAATGATATTTAAAAAAACCAAAGAAGTAGGTTTAAAATCTATACACAGACAATTTAGGGGAAGTGGTAGTGAAGTCAGAATACTGGTGATAATTCACTTTTTCTACCTTGGGTTCACCTGTGTCCACAAGCTTTGTTTCAAGGATTATTATAAAAATTCCTATTTCAGATATCTTTTAGAAAAAATGTGAGATGTTAACACATTGTATGTCCTTCAAAGGTAGGGGTTATGATTTTTCTATTCATTTTCCATCACCTAACCAGTTACAGTCTCATTGAAGGCAAGTATTGCCTATTTGCATTCATTCATTGACTAAATGAGTTTTATAATATCTCAGTCATGTGGGAATCAACCTTGTCATAACTTCCAGCATTCAGAATTATACCAAACATGCATGCGAGAGTCCTTTACTATCAAACATAATTTGAGTTGGAACAAGAAAAAACATTGCTGAGACCTGAATGTTACATCATATTCTAAATCATATACTATGCATGTGATCAGTTAGTTTGGCAGTTAAAGGAAAAAGTTAGGAAATGGGGAAAATTGGCAGGGAAGGCAGAGATAGGAGGAAAAAAGTATAGAAAAGATATCAGGATATATTGCAAAATTAGGAGCATTTAGCAGCAGAGGTGAGGAGCACCACAGCAAAAGGAGACTGGCGCTCCATTAAACAGACCTTTTTTATAGTTCATGTGAAAGTTATGGTAACTCAGAGATACCCATCACTATGCCTTCAGAGAATGAACTAATATATTGTAGCACAATATATTAATAATCAGCATTTATAGGGATAACCCCATATTGTCAATGAAATTCAAGAACTATGGGATATGTTTTAGAAAAGTTTTCCAGGTGAGGGAAGGGGTTATTTCTAAGCTTAGTTCTGTAAAAGTCAAATTTCACTCTTCTGGAAAATTAAGTAGAGCAGTTCATTCTCCTCAAACACAGGATAAACTGATATTTCTGTTTTAATAATTACATTCTCATGTTTTGCTAGAAGGTGTTTACATTGTGTTCTGCCTGTAAAAGAATTATGATCTGAAGTATATCATAACCACATAGCTGTAGGGATAGAAGAGAATATGCAGTATACCAGACAGCACAGGGGAAGGAGCACCAACTTTTGTAGTCAGATCTGGGTTCGAATGCCAGCTCTGCTACTTATATGCTGGGATGTTATTTGCTGCTATCTCTAAACCTCAGTTTCTTCATTTGTAAAAAGGGGGTACCTTGCAGTATGGATTAGAGTTTATGTTAGTGAAGTGCCTGGTATATGTTAAGCACTTCATAGTTATAAACTTAAAAGAAATGGCCTTAACACAAAGAGGATAAAAGTATATGTATACATATATATATATATATATATATATATATATATATATATGTATGTTTGTGGTTGCACACATACACAATTCATGTTTAATACTTGTGGTTTTTATTTTGTGAACTGTGTGAGATAAATTCCCTAAAATTGTGTCAAGGGAAAAAATATAACCATCCTTTGTACATAATCTTCTCAACTTGATATATCTCTCTCCTTTTTCTAGCTTCATTTTAGGATCTTAGATTATACACTCACTGGGTGTTACGCAGATCAACATTCAGTTCAAGTTTTTGCGTCAGGAAAACCAAAAATAAGTGCACGTAAGTTGTACAGATTCAGACTAAATTAAGGGAATTAAAATGGTGTTATGCAGTTATTACCTAAAGTAAAAATTATAATGTAATTGAACTTGGAAATTAAAGAATAATTTCAATTTATAAAATCCCGGCCTGATTACATAACTTTTTGCCTAACAGTTATGCATAAGTTTGTATACTTTACATTGCCTTCTGCCTTCTCCTATTTATAAAATGGTCTGGGAGAGCAAGGAGTGAGATAGAGGTGAACTTTAATATAAAGTTGGATTTGTTTTTCTCTGGTTATATATAAACTATTTAGAGTTGGTTCACAGGGACTTTGGTATTGGACAGACAGGAGCTTGAGTCTGGTTCAGACATTTTACTAGCTGTGTAACTTTGGGCAAGTTAGTAAACTTGAAGTTTTAGTTTCCTCATCTATATAATAGGAATAATAGTGTTATTTACCTTAGGATTCTTATGAGATTTAAAAAAGATTATATTGCATGCACTTAACATGATGTTTAGCATACAGTATGGATTCAGGAGATGTTAGATATGATTATTATTTAAAAATTTAAAGTATTTTGAGCAAATGTAATCAATAAACATAATTTAGTGCCTTCTCTATTCTACCATTGGAGAGCAATAGAAGGATGTTTCCGCCTTCAGTGTGTTTATTGGTTGGTTTTAAAATATATATATATATATATATATATGAATGAAACAAATGAAAATATAGGGAAACAAAGGCAACTTATAAATGGATTCAAAATTATTTAATTCAAATCAAATACATGTGTATGACATAGAATAGAGAAGTAACTAGCATGAGATAAAGTTAGCTAAATTGAAGCAGAAACTTTTTGCCTCATTAAGGAGAATAAATCTGTTATATATTTGGATAAGAATCATCACAATTTATAAAAACTGTTATTATATTTAGATAAATATTTCTTAAAGATTAGGATCTATAAAATAGGAAGAATCAGACAGGACTCTGTACATGAATGTTTCAAGAGAATTACAGAGCTTAGAACTGTAGAATTCTAAACAATTAATTGTGAATAGCAGTAATAAGTTCTATGTAATATAACCAGAATAAGCCAATATTGTTTACTTCCCTAGGCTTTCTCAGTGTTTTCTTTTATATCACTTTTTGTTGTGTTTTTTTAAAAGCATAAATATAAAAGAGTATTTATAATGCATTTGCTTTTTTATGAAGGCTATAATAGACAAACCAGTGGTTTTGTCCAAGGCAAATAGACCAATATTTTGGATTGTGCAAACAGACCAATATTTTAGACTGTCTGTAGGAAATATGCTGTCTCTTTAAGTAGCACCTAAAATATTTTAAGTGTTTTATTAATATTAACTAAACATATTGCAGTAATTTTCAGAAAGCATAATATAAGTTGGAAAGTCTTAGTAATATACTTGCTTCTTGATACAAAATATATTGAATGAAAGATCTCATTTTAAATAAATCATTATGACGAGTCTTTTCTTTCTTTCGTTTATCAGTTTCAGAACACGGCTGCCAGTTTGTACAACTGTGTAGAACCTTTATTTTTGCCATCATCTTGACAATAAAAATCTATATTCACAATATACAACTTAGTTCTGAAAATAGTTTAGTGATAATAATGCTGATTTAAATAATAATGGCTTATGTTTATTGCTTACTATGTGCCAGGCAGAATTCTAAGTGTTTTATGTATATTAACTCATTAATCCTCACAGCGCCCTATGTAAGTGTTGTTATCTCCATTTTACAGATGAGGGCACTAATGAAAGAGAGATTAGGGTCATAGCTAGTAAATGGCAGAACTGGAAATCAAACTCATGCAGTTTGGCCGTAGAGCCTCTCCACTTAACAGTATGCCCTGTTGCCTCTCAACATTACTAGGTTCTCAAACTTTAAAAAAGAAAAAAAGACAAGATAATATATCCTACATTCTTTTAATTATGAAGAAGGGCATGAAGAAAAAAGGAATATATCTTTAGTGATATATGTATAATACTAAGAATTTACATGAGTCTAACTTCAAATGAACATTATTATTTTCAATTTTATAAATCAGAAAACTTTATTCAGAGAGGCTGCCATTTGTCCAAAGTTACAAAGCTATTTTTAAAAGCCTTAAATTTGATCAGAACTATTAAGAAACCAGCGAAGCAGCGTATTTAAAATGTTGGTAGAAAGTTGGGTATTGATTTATCTCTTTGATACTTTGAGTAAAGAATAGCAAGACCAGAATCAGGATCCTGGTGAAGAGGTTACAGAAGGGAAACCAATAACAAATTTTTTAATGTTTTTGGAGTTGAAGTAATGGTTTACAAGAAACATAATTTGGGGAAAATGTGAGGATAAAATTGGCAGATTTGGCATGGCATAAATGAGGGATATTTTATACAAGCTCAAAGATAGAATGGTCAAATATTTAATGAGCCCATATTTGTAAAGCAGTAAAAGTTTAATAAAGCCTTGATAAAGTAGAATTAAGGTGAATATTTCAAAGCATTGCCTTGAAATTATTACATTCCACAATTTCAAAAAATCATGACTTTGCTCTCTTGTTGAATTTTTGCTAAGGTAAAATAATCTTATCATTAATTTCTTTTTCTTTTTCTTTTTTTTAAGACCGGAAACTAATTTCTTCTGATTATTACATCTGGAATTCAAAAGCCCCTGCTCCAGTAACATATGGATGATTATTACTGTATTTTCTAATGTTTAAATAGAATTTATATAATAGTAACATACCTTAAATGAAATCATAGTTTTACTCTTATTTAATGTTTTCAGTCTGATATAATTTGAAAGAACATCTTAAAGTCTAATGTCTCCAATTTTTTTACCCTTTGATTTTATGCCAGTATAAGTCAGAACACAGAAAAGTAGTGATTCACTTTGGCTTATTTTAGACTAGTCCTGGGTCATCCTGCCACTGTGTTCCTTTCTACATCTGTGGCAGACATTGCTAATCAATCACAGCCCTTTTTCTATATGAGCCTTCCTGGATAAGAGTCCGGCTCCTTCTCAGTGGAGAGATTCAGGCAGCTGCTCCCAATAGAAGATGCAAGATAAAAATTATTTGCTCTTCCAAACCTCGGTACTAAGATCCTAGTACCACATGTTTTCACTATGTTAGAAACAACTGTAAAGTTCTTGAATTACCAGCCAATGGAGACAAAAATTATTTAAATAGTAACCTGTTCTTAATCAGAACTATCCTATTGACTAATAAAGAATCTGCATAATTCTATTCAAGGTGTTTATCTCAGTTCTAGAGTTACTTTCTAAGTAAGCTTGTTAATCTATAGTAGCATTTTGCTTAGGATGTCAGTAGGCATATTAAGATGGGTGGGATACCTTCAGAAGATAAGCATAGTGTTTTGTGATCATTTAATGTCTGCAGCCAAATTTTTAAAGATAATTTAGTATATTGCTTTAAATTAAAATTCATTAATAAATGAATTCAGGTAAAAATTCAAAAGCCATTCTGTGTGTAAAGAGTATCATTTAATCTTATAGTCTCACATAGCATATCTCTTTAAATTTGTCACTCTCTTTTTCTTATTACCATTCTGTTGATTTCTTTAAAAACATTCTAGTTACACTCTACCTGTCTCTGCAATTATATGTCACATTGTTTTCAGAGCAGTTCATTGTCAAGTTGGACTTTAGTGACCATTCAAGAAAAGATGAAATCTCAAGATCTTCAAAATTTAATTCATGTCAAGATTCTTTTTATAGAACAGAATTTAGAAGTGTTATAAAAAATATGCATTACAGATTAATATTCAATTCAATTATATCAGGTTCTATTTTTTAATGAGTCTGCTAAGGAAGAGCTTAGAAAAAGCTGCTAACTCCTTAAAAGAGAGCTATGATAGTTTGAAGGGATAGTGCATATAAATTTAGGATTTGAAATATGATTTTTTAATTAAGGTCAATCCTACTCATTATAAACTCTCATTTTCTGCAAAGCATTATCACACCATAAGGTTCTATGTTCAAAATTATCTCAAGTAACAAAGAAAAGAGAATAACTGCCTGACCAGGACTTTAACTTGTTATTCTAGCTTAATCATAGATAATCAGTAGTAAAAACTTTCCTTTTAAAAGAAGAAAATACCATTCTCCATAAGTTATTTGATCTCTCTTAAACTCAAAGAAAGCTTAATGTTTCACTTAAGTTAGTATGTTTTATTAATGTTAATGCAGATGTTTGGAAATCTTGATTGTATAAATGTTTACCAAATACACAAAGGTAAGCAAGAGGCATTTATCTAGTAAGTAGGCAGAGATTTAATATAATAGTCCCCTAGGCAAAACTTTCTTTATAAACAATTAGAAAAACCAGTGAATCTTTGATTTGACATTTCTGGAAACCTGAGGAAAATCTAGGGAGTCCTGGAAGAGTGATGAGATGATGGGAAACCTGATGCCATCTGTTGCCATTTCATTCTAACATAACATCACAGAACTAAACCGACTCAGGTTTTCATCCCAATGAGATCAGCTGGGCACACTGTGATGCCTTTGATTTTGTCTAGAAACCTGTCACTTCAGGATAATTTCTGAAGACAAAGTCTGTTTCCCGTTTGGTAGGTGACCTGTTTAATGTTTTCCCTGTGTCTGGGAACTCCTTAGTGTAATTAGCGACCTTTGAACTCCACAACTAATCCTGAGCTATTTTGTATTCCTTACTCATCTTTAAGGCTGGACCTTTCTTTTCTTCAGAGTCCGCTGCCACAATTAAAGAAGAAACAGCTGCATTTCAAAGGGATTCCGATTCCAGAAGCTTAATCATGATTGACATGTTCTTATTCTAAGCTATAAGACACTCTAAGAGTCCTTTCTTGGGTTAAAACTTCAATCATTTTCTAAAAAATTATCTCACTATGGATTTTATTCATTTTCTTTGATAACTATTCTTTGCATTTTTTAACATGAAAGATGCTTTGCATTTGCAGTGAATATGAACAACTACTTCCAGTGAAAGATTTGGATGGTGTCAGACCTACTCTAGATGGAAAATTGCTAAATTCCCTTTTAGTGCCAAAATATGTTTATGAAATCTGATGTCTATCATATGGGTAATTATTCTTCAGTAAACCCAAAAGGTTAAAAAACAAAGTGTTAAATTTCTGAGAATGAGCTCCAGAAGAGACAGTTCATGATTTTGGTAAAACGCTTTTTTTCTCCATTTTTTACCAAACAATATTTTTCAAAACTTTTAAAAAGCCAGCAATATAGTAGTTAGGTAATACCCTTACAGTAGTGGTGTTTCTTACTTTTTAAATAGTTGATTCAAATGTCAAGTTTGAAGTAAATAGCCTCATGAGGAATTCTTATGAGAATTATTTGTTAAAATTTTAGTAAACATTAATCTGTCCTATAAAAAATTTAATTTTTTCATACCAACTCAGTATTTCTACTGGGTTAAAATTATGGTTTTATGCATTGAATGATTTAAGATCTTCTAAAGTAGACATTTTATCCATAGTAACAACTGCTAATATTTTTCTTCTAACTTTTGTTACAGTATTTCAAATACTTCATAGACATTCATAGATTCAGACTCCTACACTACCCCTGGGAGCTAGGTAGGTGGAATTATCATCCAGAACCTCTGCAGGATCTGCTGCCACAGCAAGATGGTTGTTCCTAAGACAAAGGTCAAAAAAGGGATGTTAATAAACAGTCCTCAGGTTTAAGGGACTTTTTTAGGATTACATCTTAAATTCCAACAAATCAGATTTAGGAGTTACTGAAAGTGAAATTGATCCATCCCTCATCCAAACTTTGCAATACTTTCCTGTTCTGACATCATTTAGATAGTTAGCTGTATTATCAGATTAGAAACCATTGTACCAGGCTGCTGAAAGGAAAAGGAGGCAAAAAGCTAAACATGGGATGAATTCTGAACCTTTTAACCTGGCTGAAGTACGTTGGTCCCTGTTATGCAAATACCTTCAATCCTCTGCTAAGTTCAGTGGAAATAATTTTCTTGAATGACAGGTTTATTCAGCAAGGATTCAGTTGGTGATTAATCCCCCTTTGATCTAGGGTATTTCACTTAACTACCAGTTACCTCGTTCTGACAAAGTGCAACTGAGATTAGGGAGATCACTAGAACACTACCAGGGTGTGCGTTTATTCTTTATAACCTTTTAAAGCAAGGGCCAAGAATGCAATTTATTTTCAGTATTTGAAGATGTAAAGTCCTGTCTGCTAAGTTAGAAAGTCAATTGAATACCAAATGAAGTTTGTTTCTTACGTAATAGAACAAACATTTCTTTTTGCTTTTCCTAACAATGATATTAGGAAACAGGCTTTGAAGAAAGAAGAAACAAAGACTACATTCCAAGTATAGCTTCTAAGTTTTGTTTCATGCACTGGAGTGTATATTTATTGGCCCTAAGATAACCCAAAAATCAAAGCAGTGGCTACAGCTTAGGCTGAGAAAATGCTTCTGTTTCATTAAATTGCACAGTTTTTCCTCACCTCCCTTCCACCACCACCACCACCACCACCACCATTAGAAAATGCTATGTGGTAAAGAAATTCAGCTGAGAAAAACATGTTGTAATACACAATTATCCATATTGAGACTTCTAATTTTAAAGCTTTGTTAACTTTTTCCAGTCATTATATTCTCATTATAAGAATAATTACATTCAGTTTTGGAATGACTTTTTAAATAAAGAAAAGTAAATGATACCATTACCAAAATACCTCAGAGTAATAATTTTCATTTTTTTCTGTCCTTTACCCAATTATCTGGATACCTTCTGTCTCATAATTTTAAACTTTGAAATATGCTATGGAATTTTGCACAGTATTTTGAGAAAAAAATTTCAAGATTTGTTTCATGCTAAGTTTCTCAAGAAATTTGCTCTTTAAAACTATTATCAATATCAGTGTAGTATTTATCTTTAAAGATGTCAAATTAGAGGATTTATTCCTCAAGTATTAATATATTTTAAGTCCTTTAAAAATAATTTATAACAAAAGTTTTTAAAGATTAAATTTTTATTATTAGTTTTATTATAAATAAGGCATTTTTAATGCTTAATGTTCATTATTCTAGTAGCAGTTTGAAATACAGGTATTTAGATTTTTTTAATACTTTTTGACTCATACTTTTTGTGATATAATTTATAAGTTGAAATAATGACTCCAAGAAATGCATATCTAACTTACGTTGGGGCCAAACCAGCCTTCTCTAGTTTTAATTTAATAACCAGTTTCTAAATGTATTTTATTAGCAAGTTCCTTAACCATAGCAAAATTGAAGATCAGAAAAAATATAAGATATGGCAGGACCTATAAGAGGGCAGGTTCCCATAGCTATGTTGCTAAGAAACTAGTATTTTTAATAATTTCTGCAGTAGATATTTAGTCAATAAAATGTTGCAGTTTATTTTGAAATGTACCATTATAGACTATAGATACAACATAAATGTATGAGTGTATATATTTATGTAATATATACAATGCTAGTGTGTCTGACTTGGTGGATTTTCCTATGAAAATCAGTATCATGTCAGGGGAAGAATATTTTAGAGTCAAATATCTTCCCTCTAAACACAATGTTAGTTAATAGTAAAGAAGAGATTCATTAAAATGAAAATTGCCAAGGAACTCATGAGGTTAGTGTTTCAAAATAATTAAAACTCTTATGAGCTGAAAGCGTTTTATGGATATAACATTATTGTCCATATATAGCCTGAACCAGTACAATGTATATCACTAGTGTATATATAGTGTATCTATATCACTAATTTCTTGCCTTATTAGCAGGTTACTCTGAGGTCTAGTTGATTTCTCTAACGCCCTGGCTAATCTGCGTAATTGACCTCAGTATGGTATTATAATGCCTAACACCCAAGCATTTACAGGTGGTTGAATGTCCCACAATAGAAACCACCTGCTGAATTGTGTTTTTTTCCCCAGTAGGCTGTGAAAATTTACATACCTAATTATCTATTAAACATTTAAAGTCACACTGCATGTTTCCTTTAAATGTCGTCTTTTAAGTGATAGTTTCTGTTAAAAAACTTATTTAGTAAACACTAATAATAATGAAAAATAAAAAATTAGTTATCCCTCTTAAAATTTTTACTTTTTCCTTCAAGGGACTTGGGTGCCCTCTGCAGGTAATAACGAGATAACTAATTAATGACTATATCTGTAAACCCTGTGATTTTTTTCCCTTTTAAAATCATAGCCTACTTACACCCAATCACAAAAAAGTATGATCCAGTTTATTTATATTATTAACTCTTAATTTGCCAATGATTGAAGTAGGAGTTTCTTTTCTCTCCTGGTTTTAGAGTTGTGTTAGTGTGAAGAATGTGATACCATTGAACATTCCTGATAACTTAGCTGGGGCTCTTTAAATGTTGGAACTACAGTAACACACATTTGCTCACAGAAACAAGATTGAGGAAACAGCTATTTTGAAATTTATTGAAGAAGTAGAAGAATAGCTTATTTCCAGTTATATTTTTAAAAAATTAAATGTTTTAAATGAGCCTTGCTTTTTCAACATGCATCATGTATAATTACATGAATGAAAAAAAAACTTTAAAATTACACAAGACTTCTATTTCTTGACCTTATTGATGAGTGATGATTGTATTCTAGCTCAAAAAAAGTCATCTTAGAATTTCTTTATTTAAAAAAAAAGTATTGACAAGATAATGTTTTGAGTATTGTTGAATGCATTAGTCTACTAACTAGCGAGAGTGAAGAGCAAAAGGCAAAGGTTTCCCCACCTTTCTGTGGAAATATGTATGGAATAGTTCACTTCGGCGTACACATACTTTCTGAATGAGTATAGCAGATTTGTTTCTAAAGGATATAAGAGTTCATTTTGTATATGAAAATAGAAGTGGAGTGCTAGTGGCACTTCTGATTCAATTAACTGAAGTTGGTGAAGCTGCCAGGGAAACTAAATATGATGAGAACAAGAGGAATGACTGGATCAAATTAATAGAAATAGATCTTTTTGCAAGCAACATAATGATTCTGATCATCAACCTTGAAAAGTAAATTAGAACAAGCAAATTACTGTTGAAAAATTCTTTCAGCACTCTGCTGTTGCTACTCAGCTAGTCATGGCTCAGCCAGAAGCAAGGAAAAAATGCACTCAGTTTTGCATTAACAAAGGAAACATTATTAAAGTGAATGTTTACATTGTGTTTATTGAAGTGTTCAAAGAATATTTGTTGCATCTTCAAGCAACCTGCTGCTCTCCAGACTATTATAGTGCTTGAGTGATAATAATAATGAGTCACGTACATTTCAGAAAAATAAATGACTTTTAACTTAGTGTTTCTCAACTGTCTAAATTTAAAATATACAAGAATCAGATTTAATAATACTTTATCTTTTAAAGATTTTTATCTCTAGGAGATATGTCCCATTAAAAAAAAAGCCCTCAGTTACTGACATACTTTCCAATTACTTTCAGACACTTTGTGTAGCTTTCCCCCCAGAAACTATGATGCATAATAAATAGCTGAAAATAATCAAAAACTGAAAACAATTGTAAAATTACTGAAGTGAGTGTGCAATTGAGTATGTAATATGTGCATTGAAAAAATATCTGTTGATTTTTGTGATCACTTTTGAGAGCTATCGTTATTTTGAACTACCCCATAAAGACTAAATTGAGAATGGAAAAGGCAGCTATTGAACAATAGGCATGTCAATCTGACATTTAACAGTTTAATAAATAAATGCACATACTAATAAAATGGGAAAAGTAATAATTAAAAATTCAGAAATAATTTTAGCTTTCACCTTTCTAAAAGGAACAATTTAAATCACTTGTATACTTTAGAAATAGAAGTATAGTGTTTAACAGGGATTAAAATACCATGTTTTACTTGGTTTCTTAGCAAATGTTATTGAATACAAGTTTAGTATTCTGTAATCCCTTATGGATTGACTAATTTTTAAAGAACTGTTTTCTTAGATTTTCCAACAGGACAGATGGTCAGTCTTTTCCCACACTTCAGTCTATAAATCATATCTGTCATGGTTATCAAATAATAGGTATAGGCTTGTAAGAGCCTCTTAGCCAGTTACTTTATTTACCATTTCTATAACACATACATTTACAAAGCATCATATATTTATTATTTTAAAGTCTAGAACCAATAAAAAATTATTTCTTTGACCATAATCAAAAATGTTTTGAATCTAACAGCGTGTAGTGGTTCATTCCTTGTGATCCCAGCACTTTGGGAAGCCAAAACAGGAGGATTACTTGAAGCCAAAAATTCAAGACCAGCCTGGTCAACATAACGAGACCCTCTCTCTACAAAAAATTTAAAAATTAGCCAGGTGCAGGGGCATGCACCTGTAGTCCTAGCTACTTGGGAGGCTGAGGCAGAGGGATCACTTGAGCCTGGGAGTTTGATTTTGAGACTGTAGTGATCTGTGATCACACCATTGCACTCCAGCTTGGGCAACAGAGCAAGACTCTGTCTCAAAAAAAAAAAGAAAAAAAAATGCTTTTAATCTAAAAGTAGATGCCAAGTCTCTTTTGGTAAGGTAATAACAAGTAGAAGTGGTTAGTAATATTTGCAGCTTGTTAACTAATAGAGTAGGAGGACTTTTTAACTAATGTGAATATCGGTGGCATGCCCATAATACATATTTTCCTCATACATATTAAAATAGCACATGCCATTTTATTTAATATGAAGGCCTAAACACAGTTGAACATAAAGTATGGCTTGGAATTAAAAACTGATGCACAATCTAGAAATGGAACCCTTACTTAATTCAGTCAATAAAAATTTATAATTAATGTTAAATTTTTATTGTATTCCTATTATATGCCACTCCAGGTCTAGACACAAAGACAAAAAATAGTCCCAGAATTTGAATGATTCATTGTAACTCTTGCAATATATTAGCACTGTAATACAAAAGATTACTTCTGTATGTTGTTAATACAGGAACTGCCCAAAAAAATGATGATTTAATTACCAGGCAGCCAAAGGAAGGAAGAGCATGCCGTGGAGTAACATCATATCTCTGTAGGTCTGTCTTTGGCAAACAGAATTCCAGAAACCTGAATGTCTGATATAGCAGAAAGAAAAAAAGGAAATTATAGTAAGTATATTTAGGGTTTGGATATGTAGGATAAATATAAATGTCTAAGGAAAACAATTATTACATTTGATCTAATATTTAATTTATTATTACATTTGATCAAATATTTATTATATTTAACACTAAATTAAATATAAAAACTCCTACATACTAAATACACATTTCTCCCACTGACTCCCCAGTCTGCCTGCCTCACTAATTTTTTTTTCTCCTTTTTATTTCATCACATTATGGGGGTGCAAATATTGTTAGGGTTACAAATATTGCCCCCCTCCCTCCCCCCGATGTGCCAGAGATTCAAGTGTGTCCATCCCCTGGTGGTGGTGCACACCACACACACTATGTCAGTACACACCCTTCTCCTACCCCCTCCCGCCTGTCCACCACCAGATGAAAAGTTGTTTTTTTTCTCTTTTGTTTGTTTGTTTTTGACATTTTGGTTACATTGTATATCTTTGCCTCTCCCTAAGAAGGGTTCAAGTTATGCCCTTCCCCTACAAAATGCTCGCCACATCCCTAAGATTGGGTCCTCCCCATCCCCCCGAATCCCTGGTGAACATTACCACCATTTGAGAACCATAGTTTTAATCAGTCAGTACCAATTTGATGGCAAGTAGATGGGGTGCCCATTTTCCATGTCTTGTGTCGCCTCACTTTGGATAATGGGCTTAAGCTTAATCCAGGATAGCATAAATGGTGCTAGCTCACTGTCATTTCTTAGAATTGAGTAATATTCCATTGTGAGCATATACCACATTTTATTTATCCACTCATGAATTGATGGGCACTTGGGTTGTTTCCATGACCGTGCAATAGTGAATTGTGGTGCCATAAACATTTGGGTGCAGATGTCTTTATAATAGAATGTCTTATGCTCTTTTGGGTAGATGCCCAACAATGCTATTGCTGGGTCAAATGGTATTTCTATGTTTAGCTGTTTGAGGTATCTCCAAATTATTTTCCACAAAGGTTGCACTAATTTGCAGTCCCACCAAGCAGTGTAAGAGTGTTCCTGTCTCTCCGCATCTTCACCAGCATTTGTTGTTTTGGGATTTCTTGATATAGGCCATTCTTACTGGGGTTAGGTGGAATATCATTGTGGTTTTGATTTGCATTTCTCTGATGATTAGAGTTGTTGAGCATTTTTTTTTTTTTTATGTTTGCAGGCCATTATTCTGTCTTTGAAGAAGTTTCTGTTCATTTCTGTTGCCCATTTCTTGATGGGATTGTTTGATTTTTTTCTTGTTAATTCTTTTGAGTTCTAGATAGATTCTTGTTATTAGACCTTTATCAGAGGTGTAGAAAGCAAATATTTTTCCCCCATTTTGTGGGTTGTCTATTTGCTCTACGGATGGTTTCCTTGGCTGTGCAGAAACATTTTAATTTCATCAGATCCCATTTGTTTATTTTTGATGCTGCAGTGATTGCCTTTGGGGGTCTTCCTCAAAAATTCTTTGCCTAGACCAATGTCTGATAGGGTTTTCCCAACATCTTTTTCTAGGATTCTTAAGGTTTCATGCCTTAAGTTTAAGTCTGTTATCCATCTTGAGTGAATTTTTGAATGTGTGTTCACATTGCTAGTATAAGATTTACCTCTGCATTATCAGTGAAGAAAATACAATATACAGCTAAGATGATATGGAAAATAAGTGAAGAAATGTTATATAATTCATTGATATGCTAATGTGTGTTATATTTAATCAATTGATAAACTAAATATTTCTTTAGTTTATATTCTGAATTTCTACCGTGAAACATAGGCCCTTTTACTTTGTGTGTGTATATATATATATATATATATATATATATATATATATATATACACACAAACAGAAATACATATACTTGTGTATGTGTATATATAAGAAAACAAGAAAAATGCAAGCTCTCGAGCTCTGAAACACTGCCCTGACACTGATTCATATTAGTATGTAAATCTTTCCCCTACCTACCACCCCAATATTTCAAACTTCTGGTGGACAGTGACATTCATCTTCACATCTCTGTATTTCTGGTGCCACTAGATACACAAAAGAAGCTTAGTATTGCTTTAAAGAAGTGGAAAAATGTTAAATGCATAATAAAGTAGATTGTCCTTTCACCTTGAACAAATAAATGATGTCTGAGTGATTATGGTTTTACATATGTGTATAAAAAGGCCATTGTGTAAACAGTGGTTCAATCCATGCTCAGCACAGGTGAACTCTACCCTGTGATTGCCATCTCTAGCACTATTGAAAGAATTCGTTGCCATTTATGACACTGCTCTTCAGACACTCACTGTACAGAGCCTTGGCTCAGACTGTTAGACGGGCAACAGCTGAGGCTGCCCATCATAGGACACATTATTTGCAGTTATGCTTCAAGGAACCTTAAAGCATTTGGCAGTCCCATCTTAGAAATTTCCTCCTGAAACTCACTCTATAACAGCTTTATGAGTTCCCCACTGTTTACCATAATCAGTCTTGATTTTGTTTGATATAATATGACCTGATATGCCAGGACTCCCCCCCCATAAAGCTACAGCTTTCAATGAGCCCCATATACTGGTGAAATGGAGTTGCACCAGCATCCAAGAATTCCAAGTGATTATTTTGAACATTTCCATTAGCCATAAAGGCAGAGTTGTGTAGAGAAAGTGATACAGTCGTTGAAGTCACAGAAGCCTAAATGCAAATCCTGGTTCTGGCATTTACAAGCTGGGTGTTCCTGGATAACTTTCTTAACCTCTGTGGTCTTCAGTTTCCTCCCAACTTCATAGGGTTATTGTGTGCATTGAATAATACCAAGTTCTAAGTGCATAGGTATTCAATTGATGTTCATTCCTTTCTATATCAAAGATTTATAATGGCCTTTTCACAGAACTGTCTCTATAATTATGTGAATATACCTTCACATTATCAAAATTATATGAATTTTCCATGTGCCCTTGGTTTTGAATGTTCAACTATATATTGCAGGAATGCCTGCTCAATTGCTTGAATGAGTCCTTGGAGTTAATAAAATGGCTGTACAACTGAGTGGGTGTACATGTTTTACAATGTTTGCTAACGTTTAACAATTCACATCCTTATTCATGAAAAGACATTTACTCAAAATTCATATATTATAGAAAATAGCCATACTCTGAAAAACTGAGATTGAGTAAAAATAAAATTCATCCATAGGAACATTGAATAAATGTGGTAATAATCCACAGACTATTAATAGAGCTCAATTAACTTCTGGAGGTCTTTTACATTGTCCAAGATATGGTCTGTACCATTCATAACAAATTGCTATGTGTGGAAGTTATATCTTTCTAAAATGAACCCTGATTAAACCTAAGTTGAATGTTTGGTAAAGAGATGAATACATTCAGAATATTCTGACACATTTATTTTGTAATAGGCTATAGTAGACCCTAGGAAAAAATGTAAAGGTGAGATTAAGTGCCTGCTTTCCCAGAATTTCTAATCTGAAAGATAAATGCTTTGAGTACCAGCTGTTATCTCTTAGATTTTCTTGTAATATTTTCATAAAAATAATAGAAAGATATTGATTTAATTGACAACATAAAATATTTTTAATTATCATATTCCTTGATTTAATGTTTTAATGAAACTTTTCTCCTTTTTCTTTTTTTGTTTTTGAGATGAGGATCTTGCCATATGCCACGTTGTCCAGGTTGATCTCAAACTCCTGGCTCAAGCAGTCCTCCCGCCTCAGGCTCCAAGAGTAGCTGGCACTACAGGTGTTAATGAAACATTGAGTTATCAAATTTAGCTTCCTGAAAATCTGGTTTCAAAACAAGGACACTTAAATCTTTGTAGTGCTAGAAAGAGTTGAAAATAATTAGTTCTCTTCTCACAGAAAAGGCACATTTTGTTTCATTCTACCAGCACTTTTGCCCAAATTCGCTCTAATGAATAAGGTATCCTAAACTGCAGCTGCAGATTTCTGATGTCAATGAGCATATTTTATCTTCCCTAAGCCCATGTCTCTGTCACAATGCCAAGTTTCTCTGATGTAAATGATATAAAATTGAGGCCTGGATGTCATCCTCAGGAACTCCTGCTGAAGACTGCTCCCCAACATCTTAGGAGCTTCCTAACTTTCCAGTCCTGCACAGGAGGGACCCCCCACCCCCACCCCAGGAGGCACAGTTGGTGGTGCCTTAGAGCTTCCCAGGAGTTGCATGTACTCAATATCTTTTAATAACTGTCTCTCTTGAATCTTCTATTTCTGGCAAACACATTGTTTTTACATTTTTAATAGTGATATCATTTTCTGTTTAAATAAATTAAAAGTGAATTCATATAAAGAAAACGATTGAGTAAATAATAGTTCAGTTGATATTAATATGGCTAACACGAAAGTTAAACCTCAAATGAGTGCTCAGAGTAATCTTGGGCCTTCGTATAAACCAAAGATTGATGCTTAGGAAATCTAAAGATAACTCTTCATTATGCTACCTAACATAGTTTTTCACTAAAGCCCTTGGAGGATTTAGTAAGCAGTATAGTCAGTGGAGAATGTACTCTGGCTCTAGGGTTAGGCAGACCACAGTTCAAATGCCTTCTCTGTTTAAGGAGGAGATCTTGGGTCCAGGGTCCAAGTCATTTATAAAATAGGAAGCTTACTTCTTCAGATTGGTGTATGAATTAAATGACATGGCACAGATGAAGTGAATGGTACATAGGCGATGTTTATTCACTCCCTTTTGACTCCCCTCTAAAATATCAATATCAGCTGTTTCTATTAATGACTTATGAACTGGAAGTAGGTTACAATTATTTACATTCCAATTACTTTTTGTACTGTTCTGGTAAAATAGGGAAAAGCCAAGTATTAAATCCCTGTATTTACTGCAACACAAAGAAGTTAAAAGTTATGTCAAAGGCAGAGTCAGGTTTTGATTTTCATGTAGTTAAGTTAAACAATGTCACTGCTGCTTCATTCTCTCTCTCTCTCTCTCTCTCTCTCTCTCTCTCTCTCTCTCTCTCTCTCTCTTTCTTCATGCACACACACACACACACATCCTTGTAACAGATCATTTTCTTTTCTGCTTTGGTAACTAGGAAGCTGAGAGCTGAAATGCTGACTTTTATTAAAGGTGTTCAGAGCCTTGTCACACACATGTCTGGTTAATAGCTTTGTATTGTCTGCATTTTAATTCTATCCTTATTTTCTCTTTGCCCCAATCTATTTTTTATCCTATTGCATCCTATTGTACTACCCTATCCTATGGCAATGATCTTTATTAATATTAAACTATTACATTTTTAGTATTTCCTCAAATCATTTTTGGAATAAGGCTGAGAATAATTATATATGCAAAATCATTAATCCTCTGCTGAGTAATGTTCTAGGTAAAATTCAAATGAAAGATTGTAGAAAATGTAATAATATCCTGAAACTGATTATGTCAGACAGTTCCCTGATGACTTCTAACTTTAAGCATTTCATTCTTGCCCAAACACAGCTAGTATGCTGCCAATCATTGCTTTACATCAAAAGCCATTAGAATCTATTTGACTATTTAAAAAGAAAAGGAGGACTCATATCATTAACAACACTTCCATTTCATGTATTCAAATACATTTTGTCTTTCAATTTAGTCTCCTCTGGAGATGATTCCAGTGAAGCTATCATAGCTAGAAAAATATTTAGGGGACTTCTCTTTGCAAAAGCCTTCAAAGCTAATTTAGAAGCTACAGAAGTAAAATGAACCTTATAATTTCCTCTTCTTTTTCAATAAAACCATCTTATCTAGCATAATCAAACACCTTATATTCATGAGGCTCAAGAAATCAAATATTTGGAAGAATATGCCACATGATTTGATGGCGATTCACAAGGGAAAAGGAATTCCCATAAAGATTGGCACAATAACAGAATCACTGGAAAACATGTAGTTAACCAAAGAGACTACTTTGAACTTGGTTGCAAGTTCTGGTGTGTTTGTTTTTAAAAGAATCTCAATAGTAGGTACACCCCATACAGCATAATCCAACATGTTTCTATGAAGCCAAAATATTTTCAGTATCAGGATTTATTTGAATTCTGTTTGTTCAAAGCATAAAGATAAGTTGTAAAAACTAAAAATAATTTGGGGATCTTTTTATAGCAAATATCTATTTTGACAAGAAAATTATAGCAATTGTGCCTGTAGTGTATAGGACTGGGACTGCTTAAAATGACGGGAAAATGAAAGAGTATTTGTGTAATGTGTTTTCATATTCTAATTTGAAATACTCTATCAAGAGAAACTAAAAATTATGTTTTACTGGTCATTGTCATTCTTATGACAATCTTATAATTATTTGTATTTAATGTTAAATATTTCCTGGCATTTTTACTTCAATTATTTTTAGCTATTCACCCACAAATGCTGTAAGGCTGACATAATGATCTCCTTTTAATTCACAAAAGTCATGTATTTACCTATTTGCTATGATGCTTTTTTATGCTGGCATGCTGTTACTATGACAAGACTACTTTGAACACACAGTAGGTAAAATAATATCATGTATTACACAGCAACCCCAATAATTGGATGTTAATTTAACCAGTAAAGGCAAAGGAATTACAATAATAAGAATTCTTCTCTTTTAACTAATTTAAAAACGGAACTCTCATTGGTCTTAGACAGCTCATTGGTTTATTAATCATTGGAGAAATCAACCAAAGTGCAAAGCATATTTGCAAAGCTGCGACTAGTTAATAGAGATCCTAGTATTCATTGTTGTACCAGTGTTGTAGGTATTAGGAAAATTCTTAGTCTTTGACACCCAGATTGGATTTTTTTTTTAACATCATCATTTCCACAGGACAAAATTATTTTCAGTAATAATCATGAAAGGAACAAGAATGATGGCCAAAAAAGGAGTACAGATAATGCAAGTTGTCTTTTATTGAATATGTATGTGTGTATATATGTGTGTATTTATAATAATCATGCCAGTACAAAAATAAAAAAAGTATTACAGAATTTTTAAAATACCAATACTTTTAAATAACATTAATGTATCTTAAAAAGGGGAGAGGGATTTATACCTACATGGTGGTGTGTTTCAGTAATGCCTAACAACATTACAATAACCAAGAAGTGAATTTTAATAACCTAATATATCTGGCAAAGATACAGTTCAGACAGCTAAATCATACCACTGATGTAACTAACATTCTATTTTCTTTAGTTACTCTTTAGTTTAAAACAAATGGTTAACAATTTTTAAAAAGTATTGTCCAAATTTCATAAAAGACTTGATATTTGAAATAGTAATCAAATTTGTACTTTTTGGCCAGGCACAGAGTGGCTCATGCCTATAATCCCAGCACTCTGGGAGGCTGAAGCAGGAGGATTGCTTGAGGCCAGGAGTTCAAGACCAGTTGAGGCAACATAGGGAGACCCCTGTCTCTACAAAAAAATCTTTAAAATTAGCCTGGTGTGGTGATGTGTACTGATAGTCCTACCTACTTGGGAGGCTGAGGTGGGAGGACTGCTTGAGCCTAGGAGTTCAAGGTTGCAGTGAGCTGTGATGGTGCCATTTGTACTCCAGCCTGTGTAACAGAGCAAGACCCTGTATCTATTTTTTTTAAAAATGCACTTTCCAAACAAAAGCATTGCACCTCAGAGTGGGCATTGGCATGTTTTGCTATCATAATAAAAATTGCACAGAATGACCTAATCAAAGTAACTTGGGTTATTTTTCTTCATCTTTAAAATCACTGTGCTAGGCTGGGCATGGTGGCTAACGCCTGTAATCCTAGCACTCTGGGAGGCCAAGGTGGGCGGATCATTTGAGCTCAGGAGTTTGAGACCAGCCTGAGCAAGAGTGAGACCCCATCTCTACTAAAAAAATAGAAAGAAACTAGCTGGACAACTAAATATATATATTGGACAAATATATATATATATATATATATATGTGTGTGTGTGTGTATATATATATATAATTAGCTGGGCATGGTGGTGCGTGCCCGTAGTTCCAGCTACTCAGGAGGCTGAGGAAGGAGGAGGAGCCCGGAGTTTGAGGTTGCTGTGAGCTAGGCGGATGCCATGGCACTCTATCCTTGGCAACAGAGTGAGACTCTGTCTCAAAAAAAAAAAATTACTGTGCTAAAGCATACATTTTAAACATGCTGTTTAAACACAGGGTTATGCAATATCACAAAGTTTAGAGACAGAAATTGCCTTAAAACCAAGCTTCATCACTTCTCAGTTGTTACTCTTGAAAAGAATAGGTGCAGCAGAGTCTATGTGTGAGGTATTAACTGTATAACTGGAAATTCTCCAAATTAATTTATCATACAATCCGATGTTTATTAAAGGATAAGTTACCAAAATGTGCTAATGTAAAACTTTCATATGTTTTATTTCCTCAATAATAACCACAGCAATTTTTAAGAATTTAGACCATCATTTTGGGGGGATTATTTTATCACTTGCACTGTTTAGAATTGTTAGCATACAGCGATGATAAAAAGACCAGTTTGGGCCCAGTTTTTTGTGTGTGTGTTTAATTTCTCTACAAAGAATGTGTCCCCTTGCTGCCTACATCAGGAGGGACCACCCTACCCTTGACACTTTACTACATACCCTCATTTCATCTCTGCCTATGAAATGTGTTTTATTTTGTGTTGTTTTGTGCCACATACATCAAATGCAGAAAACATTCAGAAACATGCTGCATCAATCATGAGCTTTATATGTTCATCAATATTCACTTAATTAGGAGGAGATACCAGAGTGCTGTCTATTAGTAAATTACTATTGTCAAATAACTGTGTGTCAACCATGAGCTTTCCAGAGCCTTTATGCAGCATGATTAGTTCTGCCTCATATCCCACCATTAACACTATAAAGACTTTTTTGACCCATTTAACTGGGGAAGAAATTCAAGCTGGCTGTAAGTGGGTAGTTGATCCTCAGCATTTTTGCTTTTTCTGTGAGTACATTCCTAATATCCAACTCTGCCCCTTCACCAGTCCTAAAAACTCAGTGCTTCTGTGCACCTAGATTTTTGGGATTATTTTAAAATCTCTGTGTCCTAAAATATTAGGAACTTTATGTGTTCTAACATTAGTGGATTTGCTTTTCAAATAGAATTGCAGGTTAATGGTTAAAATATATAGATAGAAGGAACAATATATGATAGAACAACAAGATGACTATAATCGACTATAAGTTAGTGTGCACTTTAAAATAGCTAAAAGAGTAGAATTGGAATATTCCTAACACAAAGAAATGATAAATGCCTGATGTGATGGATACTCCAATTACCCTGACCACTTAATTCACATCATATGCCTGTATCAAAACATCACACATACCCTATAAAGATACACAGCTATTATGTGCCCATAATAATTAAAAATTTAAAAAAATTTAAAAACAACAAATAGAATTGCAGAGTAAAGCTTAGCACAAAGGCCAATGGTGCAATTTCTGAGATTGAGAGTGTTCTATGTTTTGGGCTATAGGGCCTCCTTACTACCTCTCAAATTACAGTGTATCAATGACTCCCTATTCATACTACTCATGTGGTCCACCTTTGATAGAGTGACTTAGCCAAAATCATTGTTTGTGATTGCAAACAGGGAATTAGGACTCATGAACTTATGGGAACTTCTATCCTGTTGAGGATAGGCTATTAAATCTTTTTATAAAGTCACAGGGCTTTTACATCTTAAAACTAAAATAAAATCCCTCAAGATTCGGACAGTGTAGGTAGCTGTGCAATCATGACAACTACATCGTCTGTTGTCAGTTTCCGAGTTTGAAAAATGTAGGAGCAGGACAAGATGACTAGATGATTTTTTTATGTCTCTTTAAAAAACTTTTTTTATCAGTGTCTTTTCTCAATATCAACTCTCTTTTTTATCAGTGTAAGTATCAAATTTTATCATTTTTAGCCATGCAATTTTGGGTGAAGAGACTAATTATTAATAATAAGAAAAGAGTGATGGTGGTGACAATGATGACAGAGCCCATGGCTAGGAAAGGAAGTTATAGAGTTATGAAACCAACTCACGCTGGATAACAGACTTAAACCTAAGATATGAAACTATTAGAACTCTAGAGGAAAAAGTTGGAAACACTCTCCTAGACATCGGCCTGGGCAAAGAGTTTATGAAGAAGTCCCCAAAGGCAATCACAGCAGCAACAAAAATAAATAAATGGGACATGATCAAACTACAAAGCTTCTGCACAGCCAAAGAAATAGTCATGAAAGTAAACAGACAACCTACAGAATGGGAGAAAATTTTTGCATCCTATGCATCCGATAAGGGACTGATAACTAGAATATACTTAGAACTCACGAAAATTAGGAAGAAAAAATCAAATAACCCCATTAAAAAGTGGGCAAAGGACTTGAACAGAAATTTTTCTAAAGAAGACAGAAGAATGGCCAACAAACATATGAAGAAATGCTCAACATCGCTAATCATCAGGGAAATGCAAATCAAAACCACAATGAGATATCACTTAACCCCAGTGAGAATGGCCTTTATCAAAAAATCTCCAAACAATAAATGCTGGCGTGGTTGCGGAGAGAGAGGAACACTCCTACACTGCTGGTGGGACTGCAAACTAGTTCAACCTCTGTGGAAAGCAATATGGAGATACCTTAAAGCGATACAAGTGAATCTACCATTTGATCCAGCAATCCCATTGCTGGGCATCTACCCAAATGATCCAGTGACACTCTACAAAAAAGACACCTGCACTCGAATGTTTATAGCAGCACAATTCATAATTGCAAGGCTGTGGAAACAGCCCAAGTGCCCATCAATCAAAGAATGGATTAATAAAATGTGGTATATGTACACCATGGAGTACTATTCAGCTCTAAGAAACAATGGTGATATAGCACACCTTATATTTTCCTGGTTAGAGCTGGAACCCATACTACTAAGTGAAGTATCCCAAGAATGGAAAAACAAGCACCAGATATATTCTCCAGCAAACTGGTATTAACTGAGTAGCACCTAAGTGGACACATAGGTGCTACAGTAATAGGGTATTGGGCAGGTGGGAGGGGGGAGGGGGGCGGGTATATACATACATAGTGAGTGAGATGTGCACCATCTGGGGGATGGTCATGATGGAGACTCAGACTTTTGGGGGGAGAGGGGGAAATGGGCATTTATTGAAACCTTAAAAGCTGTACCCCCATAATATGCCAAAATAAAAAAAAATAATTAAAAAAAAAGGGGAAGGAAGAAGGATGAAGAGCTCTGGGAATGGAAGTAGGGTACAATTTTTATAACATAATACATAATGGTCACATAAATGGTAGTGGGGAGGTGAGTTGCAAGGGGCAAAAGTGAACCTTCTAGTAGTTGGAAAGAGAGCAGCTTGTGCTGTGAAAGGTAACACACACACACACACACACACACACACACACATGCACACGTGCACCCCATTCAGGGAAAAGAAGTGATTCGGCTTGATCGTCAACAGGACAGCAGGTGCCACGGGACATGTGAAGATATCGCTGAGACATACTTCTTTCTCGAGCTCAGTATCGTGATACGAACTAAAAGACTTTTTCCAACAATCACTGTAATTTTACAAAACACTCAAAGCTTAATTGCAGTTGCAAACTACCTTCTGAAATGCCAGTGAAGTCCACAAATACAAAGGGACTTTGCAATATTATATCCTTTGCCATATTATATTGCAAAGGGACTTTGCAATATTATAATACTTGCAATATTATATCCTAGGCAATACTGTTTCTCAATAAGACAGTATCTGCTATTTGACTTACCTTTTTCTTTTTTTCTTTTTTCTTTTTTTTTTTTTTAGCTTTCTAACAGTAACTATAATTGGAAGTCAGAGGTTGGAAATTTGCAATCCAGGAAGTTCTTTGAGGGTGTTTTGAGGGAAATTGTAGGAAGAGAAGGTTCTGCATTCGAGAGGAAGCTGGCATTTGAACCAGTCCTGATCCAGAGTTACTGAGGCTATCTGATGCCCTGGAGATGTGGGGTATAAAACAGAAAGAGGTGTACGTTAGAGCTGCATTTCTGATTAAAGTGTGCTCCAAGGAAGAGAAGTTGGGCTTTGTCTAAGAACTGCTTTTGTTTTGCCCATAGAGGTGGAAAGTAGAGCACCCACTTTTCAACAGCGACTCTGTGTGGCAATAAGAAGCAACAGAGTAGTGGATTGGTGTGACTGACATTGATATTTCACTTGATTGGGTGGAGAAGTTGGACCAAACAAAAACTCTTTGTGTTTTGGATAATTTCCCCATATTTATCCATGTATTTCTGGACAGTTTGTAGTACAGTTCAGACATATTACATCTCCAAATTACACAAATATCCTTCACTTCTCCTTAAATTGGGAGAAACCCAAGTAGACTGTTTACTCACTACCATCCAAGTAAAGTTTGAACCATGATCTCCAGAAGGGAAATCTGAGAATATTCGTTATCGCACAGATGTTTCCTTAAGACATACAAATATGCGCAGTGTTCTAGTCTAATTCTGAACATAAATGATACCTAACACTTGTTAAGCACTTACTATTGATTAATCCCTATGCATTTTCTCTTTTAATCCTCCCAATAGCCCATGGAAGTTTGTTCTCTTGGTACTTCCACTTTGCAGAAGAGAAAAATTGGGGCTTGGCAAGGATAAATGGTGGGCCCAGAATCTGAGCACAGGGATACTGCTTTCTTCTCCCTCTAATACAATGCTTTCCATGAGGCAAACCTGATTCTTTGGCAGCTGCAATGTGAAGTCTCACATCTATTTTCATTCCTCAGCAATCTTCTCCCTAACACAGATAACACGGAAGCTGAAGTACTCACATTGATCCAGTTCATCTTTTCCCTAATTAGGTTGGTGTGAACATTTCTCTGAAGATCTTTCATCTTCCTTAACCTTTGCTTTTACTAATAATGGCATTCAGTTGATGTGTTCTCTCTGGCAAGCCTGCCAATGACGCTTTGCAGTTATCTGTGAAATAAACTTTTTACCCTGACTCCTCCATTTCCACGAGCAAATGGCTCACTCAAATTTTGTAGGCAAGAGGTGAAAAAAATGTAAGTGTGGTTCTTTGAAATATCTCCTTTGAGTTCAGGGACCGTACATTGTATGGGCTAATTGTCAGAAAGTTTAATTGTTACCCTGCAACTCAAGCTTCCCTCGTGTGCTGGAGCACACCATAGGTGCTAATAGTGAGAAAATTTGACTGTGGCTCTGCCGTGCTCTCTTCATTAAGCTAATGGAACATTTTCCTCTCATTTTCTCCCTAGGGTGGCTGTAGGAGCACAACCTTATAATTGTTGCTCTTACTGCAATTGGAGGTAGTAGGAGTATATATAATCTTATTGTCTTTTCTATGTGGTGGTAGTTTATTTATGACCTATTGATAACTCCCAGCCAGCAGCAGAAAACTCAGTGAGTATTACATTAGCTTTCCCTCCTAGGAGAGTGACTACTAAACAAAGGCTATTATTAACCAGAAAGAACACATACTAGGGATGGCCCATCATACCAAATATAAATTTAATTATTGCAAAGATCAATCCCTCTGAGAATCTTGGGTGGTTTTCTTTTCCCACTAGCATTCATAAAGCCTTAATCTTTATCTTTATTTAGATGTATGAAATAGGCTTCATGATTCATTTTGGGAGTCTTTCAAAGGCCACTGTGCACCTTCTTTAAAGTGATAGGGTGTTCTGTTTGGCCAACAAAGTTCTTGGAGTATAATAAGCCAGGACAAAAGCATCAAAACTCAGGATTCATCTTCTAATTTAGAGCCCCTGGTCTGTGCTGAGTCTGGTCCTGGATCAGCAGGATCCTCCCCAACAGAAGGACCCTGGGATGTCCTCAGAACCTGTTAACCCAAACACAATGGGAAGATGTGCTACGATGCAAATACCCATATTGCCAAATCTTGAGCTCCAGATTTGATACCTTGATGAAATAACCCTTATACTATTAATACTATCTACAATATGTAACATTCTTTAGGACATTGATTACTCTCTGAAAATTCTCCACAATCCACGTGTCGCATATGGTCTTCATTAAAGAGTAACTGAAAAGAACTTGCATGTTGATGATTTTGCTGCTTAAAATAGTTACATCCAAGGACTGCCCTTTACTTTTGGACAGAAAATCTCTTCTAAGGTAAGTACAGAGAGCTCATAAGTGTAAAATATTAGGTTGGTATCCACGCAAATATGCTATTATGTATTCTGCCCCTACCAGGATACTGAATATCTAAAAATTTAATGCTGGACAGGATGCATGATCAAACATCTGAATTGTTAAAACTGAATTGTTAAAAACAAATTGGCATTGATTAAGTATCTGTTATGTGGCAAGAACAGTGCTAATAACCTTCACAAATTTTACTTCATTGTGTGCCCTGTGGTAGGCAGAATAATGGCCTCCCAAAGATGTCCAGGTCCTAATTGCCAAAACCTGTCAATATGTTACCTTGCATGGCAAAACAGACCTTGCAGATGTTATTAAGTTAAGGGTCTTGTTATAGAAAGATTATCTTGTGTTATCTGAGTGAGCCAATGAAATCACAAGGGTCATTATGAGAGAGAGGTAGGAGGGTCAGAGTCAAAAAAGATATGAATCTGGGGGTATGGTGGCACATTCCTGTAGCCCCAATTACTTGAGAGGCTGAGAAGAGAGGATGGCTTGAGCCAGGAGTTGGAGCCTACCCTGGACAACATAGCAAGATACCAGCTCCCAGAATAAAAGAAAGAAACAAAAAGAAGATAAGACCATGGAAGTAGAAGTCAGGGTGATATGGCCATGAACCAAGGAATGCAGGCAGCCTGTAGAAGCTAGAAAGGGCAAAGAAATGAATTCTCTCACTAGAGACTCCAAAAAGAACATAGCTCTGCCAACACATTTTGGACTTCTGTCCTCCAGAACTGTAGATAATAAATTTGTGTTGTTCCAAGTCACTGTAAATTTGTTACAACAGCAGTAGGATACTGTCTTAGTCTGTTTGAGCTGCTATAACAGAATACTATAGACTGAGTAGCTTATAAATAACACAAATTTATTTATCACAGTTCTGGAGGCTAGGAAGTCCAAAATCAAGGTGTCAGGAGATTCAGTGTCTGGTGAGGGCCCGCTTCCTGGTTCATAGACAGCCATCTTTTCACTGTAATATCACATGGCAGAAGGGGAAAGGAGCTCTCTGGAGTCCCTTTTATAAGGGCACTAATCCCCATCCTGAGGGCTCTGCTCTTATTACCTAACCACTACTTAAAGGCCCCAACTCCCAACACCCTCACATTGGAGGTTAGGATTTCAATGTATCAATTTGGTGGAAGGGGATAGAAACATTTAGTCTATAGCAGACATTAACACAACTCCCCCAAATTTTGCAAAACAAAACTTTCATCTTGATTTACCAGATGGGGAAGCTGATATTTCAAGGGATTCGAGCGGCTTGATTCACCTGCTTCCTCTCACAATGCATAGGGTGTGGCCATTTTTGAATGTACCTGCATTCTCTCTTGAAGCAAATGGGTTCTCTCCAGGTCCTGAAAAAGCTACATCACACATCAGCCAGCTAATTCACTAACTAGAAACTCATACATTTGTCTTCAATCACCAGATTAGACAACTTTATAATGAACTTAGCCGAGTTTCATATTTTCTAAAAATCTGTCAAATTTGGGGAGATTAATTCAGTATTTCTGAAATCAGAGCTTCCTGTATTGATCTTTCTTTTGGCAAACACTTTCTTTTGTCTCAGAGGCTCTAAAACGATTTCTATCTGGACAAAATAGTCTGTGTGGGGAAGGGGCTTAATGTGTTTACTGGTTTGTAAAATATCAACTTTAATCAGATAGGGTCTTAGAAAAACATGTCATCTTCTAGTTTCAACTTCCCAGCTTACATACGGAGGGCATACTTTTGGATAGTATTTTCCATCTCCCCAGCATCTTGCAATTCACTGAGTTCTGCAGCAGGTCTATATATAAAGGTCTGACCCACAGAGATTTAGGAGGTTCGTTCTAGTTTTGAGAACATTTGGCTCTGTAATAGATTCATTACCCATCACCCCTAGCTTGATGTAATATCCATCCCCTTCTTATATGGTACAAGTGAGCACAACCTCAATATCCCCATGTCACCTAGGTCTAGCCAATCAGAGCTACTATTGACCCCAGTGATTGATTCAGGGATCAAGGATGGGTATATGATCCAAGATGATCCAGAGTTCTTGGGACTTCACCACCAGAGAAGAAAAGATGTTTTCTCTTCTTCTTTGGCAAGCTATAAGAATAATGTAAGCCTGTGACTCATGAATCTTATAGCCATTTTTTTCCAGAACTTTGGGGGGCAGCCATCTGCTGCAAGAGAGAATGCAGCCAACACCTTACAGCTGATAGTTGAGAGTTAGAGAGGAACAGAGAACAAAAATGAGAAAGTCCTAATTTATCCAGCCATACCTTATTGAGCTAGTCCTACCCCTGGACTCTTTAGGTACTTAAGCCAATACAAAACCCTTTTCAAATTTAAGTTATTTTGATATAGATTTTTGATTAAAATAAAATAATTTTTAATTTAATTTTTCAAGAAAGTAATATCATAACTTGAGAAAAATATATATAGTGAAATCTTTCTCTCCAGATTTTCCCCATCTGCCTGATTACTATCCCATAGGTTGTTCTAATTTTTAACGTAACCTTATAGATTTTCTTTATGCATATACAAGCAAATATACAAATATGTCTCTATTTTCCTCTATTTTAACATGCAAAAAATTAGCATATTAGACATATTGCTCCTCACCATGGTTTCTTCACCTAGCTATGTTATCTTGGCAGTCTCTTCCTGTGGACAAAGGAAGAGCAATGGACAAAGAGCTTCTTCATTCATTTATATAGCTAGATAGTATTACAGATCAGATCAACTAGATAGTATTACAGATCCTGATTTGAAGGAACTTGGAAAAACAGGTTGGTTTTAAGGAATTGAATCAACTCTATATGAAAAAATAGTTTAGCTCTATGGCAAAGAGCACATAGGATTTCTAGGCCCATCTGTTAGTAGATCCAAATCTCCTTTTTTTTTGTATCTTACTAAGCTTAATATTTCTCAGAGATGAATATCAACCTTTGGAGCTACATTTGCCAGGACAATTATGGATGACTATATAATTGAAAAATTAACCCAAGGCAAACAGAAGACTATGGCATACGTTGTAAACTGGAGACTTGCAACTCAATCTGGTTCACAAATATGTTTTCCTTGGCCTGTACAGTACTTTTTTTTTAGAAAAAAAAATCTAACTCCTTGTCAATGTTTAAAATTTCTAAATTGTGCTATTTCACATCAATATTTTAATATTTCATTTTATAATTTCATATTAAAATACAGATTTTTGGTTTCCCTTGGCAACTTGGATTGCTTATTTCCACAAGGCAACAACAGGCTGAAGTTCAATAGCAAGAACCCACTTTAAACAGGGCATTCCTGGCCGGGCGTGGTGGCTCATGCCTGTAATCCTAACACTCTGGGAGGCTGAAGGGGGCAGATTGTTTGAGCTCAGGAGTTCAAGACCAGCCTGACCAAGACTGAGACCCCGTCTCTACTAAAAATAGAAATAAATTAGCTGGACAACTAAAAATACATAGAAAAAATTAGCCGGGCACATGCCTGTCGTCCCAGCTACTTGGGAGGCTGAGGCAGGAGGATCACTTGAGCCCAGGGGTTTGAGGTTGCTGTGAGCTAGGCTGATGCCATGGCATGCCAGCCTAGGCAACAAAGTGAGACTCTGTCTCAAATAAAAAACAAAACAACTCAGAGCATTCTCTTTCCAGCTCTCCACAATTCCTACTGCTTTCTATGGTCCCTCCAACTCTAAGGTCAAGGGCCTTTTGTCACATACTAGGTTTCATTCTCTATTGTTTCTCTTTCTTTATACCCATGTACCCTATGTGGCTCTTATGGAGATTTAACTGTGTGACATGCAGTTTACTGTATTTGAATCCTGGGGACTTTAAAACACCTTCAAAGAAGAGTTATTTTCCCAAGTCTATCTTAAGCATGCTCAGGAAAAAAAAGGTTTTTTTATCTTCATTAATTTTCTTTGGACTAATAGTGAAAGAAAATAATTATTACAGCATATACAAATCTGAATACATAAAGTACTTAGAGGAAGGTCCCCTTACTCATTCTAACTGGCACAATTATTATATCAATCAACTTTCTTTCCATATTTATTTATTTATTTTTGAGAGTCCCTGTCATCCTGGCTAGAGTACAGTGGTGTCATCATAGCTTGCTGCAATGTCAAACTCCTGGATTCAAGCCATCCTCCTGCCTTGAAGTAGCTGGGACTATAGGCACATGCCATCACACTGGCTAATTTTTCTATTTTTAGTAGAGACAGGGTCTCATTCTGGCTCAGGGTGGTCTCCAACTCCTGACCTCAAGCTATCCTCCTGCCTTGGCCTCCCAGAGTGCTGGGATTACAGGTGCAAACCACCGTGCTGCCGTGCTCTTTGCATCTTTGTTTCACTCAATGCTCAATTGTGGGAAAGTTAGCATCTTGAATTACTCAGTCCTTCCTAAGGCCAATTCTAGATTTTAGGTTAAAACTGAGACCTGACAGTGATTCAATTGAATGACCCTATAAAACATTCTTATGTTCTCCATTGTTCCCACCACAATCCAGGTCATGGTAGATACACAATAAAGACTTCCATCTAAAAATGACAGGTTAAATAAACACGTCTTCTGACACACTTATCAAAATACACAAAAACAACAGAAAAAGTTTTTTGTTTTTTTTTAAAGAGGCATAAAGGTTCAAGGGCAAAGACAATGGGAGGGAGATAATAGCAACAAACTGTTGGAAACTAGAAAGCAGGGCAGCTGATATCTAGTAAATCAGAGAAAGCTGAATCCTGAGGTGATGGTGGGGAAAAAAAAGCAAAACAAACAAAGCATGATTTTCAGAACTGAATCTTTTAAAGCTTTGGGGATTGATGGCTCCAGATATTTGTGAAAATGTCTATGAAGATGAAGCTTAAAACAGGAGAAACAGTGAAAAGTCTGTTGAGGGTGTAATTGGAGTTAGGGGAGGAAGGGAGATGTATGAAGTTAATGATATGGACACTGTGCTGAAAAGAAGGATTAAGTTAAGTATGCATACCTGTTAAATGTTGAAACCACCACCAGCACTCTTCCTCCATTTGTCTCCCACAAAGCAGACAGTGAGGTTTATACTACCCAGGAGTGATAAAGTTTCTTCTTTGGACATCTGATGTAACCAAGAGAAAAAATCTAGAAATAATGATGGGGGATAGGAATTCCCATAAGCAGACCCATCCAACAGTCTATAGCGAGACACATAATCAAACCTCCCATGCTAAGCATAGACTTTTCACTCAGTTTTTAGGTGATCCACTCTTAATCATGATCAGCAGGTAAGAATTCCTAGAAATCAGAGGAAAAGCGCTGACATAAAAAATACAGACAAAACTAAAATAAAGAAAAATAAATAAGTTGCAAATTGGAGGAAATAAAGACTATAAGGGGAGACAGAAACATTAAAAACTATCATCATAATCATCAGATAAATAAGAGGAGATACTGTATCCACAAAACAGGAGATACTATTAAAAATGGACATTCAAAAAATATATGAAAAGAATTATTGGAAATTAAAAGTATGGTAACAGAAATAGAAAAATATAGTAATTGAATTAGAAGAGAAATTGAGAAGCTCAACCAAAATTAGATTGAAAGACAAATAGAAAATATAAGAGTATTTATTTATGAGTTAGAAATACAGGAGATCCAACATCTGAATAATGGGATGACAGGGAAAATGGAGGGGTAGAAATCACCAACAAAAAATCCATAAGATTTTTCCAAAATTGAATGAAGAACTCCCCATATTGAAAGGGCCCCATATGGGTTCAGTTCAACAAATTAAAATAGCCTTATAACAGGCTCATAATTTTGAGATTTCAGAACTCTGAGGACAATGAAAAGATCCACAAAGTTTTTAAAGGTAAAAACAGACATAAACAATCAAGATTCAGAATTATATAAGACTTCCTAAGAGAATACAAGAAACTAGAAGAAAGTGGAGTAATGCTACAAAATTCTCAGGGAAAATAATTTACATCCTAGAATTCAAGGCCCAGTCAAAATGTCACTTAAGGGAGACCTTTAGAGAGTCAAGTTCCCCAAAATATTTGCTTCTCCTATGTATTCTTTTTAATGAAACTACTAGAGGAGTTCCTTCACACACACATACACACACACACACACACACACAAATAGAGAAACCCAATTAGGAAAAAACTTAGAATTCAATAGATTGAAAATCTTTCACATTAGAGAAGCAAAGGAAGTCCCCAGGACAATAATTATTAAAGATGCCAGTCCAGGTTATGTAAGAATCACAGTTTCAGTCTATGCTTCATATGGTCAGGTACATCCATCACATTAACCACTAGCTTAAGGCAAAACATGGACTTCTTCAAACCCAATTTACATTATGATCTCTAATATCCAGAAGGGTGAAAGCTTTAGGTGTGAGTGTGGTAGAGAACCATTTTTCACAAATCATTTGTGCTTTTAGAGAAAATTAGTTCTTTTTTTTGTTGTTGAGACAGAGTCTCACTTTGTTGCCTAGGCTAGAGTGGTATACTTACTAGACTTTCCTTTTTTTTTTTTTTTTTTTTTGAGACAGAGTCTTGCTTTGTTGCCCAGGCTAGAGTGAGTGCCATGGCGTCAGCCTAGCTCACAACAACCTCAAACTCCTGGGCTCAAGCAATCCTCCTGCCTCAGCCTCCCTAGTAGCTGGGACTACAGGCATGCGCCACCATGCCCGGCTAATTTTTTGTATATATATTAGTTGGCCAATTAATTTCTTTCTATTTATAGTAGAGACGGGGTCTTGCCCTTGCTCAGGCTGGTTTCGAACTCCTGACCTCGAGCAATCTGCCTGCCTCGGCCTCCCAGAGTGCTATTACAGGCGTGAGCCACTGTGCCCGGCCGAAAATTAGTTCTTGTGACACATTTGCTATTCCCCATCTCCAAGTCCCTCCAAGCCTATCTTGACCTATGAAACAGAAATGAAATCTTAAATATTCTTTCCTTTTTAAATAAACTTTTAAAATTTAGAATAGAATTACAGAAAAATTGCAAAAATATTACAGTTTCCTTATACTCTTCACCTAGTTTCTGCTGGTTCTTTTGTCCCAACTAGAGAACCAACATATTGGTACATTACTAAAATCCACTGTTTTTTCAGTTTCACTAGTTTTTTCCTACTCCAAGATATCACGTTACATATTTAATCATCATGTTTCCTTACCCTCCTCTGTGTATGACACAGGTTCTCAGGTTCTCCTTGTTTTTGGTGACTTTGATCATTCTGAAGAATGCTTGTCAGGTATTTTATAGAATGTACCTCAATTTGGATTTGTCTGATTTTTTTTTTATCCTGGTTAGACTGGGGTTATATTTGGGAGGAAGATCAGGAAGATCAAATATTATTCTCTCCACATGCTATCAACATGATTTTTCACTGTTGATGATAACTCTGATCACTTTGCCCACATAGTGTTGGCAGCGTTTCTCCACTGTAGAGTTACTTATTTCCTCTTCCCATGTTCTACTTTTCAAGAGCATGTCACTAAGCGGAGCAAAAATTCAAGGGGTGGAGAGTTAAGCTCCACCTCCTTGAGGAGCAGTGGTGAGTACCTACATAAATACTTTGGAATTCTTCCATATGGAAGATTTATCTTTTCTCCCCTATTCATTCAATCATGGACTTATGAATATTTATTTTATATTTTGGGTTATAATTTAAAAATACCTTATTTATTTGGTTGCCCAAATCATTCCAGGTTTGTGCACTGGCAGCTTTTAGTTTGGCTCTTATGTCCCTTTGACACCTCTCTCTCTCTCTCTCTCTTTTGGTTTGTTTTTGTGTTTTGAGCACTTCTTTACTCTCTGGCACTAAAAGATGCCCTAGACTCATCTTGTATATTCCCCGCATCAGCCCTATAATCAGTCATTTTTCCAAAGAGCCTGGTTCCCTTTACTGGAGAATATCACATGCCCCTTCTTTATTATTGTAATTTTTTTTAAGGCTCTACACCACCCTCCACCAAGTTGAGAGCTACTTGGAATATGAGAAAAAGAGACAGATACTGATAACTTTCCTCATGATTAATTTATAGTTTATTATATTGTAACCCTTTGCACTTGGATGTCGAGTGTGGATGTCGAGTGGATAATGAGAAAAAAGCAAGTGAGTGCAAAGGGTTAACACTTTAAACTAGCTTCCTACAAGACAGACTGTAGTAGTTGTCCCTTACCCTAGAAAGACATTACTAGAATTTGGAATTTTCAGCCTTACCCTTACAGTCTTAGAATAATTATTTAACTAACATTTTATAATCTATCTGAAGAATGCTAAATAGGTATTCCAAGGATTAGATTCAGTGATACTAAGTATAGTAAGAGCAGGAGCCCTATAAATATATAGAATAATTAATATTCTTATTCTTTGCATTTTTAATTAAGAGTATCTAACTGATTCAACAAAACCCATACTCTGAGTCAGTGTGTACATAGCTAGTGTCATTTTTTTTACTTAGAAAAAAAGTCTTTACATATAAAATGAACATCCAACACTAGAACTAAAAAATTACTCCATAAAAAAGCAGTTAAGTTAATCTGAAAGCTATACTATATAAATGTGAATTCAAAGTTAATTGTATTTTTCCCCCAAAAGCTACATTTGCACTTACAGATACAGGGCTCAACTCAACTGTCTGTGTCAAATGACTTAATCTGGTTATTAGACTTATGACAGGATTTAAGCATTTTAGTGAAAAGGGAAAAAATAAACTATTCTTTTGTTTAAATTAAGTTTGCAATTCAAAGGATTTGTTCATTTGGGTCTCCAAGTTCTACTTTTCAACATGAGAGAGTCTTGAAGGTAGTATCTTTGCTTCAAAGCTTTTGCTTTCAAATTTACCTTTTACTTTGAAACTAACTGAAAAGAAACTAAGTGTATCAGAACCATACCTAATCCCCTAGGAGTCAGCATTGCGTCAAGTTTATTAAAATTAAACACTTCTCTTTTTTCCTCTCCTTCCCAAATAGGCATCTGGTAATAGAAAGCAAATCAGCTGGGCCAGGATAAAACAGGCAATGTTTTTCCTTCACTAGTTCATTTGGAAAAGTCGCTTTGCTAATTGAGAAAAATCTAATGAATTTTACTTGTATTAAAATAAAAGTGATTGCTTCATAGCAACAATGTACTCATTTGAGAAAGTCATTACATTTATGTATTGTGTTGTCATGTAAATACTTTGCCAAAATGTATTAACAAGAAATATAATATTATGGTTCATGGTTCATGTAGTATCTGAAAAGAATAATTGTATAACTAATCAGTGAAAACAAAGCAAATGTTCCTCTTGGGTTTGTACAATAAAAATGGAATTAAAATTATTCAGGCTCAAAAATGCAAATATAACACATCTTCACCAGCAGAAAAATAAAACTTAAAAGGCAAAGCTTATATATTCAAGCCCTCCAAAAATCTTAGTTTGATTCCCAAATGTACCTCATCAAAATTCACTTCATGCATTTTTGCAAAGTAATCAGATATTTCATTGTTTTTAAAATAATAAAATTATCATTCATTTTCCTATACAAGCACACTGATATTCAGAAAACATTCTTGGGGAAATTAATGCTAACCGGTGCAGTGGCAGCAACCAAAATGGCACTTTAATGTATTAAACAGTAACATAAGATTAAATTCATGGTAAACTTAAGAGCAAATAACCAATATCAATTTAAACAGATTAAATCTTGGGAAAGGGCGAAGATTAGAAATGATCTGAACAATAGGCCTTGCACTAGACAACAGCACCCCCTACCGGAAGCTTGAGGCTGCAGGGACGGATGGGCTCAGGGAATGGAACCTGTGAGGTGCTCAGACCTCCACCTGGCAGGGGGAGCCACCATGAAATTTAAGTGCATGATCAGTCTCAGAATCATTTCTTTTGTATTGTGTAATCGCAAACTTCAGGTTCATCCTCTAGAATTTTTATTGTTCCTAGACTGTAAATGATCATAAAATTGATTCAGAAGGTTTTACTGGTAAATATTTGGTGTGTCTTTTTATTTTAGAAAGCAAAAATTCTGTGATACATACCTGAGGTAAAAAAGAGAGGTCATGCAATGATCTTGATTAAACTTCCTTGAAATTTCCCCACAGTGCTCAAAATTGTTTCTGTCTTTAGTACTGAGAATATGTTTCTGAGGGTGCTTTGATCTGATGCCCCAACAAACATGCATGGTGGCTATTCTTAATATATTTATATACAAATATATACACACACACACACCATATATAGACATGGCATGCAATCTATGGTTCAAAGTGGAACTAGTTGCCTCTAAGCCTCAGTAAAATGGAAGGTCTTCACTATCAGTTTGCCCTCCAGTGTTCAGGTTTAGGGCTTTTTTCTATGTTACTTTTTGGAGGAGTAAACATCATTAATAGTTGCTTACAAGAAGAAATATGAAAACTTCTGAGAGATGATAAAAGGCAATAATTTGACAAACAGACTGGTCATCTAGTCAACAGATACCCTTGTTAGGTCTGGAGCCAAGAGGGAGACACACGAAGCCTCATGTGTAGCAAAATGCTGTTTTATTTTGAGCATCTGGGTGTAGATGGGTGGAGGCCAAAAAGCGTCCACCCCGAGGGAGGGGAAAGCCTTGGGTTTTATAGAGGGGTTTTCCAAGGGGAATGAGTAACACCTGCAGAGAAAGGGGAGGTGGGGTAGCTTCATCCTTATTAGGGAGGATAGGAATGCTGGCATGGCTGCAGCTGTCTGTGGTCAAAGTTAGATTTACAACCTCGGACTACTGTGACTTTTGTTTCACAGGCTTTATGATATTTTTCAGGTTCCTACTCTAAACCTAACACCCTCTTTTAAAAATTAATGTAAAAATTCCCAACAGTGTTTTGAAGCCAGCAATTCAAATAAATCAAATATCTAAACTAGGTTATGTCCTGTAACTAAAGGAAACCTCTGTCAAGCTGACTTGCTAAACATGTGTAAATGCCACAAGCATTAAGTACAATGATCAGAGAAATAAACCGGGAAAAAAATCAGGAGGGATCATTTTAACAGATGGGGGCAGATACACAGAACACAAGAAAGAGGGAAATAGAAGCAAGCATGCATCAAAACCAGGTTGGGCTTGAAATGAAGTCCATATTACTATAAAAAAAGATGAGAGCAGCTCTGAGCTTTGCATTTTACTTTATGAACACCCACCCCACCACCTCCAGCACCAGATGCTTTAGTTTTGTGACTTACATGTGAATGATTTTTACAAAAACCCACCAGGGAAGTACATTACCCAAGCAAGTCGATCCTATCTCAGAGGCCATGTTCACTCTCCTAGCCAAGTGAGAGAAGAAGCTGACCTTCTTTTCCTCCCTCAGAATTTCTGAAGCCCAGGGGCAGCCAATTTGGAAAGCACTCTCCTTAACCCTATGCATGAAATACAGAGCAAAAATCATTTCTGGAAAAATGTTAAACATCTACTGGGAGTTGTCCGCAGGTGGATGTGTTCATTTCCTGAGGTTAGAGGCACATAATGCATTCCCAAAAGAAAGAAGATCAAAAGAATTTACAATTACAGGTGCTGGGGGCAAGGGGGGGGGGGAGGGCAGCATGGTCGCTGGACAAAGCATGGAGTCAGGACACAGGAGCCCAGGATCCTATCCCAGCTCTGCCCAGCTGTGTACCCCTGTGTGTTATTCAACCTCTCTGTGCCTTAGTTTCTTCATCTGTGAAAATGAAGACACTGGACTATTTTTCCAGCTCAGTCTTTGATGGCAAAGAAATTTTAATGAGGATTTAGTGTTCTGACAAGACATGATTTAACAGTGTTTCATAGAATCATCGTTGTCCAAGAAGGGAAGGGGTTCACAAAATCAAAGCACTATAATGATGGATCTTCCCTGGATTCACTCATTCAATTATTTATCCTTCAACGGGTGTTTATTAAGAGTCTACTATGTGTCAGTCTCCAAGCCAGGCAAGGAAATACGAATTTGACTAAGACTCAAATTTCTTCCCTCAAAGAACGTGTGGCTTAATGGGGAAGAAAGACAAATAAATCTGCATTCACAATATAGGGCAGAGAATCCTCCACCAGCACAAACTGTGGGAGCGTGGTTGGAGGATCTCAACCCGGAAGGTAAGGGTGAAAGCTGCCACCAGGGAATGCTGAGAGGAGGCAACGTCGAGTCTGATCTTAAAGCATGAAACAGGAATTAGCCAGGAAGAAAAAAGAAAGGAGGGGTGTTTCAGGAAAACGGAGCAGTCTTTCAACTAAAGCTTGGGGCAGGGAGAGAGTGGGGAAGATTCCAGCAAATGCAAACTGTACAATATGGAGGGCAGAGTGTGTCCAATGAAGCCACTGCAGAGGGAACAGGAGTGGAGGCTAAAGTGTCGAAGGAAAAAGCTCATTCAACACGGGGTGGGGGGGGGTGGGGGGCCCGAGGTGGCTCACGCCTGTAATCCTAGCACTCTGGGAGGCTGAGGCGGGCGGATTGCTCGAGGTCAGGAGTTCGAAACCAGCCTGAGCAAGTGCGAGACCCCGTCTCTACTATAAATAGAAAGAAATTAATTGGCCAACTAATATATATAGAAAAAATTAGCCAGGCATGGTGGCACATGCCTGTAGTCCCAGCTACTAGGGAGGCTGAGGCAGCAGGAGTGCTTGAGCCCAGGAGTTTGAGGTTGCTGTGAGCTACGCTGACGCCATGGCACTCACTCTAGCCTGGGCAACAAAGTGAGACTCTGTCTCAAAACAACAACAACAACAACAACAACAACAAAATCACAGGGTGGGGGTGGAGACAGTGCAGGGTAGACTGGAGGTTTTTAAGACAAGAAGACCATCAGTGATAGGGTTTGTGATAAAGAGCTATACCAAGGCCACAGCAGTGGAATTAGAGGGGAGGGAAGAAATTTGGAAATGTTTATAAAGTAAAATGAGCAGGGTTCAGGAATTGGCTGTGTTTGGGAGAGTGAGAAGGAGATGTTGAGGACAACTGACTTCCAGATTTCTGAAATTGGATGGATAATGCTGCTGACAGCAATGTGGGATGGAGATCAGGTTGTGGGGGACAGATGAAGAATTCTGTGTAGGCCAGGGATTAATGAAATATTCAGATGCAGGTATCTTTAGGGCTTCTGGAGAATAAAGGAGAGTTAGAGTAAAAGATATAGACCTCTACCCACCATCTATTATCTTCTGAGTAAGAACTCATTCTCATGACCATATCCTGAAATTTTTTTAATCTGGAACTCCTCCACCATTCTTGCAGATCTAAACACAGCCTTCTGTCATCTCACACCTGTCTCCACCACTCCCAAACTCATACTTACACTTAACCTAATCTTCAACGTCATCCCTGAAGTCCAGTTTGCAGACCCATGCACATTTTCCCAGTGCACCAGCCTCTTCCCAGCTTTACTTTCTTCCTTGTCCAGTCTGGATCACGTGGGAAATCATATTTGGTCTGATCGTGGGACCATCTAGAGTCACAAGAAACTTGTGGAAGGCACTGACCAGCCTGAGAATGGGCTTTGACCAAACTACATAATCATCTTAGACCCAGACCTTAAGATATTCACACAGTCCCTAACATGTCCTCCCAAACAACCCCAGTTCAGACTATGCTTCACTGACTTCCACACAACTACATCTACATAGTCCCAATCCATGTGTGTTTTAAAGTGAGCCAAGATTGAGTTTCTAGCCCAAATTCTCTCCCCTTAGAAAATTCAGAAGATACCATTGAAGGTCACCACAATTTTAAAATGGCAGTTTCTTTGAGCCATGAGAGAAATCTCACAGATCTTAGACTTGATGAGTTATTCCGCTTATTTTTTCAGTAAGTGCTCAATAAATATTTATTAAGCAAATGATATTTTCAAGTCACATCTGTAGCGTTTACATTTTTATTCTGTAAACACTTTAATAAAATAGACTGTAACCTTTTAATTCTCTCTGCCAAAATGCTCAACCCAACAGGGACCACTAATGAATATAGTGACAAAGAGAAATAAGGTTATCCAGTTATCCCGAGTTAAACTATTGATATCCACGTGCCATCTCAGGAAATAAACAAAAACTTTGTCCATAAATATGTGACTTAAACCCCCACAGATAGAAACCTTTACACTTTTAATTAAGGTGATCTGGGAAGTATGTTTAGAAAGGAAAAACTTAAATAGTTGATTATATGGTACCAAGACTAGAAAAAGACTGTATGAACTGTCCAGGAAAGAGAGTGACCTATCTGAATGACAGGCTACAAACACATTTAAATCCTATCTGATTCTGTTAGTAACCTTCTGATTTCCTTTTTGGTAGTCGTTGTTTGATTATATAAGAGGATATACTGGTTGTACAGATAGAAATGTACTATCTTCCTGGCAGTTATATTCCATATTGCCAATTAATAAATTTGTATTAATTCAGCCATCTCTACTAGGTTTAGTTATGTGAGTTGACATCTCCAAATCTTGGCTACATGGGTGCATGTACGTTCTGGAAACTTTAAGGTTTGAACATCATAGAAAAGTAAATGCCACCTTGTAAGACTCTGGCAGAAGGCTTGCTAGCCTCTCCAGCCATATACCTGAACACGACCCCTGCAGGGCACCTTCTGTAATATTTGAATTGCAACCCCAATTGATAAGTCAACAAATAGTTATTGACTTTGCTACACATATGTGTGAGCGTTAGTAATCATAATAGTTATATCAAAAACAGCTCTAGGTTTATGAAGGTACAACAAAGAGTATGTAAAATTTTTTCTTTGAAATCTTATTTATAACAGTGAAAAACTGGAACCAGCCTAAACATATAACATACAATTATAAAGTGCAATCTCAACTGGTATAAACATATAAATAAAAAGACTGAAGAGCTATGCATTTGAAAGTTAATAGGATTAGGTGTCTTTTTTATCATCTTCTTTGTTCTTTTATGTATTTGAATATTTTTCTACACTGAATGTGTGCTTTCAGTGTAGTTTTCATTCACTGCCAATTCACAAAAATGATTGTATAAGTCTTCAGAATCTTCTTTGGATAATACTTCAATGGAATGTGAGAATTCTTACAAAGATTATATTGAATTTTTAGATGAAGTACAGTCTGATTGTCCCTTTGGTTTACTAAAGAGTTAATTTGTCATTCTGCTTGCACATATTTGGCCCCTCATTCAAAGCAAACCCATAGAACAAGCAGTATCAGCCCAATTTTGCTTCATTACCATAGCAACATAACAGTGACAAAAGCACACAGCTCCTGCCCTTCCTTTCACACACATGCCCTGTTATTGTTTCTCTTTCACCTACTCTCATTCATTGCCATTTTCCTCCATTCCCCCCCTCCCCTTTTCTTTATGCTGGCTTCCTTCCTCCCAAAAACATTTATGTGGCCAAAAAAAGCGTATGTGACTAATCAAAAATATGCTAAATTCTAAATGCCAATTTGTTTTTTCTATTCTATACCCTTCAAGATTCTTCCTAGTCAACCATAGATAAGAAGCAGTTATATTTTTTTCCTAGGAAACTTAGCTATTCAATAGTTCTGAATACAAATATTAATAATTTCAATATTCAGAACTTAATTCGAATGAGCTCTTAGGTGGAAGGAGAGAATGCATAATGGGAGATCATCCTCCCACACATACACACTTAATCCACTACTGATGTGGACAGTGTGGAGAGAGCTGGGACTGTAACAGGAGCCATCACAGATAAACATTTCAATTACCCCTAATGAAATCAGGGACACAGATGCTATTGTACTCCATACAGGGAATGTGCTGGTGACCGTGCCTTCCGAGGCCTACTAGGCCCTCCTTTTCCTACACTCTTTTCTCCTTCTCCTTTTCCCCATCCCTTCCTCCTTCTTAAGAATTCTGACATCACTCAGATGTCTTCCCTTTTACTGGAAGCCATGTCCTTCAGGACGGACCCAACTCCAAGCTCAGATGGTGAGTCCTGATTGATGTAAGCTAATTAGAATGGTACCATCCTTTGCAGGATTGGCCAATAAGGCATACAGGGAGGTCTGCAGGTGGCTTCTGGGACACGAATGTGGCAGTGACTGCTTGTTGTTCCCACTGTGCATGTTCCACTTATTCCACAGTAGAAGAAAGTTTAGCTAGGCACATCCACATCCAGAATAAAAAGCACATTTCTCAGCCTCTTTTGTAGCCCACCATGGCCTGGTAAGTTCTGGCCGATGGGTTGAAAGCAGAAGTGCAGTGCGCCAGCTCCTGAGAATCTTCCTTATTGGACAGCTCACAATTGCTCTTTTCTGACCTGAGGCTAGTCATGAGTCTGCACGTCCTGGCAAGAAAAAAGGCTCCTGTTGTAGAAAGTATTAATATATGGAGTGGTCCCCATTATTTTCTTCTCTCATTTTTTTCCTTACTGTTTCATCCTGAGGGTGGGCCCAGTTGTATGGAACTGAGAGCTCCTTTGTCACAGAAGGCTAGAACTCTTACAGGACCCCAGAGGAACCAGGAAAAGACATCCCTGGAACTGGAGAGTGTGGAGGAAATCCCAAGAGACTTTGAGAATGAACCTAATTTTGTGAGTGAACTTGACACGAGTTCCAGTTTCACCTCCAAGATGTACATGGAAGAATACACACACACACACACACACACACACACACACACACACACACACAGCAAATTGTTCGAGAATTGAACTGATGTTGAAACCACTGCCTAAAGACAGAGTTTGTAATTTAAACCTATGCAGGCCTTTGCCTGCTGAAACAAAAAATCAACACTCTCAGGAGGATCTTAACAGGACTCCAGAGACTCACAACATATTACTTTAAATGTCCAGGAAACAATCCAAAATTACTTGACATATAAAGAACCTCAAAAATCTGATCAATATCAAGAGAAAAAACAATCGATTAATGCCAAATCCAAGATTATCCAGATGTTGGAATTATAATACGAAGATTTTAAAGCAGCTTTTATAACCAGTCTCCATGAGACAAAGGCAAAGAGTCTTGAAATGAATGGAAGGATAGATGCTCTCAGCAGGGAAACAGAACCAAATGGAAATTGTAGAACTGAAAATACAAAAACTGAAATAAAAAAAATTGCTGGATGAACTCAGTAGCAGAATGGAGATCACAGAGGAAACAGTCAAATAAACTTGAAGATAGACCAATATAAATTATCCAATTGGAAGAAAGAATAAAAACAAAACAGAATAGAGCTTCAGGGACCAGAGGGGCAAAATCAAATGGTCTAACACTCACATAACTGTAGTCGCTACAGGAGAAGTGAAAGTGATGGGTACAGAAAAAATATTTGAAAAAGTAATGGCTGAAGAGTTCCCAAGTTTGGAAACAGATATACATTTACAGATTCAAGAAGCTCAATAAACAGGACTAAACAAGACAAATTCAAAAGGAAACTGTCTCAATATAATCAAACTGCTGAAAATCAAAAAGTGAGGATGACTGGAGAGGCCATGTAAGAAGGGGCTTTAGTACCTGACGACTGGTGGCTGCACAGAGAGGTGGCAAACAGGCATTCACAGGCAGGTGTTGAAGAGAATCCGTGATCTGTGCTATGTAACCCCATTCTCCATAGCGCATAAAAGTCAGTGCAAACTGTAAAGCTCATTAATGCTCTGTAGCATGTGTCTACTCTGGAAAATAGGGCGAAACAGTCCCATTTCAGCCTTGGGGAGGGTGAAACAGGGGCTGTCCTTGTGTCCTGTCCCTTCTGGTCACACCTTCCTTCTCTTGACCTGCTGCTGCTGTTCACTTTCTCTCTACCTTTCTGTAGTTCGACTGAGCAAAATTTTCTATAGGATGGCCATTTCAGAAAAAATTGAAAGCCATATTAAGACACTATGTTTTATATCAAGAAACATAAAATCTAAAACCAAGCTTAGGTATTTACAAATTTTTTTCCTCTCAGGTTTTCTCTTTCTTTGTTTGCTTCTATCTTTTTTTTTTGTTTGTTTGGGGGAAAAAACACCCTACATATTGTAATTACATAGTGTGCACTGAAATCCCTGATTATAATGCTTTTTTTGAACAGATTTTATTGTTACATTTTTTTCAGCATCTTTTTTGCTTTACACCTTTCCTTGATTTATCTTTTAATCGACTTCATTGCAAATATTAGATGTCTCAATAAGCCTCATAAAATTGTGGTTTTTATTTTTATTTATTTATTTATTTTTTAGACTAGTCAAGTGCAGTAGTGAGAAGAGGGGAAAGTAGTAGAACGAGGAGTTCAATCTGTAACTGACTATGAGCAATCAAGTGAGATAACGCATTACCTTCAGAGCAGCCAAAATTGTCTTTTTTAAAAAACAAGATATTTTCTTCTCCATTTTAAACAAGACAAAATGGCAACGTCTATAACATCCAAGAATTATCCCTCAATTAATTTATTTGAATCCATTGATATTATCAGTCATTTTTTCTGTGGTGATAGCATCTACAGCAAGGATTTCCATTTTAGTTATACCCAACGGCCAGCCAATTTGGCCTCACAACCAGCAAAAAAAAAAACAAAAAAAAAAGCTCCAGTGTTTTCTTCTGTCTACCAGGAGAGCACAGTGACACTTGGTTGTGCAATGTAAGAGGCAAGCCTGGCTGAGTTTGGCCATCCCTGGGCTGCTTTCTCCCATCTGTAAATCTAAGGGTTCCTGAGATTGATGCCGGGTCACAGCTCAGAGCTAACCATGATGAACTCACTCTTGCTGCAAATGGGTGTAGGATGCAAAGAGGAATAAAAATGGGGAAAATAACACCGGATAAGGAGAAAGATGGCTCGTGTCATCTTTGCAGCAAAGTGCTCATTGATCTCAGAGGTGCTCTAAGTAAGTGAGAAGCCCAGGACTCTCTTTGAGATACTTACCTATTTCCTAGTGGATTTTGTTTTCAATTCACAGCCTTTGGTTGCTTCTCTGTAATGAATTCTAAATGATACTCACTTTAATTGCACACACTAGGACTGAAAATAAAATTTAAAATACTTTCTATGTTTTAAAATGTACACTATTGGTTTTTGTATGTTTGCTGTTTATGTTGCTTTTAAAATAATAATTTTATCTATAATACAATAATTTGGAAAATTCTGATATTTAAATAATTCATGGTTCTTTATATTTTGTCAGTTGTATATATATCTGTTTAAAATACAAAGCATTTGTGTAGACATCAAGTACAATTTTTAAAAAATATAGTTGTCTCAAAAGATATCTGTCCAAACAAGTCTTTAAAAAAAAAATGGAACGCTTCATTTGCATGTCATCCTTGCTCAGAGACCAGGCTAATCTTCTCTGTATCATTCCAATTTTAGTATGTGTGCTGCAGAAGTAGGCACTAAACAATTCTTAAACTGGATATCCATAATACAAAAATATATCTGCAGATATTTGAACTATTTCTAAACTTTAAACATAGCAAACTGAAGATAATCACGGTTTTTTTAAAAAAACAATTATCTTCAGCATGACACAGTTTGCAAGGTTATAGCTTTGTGTCTAGTATAAATATTTCTCCTAGTTTTCTGGAACAGGCAGCCTAGAGAACATTCACAAACAAATAAAAATAAAGAATTTCAGCAAGAAAAAAAATTGAAAAAGAATGGATGTTGTTAAACTGTTAAAAGCCTTTACCAATGCATTCACGCTGATACCACCATAACGAAGTAGTTGAAATGTTTGTCATGAACAAGAAACTGTGAATAAATGAAAAGCCAGGCAGGTGAATAGAGATAGTTTAGCTGAGCTACAATAAGAAGAGGAAGCTTACGATACTGTGCAAAGAGGCAGCATGCAGGGCAGAAGGGCAGGAAGCCCAAGGGAGTCTAGACTCAGGAACACTGAGTTGTCACCTCGGAGAAACATCCATCTCCCTTATTACCCCACAGTGCTTTTCTGCCACACATCAAACACCAGATGGACAGCCAGCTGTCAGAAAACATTGTCTGCTTGCCTCATAAATGGGAGTATAGTGTGTGGAAGGTACCATTTTAGAGTCTTGTATTTTCATGTAGAAGTGCTTGTAAGGCAGCGGGAGCTCAGGGTAGGGGTTACGTGTTGCATAAATGTCCAGAAACATCAAACACTGTGCTCTCTGCAGAAAGGTAGGCTCCGGCTTTAGCTGCTGATTCTTTTGGCTCAAGCTGAGTCAAACAGTACACAAAGAATAGACAAAAGCCTGAAAATGACTGGCAGTCACCATGGGGTACGCCAAACCAGTGCTGGCTCACTCCAGACATTGTTCTTGCCCTGCGGAAGAGCAGCTGCACCTGTGTCCAGTTGAAGCTCGGCCACATCTCCTGCTCCAGACTTCTGGAAAACTCTCCACTGTGAGAAGACGGGGCTCTGTGGTCATTGAAGCCTCCTGTTTCTGTTTGAATACGTATTCATTACAGAGATTTTCATTCCTGTCTTCACAGGTTTTAAGCTTGAGCTTTTTAAAAATAAACTATAAAATGAGATATGATGCAACTGTTAAAAATAATTTCTTCTTTGATGACCAAACCACAGCATGGTTTCCTTTTTCTGGAGGCAGATGGAATTAGCCACTTGCCTCTAATATTAGCACTTATATCATCCACCCAGCCCTCTGACAACCCAAACTAATCATGCTTTTTAATTATCCATTTTCTGTTTACTGTTACACTGATTCTCACAGACCACTTTTTTTTGAGTGTCCTTTCTGCCCACTGTCATGGTCTATCAACTTTTTCAAAAACTAACTTTTTCTTCAAGAAGAGGTAAAGAGAAAAAGCATTTTCTTTCATTTAATATTATGGGTGTCAAGGATAAGAAGATATTTATGGGTCTTAAGAACTGTCTGCTCACAGGGTTCATTTTTAAATGAACATTTCTTAAATGTGTATAAAACATCCTGTTACATATAAATGAGCCTCCCATTACTCTTTCCATTTTAAGGCCATTTGCATGATTTCTGCAGGGCCCTACCATGCAGTGGAGATGTGAGAAATTTCAGGAATCACTCAATAAAATGATTCAACCACTATTATATTGTTTATCAGTGCGTGAACAGCATCAAGAAATCTGTACATTTCAGTACTTTATGAGATGGAACATTGAGGAAAGGAAAATCACTTCTCTTAATATTTCCCCTTTTGGATTTTCTCCTGTGTAAAATGTAGGATAGAATTGCTGATGAGTATTCACAGCTCCAATGTGATCCTGGGCATCTCTAAGACAGGGCCTCCCTGAGCGGGAGATGTCCAGGTGTGGGTGAAGCCCCGAGCACACCACAAAAGCAGACACAAAGAGAACTGGTCTCTCATGACAGGATTTCTTTCCTATTTGTAGCTAGGTGGTTGAAAGATCCTTCTATCTGTTTACTTCCACACAAGTACATGGCTGTTTCTATGTTCACAAAACACTCTCTTCAAAAGTTGACCTCCAAATATCCTTGAAGGCAGAAAAGCAAACAAATGTGCCATTGTTCACTTAAATGACACGGGGCACCTCCCAATGTTTGCTCTAATCTGCTAATACCCTGTGGCAGGTGGAATCAGTCAAAAGAATTCCCACAAGAGCCATTTTCTCAGTTGAACAAGATGGAAATTGCACTGGATTAAGTTCAAATATCGTCTGTGACTGTAGCATATAAAAACATTAAAGAAGTTTATAACACTGTGACGACTACCCTTCAACCATTACCTTCTCTTAAAATCCATCCCCATAACCTATTCCCACAACTTGGTAAGAAAATACAGTGGGAAAGGGTCAACAACATAGCTATTCCACAGTAGATCTAGCAATCCACATATGTTGTAGTAATTCATTTACAGCCCAATTTTTTAAAAAATAAAGCAGATAAAAATGACACTGTAATTGTTTCATTCATGGTCAGTCACAGGATCCCTCAGGACGGGCCATGACAGCCATGATGAGACGTGCGAGGGGCACCAGTGACCACGGTGGAAGCAAAAGTCTCTGGAAAATACAAGGCAATCACTCACCACAAAGAATTTCTGTGAAAATTCCCATCTGGGTGATTGCCGTGTGAGATGACTTCAAGAATAAAGTAGTAGCTAATCTGATTTCTGAGTATGACTAAGCAACTGATCATATAAATGGAAAATGCACAAATCTTGAACGAAAGGAGTTATAATAGTGATGAGATTATAAATTCTTATAACTTGTATAACCAGACAGGCCAATAGACTCAACACAGATGTTCTAAGATTTTATAAAATCGGTAATTTTGAAGAAGTAACTGATCCTACTGTTTCAGTAATCATCACAAAAATAAGCAAGACTTTCAGTTTGGCAGAAGAGCAAAGGAAAAAGTTAAATGAAGAAGCACAAAAATAAGACATGTTAGTTGGTAAGTCTCTGGTTTCACAGTAGAGCAGTGACTCATTTTATTAATAATGACAATTCAGAAGATAGTGTCTTCAGGATCTTTCTATATTAGCAACAAATAATTATTGATGAGTCCATACTGTTATATATTTATACCTGTTTCAACCAAAGCAGTTGTAGTAAAATATAAAAGTATGAAATATAGTATTTCTGGTATCTTAAAAGAAATTAGAATGAAAAGATAAAGCTTTTATTATATAGCAGGCACAACTGATTTTAAACTTACTTCCTTATTAAATCTTTATTATCTCTGCTCTATGTTATATTCTGAATGAAAAGTATAAATTAGAGAAATATGGAAAACACCCTGAGTATTATAATGTCTTGCAGCAGAACAGTGTGATCAGTGTTATAATACATGTTCAGAGCTAAAGCCATTTATTTCAGTTTGTAATTCTAGCTTTAAAAATGCAATGAAGTAATTGATTCTTCTTTGAAAGTATAAAAGTATATTAATATTAGGCCGGGCGCGGTGGCTCACGCCTGTAATCCTAGCTCTCTGGGAGGCCGAGGCGGGCGGATTGCTCAAGGTCGGGAGTTCGAAACCAGCCTGAGCGAGACCCCGTCTCTACTATAAATAGAAAGAAACTAATTGGCCAACTAATATATACAGAAAAAATTAGCCGGGCATGGTGGCTCATGCCTGTAGTCCCAGCTACTTGGGAGGCTGAGACAGAAGGATCGCTTGAGCCCAGGAGTTTGAGGTTGCTGTGAGCTAGGCTGACGCCACGGCACTCACTCTAGCCTAGGCAACAAAGCGAGACTCTGTCTCAAAAAAAAAAAAAAAAAAAAAAGTATATTAATATTATATGCACTTGTCAAAAATCAATCATAGAACTTGGCCCTGTTACAAAATTCAAGAGGCACCATACATTTTTTTAAAAATCTATTTTTAAAAATAAATTCCAGTTCTTGAGTGTATTTCAAACAAAGAAGTTAATGTTGATGAAAGGCACAATAAATTAGAATATATTTAAAACTTCAAAGGTAAACAATTTAAAATGTAGCAATAAAGAGAATAAGGAAGAAAGAAAACATACAAATATATTGGAAAGCCAGGTGCAGTGACTCATGCCTATAATCCTCGCATTCTAGGAGGCCAAGGCAAGAGGATCACTTGAGCTCAGAAATTCGAGACCAGCCTGAGTAAGAGCGAGACTCTGTCTCTACTAAAAAAAAAAAAAAAAAAAATGGAAAAATTAGCTGGGTGCAGTGGTGTGCACCTGTAGTCCCAGCTACTCTGGAGGCTGAGGCAGGAGGATCCCTTCAGCCCAAGAGCTTGAAGTTTCAGTGAACTATGATGATGCCACTGCACTCTAGCCAGAGCGACAGAGCAAGACTGTTTCAAAATAAATAAATTAAATAAATATATATATTGGAAATTGTCCTTTCCAATAACAATTGGACAAAAGGTTGACAATTCTTGCGTGAGTGTTCCAGTGCTGTAACAAAGGAACACAAAGTTAATGGTTAAAACAACATGCATTTATTGTCTCACAGTTTCCATGGGTCAGGAGTCTGGGCACTGCCAGACTCCTGTGTCCTCAGATCAGGGTTTCACAAGGCTTCGATGAAGGTGTCAGCCAAGCAAGCTACGGTCCCATCTGGAGAGTAAACTGGAGAAGAATCAACTTGCAAGCTTATTCAGGTTGTTGGCAGAATCCATTTTCTTTCAGCTGTGTTGCTGAAGGCCCCAGCTTCTTACTGGCTGTCACCTAGAGGCCACCCACATATCCTTGCCACAAGCCCTCTCACGACATGACAGCTTATTTTATTTAAGATCACTGGGAGGATCTCCCTCACCAGCCCGCTAAGACAGAGTCTTACATAACTAAACATAATTGATGCAGTGGGATCTTTTCACCTCTGCCCTACAACATAAGCTAATCAAAGGAGTGACACCCACATTCTACAGGTTAGAAGCAAGTCCCTTGAGTGTGTGATTTCTGCATACACTTACGAGGAGGAAATTATACAAGGGTGTATCACTTCTTGGCATTTTGGCTAAGACCAAGCGTAGAACAAGGGTGTGGCTCACTAGCCGTCATAGGAGTGTATGTCTGCCACAAGTCCCTAGCATTTTTCATGAATGCCTCCTTCCTGCAGGGTGCATTACCACCAGATGGTGATCTCCCTACCCTCCTCTGGAACAAGTGTAAACTTTAAAAGGTGGCCTTGTATCGACTTCTGAAGGAAGGAAGTGTAGGCATAATTGATCAGCAACTATTTTGCATTTTAATGTGTGGCTGTGTTTTAATAATTAGTAGTTAGAACCCAGAACATGTAAGAGACATACTTCATTTCTCACTCATCCATGTTAAAAGGTGGAAGTGAAAAAAGGACATATTTCATTGGGGGGGAAATCTATAAAAAGAATGTTGTGACGAAGATGCAAGAATGGAAAATAAACCTCAAAGAAATAAGAATGAAATCTCTGAAAGAAATGCTCAGAGGAAGTTTGATCATGTAAAATTGACTGTGGAGGATTTCAAAGAGCTATTAAAAAGATCTTTACAAGTTTAAGAAAAGTTGAGATACAATGGGAATGCAAGTATCCACAAACATTTTTTTTTTTTACAGGATCACTACCTGTGGATATAAACTTTTAAAGACAGAAGTTAGAGATGGTGTATAATATATCTAAAAAAAAAAAAAGTTAATTAAAACCAACATAAATTTCCAGGTTGGGAGAGAAGGTACTGTGCCAAGAAAGAAGAGTATAAAAAACTTTAGAAAGGATTAGAATCTGATGGTCAAGAATTTGTCCCCAAAGAAGAATATGCCATAGTTACCAAGGAAAATTTTAAGTGACCCTATTCAGTTGGAGAAGGGAAGAAAAAGCAAAAGGATCCTGATCATGAGGACACAGATTTTCCTAAGACAACAGAAGTATTCCAGAGAAATATGTGAAACTAGAGACAGTGAAATAGGAGATAGTAACACAAGCGACATTTGCCAATCAACTTAGGTTATAAAAAACTGGTAGATGATAACTGTAGATGATATTTGGTCAGATTTCTGTCAGCTGAAATAGAGTTTTAATTATGTGATCATTTGGAAGGTATAAAATAATTTATTATTTAAAAATTGAGAATAAAATAAAATGATAAGTGTGAGAATACTTTGATAAACATAACTAAAAAACTGCAAAGTGTATTTCCATAATGTTTTGCATTCATTAAGATGCTTGTCTTGCTATTATTTGTTATTGTCAATAATGATGTGATGATGTGAGTTATTGATAATAAGATATGTAGATTTAAATATATGTCAATATAAATCTAACTGTTCTATTAGAATTCTTGAACAAGATATTCTTTCTTTGTATATGTTTAATTATGCACTTATTTGCAGTTTTTTCTCAAATGGTACATTGATTTCAATCAGTCATTTTTTAAAACTGTTTTTGCCTGTTCTGTAAAAATGAAACTCTATGACCATAATCTTGGTAATTTTCACATAATCCAGGGAGGTTATCTAGCATAATTTCTTATATCCCCTTTTCATTTTAGGAAAACGCATTCAGAGTAATTATTCACTATAAGTAATCCACACCTATGAACAGTTTCTCTGAATTAATTGATGGAGGTGATCATTTGAAAATCCAGTATTTAAAGATTCAGCTAACCAATTAAGTAAATCTCACTGCTTTGGTTTATCTGACGGAGACATAGGTACTTTTTTACTTTTGAGATCAGTCTTAATAACATTACACATTTTATCTCTTTGAGGCTCTATATAATTTCTTCACCTTGCTATTTCTCCAAGAAATAAAAGTAAAGAAAGATCTTATATATTAATATATCTTAAATTTCTTATTAGTATGACTCCATACTAAGCCCCCAGCTTATAATTTTTTTTAATTTATGAAAATATAGAAACTGTACCACCAAAATATACAATTTTAACACATTTACACATGCTTTTACTTCCAGGTGAGAAATGAAACAGTATTGCTGAGAAAATTATTAGAAATATGAACTACATCTCAGCTGTGATCGCCTCAAAATCAATATCCTTTTATTTGAACAAGCAGCAGCAAAAATCATTAAGATAGGACCCTAGCAATTCAGGTTAAATTACAGCTCAATCATGAATTTGTTAGATCATTTGGGCAAATTGTTTCAACAATTTCCATTTCTGCCTCTTGTAAGTATAATAAGCATAATCATCCTTGCTGGATGCTATGATTTGGAAAAACATGTTTTTGGAAAAACTTTCAAGATTCTTAGGTATCTAATATAAGAGAGGAAAGATATTATTAATAAAAATAATATCTGTCAAGAGGTAAGTTTTTTTTTATCACATATATCCTTATGTGTTCCTATGTGGGTAGTATGTATATTCACATACAATTTCAGAGTAATACAGCATTTCACGAAATAACATCCAGAATAGGCTTTTAAAAATAATAAAGATCCGGAAGGGGTGGGGGGACAAAAAAAAAAAGAAAAGAAAATAATAAAGCGCCTGAGGAATAAAGCAGGTGAATTGATTTAAATGCCTGAATCCTGAGGACTCTTTTATTCATCCCACATGCATCCAAAACATGTCAATGCTGTAGGTCTTTTGTTAATCTTTTTTTGAATTTCCCAAGTGAAAAACATACCAAAGAAGCAAAATTCAATTTAGAACTAGCTGCAGAGAGAGCCACGGACGTGACTGGCTATGATAAAACCCCAGCCTGCCCAGCTGCCCCGCGTAGCACCCAGTTGTCCCAGCGACGATGTTTCCATGGCTATCACCTACCACTCCTCCGCTCCTGCAGCCTATTAGACAAACACCCTCTGCTGATTCTGAGTAATAGAGTGCTTGCAGAGCCACATAATTACCTTTTGTAGCTCCAATTTCCAAGGATTTGACCACTAGCTAAAACAGCCATTTACCTGTTTCTGTAAATCTTTTTTTTTTACAATTTTATTATTTCTAATGGTTTGTCATATTACAACTGACACCCCTTTCTCCACAATGCACATCCTATTCCCATTAGCTTTTATCTAAGTCTCCCTTAAATCTCAGCTAACAAGATCTCCTATACATAACTAGCCCGTCCTTCTCTTTGTATGTTTTTTAAGACAGACAAACCCCTACGAAGACACACAGTTAGCTAAAAGTACATCATCAGGTGATCATATCACAGGCAGCAACTGCTAAGAACCACCAGAGGTTAAAATAAAATCCTGCTTTTCAGACCCAGTAAGGTAAGAACTATCTTATGGTAGCAAAGAATTAGCAGATGTTAAGCCTCTGGTCATTGCTAGAGGATGTATTCCAAATTGGTGACCTTGGGGAACTCATCAAATTTGCCAGAATATCTTGGGCTTTCCATTCTGCCTGGTGTATCCCTAAGAAAAGAAGTTAGCTAGAGTTTAGGTTTCGAACTAAAAGAAATTTCTATATTCACAATGCTTTCCCTGTGTCTAATAGCTTTAAGAGGTAAGGTTCCTTTAGTTTCAAACATTAGTATTGTTGAGTGTTCAACAATGCTAAATACGTCTTTTTTTTTTTTTAAAAAAATCACATCTTTTAAAAATTGCAACATTAAGTTTGTTGATTAGCAGAGTACTTTTAAAATTAAAATAGTTCTTCTTTTTCTGTTTTCAGTATTAGAAAAGCTAATAATGCTTAATTTGTGCCTTCGGCTATTCCTGTTGCATTAATTTCAATTGCATTAATAAGTCATTTCTACTTTCCAGGTATTGTAAACTGCCATGCCCCTAACAAGTGGTTTCATTTTACAGAAAATGAAATCTCAAATTTGCAATAAATAGCTTCTTTTCTCATTCCCAGAGTCAAATACTGTTATAAAGATGTGTAAGCACGACTTCTCTAGTTATGTTAGATTATGCATTGACATAAATAATGTTAGAGGGTGAGTAATGACTTTTCCTGATTTATACAATATTCTCTTAATATCTCTGGAGGATAAAACTAGTTATATGGGGAAGGTAATGAGACAGTTTACTTGAAGTTTTCATTATTAATCAAAATATTGATTGTGAGATACCAATTGAAATATCAATCATGACAGCACTATCCCTGCAATCATTTCTAAAAGACAAACAATATCCCTGTCTTTAACCCACCTGGATGTCCTGAGTTGCCTACCATATCTCTGTTTAGACTGCACTGACGATATGTATCTCTCCACTGGAGGTCTGAATCACTGAACTCAGAATAGCATTCCAGAACAATGCATCAACAAGAGACTCAGATTCACCAAGTTAGCAGTATTTTAGCTTATGGGGGCCTTTTTACCCTTCCAAACCTAAATATTCTTCCACATATTCAAATTCTCCTTTTTTCAGTGAAGACAGATGGAATTCCAGCATTCACGTGCCTTAAATCACTTGGCTCCAAAATCTGATAGTATTTAGGAGGCAAGTGACTAACCTCATAATTTACCACATCGAGATATTTCACAGGGATCTGCTAATACGGTTAGTTCTTCCTTTCTTCAAGTTTCCTGAAGAGGCTGGGGCAGGAACTCAGAATTACTGATGTGCTTGTGGAACTCTGCTGGATATTTTAGGAATTCATTCATCTATTTATTGAGTGCCTATTATGTACCAGGCACTATATTAAGCTTTAGGGGTATAGTAGTGAACCACATATTCATTTAATTCTTACAATGACCCTGTAATGTAGATATTATTAATTCACATATTATAAATAAAATGGTGCTATCCAAATCTTTAAACCCACATAAAAATGTTAAACATTTAGTCCTTTGACTGTGTGTTTAAAAAAGGGAAGTCTAGGCCGGGCAAGGTGGCTCACACCTGTAATCCTAGCACTCTGGGAGGCCGAGGCAGGCGGATGGCTCAAGGTCAAGAGTTCGAAACCAGCCTGAGCAAGTGCGAGACCCCGTCTCTACTATAAATAGAAAGAAATCAATTGTCCAACTAATATATATAGAAAAAATTAGCCAGGCATGGTGGCAGATGCCTGTGGTCCCAGCTACTCAGGAGGCTGAGGCAGTAGGATTGCTTGAGCCCAGGAGTTTGAGGTTGCTGTGAGCTAGGCTGATGCCATGGTACTCACTCTAGCCTGGGCAACAGAGTGAGCCTCTGTCTCAAAAAAAAAAAAAAAAAAAAAAAGAGAAGTCTAAGTAAGTATGCCTTTTTCTATGCTGGAAGAAAAGAAAATCTGGGTTTTTTTCCTTATCAAAAATCTGACAGTTTTCCTTTATTCTTAAATATTAATGATATGTGGGTCTGGATATTAACACATACATGCACATACATATGCAAATCAGAACAACAACAACAAAAAGACAACTCAAGTAAAAAATGGGCAAAGAATTTAGATGGACATTTCTCCAAAGAAGATATACAAATGGCCAATACATCATTTGTTATTAGGGAAATAAAAGTCAAAATCACAAAGAGCTGCTACTTGACACATACTAGGATAATTGTAATAAAAAAGACAGATAATGACAAGTGTTGGTGAGGATAGAGAGAACCTGGAATCCTGATAGGTTGGTAGCATGAAAGTAAAAGGTGCAGCCTCTGTGAGTGTAGCAATTCCTCAAAAAGGTAAACCTCGAACTACCCTATGACTCAGCAATTCCACTTGTAGGTATATACCCAAAAGGATTGAACACAGATACTAAGATAAATCCTTGTATATGAATATTGATAGAAGCACTATTCAAAATAGCCAAAAGGTATAAATAACTCAACCATCAATGGATGAATGGATAAACACAATGTGGTATATCCATACCATGAAATATTTTTTAGCCATGAAAAGGAAAGAAGTACTGATCCCTGCTGCAACATGGATGAACCTTGAAAACATTATGCTTAGTGAAAGAATCCAGCCACCAACGGCCACATATTGTATGATTGTACCTATATGAAATGTCCAGAATAGGCAGGTCTACAGGGACAGAAAGCAGATTAGTGGTTGCAGGGGACTGGAGAGGGTGGAGAATGACGCTGAGAGGCATAGGATTTCTTTTTGCAGTGATGGAAATGTTTTAGCACTTTGTACTACCCACAGATACCTTGCTGTGGAATTCTGTGTCCTAGAATTCTCTGAGTCATTTCCAACTTTCAGTTTGGACCAGTTTTTCTGACTTGGACCAGTTCAAGTGAGAGTTCAGAAATCATATGGGCAAGTCTTGTCCTTTATTGATCCAGCTCAGCCTAAAATAGTCCTAGGATTTGTATCTTATTAAGAAATTTGAAACTGAATATAGCTCTCCCAAGGAGACACATGTGGTTCGAAATAATCAAAATAATCATTTGTAGTTCTGAATCCAAGGTGACATACTCTGATCTTTCCTTCTCATATATTCAAAATGAAAAGTAAGAAAGAAAAGTAATGCTTGAATTATTGTATCCTATTTTCTTCTTTGTAAACCTGTGTTCCCCTTTGAAGCTCAATGGCTACATACTAAGAAAAATGTTAAATACAGAAAGAACCCAGACACGGTGGTTAGCAGTGTAACCTTTGGTCCCCTATCTCCGGAACGTTCCAAAGCCACTCAGAGACACTACATACAGTAGTGATGCAAATTACTATTTTCTTCAGGACAAACAGCTTCATGGGTTGGGGTTTTGCTTTTTGTTTTGCCAGCTTTTAAAAACTTCTTTTATCTTTTTTTTTTTTTAGAATAATAGGGGTTTACAAACACTTTGGTTACATATATTGCCTTTACACCACCTGAGTCAGAGCTACAAGTGTGCCCATACCCCCAACAGTGTGCACCGCACCCATTAGGTGTGAATTTACCCATCCCATCCTCCCCCTCCCACCGGCCCAACACCCGATGACTGTTACTTCCATATGTGCACATTAAGTGTTGATCTCAAAAACTTCTTGATATTCATGATCTAATTGATCATGGCATTACGTCCCAGGTTTGTCCTTAGAGTCCTTTTCACCATAATACTATATGCATCCACTAATTTTCAGTTAGCTTTGCCTCAAGAGGAGAAGTCCGTTCAATTCGGTCTGTTCAAATGGGGGAGGAGGGAGCGGGTGGGAGGTGGAGGGAGGGAGGAGAGACTCATTATGGAGGGGGGCTAGGTGCAGAAAAGGAAGGAGTCCTAGAGTCATAAAGAAGTCAAGACAGGCGTGGTGGCTCACGCCTATAATCCCAGCCCTTTGGGAGGCTGAGGTGGGAGGATGGCTTGAGGCCAGGAGTTTGACCAGCCTACATAGTGAGATTGCGTCTCTAAAAAAGTTTTTAAAAACTAAACAAAAAAAAAAATCAACAAAGAGTTTACCAAATCTAATGGCCTTCCCCCCTCACAGATATATACATCAATACCATATGTGGCTTGCTCAGGAATATAAGTGTTTTTATAAGAAAAAGCATAATAGATGTAATAGAAGTCAGGAGATCAAATGCTATTACTATTTTACCTCAACAAACCACTCTAGTTTGCTTGGCACTTCCCTTTGAATTTTTTAATTTATTTATTATACTGTATATTTAAATGTATATGTGTGTTTACGTGTGTGTGCTCCTCTGTTAACAAAAGAAATTTATTCTTATTTTGAAAATTCAACTATTAGTAAAACATATAATGGAGAAAATAAGTAAACATCCCTTGTAATACCACTTCTAGACAAATAACCACTTAGTGATTTGGTGTCCCTTCTTTCATGTTTTTTCCATGCATATTTAGTTTAGTCTTTTTAACAACTATATAATATTCTACTATCTGAATGTATCGTATTTTATTTAATCAGTCCCCTACTGATGGACTTTTGATTTGGGGACAATACTATTGCAGTATAAATGGTGCTGCAGTCCTGTTATATATGTTTTTGTGCACTAATACAAATATTTCTGTACAAGAAAATGCCTAGAAGTGAAATTACAGAACTGGAGGGTATATGCACATTTAAAAATTTTAATGGAAATTGTTAAGGTGACTTCCAAATGTGTCATATCAGTATAGAGTTTCACCAGCAGTGTATTAGACTTCTTATTTTTGGTTTGTTAAGGAACACAAAAACAATGAGAGAAAATCTTTTTAACATTGGGTTTATATAGTCTTAGGCAACAGTATACTTAATAGGCAAAAAATAATTATGTGTCCAAGGGGAGCAATATCACAGCTGTTGGTTGTCAGGACATCACAACCAGCAACAAATATCACAAATGTACCTTCTTGTACATTTAACTGACTTCTGAGACTCCTTAGCATTATTGGAATGGAAAAATAGGACAGAAATTATATGGTTTCACATTAAGGACATGAGATAGAAGGAGAAAGTTAAAACTTATTTTTTTATTACTTGCTTCATCTTCATTTCCAATACTTTATCTCAAGATAGGGACAGCACATTATCAAAAATAGTGTAATATAAAAAATTGGGTTCCTAAAAGTGATACCCTGTTTTCTTCACCAAATACCAGTGTTAGAAAAACCAATTAAATAACAAATTTGGGTAGAAAAATACTTGCCATGTAAAAATTATTTCTTGTTTAAACACAACATTACCTAGCTTTATGTGATTTTTGTATTAAATAGTGACCAAGTGTAGCCCAGTTGACAATACATTCGTTAATAACTAATACTAATAACTACTAGCATTTCTGAGTACAACACAGGCACTATGTTAAGTGCTTTACAAGCATTATCTCATTTAATCTTCATTATAACCCTATGGCATAAATCCTATTATTACTCCATTTACAGATCCAACATATAATTTTTTTACAGATAAAACACTATAAACCAGTTATAAATCTAGATGTTTTAGACAGTGGCTTATAATACTGGAAAGCATCTTAAAGTTCATTTTCCTCTTATGACTCATTTCTCCCTTGGAAAGGGATACTGATTGATGACATCTTTCCTTTTCCTACCTTGGGTATTGTGAGGATTAAACATTAGCACATGAATAGGACATGCAGTTTGTTCTGGATTTACTTGACAAGGAAGGGGAGAATTTTTAACATGGTGCGGGATCCTCTCAACTGGGCTTGAGCAGGCCTCTGTCTCAGCTGCAGAAGCTGGCCTCCTACCCATAGGGTGGCCCTGCTTTGCTTCCTTGCTAATGCCCAGGTGGGCAGAACATGGCCTGGCTCTTCAAAAGTTTTCCCAACACAGGAGAAGGTCTCAAGACAACCCTAAACACGCAGCAGGAATAGATCTTTTATGCTTAAGGATAAACCATCATGAGGACAATTTACCACATTGATGAATTACTGTTAGACAGTTTATGTGTTGCATTATAATGTGAGAGCAAGGGAGAAGAAAGCCTCAATGCACAGTAAAATCCAAATTACATTTGGCAGGGAATGGATCCATGCAGAAAAAGAAGCTTGCAAATCTTAGTAGGTACATGCTGGGCACAGCATGGGCAATAACTTCTGAGGTTTGTAAAAGAAAAAATGGCACCACTGAGACAAAGGAAGAGAAGAGAGAAATTGATGTGAATGCACAAAGGCGGATTTGTATCGTTCCATTTCAGTACAAAAGTATATTGTGTTTGTATTGAAATATCAATTTCGAACAATACTTCATCTGCACCCCAGTCTATTTGTAATAAAGATGTCCTCCTTGGAGCATATTAAGAAATCCCAGAGAGTTAGTAATTAGAGAGAAGATGATAATGAATCCGACTTGATACAATTTAACCAAAAGTAATAAAATAGACGGACAGTTGGTGGGTGTTCTGTGCAGCAAAGCTTTAAGGAAAGAACATCAGCTATTACTGATGGAACCTTCTGTATTTAATATATTTATGAAATAGAATCCCATTTATGTCTGCCATTCTCCCTTTATTTAAATATTCATAGTTTATAAAACTCAGTTCCTGAACAAAATATTGAGTGTCCAGTCCTGCTTTTATGTGAGAAAAAAATTTCCCAAGAGAGACATATTTTAAAAATGGATTTCTGAGCTTTAGGTTTCAAACTATCATCTTTTTCAGGGCCTTTAATTGCTTTCTGTCAAACTGGGACGTTAATCTGGAATGTTTTCAGGATGCTCAAGTTCTTGCAAGCCTTATACCTAAAGCAGATTCATAGCTGTGCAGAGACAACCTTTGAAGTTACCATGCTTTGCTAGGATCTCAAATGTTTTGCTTTGATCTGCAGGTACCATTTTTCCTGGGAAACTTTCTCATGATTGTTGTATTTCCTGCCACCAAGCATTTTTATTCTGTAATGTTCATATTTCTTATGAACCAAGGTTGACATACACAAGCAAATATTTCCCCAGGTATATTGTCTTTGGCAATATAGAGGTAAGAGAAACAATATCAACAAAGCTATGTAGTTTCTTTTAAATTATCTTTATAATTATTTTGATTAATATTATTATAATTTTATATTTTCCCTTTATGTTTACATTCTGGTATTTGAATAAGAAAGATGAAGTCATTTATCTATAAGCACTATACAAAATGAAAAAGAAGCAAAAAATTTCAATTTCTTAATGAGTTTTATTCTTTTGTTTTAGGAAGTTTTGTATAAAATATGTAATAACTAATATAAATTTAATATTTAATTAAATATTTACCAATTATATTGCATATGAAGCTATATTTATAAAATGTGATGGAGGAAGAAAGGAAAAGAAAAGTCAAGAGGAAAAAAGAAAGGGAGAAAAGAAAGGAAATTTAACAAGGGAAGATGGAAATAAAAGGGAAAACAACCAAAATCAAGTTAGAACAGGAAAGGAAAAGAGAGAAGATCAAAGAAAATGAGGAAGGCAAAAATGAAACAGTTAAAACACGACACAATTATTTTCTACAAATCTTAATATAGTCGTTGCTATTAAAATATATATGTGTGTATATATACTTCCGTAAATAAATGTCTTTATTTCCTGAGTACACATTACTAAGAAAAAGTAGTCCCAAATGCTTTTTCCCCCTGTTATTATATTTTAAGGAAAAGAGGCTTTAAAAAGGGATCTTTGTTTCTCAATGTTCTTGAATGCAAGGATAATGCAGTGTGGCTATTATTTATGGTTTTAAAAAAAGCATTGCTTGTGCAAATTTCCCTACCCTGATATTTTCTGTTAAGGTGTTCATATATTTGTTTATTCTAAAAGATAATTGAATAGCTTAGGGGATACTTTACCTCCCACCAATGAAATGTGCTAAAAATGGTGAATAAATGAATAAACTGTAGATTCCTGTCTGTAAAAGCCACTTTAATCTTAAAGTCAAATTGCTCTCTGGAAAACTGGTATCTAACACTTCTAGAGGGCAATGAATACATGTGGGGTTAGAATTTACAACATCACATTAAGAAAATGTATGACTCTCTAGGGTCCCTAATGTTGGTACAAACATTTTTAGCTTAGTGTTTATGTTTTGAACTCAGCTTTACTGAGTTTTACTGACCTTGCGATTATAAATACTGTTTTATCAGTTAGAACTTAGCCTACTGCATTCACTTCAGCTTATCTAGTCAGTAGCTTTTTGGTCTATTGCATACCTTGAATATACACATCAGCTACAACATACACAGGTAGATGTATGGGGTTTGACACAGCACATGGAGTACCTTTAAACAATCTTTAGCGCTGGGATTTAGATCTGAATTTAAGTGGCCTGGTCAAGGTTTCCTCCTTGTACGATGGTGGCCTTTTGCATATCAGGCAGCCACCTGCAACACAGGGCCTTCAGGCTAACCCATTGGGCTCATAATGTTTCACTCTTCCTGTTCCCTGTGTTGGTACATCGTTGTTATGTTCCTGCAGCAGAAGGAGCTAGGGGTCGAGCCAATTAGCTATAGGTACTGAAAGTCCATTGCTGAGAAAGATAAAGCCATGAAAATAAGAGCCAAGAAGATTCTAAACGTATTTGAGCATCTCAAGAGAAATAGTCCCAGATAGGAAAACTACTCAGTCTTAGGGTTTGGCTGATACTGTACACTTATCCAGCCTCTCTTCTCCTTAGAGCAGAAAACAGAACATTTTGAAATGTGCACCACCTCTGCTGCTGAATACAATGTTACCTTTCATCTATTTCTGGTGACTTTTATTTTCTTTTGTTGCTGGATCCCCTACATAATTGTAAGCATATCGCAGGCAAGCACAATGGTAAACAGTGGGTGGAAGCTTCCTCCGCAGATGCAGACAATATCCGCCTGGCTGGCACTGCTTAATTCAGCCATTAACCCACTTTTATATGCTCTTTTGAGGAAAAGGTGCGGGACAGCTCTTAAGAACTTAAAGCAGAAGACACTTCAAATTTCATTTTCTGGTTCAAGATATTTTGGCGAGTCAGTCTGAAAATGCTAAGGAAAAAAGGAGAGACAAAGGCCTTTCAAAGAGCCTCCTTTAGAGCAAGCAACACACATAACCTTTTGCAGTGTGCAACATTGCAACTCATAAAGCAACCAAGTTGGATGAAGAAAAATACGAGTGTATTTCAAGCAATTTTTCCAATGGGAAGGAGAGATCCGTCTGGATTGGACTTACAAATCACAAGCAAGCAGTCCTTTCATACCCCAGTGGTAGAGAATCTGAGGATGAGGATGAGTGCTGATTAGAGACATCTTTAGAAGTTCAAGGTTTGCTGCCTGACTTCTCTGAGGCAGCTGCAATAATTTCCTCTCTGGTCTTCCTGCCTTCACCAATTTCCCCATCCAATCCATCTTCCACACGGTTTAGGAGAGTAATCTCCCTAAGGCACCAATGACTGAACCATGTACTCCCTGATTGAAAGGTTTAGTGATTGCCCATTCACAGGAAAGCAAATTAGCATAAGACCCTCTCCCACAGCCCTCTCACTTACAACAGAACTGGACAAAGCTTGGTACAGTGGCTTACGCATATAATCCTAGCACTCTGGGAGGCTAAGGCAGGAGGATGGCTTGAGGTCAGGAGTTTGAGACCAGCCTGAGCAAGAGCGAGACCTCCATCTCTATGAAAAAGAAAAATTAGCCTGGTGTCCTGGCACGCACCTGTCTTGCCACCTATTCGGGAGGCTGAGGCAGGAGGATCACTTGAGCCTGGGAGTTTGAGTTTGCAACCACTGCACTCTACCCAGGGTGACAGAGTGAGACTATGTCTCAAAAACAAAAAACAAAAAACAAAAAAAACCTGGATAAAGTACTTGATATTTTCTGGACATGCCCTGTACTTCCTCTTGATAAGTCTTTATTCATTTTATTCTCTTCTGGGATGCCTACCTTCTGCCAGCTTCCCCCCATTCTCTTCAGTTGAAATCTCTCTCACTCATTGTTACAGATTGAACTATGTCCCTCCAAAAGAGACGCTGACATCTCAACCCCTAGTACCTGTGAATGTATTTACTTGGAAATAGGGTCTTTGCAGATGATAGTTAAGATGAGGTCATCAGGGAGGGTTCTAATCCAATATGACTGGTGTCCTTATAAGAAGGGAGAAATTGGAACACAAGCACTAATGTACACAGAGGGAAGACAATGTGAAGACAGCATGTGATGATGAAGGCAGAGACTGGACTGATGCAGCAGCAAGAGAAGGAACAATGAGGGCTGATGGTCACCATTGGACACTAGGAAGTGGCAAGGAAGGATTCTACCCAACACCCTGATTTTGGACTTGAAGCCTCGAGAACTGGGAAACAATAGGTCTCTGCTATTTTAAGCCACCAGTTTTGTGGTACATACTCTGTTACAGTAGCCCTAGAACACTAAGATATCTATCCCTCAAGGACATACTACACCTACTCTGTTAAGCCTTCCCCGTTCAATCTGTTTAAAGTAGTCCCTTGCACCTTTTATGCTTTCCTATAGCCTTATATTTTAAAAGCATGTCTTTTTGTTTCCATTTTCCCTGTTAAATTGTGAGCTCTCTGAGATAGACCCTTTATCTAGTTAATCTTTTTGTGCCCCAAGAATGTATAGCTCTGCACTTAGAAAGCTTCCCATAGCTGCATATTGAATTAAGTGGAATAGAATCTATGTTTTTAAAGATATTAATGACAAATAACTTTTAAGAAACTAATTTTAGATAATGTTTTATTATCATCTGTTAACTTATTTGCCATTTCTGGTAAACAGGGGAAAAACATAGTGGAAAAATGGGGAATGGACAGTAACAGGCAGTTTCCAGAACAAGATATATAAAAATTTAGACAGATATCACATTACTCATAATTAATGCAATGCTGTAACAGAGGGAGTGCCTGAAAAAGGTTAAAATGTTTTACAAGCTGTGTCTTTAACTACCCCCCCCCATTCTTTTGGGGAATTAAAACCTGCATCCCTGCCCTAGGCCAGTGGTCAGAAGGGCAGGGGAGTGTTCTTCATTCTTTCTACCACAGGAGATAGCTCAACAGAATTGTCCTGGCAGAGGTCATAAGATGAGGTCCATCAGAACCATCAACTATAGTTAAACAGCAATAGCCTGAAGCTAAAACCCCCCCTTTAAAAGCTCAGTATTTCTACTTATAGTCAGGATGATGGTATTTAAGGCAAGAGTTTCCTATCTTCCTCATTTGCCAGCAAATTAATAAACTTCCCTTTCCTTTTCCTCAAATCACTAGTCCTCGTTCTTCTGATGCAGCCTCTGTGACAAGCATGGAATTTTCAGTAACAATACCAATTAAAACAAGCTACATAAATTAAAATCTAAGTTTGATAATATATCATATTGGCATGGATTTCATAAAACTAGCATTCTTATTCTCAAAGGTTAGCATTTTAACTTTTTTCAGGCATTCTCTCTGTTACTGTATTGCATCGATTGGATGTAAATTGGTACAACTTCTTTGGGGGAGTGATTTGAAAAACATCTACCAAAATTTTGAATGCACGTACTTTTCACCTAACAATTCTGCTTCCAGGAATTTATCCTCTAGGAGTACTCACACATGTGTTCAGAGATATATGTACAACTCTATTCAAGGCATCATTGTTTAAAATAGCTAAAAAATTTTAGAAAATATAAGTGTCAATGAACAGGGGACTAACTGAACAAACTGTGGTTCATCCATAAAATGGAATATTATGCAGTCCCTAGAAAGAATGCAGTAAAACTACATGGGCTGATAGGAAAAGATCTACAATATATATTATCAAGTGAAAGTAAATAAAAATATATAATGCTATAGACAGTATACTTCTATATGGGGTGAAGAATGTATAACATAATATGTAACATACATATGCTTATATATCATATGATTATTTTGTAATGATATGAATGAAACTAACAATTGTAGTTATCTTTGGGAGGAAGACTGATACTTTCAGTCAGGAGGAAGATTATTTTTAATTTTACAGTCTTTTGTACAGTTGTAAATTTTACCAGATAAATGTATAATTATTTTTAACTTTTAAAGTTAATGGCGGAAGCAGGAGGATCACCTGAGCTGGGGATTTTGAGTTACTGGAAGCTAGGCTGAGCCGCGGCACTCTAGCCTGGACAACAGAGTGAGAACTCTGTTTAAAGTTAAATATATATAAAAAAAAGTTAAAATTTTTTCTTGGGGTAAAGCTAGTATTAAATATATACAAAAAATACTACATGGTGATATATATTGGACTTATTTTGCCAGCTAAAATAAATGATTCATTGAACATGATTTTATTAACTTTATTTTATACCTGTTAAGATGTGTGATTTTCAAATGTATTTAAGTATTTGTTTCATAATTGATATTTTTTAAAAGTTTTACAGTTTTATTACAAAAGCAATACATGATCATGGGAAGAAAAATTAGAAAATAAAGACAAAAATAAATAAACATCCTTATTTCAAACACACAGAGATTATCACATAACAATTCAATTAATATCTTTTCAGAACCTTTTCTATGCTAAAATATGTACACAAATACAATTATAATTTTTCACTCATAATATATCATTAATGTATTGGCATGTTATAAACAGAAATAGACTTTTAGAGCTAGAAGAAACCTTAAAATTAGTTTAGAACAGGATAACCAAAAAATGGCTCCTACATATTACCATCCCCCCTTGAAAGACCTTGGTAGGTACTGCTGAGTCATCACAGCACCTGCTTATAGAGCTCAGGCATAGCCTCAAGAATCCTCCTCATTCTCAGTTATATGGGTCATAAAAAAGAAAAAAATCCTCCTCAACACAATGCTACAGAAAACCACAACGAAGAGATTAATGTTGCCATGCAAATTGAAACTGATTACTTTTGACGTACCTAAACCACTAATAAGGAGTGGAATATTTCTTGGCCAAAGTCATATAATTAGTAATAGATACAAGGAAGTAACTTTCAGCCCACATTGCCCCTCAGACATCAGGAACAACCCTGGCATAGATCTTTGAACTCTGGCTCCAATACAGCTATTTGGGCATGTGATAATTTCCAAAGCCTCTTCTGTAATGAGGATATTAAACATGCTGCTGCAGGTGTGCCTTGATTTGAGATAACTTTTAAAAAGCTAAACTACTGTATTTGTATACGTTTTAAAATATTATTTTATGGGATATACCTCTGACTATTAATTTTTAAACATGGATATTGGAAGGAAAATGAGTTTTTAGGCAAAAGTATAAAATAAGTATAGTTAAATTTATATTAATCATTTCTATCCACATTTATACAACTCAGCTATCCTTCCTCTGTTGTTGCACATTGTCACAGGAACACAAGTACCTTTCTACTTGATATATTTAAAGACTGCTGTAGCCAGACCAAAATGGTCCTTTCAAGACTCTTGCTTATAAAAACCATATAGGATTCTGAGATCACAGGTAGCCCATGTTATTATATGTATTTTAGAAATCTGACATAGAGGAATGCCACCTCTGCCTCTGGGTTTGGGGACTCCAGGAGAGAAAAACCATCTATGCACAATTCACATCTTTGGATCTCTGGATTCTTAAGGCAGGTTGGTGCCTGTGCCCTTCACCATGTGATATCTCATGGTGTCTTTCAGTCAGGCCAGCTTGACATACTGTATTAGCAATGAACTATAGCCTGGAATGCACATCCTCAAATTGATTTCTACCAGTGCTCCCAATTCATGGTAAATGCTGCCCAGTAGAATCAACAGTAAGTAACAGGCATTTATTAAGCACTTATTTTGTGCCACGTGCTGTTTTTAGGTTCTGAGACTACAAAGGTCAGCCAGACACACATCCTAGCCTGAAGGACCTTACTATGAAATGGGGGAGACAGATATAAACAAGATGATTTTTTTTTAACTTTGGATTTTTTCTATGTTTTGTACCTATCCCATGGCTAAAGAAACAAGAGGTAATATTGATAAATCAAATCTCATAACCTAAGTAATAATCTATTTTTCCATAATATTCTAACAAAGAGAGTAAAACAGCAAGTTATAAAACAATGCCTTTTTGTTCTTATTATATTGATAACACATATTATTGTATTTATTATTATATAATTTAATCATTATTTATTTTATTTATATGACTTAGATAAAACATGGACCCTGGTAACTGATTATTTCAGAAGAGAGGTATTGTCTATAGTCGGGCAGAGTGGCAACTTTCATTTTTTCCTCTATTTGCTTTTCTTTTTTGGTTTTTAAATGAAGATATATGATAATTTTAAATAATAATACTATCTGTAAATAACTTTCATTATTTCAAGAATGATGATGTATTTTCTTAAGATCTTTTACAATCATAAAACAAATTCTTTAAGAGGTTTAGCTAATGCTGCAACTCATGAATTAGATTTTTTTCTTATAAATCAAAATAAGTCTCCCCCACCCCCAATAAGTAGCACAGTAAGCATATTTTGTGGTGATTAAAATATTTCTTTATCTGATCAGGCTGTACCTGGGAATAAAAAGGAAATTTAATTTATTAAATAAAAAAATATATTTTGAAAATATCATAAAAAACAAAATAAAATATTTCTATAAGGCCAACTAGGTGTTAGAAGAAGAAAAAGGTTTGACATGTTGCTAATAATTTTGTAAAAAGTGTTTTCTTGTGCTGGACAGACTACCTTTAATATTGCAGTTTCTTTATGGAGCTCACCCTATTCCAGATATCTTCATGAGGTCCACCTGAGCCCCTGTCATCTCTAAGGGGCACATTACTAGATGAAAAGCTGCAATCTCATCTGATGGTTTCCTGATATACTAAGAACAAAAGTTCAATAGACTCATATAAGGTTATTATACTATCAACAGCATTATCCTACCATATTTTCCTTTTAATCCATATTTTACAGGGTAATGCTGGGCACATCAAACCCTCAATATGAATTGGACACCAGAACGACAAAATCAATTCAAGAATTAATAATGATATCCTCTTCGTAGCCCCTGGCAAGTGAAAAAAAAAAAAAGAATGAATGATAATGACAATAATGATAATACTCTATTACTTACATGTGGAAAAGATTGTGGATGACAGGATAAAACAACTATAAGGCATTTGGAAGAGGTAAAAAGATTGAGTAGGGAAGAAAAAATTAAGAAAGGAATTTTTTTAATGTTTTAGCTTTGCGACAGAAATTATACTGTTATGTCTATAATTCACAAGGATCAGGCATCTAGTAGTGACAGCATCTAGATAGCTGACAGTATTTTCCCCCAACTCTTCATATTGCATGTGTAAGTGTGTGTGTTTTTATTGTAATAAGATATATACAACATAAAATTTACCATTTTAACCATTTTTAAATGTACGATTCAGCGGCATTAAGTACATCCACTGTCATTATCCATTTCCATAACATTTTTCATCATCCCAAACAGAAACTGTACCCATGAACAATAACTCCCCATTCCCTTCTCCCCTCAGCCTTACTATTCTACTTTTTGTATTTATAAATTTGATTATCCTAGGTAATTCTTGTAAGGGAAATCATACAATATTTGTCCTTTTGTGTCTGATTTATTTCACTTACCGTGTCTTTAAGGTTCATTCATGTTGTAGCATATATCAGATCTTCATTCCTTTTTAAGACTGAACAATATTCTATTATATGTATATACTATATTATCTTTATCTGTTCATCTGTTGTTGTACATTTGGGTTGTTTCTACCTTTTGGCTATTGTAAATAATGATGCTATAAATTTTTATAACACTGCTGGGTAGCTGTTTCTTGCTACTTCATCCTAAAGGCACAGGGCTTTGCTGAGAGCATACATTAACTTCCTAATGGTTTATTTAGTTTTTGCCATGAGTATTTGTAGGGGGTGACTAAGGAACCCACAAATTCAGAGACTTTGATTAATGACGTTAACACATAGCAAAAGACAGAACTCTTCTATGCTGAAAGAACTCCTTAATTATATATAACTTGATATGTGATATTAGTATATTTAAAGCAAGAATGTGTCAACGATTGGAAGTGACTTATATAAAAGTGTAGAAAAGTTGAAAGTTAGAAGTTGAAGAAGCAGTATGAAGTTGGAAAACCCTGATAAAGTAGACTATAAACTATAAGTCAGTGGAACAAATACATCCATTCTGGAGACAGACACAGCAAATGATTACTGTATGATAACATGTATTTAACTAAACAAACAAAAAGGCAAAATTGTAAACTTTCAAAAAGTGTCTTTCTCATAATCTGCTTGATGATCATAGCCCATTACAAGCTCTATAGCTCTCAGAACTTTTTTTACTCAGAGCTTAATTTAATAATTAGTTGTACAATTATTTGTTTAATGTTTCTCGCTCTTAAACTCAGTAAGGATAGGGACTGTGTTTGTCTTTTGCACAGTGCCTGCTGCATATATATATGAGTCTCTTGTAAATTTGCTTGGAGTGATTCATTCATATCAGAACCTAGAAATTAAATAACAGAACATGGAAAGTTAGAGCTGTAGACTTTAGGTAAGCTTCACCAAGATAAAGTGACATTATAATAAAGTCAATCAGGCAGCCTTCCCTGGCAAAATCCTTCCAGCACACTGGGTTTCTCTCAAACCCCAATAAAACTAAAAATTCCTTAAGATATGAATATACAAAGATATGATAGAAATTTTCACTGATATTTTAAATTAATCTCTGTAGAAATGTACACAATTACTTAAATTACTATAGTTATTTCTTCTTGGTAAGATATTGCAAGATTTTAACCACTCCTCTTTAGTGGAAGCTAAAATATATATGGAATAATGCAAAAGTACAATATAGTTCATATTTTTTTAATGACTCATTTACCTTTCCATTCAGACTTTTCAAACAACTTAGGAACCATGACAATGGGGATGAGAAATTAACCAAAAGAACAAACAGAATCACAGCGAACCCTTTGCCTGTTTTCAGAAAGTAGCAACAGCAGTGGTAGGAATAGAACTTACATGTCTTGAGTTTCTAATTGCAGAGTTTTTCTTTCCCAAAGAGAGACTATTTTGTGAATATGAAAGTGACCTGATTGAACTATCTTCCAGCTCAAGTCATACTGCATATGGCAGAAATAAGCCTTGCTAAGCCTAATCTATTAAGGTACTGCTTATCTCATTTGCCTCCTTGGAAAATCCATATCCTAACTCCACTGTTCAAATAATGCCTGCCAGTTCAGGTCCTGTCAATAACAGTACTGGGACTTGAGTGCTCTTTAATAAAGAGTTTTATGAGAATTAAACAAAAGTACTTTAGAATGACTAACCATTCCTTATAGAGGAGGAAGAAGTAGATATGGTTTTCCATACAGTTAACATGAGCAAAACTCTTGCAGCACTCAGTAAGTTCCTTTTGCTAATTTTGAATTCCTTCTCCTTAGGAACTGGGGAAAACTCTTAGCCAAGTGTAGCTTGAAAAATGGTTATAATCTGAGTTTTTATCCTTGTAGGTCCTGCTAATGCTTTTTTGCATGTCCAAAAGGGTTGCTACCTATATTTCATATTCTGATATCTGGGTTCTTATTTCTTTTAGAGATTTTCTTAGGCTCCCCTGCATTAATAGCAAATACTTACATAAAGCTTACCTTGTACCAGACACTGCCGTGAGCATTTATATACTCATTTAAGTCTCACAACTTATAACTCTTAGGAGATAGGCACCATTATAACTGCATTAGACAGATAAAGAAAATAAAGTACAAAGAGGTAAAGAAACTTGTCCAAAGTCATGAAACCAGTATGTGGCAGAAACTGAAGATTCAAACTCCATGCAGTTAACTACTGTGCAATATTGCTTTTCTAAAGTACTTGGTACTTAACCACAGAATTTTTAAGGCTTGCTCCCAGGAGTATGCCCAGAAAGACACCTTTTCTTTTCTTCTTTTTCCTCCTATGCTGTTTGGCACAGAAACTCCAAATTTGTTTGAAACTGGGAAAGCACAATGAGAGATGGTAAGAAGGACTACACAGATGCTATCTCTGGTATTTGCTTTGTGGATGAAATGAAAACGTGTGAGAATTTGCACATACAAAGGTGCTTGCAAGTGCCTTAAACCTACTATTTTTTTCATGCCCTTAATATTTAGGACCTCATGAGCTAAATGAAATTACAGTTCTATTTAATTATCAGGAAATTAAAGCATGCAAAAGATTGTTCATGTTTCTTAATCTAATCATTAGGCCATCTTCTTCCTTTAGTAATTTATTAAATTTTTTATCTTAAAAAATACTCTTTCATTGAGATTTAATGAATCATACATTCCTTCTTTTTTTTTTTTGAGACAGAGTCTCACTTTTGTTGCTAGAGTGCCGTGGTGTAATCATAGCTCACCGCAACCTCAAACTCCTGGGCTCAGGCGATCCTCCCGCCTCAGTCACCCAAGTAGCTAGGATAACAGGGAGGCACTTCCATGCTCTGCTAATTTTTCTACTTTTGGTAGAAACAGGGTCTCACCACATTGTTCAGGCTGATCAAACTCCTGGCTTCAGCATCTCAAAGTACTAGGATTACAGGCATGAGCCACCATGGCAGGCCTGGATTACACATTTCTAATCCGAAAAAAATAAAGGTACCTCATTTTGAAAAATATGTATAATAAATACTGGAGAAAAAAAATGTTGGTGTCTCTTCTGAATCAGATCTATTTTCTTGCTTTTTTCTACACATTAAAACTAGGCATGCTCTTTCTCTCTCTATATATATATATAAATGTACACATATACATATATAGTGTGAACAGAAAATAGAGTCACTTCTTTCCAGAATTAAAAAAAAATACACAATTCAAATGCATGCAAAATTCACTGAATGGATGTTGACACTAAATTTCCTTGTAAAGTTACCTTTCCATAACTATTAATAAAAAGATAATACATATTGACAACACCTAAATGTCTTTTATTGAAAATATAACAGTCGATTAAAAATGTTGAATTATTTTTTATCTTATGCAAACATATTTTATTGCTGTGCAAGATTGCCCTCTTGTGTTTTCTCTAGTTAATTCATTATCATTTTTATTGATTTAATATTTAGCTTTTACGTCTAAAATTAACTCACAACTAAATGAACTTCAATGCCATATATTCAAAATCATATAGACCAGTAGTTAATGTTAGTGTCATGGTTTGTGGTACACACTGTATCCCTTTAATTATGTGAGCTGACTATAATAAAATAATATGGCCTAAAGTAAAGTAAAAACAGAGTCAAGCAGAAGTAAATACATAAAGAAAAATTTGGGATAATATCAAGGAATTCTAAAGCCCTCATATGAGATTCTTATATTACCAAGTTATGAAAGATGCAGCCAATTAGTCTGTCAGTATTGATCTGGCTTAATATCCTTGCCATCAATTGTTCTTTTTCTTACTCAGTTACTATGGGTACATAAAAACACAATTAAAATTCTTTATTATTTTGAAAGGTTTTCTTGTATATTAAATTAGCTGTTTCCTTTTTAATGTTGCCTAATTAAAACAGGTACTCTTACATGTAGCTAGTAGAAATGGAAATTTGGTACACTCCTTTTGTAAATCAAATTGGCAGTGTATATTAAGAGCATTAAAAAGAACCATTAGATTTGCTTCTAGGAATTATCTTAAGAGCACAATACTAAGTACCTCCAAAATTTTATGCCCAAACTACTCATCATAGCATTATTTATAGCGCAAACATTGGTAACAACCTAGGCATTGTCCTGTGTTAGACTGTTCACACAGTGGAACCTTTTGTTAAGATTAAAATTTTAAAGCAGGCTGGATGTGGTGGCTCACATCTGTAAACCCAGCACTTTGGGAGGCTGAGACAGGAGAATCACTAGATGCCAGTAGTTCAAGATCAGCATGGGCAACATAGAGAAACCCCATCTCTACAAAAAATTTAAAAGCTGGGTGTGGTGGCACATACCTATAGTTCCAGATACTCTGGAGGCTGAGGCAGGAGGATCACTTGAGTCTAGGAGTATGAGGTTGCAGTGAGCCATGATGATGCCACTGCACTCTAGCCCAGGTAACAGAGTGAGACTGTCTCTAAAGATAATAATAATAATAATGAAGTAATATTAAAATAACATGAATTTTTTAATGCTGTGATATTAAGTTTTTAAAATCAGCATATAAATACATATGTGTGTATGGGTGTGTATGTATCATAGCAATCTAAAAGCAATCCTCCTGAAACTATGCAAAGATTAAAATGGAATACCTCAAAATATTAATTGTGGTTATCATTTGGTGGTGGCATTATGATAGGTTATGATCTACTTATGATTATGATCTACTTTTTACTTGTTTATATTTTCCATGTTTTTATGTCAAACATGTATTGCTATATAATGGAGGAGACTCCCAGGCTCCTAATTGGCAGAACTGAGGTACTGCCCCTCTTTATACAGATCAGGAATTTTGTGGGCTGTGCAAGTTCAGAAAGTGTCTCTAAAGAAAATCAAGGCTTTAGCAACTAGCTCAGGATACAGCATCCAGTTGAATGAGTATAGGAAAGTTGGGGCAGGGGATCTTATATCACCAATAGAGTGGGGATGGTCCTTAGAATGGATACTTTCCCTCCCAACACTTTATTCTTTGGAAGAAGAGAAAAATAGAGTTATGTGAAAGATTCCTTCACCAAACAAATAATAGAACAAACAAAGCAACAATCATTTATAAAGTACTTAATGCACACTAGGTTGGTTGAATAGGGGCAGAAGCTAAATGTAATGAATGGCTGAATGAAAAAAAGGATGGTTATACAATTTTACCTCCAGCTACCTTGTTCAGCTAGGCTGTAGCTAAACAGTTGGCCTTTCTACCTGCAGTTTTGCAACAATACTTATCTCCTATCACCTCTCCCAACCCCAATCCATTTCCCAAACAGCAGCAAGAATGATGTTTTTCTAATTTTAAAATATGTTTATTTTTATTATAGACATTAACATTGAACACTCTAAGAAATAAAATAAATATAATAATTTCAAAATGCAACCTCTGGATGCAATAAATATCCTTTATAATTACATCTAATCAATATCTAGAAATATATGTAGACACTAAGTTAGCTAATGAATAAAGTAAAATGACTCTGTAAACTATAAATCATAAACACACAGCCAACATCATACTGAATGGGAAAAAGTTGAAAGCATTCCCCCTAAGAACTGGAACAAGATAAGGATGCCCACTGTCACCACTTCTATTCAACACAGTGCTGGAAGTACTAGCCAGAGCAATCAGGTAAGAGAAAGAAACAAAGGGCATTCTGTTCAGGCATGGTAGATCATACCTGTAATCAGAGGAGGGAGGATTGCTTGAGGTCAGGAGTTTGAGACCAACCTATGCAAAAGTAAGACCCCATCTCTACAAAAAGAAAAATTAGCTGAGTGTGGTTTTGTGTGCCTGTAGTCCCAGCTACTTGGGAGACTGAGGCAGGGAAATTGCTTGAGCCCAGGAGTTTGAGGTTGCAGTGAGCCAATGAGCTATGATGACACTGCTGCACTCTAGCCTGGACAACAGGGTGAGACTCTGTCTCAAACAAAAAAAAAAGAAGAAGAAGAAGAAGAAGAAGAAAAAGAAAGAAAAAGAAAAGAAAAGAAAGAGAGAGGAAAGAAAGAAAAAGAAATAAAGGCTATCCAAACTAACTGAAAAAGAGGAGGTCAAACTATCTTCATTGACTGATGATATCATCTGGTATCTAGAAAACCTTAAAGACTCCACCAAAATATTCCTAGAATTGATAAATAAATTCAGTGAAGTCTCAAGTTACAAAATATATAAAAATTAATTCAAGGTGGATTAAATACTTAAATGTAAAGCATGAAGCACTACAAATTCTAGAAGAAAATATAGAAAAAACTCTTCTAGACACCGGCCTAGGCAAAGAATTTATGATTAAGACCACAAAGGCCAATTCAGCAACAACAAAAATAAAAAAAGGGGACTTAATTAAAAGCTTCTGTACAGCAAAAGAAATTATCAACAGAATTTTCTCCCAGAATGGGAGAAAATATTCACAAACTATGTATCTGACAAAGGATTAAACCCAGAATCTACAAAGAACTCAAACAAATCAGCAAGAAAAAAACAAACAACCCCATCAAAAAAGTGGACAAAAGACATGAATAGAATTTTTTCAAAAGAAGATAGACAAATAGCCAACAATCATATGTAAAAACATTAACATCACTAGTCATCAGGGAAATGTAAATTAAAACCATAATGAGATACCACTTTACCCTTGTAAGAATGGCCATTATTAAAAAGTCAAAAAACAATAGATGCTAGCATGGATGCAGAGAGAAAGGAATGCTTACATACTTTCGGTAGGACTGCAAATTAATAAAATTTCTATGGAAAACAGTGTGGAGATTCCTCAAAGAAGTAAAAGTAAACCTAACATTCAATCCAGTAATCCCACTACTGAGTATCTACCCAAAGGAAAAGAAGTCATTTGATCAAAAAGACACCTGCACTTGCATCTTTATTGCAGCACAATTTATAACTGCAAAGATATGGAATCAACCTCAGTGCCCAACAATTCATGATTAGCTAAAGAAAATGTGGTATATATATATACCACGGTGTATATACTACTCAGCCATAAAAAGGAATGAAATAATGTTTTTAGCAATTTGGATGGAACTGGAGACCATTATCCTAAGTGAGGTATTTCGGGAATAGAAAAACAAACACCATATGTTCTCACTAATAAGTGGGAGCTAACTGATGGGTATAAAGGCACAAAGAGATGTAAAGGACACTGGAAACCAAAAAAGGGGAAGGTTGAAAGGGGTGAGGGATAAAAAGTTACCTAATTGGGTACACTGTTCTGGTGAGGGGAACTCTATGAGCCCTGACTTCAGCATTATACCATGTATCCATGTAACAAACACAGTTTGTACCCCCTTAATATTTTGAAATTTCAAAAAAGTAAAAAAACCCAAAAACCAGTAAATCTCAGGGACAGAGATCATACATGATCAGTTAAGTCACTTTGCCACCGTGTTTTTTTAATAACATGAAACATGATTCATATTTGTTTCAATAACATATACATCCATTTTAAGAGTTAAACTGCTGATGCTAACAACATAAAACTGCCATCTTTGTTATCTTAAAAGAAAATTCAGTTCAATACAAATAAATTAAAGATGAAAATTTCAGAATCCTTGATCAGAAAGTTTCAATGCTTGTAGTACTACCTTGGTGTGGACAAAGGTTTAAGTAAGACTAAGATTGAAGAGTGTTTGCTTTACCCATTGAAGAAATGATCTGAGAAATAAGTGAACTAGGCTTTCTGTGGAAAATAGCTATCAAGCCATGAAGATGTTACTAATAAAGGACTCCTTATACTAGCAACTAGCCACGTTTAAAAAGCCTTCGCCAGGGTTATGAAAACAAAACATTTAGGGTAACATTTATGATTCAAGCATAACTGGTTCTTTGCCTACTACAGATAATCATCTTTGAAACACTAAAAGCAGGTTCCAACTGTTTGTCTGGTGTGAGAAGGTGCAGGTACACGTGGGATGATCTACCAACTTACCTTCTGAAAGTGCTCTTTGGAAGCAGTCAGATTTGGCTTGATTATAGGAAAAGGTAGTACCCAGTTTGTTGGGCAAATTTCTCCATGGGCTTCTATAAACTGGAACGTCTTCACCAAGTGTAGTGGCTCTTCCTCCTGGGAGATCACTGACATTCAAATATTTGATTCCTCCATTGTGGTCAATCATGAAAAGCCTCTTAGTGCAAGACCAGCACTTTCTAAGAGCACACAGTTGTTTCAGGAAATCTGTTTTATTAAATCTGACAAGAGTATGATGTTCATGTGGCCCAAATCTTTGGTGTATTTATCCAAGCAAGGTGGCTAAAGTGGGAATACATTGAGACTGCAACAACTTCACTGTTCACATTGTGAAATTCATTGGCTTTGTCACTAAAAGCAATAATTTCTGTAGGACACACAAAGGTGAAATCTTATACCATCCACTCTGTCTCACCCGGGTCATGAATCATCCCCTTGTCCAGCATATCCATTTGTTTGTGCTACATATCTGTTGGTCACTTAGTAGCCAGCTAGGTTATCAGATCAAAAAAGGGTATATATAGGGTTTGGTACTATCCTCAGCTTCAGGCATCCACTGGGGATCTTGGAAAGCCTCGCAGATAATGGGGGACTATGGTATGTATATGAGTGTATATACTTTAAGAGATTTTTAAAATTAGCTTTTCAAGCCCCTTGTGGGGAAAAAAGAAATTCTGACACATTGACCGATTGTTTTCTAATCCTTAAAAAAAAGAGACTTTATCCAACAATAAGGGAGTGAATAAATTATGATTCATAAATGTTTACAAATAATCTTTATAGACATAAGGACACATTTGTATAGTATTAAGTTTTTTAAAAGTACATACACTACAGATACAGAAAAAGCTGATCTCTCTGACATAAGAAATACACACATATATATACCTAATAAAAAGATCCAAAGAAATACATCAAAATGTATATTGTGATTATCACTGAGGGTCATCATATGGAGATTCCTTACACTTTCCAGCATTTCTCTAAATGAGCATGTATTACTTCTTTTTAAACACCAAGAGCTATCAAAAAGCCTTTACAAGATGAATTCTTTTATATGCAGGCAGTTGCTTCAAAAAGTGTTTTAAGACTAAAGGCTAGCCTAGAGGCAATTAACCAATAGTACAGTTACTTGAAGTGGATTAGGGGGAGAGTCTAATCTGGACTGCACCATAGAATTACCTCTGGAAATAGGCCATAAGCAGTGGTTCTGACAGCTAGTCTGGGAAAGTCCCTCACCTGCACCACCTACCTCAATAGATCTAGGAAGTAACTCTTTCTTTGCTTAACAATAGGTCCAGTGATAAGCAAAATTGCCCTCCTCCAAAGCTCCCTGAAGTGCAAAAAGACTAAGGGAGATCAAAGGAACCATTAGACACTCCCTGAACTTCAAAGGTTTCTCCTATGGGAACTTGGAGAAACAGCTGCTTGTTTATACATTACTTATAGATTTCCATTACTGTGTATGGACATAACATTACAAGTATCTTGGTCATCTTATCCTTTCCATTTCCTTACTATGGTTGCATTTTGGGTTGACAGTTTTGTATACATATATTTTTTTTCATTACAAGCTTTTAGACAAACAGTTTTATATACATATTAAAATGAAGAACAAACCAAAATATATTAGCAATAGAGATCTATACACCCCAATGAGTACTGTGGCACTATTTTGAGCATGAATTTTTTTTTATCCTTTCTACATCTATTTTTTATTGTCTTCATTGTTTCTACATTTTCTCACTCAAAAAAGAAGAAATGATACAAGCATTTTGTTTTATGTAACTTGTGTTTTAATGCAATATTCAAACAAAGTCTACAAAATCATTTTCTTTTCCTGGACTGGTTTCACAGACTCAATCCCCAAAATCATGCAAAATGTTCCTTCACTAAAACATTTCATACAGGATGTGTTGAGCTAAAGCCAAAATAATTCAGTAAGCCATATATATGTAGACCGTTGTTGTTGAACGCGTTGCCTCAAAGTGTTCATTTTAATAATAAAAAATGCATCTGTCAGCGATTATTTTAAGCAAAATAATCTTAAGACATAAGTATATCATATGTGGGATAAGAAGTCCTATATAAATATATTTAAAGGCATTTATAACAAGAGAGAGATCTATATTCTGAAAAGGTGTAGAATGAGGTGAATCTATGATTCATGCATTCAAAACAATGTATTATGTATATACCAATAAAAAGAGTAATAAGACATAATTCCTATCCTTAAAAGTCTTCTATTCTAGAAGAAGCCACAGACAAGCAAAGAAGTATCAAGAACAAGTGCAACTGCAGAAGTCCAAAGCACTCACAGAGCTGGGAGAAGTCAGTTTGACAAGTGTTGAGGAGGTAGGGGTGTGTGTGTGTGTGCGCGCGCGCGCGCCTGTGCAAGACAGAAGGGAGAGGGAGGAAGATTATAGGTAGGGGTGATGATTCCAGGGAACAGTAGCAGCATGAGCACTGACACAAGCCTGCACATTTTGGGAATTGCAAGTAATTCAGTTCAAAGGTCATTCATCCATACAGATAATAATCATTAATTGACTATTTTGAGTGGAAGTTGTGAATGGCAAGAAATAACTGCTGCTTCAAGGTAAGATTGCCAAGAGGGCCTTGTTTATGTAGTGGACATAAGTGGTTGCCTTCCTAGCATCCAATCCACATTCTTCTTCCTAATACAAACTCAGTTTTGTTTAGTATACATCCTTTCCCCATGCGTATGCCTCCAAGGGAGATCACCCACCCTTAGCCTCAGGTGGGTAAATTTAGTCCCTTTCCAGTGATTGACTCAGGAACAGGATGTGATCAATTCCAACCCAGGATATATAGCACGAGAGATGTTTGCTAGAGGCTTCCAAAAAAGTAAAAGTAAAGTGAGAGTTACTGAAAGCCTCTCCCTTCCTCTCACTGGACAAACACTTGTGGCAGCTGTATTATAACTATGAGGGAAACCAGCATATGGAGCTGACTCTATGAATGGAAGGAGAAAGAGACAGAAAAAACTTCGGTTCTCAATGACATCATTGAAACAACTGACCTTCACCCTCACTCTGCCTATGATTGTTTCATTTCCTTTTTTTTTTTTTTTGGAGACAGAATCTCACTCCGTCATCCCAAGCTACCTCAAACTCCTGGGCTCAAGTGATCCTCCTGCCTCAGCCTTCTCAGTAGCAAGGACTATAGGCACCCACCACCATGCTTGACTAATTTTTTTCTATTTTTGGTAGAGACAGGATCTTACTCTTGCTCAAACTGGTCTTGAACTCCTGACCTCAAGTGATCCTCCTGCCTCAGCCTCCCAGAGTGCTAGGATTACAGCACCACGCCACCTCACCCAGCCCATTTCCTTCTTTTTTTAAAAGTCAGATTGCGCTTGTAGCCAAAGCATTCTAACCAAAGTTTAGATTTGGAGAGTTACTGGAAAGTTTTAAACAGGAGACTGACATATTAAGTTTGTATTTTACAAGGGTGTCAGTGGCAGAAATGTTGAGGATGGATGAGTGGGTGTGATAGGAGATTGGCTAATATTTACTGGGGCTTACCATGTGCTTTGTAGTAGTCTAAACACTTTACTGTAATAATTCATTTAACCTTTCTAAAACACAATGAGGCATATAATATTATCCATATTTGATATGAGGAATCTAAAGCCCAGACACATTAAGTTGTTAAGAACACATAACCAGTGAGTAGCAGAGTCTGGATTTAAATCCCAATTTTACTGCAGACACTCTTTCACTCCACAATGATATACATCAGGAGAAACTCAAGTCACAGTCTCAAACAGGCCTAATATAACAGTAAATCCAGTTTCTTTCCAGTGATTGGCTCAGGAATAGTCTGATGACCCAATTCTTGTGTGGCTACTAACCATCAATTCATACTGCATTCTTTATAGGGTTATTGTGAGAACTGAATGTGCTATTGCTTATAACAAGCATAAAACGTGGGAAGCCCACAATAAATGGTAGCTACTGTTATCATTAGCTATTATTATCAAGAACAACTAAGAAAGAATGTCCGAAGAAAGAGGGCAAAGGAGAATGGTATAACAGAAGCCAAGGAAAGAGTTTCCAAAAGGGCATGGCAGGATGAGCACCATAGAGGAATAAAGTGACATGAGAACTGAAGAGTCTATTTGGGACATAACAGGTGACTTTTGCCAGAGCAGTATTTGAGGAAGGGCTCAGGTAGTAGAACCACTATTCACTGGTTGAAGAGTGAAGGGAGACAGTGTCTACCTATTGCAGATTAGCTGTTCGTAATGGAAAGGAGCCGTGGGGGTGGGGGGAGGATGGTAGTGAAGTCTCCAAATGGAACACATTTATGAACTTTGAGGCAGTAGCTAGCAAAATGGAAAATTCAGAAGAGAGAAATCATGAGGGGACAGGTCCCAAAGGAGACTGAAAGAGGCAGCACTAAGCTCACAGGTAAGGGGAGGCATTAGTCATGAAGAATTGGACCATCTTCCACCCTCTGAGAGTAGGGGAAAGGAGGCAAGGGTAAGTTCAGATATAGATGAATTTATAGGCCTGGAGATGGAAGGTTGGGAAGTGCATCTGTGGAATAGTTTGCTTTTCTTAGGGAAATGGAGGCTTTTCTTAGTGAATGCAGTCCTCTGGTGAGAAGGAGCGTGTGAAGCAAACAGTAGTTGAGGATAGTTGCTGTTGGATGAAACTGGCCTGGGAGACAAGTAAAACAATTCTAGAGTACTGATGGCTGAGGTGTATAGCTAAATTGGAGACCAAGAATTTTCAATGGCTTTAAAATGTAGGAATATACAATTCTCTCTAACACCTCTCACCAGCCCAGGTGTATCTATGAGAATCAGCCTGTTCATGTCTTCAGGCAGGTTACGAAAAGTTAATATAAAGCTGGGAATAATGGAAATGAGGACCATTTGATGATGGTCAATTTGACGAGCCTTCTCTGCTTCCTCATACTCCCCTGAGGCTTCAGTTCTACAAACAAAACCTGTGCCTGTAATTGGAAGTGCCAACCACTGTTCTCAAAGGGAAAGAAGGTTAAGGAACAGAATGTCATCCCCTAACTTCAAAGGGAAGACATGAATTGTTAATTAAAACACTTTTGGGGTGGAGCAAGATGGCGGACGAATAACACCGCCAGACAGAGTGTCTCTGCAGAAAAGACAGATTCTAGCAAAAATTAGAGGAAAGAAGCAAGAAGACGAGCATACAGCGGACGAGGGCCGAAGGAGGGGTACCTGAGACCCCGGGAGGAGGCTGCGGAGGATAACTGGAGGCTGAGACCACCGGAGCAGCCCGGAGACCAGCGGCAAGGGTAGGTGGATCTGCTGTTTCCCCTCCCCTGCATTCGGGACTGCTGGTGGGCTCCCCAGCGGGTGGAGAGACCTGCGGACACCAGCCCAGAGACTGCCGCCGCCTGCCAACGGTGAGCCTGTAGCAGACGTGGCACCAGGTTCCCAACTTCCTCCGGGCACCTCCGTGTGCACAGACCCGAGCCGCGCGGCAGGCGCCATATTGCCTCCTGCCCCCCTCCGCCAACCCTACCCGCGGCTGCCCAGAGAGACAATATAGCCACCAGCCGGAGGCACCTCCAGGGAATGGGACCTTCCCGTTTGGGACCCCGCCCGCCCTCCCAGGTGCTGCTGGCACCGTGTTCCCAGGAAAACGGTGCCGACTCAGAGGCTGAGAGACATAGACCCAGCTTGGGCTCCCTGTGGGTGAATTAGGACCAGAAATCCTCTCCCTGGTGGGAATACAGTTTGAACTCTGGGACCCAGAGGTTGGACCTGCAGACCAGATCCCCTGCACCGAGGGCTAGCATTGCCCGGGGCACAGAAGGGTTATACGTGAACAGCCTACTGAGGTGTGTGTGCCTCCAGGGGCGGATCGGCATCCTAGAGGGCAACCCTCCTCCCAGGAGGAGGCCGTGCGCCCAACCCAGGTGGCGTTCCTGTGCAGGGAACCTCCCCGCCGGCATCACAGTCCGGGGAGGCCTGGTGGCTTGTGGTCTGGCCTGCTGGCAGAGGCCCAGGAGTAGCTGCGGAGTTGGGGAGGGTGGAAAGAAGCATGGCCCGCTCCAGACTGCGGGTCTCAGACAGCCCCACCCCCACACACAGACTTTCTGGCTGAGCGGGACCATTCCAGCCCCGCCCTGGAATCAGCTTTCCCTGGAATCAGAGAACAGAACTTTGACCCCTGCTAACGGCCTGAGGGCAGGCTTACCCAACCCAGCTCCGCCCAGAACAAGAGCTGTTAACAGGACACAAAATCAACAGTATAGCCTGTTCCTCCAAGCAAACGCCACCTACTGACAGGGACGGCATCTTGCACAGCCTTTCCACGGCACCCACTGACTCAATATACAGGGAGTGGTCCAATTTCACCCACAGACACCACCTAACGCCTCAGAAACTAAACAAGGTGTGTGAATACCCAAACAATAACCTAAGGAAAGAAACAACAACTGATCGACATGGGAAGAAATCAGCGAAAGAACTCAGGAAATATGAAGAACCAAACGGAAAACACACCCCCAAAGAGGAGCACCAGCCCCCTAGAAACAGACACCAACCAAAATCAGGCAACCAATATGACAGAAGAGGAATTTTGTATGTGCATCATAAGAACACTCACCCAGCTGCAACAACAACGCAATAGCCAACACAAAGAAACCACAAAAAGTCTCCAGGATATGGGAAAAGAAATAGACACAATGAAGAAAAGTGTAACCGAACTCCTGGAAATGAAGAATCAATTCAAGGAACTATAAAATACAGTGGAAAGTATCAAGAACAGGGTAGAAGAAACAGAAGAAAGAATCTCAGAGCTTGAAGATAACACCCTCCAATTAAATAAATCAGTCACAGAAATAGAGCAGAGAAACAAGAGAAAAGAGCAAAGCCTACAAGAGCTGTGGGATTATGTGAAGAAACCTAATGTGAGGGTCATAGGGTTACAGGAAGGGGAAGAAGACAACACTCAAGGGTTGGACAAGCTGTTTGAAGATATAATAGAGGAAAATTTCCCAGGCCTTGCTCAAAATCTTGATATACAAGTTCAAGAAGCTCAGAGGACCCCTGGGAGATTCAACGCAAACAGGAAGACGTCACGACATGCAGTCATCAGACTGACCAAAGTATCAACTAAAGAGGCCCTTCTAAGAGCTGTAAGACAAAAGAAGCAACTAACATACAAGGGAAAGCCAATTCGAATAACATCAGACTTCTCTAATGAGACTTTATAAGCAAGGAGAGACTGGGGCCCCATTCTCACTCTTTTGAAACAAAACAATGCCCAGCCTAGAATATTATTCCCTGCAAAACTAAGCTTCGTGTATGAAGGAGAAATAAAAACATTCTCAGACAAGCAAAGGCTCAGAGAATTCACCAAGACAAGACCAGCCCTACAAGAAGTACTTAAAACAGCGTTATGCACGGAATATCATAATAATAACCCACGAATATAAAAACAACCAAAACCCAAAGATATTAAAGGCCAGATATTACAATGGCTCAAGACAGAAATCATAGCAACAACATCCAACCCAACAGAATGATCAGTAATCTACCTTACCTATCAGTTCTCTCAATGAATGGCTTAAACTCTCCACTCAAGAGACATAGGCTGGCTGAATGGATAAGAAAATACAGGCCAAGTATATGCTGTCTTCAGGAAACACATCTAACCTGCAAGGATGCATGTAGACTAAAAATAAAAGGGTGGAGATCAATATTACAAGCAAATAGAAGCCAAAAGAAGGCTGGTGTGGCAGTTCTAATTTCAGGCGATTTAGTTTTTAAACCAACAAAAGTAGTAAAAGACAAAGAGGGTCATTATATAATGGTGAAGGGCACAGTCCAACAAGAAGAGATAACAATTTTAAATATATATGCACCCAACTTAGGTGTACCCAGATTCATAAAGCAAACCTTACTGGAGCTAAGCAAATGGATTAATAGCAACTCCATAATCGCCGGAGATTTCAACACCCCACTGACGGCACGAGACAGATCCTCCAAACAGAAAATGAATAAAGAAATAATGGACTTAAACAAAACTCTAGAACAATTGGGTCTGACAGACATCTTCAGAACATTCTACCCAAAATCCACTGAATATACGTTCTTCTCATCAGCTCACGGGACATTCTCTAAGATTGACCATATCCTAGGACACAAAGAAAATCTCAAGAAATTAAAAAAAATAGAAATAATACCATGTACCTTCTCAGATCACAGTGGAATAAAACTAGAAATCAACCCTAACAGAAACTCACATTTCTACACAAAAACGTGGAAATTAAACAACCTCCTACTAAATGATTACTTCATAAATGAAGAAATCAAGACGGAAATAAAAAAGTTGTATGAAGAAAACGACAATGGAGAGACAAGTTATCAACTCCTCTGGGACACAGCTAAAGCGGTTCTGAGAGGAAAGTTTATCTCCATAAATGCCTATAACCAAAAGACAAGAAGATCACAAATAGACAATCTAATGAAACGACTCAAAGAGCTGGAAAAAGAAGAACAGACCAACCCCAAACCCAGCAGAAGAAGTGAAATCAACAAGATCAAATCAGAACTAAATGAAATTGAAAACAGGGAAGCTATTCAGGAGATTAATAAAACAAAAAGTTGGTTCTTTGAAAAAATAAACAAAATTGACACACCATTGGCTAAGCTAACGAAAAGTAGAAAAGAGAAATCTCTAATAAGCTCCTTCAGGAACAAAAAAGGAGATATCACAACTGATCCCAAAGAGATACAAGATACAATTTATGAATACTACAAAAATCTTTATGCACACAAACTAGAAAATGTGGAGGAAATGGACAAATTTCTAGAAACACACAGCCTCCCTAGGCTCAACCAGGAAGAAATAGATTCCCTGAACAGACCAATCTCAACAGTTGAAATAGAAACAGCAATTAAAAATCTCCCTAAAAAGAAAAGTCCCGGTCCAGATGGCTTCACACCTGAATTTTACCACACTTACAAAGAAGAACTAGTACCTATCTTGCAGAAACTATTCCACAACATCGAGAAGAAAGGAAACCTCCCCGACACCTTTTATGAAGCGAATATTACTCTGATACCAAAACCAGGAAAGGATGCAACAAAAAAAGAAAACTACAGACCAATATCCCTAATGAATATAGATGCAAAAATTTTCAACAAAATCTTAGCTAACTGAATCCAGACACTTATCAAAAAAATAATCCACCACGACCAAGTGGGCTTCATCCCAGGGATGCAGGGATGGTTCAACATACGTAAATCTATAAATGCAATTCACCACATCAACAGAAGCAAAAACAAAGACCACATGATTCTTTCAATAGATGCAGAAAAAGCTTTTGACAAAATTCAACACCCTTTCATGATACGAACACTTAAGAAAATAGGCATAGAAGGGACATACCTAAAAATGATACAAGCCATATATGACAGACCCACAGCCAACATCATACTGAATGGGGAAAAATTGAAATCATTCCCACTTAGAACTGGAACCAGACAAGGCTGCCCACTATCTCCACTTTTGTTCAACATAGTGCTGGAAGTCTTGGATACAGCAATCAGACAGGAAAATGGAATCAAAGGTATCCAAATAGGGGCAGAAGAGATCAAACTTTCACTGTTTGCTGATGATATGATATTGTATCTAGAAAATCCCAAGGATTCAACCAAGAAATTCCTGGAACTGATCAATGAATTTAGTAAAGTCTCAGGATACAAAATCAATACACAGAAATCAGAGGCATTCATATATGCCAACAACAATCTAATTGAGAACCAAATCACAAAGACTCAATTCCCTTCACAATAGCAACAAAGAAATTAAAGTACCTAGGAATATACTTAACCAAGGACGTAAAAGACCTCTACAGGGAGAACTATGAAACACTGAGGAAGGAAATAGCAGAGGATGTAAATAGATGGAAATCCATACCATGCTCGTGGATCGGCAGACTCAATATCATCAAAATGTCTATACTACCCAAACTGATCTACAGATTCAATGCAATACCTATTAAAATCCCATCAGCATTCTTCACAGATATAGAAAAAATAATTTTACGCTTTGTATGGAACCAAAGAAGACCCCGAATATCAAGAGCAAGTCTAGGCAACAAAAACAAAATGGGAGGCATTAATATGCCAGATATCAAACTATACTACAAAGCTGTAGTAATTAAAACAATATGGTATTGGCACAAAAATAGGAATATTGACCAGTGGAACAGATGTGAGAATCCTGATATAAAACCATCCTCATATAGCCACCTAATCTTTGACAAAGCAGACAAAAACATACGCTGGGGAAAAGAATCCCTCTTTAATAAATGGTGCTGGGAAAACTGGATAGCTACCTGTAGAAGGCTAAAACAGGACCCATACCTTTCACCTCTCACAAAAACCAACTCATGCTGGATAACAGACTTAAACCTACGGTATGAAACTATTAGAACTCTAGAGGAAAAAGTTGGAAACACTCTCCTAGACATCGGCCTGGGCAAAGAGTTTATGAAGAAGTCCCCAAAGGCAATCACAGCAGCAACAAAAATAAATAAATGGGACATGATCAAACTACAAAGCTTCTGCACGGCCAAAGAAATAGTCATGAAAGTAAACAGACAACCTACAGAATGGGAGAAAATTTTTGCATCCTATGCATCCGATAAGGGACTGATAACTAGAATATACTTAGAACTCACAAAAATTAGGAAGAAAAAATCAAATAACCTCATTAAAAAGTGGGCAAAGGACTTGAACAGAAATTTTTCTAAAGAAGACAGAAGAATGGCCAACAAACATATGAAGAAATGCTCAACATCTCTAATCATCAGGGAAATGCAAATCAAAACCACAATGAGATATCACTTAACCCCAGTGAGAATGGCCTTTATCAAAAAATCTCCAAACAATAAATGCTGGCGTGGTTGCGGAGAGAGAGGAACACTCCTACACTGCTGGTGGGACTGCAAACTAGTTCAACCTCTGTGGAAAGCAATATGGAGATACCTTAAAGCGATACAAGTGAATCTACCATTTGATCCAGCAATCCCATTGCTGGGCATCCACCCAAATGATCCAATGACACTCTACAAAAAAGACACCTGCACTCGAATGTTTATAGCAGCACAATTCATAATTGCAAGGCTGTGGAAACAGCCCAAGTGCCCATCAATCCAAGAATGGATTAATAAAATGTGGTATATGTATACCATGGAGTACTATTCAGCTCTAAGAAACAATGGTGATATAGCACATCTTATATTTTCCTGGTTAGAGCTGGAACCCATACTACTAAGTGAAGTATCCCAAGAATGGAAAAACAAGCACCAGATATATTCTCCAGCAAACTGGTATTAACTGAGTAGCACCTAAGTGGACACATAGGTACTACAGTAATAGGGTATTGGGCAGGTGGGAGGGGGGAGGGGGGCGGGTATATACATACATAATGAGTGAGATGTGCACCATCTGGGGGATGGTCATGATGGAGACTCAGACTTTTGGGGGAAAGAACATGAAGACTTGCTACCACTAATTTATTACACTGGAGTCACATGTTTTTCAGGAGGGGGTTATATTCCAGAGTGAATGATTAAGAGACATTTTTCTTTTCTTTTCTTTTTTTGTTTTTTTGAGACAGAGTCTCACTTTGTTGCCCAGGCTAGAGTGAGTGCCATGGCGTCAGCCTAGCTCACAGCAACCTCAAACTCCTGGGCTCAAGCAATCCTACTGCCTCAGCCTCCCGAGTAGCTGGGACTATAGGTATGCGCCACCATGCCCAGCTAATTTTTTCTATATATACTAGTTGGCCAATTAATTTCTTTCTATTTATAGTAGAGGCGGGGTCTCGCGCTTCCTCAGGATGGTTTCGAACTACTAACCTTGAGCAATCCTCCTGCCTCGGCCTCCCAGAGTGCTAGTATTACAGGCGTGAGCCACCACGCCCGGCTCTAAGAGACATTTTTCTAAGTAAAAATTACCCTTAAACATTTCTTATGGAATTATGTGGGGCCATTAGGGCTAGTTTTTCTGCCATGATTTGGACAGATCACTGTTTCATTGGCTGAACATCCAGGTTCCACTTAGAAACTCTGAGAAATATGTATCTTTAAACAATGTATGCACATTTGGAAATATGGTTTTGTGTTTTTAAAAAGCATAAATAGATGCCTATAATTCCAGCACTTTGGAGGCCGAAGTGTGAGGATTGCTTGAGCCCAGGAATTTGAGACCAGCCTGAGCAACACAGTGAGACCTTGTCTCTACAAAAAATAGAAAAAATATCTGGACATGGTGGCACATGCCTGTAGTCCCAGTTACTCTTAGAGGCAGAGGCAAGTGGATCACGAGGGTCCAGGAGTTTGAAACTGCAGTGAGCTATGATGATGCCACTGCACTCTAGGCTGAGTGACAGAGTCAGACCCTGCCTCAAAATAAATAAATAAATAAAATAAAAGGGACCACACTGTTCTTATATATCTCATTTATTTTCCCTACCTTAAAGTATTTAGGAGGTCCTTCAATGTAAGTACATATGGCAAGTTGTATTTTCCAAAAATGGCCACAGCAACATTTCTGGTCCCACATGCTTTTTGAGAACCTTGCCTCTTCCCATCCAGAGGTAGAGTCTATTTCACCTCCCCTTGAACCTGCATATAATTTTGTGACTATCTAGATAAATATAATGCAGCAGAACTGACACTACATGATTACTAAGGCTAGGTCACAAAAGGCAATATACTTCTGCTTGGTTTTCTCTCTCAAGATACTTACTTTTGGAACCCAGCCACCAGGTTGTGAGGAAGTCCAAACGGATCCATGCTAAAAGGCCTCATGGGGAGGTCCACCTGGAATAGAACTGAGGCTTCTAGCCTTTAGTCTGCTTCAACCACCAGTGTGAGAGTGAAGTTTTCAGATGATTCCAGTACTCAGCCTTGGAGTTTTTCTGTTGAAATACTATGCATAAAAGCAGAGAAAAGCCATCCCTGCTGTGCTTTGTCTGAATCTCTAAGCCACAGAATCTGTGAGAATAATAAATGGTTGTTTTATATCACTAAGTTGTGGCGGTAATTGCAACGCAGCCATAGTAACTGGAAGAGTGTATACATATGTATATTTTTTCAATCTTTTAAACAATAATATGATTAACAGTACTATTCCATGGTATTTACGTATCATAAGTTTATTTAGTCATTCCTGTGTTTATTGATACTTAGGTGGTTTGGAATTATTTTTTTCCATCATAGACAAGGTTGAAATAAATGAGTTTCTGCTTGCCTATTTGTGCACAAATATCAGTATTTTTACAGGTTAAAAACTGTAAATGAGTTGGTAAACACATATAAGACAATTAGTGTCTGGCACACAGTAACAAATTTTATTATTATTATCCCTATAAGTTATAGAGATAATATATCATGGAAGATGATAGTTTTCCTTTAACACCTTTAGTGACAAGGACTTCTAACAATTGTATTTAACAGCCATGCCCAGTGTTTCCCACTTTTTAGTTTAGATTATGGCAAATATTTGCAAAAACGTTCAGTGATGGAATTATGTTCCTGAAAACGTCTACCTGCGGTATATCAGTTTTTTTTTTTAAAAAAAAATCTAATTTGCTTAGCGTGCAGATGAGTTACACCACTTGCCTGTGTCCGTTCTGACAATCGTCAGCTGTGGACTAGAGCACGAAGAGTTGAGCCACAGGCTCAATTGTGTGCTGCCTTTCTATTCCTTTTGCACCCGCTAGGCAGACCACTTGAAAGGATCAGGACACCTCTTTACTGGTGCTGCTCAAACTATCATAATTCGCGCCACAAGTTTAGGAACGTGCTTTTTAGCCCCAGTCACTCTCTTCCACCATCTCTAACCCTTTTCTAGGAGTGCTCGCAGTTGTCCAGCACCTGTTAGTCACGTTTACCACCAATTTTCGGTGGGGGCGGAAGAGGGGGTGAAGAGGGACAGAAAGAGGACTACCTGTTCTCTTGCCTCAAAGGGGCCGGTTAAACTTCAATCACACTGCAAACGACCAGGTTTCGACAGCCATCCCCACATTTTCACAGCCCGAGGCTTCCTCTCCTTTTGGATCTGCTTTCCCGATTTGCTCCATTTTATACTGCTCCTCCCCCACGCCCGTCGCTCCGGTCAGCGTAAACATTAAAAGCTGTGCAGCTGAGGAAAGGCATTTTTAGGTGACTTGTAAACGGCGGGGTCCACCAGCCCGGGGCTGGCATGATTCGCTGCAGTTCCGCGGGGGCGGCGGCCTCGGAGCAGCGAGCGTCGGCCTGGTCCATGCCTGCCTGGCCCCGCGCGGCAAGCTCCGCAGGCTGAGGAGCCCCCGAAGCCGAGGAGAGGGGGTTGGGAGCCGCTGACTCCTCAGCAACTTCCCGGCCCCGTAACCCCACCCATTAGCACGCGGCCTCTCGTGAAGCCCGTAGGACACACCTTGGTCCCCGCCCCTCAACAGGTCACCTCCCTCCACGCCCCTTTGCCTTGGCCCCGGCAGCCGGCAGGCAGGGAAGTGTCGTAAAGCCAGGCCCAGGAAACTTTACCCGGGGTAACAGCCGAGGCGCTTTACGGCGACGGCGGCTGAGTGTGAGCCTTGGTGGCGGTGGACGCGGCCGCTTCGGCGAAGGAGGCGGCGGCAGTGGCTGAGGAAGAGGAGTGGCGGCAGCGGCGGCGGGGACCGGTGCGGGGTGAGCCGCGAGGAGGGGCCGGGGAGGGGCCGCGGGTGACAGGGCTAGCGGATGGGCCCGGGCGGACGGGGACGGTGGCCGGCTGAGCAGCTGGGCGGCGCTGAAGAGCGGGGTGGGGGGGCGGCGCGGAATTGGGGGGGCAGCTCCGTGAGGGACGGTTTCTGCCTTTGTTCCCCCCCCACCTCTGCCGGTCCCCACCCGCCGCCCCGTCCTCTCCGTGCTTGTCCGTCGGGTCTCATGGCCTCCCCTCTCGGTCTGTGTCGCTTCTAGGATGGCGGAGGTACCGCCTGGGCCTAGCAGCCTCCTCCCACCACCAGCACCTCCGGCCCCGGCGGCGGCCGAGCCCCGCTGCCCCTTCCCGGTGGGGGCCGCCCTTGCCTGCTGCAGCGAGGACGAGGAGGACGACGAGGAGCATGAAGGCGGCGGCGGCAGGAGCCCAGCGGGCGGCCAGCCGACGGCGGCGGCCAAGGGGCATACGTGCCTCCGCTGCCCTCAGCCGTCGCAGGAGCAGCAGCAGCTAAACGGATTGATTAGCCCCGAACTGCGGCACCTCCGGGCGGCCGCTTCCCTCAAGAGCAAGGTCCTGAGTGCCGCCGAGGCGGCTGCGACCACGGCCACCCCCGATGGGGGCCCCAGAGCGACTGCAACAAAAGGAGCCGGGGTGCACTCGGGCGAGAGGCCCTCTCATTCCCTCCCCAATAATGCAAGAACTGCGGTCCCCAGCCCGGCAGAGGCAGCGGCGGCGAGTGATCCGGCGGCGGCCCGCAATGGACTGGACGAGGGCACCGAGCAGGAGGAGGAGGAAGACGAGCAGGTGCGGCTGCTGTCTTCGTCCCTGACTGCCGGCTGCAGTTTAAGAAGCCTCTCGGGCAGGGAGGTTGAGCCTGGGGAGGATCGGACGATACGATATGTCCGATATGAATCTGAGCTACAAATGCCGGATATCATGAGACTGATCACCAAAGATCTGTCAGAACCCTACTCCATTTATACCTATAGATATTTTATCCACAACTGGCCACAGCTGTGCTTCTTGGTAAGTGGGAGGAATGAAAAGAGGGTGAACCCAGCAGAAATCCAGGCCGTGCAGGGTAGGGAGTGTGAGGGCCAAGAAGGTGGCGTGGATGTATCCTGCATTTCATAGTACTTTACATGGTGTAAATTGCGTGTGTACATTCCTAGTTATTTAACGAAACTGGTTTGAAGGTAAGACTTCATGATCGGGGTTAACTTGGTACTAATGTAAATGCAGCAAGCGTGTATGATGCAGGTTTCACTGGCGGGCAGTGGGGAGGGGTCTTGTGCCCTGTTTACTTTAGGTTATAATCATGTTTAACCGTCTTTAATTACCCGCCCTCATCCTCAAAGCACTTTGCAATCATTTAATTTGAACATGGTTCTGTTCAGATACAGGCCTTATTAATCTCTCAATTACAGCCATAATCAGGGAAGAGTGTATGCATAAACATGTTTTGGTGAACATGATTGTCAGTAAACTTGCTGTGGCCACATTGGAGAATTAAATCTTACAAGCATGTTCAGTAATTATGGAGATTGTTTCCTTTTGCTTCAACAGGACAATTAACAGTTGTAGCTAGCCTGCTTTCTGGTGCTCCATTGCAGAAGGCGCTACTAACACTTCTGGTGGCTGAAAGACTCCTGAAACTTGAACAAAATAAAATACCCTTTTGTGGAATGTAGAAAACTTTAAGTGTGAGATTGTCACTAGTCTGATTTTTTTTTTTTTTTTTTTTAAGAAACTGGTAATAGATATGCCTAAACACTAGCAACACTGGCTGTGTGGGGTATAATTGATAATTATTTTACTTACATGTAAGTGAAAAAGACTATTGGAAAAGCTGAATAATTTTTTTAAAAAATTTACACAGTATTGGCAGTGCTGGTAATTTCTTCACAATAAAATTGACCAATTTCAGTCTATATGAAACCTTTAACTTAAATATTGACTACAAGTGTATGCTTTATATCATGTACTTACAAGCATATTGTTTCCATTGAATTTTACTAAAGGTGACATGCTTTTAAAGAGTATTTTATGAAGAGAAAAGCCACCACCATTAATTATGCATTATTTTAGCATTGACTTAGTTGCACTTAGTAATGCTCTGCAAGGTGTTTTGATGATAGTTTAATTTAATTTGTCTTTTTTTATTTTATACCCTGGTGGTAATCTGAAAATAAAACCTGGGTATTGCATATAATGGTAATTTAGTTTCTGTGTTAACCTTGCTAAACTTCTATGTTTGCTTAAACTATGGGTACTATTTTATAATCTAGAAAACTGCTTTTTCAGGATTCTAAACACTGTATCAAAATAGAAATTCTAAGATGTCTGTGTCAATATGAGAAAATGATTTATAGCACTATTAATGCCATATCAAATGCCATTGTAATTGCTAAAACTTATAGACTGATTTAATTTTAAGTTAACCCACAAAAGTAGATGATTGAGTCTCATTTTAAATAGAAATAATGTTTTTGTGTCAATTTTAGAAAATAGTTGTGTATATGATAATTTAACCAATTTTTGACTCTTGATATTACCTAGGCCTCTCTCAACTTCTCTGTCATTTTAGACTCTGATAAACTTGATGTTAGTAAACTTTAGCCTTGATTTTATGTAGACCCCTCCTAATTCACCAGCTAATTTATACTTTAGACTTTAATAGCCAAAATTTGTTTAACATTAAATTCTGAATATCTAGAAATTTAAATATGCACAAGTGGTTGACCTGTAAAATTTACTGGTTCAAGTATGAATCTAGAGTTATAAAACAGTACTTAAAAAAGAATCAGAGGCCATTTAGAACTGAGACCTTTATATTGGCATATTTTTTAATTAAAATTTCTCACGGGAGCTAAATTTTTAAAAAATACAAGTATGTATGTTTATTTTAAATCACATCGTTTTAGAACCAAAAGGGATCCTAAAGATAATTTAGCCCAATTTTTTTTATTGAAAAAATATTAAGAAATCTCCAGATATTTAGTAGCAGGAGAGGTAAAGCTAGAACCCAGGTCTCCTGCCCTCTCATTATGATAACAAATATGAACCTGAAAAATGACATACCCTCGACTCATTTGGTGAAGATCATTGTGTCACCAGGTTACCTTCACCAAGGGTCAGAGTTGTCCTTACAAACATCAGTCTCAGGAGATTAGAAACCTCTAAAATGTTCCTGGTTTCCATGGGTAACCTTTAATGGGTCAGGTGGAATATATGGGCTTGAACCTTACAAAATTGCCAATACTTGATTGACTAACAAAAATGACAGTTTCTTATGATTCTTCTTAATAACTAAACAGATGTAATAAAAACTGCCCGGGATTGTGGCTCATGCCTGTAATCCCAGTTACTTGGAAGGCTGAGGGCAGAGAATTGCTTGATCCTGGAAGTTCTAGGCTGCAGTGAGCTATGATTGTGCCACTGCACAGCCTGGGTGACAGAGCAAGACCCCCATCTCTTAAAAATTATATTAAATATAATTATATAAAATAGAGTACTGTACAACTGTGAGACACTGTCAGTCACTCTGTTCTTAACCATTTTATCTGTACCTCTTTTGAGTTCGTAGTATTTTCAGTTGTTGAAGCCTTTTTGAAGTTCTTAAACTACCAGCGATGTAATATAGTACTTCCGTTTATTTGTTCTAAATTTAACTGTCTGGCTTCCTCTAACTTTCTATTTGTAGTGTTCTGGAATTTGGGAATCTCTCACACAATTTATATTTTTCAGTTTTATTAACTGACACAAGCCTTTGGCCTTGTAGAGTTAAGTCTTCATCTTGCCTGGGATTTTTCAGTTCCCATCCTTGAAAAAACACATTTAATAGCTTGAGTTTCAAATGTATGTGCAGAGCTTTTATTTGGAAGAATTGACAAGCAGTTTAGTGATTCTTTTAAGTGTACTATATGTACATATCAGCAGTTTGTCAGGAAAAAAATGCAGCTTTGGCCTTCCTCACTACCAAAATCACTTTAATAACAGTGTATCATATATTGGGCTTTTATATTTAGATAATGTGTACAACTGATTTTTGTTCCTGTAGATTCATAATTAGGAAGAAATCAATCAAGTCTATGGATGAACTGTTATAATATGTTGTTTGCTTATTATTTCCATGCTCAAAGGACAAAGATTTGTTTGAAATTCCTGTATAATTTGAAAGTACTGTTTAGTTGTATTGTGTTTAGTGGTTTTAATTTCTTCCTTATCTTTGGATGGCTTTCTTAATTGTAAAGTATAGTTATGTAGTTTTATATCATAGATTTATATGGATTTTTATTTCACACAATGCTTGCTTATGAGGTCAGACCAAAATTTTTTGTGGCTCTTTTGATATACTATTTGGTCTGTGATGATTTTATATATATATACACACATATGTATTTGAAGTGAGTTATTTTCAAATCAGAAAATACTGTCAAAGTTGTTCAGTCAGGCAAGTTTTGTGAGTATTTCAGGTCTTGATTCAGAGAAATTTCAGTTTTCAAAAGGATTTTAAAAAAGATTGTTTTATTGTGGATTAAAAAATGGAAATAACTTCAGAGATTTATTGACTCAAAATAGTTTTAGAATGTGTGATAAAACAAATGAATTAGTGAGTTGTTGAATTTAATATCTGTTCAAAAAGATTTTTCTGACCTAGTTTAGGTTTGCATGAAATAGATTAGAATGGTCTTGCCTAAAAGATTTCTCCACAGTTTTTTTTGAAAAGGCTTTTAAATCAATTTACAGAATGACAGACTAAAAAAAGTCACAACAAATTTAAGTTAAAATATGTATTAAGTATAAATTGGACTTTGCTTATTAATTTTTAACCTATTCCTGTGTTATTGAAATAGTTTCTTCTGGAAAGTTAATTTACAGAAAACAAAAACTTGCTGACACATTATTAAAAAGTTGGAGATATTTCCCTATTTGTATTTTTCAGGATACAGTATTATGAGAACTTTTTTTGTGAGTGATGGAATTTTTGAAAAACGTTTTCAGTGGTGACATTGGAAATCTTAATGAAAATGGGAGATGGTTAGAATTTAACATGAAGCTTTTAGTACTCTGGAAAGCTGTCCATTTTTATTAAAATAGAAATCTTTGTAAAATCATCATGTTAGAGCTTTTGTTTTAATATAAAACTCTGATTTTGAATGATAGATACTCTTATGACAGGGACCCACGCTGTCACGAGTATGCTAAAATGAGACCGTCATATATTTACATATATTAACAAAACTTTCTTAGGTACATTCTAAGCAATACCTTATAAACAATACTGTTTCTGAAAATTTTTTATATTTTTTTCCTGATCAAAATCTATCTCCCATTGAGGTGTAAATATGTATTATAGCTGGCTTTCACTAAAGCTTTAATATTAAATTTATAAATTTAAACTTACACTGCTGATGGGCAAGTTTTACAAGATTTTATCAGATCCCACTGAATAGACTTTTTTCTTTAAAATAATTTTGGGCCAGGCACGGTGGGTCATACCTGTAAACCCAGCACTTTGGGAAGCCAAGGCAGAAAGATCACTTGATTCCGGGAGTTTGAGACCAGCCTGGGCAACATAGCAATACCTTATCTCTACAAAAACTTTTTTAAAAAAATTAGCTAGGTGTGGTGGTACACACCTTGGGAGGCTGAGATGGGAGTATTGCTTGAGCCCAGGAGTTTGAGGTTATATTGAGCTATGATTGGAACACTATACTCCAGCCTGGGTGACAGAGTGAGACTCTGTCTATAAAAAAAAATAATAATTTTGTTCATATACACTCCCTTCCCAAAACTTACATAGGTTTTTATTTCAAATAATTATAAGCACCTCACGTATAATCTTAGGAAGTACTTGAATGTTTACCTTGTGGAAATCTTGCCTTTTTCTCCCAGGCTTTGATAATAAACATAGGAAATTTATGTTCTAAAAAGTATTGAGAGATTTTAAAACTAGAACATTTGAATAAGTTGCAGGATTTAGATTTCTGAAACATCTGTCATTGCTTTCTTGCTAGAGTTCCCATTATCTCTTCTTTTTTCAAAAATGCTGACCAATGGTTGGTTGCTGTTTTCTCTGGGTAATTATGCAGTACCTGATGGCAATGTATGCTTCATAACTGTTTGTTTATTTTTAAGGCCATGGTAGGGGAGGAGTGTGTAGGTGCCATCGTTTGCAAGTTGGATATGCACAAAAAGATGTTCCGCAGAGGTTATATAGCCATGTTAGCCGTGGATTCCAAATACAGGAGAAATGGCATCGGTAAGAAAAATACTATTTTGCTAAAAGAATGTGTAAGATATTTTCATTTTTGTGTTTTGAAACAAAAGACTTAAATGTAAGTAAATAGAAATGAAAAACTAAAGGAAGAAAATTAAGGCTATTTTTTATTTCAAAATAATATTTTCAAAAGTTCTTAAATTTTTTATTACTATTTTGTTTGAGAGATTATCTTTTCAACATGTACCAGGTAATGAATTTTTCACCTCCAAACTTTTTATTGGATCACATTTAAAAGATTTTGTATCATACTAGGTACTACAAGAAGTGCTGCAATTTTTAATGACATTATGGGGGGTGCTTGATCCCAATCCTCAAGCAGTTTCTATACTTGGGTTAAGTAGGCCTAATCAAACCAAAACGATGGAGAAATTATTACTATTACTTAGTGCTAGTAGTCAAATATAATACTGCAATTCAGGGAGGACCAGGAGAGGACCATCTTATTATTTCTTACTATTCCCAAACTCATCTTTTTCTTGGGTCTGCCTTTCTTGGCATGTTTAGTTAATCTTATACTCATGGTTTATAATGGTCATTAGAATCATATGAGTGGTTTAATAACCAGTGTTTTAGCCCTTCCCTTGAGAATCTTGTTTGTCCTGTCAGAGGGTAGGGGTGAAGCTTCCCCAGGTGACTATGATGTAAGCCTGGTTAAGAACCACTGTTCTAATATCTAGGACCTACTGTCTCCATGTTCAGAGTTTAGGATCAGGTAGACGCACACTTGTCTGAGCATGTCCAATTCTGGGATGTACTTTAGCTAAGTAAGTATTCATGAAAGAATGTTTGAGTCCTGTACCAGCATTTAATAGCAGTTTTGTCACTTGTACATTTTTTACAAACCAGATGAATGTTACTGTCCAGCCTAAGACTGTTTGACGCAGTCCTAGATGTTATGAGAAATTATTACAAATAGATTTACTTAATATGTTAGGTTTAACCAACTTTTCTTATGGTGTTACAGTTTTCCACTATGATTTTTAATGAATCAGGCTTATTTTATAGACCAAGTTTGAGCCTTTGATACATTAAAGAGAGCTGTTAAGGACTCATGATAAATAATAGGCAATTGTGTGGCTAGTTTGGAGGGCAGAAACCAGTGGCTTTAGGGTTGCATCCTGGCTTCCAGACATATTTTGTTTGGTCCATGAAATACATGCATACTCATGTTCGTGGTTTGAAAATTAGGTGATTTTTAGAATAAAATTTGTCTTTCTTTTCTTAAAATTGGTTTGGCAAGTTTTTTTCTCTTTGATGTACCAGATACATCTAATCCTAAAGTAGGACACATTTTGCTAGACATTTACAGACATACTACTATCATTGGGAGTGTCAGACTTCATTGTGTCCAGGTTCATTATAAGGTTTGTAGGAACCAGCCTAAACTCTTGGACCCACTGTGGGACATAGTACTTCTGGCGAGGCTGTCTTGTGCCCTGTGTCCAGGGATTTGGAAGATCTTTGGCAAGATCAACTCAAGTAAATGCAGTTAAGTTCTGGCCAGCTCTGTGAGTTTTTGGGTTGCTCTGGCCATGCTTTATCTTGCCTTTTTCTTTCTCCCTTTCCTTCTACCTTTAAATGATAGAACAAACCTCTACTTGGGGCAAATAAATACATGTGAGAAAAAGAAATATATCAGGAGATAGTTCTTTCCAGAAGAAACTTAAATTTTTATGTGGATTCTTTTTGCCTCTCTTAGCTTATATCTAAATTTTTTCCCACTTAGTTTGAGATAATCTGTGTATCTACATTCAAAATAGAATCCAGCATTTGGCATTTCTATGCTTATGAATATTATAATTTAGATATCTTTAATTAATTATAATGTATTTTTCTTTCATTAATACTCTGGTCTGTTTTCTAGGTACTAACTTGGTTAAGAAAGCTATATATGCCATGGTTGAAGGAGACTGTGATGAGGTAAGTCTTTCTAAATGTTAAATACCTTTTATCCTGGGCATTATTCTATTGGGTGGGTATTTTTATAAATATTTTATGATATACTGCAGATTATTACAAACTGTTATTATACAAATGCTGCTTCTGGGGAAAATTATATTCCATTTAAAAACACATGAATTTTGACCTAGAACAATATTAAGATAATGGAACCAAAATTTCTTCAAAATGTGTCAGAATGTAAAAGTGAAATCTTAGGCATTTTCAGTAAAGAATTAGTATTCATAGGCTTTGTCATTTAAGTCATTTAAGGTAGGTCTTATAAATTCTATTGTAATTTATTTCTATAGTGGCCTTAGTGTCTCTCTGACACCTTTATTTTTTTAACCATGGGAAAACTGTCAGCCCATATGGAGAACATTTCACACTTGAAAAAAGTCTCTTGGCATTAAATAATAAGATTGGATAGGAGGAAGATAAGCACTTTTTCAGAGTAGAGCTATCTGTATATTAACATAAGAGCATTTTCCCTCTTCAGCTTTTTTGTAAGACTTGGTGGCAGGAATAATTTCTTTCTATCCTACAACACTTTTATTTATGGTAGGTGCTCAATAAATATTAGTGATGATTGGGAATGTTGACATTTACTGTTACGCAGGGTGGAAGAGAACAAATGTAAACTAGAGAAATGCATATGTCTTTATTATAGCAATGGTGACTAAGGAGGAACAAAGTTGAACTAATAATTTTGTGATTAATACCAGTGACAATTGTGTTTATTATTGGAGGGCAAATATGCCTTAGAGAGTTGTCAGAATACATGAAATCAGGTAATTTTTCCAAACAAATTAACCTTAATAAGTAATTTCTTTTAGTAGCTTTTTTAAAAAGTAGGTTTTATTTGTACAAAATTTATATACATGGCCATTAAACATTATATGTGTGCTTGTATTTTTGTTAACAAAGTCTCTTTTATTCTCATACTTTTCAACTCTTTGTTCTTTCTACCTGTAGCTATTGTTAATTGTTTAATATGCATCCTCCCATTTTCTAAGCACACCTATATGCAAATGGTAACTTTTTAAAATACAAATGAAGTCATAATTATTATCCTGCAGTGATGGCTTTTTTCATTTAACAATATCTCATGAACACTTTTCCATGTTAGAATATGAGATTTACTGCAGAGCGTTCTCTCTCTCTCTCTCTCTCTTTTTTTTTTTTTTTTTTAAACACAGAGTCTCACTCTGTTGCCTTGAGTAGAGTGCTGTGGTGACAGTCTAGCTCACAGCAACCTCAAACTCCTGGGCTCAAGTGATCCTCCTGCCTCAGCCTCCCAAGTAGCTGGGACTACAGATACACACTACCACACCTGGCTAGTTTTTTCTATTTTTAGTAGACACAGGCTCACTCTTGCTTAGGCTGATGTCGAACTCCTGAGCTCAAGTGATCTTCCTGCCTCGGCCTCCCAGAGTGCTAGGATTGTAGGCATGAGCCACTGCGCCTAGCCTACTCCAGAGTTTTCTCATGCTCCTTGTTCACATTATTTTCTGACAGATCACACTACATGGTAGTTTTATGAGAAAGCCAACTGACATGTTGGGTAGTGTAGTGAAGTCATCCTGGGATTTAAAACTATCTAATTTTACTCAATAGGTAATTCACAGGTGGCAAATGATCTCACAATTTTCACAGCTTTTAATATTAAAAAGTAAAAGATGCAATAACCAAAGTCATTTACATGGCTGATAACTAAAATTTTCAGTAGAGTCTTGGACTGGATATATTCATGAGTATAAATCTATGTTTGGATGATAGCCACAGTTGTGTAGTCAGCTCATCAAGAAGAGAAATCAGGCTTCACAAAAGTTGCTTAACAGTTTGGAAAAATTTTTGGTATCATAGACCGTGTTTTGATCTACTGAGTAGAGCGTGGTTTCCAGTGAATAGAGGTGTTATAAGCAGGAAGTATTATGTTCGTGTGGTTAAAGCCTTTTCTGAGTTATCCTAAGTCATTACCTGTGAGGCAGGCTGTGTGATTTGCTTTAACTAATCAAATCTTTAAATAGTATTGGCTTTTCTTTGAAAGTGCTGAGCTGTAATAGGGAGATTTTGATTGTATTGTTTTAGTCTCAAGGTTAAATTCTAAATTAGTGAATTTATGGGAGAAATACTCTTTTCCTTGTGGCCTAAAAACCTGATGTTGATTAATTTCTCTTTCAAAGCAATGAATATAATCTTTAGACTGAAATGGGGTTATCTTAATGAACTTTTTCCTGTTATATGATTTTTAGAGAAAGGGTCTAACCCCATCCCTCAGTCTTTTAGTTCAGTGATGCAGTCATAGCTCACTGTAACCTCAAACTCTGGGGCTCAAGGGATCCTTCTGCCTCAGCCTCCAGAGTAGCTAGGCCTACAGATGTGCACCGCCATGCCCAGCTAATTTTTAAAACATTTTTTGTAGAGATGGGTTCTTGCTATGTTTCCCATGCTGTTCTTGAACTCCTAGCATTGAGCGATCCTCCTGCCTCCGACTCCTAAAGTACTGGTATTACAGGCATAAGCCACTGTGCCTGGCCTGTTGTAAAAATTTTAAATACATTGTTCTTGAAGTTTGAATGCCTTTGCCTCTGGATTTGAGAACTTTTCCTTGGTTAAAAAATTTTTCTTATCTATGTCCCACATTGTTCAAATAAAGGGCTCTTATTTACTCTTTATAAGGCTTTACTCCTTTTATTCAGTTTTAAGCTATACCAGCAATAAACCCTTTTAATTTTTGATAGTAGTGTGTTTGTTGCTTCCACTTCATCATAGTACCATGTCATCCCATTTGGTTTTTACCCCTGCACTTCAGTGAAACTACTTTCTCATTGCTAGATCAAATAGCTTTTCTGCTTATTAAAATACTTCTTAGTCTTTAAGACCCAATTCAAATACCATCAACTCCTTTAAGTTTTCTTTTGGGCAAAATCAGTTGCACCTTCTGTGTTTTTTTTTTTTTTTTACTTCCGTTTTTGTAATGCGTACTACATTTAAATTCATTTGTTCAGTGTGTGTGCCTTAGCCACTAGGGAGGACAGAGATGCCTTTTCTTGTTTGTGGCTATATTCTTAGTGCTTAGTATGGCATTTGTGGTAGAGTACCTGATTCATAAATATCTATTTAATAATTAGTTCTGTGCTTCTAGCATGTTGTTTGTATCCCTCTCTCTTTTTAAGCACTTTGGAATTTTGATTTGTATTATTGTTAATTTGTCTTTCTCTGAACCTTCTGTAAATTTTCTAAGAACAGCAATTATTTTATTTTGTATTGTAAGATTGTTTGAAAGGCATCTGCAGAGTTAACCAAGTTATTAAAATGCCTTTTGGTTAAAAAAAAATGCAGAATGTATTTGTGACCTTGAGTCACGTTTATATTGGTCTTGGTTGCCGCTGCTTTTAAATTCAGAGTAAATTAAACCAAAGTTAGTAATCATAGAGTTGAAATGTAGGTCATGTTTTTGCCCAAATAATAATGCTATATCATCCTGGTCTGATAGATATTTTCATTTTGCCTTACTATAATTTTCCCAACTTTTTATATCAGCATTAGACATGTTAAAACAGCATAGCTAAAGATCTTTTTCATTTTCTATTAATATAGATTTGGAGCTGACTAAAAATTATAGCATCAAAAAAAAGAAACAACTGGATTTGTTGCTTCATGAATAAGAAGTACATTACCCATTTGCTGATCTGGCTTGAATTTGGTTACCACTCCCCCACATGCTCTGGCTGCCAGATGTGTAGTGGCTAGGAGAAGTATGTTGCATTTCTGTTTTACATTAGGGGAAAGAGTAATCTAGATACAAATAGTACAAATGAGTTTTCTATGATATAATTTTTAAGGTAGGATCTGTGTATCTAAAATAATTAACCTGCATGATGGGGCATTTACTTTTGTGTACTTTTTTCTGAAATAAATTAGACTATGGACAGGTGGTTGAGCCATATGATGAATAGTGCTTTACTTTTAAGCTGTAGATATTCTTGAAATCTTCATCTCTGAAAATTTCAAGGTTTTTTTTTCTTTTAAGATATGATTACTATGATGTAAATAGCCAGAGCTAACTATGATCAGAATAAATAGAATCAGAATATCTCAATGGAATTTAGGTGTACAGTATGTGTTCTTAACACATTTTTAGTTGAAAATCATGTCATCTAATTTTTAGCTATTTACATTAAAAACATTTTTCCCATTGAAAAACCTTAATAAACATTACAGAATAGAAAGTTCACCACTTACCTTTCTAGCAAACATCTTTCTATTTTGGTATTTTCTTTCCATTCTCTTTTTGATGCATATGTTTATTTTTAATAGGCAGTTTCTCTCTTCTGTAAATAATATACTTTGTGAGCTGTTGCAGACTGTTTACAGTTTGCTATTCAAACCCAGGACCTTCCTTACAACCTAATTTGTTTAACCTAATGCTACCTATTTTTAGCAATATAAAGGTAATACAAAAGGCATTTTAGTAAATTCTAGACAGATAATTTAAGAGCCTACTGTATTTGTACAATTAAAAGAATAAAATAGATCATATTAGCATATTAACGACTAAACTAGATCATTAGAAACCAAGGAGGTCTAAATTATTTTTTGATTAAAATATATTCATGTAAGGGTAGACAGGTCTAATTGTTTTACTCACCCACCCCCAATAATGTAAAAGATGACTTTTTATTGGCTTCCTACGTAATACTCCCATGATGTGGATTTAAAGAGTAGCTGTATAGTGAATTTCTTTCCAATATAAACCCAGATATTCTTTTAATATGTTTATAAGAATTTAAGTGATTAAATATTTAAAAATTGTGTCAAATAATACACAATGCCTTTGTTTGGAAAATATGAGTATGTCAGGAGAATCTTTACATTTTAACTTGGTTAGTCCTTTGTATAATTTTTTTCTATGTGATTGTGCTGTTTTCATTAATCTGTTAGGATGCAAACAAACCTGAATTCAAATGCTTAACCATACCTCAAGTGTATGTGTAGTTGTAGTTAGCCTCAGACATGCTTTGAATATTTTAGATTGCTAAATATTAATAAAGGTGGACTTAGAATCCCCTTCATCTTGTCTTAAGTAGGTTAGATCTCCCATTTGCTGCCTTGTTTTACAGTGGGAAATAATCTGGGGGATGGTTGGAGAAGGTACATAGAGTAGTTACTGTTAAGCTCTAGTTCACATTTGGACTCTGTTTTGTCCTTATTCTACTGGTGGCCTTGAGTTTCATTCATCTGTGAAATGGAGTTAAGCACATCTATTTCATAGGGATAGTGTGAAAATATAATGCATGCAGAATGCTTTACATTGCACATACTACAACTTCAGCAGATGTTAGCTGTTATTTTTTTTTAATTGTCTTTATTTCTATGAAATCAATTCCAAGTTTTGAGTTGTTGCAGTTTTAGTGTTTCTAATATTAAATTACTCTGATTTAACATTTTAGCTATAATTAGGTGCTGACCTAATAATAGAATTTCCAAAATTATCCAAGAGAATTGTTCAAAACTGAAAACTTGTATTGACTAGAGTGTTCGAGACTATAAGATGACATACATTACTAAAAATTGATTTTTTTTTTTAAGAGCAGGGAGAAATTGTTGACTTTTAATTCTTAAACCAAATAGTTTGCTGTACAGCTGTTATTTAAGGTTTAGCTAGGAACATGTTTACTTGATTCTAAACTGTTAATTACATGATTTTAGATCTTTTAAAGGTTCAGATTTAGCATGTGATTTGCTTTGATGAGTTAATTGTATAGGTAATTGCCTTAAAATGATGCTTTCTTTTTAAGTACTCTGGTCATTTAAAAGCATGGCAATACTTTTAACATTTATTTAATGTATGTAATGTAACAAATGCACTAAGGACACTTTTTTAAAAAAAATTTCAGTAGATTTAGGGACTGTTCTTTGTTACATAGATGAATTGCATAATGCTGAAGTCAGGGCTTTAATGTACCCATCACCAGACTAGTGTGCATTGTACCCTGTAGATAATTTTTATTCCTCGCACTAAGTACACATTTAATTAACAAATATTTAAGAGCCTCTGGGTGTTAGGCAGTGTGTTAGGTGCAGCAGAAACAGCTGTAAAGAAAGTACACATAGGAAAATGATATGCTCATCAGCTATTTCACAGGGGCAGTGCAGTGTTGCGAGGTAGTATAAAAGGAAAGGAGTATGGCACCCAATCCAGAAGTGGCGTGCTAAGAGCAAAAGTGATGAAGATAGGAAGATTATTCTTCCAGAAAGAAAACAGTTTATGTGAATGGTCTAAGGTGGGAAAAATCTTGGTGGATTCCAGCAACTGAAATTTTAGTGTCGACCATTAAGAGTACGAGGAGACAAATCTAAAGCAAAGCTTGGACATGTAGGTAGAGGTCATACCTTGCTGGGCCTTTAGCTCTCTTTAGATTGTGAACTTTATCTTGAGGATAAAAGGGAGTCAATAAATGGTTTCAAGTTGGGAATTAGTAAGAGCAAGCATCCTCAAACTACGGCCCGTGGGCCACATGAGGGTGTTTTTGCCCATTTTTTTTACTTCAAAACAAGTATGTGCAGTGTGCATAGGAATTTGTTCATCGTTTTTTTTAAACCATAGTCTGGCCCTCCAGCGGTCTGAGGGACAATGAACTGGCCCCCTGTTTAAAAAGTTTGAGGACCCCTGAGTAAGAGCATCACTATAACTACAGTACTCTATTGTAGAGCTGCAGTCTCCACTCTTTTTGGCACCAGGGACTGGTTTCATGGAAGACAATTTTTCCACAGATAGGGGGAGGAGGGGATGAGGAAGGCGAAACTCAGGCAGTGATTCGAGCGATGGGGAATGGCTGTAAATACAGATGAAGATGAAGCTTTACTCGCTCATCCACTGCTCACCTCCTGCTGTGCAGCCTGGATCCTAACAGGCCATGGACAGATACTGGTCCATGGCTCAGGGGTTGGAGACTGGAGCTATAGGAGACCTCTTGAGTTAGGAGGCTCTTGTAATTATAGTGAGGGTTGATGGCAGCTTGGAGTGGTGGTATCAATGGGAATAGAAAGAAGAGGACCAGTTTGAGAGAGATTTAAGAGGAAGAATTGACAATACTCAGTGCTTCGGTGTATATAGGCAGGTGGAGAGGCAACAGGTTCAAAGGTGACTCCAGTTTTTAGAATTGAGGCATTGGTGTGGTGGAATGGAGATCCTGTCTACTGAGATACGGAATGGTGGAGGAAGAGCAGATTCAGTTTTAGATATGATAAGTTGAGGTACTGTCTTTTCTGTATTATTTACATCTGTTTGAATTCTTGTGACACTTTTTAATAGCTTGAGATAAAACAGGAAGAGACTCATATGCTTCTCTTGGGCCTTTGTTTAATTATACTTTGTCATTTTTCTCCCACTTCAAACACCTGAGGGTTATGATGCCCTAACAGTAACTGTGGCTCACTCTGTTTATAATTTTCCATGAGGTAGGTTGAGAATCAATAGAAAAGGCAAGTAGAGCTATGTGTATAAAAGTTGGGAAGGTGGGGTAGAGGGTGTTTTGGTAGAGGGAGGTAGAAATAAAAGAAAAACACACAGTATTGATAATTGAACAAATTAATGTGCAGTGTTTTTTCTTAATTATTTGATCTGATTGTTTTCTTGGTAAGTGATTTTTCAAAGTATGTAATTGTAACTTAGTTTTCTTTTATTTCTTTGAAGGTTGTTTTGGAAACAGAAATTACAAATAAGTCTGCTTTGAAACTTTATGAAAATCTTGGTTTTGTTCGAGATAAGAGGCTGTTCAGATACTATTTAAATGGAGTTGATGCACTGCGACTTAAACTATGGCTGCGTTGAAAAACTGACATCAAGGAACAACTTCCAGCCGCACAGAATCGACCTTTGCATGCAATGCAATTTGTACAAAATTGCTTTGCAGGTGGATTTAGTAATTTTCATGCAGCTCTTATCTGTCAGTGTCTCTTTGAGTGTCGCACAATATTTGTTGCACTTTGGCATGGCACATTTGTTCTGAATTAAAAGAGATTGTTTTAAACTTCAAGAGTTCTTTTGGTACCAACAAGATGTGCCAGTTGATAGCCAAGATTTGTTTGTTCATTTGCAAAGTCTGCTGACAATGTTATTTACACAGTGATCATTTTATCACAGAACCAGTAAGTGGAACATGATTTTTGTTCTTTAAAAAAGCCAATGTGGATTGTAAAAGTCTCTAAGTATACTAACATTTCACACAAAACCTGCCCTAGTTTTCTGAAGGGAGTGAGTGAAACGTTTAAATTTTAGGTTTTTTTTTCCAATATTAAATTTTCCATTCTTGAATATTGGTATCTCAGTGATTAGTGAATGAAAAAAATGTAGGGTGGGTTATGTCTTACAATGAGTAAAGATAACAATTAAATTGTGTCTGCCAGTGCCTGTGTAGATAAGTATATTTGTCTTCATCTCTAGTTTTTGAATGCATGCTGTTTTTCCATTAAGGCCTTTGCAAGCAAACTTTTGTTTTTATTTAAATTCTAAATTTGATAATAAATTATTTCAGATTTTTATAATTGGGATATTTTCCAGGTGAGTGACAGATGGTTTACTTTAGAAGTCCCTTCTTTCCTCTTACATTAAGAAGTTGAATCTACTTGGAAAATTGAGAAATAGCGCAAAAGAGATGAGTAAAGTTGATGGAGCCAGGAATTGCTGGGTTTTGGATGCACTTTTATTGAGAATGAGGGAATTTTGGATAAGAATAGAAAATTAATGTAAATTGGTATGATTTTATTTAATCAAAATGATTGCTAAGCTGTGAAGAACAGCTTTTACAAAGTAGCTGGAATTTGTTTATCCCACTTGATTTGGATTCACATTGCTTCCATTTCTTAAAATGCTTCACTTTTGGTTCTTGGTCATGGAAATAAATTTCAAGGTGTATTGTATCCATTTTAAGCTGCTTTTATTTTATTTTCACTTGTATGAGCAAATTCTTGGGGGAGCTTTGCTTTTTTCCTCCAGAAAAACAAAAGGGGAAATGAATATCTTTTTTGGTATGAGTTCAATGGGTTTTCTTAACAGCCACCATGTTTATTAGTTACGTTGTGTTTTGGCCAGTTAGTGCAATGTAACAAGTTTTAAAGTTAATTGCTTTCAGTTGAGTCAGTAAACCTGTGATGAATAATTTATTTAACTGGAAAACCTAGGTACCCATAAAAAAAAAAAGATTCATTCTCTGTGAAAAATGTTTGTAGGTATCTATATTGTTGTTGTTTCCCTTTGAATATGCTTTACTTCTGCTTTAGGATTTGGTTTGAATTTTATTTTATGGCTCTAATTACTGTATTTTTAAAAACCCTACCTCCATTAACAGTTGGTAAAGGCCCCTCTTCAGGAAAGTTTGTTGCTTCTTTTTTTTTTTAAAGGAAAGCTGCTCCTTGCTCAGAATAGTGTTTTGAAAGTGAACGTGGTAACAATTACTTTTTAAGTTAAGATATACAATTTATATTTGAAAATAAAGACTTCCTGCTGATGGGATCATTTATAGTTCTTTATTTTTAAAGAAAACTTTTTCTTTCCATTTTATATTGGTCTTGAAAGTATAATGGGCAGAATACTGGTTATATTAAAAATAAGGTGACCACACAGTTCCCAGCTTTTCAGCTGACCATTTTGAGTATGTTTTTGGTCAAACTTCATTTGGGATATAGCATTTAGAAGAACACCAATCATAGTGATGCTTCTGTTATTCTAATATGAAGGAAACTGAACTAAAATATCATATTTATTTTATCTAATTTTATTTCACCCCTTTATAGTTGACTTACTGGTTCATAGGTAATGGTTGATGAACATATATTTCCTTGACTCATTAATAGGGACAATTGTAAAATAGATACATGCTGGGTTATTGGTTCAACCATTTTTATGCTTTTTTTCAAGTTGTCAAGAAAACTGTCACTACTGACCTTTCCCCCTATACTTGCTGAATTGACTGAACAGATTGGGCATCTGTGAACATGACCTTAACTAATGTGACTAAAATGTAAAGTAGTTGCCATATTATTTTACTGGTGTATATTGAGTATCAGTGTATACCTTACGTCTTTAATTGGGTATGCAAAAATTGTATCTACTTAAGTAGATTAAAATTTTAACCTCTAGCATGATAACACCAACATTAAAAGTCTCCAAGTTGAAGTAGCATCAAACTTTAATTTTTGATATTAAGTTTTTATTTTTCTTGTATAAACTTAAAACAATCCCATTTGTAATGATAGAGTGGGTTCACTTGGCTTAAACTGAGCAAAATTGGTGCAACTTTCTTTTAATGGGGTGCTCCTCTTTAAGACTGACTGTACTATTCACTGACACTGGTTTGGCAGTTGGTACTGCTGAACATTTTTATACATGCTACCATGAAGCTATATATGTTAGTATTGAAGAAGCTAACGGGTATACTACCATTTTTGATGTGTGGGCTGATTATAATTTCCCTTACATTGGGATGCAACTACTTTAGAAAAGTCCACAGATCAGAAACCAGACAGTAGTTTTTGAAGTTGAAACCAGCAAAATAAGAAACATAGAAAAAATTACTATTAAAAAATTGGTTTTAATATTTTCTGCCTCTCTTCCCTAAATCACCCTCCCTACTTGCTCGACAAATCTGTGTAAAGGAGTTTGTTTGTCACATGTTTTAACTTTACCTTGCCCTGTGTTATGGTATTGGCTGACATGTATAAGACTGGATGTGTATATTTATTATGGTGTCTAAAAATCATGAAGTTCATCACTTTCCAGGAGCATAGATAAAATCAAATTGGTAGTGCATCAGAGTTACTTTTCAGTGCACCATGACATCACTAAAATGAGTGCTATAATGTTGCAGGGCTTTCAGGTTTGTAAAAACATAACCATAAATTATATTGACGTCAGATATGAGTTGAGTATCTATAAAATATCACGTGTATCTCAAAATATTGGACTGCTGTTTGATGACTGGATATTGCTGCATAATTTTCTTCTATTGTCCCATATCCTTTTGGAGAGAAAGATTAATGGGATTTGAAATGTGCAAGCTGTCTAAATAAGATGCAGTCAAATAAAGTATGGTTAAGTTGTGTTTGCATTTTTCTTTTAGATACAGCTGTGTGCATTTTATGATTGGGTTGTTTTGCTTTTCCTACTAAGAAAAACAACAACAAGCAATCTATTCCATTCCCCACTTCCTGCTTCCTATGTAAGAGTTATATAGAAGAAGTGATATAATTGTTAACACTCTATTTTTTGTTCTGACAAAGTAGATTTGAAAGTAACAACATGAACTTGATTTTCCTAAAAGTATTCAGTTAGTCAACTCATATATCAGATATCAATACAAATGAGAGCATTTTTGCATGTCTTAAACCAAAAGTTTATCTTTTTAAATCTTTGTTCCATAGTGGTTTATTTCTAAGATAGTTTTTAATTTATTATGTACACTGCCTCCCCCTGTAAACAATCTTTTTTTCTCTTGCTAAGACACCAAAGTAAAATAGAGTAGTATCTAAAGGGCCTTCTGCCCATTCTTGTGAGGAGATTTAAATAGTAGTTACATACACTTTCAAGATTTTTGGATATTAGTGGAAGGATGAGAGATGATCTGTTTTAATCATATAACTCCTAACTTGCTTTTCCTCATTCATGACAGTTCTTTCCTTGGTTGTTTATATTAATAATAATGTGAAAATACCTGAGTTCCTGTTTTACTTGGGCCTTATGTGGAACTCTAAATACTTCTTAAATTCGGTCTAAATAAGGACCAGAAGGTTGACATTATTCTTTCACACCTGTGAACACATATCAGTATTAACCTGTAGCCCCAGAGGTGGTGTGATGCTTTTTTTATAAAAGCAACTTTAAGAAATAGTTTTAAGAAATCTGGAGCATATAGCATGGCCGCACTTTGTTTAAATCAGTGCCATTATCCGGTCACACTTTTTATGATGATGGATATGTTCTTTGTACTCTGATGTGGTAGTTACTAGTCACATGTAGCCACTGAGCCCCTGAAGTGTGGCTGGAATACTTGAGGAACTGAATTTTTAATTTCATTTTATTTTATTTAATTGAAATTAGCTACCTGGCTAGTGGTTACTGTATTGGACAACATAGCTTCAGATAATATTTATGCAGTAAAACAGGAAAACAGTTTTGTGTAGGATTTTTAAAAGATACTATATCAATTTATTGAAATATGAAGTAGAAGGATCACAAATAAAAATTGCCTGTCAGCCAGGGTATAGCTGAACTGTTCACATTGACAATGTATTTCATTAATACAGTGTCTGACCACCCTCCCGCCTGCCCTCCCTGCCACTCCTCCCCCCACATTGTGAAGTAGCCTTTCTGTGAAATGCAGCTTTTTCAGTTTTTATTGTAAGTTCCTTGGGTTGCAGAGACTTAGATTCAAGTGCTGAAAATTGGTTTGTGATGAGACAGCTTTTTAGCCTTAAAACATTTTGTATCGTTAGGCCTAGAGTTTCTCGTTTTAGATGAATCTGAATCTGAAATCATTTCACTTCTAAATGAGATTGGCTGTTTCATTTTACCAGTGGTTAAACTGGAACATGTAGGTCTACTATAGTTATACTTTATCCTCTCCCCATTTTTTTCCCCCTAAATCTGGAAGGTCACCCATACTGATGAAGCCAAAGGCAAGTGTTTTTGTTTCTAAAAGAACCAGATTAGTTTTGTTGTGTTCCATGGCTAGGTTGTGTCACCCTTGACCCTAGTTGGTCCTCTTGATAAGTGTGATTTATCAAAAGGACAGGAGTAGGGATAGTGAACACCTGGGCAAAGAGAGTGCCTGGGTTGGTACAGCCTGTTAACACTATTGGGGAGGGAGTTGAAAGCACAAGTTCTGTTAGCAAGACAGTTAAATTATGAAAAAGACCTAGAAATAACAATGACCACCAAAGTGCCAAAGTTTATCTTCTGCTACCATAAAAAATGTATACAACAATACAGGGGTTATAATGAAATAGTTTCAGTCTAATTATGTAAGTTTTTTGTAATGCTAAGAAATAAGCTTATTTTTAGTTATGGATTTTTATGACTACCTCTTTGCTGTATGAATATATCTCAATTTTCTGATACCTCAGTTTCCTGAGAATCTGTATGTATGTTCTTGTAAATAAAGTAATTTACCATATGCTAGGGGAAGGACCTGGCTTTTAAAGAAATTGTATCAAAACATTTGTTGCTGGATCTGTTACATAGCGAATCAATTTGAAATTTCTTAAAAACGTTTATAGACTTTTCTGGTCCTCTCAACTGAGGATTTTTAGCAAACATTTTTATTTAGTGAGATTTGTATTCCAGGAAGTGTGTGCCCTCATTTGTTCATTTACAACTGCAAAGATTTGTATGTGTCCTATGTTTTCCTTTCACGCCAAAGAAACCCGTTTTAAAAGCCAGCAGGTTGCATGAACCAAAAAAAAAAAAATAAAAACATTTTGCCCCTTAAATAGACATTCTTAAGAAGTTTTATTTCCTGGGAGTTAAATATTTTACAGAATTAAAGCCAGTGGTAATAATTTACAAAAATGCATATATTTTTAGGAATGTACTAATTTTAAAGTATTGACATTTTTAAGGAACTGTTGCATTAAAATCCACAGTTGCATGAAACTTTAAAAGGTTGATATAAAATATAAAGTCATTGCTAACATTTGTTTATATTGTGAACTACTTAGAGGATTCAGTGCCCTAACGTGTAGGGGATTGATCACGTCATCTTTAGGGCCAGATTTCCCATGATTGTACATGGTTGTTGATCATTTTAACAGGGCGGAACCTGCTGCCTTTAAACTTTGATACCTCCCTTTCTCCAAATTGTGGCTGTAAACAGTGACTCTTTGCAGTCAGCTAGCATTATACTTGATTTTATTGTGAATGCAAATAAAATTTGTAAGTTTGCCAAGTATTGACTTAACTAGGTAAATGTAAACTGATTTCAAATTTGTCTTTGGCCAAGTCTACTTAGTAGCTATGATAATATGGAAATGAAGTACATCAATATGGATGTCAACATTGTGGTTGGGTTATCATGGGATAACTATATTCCTCATATTAGAAACTGATAATAAGAAAACTGTTTATTTTCATCATAATGATACTGGGCAACTTTCTTAACCTCTCTGAGCTTTTAGTGATAACTACTTGATAAGCTTTTTGTAAAGAATAAATGAAATAATTTATGTAAATCACCTTAACAGTGCTTGGTAGGCTAGTACATAGTAAACAAGTGGTAACTGCTATTATACATACAATATGGTAATTTATAGTTTTTTATTTTGCCGTTGAGTTTTGTAGCACCATCTAAGTGGCAAAAGTCATCTAAATATTAAATTAGGTGATATGAGAGTAGCCCAGACTATAGCAAGTGAAGAGCAAAAACTTTTTGTATTTCCGACATGGAGAGTATTAAAATAGGTAGACAGAAGAGTATAATGAACTCTCCATGTACTTATCACCCAGGCCCAACACCATGGCTAATCTGGTCCCATTCATCCCAGAACTTACATTTTATGGTAAAGTCTCCTTTAAACAAAGAAAAACAGAACTGTGATACCATTATCTCTCTCACATACACACTAATTCCAAGTACCTAATATTTTTCTATGGGCATAATTTTATAGACATGAATACTGACTGGAGAAAAAAATGGATCTGATGAATATGGTGAAATTGCCAACAGTAACTGAAGAATGACTTAGGAGAAGGAGTAGGGTTTTGAAATATAATCAGCAAGGCATGACAGAAAAGATAATTGGATGAGCAGGACAGAAAAAATAGGTGGTGATATATACACAAAATTTTAATAGACATGATTTAAGTAAGTGAAAAGAGTTTGGGTTATAACCTAAAGTGGGGCAAAGATAAGCACAGCCCTGTCAGATACTCCAGTTATCATGGTCTGAGGGAATCAGTGCAGAATAGTTCAAGATAAATTTGTTATAGACATTATCTGAATTTAAAAAGAAGCCCTAAACCTCATGGTTGACTAGAGTTGCTAGAAATGCCTAAAATTAGATGATTTTATGAGTTCATTGTACTCCAGCTATGCTAAATATATTGAATGTCAGCCACAGAACTGTGGTTCTCAAACCAGTGAGCCCAGTTTTCTTTTTGTTTATTAGAGTAGCCAACTGGAGGCACAGAACACCTTTGCACAACCTAATAGGAGGAGTTCCCTGTGGTCTGGCCTGATTATAGGATCCTTGCAGCTTTTGGGAGGCCCTCAGTTTGGGGGGGGAAACCTGTGATTAATGTTCTCTCTCCATTGCAAGGAGGGCAGTTGAATAATAAATAGTAAATAGCATGCAATGAGATTGCCTTATAGTTTTCAAAGCACTTTGACCTACTTTAACTCAGTCTTTACGAAGATGTTTTGAGATGGAAAGATATTTTCATTTTGCAGGTTAAAAAAATCCATACTCAAGGTGCTCAAATGACACCTTTGAGGTCACACAGCAGTGATGTGACTTGGACACTGGCTTTCTGAGTCTCCTAAATCTAGTTTTCTTGCCACTACAAACAGTAGTTGATGAAACCCAAAGAAGGTAGAGCCTAATATGTTTAATTCTGTTGGATGAATTAAGACTTTAATGAATCCTACTAAATTATTTAAATACTGTTGTTTTTATTCAGCATAAAATTTAAATGCTCTCAAAATGTTTAATAGGTCTAATTTATAAAATCCATTAAAAGATTTCAATTTAAGTGGTTTTTCTTAACATTTAATTGGCTTCCAATAATTAGGTCTGTAGTGGCTTTCAAGGAGACTGGGATTTATTTTTTAGAGCAAACTTTCCCTGTGTGGTGTCTTGTTCTATGAAAATTGAAATGAATAATCTTACTAAATCATTTATGTTTAATTTTAGATTTTTAAATATTGTACTCTAACATTTAACTCTTGACATTTTTAAGGTAAAATTTTACTTTGTGAAATTTCGAGTAAGCCTGTGGAAATACTTTTATAAGGGAAAGAAAGGAGTTACAATGGGGAAAAACTACGTTGATTATTAATCAAATTTGAAGTCTAATTAAAATATGTAACAATACTTAACACTATGCGCAATCAGGTAATATTAATTTCTCTCATGCTAGGCCTACAAAAATGCAAACAGGAAATCTATATATGTTTCTGTCTTTATATGTGTATGTGTGTGTGTAGTTTGTTTTCAATGAATCCTTTTTCTCTGGCAAAAACTTGCTTGAACTAAAGTATCAACTGGTGGTAATACAATGTTAAATGATAGGAATTGGTCTATAAAGCTGACTTCAGATAGAATAGGGTGTTAATACACAAAACATGTGCCACTTAACCACTGGACAGGCCAGGGATCTCAAGCATACTATAAGAGAAAAACTTTGTCATTTCCCTACTCGTAAAAATGAGATTATCAATATTTGCCTTTTAGGGTAGTGATGTGGATTCGATGGAGTGTAACTCTATGACAACAGGGAAATTGTTCATGGCGATATTCATTCACTGCCTACAGCAGTGCCTGGAATGTATTAGGCATAAAGTAGTTGTTACATAAATGAATTAATTATGGACTGCCTTAAGGTACAGCATAGAAAAGAGTTTAAAATTCTCAGAGGTATCAAAGGTATTAACTGGCAGACAGTCAATTTCTGTATTTTCCTCCCTCCTTCCCTATAGTTCATGAAAGTATACATTCTAAGTGTTCCTTACGTATACATTGTAAGATCATAAGAGATTATTTTCTGCCATGAAGCAGTAGCTCTATTCAGTTATTCATTAAACAATTATTGAGGACCTGCTTTGGGCCAGGCATCTAGGTGAGGCACTAAGGAAACAGCCCGCTAGCTGAATGGCTGTTGTGGGGCTCACAGATTTACCTCAAGCTTTCTGTGATATGCAGAGTGCTCACTGAATTCTTTTTGATGACCCCCTAGACAGATTGACAAGGCAAAAACTCAGGAGAATCATTAAGGTCCTAGATGTTTTTCTTTCTGAATTATTTTCCTACTTTTTTTTTTTTTAAAAAAAGAAAGACCTACTGTATTTGTTGTGATTATAAAGATTTTTTTTATCATGTCAAACATTTAATTGCTCAGACACATAAATCCAAATACAATTAAATAACTCTGAATTGTACATTATAGAAATTGAGATATCTATATATTTTATCCCAAATAAAATCATTTTTTATAAACCTAATGCAGTTGGACACTTACTTTGTTTTAAAGTTTATTTAAATATACATACTGTTAGTGCATTAAAACTAACAGTGCTTTTAAAACTTTACAGTGTCGGTCTTCAAGTTTCACTAAATTGTAATCTAAATTTTCCCATTCCTTGGCCACCTGATACTCTTAAATTCCACAAAAAGTAAATTTACTGGCAAAGCCAAGAACATGAATGCACCTTTTCAATCAAAGCAGCCTACTGACAGCAGGGAGAATCCAGCCCAAAATGTATGGTCATTTTTAAACGTAGAAAAACAGACTGACTCAAAGGGAACCCAGCCAGCTGGGGCCAAGAGTTTGGTTATTTAAACAGGCAGAAGAGAAGAGAGAATATTAGCAGAGATTTTGTAAATTGAAGTAGAGGTTTATGAGTCTTAATCAGAATGATTTTATTTTTGCAAAGAGCAATTTTTAAATATTATAAGGATATTACCTTGAAAGCTCAGTAACTTTTTTTGCTAAGTTTAGTTTGCCTTTACCAAGGGGGAAATGTGGTTGGTTGTGTTTGAATTTTAATTACAAAGTATCAAATTTTCTTTTGAACAGTTATATAACTGTGTGTGAGCTTCACCTTTTTTTTTTCTTTAAACTTCAAGGATTTAACCAAATTACCAGCTTGAGTATTTGGATATCTGGGCAGAAATACATCAGAGAAATAATCTTAATCCTTTTGGTTCCAAATCTGGGCATAACTTCTGGAAAATGAATCTGAGCATTGGGCAGACAATGGGAAAACGTATAGCACAAATACAGGAAATGTTTGCCAGCATCAAAAGAGATGTTTCAATTTCCAACTGGAACACACCATTTAGTCAGCTAACCAATATTTCTTGAGTACTTGCTAGGTGCCAGGTATTATACCTGGCACTATAGAAGAAAACAGACACCTCCACCCTTACAGCATCAAATAGTCTGTGAGTTCCAAGACAGCAGAAGTCTGGGGGTTCTGTATGTATCTGTGTTCTTTGAGCAGACAGCAGTCCCCAAATTCTAATGGGAAGCTTGAGAACACTTAAGCATTCAGATGTATCATGATTCAGAACTATGGAAGGCCAATTTTGAAAGATTAGGCAGCCGGGGAGAAGTCCTCTTCCTAGTAAACAGTTTAAAACTGGTCAATAAAAGTAATGCAAATGTGATTGGATCTTTTCAGCAGCTTAATTCTCTCTTTTCAGGTCATAATCAGCCTTTTTTTTTAAAATCAGCATTTTGTAGCATCTCTCTGTCCCTCCTCTGAAATTCTAAAAGACATTGGCGAGTGCCATGGATTTTACACTGTGTGTGTGTGTTAGGAGAGGTAGCTAACTCACAGCAAAAACAAAGATCCCTTTGAAATAGTCTGTTCCCCATTCAGGAATGAAAGCTTTAATCCTGCCTGCTGCTAGGAGTGCTGCTGGCAGACAGTCCTCAGGTGTCAGCCCCGTTTGAAGGTACACCAGCCAAAGAGCTCCTTTGCTCAATGTTGTGTCCCTGCTCGGAGCAGCCCGTTTTTGAGACCTGATTGATGTGAATGTGTAAAGGCTCAGCTGTCCCACAATTCCGAAGGGCCATCCCAGCACCAGAGCTCCCCATGGGGTTGGCTGAGTCTTCGTTGAGACTACATCTCAACTCAGCTTCCCTCTCTTCTCCACCCTGTTTCCTAATAGCACTTCCTAATAAATTAACTGCATGCTGAGCTGCAACTCGGAGCCTGCTTCCCAAGGAGCCCCCTCCAACATACAGCAGCCTGGAAGGGGTCAGGGATTTGTAAAGAGACAGAGAACAGAGGCCTTTTTCATAAATAGCTTTAATAATAGTATCTTTGCATTTCCTCCTATCAGGGACTGATGGGATATAGGAGGCTGTGGCAGATAAACCAGAGCTGCTTCCAGGGTCTAGGCTTAGGAGCAGGGCCATGAAAGGGCTCCACCACATCAAATCTAAGTCTGTGTGTTGAAAGCACTACGTGGGAGTCAGATTTGGATTCAAATCATGTCTGACTTTTGGATGAATAATTTAAATACTTTAAACCTCAATTTTCTCATCTGTAAAATAGAAATAATAAAAGTGACTTCACATATTTGTGGTGGTGTCAGGTTTTGGGGTTGGTAATCTTGTCTGTTCTCAGTTCTTGGTGTGCTCTTGGCCAGAGAATGACCAGACACACCAAAAGCAAGGCAAGTGTAAAACAAGGCTTATTAAAGAGAGAAAGATAGGATTACAGAGCAAGAGCAAGATATAGCTTTACAGAGTAAGAGCAAGATACATTCACCACATGATGGGGAATGGGCCTTCTGTAACGAAAAAGGCCTTGGTTATGGTCTGGGTCTTGTTTTATAGTGTCTGGATTGGGCCCTCCTTGTGGTTTAGATGTTACCATGAACCACTTTGGTGGACAGTTGGGAGTTATATGACCTGAGTCTCACTGAGCATTCGGATTTCCCATGAGCCTCTCTGAAATCCCATTGGTTGTGTGTGTGTGTGTAGGGGGGGATGAACTACAATGCAGATTTAAGCTAATGACAGGATAATTAGCCTTAGGTTGTCCCAGGTCACCTTCTTCATTCTTCTGCAGTTGGCGTACTAAGTTCTGATTGGCAGATTTGTAGGGCCTTCCTCACCCAGATGAAGCAATTGCTCCGGGTAGTACTAAGGCAGGGCAGCACCAAGATGGGGCTGCCCTTGTCCTTCTTCCCAGGGGGAGCAATTGTTTGAGGCAGCACCAAGGCAAGGCACCCAATTTTTGTCCCTAGAAGAGTCTCGCAGGTCCCTTGCTATCGACTTAATGGTATGATTAAATAGTCATTGCTGTGACATAATTAAGTATTCAGATTTATCTTCATTATCATTATTATTTGATGCAAGTGTGTTTAGAGCCTGTTTCACACAGGGCAGAGCTTGCAGAAGGCATCAACCTGTTCAGCTCTCTGGGATCTGAGAATACAAGGGTAGAACCCAAATATAAGAATATATGAGTAGTGGCTCCCATCCTGGGATCCTGTTAGACTTTGACTCCTATTCTGTCTCCTTGGAATTAAATGTGGCTACTAAAGCCAGATCACCATGGCCTGGATGAAAATGTCCTACAACTGGGAAGAGTCCTTTGTGTGGGAATGTGTCACTGGGAGGTAAGCCCAGGAGAATATGGGCCTGCAAACCTGCTTTCAAGTTGAAAAAGGTTTTTGTGTTTTTTTTTGTGAGTTTTTTTGGCATCATCATAACTTATTGCAATCTCCAGCTCCTGGGCTTCAGCTACCTCCTGCCTCAGCCTCCTATGTAGCTGGGACTATGGATGTATGCCACCACACCTGGCAAATTTTTGTATTTTTTGTAGAGAAGGGATCTTGCTATTGCTCAGGCTGGTCTTAAACTCCTGACCTCAAGCGCTCCTCCTGCCTCAGCCTCCCAAAGTGCTAGGATTATAGGAGTGAGCCACTGCACCTAGCCTTAAAGAACTATTTCTTCATTGTCATCGTAAGCAAGAGTGGAGACTTTGTGGGGTCTGAAAGGTTTCTAAAACAGGAGAGCTGAGCAGAGGATCCTAGAGACGGAGCTTCTGCTGTGCTTGACAGGTCTGGAGGGCAGGCTGAGGGAGTCCATGACCTTTGTATCAAAAATCAAGAAACCTTGTGGAAAAGAATGTCTCAGGAGATTAGAGAGTAGTCAGTTAAGAAATCTGGTCCAAGGACCAGTAATGGAAGGTCAGCTGATTTCAACAGAGCATTATCATGTGGTGCTTCTCAGACTTTTCCAAGGATAGGTTCATGATCTACGGAGGAGAGGAAATAGAAGGAAACCACATCAAGCATATAATTTCTTCTGTTTCCTTTATTAAACAGCCATCATCTATGTGATTTTTACATTCTTCTCTATATGTCTTAATCACTTACTGTTTAAATGGTTTACCTCTTTCAACTTGCCTTCAAATCTAGTAAAATTGAGGCCCCAGAAAGTTTTGCCATCTATACCTCCTGGTCTCTCCTCAACACATCATCTTGGATCCTTAGGGGAGCAAATGCCCCAGTTGGAAGTGCACAGACTTAGTTCATGCCCTTACTCCCTGTTCTAATTTTAGTTCCTGTGAACTTATGTTCAAGTTAGGGAAATGGGACTCATTAGTCATATAAAAGAGCTGTTTCATCAAAGTGTCCATTTCTTAAACTGAATTCATGAGAGCTGGAGGGCCAATAGCCCTGCCATATTGGTGCAAGTGAAGTGTCATATTGGCACGAGAAGTTCTACACCACAGGATAGAGAGACGGCAGAAAGTGGTGATGGCAATGCAGAATGTCTGGAAGCACATATAAGACACTCTGGGAAACTCCCCTTTTATAAGGAGTAATTCAGAAGGGATTTGGAGCTAGAATTTACATTATTCTATATATAATGAGGGTGAACCAGAGACAATGTTTTGTTAGCTATTATGGTGACGCTGATGTGCCTGTCTCCTCCCCAGGATATTATGGCTTAAGCACAAAGCATCCTCAAGTTCTTGGATGCCCCCAATTTGTTGCAGTGGAAACTGTTTAGGATTCTCTATTTGACATATTCACAAATTCAATTTAGGAAGAAAGTTTGCTGACCAGTCAAAAATCTCAATGTGAATGTCTTTAAAATCAATTTTTCCATTCTTAGGTAAGCCCACTATACATAGCAGCAACTAAATATTGAGATATTCAAGGGCAGTAACAGGCCAGTGTAATGGCATGGTTTCTACTTGCTGTTTTGGGGGATTCTGAGAGCAGGGAAGGGATCTTAAAGAGGGTGGCTTCCCAAGCCCTTCTCCCCACATCCTAGTTCTCACCATCCTTGTCTCACAGCTGACAGTGAGAGGGCCAGACTTTATAAGTGTAAATTCTTGGGCTTTTACAGACTTTTTTGCCTCTATCACCCTTCTCTCAGATCAGCTATGGTAGGGATCTAGTTACAATGAAATAATTGCAAAAGAAGAGGGGGAAAATGGCAATATTCCTAAAAGAATGCAACAGTCAAATTTGACCTAGAATATATACAAATAATATATACCATATCCAGAGCTACTTGTGACTTATTACTATTAATAATCGACACATGAAAATTTGCAAATGTTTCATAAATTAGAGTCAATGGCATCCCTATAATAATGTCACTTGAGCTCACGTGATTGTGATATTCTTTTCTATGCAAAAGAGAAATGAATAAGGTTCCAGCCCATCCTCCAGGAAATGAACAAAGGGTATGAGACACCATATCCATCATCCATTGATTATTGAGCAGAAAAATGTTTGAGAACTCCTAGGACTGAATGAGGAGGTGGGCATCATGATTTTCTTCTAGTTTGGTCCTGGGTCTTGGATGATCCAATTTTATTTTTGCAGATACTGTTCAGGAATTTGACATATTTAAAAAATCAATCGAGGAAGAAAGAATAAGAACCCCTAATTAAAAACATAAGGGAAAATTAATTAAAATCATTCACAAGAATTTTTCAGGGTCTTTCCTAAACAACCTCTCCCTTCTGCCTTTGACCAAACGGACTGAAGACAACTAAATGCCTAACCAGTTTGTGACAGCAGTGAAGCAATCAAGGGCCTTAAGCAGTATGATGTGAGTCAGAACCATGACCCAGGTATTTCTTATTTGGAAAGCAGTTCTCCTCTTTCTTGGGTTTGTATTTACATGGGTGCCTAAAATTGTTTTCCATTTGGGAACCTCAGAGATTTGTTTTAACTGAGATGGTGCATTTGTCACAGCAATTTGACTCTAAATTATTACTATAAGCTGGCATCTAGAGGTGACTACAGAATGTTGTTGAATAGCACAGCATCTTATATGGTGGTTAATTACACAGGCTTTGGCATTAGAAAGCCTGGGTCAAACTCTGATGGCAGCCACTTATCAGCTCCATGACCTTGGAGAGTTTAATCACTCAGAGCATCCAGTTTTCTTATCTATAAAATTATAATATAATAATTATTCTTACTTCATAGGAAACTGGAGATGATTAAATAAAACAATGCTGGTACCATACTTAGGCAAGGACCTGTCTGACCCAAAGTAAGTATTTAATACATGTGAGTTGCTTGTATTCTTATTATTATTAGTGGAAGATATCAGCACTTTTATTTTACAAAATAAAAAAAGGACCTATTGTTTTAACTTTAAGGTCTGAACATTATGTTAATTTCTAAGATCAGAATTTGGGCCGGAAAATTGATCTATGGATATAAGGTCACTCTGCAATGGGTTATAACTCAGAAAGCCATCAGCAGAGCTCCAGCTGACACTCAGCCTGAGATCTGTTGTTTGACAGGAAGCACTGCATTTCTTCTTGAAGAGCTCTAAGGATCCTGGATAAGACCCTTGCTCCACCTTGATGGAGTGACTAATTGTTCCTTACAAGGCTCTCTTCCACAAGTTTGATGCTTATTGCTCACTTATTTATGGAAATTAAATCTTTTCTTTTATATTTAATTCATGCTTCAGAGTTAGCAACTCTTGAATAAAGCAAATGGCTGGGGCAATATTTTTAAACTTAAATTTCCAATTTATGAAGGTGGAGTGTACATACTTTTTAAAACATTTTATTTTGAAATAATTTAAAATTTATGGAAAATTTACCAAAAATGGTATAAAGAAGTTTATATCTTTCACCAAGATTTCTCTATTGTTAATATTTTACCAGTTTTACTTTATCATTCTTTTTCTCTATTATATATTTATATTTTTCCTGAACCATTTGAGAGTTATAGACCTAATACCCCATTACCCCTAGTACTTCAATGTAAAAATAAACACTCTCTGCTACATAGCCACATGAAATTAATGTTGAACAATACTATCACCTTCCTAATCCATAGAAGCCATTAAAATTTTGCCAGTTGTCCTAATAATATCTTTGTAGTTCCAAAATCCAATCTAGGGTCATTTAGTTGTCATTTCTTTTTACCTTCAGTCTTACTATTATTACTTACTAGCCTCTTTGAGCTAGGTCCTATGTCCTTTTGATATGTCCTTATCATATTTTGAGTACTTACTTTCTGATATAACAAGATATTCTAGGCTTATCTGCCATTTTCCTGTCTCAGCCCTGGAATCAGTCATTTCTTTAAAGAGTTCTGGTTCCTGTTAGTGGAGAATGTTCTTTAGAAACCATGATCTCGGTGCTCATTGCTATTGGGGTGTCATTGCTTTCAGTCCCTCTCAGAAGACTAGGGAATATGTTGTATATGCACATACACACTCACATGTATATACACATACACATCTATCTATGTTAAAAACAATGAATTCACACTGATACCTTCAGTCCCAGTCTAACACCATAAGGTTTATCTTAGCCACTTTTACCTGTTTGTAACTTCCTTCTCCAACACTGAAAAATATGGCTACTATTAGCCTCAATGTTTGCTTAGGTAGTTAATACTCTTGTGTGTAAACAATGTCCTGACCACACAGGCTGTCTCTTTGGCCTTAGCCCCACTGACCATGCTAGCTATACCAGCCAAATTCTTGGCCCTGACTAAGGGAAATGGAAGGGGAAGAGATGGAATATGTGTTTTTCTTTAATTGAGCCTGAAATAGAAGTTCTGCTACTCAGTATAATATAAAGTGTTTTTTCTACTTAATTCTAATTCAAAGTTCAAAACAGACAAGTAAAACACCAAAGTGAGAGGTTCATACTCAATTGTTACAACTAGTGATTGACTTGGCAAGTGATTATCTACTGTGCTTATTCTTATTTTCAGAGACTGATATAATACCCTATGTAAGCCATGAAAGTCAATCATTTTATTGCATAATGGACAGATCTACTCATTTTAGTACAATCAATGTGCTTTATTAATGTGGGTGGAGATCCAAAGATCAGATTTTGAGATCTTTTGCCACCAGCTTACATTTCTCAGATTGCACTCACTTTTGATCAGAACTGATATTTGGGAATTCAGCATTTTAATATACTTAAACATTATCCTGGCTGGAAGTATATTGTATATAGTCCTTGAAGACTCAGTAGTTTGGATGATAACCTTGAGTTTGCTTAACTTGTCCTCAGACTTTTGTGATCATCAAAAATCCTATGGTGCTTGTTAACAGTGCTGATCTCTGGGCCCACCTCAGAGATTCTGTTTCAGTAGCTCTGGGGAATGTTTGTCTGCATTTTAATGAGATCTCCAGGAGATTCAGGAGCAGGTGGGCAAGGGACCACAGTGAGAAACACTGGATTAGTGTCTTTTATTCAAGCCCAGAAGAGTTCTAAAACTGCGGTCAATCATTCCTGGTCATACGCAAGGTTGAATTGGCCATTAGGACCAACAACACTTTCATAATTAAACAAATCAGTGTGTTGACACTTGGCTGCCAACACCAGCAATTATAGGATAAATCTGTCAGTTTGTTCATCAGCATTCATGTGTCAAAGTCATGCTAGTGTGTTCGGAAGGGGTGGCACCAAAGCCAGAACACTGGTAGACCAAGCAGAGCTGCAGCAAGCTGCCTGCCCATGGTGCCAGTCTGATGGACAAGGCTTTCAGGCAGATCAGTATTGGGGTTTGGCTGGCTAATGTTCTTATTAAGACTGGGAAATGACTAGGGGCAGACTGAGGACATGTGATCCATAATACTTGGTTAAAGTCTCTTTCCTTTCTTTAGTTTTCCTCATAGAACAAGGACAGATGACTGAATAAATTATACTCTTCAGCAGAAAGAAGTCAAATGATCAGCCAGCACTTATTTAATCAGTTACAGCGAGTGCTTTCCCAAAGAATATTGCATCATAAATCACCTGGTGGTTAGGTGACTTTATCATCACATTCCACAGATGAAGACAGGGAGACGACGTTTCACATAATCACACAGCTAGTAAGTGGTCAAGAAAAGTTATGACCCTTGGTCTTTTGTCTTTAAATTCAGTGCTTTGTGCAGAGAACACTCTATTAGGCAACATTTTGTATTTTGACTTTGTTTTTCCTTCTAGGAGGTTGCTATTCAGGAAAACAGAGACCCTGTCATATATGAAAGTGTAGAATCAGTCCTGGGAGGAGGTGGAGTAAGATGACCTAATGGAAACCTCCAGTGATTGTCCCTCCACATGAACACCAAATTCAACAACTATCTATGTAAGCAAGCACCTTCAGAAGAACCAAAAATTGGATGAGTGATTATACTACTTGGTTTTAACACTATATCAAGGAAAGAGGCACTGAAGACTCCAGAAAAGACAATCTTGCATTACTATACCACCCCTTCCCCATCCGCCAGCAATGCCATGCCATTACACCTAGGGGAGAAGGAATCTGTGTGCCTAGGGGAGGGAGAGGGACTGTGGGGTTTGCATTGAAATTAATGGCCACTTTGACACAGGTGAACATAGCATTAGGCAGAATTCTGCTGGTGCCTGTGGAGGGAGCATTTATACCAGCCCTGAAACTGGAGTTCCAGCTAGCCCACCAGTGGCTGCCAAAAAGTGGCCTGGGGCCTGGACTGAATTTGTAAGGCAGTCAGGCCACAAAGGCTGCAGTCCTTGGGCAATTCCTGCAGCTGTACTGGCTTGGAACCTGTTGACTGGGGGTGCATCTGACTCTAGGGGTGCATCAGACACCAGCTGTGGTGGCTAAGCCTGTGTCACCCTCCCTCTGCCTCCAGGCAGTGCAGCGCAGGGAGAGTCTTCTTCCACTTTGGAAAAGGAAAAGGAAGAGTTCAGAGGACTTTGGTTTGCAACTTGGGTACCAGCTCAGCCACAGTAAAATAAAGTACCAAGTAGACTTCTGAAACCCCTGAGTTCAGGGCTTAGTTCCTAGACAGCATTTCTGGACCCACCCTGGGACAGAAGGAAACATGCTGCCCTGAAGGAAAATATCCAGTCCTGGCAGAATTTACCACCTGCTGACTAAAGAGCCCTTAGGCTTTGACTAAACATCAGAGGTAGCCAGGCAACAATCACTGTGGACTTTGGGTGAGACTGGGTCAGCTTCAGGTGTGACCTGATGCTAGTGGCCATGAGTGAGTGCCCACATCACGCCTCTCCCAACTCCAGCAGCCCAGCACAGAGAGTGAGGAAAGGGAGTGAAAACCTTTGCCTGATAATCCAGGGAATTCTCCTGTATCTTACCCAAGTCCACCAAAGTGGCACCACCAGAAGTCTGCAAGAGTCACAGCATTACTGGTCTTGGGACACCCTCAGAGCTGATATGGCTGCAGTGACCAAAGACTTAGATCAAAACACTCGGTTCCCTTTGAATATCTGGAAAGCCTTCTCAAGAGGGATAGTTTCAAACAAGCCCAGACTGTGAAGATTAAAATAAATACCTAACTCTTCAATGCCCAGACATTGATAGACATCCCTAAGCGTTAGGAACATCCAGGAAAACATGACCTCACCAAACAAACTACATAAATTACCAGTGACCAAAGTGAGCGTGATGGAGATATGTGACCTTTCAGACAAAGGATTCAACAGAGCTGTCCTGAAGAAGCTCAGTGAACTTCAGGAAAACACAGAGAAGGAATTCGGAAGCATATCAGGGAGATTTAACAAAGAGATCAAAATAATAATTTAAAAAAAAGCAGAAATTCTGGAGGTAAAGAATTTGCAGAACTGAGAAATGCATCAGAGTCTCTCAACAGCAGAATTAACCAAGCCAAAGAAAGAATTTGTGGGATTGAAGACAGGATATTTGAAAATACACAGAAAAGAAAAAAGAATGAAGCGTGCCTACAGGATCTAGAAAATAGCTTCAAAAGGGCAAATCTAAGAGTCATTGGCCTTAAAGAGGAGGTAGAGAGAGAGGTTGGGGTAGAAAGTTTATTCAAAGAAATAACAATGGAGAACTTTCCAAACCTAAAGAAAGATGTCAATATTTAGGTAGGAGAAATTCATAGACCACCAACCACATTTAACCCAAACAAGACTACCTCAGGGCATTAATAATCAAGCTTCCAAAGGTCATGGGTAAAGAAAAAGTCCAAAGGGAAGCAAGAAAAAAGAAAAAAATAACATGTATAAAGGAGCTCTAATATGCCTGGCAGTAGACTTCTCAGTGGAAACCTTACAGGCCAGAAGAGAGTGGCATGACATATTCAAAGTGCTGAAGGAAAAAAAAACTTTAACACTAGAATATTTATATTCTGTAAAACTATGCTTCAAACATGAAGGAGAAATACTTTCCCAGACAAACAAAAGCTGAGAGATTTCATCAACACCAGACCTATCCTATAAGAAATGATAAAAGGAGTTCTTTAATAGGAAAGAAAAGGGTATTGATGAACAATAAGAAATCACTTACTGGTAACAGTAAGTACACAAATACAGAATGCTCTATTGCTGTAATTGCAATAAATAAACCACTTATATCTTGAGTAGGAAAAATAAAAGACAAACCTATCAAAAATAACCACAATGATTTTTGATGGGTAGATAGTATAAAAAGATATGGATGAAAACAAGTGAAAAAGCAGAGGGGAATGAAGTTAAAGTGTAGAATTTCTGTTAGATTTCTCTTTGCATGTTTGTTTATAAGCGGAGTTGTCATATGTTTAAAATAATTGGTTATACAATCTTTTTTGCAAGCCTCATGGTAACCTCAAATCAAGAAGCCCACAGCAGATACACAAAAAATAAAAAGCAAGAAATTAAAACACACTACAAGAAAAAAATCACTTTTAAATGAGGAAGACAGGAAGGAAGGATGGAAGGAAGAAAGAAATGACCACAACACAACCAGAAATCAAATAACAACATGGCAGTAATAAGTCTTTACCTATCAATAATAACATTGCATGTAAATGGACTAAATTCTCCAGTCGAAAGACAGAGGGGCTGAATGGATAAAAAAACGAGCCAAGCATATGTTGTCTGCAAGAAACTCATTTACCTATAAAAACACACATAGGCTGAAAATAAAGGGATGGAAAAAGATATTCTGTGCAAATGGAAACCAAAAAGAGCCTCTAAGCGGAGGCAGGAAGATCGCTTGAGGAAGATCAGGAGTTAGAGACCAGCCTCAGCAAGAGTGAGACCATGTCTCTACTAAAAAAAAAAAAAAAAAAAAAAATAGAAATTAGCTGGGCGACTAAAAATAGAAAAAATTAGCCGGGCATGGTGGCACATGCCTGTAGACCCAGCTACTTGGGAGGCTGAGGCAGGAGGACTGCTTGAGCCCAGGAGTTTGAGGTTGCTGTGAGCTAGGCTGATGCCATGGCACTCTAGCCCCAGCGACAGAGCGAGACTCTCTCTCTAAATAAATAAATAAATAAATAAATGTGAAAATAAATTTAAAAAAGATCCTCTTCTGAAATAAAAATTATTTCATAGAGGTTTCTTTACATTTGTACAATAACAAGGACCATTTGGTTGACTTCACAAGAAGGGACTAACTAGGCTGCCCCAGAGGATTGCTGTAGGGCTCATCACTTCCAGTCTAAACTGCTACTTTAATATATACCCTCCAAGCTCCTTCCAGCTTCTCCCCCCCCCCCCCCAGATTTCAGCCCCTTTAGAGTCAAGGGTCCTTTTTGTTCATGGACTTTGATAGCAGCACTTGTGTTCCCTGCCTCAGAAACTTGAAATGACCAATGTCTATCAGCTTGTAAGAACCAGAACCAGAAGGCAAACCAGATCTCCTGACTTCAGGTTTCCTCTTTCCTCAGAGCCTGGGCAGTGGGTTTGAATGCACATGTGAGTGTATCGATAGAAGTGGTGAGACGCTAGACAGCAGCTGCACTTCTCCTAACAGTCTTCCCAGGATCCGTGTGAAATACTTAACTCAGTCTATTGGGACCAGCTCATGGTCACCTTTCCTGGTGCCCTGCAACTCAATTCATCCAGTCGTACACTGGCACAGCAGCTCCCAAAAGTCAGCGCTTTAGGTGGATATTGCAGAACTAATACTAAGAGTACAATAGGAAACATGCATACTCATCATTATATCTAACCCATTGCCAAATCAGGTCAGTTTTACTCCCTGAATGTCTCCATCTCTCCATCTCCATTGCCATCATTCTAGTGTAAGGCATCTAGTGTATTGCCATCACTGTTTCTTCAGGCTACACGTCTCCTAAATAGTCTCCTTCCTTCGTGTGCTCTGGTGCCCCCTTCCGTGCATTTTCCTCTCTGCATGCTGAGCTCTAGGCCTTCATTCTCGACTGTCTTACAACTGCTCTCTCCAGCCCCTGTACTTTGTTAACATCCACTTACATTTTAGATCTAAGCCCCGATGGGGGTCATTTTCTTTGGGAAATTGTCTTTGCCTCCCCAGGTTGTGTTATTTGCTTTTATTGAGATTTCTTCTTTTACTACACAGCATTTATCTCAGTTGATAACCAAACACTCATCTGTGTGACTACTGGATTAATGGATGTCTCCTCCACTAGACTATGAAATCCACAGGAGAAGGGGATACAGCTGTTTTTGCTCATTGTTCTCTGTACCTTGCACAATGCCCGATGGGTAAGAATTTGTTGAAAGAATAGTGATAAGAGGAATCTAAAAGGACACAGGAAGAAAATTGGTAGTAAAATTTTGCTTCAAATAGATTGAGTTAGACCTTGCAGAAAATTCCAAGGCAAATGCTCTCTAATTATTGCTTTTTTTTTTTTAAACAGAAAAACTCAGCTTCTCTCTTTCTTTTTCTCTTCTCTTCCTTTCACAGTTCTCTCCTCCCATTTCTTCCTTCTATTTCTCCATAATTTCCTACCTCTCCTTTTTCATTTTCATAGAAACTTTATTATCTCAATGAACAAAGGCTATAAAAGAAAATAGAAGTTATTCTCTTTCGAAGGGCAGACTTCAGAAGATCTGAGATGCTCCACTAAAGTCTGAATTAAAGCAACTCCACCAGGGCCCCTAGGATCTCTATGTTTGTAATTACTCTCACTGTTCTTTGGTTCTTTAAAAAAATTCTTCCATAGGTTTATTTATTTATAAAACCTTTTAATAGAAATTTTCAAAATTACATAGAAGAAAATAGTGTTATAAACTTTTATGTACTCATCACACAGTTTCAATGATTAATAACATTTTTCAAATCTTGTTTCACCTTTTTCCTTCCAACTTTTGTTGTTGGTATTGAAGTAATTTAATGCAAATACCAATATATTTTACTCATAAATAGTTTGGTAACTAACTAACACATAAAGATTTTTAAAAATGTAACCTCAGTGTCATTATAACTCCTAACAATAATAATGCTTTCATATGATTTTTCATATAATATTTCCTAGCTCCTAGCCTATGCTGAAATCTTCTCTGTTGTCTAAAAATTGTCCTAAAATCTGTTTGTTTAGGCTAGGAGCAAACAAGGACTATGTATTGCATTGTTTCCCAAGTCTCTTTTAATTCATAACTATTCTTTCTCCTCCTACCTTTTAACTGTCATTTATTTTTTGGAGAAACTAAGTCATTTATCCCATACAATTTTCCATCTTCTATATTTGGCTGATTGCCTCCTTGCCCAACTTGTGCTTTATCCCCTGAATTTCCTACTAATGGTAGCTAGATGTCTAGACTTGATTAGATTTCTGATTCACCCTCATTGGCAAGAATAACTCCTAGTGGGCCTGTGGATTTCTTATTAATCATATCAGGAGTTGCCTCATTTTTAATGATTTTAAGATTGGTCAGCTGATTAGATTGTTAGGAGACAATTCTCCTTGGGGCTCTTATGTTTTCTAGATCTTGCAAGAAGAGGCTCTAATTTCCCTTTGCATTATCTTTTCAAGGATACTTGTTTAGTGAACAGTCTTGGAAGAAAGCAATAGTGTTTTCCTCTGGAGCAAGGGGCAGGCAAGCTTATATATAGTATAAAATATTAATATTATAATTCCCTAAGCTCAGGATCCCTTTCCTCAAATGCATAGTGTACTATGTGTACACAGTCATCCCTCTTTGTGTACACAGTCATCCCTCTGTGTTGCTCTGTTAGAATTGACCCTTCAGGAGCCAGTGCAAAAATGATGATCCCTCTTGCTATGTCTATTGCTATGAATAATAAGCTGTCCTTGGACTCTGTATTAGTCTGGGTTCTCCAGAAAAACAGAAAAAATACAATATATATCTATATCTGCCATATATCTATATCAATATCTATGTCTCTATCTACAGAGAGAGAATCAAATTCTACTTGTTCATTGCTGGTATATAGGAAAGTGATTGACTTTTATATATTAATCTTATATCTTGCAACCTTGCTATAATTGCTTATTAGTTCCAGGAGTTTTGTTTGTTTGTTTGTTTTGTTTTGTTTTTGAGGCAGGGTCTCTCTCTGTTGTCTGGGCTAGAGTACAGTGGCATCCTCATAGCTCATTGCAACCTCCAACTCCTGGGCTCCAGCAATCTTTCTGCCTTAGCCTTCTGCATAACTGGGACCATAGGCATGTGCCACCACACCTGGCTAATTTTTCTATTTTTTGTAGAGACAGAGTCTTGCTCTTGCTCAGGTTGGTCTTGAACTCTTAAATCCTCAAGCAATCTGTCTGCCTCAGCCTCCCAAAGTGCTAGGATTACAGGTGTGAGTCACCTTGACTAGACCAGGAGGTTTTTTTTTTTTTGTCAATTCTTTTAGATTTTTTACATTGATGATCATGTTAGTTGTGAACCAGGACAATTTTATTTCTCCTTTTTAATCTGTATACCTTTTCTTGTCTTATTTCACTAGCTAGGATTTCCAGTATGATGTTGAGGGGGAATGGTGAGATAGAACATGCTTGCCTAGTTCCTGATCTTGGTGGGAAAGCTTCAAGTTTCTCACTATTAAGTGTGATGTTAGTTATAGACTTTTTATAGATGTCCTTTATCAAGCTGAAGAAGTTCCCCTTTATTCCTATATTGCCCAGAGTTTTCATCATGAATGGGTGGCGGATTCTGTCAGATGCTTTTTCTGCATCTGTTGATATATTTTGTGAATATTTGTGGCCATAGAATTGTTCATGATATTTCTGTTATCCTTTTAATGTCCACGGGATCTGCAGTGTTGTCTCCTTTTTCATTTCTGATATTGGTTATTTGTGTCCTCTCTCTTTTTTCATGGACTGGCTAGGGGCTTATGAATTTTATTTATCTTTTCAAAGGACTGGCTTTTGGTTTCATTGATTTTTCCCTATTAATTTTCTGTTTTCAATTTCATTGACTTCTTCTCTAATTTTTATCACTTCTGTTCTTCTGCTTACTTTGGATTTAATTTGCTTTTCTTTTTCTAGTTTCCTGTAGTGGAAATTTAGAGCATTGATTTTAGACCTTTCTCTTTTTCTAAAGTTTGCATTCAATGCTAGAAATTTCTCTCTAAGCATTGCTTTCCCTGCATCCCCCAAATTTTAACCACTTCAGTATGAGTGTCGACTATAAGTGACAGCCACAGATGAACCGAGTGTCGACTTTAGCCAACAGCTGTGATATGACTTTTCTAATTTTTCATTTATCAAAATAAAATTGTGAACATTTAAAAATAACATAATGAAAACATATATGTATATGTTACCTATTCTGATTTACATCAAGTAAAGCTGCCTGTAAAGTAAAACAAGCTTTCAGTGCTTTAAAGCTTTCCTCATCACACAAGAGCAAAACGGATCCGTCGTCCATGCACAGCACAAACTATCGTGCGGACTGTGAGTGCCGGCTGTGGGCAAGGTTTCCCGGCCGGTGAGCGCCGTACCAAAGTGGTTTAATATGTTGTGTTTTCATTTTCAATTAGTTCCTAATATTTAAAAAAATTTTTGAGATTTCTTCTTTGACCCCTGTGTTATTTAGAAGTATTTTGAAATTTTCCAGCTATTTTTGTGTTACTGACTTCTAATTCAATTCCACTGTGGTCTGAGAGTAGATATTGTATAATTTCTATTTTTTAAATTTGTTAAATTGTGTCATATGGCCCAGAATATGGTCTATCGTAGTGAATGTTCCATGTGAGCTTGAGAAAAATGTGTATTCTGCTGTTATTAGATAGTCTATAGATGTCCATTATATCATTGCTGTCATTCATTTTATTTATACATAAGCATATCTATCTATCCAAATAATCAAATACATTGTTGCTATTATTATTTTGGGCAACTGTTTTCATTTAGAACAATTAAGAATAAGAAAAGTAAAAGGTTTTATTTTACCTTATCTTATTCTCCGATGCATTTTCTTTGTTTATGTAGATCCAAATTTCTGACCTATATCATTTTATTTCTCTCTGAAGAACTTTTAAACATTGCTTGCAAGGCAGGTCTACTGGCAAAAAAATTCCCACAAAGTTTGTTTGTCTGAGAAAGTTTTTATTTCTCCTTAACCTTTGAAGGATAATTTCACAGAATACAGAATAATAGATTAGAGGTGTTTTTCTCTCAACACTTTAAGTATTTCATTCTATTCCCTTCTAGCTTTCATGGCTTCTGAGAAGTCAGGTCTAATTCTTATCTTTGCTCCTTTATAAATAAGTTATTTTTTCTCTTGGCTTCTTTTAAAATAATTTCTTTATCTTTGCTTTTTTCTATAGTTAGAAAATGTGTAGGTGGAGGGTTTGGGATGGCATTTATCCTTCTTGGTGTTCTCCAAGCTTCCTAAAGCTGTGGTTTTGTGTCTGGTGTTAATTTGGGGAGATTGTCAGTCATTATTGCATCAAATATGGCTCTGTTTCTTTCTCTCCTCTCCTCCTGGTATTCCCATTATATATATTTATACATTTTGTAGTTGTCCCACAGTTTTTTTGATATTCTGCTGTTTTTTTTTTCAGTCTTTTTTCTCTTTACTTTTCAGTTTAATAAGTTTCTATTATCATATCCTCAATCTCATAAATTCTTTCCTTAGCTTTTCAGTTTATTAATTGACCTATCAGAATCATTATTCATTTTTTTCTTGTGTTTTTTTTTCTTAGAATTTCTGTATCTTTGCTTGCATTACCAATCTGTTTTTACATGTGTTTGCTTTTTCCATGAAATCCCTTAACATGGTAATCATAGTTTTTAAAAATTCCTGGTCTCATAATTCCAACTTTTTTGCCATTTCTAACTCTGATTCTGATACCTTTTGAATCTCTTCAAACTGTGTTCTTTGCCTTTTAGTATGCCTTAGTAATTTTTTTGTTAGAAAGAGGACATGATGTGCTGGGTAAAAGAACTACAGGTTATAAGCCTTTAGAGTGGTGAAGTGAGGAGGAGAGGGGAAGCATTCTGTAGTCCTATGATTAGGTCTCAGTCTCTGGTGAGCCTGTGTCCCTGGACTGGGAACGTCACCAGCACTTCACAGTCCCCTCTACCACTTAGGTAGGGCAGGATGGCTATAGGGGCTGCAGCTGGCTGGCCGTTTCCCTTACCGCACATGGAAGACTAGAGGGAGGTGGAGTTGGGCATTTCTCTTTCCCAAGGTAAGTTAGGCTTTGATAAAAACCCATTAGGTCAGGTTCCAGTAAAATAGTTTCTCCTCGGGGCAGGCTTTGTTAATAACTGAATGCGAGGGTGTATTGAAATGCGTCAGGAATACATTTTAAGAATGGTTACTTTTCCCCCTGCCCCCAGCTGGAAGCATGAGGGGATTTTTCTCTAATAGTCATTGTGAGGATCTTAGAGTGCTCCTGTAGGTAAAACTCACAAAAACATGATGTTTCCTTATGTTTGGGTCCCCTGGAGTTTTTAGATAATGGTAACTTTGCAAATAATAATACAAAAAAATGAAGCCATCTCAAAACTAGGCAGGTCAGGGCTAGATCTGCCCACTGGTTTTCTAGGAAAGGGTAATAAGGAATGCCTGGCAGCTGACTCAAACCCAAGGCAAGAAAGCAGGCAGGAAAGAAATGCTGGAGGTAGGTGAAAGAACTAGGAGCAGAAATGTTAGAAAAAAATGTCCTCACTGTTCCTAGATTTTTGTGATTAATGTTACTTTTTTGTTTTAAACCCAGGAGTGCATATAATGAGAATGGTCAGCAGAGGGCCTTCAAGTGAACATGAACGTTGTTTAATATTCATGTGGGATTTTGAGCTTTTAGTTCTCTTTCCTATATATGTTCTTTTTTAAGGAAAGAAAAAACCTTTCCCATCTTATTGGAAAATAATTGCAAAAGGCTACAGGCTTCAGTGTGTGTCACTGGCATTGAATTGTAATTGTTAGTAATATTTCCTGGAGAACAAAGCACTTCAGCAAAAGGTCAGTAGGTGGCAAACTTCTACAACCCTTAGGATGAAGAAAGCCTGTCACGAGTAGTTCCCGTTCTAGAGAAATACTGGAGGTTCTTGTTTCTTTTTGGGGGCGGGGGAGGGTGAGTGGTGTTTGGCTTATGTGTCTGCGTGTGCAGTATGTTGTAAAAGACAATAAAAAATAAGTCCATTTTTCAAATAGTTATGAAGACATTTAGCAGTTAAGCTAAACCATTAGGTATCAAAATTAGCTGATCTATCAGTCTCTCTTGAAGGTCAATATAAGTACTGTGGTTATCTCAGCCCCTGTGGGAGGGAGCATGGCATAGAAGCTTCCTAAATTCTCTGTCGATTCTAGTACTCTGTGATTTGAGGTGCTCTATTTTGATCCTAAGTCTTTCCTTCCCTCAATAAGCCTCCCAATGTGTTATGAACTGGAGGTAGATGTAGAGAGTTCTCAACTTTACATTGGTAGGATAAAGCTTGGATCACATTGTTGGAAGACATTTTTTTGGGAAAATGTTGAAGGATGACAGAAACATTTAAGTAAGATCATTGGGGTACAAAGAATATAATATTGTAAAATCACCTTCTGTTTCTTTATTGAAGACCTGGATTTGATGTTAACATCTTTTTGTTCATTCCTGGAATCCCCAAATTTAGAATTTATGCTGATAAATTCTGGGGCAAAATTATTTCTTCATCCATTCTCTTGATTAGTCAAATAAATTGTTTTCAGAACTAATCCACGCTGTAAACCTTCTCACCTCAGTCTCCTTTGTAAACCTTCTCCTCTCAATCTCCTCAAACATTGTTATGTTGTTCTTGGATAGGACCATGCTACTGCTATGCTTTACACATGCATGATGTGCTAGAGAGGGTAGCCAGTCCCTTAGCATTCATTTGGTAGTGGACATCTGCTACTTTTATTCAGTGTCCTTGAATTCCTTCTTTGAGAAACTGACCATGCCCAGCTCCATGAGATTCCAGCAAGACTCTTAATCACTTGGTCCTGCCTTCCCAAAGGGTTAGAGATGTGACTCATCGTAGCCATCACATTCTTTTTAGGGGATTTATTTTTGTGCTGGGAGGGGCATTAAATATGATCTTTTATTTCTGTTCTTGCTAAATTGGAAGGATATATAACTTTGGCTGCTAATGGCAAACATGCCTATTATATGCTCTAAAGTCTACTTTGACTAATACTACTGAGGCCACTCCAACTTTCTTTTTTTATGTATGTTTTATTTATTTTTTTAAGACAGAATCTCCCTCTGTTGCCTGGGCTAGAATGGCATGGCGCCAGCCTAGCTCACAGCAACCTCAAACTCCTGGGTTCAAGAAATCCTCCTGCCTCAGCCTCTGGAGTAGCTGGGGCTACAGGTGCGTACCACCATGCCCAGCTAATTTTTTCTATTTTTAGTTACCCAGCTAATTTTTTTCTATTTTTAGTAGACATGGGGCCTTGCTCTTGCCGAGCCTGGTCTTGAACTCCTGACCTCAAGTGATCCTCCTGCCTTGGCCTTCCAGAGTTTTAAGATTATAGATGTGAGCCACTGCACCTGGCCTCCAGCTTTCTTTTGATTAGTTTTGACATGGTATATCTTGTTCCGTTCTTATACTTGTGCGTGTGTGTGTGTGTGTGTGTGTGTGTGTGTGTCTCATTCTATTGCCCCGGGTAGAGTGCAGTGCTGTCATCATAGCTCATTGTACCATGGTCCTCTGGATTCCTCATGTCTGGCCTCTGACCACCTTTCTGACATCATCCTTTTTGGTCTCTCCTTTTCTTACTCTGCCATTCTGGTCTTCTTGTTGACCCTTGGACATTGCAAGCTGAGTCTCATCTCAGGGCCTTTGCACTTACTCTTTTAATGTATGGAAAGCCTGTTCCATGGGTCTTCTCATGGCTTACAACCTCCTTTCATTCAGGGCTCTTCCTCAGAGTGCCTCGCTGAGCAAGCTGCCTCAAACAGTCCACTCTATCCCTGCTTGTCCTCTTACCTGCTGTATTTTTCTTCATAATGCTATCTTCTCATGATCTCCTCACTAGAATGTAACCCATGGGTGCAGAGACTTTGTCTTGTTTATGGCTGTATTCTCAGCATCGGGAACAGTACTTGGCATGTAATAGGTACTCGAAAACCATTCATTGAATGCATGATTAAAGGAAGGAAGGAATTAATGAACTACAGGCTTATTATAAACTATATATCTAAAGATGAACCTTAACTATTGATTTGGTTTTGGTTTTCAATTACATTATTGTGCATTCTGTACATGAAGAAGTACCATTTCTTTTAAAATGAGATGTAAACCCTTAGCATACTTTTTCACAAACCCTCCCTACAGTATTCTAAATTAGTGAGGTTTTGCAGTAATATCTGGAAATAGGCTTTTGTTATTTATTCAAGGCAGGAAATAGTAGATTTTAATTATAATTTGATGACCAGTATGCTTCCTTGGTAAGAAAGAAAGTAGCACAAAGAGTTAGTGTTCTATTTTCTGTTTTTAAGCAGAAAACATTATCCATCTGTTTAGAGGCTATTTCATGGATGACTCCTGTGAAAGTCATCCTTCGTTAAGCCCCATTACAGTAACTCAGAATTATTATCAAAATAAGTAGATGAGGAACAACATCTTTCTGCCTGGAAAAAAAAAAAAAAAAGAAAAACTAAGAAAAGTATTTCCAAAAGTATGCAAGAAAAAAAGACATTTCTCTTTCTCATGAAAAATTCAGAGCAAGTAGGAAAATATTCTTTTTACAAGAGAAAGTATGTGTTTGGTCATAGAGAAGCCTTCTTTCCAAAGTTAGAGAGATTTTCAGTTGAAGAAAATTGACAACTTTGCCTCCAGGCTAAATTTTATAGTTTTCACAAGCAACAGCTGTGTTTATGATGACCGTACATTGCCCCGAACAAATTGAAGATTATCTATAGGATTGGTGTTCTCAGACAATTACTAACGACATGAACATTTCTCTTACTATTTTCTGGAGCTCCGGGCCTCATGTTCTTAACTTCAAAAAATTATCCCAGAAGTTGTCGTTTTTAAAAATGGAAGTTGATGTACTCTGCTAAGATAGAATGTTCATATTGCTAAAGCTGTGATTTTCAGCCTTAGGTGCACATTAGACTCACCAGGAAGCTTAAAACAACGTAAAAGCAAAAACAAAAAACCCTACTAACTCATGCTAGAGATCCACCTCAACCCACTGCCCCTGGGTCAAGTTGTGGAAACAGTTAGGTTTGTCTTTACTCTCTCATTTGCCTTTCTTGGTGCTTTTATCCCGTCTGTGCTCACAGTTCAACTGCTATTCTTCCTTGCTAAAACATAATTCCACAAAGCTCTCACCATTTCCAGTGTAAAAAGGACCACACCGTATAATAGAATTGTGGAATGCTGTGGAACACAGCTGGTGAGTTGGAAGTCAAATTGGGGAAAAGAGGGAAGAATCCTTGACTCCCATCAGGTCACTTCTGGTAAACAATGGTCTGCTCCAGAGGGAAGTTCTGCTGGGTGACTCTGGCAAGTTACTTAATGTCTCTGTGCCTCAGTTTCCTCATCTGTGGATGGAGATGATTTTAATACTGACCCGCAAAGTCATTGTGAGTATTAAATATGTGAAGCATTTGAAGAGTGCTTGGTGTACAATATGCAGCCCGTGCACATTGGCAGTTATTACTATCATTATTATCCCTTTAAAATCCTTGAATTTATAATCAGGCGAGGAAGAGTTCTACGTGGAGCCAGCAAATGAACTCGAACAGGGAAGGCATTGGGGCTGGTTCTCTATTGAAGCTAACACACTCTGATAGAATTTTGAAAAAATATGTTGAGCTATGGTATCCTCATTGGCATATGTGTATAGCTCCTATATCCCAAAGTGATGCTTAATTTATGCATTCTATTTAGATGTATAAATACCAAGAGCTTTTGACAAAAGTCCGTTTCTTCACTGTATAATCAACCTTGTATATCTAAGACTATTGGGAAATGATGGAAATGAGAGTGAGTAACTGCATAGCTGGAGAGAAACAAGTGTCTCTCTAATTGACTAGTTGATTTAACACATACATCAATTAATTCAGCAAAAATATAACGATCAACTCCATGCCAGATGTCATGCTAGAAAGTGGAGACACCACAGGGTGAAGACATGGTCCGTGCTTCATGTAACTCACAGTCCAGTGAGTTTATAGAAGGGGGTTTGTGAAGTTGGATTTTAAGTCACAGAGCAAAGTGATGAAGATGTGCTTTTGGCTCCACTATCTTCAGGGCTGGGAGTTGCACATCCCAGTTTATTTTAAGCCTCCTGGATGGATCATAAAATGTGAGGACACCATGAATAGGTTGGATTCGTTCATCCTCTCAAGGATCATAATTTTTCAAGAATGCTAGCTGGGCAGTTTATGTATTTCTTTGGTGGAAATATGCTTCTTACCTACCACAGAAAGAATAAGAAGAGTACTCACAAAGAACTGGGAGTAGATGTGCCCAAGGACAAGCTAATAGCCTTCTGTTCTTGGGAGAAACATGAGTGTTTATCCCCTTACATTTCAGGCTTTTTCTCTTCTTGGTGACTGATGTGAATGTGCTGAATGTCAAATTCAGGTGGTGTTTTCCTCTATTTTTTTTTTTCTTTTTGGAAGTTTCCCAGAGAAGGCTTAAAAAGTGTTTTTGCTTTGCTTTATTTTAAAATTTCACTAAATCCATAGAAGCTTCTGGAAGCTTAAAAATTGTTTTAAAAATCCAAAATTTTTTAGATTATGGTAAGTGTGGAGCTGAATTTTACACAAAAATAGTTCTTAAATATTGCCTGAAAAATCTGATGGTCGTAAATAAAATAATTTTTGGACTGAACATTTCTAAGATTCCTTTTAAGTGTAAAGAGCTCTAAAATCTACATGATAATTTAAGAAGTCTTAATTTGAACTTTAATTCATGAGAGTCTTCCATATTTGCCATCCCATCTCTATCCTGCAGCTCTCTTTTATGGCTAACTCACAAGAAAGTGACCTCAGTAATCTTAGTGTCTAATGTAACATTACTATGACTTTTCTTTAAAAACTCACTTTTATTTGTGTCAAATCTACCCTGTCATCTATTTGTTTTATATAATTTTTATATAATTTTATATTTTTATATAATTTTATATAATATTTTTATATAATTTTAATATATTTTATATAATTTTATATAATTTTTATAATTTTATATAATTTTTTAATCTAATTTGCTTTGTAAAAATGTGGTATGGTTGCAGCTCTCAAAGACATACCCCAATGGACCACACTTTGGCATTCATGCAGTCCCCTTTTGCACTGACTACAATCTGGCCTGTGACTTGCATTAACCAATAGAATGTAGTGGAGGTGATGCAGAGCCAGTTTTAAGAGTAGCCTTTAGAAAGACTGGAAGCTTCTGTTTCCTCCTCTAGGGACATTTGTTTTGGGGAGTGCTAGGCTGATATGAAAGAAAATTCACTCCTCTGCTGCAGAGATCATGTGCAGAGGCTCTGAGACGATATGGAGAGGGGGCAAGGTCCAGCTATCTCAGTGTCCTCGTCAAGCCCCCAAGCGACTCCAGTCCTACCTGCTATCTTATTTCAACTACATGAAAGATTTCAAAAGGGATCATGAGAAGACCACCTAGCTGACCCCAACAACCCAACAGAAAAGTGAGACAATAAAATGGCTGTTGTTTAAGCCCCTAATTTTGAGGCAAATTAGTTATGCAGCAATAGTTCAGAGCATATATGACAAACTTGTTAACCATAAGACTCCAGATGATGTCATTTGTTTTTGCCAAAGTGAATTGCTTTCCTCAAAATAATTCATATATTAGCTTGAAGGATTTTGACACAAAGCAAGCTTTCAATACACTCAGTGTCTAGGGTAGTGAATAGTATTCTTATAATAGCATTATTATTCTTGATCAAAAAACTCATCAAAAACTGGGATTCTTTCTGTTCTTGTCCTCACCAGTGCTCGTGGTTTCTTCTCATCTTTCCCCAACTCATCTGAGTCAGAGCTAGAACTGTCCCAAAGAAACTGTCCCTGGGCCTCTTGTGCACGGAGCCATGTTTCCATTTTGCCAATTTTCCGGGAACAGTAGTCATTCATTGCATGATGTTCTAAAACTTCTGCATTTTGTGAATTTCCTACAACAAAAGATAAAAGTTTGTTTAACTTTTTTTCCTAAAAATGATTTGCTAGTGTCTATGTTTTTTTTATAGTTCATCTTATTTATTTATTGTCACAATCTTGTTTTAAAACATTTACAGCATTTTATTTTATTTATTTATTTTTAATTTTAGCATAGTATGGGAGTACAAATGTTTAGTTACATATATTGCCTTTGCCCTGCCCAAGTCAGACCATGTGCACCGCACCCATTAGGTGTGAATATTCCCATCCCCTCTGCTCCCTTCCCACCTGCCTGACACCTGATGAATGTTACTACTATATGTACACATAAGTATCGATCAGTTAATACCAATCTGATGGTGAGTACATGTGGTGCTTGTTTTTCCATTCTTGTGATACTTCACTTAGTAGAATGGGCTCTAGCTCTATCCAGGTTAAGTGATATATCATTGTGATTTTGATTTGCCTTTCCTTGATGATTAAAGATGTTGAGCATTTTTTTTACATGTTTGTTGGCCATGAGTCTGTCTTCTTTTGAAAAATTTCTGTTCATGTCCTTTGCCCACTTTTTAATGGGGTTGTTTGATTTTTTTCTTGCTGATTTTCCTAGGTTCTACATAGATTCTAGTTATAAGCCCTTTATCAATTGTGTAGCATGTGAATATTTTCTCCCATTCTGTAGGTTGTATGTTTGTTCTTGTGATAGTTTCCTTGGCTGTGCAGAAGCTTTTTAATTTGATCAGGTCCCATGTATTTATTTTTTTTTTGTTGCTGTGATTGCGTTTGTGGTCTTTTTCATAAATTCTTTCCCCGGGCCAATGTCTAAAAGAGATTTTTCAACATTTTCTTCTAGAATTCGTATAGTTTTATGCCTTAAGTTTAAGTCTGTTATACATTGTGAGTTGATTTTTGTGAGAGGTGAAAGGTGTGGATCCTGTTTCAGTCTTCTACCTGTGGCTATCCAATTTTCCCAGCACCATTTATTGAATAAGGATTCTTTACCAGAGTGCATGTTTTTGTCTGATTTGTCAAAGATTAGATGGCTATATGAGGATGGTTTAATATCTGGGTTCTCAGTTTTGTTCCATTGGTCTATGTCTCTGTTCTTGTGCCAATTTTATGCTGTTTTGGTTACTATAGCCTTGTATTATAGCTTGAAGTCTGGTAAATTAATGCTTCCCAATTTGTTCTTTTTGGTTAAGATTGCTTTTGCTATACAGGGTCTTCCCTATTTCCATATGAAGTGTAGAATTATTTTTTCTAGATCTGTGAAAAATTATGGTATTTTAATATGGATTGCATTGAATCTGTAGATCACTTTGAGTAGTACAGACATTTTAACAATGTTGATTCTGCCAATCCATGAGCATGGTGTGGTTTTCCACATGTTTACATCCTCTGTAATTTCCTTTCTCAGTGTTTTATTGTTCTCCCTACAGAGCTCTTTCACTGTCTTAGTTAAATATATATCTAGGTATTTTATGTTTTTTGTTGCTATTGTGAAGGGTATTGAGTCTTTGATTTGGTTCAGTTTGAGTGGTGTTGGCATATGGGAATGCTACTGATTTCTGTACATTGGTTTTGTTACCTGAGAGTTTGCTAAATTTGTTTATCAATTCCAGTAGTCTCATGGAAGAATCTTTGGGGTTTTCTAGATATAAGATCATATTGTCATCAAAGAGCAATAGTTTGACCTCTTCTTTCCCTATTTGGATGTCCTTGATTTCCTTCTCTTGTGTGATTGCTCTGGCTAGGACTTCCAGCACTATGTTGAATAGAAACGGTGATAGAGGGCAACCTTGTCTGGTTCCAGTTCTAAATGGGAATGCTTTCAATTTTTCCCCATTCTGTATGGTGTTGGCTGTGGGTTTGTCATATATGGCTTTTATCATTTTTAGGTAAGTCCCGTCTATGCCTATTTTATTAAGCATTCTTATCATAAAAGGGTGCTGAATTTTGGTGAATGCTTTTTCTTTGTCTATTGAGAGGATCATATGGTCTTTGTTTTTACTTCCATTTATGTATTGAATTACATTTATAGATTTGCATATGTTGAACCATTCCTACATCTCTGGGATGAAGCCCACTTGGTCGTGATGGATTATTTTTTTGATAAGCAACTGAATTCGGTTCGCTAGAATTTTGTTGAGAATTTTTGCACCTATATTCATAAGGGATATTTGTCTGTAGTTGTCTTTTTTTGTTGTGTCCTTTTCTGGTTTTCATATCATGGTGATGTGTTGTTGAGGATTCCTTCCTTCTCAATGTTGTGGAATAATTTCTGCAGGATAGACAACAGTTCTTCTTTGTAGGTCTGGTAAAATTTGGGTGTGAAACCATCTGGTCCAAGACTTTTCTTTTTAGGAAGGTTTTTTTTTATTGCTGCTTCAATTTTGATGCTTGATATTGGTCTGTTCAAGAATTCCATTTCTTCCTGATTGAGCCTCGGTAAGCTGTATGTTTCTAAGAATTTGTCCATTTCTTCCACATTTTCAAGCTTATGTGCATAGAGGTTTTCATAGTATTCATAGATGATATTTTGTATGTCCATGGTATCAGTTATAATTTCTCCTTTTTCATTCCTGGTTGAGCTTATTAGAGTCCTTTCTTTTCTGCTTCTCATTAATTTAGCAAGAGATGTGTCCATTTTGTTTATTTTTTCAAAGAACCAACTTTTTGTTTTATTACTGTTATGTATAGAATTTTTATTATCAATTTCATTTAGTTCTGCTCTCACCTTTGTTGTTTCTTTTCTTCTGCTGGGTTTGGCGTTGGTTTGCTCATCCTTTTCTAGTTCTTAGAGATGATTCGTTAGTTTGTTGATTTGTGAACTTTCTGACTTTTGGATGTAGGCATTTATGGAAATAAATTTTCCTCTCAGGACTACTTTAGCTGTGTCCCACAGATTTTGATAACTGTGTCTCCTTTATCATTTAGTTTGAAGAATCTTTTGATTTCCATTTTGATTTCCTCCTTAACACAATAATCATTCAGCATTAGGTTGTTTAGTTTCCATGACTTTGTATAGAGATGAAAGTTTCCGTTGGAGTTGATTTCTAATTTTATTCCTCTGTGGTCTAAGAAGATGCATGGTGTAATTTCTATTTTTAAAAAAATGTATTGAGACATGCTTTGTGGTCTAGGATATGGTCAATCTTAGAGAATGTCCCATGAGCTGATGAGAATAGTGTATATTCAGTAGTTTTGGGGTAAAATGTTCTCATGAGGCCCATTTGTTCTAGAGTTCTGGTTAAGTCCATTGTTTCTTTGTTAATTTTCTGTTTGGAGAATCTGTTCTGTTCTGTTCTGTCAGAGGGGTGTTGAAGTTTTTGGCTATTACAGTGCTGCTGTTTATCATTTTGTTTAAATCAAGTAGGATTTGCTTTATGAATCTGGTTGCACTTGAATTAGGTACATAAATATTTTGAATTATTATGTCTTCTTGTTGAATTGTACCCTTCACCATTATATAGTGACCATCTTTGTCTTTCATTACTTTTGTTAATTTGAAGACTAAGTTGTCTGAAATCAGAACTGCTATGCCAGATTTCTTTTGGCTTCCATTTGCATGGAATATTGTTTTCCATCCCTTCACCTTGAGTCTTAATGTATCCTTGTAGGTTAGATGTGTTTCCTGAAGACAGAAAATACTTGGCTTGTGTATATTTATCAATTCGGCCAGCCTATGTCTCTTTAGTGGGCAGTTCAAACCATTCACATTTATTGAAAGAATAGATAAGTGGGGCAGATTTCTGTTCATCCTGTTGAGTTGAACTTTGTTGCCTTTTTTTCTTTCTTGAGCCATTGTAGTATTTGGCCTTTGACCTTTAGCTTTTGAATGATTTTACACTGGTGAGTGTTTATTGTGCTGATCCATGTGTAATGCTAATATGAGTACTTCCTGGAGGACAGGTCTTGTCTTGATGAATTTCCTCAGTCTTTGCTTGTCTAAGAAAGTCTTTATTTCTCCTTCATATAAGAAACTTAGTTTTTCAGGATACAAGATTCTAGGCTGGGAATTATTCTGTTTGATGATAATGTGGTCACAGTCTTTTCCAGCTTGTAAGGTCTCAGTTGAGAAGTCTGCACTTAGTCTGATGGGTTTTCTTTTGTATATTACCTGCTTCTTTCACCTTACAACTCATAGGAGGGCCTCTTTCATGTTTATTTTGTCCAGTCTGATGACTATGTGTCATGGTGTCTTCCTGTTTGCAATGAATCTGCCAGGAGTCATTTTAGCTTCTTATACTTGGATATCTAGATTTCTACCAAGGCCAGGGAAATTTTCCTCCATTATATACTCAAGTATTTTATTCAACCCTTGTGTATTTTCTTCTTCACCCTCATGGATGCCTATAATTTTCACGTTATGCCTTTTCACATAATCCCACATTTCTTGTAGGCTTTGCTCTTTTATTTCTCTGTCCTATCTCTGTGACTGACTTGTTTAATTGAAAGGTGTTAGCTTCAATCCCTGAGATTCTTTATTCTGTTTGATCTACCCTACTCTTGAGGCTTTTCACTGTGTCTTGTAATTCCTTGAATAAATTCTTCATTTCCAGAAGCTTTGTTTCATTTTCCTTTAATATTTCAATTTCTTCAGTGAATTTTTCTTCCAAGTCCTGATTTCTTTTTGTGTGGTTTCTTTGTGTTGGGTATCCATTTTCTCTTGCATATCATTGAGCTTTCTTACAATCCATGTTCAAAATTCTTCTGCAATTTTAGTGTTCTGAATTTGGTTGATATCCATTGCTAGAGAGCTGGTGTTCCCCTTTGGGGGTGTCCCTTTTGTTTGATTCTTTATACTTCCAGAGTTATTTTGCTGTTTCTTTCCCATCTAGAACAGCTGTTGCTTCTATTTGAATTTTTGTTTAGATAATGACACACCCTGTTTAGTCTCTGAGTCAGTAGGTGGTGCTTGTGGGTGAGATTTGACTGCACTTTGTGTGATGAGTCAGAAAATGCAGTAAAAGGGCATGAAAATTGACCTTCCTGCCAGTAGGTGGCACTTGCTAGGAGGAACAAGCTGCAATGTTGTTTTTGGTTCTTGTAACCAGCTCTAGTTCCTCTGGAGAGGTGCTATAGTGCCTCATGTGGTAGATGAGGCCTCGGGACTTCTAGGTGTGTCCTTATTCTCCACCTCAGTAGGGACAGGTGGGGGAGTGAGGCTGGATCAGGCTGGGTTGAGTGAGTCTGCCTTCAAGCTCCACAAATGCTGGTAACAGGAGTCAAAGGTCTATTCTCTGCTTCTGGGCAAAGCTACCATGGAGGGGCTGAAATGGCCCCACTCAGCCAGAAAGTCTGTGTGTTGGGGTGGGGCTGTCTGAGACCTATAGTCTAGCAGCCTGGAGCAGGCCTTGCACCTTTCCACCCTCCCCTATTCTGAGGTTTCTCCTGGGCCACTGCCAGCAGGCAGGACCTCACACCAGTGGAGCTCCCCTGACTGTGATGTGAGCCAGGAGGTTCCCTGCCCAGGAACATGGCCTGAGCTGGGAGTGCAGCCCTCCTGAGAGTGGAGGGTTGCCCCTCCAGCACACTGCAACTAGGAATCACTCTGATCTGCTCCTGAAGGCACATACATCTCAGTAGACTAGTTCACAAATATCCCTTCTGTGCCTTTGGGCAATGCCATGAAGTCCTGGGTGTATGTGAGGGATCTGGTCTCTGGCTTGTCCCCCAGCCCTGGAGATCAATCCCTGACCCTGCTTCTGAGTAGGGAGCTCATAGTCTGAGTACCTCTCAGTCTGCTGCAGGGCCCCAAAAGGAAAGATCCTGTTTCCTGTGGATGCCTTCGGGTGGTGGCTAAATTGTCTCTGTTGGCAGCAATGGGTAGGAGAGGGGAAGGGGAGAATGAAGCAATATGGTGCCTGTACATCGGCTCTGGTCTGTGGGGCAGACGTGCCCTGAGGGAGCTGGGAGCCCAGTGCCCTGTCTGCAAAAGACTCACCACTCACTAGCGCCAGCTGTCTCTGGGCTGGTGTCAGCAGGTGTTTCCATTAGCTTGGGAGCCCACCTATAGTCCAAGATTCAAGAGAGGGGAAATTTAACCACTCCACCTACCCTTGTCACTGATCTCCAAGCCTCTCAGGGTTTAGATCCTGCTGATGCCTTTCTCCTTACATTTCTGCTCTGCAACTTCTTCCTGTGGACTCTCCTGTAGGTTCAGGCACCCTTCCTTCTGACCCTTATCCGATCTATGTTTGTCTGCCTGTTTGGTTTTTTTCACTTTCATCTAAAATCTTTCCTTCTTGTAGAGAAACTCTGGCTGAAGGTTTTTCTCATCTGACATCTTCAGACCACTCTGTCTAAGTGTCTATGTTTTTATGAACACAGAATAATCTGCTTGGTTATTTTATATATAATATACACAACAAATTTTATATATATACACCAAATTATAATACATATGTAATTTTAAATTGTATAAATTGTATATACGTATAGTTTCAGCTGGTGTCTCTGTAAGCATTGAAATATTTTTAGTTGTCATTTAAAAAAGAATTTAAATCTTTAAAAAAAATTTTTTTTAAGAGATGGAGTCTTACTCTGTTTCCCAGGCTGAATTGCAGTGGTGTGATCATAGTTCACTGCAGCTTCAAATTCCTGGGCTGAAGCAATCCCCTGCTTCAGCCTCCCGAGTAGCTGGGACTATGGGTATGTATTAATACTACCATGCCCATCTAATCTGTTTTCTTTCTTTTTTTTTTTTTTTAGAAATGAGGCCTCATTATTTTGCCCAGGCTGGTGTCAAACTCCTAGCCTCAAGCAATCCTGCCTTAGCCTCCTGAGTTGCTATAACTCTTCTGAAAGTCACAATAGTACAATACACACCTATATACCCCAATCCATAGACAACATTTTGGCACAATATTGCTTTCTTCATATGTATATGATGAAGGATTTGGCTTCAGGTGAAGCATTTGTGAATTAGTTGCAGTTACGTCCCCCCTAAATACATCACCCCAAATCTCTTAAGAACAAGGGCATATTTCTCTCTATATAACTAAAATACAATCATTATACCTAAGAAATTTAACATTGATATGGTGCTATTTTGTAATATATTGTCCATATTCAAATACCCACAGTTGTCCCAATAATGCCATTTATAGCTGCTATTTGTTTTTGCTTCTTTGAGTTTTCATTTTAGGTCTAGGATTCAATCTAGGATCATACATTACATTTTATATTCTTTTTTCATCATCACCTTTAATTCAAGAAAGCTTCCCATCCTTTCCTCCTTTTACCTTCTCTCTGTCTCCCCCTTCCTCCTCCCCACACTGTCCCTTTCTCTTCCTCTTCCTTCTCCCTCCTTCATCTTAATTGTCTTCTTTGTTTTTTCCTTATGTTTACATTTTAAAGAAATCAGGTCAGTTATTTTGTGGAATGATCCTAAATTTGGGCTTATCTGATTGTTTCCCTGAGATTAAGGTTAAACATTGTGTGCAAGAATATTGCACAGGTGATGTCACCTATGCTCTTTATTGACCATCTTTGTGGTAGGCACGTGATAGACACTTCTCACCTTCATATCAACGCTGGCTTCATATCAGAGTCACCTGTGCAGCCTTTAGAAACAGATGCCTGGCCTGCACTCCAGACCACAGTACTGGGGAACTCAATGAGTCAGGTGTTATATTTTACTTTATAGGTATTTTTATTAGGAGAGACTTTAGTTTTGATGTGGAATTAGATTTACATGCATATGTATTTACACAAGCTTTTTATTTAGGTAGTACCCAGTGTCCTAAGCTATAACAGAATTTTTGTAAAACTGGACACCTTCACTTTGATGTCTAACTGGCATCACATTCTCTGTCTCTCTTCTCTTTCTATTGCTTCTGCTCCTGGCTTTCCTAATTGAGGAAACAGTACAACTTTTGCTCCATTGTCTACCTAATTCTTCACAAGAAACCCAGGAATTCACCTGGCCTTCTTACTGTCTCCCTGCACTCACATCCAGATCATTACCAGGTTCTGCCAGTTCTGCTTCATATCTGGCTCCTTCTCTCCATCCTCATCATCACCTGCTATCCTGGGCCAAACACCATCTCTCTCTCTCCTCTTTTGCCATGTCTTAATTTTTTTTTCTTTTTTTTTTTTTTTGAGACAGAGTCTCGCTTTGTTGTCCAGGCTAGAGTAAGTGCCATGGTGTCAGCCTAGCTCACAGCAACCTCAAACTCCTGGGCTTAAGCAATCCTGCTGCCTCAGCCTCCCGAGTAGCTGGGACTACAGGCATGCGCCACCATGCCGGGCTAGTTTTTTCTATATATATTACTTGGCCAATTAATTTCTTTTCTATTTATAGTAGAGATAGGGTCTCGCTCTTGCTCAGGCTGGTTTTGAACTCCTGACCTCGAGCAATCTGACCGCCTCGGCCTCCCAGAGTGCTAGGATTACAGGCATGAGCCACCGCGCCCAGCCTTCCATGTCTTATAACTGGTCTTTTTTCATACTTTTGCTTTCTCCTCCCAGCCATTCTCCACAGTGTAGAGTGATGTTGAAAAATATAAACCTGATTGTGCCAGTCCCTGCCTTATCAATGGCTTCTCATTGATCTTAAGATAGAGTTCAGAATCCTTATTGGACATGACCCTGCCTATATCTTCAGAACCATTTCCAATCTCTGGTCACTCTCCTCCACCCAGTATCTGAGGTCCATCATGTTCCTTCCTACTGTAGGGCTTTTGCACGTGCTGTTATTATTTCCTGCTATGAACGTTTCAGCACCCCTGGTCCTCATCCTCACATGCAACTCCTGCCCCCTTCTTCCAGCTATTTCATGTCTCAGCTTAAAAGTCACTTCCTCATGGAAACCTTCTCTGACTCCATAGATATTATTAATAGGTCTTCCAGTTATACTCTCATTTAACATTTCTTTGTTTAGTATCTGTATACTCTGTAAGCTTCACAAGCCAGGAACCACATGTACCTGGCTCATCACCATATGACGAATGCCTGGCATCTAGTGTATGTTTATTAAGTATTTGCCAAATGAGTAAATGAATACATGAACGAACAAATGAGCTATCAGAGAATTTGGGGAGGTGGGAAGTTGGGAAGTATTGGTAACTAGGACCTGGGAAAGGCTTCATTCATTGGGGCTCAGGGATGTCAATCCTCTCTGTAAATGAGCCAAAAATGACTAAAAACATCACTCAGACTGGGAAGAGGAATTTTCCAGAACATCCAGCTAGAGGCAGAAGCTTGAAACAGGAAGAGAATGTCTGTTAGTGGTGGGATCTAATGTAATATTAATGATAGCTTAAGTCCCACAACACTGTTGATGTTATGATAATTCAGGTCTAAAGTTAGTGTGTGAGACAAAATTCACACGTTCAGTTTTATCCTTGAAAATCAATCCCTTGTCACTCATAAGGTATTATACACATAGTTTTGTGCACACAGCATTAAAATTTGAGGATTTCTGAGCTATATGTCTTATTACTTGTTACATTTTTATAAAGCCCTGTGTATTCTCTATGGTTAATAGACTTAAAAAAATAAAAATAAAAACACAACCAAACCTAAATGGAGTTTGGATGAGCAGAGTAGAGGAAAGTGTATCCTAATTCAAAATTAATTTGGGGAAAGAAGAAAGCAACAGATGCCAGTGGGAGAAAAATAGGAAGTGATTTAGGTAGTACAAGGATCATATAAAGCATGAAAAATATTTGATGCTTGTGTTTTTTATGTGTTTTAGAAAAAATGTATCACTACTATATCAAACCCAATAATGTCACAGTTATTTCACAAAGGTATATTTTAAAAAACAGAACACAACAAGATATTTTATAGAAAACTAGTTCAGGTGGCCAGATAAGACCAGAATTGTGAAGGTGACATTTAAATGATGGATTTAGGGTGACCCTTCCCTGAAGCATACAGTTGTTTTCACTATATGACATCAATTCCATCTTCTTCAGTTTTGTCCATAGTCCTATACATTTCTCTGGCACTTTACATTTTATAATGTGCTTTTATACTTATTAGAATAATTTTCACAAAAACTCTATATGGTAGACAATACTTTACTCCCATTTTACCTATGTGGAAACTGAGGCTCACGGAGGTTAAATAACTGAAATTTAGCTATAATATAATCTCTATCTATATGGATTAAAGCTATATAGAAAAATATACAGTTTATATTTGTTGAGAGGATACTATGTGCTAGCAGGCACTATTCTAGGAATGAGAAAGGTCCCTGCTGTCAAGGAGAGACATATAGTAAATGCACTGTTGGGACTGAGGGAAGGACTCTGATTCCAGTGCTCTTTCTTCTCCATACATTCATGTCATGGCGTCTGGAAAGGGCAGGAGGAGCCACATAAATACATTAAAACTCATAGGATTGTACACCAAAAAGAGTGATCCTCATTTTGTGTATGTTATATATAGTTATATTAATTATATGATCATGCGTGTCATTTATTATATAAATGTATGTAAAATATATGTTAAGGTGTGAGTGATTTCATTTTAAAGAGGCAGCAGAAAACAAAGACTGACTTTTATCTCGTAAGAGAGCTAAAACTCTAACCCCACTTTTCAAAAGCGGAACAGGAATGGGCGAATAGATCATTAAGTAAGCGGAGACGGTGCAGAGGAACCTTAATTACCAGACTCTGACTAGCAGAATGCTCATGAAAGTATGTGATCTTGGCTATACTCCACTTTTAGGAGAAAGCAGAGCAAACGACTTCTAGAAGACAGGGAAAGAAATCAAAGATGCTCTCTGGGAATAAGTAAAAAGGAATCATTGCTAGAACATATGCCAAGCGGCAGGGGTGACGTCTCCTGGCTGTGGAGTCAGGTGCCCTGTGTGTGCAGCACTGATCAGTTTCACCTCTCACTGGCTGGCTGTGACCCTGCATGTGTGACTTGCCTTCTCTGGATCTAGATTCCTCATCTGTAAAAGAGAGGTGGTGATAATCCTCACCTCACAAAGTTGATACAGTGATTACATAATGCACTTTGATTCTCTTTTTTTTTTTTTTTTTTTGAGACAGACTCTCACTTTTGTTGCCCTGGCTAGAGTGAGTACCGTGGCGTCAGCCTAGCTCACAGCAACCTCAAACTCCTGGGCTCAAGTGATCCTCCTGCCTCAGCCTCCCAAGTAGCTGGGACTACAGGCATGCGCCACCATGCCCGGCTAATTTTTGTATATATATATATTTTTAGTTGGTCAATTAATTTCTTTCTATTTTTAGTAGAGACGGGGTCTCGCTCAGGATGGTTTCGAACTCCCAACCTCGAGCAATCCGCCCGCCTCGGCCTCCCAGAGTGCTAGGATTACAGGCGTGAGCCACCGCGCCCGGCCCATAATGCACTTTGAATGCTTAGAGCTACTTTATAAATACTAGCTCTGTCCATTATTATTCCAATATCTTACACTTTCACATGTACATGGCTGTACAATGAGAATTAAAAGCACAGGATGGAATGGTAAACTGCAGGCACTGCAATCTCTCCACCATCAAATAACTTTCACTTGCCTTACTTCCAACAACTTCAGCAATAGGCAAATGAGTTGAGGCAGATGTCTCATTCCATGAGATTCTAATTAATTGTGATTTCATTATAATGGAAAAAATTAGAATTTCTTGTCTATCTCACGCTAGAAAAATTTGCATTTTCTAGGCTCATTTTGTCATGTGTATTTATATGCACACACACACAGAATCATTACAAATAAAAGGATTCTCACAAAATTGAAGTGTTGAAAGAGCTCTCAAGGGTTATCTAGTCCATCAAAGTTTGGCTAATCTTCAAAATCACTTGGGGAACTTTTAAAAAGGAAAATTCTTTCACCCCTAACCTAGAGAGAGATTCTGATTCAGTAAGATGAAGTTGAGACCCCAGACTGGGTGTTTTTGAAAAGCCCCCGGGTGGTTCTGCTGGTGACCGGGATGGGCACCACTGATGCAGCCACTGCTCCCAGACTGGCACCTGAACTGGCTTCTGCCTGAGTTACTCCTTCTAATCTCCCTCTCCCCGCCCCTGTCACTTCCAGGAGAACATGAATACTGATGTCCACCAGCTGCTCTCACTTCCTTTCAGAAGTCACAGAGTGCAATCTGCTCCTGGAAGATAAGGTTGAGGAGATCAGGGCTGTCCTTGACCAGGCTCTGAGTCCTTGGTGTCCTGATGAGGGCATGCGAGAGGGCAGGTCAAAACGACCTGGCCTTGAATCCTGGCTCTGTCACACTGGGCAAATAGTAACTCCTACTTTCTATTAAATAGGTTGTGTGAGGATTAAATGAGATGATGCATGCTAAAGGTGGACCACAGGACCTGGCTTATAGTAAGTACTCAACAAACCTCAGCTTGAACAAAATGAAGCAGCTTTAGAAAGCTCCGGGAGAGCAGAGGAAAACCCCTTTCTCCATGTGCCAGTTTCTGCTGGTCCCCTCCAGCTCCGGGGTGTCTTTCAAAGACTTCGCAAATGCTGGTTTTTCTTGGCCTTCTCTCAAGAGATGACTCCAAGTGTCTACCTTTAGCTGAGGCTCTTTTCTTGGTTTCACATAAATATTTTAAAGGCATTTTTTTTTAAGTTGTAGAAGTTGTTTATGTGACTACAAAGCATATTTCATTCTGAGTCTTGGGAGTATAGGTTAAATAGATATCCCAAGTAGATTTTCAATTATTCAGCCCTTTCTTATTTAATTAACTTATTGATTAAGCATCTTGTTCCTCTGAGTGGGGAGTGTGTCTCTTTCAGCATGTGATTTTGCATCTTAGAAGCTCAAGAACCCCAGAGACTGGCCAGCTTTTCTGCAGCTCTCTTAGTGGTCAGCCCTGCTGACGTGGGGATTTGGCTCACAGCGCGGTGACCTCTGTGGGTGAACAATACTATATATCTGCAACTGTGGGCTTGCCTGGGCGAATGCAGACAGGGAAAACTTAATGGAGCTCTAATTGGTGGGGCACCATGGTGTAGAGGTTGTGGACATGGTTGGAAAGCACAGGGCAACCTGAGAGGGCAGAGCAATTTGGCCCAGCTGGAGTGTGGGGGCTGGAGCGGGAAGATGAAGCTAGGAGCATAGGTGACAGATCCTGAAAGTCTCTGAGTCCTGTGTTAAGGAGTTTAGACTTTGTCTTTAGGCAGATAGAGACCACTGAAGATTGTGTTTTTAGGCAGGGGAATGACAGTGGTCAGATTTGCATTTTATAAGATTACTGATATTAGTACAGTGCTTCTAGAACTTCATTGTACGTGAGAAGTGCCTGGGGATCTTGATAAAATGCAGGTCTTGATTCAGTAGGTCTGGGGTGGGACCTCAGATTCTGCCCTTCTAACGAGTTCCCGGGTGATGCTGATGCTAGGGGCCTGGGGACCATACTGAGAGCCACCCAGGTGGAGAGCTGGTGGACAGAGAGTCAGACCTAAGGAGAGGAGCCCAGTCAGGAGGCTATGGCTGGAGTCCTGGTGTCACAGGACAAGGGCTAGACCTAAGGCAATACCATTGGGAATGGAAGGGGAGCCAGTTTTCAGCACTAGGTGATATCAACAGAATTTGGTGACTGACCAGCTATAGGAAGAGAGAGAAGATGGGCTGAAAAGGCTCCAGGTCTCTGGCCTGAGTGACATGACGCACTGAGACAGTAAATACAGCAGCAGGGGCAAGCTTGGATGGGCAGTGATGCTGGATTCATTTTAGACCTTCTAAATGTGCCAAAGAGTGTTGACCTGCTGGAGAAAGGGTGCAGCAGGGGAGAGGTGCATCTGCATAAGGTACCGTCCTGGCTGATGCAAATTTGCCATGCGACCGCAGGCAGTTAAACATATCTCTGTGTGCTTTATTCTCTCCAATCACAAGATGGGGCTATTTTGTCTTTTCTCCTAGTTATGGGGCATGGATTGCAATAATGCATGCAAAGAGTATTAAACTCATAAAAAGAAAGAGACATTTTATTACCAAGCTTAAGTTTATGTTTTTTCCTCCCAGCCATCCGAAATTACATGACAACTTACCCACTATATTCTGGGAAATAAAATCTCAGCAGGAACCCAAGGCTGTTTGCTGTCTTCTCAACACATCCCCACCCACCCTGGGAGTTTATTTGGTAACATTTAAAAAAAAACACTCGAAATATTTTACTAAAAAATTTACATGACTCACCGGGACTTCTATTCAAGGTTTCATCAGGCAATATGGTTAGAAGGTCATGGTCATTATTCCTTGGGATGCTTTGAAGGATTTTCTTGGCTTTAGGGTCCCTCAGTTTTTGGTTATTCATTCTTGCTTCCCTGTGAAGACTTTTCTTCAACTCCATTTGGGCCTGAAAATAATCAGCTATAAATGATTAATGTTCTTCCCAAGCAACCTTTACCAGAATAGATTAGCAGATCAGCCACTTTGCAAGTCATAGGCTTATCTGTAGCTGTCTGCAGTCCCCTAACCAGAACATGGTTTTTGTTTTCCTATTAGAAGGTATGGAAACTTCCTTTATTCACAGGCTTGTTAGAGGAAAGGCAAGTACACCCACAGGCTCAAAAATGTATGGCTCAATTAGGATGAGCACCCTTATAAACATGTTTTTCTGTAGGCTAGCTGATATGTTCAGAATTGCAGAGGGCAGTATTTCCTTATTTCCTGGAGGGAGGAATTTGGAATATGACAGTTATAGAACATTATTGGTAAAGGGGCTTGTTACAAAAGGTCTTTCTTATAAGATAATTCTAAGGCGTGAGTTATGGAGAGAGGCCTAGGTATCAGAATAAAGACCAATTCACCCTCCCTTTTACTAAACCAGTGAAAATGAGCTAGCCCCGTTTCCCTATGTCCAGAATGTCATAGAAGCAACCCATTTTTAAAAAGGGAGACTTAAGACACACATCTTTGGGAGGACTGAAAACAGAGAAAAGGCTCAACAAGGCTGTTACAGAAGGGATCTTCCTGATTCTTACCAGCTTTAATTGCTGACCCTTCAGCTCTAGTGACCAAATTTAAAATGATAAGCAGAGACTGGATATGTATGTTTGACTGCATTCATGTGCCAGGGCAGTGGTTGTGTGGTATAAATTTGGTAGATGTGACACTCTTCTCATGTTTACCTCTTGTCTTTTACGGTTCATTTCCAGCATTTGCATCTTATGCAAATATTGCCTTTTCCCAGAAGTATACATTGGCATTTGCATTTTCTTTTCCAGTTCCTGATATGAAAGATGAAACAACCGTTAGTATGGGGTCCATTGGTTACTAACTCTGCAATCCACAACCTTACATCCTTTTCTGGCACAAAGTAAGATCTTCATCAATCAATCATAATACACAGAGATCTCTTGTGATAACAAAGATGGACTGTCCTGTGTCCCTGACAAGTCCTTTGTGTTATCAGTGAATGAAGTGGCCCTTTGCTGTGTAGATGATGTAGCTTTTAAGTTTCCTGTAGAGTTTTGCAAACCTTAAGTGGAAATCTCTTTCCACATCTCATTTTTGATAAGATATCACTTCCCCTGTCAACAGAGGCTTATTACCCTCTCCCCAGGAATGTGTTCTGGTTTGATGAAACCTTCCTATTTCTCTCTGCCTCTTTTGCCTGATGGGCTGGCTATGAAATGAGAAGGGAGCCACCAAAATGTTAAATTGTTAACCTACTTCTCCAGAGTGTGTTTCTCTGTGCCATTGTACGCCTTGGAGAACACTGCAGTTCAGGGAGGATTTGAAGTTGATTTTTTGTGACTCTGGTAATCCCTTCCCTCACCCCCCTGGTCAGTCACAAGCTCCAGTGGGACAGTGTAGACAGTTATTGAGGGCAGCCAGAGGTGAACATACCTTCATTTGTCATTTTCTGTCGCCAGGAAAGGGAAGGGATGTGTTCGGTGACACCTTTTGTGTTGCCCCGTGGACAGTGACAGTCAGTGATGTGAACCTCAGGGAGGGGCCCATCTCCACAGGTGCTGCCACACCAGGAACGTGGCCTTTAGAATCCCACAGTGCCTGGACTCCCTTTACCAGGCCAGCCAGCCGCACAGAAGCCCCTAGCTGGCTCCAGAATGAATTTAGGAGGGGAAGGTGTCTAAAATCCACTCCCACCTCACCGCTGTCATTTCGGCGTGAGGGGAGTCCTGCCCAGGAGAGCGCTCCAAGTGCACGGCAAGAAGACCTACGGAAGACCTTTGCTACCATCACTTTTCGGTGAGGCTGTGGCGAATGAGTCAGGGACAATTTGTATGATGGATAAGATTTCTCTTGCAAACTGAGAACGAAGAGAAAGTTTAAACTGAGGGGAGGAATGAAAGGGAAGAGTCATGCTGGATTTTTCACAGAATTGAAAATGTCTAGAATCACCAATTCCCAAGGAAAATTCTTCTCTCTCATCTGCATTGCCCTGTTTTCATCATGGCACAGAAAAGGGCCCAGATCGCTTCCAAAAAGGAAGAGCAGTTGCCCGCTGGAGGCAGGCACAGGAGAGAGGGAATAGCTTTAAAACGCTCTGACTCTGAATCGCTGAACAGTTTGATTTGTCCTTGAACTTTTCTGTGCAGGGAGTACATGAAAAGGCCAGCTCACCCTGGTCCCTGGCAGCCTGCCCCCAGTTAACCACCCTCCGGTCACTGCGCAGCCTACCTTGGCTTTGTGCTTTGTCCCAGCTCCTCGCTGGCTCAGAAGCCTTTCAGAAGTAATTACTTGTGGCAAGTCAATGGGTTCGAGCTTCTGCAAGTGCAACATTTAGAGCAGTCAGCATTCAGCATTCCTCACGCCATGAGATGGTAAAACACAATAAAGCAGACAGTAAACTTTGGAAAAGCAGCACTTATTGCTGAGAGCATGCAGGGAAGGTGATTCTAGCAGTTTTATAGTTGTATCTGTGCAAAAGGCTTTTCAATGTACCTGGATCCTTTATTGTTCTGTTGCACCATTGCCGGTGACTTATTGATCCAAATGTTAGTCAGAGAGTTAAAAGACTAAGAATCTTTTACTGTCTGCATTAAGGCACCACATCCAAAGTTATCAAACAACCAGGGTCTTAGAATATTACTGATAAAAGAGGCATCAGGAAGTTACTTTATTTTATTCATCCTTTAACCACCCAGTTGAACTATTCTAGTTTTTAGGGAAATGTCCTGATTTTGTTGTCTCCAAAGAAGCTTTCTCATCTCCTCAGTGTTAGTCAACAGTGATTATGAGACCCATTTAAAGTGAAAGTGCAATGTGCTAACAAATCTTAGTGGTGTCTTTTCCTAGCAGGGACTTGGCTTTATGGGTGAGATCATGCTGGATGGAGTTCCAAGGGCTCACTGAGACAGGGCAGAGATTCATGTCAATGGATCTGCTCCCAGCCCTTCTTACATGATCTGTTGAAGGAACTGAAAGAAGTTGGATGGCTTCAGTTCATAGTGAGGGAAAGAGTGTCCCATAATGAGACTGGGGAAGTTAGGCAGGAGTCAGGTCATGTAGGGCCTGATGGGCCATTCTAAAGGTGTTGGTCTCTCAAGAGCAATGGGAAGCCATTGACATGTGTTAAACAAAGGAGTGACATGAATACTTTTGCTTTAATCACTCTGGTTGCAGTATGGAAACTTAATTAGCAAGGAGCAATTATGGATGTGGGGAGATCAATGCGGAGGACAACGATGATGGACTGGTGTTGAGGGAAGGAAATTGATGAACTCTACAAATATCTAAACCGAACCAAACAAGATTCGTATGGTTGGTAGAGGGGAGTGGAGTCTCCAAATGCCCAAATGATATCCCCATCCAAGGGGCGGATGGTGTTATCATCGCCTGAGAAGGAGAATCCTAGGGGAAGATGTGGTTTGGCGTCATATAGAAAGAAGATACAAATGTGGTTTGGAGCAGGTTGAATTTTTGACACCTTCGGGACATGCCAGTGTAGATGTTGAGTGGATAGCTAGGCATGGGGCTCAGAGGAGAGATCTGTGCTGGAGATTTTTGGGAATCATCCCTGGGTAGAGTGTGAGTGAAGCCAAGGTGGTGGACAAGGTCAAGAGTGACAAGAGCAGAGCCAAGGATGGCTGACTCGAGGAGTTCCAGCATTGGGAGACTGGCAGCTGGGGATGTGCTGGCCAAGGAGACTGGGAGGTGATGGCTGGAGAAGTAGGAGGAAAATGAGGAGAACGTCATGCTGTGGCCATCAGCATGAGCACCACTCTCACCTTAGTCCAACGCTGAACGAAAAGTGCTAATTTATTTAAAAATTCTTTTTCATTTTGGTGTGATTTGTTGCATTATCAAGGAGCAGACTTGGATGCCAGCTTGGCTTTCAAGGTGACCAGGGTAAAAGAAAGAGCAGGACCACAGAAAATATGTACTGAGTATCCAGCACTTGTAATGGGGAGCACCTGCTGGCCCCCCACAGCTACTTCCCTGTAGATCCATTTCCTGGTCCCTGCGCCTGGCCCTGACCTGTTCTGGGAAGAGCAGCCAGCAGCCCTTTCTGTTGGAGCAGCCCAAGGAAGAAAAGGAGGGCAAAGGATACAGAGAGGGGGAAGAGACACCAAGGGGAAAGAACTCATCTTTACATTAGACGAGTGCCTGGTCATTTGCATTTGTGGTAGGAAGTGGTTCTCTGTCCCGTTCTCACCTCAGATGAGGAAGTGGGTCTTTTAACATAACTTAGCAAAGTTAGTATTAGTAAGAGATTAGTACTAGTAAGAGAAGTTTGTTTGTTTCCCTGGCTCTCAACTCTATAGGACATGAGGCAAATGGGACCTGCTGGCACAGGAGGCGGTAGCTGATCAAGTCAGCACACTGGAAAGACAGGGGGAGGAGAGGAAGGGAAGGGAGGCCAAGGGAGAGGGGACCCTCCAGACACCTATGGGAGGAAGAGTCTGCCAGGGCTAAAGGGGATTTCTGGAGGTGGGGGAGATCAAGGAAGTGTGTGTCCATCCTCTGAATTAGGAGAATGTTCAGGATTTGGTTCTGATTTTGCTTATACAACTTTGTAGCCATTGCTACATATCATGCCCAGAGTTTTAAATATGTCATTTCATTCAATCCCCGTGTGAGCCCTGTGGATAATTATGATGATTCCCTATTTCAGAGAGGCTAGTGCCTTGTCCAAAGTTGCACAGCTAGTGTCATCTCCAGTATTCAAGCATCAGGTCTGTCCAGTTCCAAATGCCATCCTCTTTTCTCTACTATTTGTTTCCCAAAATGTTTTATCATCAGAATTTCCTGGAATTAAAAAAAAAGAAATCCTTGGGTCATTCACTGGAGATTGAGATTCAACAGATCTGGGATATGTCCTGGGGGTGTGTGTTTTTCAAACCTCTCCCAGGGATTCTGAGGATTTCTTTTTAGGTTGGAGTCCATTACTTCCATAGTGTCTCAAGTGAATCAAGGAACGACATCAAAACAGGCCATCAAAACAGACCAAAGTATTTATTTGTGGAGCATTATTGAAGAAATGAGCCTGACAAAGCCAACATTTTTTAGCTATTTAAAATCATCTAGCCATAATTTCTTAGGCTAGGTTTTTGTTTTGATAGTATGAATATGTAATTAATCACAGACCCCTTTCTACTATTCTCAGTCTTGCTACTTAAATACACAGTTCTGATAAAGGTTAAGTGGTATCTGTTTTGAAGAACTCTCCAGGCCATTACTTTCTTCCTGTGCTTTGAAAAGCACCTGAAGAATCACACTATTCCTTCACAAAAGCCGCTAGATGGCAGCAAGTAACATTGCAAACAGACTCTGTTAAATCAGTTGCACTTGGCCTGAGAAGCACTGCAGGAAAAAACGTTGGGAAAATTGGCTTCGGCTAAACAAACCAATCGAATGAAGTTGCCTCAGAATGCTTGGGAAGCAAGATGCCTCACTTCATTTTCCGAGAGAACACAATGGAAGGAATTACTGGAGAATTGGTAGCATGAACCTATTTTTTCATTTCATAATATTAAAGAATGTATTATTTGTCTAAAGACTTCTGGATTATTTGGCTTCTCAAACAAAACAAATGGTCAGCATAGTCAGTTGACGTGTCTTCTAGGAGATTCCAGAATCGAGACTAAATCAACCATAGACCATAAGTCACTGAACTTGATGATAAACACTAATCTGAGACGGTTTTTCTGTTTACTAGCAAGAATAAGATGGGCCAGAACAACTCAATGGAAAAGTAAAATTTGTCTGGCACCGTGACTTAAGATCATGTCTATTAAGGCAGCTTTATGAATTTCTGAGAATTCATAAAGCCAAGGAATAGTTTGAAGTCAGGGGCTGAGTTGTTTTCCACCCCTCTACCCAGCAGAAAAGAGCTGCATTAAAATGTGAGCTGGAAGATGTATTGTTATAAGTATTATCAGAAAGCTGAATACAAAGAAAACAAGACTTCATAACAAAGAATTTTAAAACTTAGATAGATGGATAATTTCCTAGGAAAATATAGATTAGCAAGAAGAAATAAGATACCTAAATCAACTAATAACCATAAAAGAATTTTAGTTAGCAGGACAATTTTCACTCCCCTCAAGAGTCCAGATGTCCAAAAACGGTTTCAAAGACCTGTTTTTACCAAACTGCTGAGGAACAGGCAACACCTGAGTTATATCAAGTGTTTTAGAGAATAGGAAAGAGTGAAAGGTAATAAGACTCACACAGCCTTGGTGGCAAAGCTGGAAAAAACAGGATAAGAAAGTTACAGATCTACTTCCCTTGTTAAAATAGACACTTAAAGCCTTAGCAAATTAAATTCAGCCATGTATTTATATGTATCTCATGATCAAGTAGGATTTATGCCAGGAATGCAGGTATGGTTCAACATCATAAAATCTATTAGTGTAATACATTATCTCAACTGGTTAAAAAGAAAATCCATGATTATTTTAAGGGATGGAGGAAAAAAGCAATACAATGTAACACTCAACCCTGAGAAATCTCTTAGCACCCAAGGAATAAAGGAAATATCTATAATTTCAACAAAGGGCCTTGTGCCAGGTATCTTCCATTTGTTTCTGCAGATCTACTTGCCACATTTTTCTACCTTGTTCTCTGCCTGTGAGGACTAAGCAGTTTCTCTTGCCTTTTAGCTTCCCATTGAGTTTAGCCACTAAGGATGGCTGACAGGAGGAAAGATAATGAGACCAGGGTACTTGTTCCTCTGCCTACATGCCTGCAAGGTCATATCTGAATAGCTGTGTCCGTCATTTGAAGGTCGCTGCCTCTCTCAAAGCAGCTTCCTCCACCAAACTCTCTCCTTTTTAATCCCAGAAATTTCTCCCTCTCCTAGTCCCATGGCCTGGAGGTGGTTACCCCTCAGCTGCTACTAGCGGTTATTGCAATATCTTTTGTGGTTCCCCTAATCCAAACCTCTGTTGCACAGTTACTCATAAAGAAAACTTCCTTAAATTATCGTCATTTGAGTGTGCCATCTGTTTTTCCTTTTGGGACCCTCGGACCAATATTTGCAAAAATCCTATTGCAAACATTGTACTTAGTTTGAGAACCAGTTCCACTAATGTTATAGATAAGACAAGGATGTCCATTACAATTACTTGTATTCAACATTGCAAGGAAAGTTCTAGCTAATGCAAAAGTCAAGAAAACAAGTACAAGGAACAAGAATGGGGAAGAAAGAGAAACAAAAATTATTCTCACTTGTGGAAGATATTGTGTGCATAGAACGTCTATAAGAGTCTATAGAAAATTAGAATTGCCAGAGTATTTCAATAAAATTGTAGAATGCAAAAATCAATAGCTTTCTTATTCACCAGTAATAATCATTTGGAAAATTAAATGGAAGAAAAGACTTCATTCACAATAGGGAGGAAAAACCCTGTAAAATATTTTGGTGGTCAGTTTTACCTGTCAACTTGGTTAGGCTACAGTCTTGAGTTATTCAAACACTAATCTAGGTGTTGCTGTGAGATGATTTTGAAGATGAGATTAAAGCCCATAACTAGTTGAATTTAAGTAAGGAAGATTATTTTAGATAATCTAGGTGGGCCAGCTTCAATCATTGAAATGTCTTAAGAGCAAAGCTGAAGCTACCTTAAAGAAGAAATCCTGCCCATGGACAGCAGCTTCAGCTCAATCCCTGGAGTTCCAGCCTACCTTTTTCAAATGCCTGCCCTGTGGAGTTTGGATTTGCCTTGCCAGCATCCACAATCATGTAAGCCGATTCCTTGCATTGTCTTTTAATATATATCTTCTTTTAGTGGTTCTTTTTCTCTGGTTGAACTCTACCTGATACACGCGCCTAGAAACAAACCTAAAAATATTGCACAAGACTCCTCTCGAGAAATTATGAAACATTGAAAGATCAAAGAGAGGATCTGAGTAAATGGCAATCTGTGCCATCTGCGTGGTTTTGTAGACTCAAAAACAACATAATGAAACCGTTCAAGTCAGAACCACCCCCTTATCTCTCACCAGCAGATTTTATTTCTCTCTTCTCCAATTCGTTCATTCATTCAATATTCAACACATGCCTATTGATCACCTATTATGTACCAGGCACTGTTCTAGACACTCATATACATTAGTGAAGACAAAAAAAAATATGCCTGCCTCTGTGAAGATTATATCCTAGCATTGGAGGTATGGGAGTGGTGAAGAAAATACACAATGAAGGTAATAGATAAGTAAAGTGTTTGGTATGTTAGATGGAAGTTAGCTTTCTGGGGAAAAGAAAAGGCAGTGAAGGGCCAGGGAAATCAAGAGTGCTGGCATGAAGGTTGTGATTGTCAATAGGTTGGTCAGGGTAGGCCTTATAGGGACAGTAAGATATGAACAAATCTTTGGAGATACGGGAGTTATCCAAGGAAATCATCTGAAGACAGACTATATAGGGGCTAGACCTGAGATGGTTGGATGAGAAGTGACCAGGCCAGAGGGGACAGTGCTGATCGGCCCTTCAATATGGCACTAGGCACACTGGATTCAGAGTTCCTTGGCACAGACTCCCAGATCCTCTGAGCTCCAGGCTGGTGAACATTAGTTCACGACTTGCTCTTTACTTGAGGAGTACATGTTCAGGAAGTGGAGAGTGCCAAATATGCAACTCAAATCATTGAGGATGCAATTAGATTTGGTTTAATAATTAAAAATACTTTTAGAATTTTCTTTGGCAGAGATTAGGCTATTAATTAACATGTCATGAGGACCCAGCATGCATTATTCTCTCAAAAACCCATTTGTGGTGGAAAATGTGCTGAGCCTCATTTGTGAAGATAATTATAGTTGATATCTTTGGGAGTTTCTGCCAAGTTCCTAGTGATTTCCCTCTTCTCTGGGAGACAAATGCAGAATCTACAGGGGTGACTCCTCTGCCCACGTATTTACCGCATGAGCATAGCCTGTGGTCACAGAGCATTGGACCAGAGCTGGAGTCATAAGCAAAGCTGAGCCAATAAGATCTTTTCTCCCAGGAATTTGGGACTGGAGCCAAGAGAGTTAGGCCAATCTGCCCATTTGATTGGAACTATAAGATGCAAGGCCAGATTTTATGAAGTGCACCTGAGGAGCGGAGAAAGCTGATCTCCAGGGAGAGAGAGTAAAGCAAATGCACGGGGGAGAAGTTAGGGCAGACACCTAGTGAGTTCTTCTGCCTTTCAGGTTCCAAGGCACAATTCTTACCTGAAGTCAAGGTGTCTCCTAGATCCTGGCATAAGGCATTACTATATCCTTATAATTAATCACACTGGTTATTTGGCTAGTCAATCAGACTTTTAATGCAGTGATGTTACAGCTATGCAGTAGAAGGTAATGCCCTTTGAGTGCTTTATTTTTTCCTTCTGCAGGAGGATGGATCTCATTGGCATTCATTCATCTGTTCATTCATTAATTCACAAACTTTTGGGGATGCATATTAAGTGTTAGTGGCTGAAGATAATAAGACTGAATAAGACATAGTCTTTGCACTTTTAATTCACTTTTCTTGATTCTTCATTTTTAAGGTGGTTGGTTAGGTTAGGGGATGCACTGTTTGACTCTGAAATATGAAAGTTCTCTTTTTGAGTTTGATTAACTGACAGAATAAGCGTAACCTTATTTGTCTAGTACTGATAGATATAAAAAGTACTTTGTAGGGGCTGGGCGCGGTGGCTCACGCCTGTAATCCTAGTACTCTGGGAGGCCGAGGTGGAAGGATTGCTCCAGGTCAGGAGTTCAAAAAAGTATTTTGTGAACTATTGAGTACTATACAAATATTTCCACTGGTTGTAGTAATATCTTATATTTGAGTTAATAATCTTAGAGTTTTCAAAAGAACAAATATTAAACACTCCTTGGAAAGGAAGCATTCGATTTAGGAATAAAACAAGTTTTAAAATTGTCCATTTAGCTAGAGATATACTAAAACAATTTTAAAATTGGATATTTCTTATATTTATACTTTATTTTTCTTGAAACAATATTTTTGAAGTTTCTAATATTTTGGGAAAACATGTTCTTTAGGGACCAAAGGATATAATCACTTCAAATAATGATTGTGAGCTTCTGCAGAAGACAGGTAAATAAAAACCAACTGAAACAGAAATAATCCCCAACAAATGAACTTCAGTATCTCTGGGATTGGTCCAGGCATCTGGGTGAATTATGTAGCAGGTGAGATTTGGCTTCAATTCTCTCTTTCAAATGTCAGAGATAGATCCTGCTCGTAGGAGGGCCTAAAACTCTCCTTTAACTGATGCTCATTTTCAGGGACCCACTCCCATCTCTTTCCCGTCTAAACTGAGAGTTCTTAGAATTCGTAGCTCTCCAGAGGGAATTCATTAAATATTTATTGAAGTGAATGCATTTAAGGCTTTTGCTTTGCTGACTTGAAATCCAGTGTCCCAATTACAACAACCAGTTAACATCCAGAACGATAAAAGGTTAAGGATAGAAGAACTACAGAGATCACTTCTGCTGACAGGTAAGAGCACAGACTTTGGAGATTCGGTTGATATCTGGGCCCTGAGTATCTCTGGGCAAGTTACTTAACTCTCTGAACCACATGTATAAAACAGACATAATAATTCCTTTCTCATAGGGGGATAAGAGGATTGAATGAATGACATAGATCAAGTTGCCTCATGTAGTATCTGACTTGTAATAGGTGGCAATTAAATAGTTGTAGTAGTTGTTGTTATTATTGTTTATTACAAGTGATTTTTCCATGGTCACCCAGCAAATCAGTGCTAGATTCTTGTCCCTTGAGTCCCAACTTGCCTATGTCCTTGCTACTATACTCGCTTCTTTCGGTTGTGGGTCTTAAAAGTGAAATCATTACTAAAGGAAATCAATCCTAAAGTAGTATAGTCTTTGCAATTGACAACATTCTCTTTAACAACAGTCTCATGAACAGCTTGGTCATTATCAATATCCCTCTTTTACGATTATAGATGAAAAAGGGATGTTACCATTATATCCAAGAAATTCCTTATGAAGCCTTTTAAATTCATCTTACTTGAAGTCTTTGGGGTGGATGCCTTTTAATAATACTTGTTTCTCCCTGTTCCAGTGGGATGTCAAAATACATGGCCCTGGATGCTTTAAAGATTGGGGGAGAAATAGAAATAAGCCATTAAATACAATTTGCCATTACATTAGTCAATCATTAATTATTAGACTTTAACATAATTTTGTACCTTTTCAGTTATATATGTCTAGGTTGAATGTGGAGGTGAAACACAGAAAACAGGGTCCCTGTGTTAATGCAAATGATACTATTAATATTTTAGCCTAGCCCCAGGATGTAATTTCTGCTTTTCTTATTTCCTCCCCAGGTTCATAGTTAGAGGAAGATCTGCAAAATTAACTTTGTATTGACAAATAGCAAATGTTATTCAAACAGAATTTGGCCTAGAAAATAGAAACTTATGGATTTGTTTTAATTCCATGAAATCTCCTCCCCCAAAATATAGGAAATCAGAAAAATAAATAACTTTAAGAAACAAAAATAAATTATCATCTCAGATGAAATAGATCATAGATAGGTGGGTAGGTGATTAGACAGAGAGAAGTGATAAATGGAACAGGAGTGTGGAACAAGGGTATGCCTACCATTGTATGATGACAATTTAATAGTATCCCCTGCTAGGGAAAAAATTTCTACAAGTCACCACTATAATATAACAACATATCAATATTCTTTCCTATTGAAACAAGCCAGGGATGCAGAGTTAAGCCTCTGATAGGAAACAGAGAGGCTCTACAGATTAATTATGGTTTTTATTTTTTAGCTTGATTATCCTGGGCTCTTGGAATTGCTACCATGACCAACATCAATGAAGTTCTTGTCCTTCTCACTTAATCCAGATGCATTATGATTTCTAGATTGTTGGTTAGACTATGCTACAGTCCCATTTTGCATTTTTACATGGAAAAATCCCTGGGTAATTATGTGTCCTTAAGACATTTGAATGACCACTTTAAGGACTTTGCTCTCTCTAACTTTTAGTGGGATGGAAACTATGTCCTTATTTTCTTTCTAAAGATGCTGGCACACTGAACTGGACAGAAACAACAACAACACACATTGGATTTTAAAATGTAAATATTTTTTGAAATTTTTTTTCAGAAGTCTGACTACTCCTTATTTTTATGTGATTTGAATGATATTGCCCATTTATTTAATTAGATTCTCTTTAATTAGATGGCATAGGCTGTGTTAGACATTTATTTTTACCCCTGATTATGGGTGAAGAAAACTTACAAAGTAACTTGCCCAAGGTCATATGTTTTGGTATTGGTGGAGCTGGGCCTTTGAAAGTAGTGAACAGAATGCTCACCATCCACTTGTTATTTATTGTTAATGTGATTTTGCCATTTCAAACATTAACACATTTTCCAGTTGGGACTCTAAAACACTAGAATCAACTTTCACAGTTCATTTAGTTACCAAAATCTTAAAACTCTGGATAGGGCAGTTTGGACAAAAAAGGAATTCCTGTATGAAACTAAGAGGAAAATTCCCACTCATGTGCCTACGAACTTGGAGAACATAAAGAACATAGGAACGGTCCATATAGAAACAATCAAAGGCTGTCAATTCTACAGACAGTAGCCATGAAAATCATTCTGGGGCAAGATTTGCTGGAGAATGGAAAGCTTTTCAACCAAGTGGTCCAATAAGGAAAACTATTGATTCAGAATGTGAAGAAAAGAGAACATGACATTTACATACATTATTATAAACATATTTCTCTTTCTCATTCTAATAGAATGTCTGTTTAATTATCATTGTGGTTGTCATAACATATTTTACATGTCTTATAAAATATTCCAGGATAATTTATAGCCGCTTCAGGCTCAGAGCTCCCAATCATAATGGGAAAGAACTCTCTTAGTCCTGCGGATGACCGTGAAGAATGTGGGGCTGGGGGAAGGGTGACTCATCCCATTGTCTGTACTGCAAGAAATTAATTCTGTGTAGGGTGGCTTCCAAATTCATGTTAGAATAAATTCACTCCTAAAGTGCTGCTTTCAAACCCACAATGTCTGATGCATTAAACTGTACCGGAGAGAGTGATTTAAATTTAGAATCTAGCTGAAACATACGATTGTGATCATTTATCACATCAGTATCTATATAATTTTAATGGTCCGGCAAAATAAACATTGGCACTATAAGCTGAAACAAAAGAATTTTTCCTTCTCACACAGAATGGTGAAAAGCCCCTTTACACACAGTTTCCACACCCATTCTAATGTACCCAGAGTACTTTCAGTTGACAAACATTCAGTCCCCATTGAAAGATACTCCTTTACGTTTCAGTAATTTAGAAACTTTCTGAGATTATGGAGACAGTCAGGTAAATCAATAGCTCTCCTTAGATCCAGATACACAAATCTCATACTGAGTTTTACGTTTACCTGCAAAATATCTTCCATACTGGGTTTCTCGAAGAGGTGGCAGCTGCCCTTCCAAAGCTTTATTCTGGTCCTGCAGCCTTGCCAACGAATATGAAGTCTTTTCTTGCAGATTCTGATTGAATGTGACGTCCACAGGGCCAGCCAAGGGAGTCTCTTCCTCTTTGTTTTGCAAAGGTGCTACTTTGGTCACCCTAGGGTGAGCCTTAGAGTGGCTCAGGCCCATTTCACGTGAAAGACATTTAGAGGAAAACCATGAGGGAAAAGTGGTTTGTGGGCCTTTCATGTAGCTTGTTTTAATCAAGGTATTTCAGAAGTTTACCCCAGCTTTATAAAGCAGTCCTTTCCTTCATGACATCTTTCTAGTTCTGTTTCAGTACACACTAACCTCTCTGGCCACTTCCTGGGAGGCTGGTTTCTATGGAGATGTCCCTTCAACTCCTGGTTTGCCATTTCAGACCCAAAGAATCCAGTTAAACATTGACTTCGTTATGCTACTTTATGAAAAACACAGTGGTAGGACTGGAAACCACTATTGATCATTAAACAAATATCTAACACCAGGAAGGCCATTAACAGAGATGTAGAACATAGATTCAGAGAAGTCTTAAGCTTGATCCTTTCATTGCAAGTACCTTTGTACTAAGAACTAACACCTGAGAATACTAAGGCACCTTTGGAAATAAGAGGCTACATGCTAATCACTGAAGGTTTTCTTAATCTTTAATTTTTATTAAAGAATTTATCTTCCAAATAGGAAGGGAAACAGCAGAGTGGCTAAAGCTTCATTTGTTTTTTCTGTAAATGACTTGAGCCACCTTTGAAGGGGATGGATACATTGCAGGAGGACAGGAAGACAATAGGATTTTTTTTCTGGGGATGAGGGGACAAACTTTTTGAATAAATGGTCTAAATAAACTTAGAGTTTTCAAAGATAGCTTGAACCTATATACTGTGTTTTTAAAAAGTAGAAAAAAAGTCTGGAAGGAAATGTACTGACATGATGAGTAGTGATTTTTGAATGTTGAGGTTATGGGTGATTTTTATTTTATTCTTTATTCTTAGAAACAGGATTCACTTTCAAGTTCTAATTGTTCATGACTAGAGACTATGTTTTCATCACATATTCATAAAGAAATTCAAAGAAATATATTTTTCATGTTTGCAAAATCTATTTGTTAAGGGGCTAACTAAAATGGTGTTTGGAAAGTCTTATTTTTTAAATTTATTTTTTATTTTTTTTTGAGACAGAGTCTCACTTTGTTGCCCAGGCTAGAGTGAGTGCCATGGCATCAGCCTAGCTCACAGCAACCTCAAACTCCTGGGCTCAAGCAATCCTGCTGCCTCAGCCTCCCAAGTAGCGGGGACTACAGGCATGTACCACCATTCCCAGATAATTTTTTCTATATATTTTTAGTTGTCCAGCTAATTTCTTTCTATTTTTTTAGTAGAGACAGGTCTTGCTTTTGTTCAGACTGGTCTTGAACTCCTGAGCTCAAAGGACCGCTCGCCTTGGCCTCCTAGAGTGCTAGGATTACAGGTTTGAGCCACTGCTCCCGGCCTGGAAAGTCTTGATAGCTAATAGCATTCATCTAAAAAGATGTCTGATTTTGGCTTTTCCTACTTACTGCCTTTGCATATTACACATAATTTTCTCTGCAGCAGAGAGACTTGCAAGAAAGAATCATATGTTAACAGTATCTGCCACCGCATGTACTCACCAGCAAATTGGTATTAACGGGTCAACACCGAAGTGGACATATAGGAGTAACATTTATCAGGTGTCGGGAGGGTGGGAGGGGGGAGGAGGGGATGAGTATATACAACCACAATGAGTAAGATGTGCAACGTTTGGAGGATGGACATGCTTGAAGCTCTTACTCGAGGGGGGATGGGGGCATGGGCAATATAAGTAACCTTAACACTTGTACCCCCATAATACACTAAAATAAAAAATAAAAAAAATAAGAAAAAAAAAACAGTATCTGCAAGCCAAACCACCTCTGATAAATAGAGATTAGTTTAATTAAAAGGTGAAAATACTTGCACAATATCTAGTCAGATTTATTTTTGTTTTTTTCTCTATTTTCCTTTTCTTTCTTTTTTTTGATCTTTGCCCACCATTGCTGTCATCAGTCAAAGTCACATTTATTTTTGAATACAATCCATTTAAGTATTTCTAAAGTCAGGGGAATATATTGCAAACTAACAAATGAACTGGAAATTATAGTGAAAACTGTGGACTTTGTGGCTCTTGGACCAGTGGGAAGGATTCAGCTCTTATTTTTTGTTTTATTATTATTTGATTTTGTAAGATTATATCAGTGGAGAACATGAGCCTTTGTTGAGGAAATTGGTTAGTTATTGAAGAAATGATAAAGGAAATGAAGATACATCTCTGTGTGTGTTTCTCATTACTAGCCACTATCAAGCTTTGTGACTTAGATTACTCAATCTACTGATCTGTACAATGGGGCTAATAATACTTCATGAGGAATGAATCAATTGATTCCATTCATAGATCTTACAATAATACCTCACTGGTAGTAAGCTCACAGTCAACATTAGCCAGTCCCCTCCTCCTCCTGAGGAAGTATTGCTACATGTCTACGTGTACATAGGATAGTCCTTATTGCTCATTGGCCAGAATCCATTAAAAGAGACCTATTCCTGTCTAAAAGAGTTCACACCTAAGTATAGGAAAGACAAATGGGGAAAGGGCAAAGCAACTGGGTGTATCTAACAGGGAAAACAATAGTGCTTAAAGATTATCATTTCAAAAAATCATCATATGTTGAAAGGATTTTATTTACATGATGGTGAAAATGTCAATTTCATTAAAAGAGAAAAAGAAAAATTTAATCTCACCTATATCGTTAGGTGTAAGATATAATTTCTCAACCGCTAGAACTGTAGACACTGAAAAACCCTCACCCACCAAAACCTTGACCACTCCCCAAACTCTTTGTAAAGATCACTCCCCAGTTTAAGAATGACTATGAGTATATGTTACTGTGTGTAAAGACGGTAAAATATGCTGTTATTTGTAATAGTCAGAATTCGTGAATATGAAATGAGAATATTAACTTATAAATCTCTTAAGATGAAGCTCAGAAGGGATTAGTGAAACCTTTCTAAAGCTGAAGATATTGTCCAGAGAAAAATTTAAGACAAAGGACACAGAGAAAAGAAAGTTGTGAGGCGCCAGAGGAGACGGGAAGAGCAGGAACTAGTGGCCAAGTGAAGAATCAAAGGCCCCAACCTGGAGCAGCTCCACTGGCAGCCTGACCCTGAAGCTCCCAAGGGACAGCCTTGTACAAGCTCAGAGCTCAGAGCGCTGGGACCTTTCTTGCCCCATGTAGAGAGAATACCTTTCTTCAAGACCGTAGGGTGAGCCAAGCAGGAAGGAGGAGACAAACGCTACAATGATCTTTTTTGCCCTTTTTTTGTTGTTGTTGTTTTGAGACAGAGTCTCACTCTGTCGCCCAGGTTAGATGGCAGTGGTGTCATCATAGCTCACTGCAGCCTCAAACTCCTGGGCTCCAGCAATCCTCCCACCTCAGGCTGATAAGTGGCTGGTCACCACGACGCCAGGATAATGTTTTCTATTTTTAGTAGAGACGGGCTGGTGGTGGTGGTGGTCTTGCTCTTGCTCAGGCTGGTCTTTAACTCCTGGAACTTCTGAGCTCAAGCAATACTCCTGCCTTGGCCTCCCAGAGTGCTAGGATTACCTGCAAGAGCCTCCGCCCCCGCCTCAAGGCTGCTTTTCAAAGTCAGAAGTCTCAGCTTTTGTTCTTGTTTAGTTTAGGAGTGAAACTTAGCTTTGGGGCTAAACTGTTAAGCAATGTGTTTAGTGGATTTGAATTGTGATAGAGATTCAATATGCATTCATACTGCTCTCTAATAAGAGAAAGTTTTACATATGAATGACAAAAGGCAAGATTCAAGGCTCTAAGTTTGAGTTGTATCAGAGTGAATGAGAGGCCCTCTAAGTTTCCTTACAAGCCTCTATGACCAGATTTACACTACAATATCTAATCAGAGCCTTTCTTCCTGTGTGAAACATTACCTATCTTTGTCTATAGCATTGTGATGTGATAGCTCTTGCCTTAGTTTTTTTGTTCTTTCTTTTTCTGTTTCTTTTTTGGGACAAGGTGTTGCTCTGTCATCCGGGCTGGAGTACAGTGGCATCATCAAAGTTCACTGCAACCTCCAATGCCTGGCTTCAAGCGATTCTCCTTCCTCGGCCTCCCAAAGTGCTAGGATTACAGCAAGCGTGAGCCACCACTGCTGGCCACTTGCCTTGGTTTTGGTGGATTTTCCAATCTCTTTGCCTACGCCTTGGTAAAATCAGGCCTGGAGATAAGGAATATGCCTGGGGTGAAGAAAGACAGAACTGTTTTTTCCAGGTAGTTAGCTCACCACTATTATGGGAATCAAACAGGAAATGTGACTGCAGTAGCCCTATGTCTAAGCAGCTACATATAGAAAATCACACAAACACTCGATGGCTATGTATGCTAATGTATAGTAAATCTTAAATGATCTAATAGTGGACAAATCTTTTTTTTAAATGGGCATTTCACTTAATTTCACTTAATGGGTAATCGCTTTGGGACGTTTCACATTCAGCAGTGACGAATGCTAAGGGGCTATCCTCAGGATTGAGTGGTGGTGGTGGTGGTGGTCTGGAGTCAGGTTGGTTAAATTGCCTTTTGATTCTTTGGCATATACTTTTCTTGGACAGGCTTCAGAAGGAATTTAAAACAACATGTGTATAAATATTCCATAAAGTGAGATTTAATTTCTCATGGGTTAATTACTGTACATTTTGTTAGTGGGGCTTGAATCCCAAATGTTCACACGCTTCCTAAATTATGCTTCTAATGAAGCTACAGACTTTTCTACAATTGATCTGTAACGGTGAAGCAATCACTGGAGGCTTTCCAGCAGCAATGTGAATTATGTGTTTGGATGCCAGCTAAGCAGAGTTGATGTACGACCCACGCCTTAATTTTCCTCCCAGTGATCATTTCCCTTTCTATCTATCTATACGTTGGATGTGAGGGTGGCAGTGCCATCAGACCTATGCGGTTTGGAAGTGCTCAAGCAAAACAAGTGGAGAAATGTGAACTAAAGCTTCTCGCATGAACCGTTAAATGAGATCAGTTGGACCAAATTTGATCTTTACCCTTTAAACTCAGTCTGCAAGTGCATGATCGAATGAAACGCTAAAACTAAACCTTCACATACCTATACTACTCTGAAGACAGCAGTGGATGATTCCTTAAATGTACAGCTAACAGATTTAACTTGGATAAAATAATTTTTATAGATTGTAGCTTTCATTGAGAACATCAACCTTTAATTATAATAATCCTTTTTATTTTAAAAGCTTTTAGAGTTTTATTTTATTTCCAGTTGATAAGTTATGTGTATTTATGGGGTACAATGTGATGTTTTTGATATATGTATACATTGTGAAATGATTAAACCGGGATAAGCATATCTATCATCTCAAGTATTTGTCATTTCTTTGTGGCGAGAACATTTAAAATTCTCTTTTAGCTATTTCAAAATATATATTATTATTAACTATAGTAACCTTGCTGTGCAATAGAATACCAGAATATATTCCACCTGTCTGAGATTGTAGCCATTGATCAATGTCGCCTCTCCTTTCCCTGTCCACCTCGTCCCCCCAACCTCAACCTCTGGCAACCACCATTCTACTCTCTACTTCTATGAGTTCAACTTTTTTACATCCCACATATGATGAAATCGTGCGGTATTTACTCTCTGTGCCTATCTTATTTCACTTAACATAATGTCACCATGTTGTTGCAAGTGACAGAATTTCCTGGGGTTTTTTTTTTGTTGTTGTTGTTGGTTTGCTTTTAAGACTCAATAGTATTTCCTTGTGTATATATACCACACTTTAAAAATTCATTCATGATAATCCATTTTAAGACATCTTTATAAAATCATTTTTCTTCTTCTCCTTACTTCCTTCTCAAAACAAGATTACCTTTTTAACTGTTAATCTATAGATGTTTTACTCAAGAATTCACACTGAAATTTAACATTTAATGTTCTCTTTCTGGCCTAAACAGTCGCTCAGGATATAGACCTAAATCAAATAATGTGCATTTTTCTCCTAAGGCAAAAAGCCTACTCTCACTGATGCCTACTAAGAACAAATCTTCGAGTTTCCCTTTCTTTGAGAAATTTAAATTGCGGACCCAGAAGTGGCGATATGAGCTACTATCTTCCAGGCAGTATAAAACCAGGGTGGAGTGGGGCATGGTGAATCTGAGTGAAGCTTCAGCTAGTTTCACTGAACTAAACATTAGCCTGGCCAGTGCTCATGCCTGAGCTCCAGAAATACCAATTTTCAACTATGTGTTTTAAAATATATCAGCTCTGAGTCCACTCAAAATTAGATATTTAGAGGGCACCAAATGAGGAGACCAGTCCAAAAGATTTCCCTATCCCTTTATTCCTTCTTCCTCTTTTTTCCCCCATGAAATGCAATGCCAAGCAATGCCAAGATTCCACCCTCCCTGCTCTGGCCCTTTGCCTGGCAGTGGGATTATTCATTTGCCCAGGTGGCCCAGAGCCTGGACCTGGCTCAGGTCACTCGGCAGTGCAGGGAGGACAAAGGGCTTCCCATTACCTGTGGCTGGGCTTCTGCAGGTGCAGTCAGATGACCACTCCGACGCCATTTATTACTTTCCTTGGGACAGCAGTTATGTGTCCATGATGATGTCCAATCCTAACTTTGTGTCTCTTTTCGAACTCCTTAGCGCAAGTTTCTGCTTGTTTTTGTTTTCATTTTTTAAATAGAATCAGAAAGCAAATTGATGTGATTGCCAAACAAACAGATCAGAGGCAAAAGCTCTTAAAGACCTTAAGCTTGCTTCCTTGCTACCAATTTGCAGCCTGTTAAAGGACACAGATCTTGGAACATCTTAGCTTTAGAACAATGGAATGATAGAACAATGGGCTCAGTCTGATTATCTCATCTCCTGAGAAGGGAGGAAAATGCTACAGAGAAGTGTCCAGGTATTTTAGGTTCTACTGGGGCGATTTTCCCCAAAGACCTTCCATCATAATACCGGCTTGGACCTGTACCCTCTCTGAAGTTGTTCCAAGCGAGAGCGCAAAGCCTTGGCCAGCTGCCTGCCTTCCGCTTACTGCCTTGTTCTGGGTCTCAGCACGCTCCCAGGTACAGCTGCAGAAGCAAGACCAAAGGCTTAGGATTCTCTTTGTTAGAGCAGTGTCGTCTTCCATGGGCCTTTTCCAGGGCTTGCTCAGTTATCTTGTGGAAGGTAGGTCCCTGGTGCTGGACTCACAGGCAGCCAGATGCTTTTTCAGAACTTCATTCCTTCTAGATGTTTCCCCCTATTACTGGCATGATGCCCTCTGCAGGATTTTATACTCAGCCTTTAGACATCTCTAAGCAGAAAGAGACAGTTAGTTTCTATGTGATTATTTGCAGCTGAGGTGGCTCCAATGCTTAGGCTCTGTGTAACCAAGGTCTCTGGGGGAGTCTCCAGCTTTCCTGCCTGGCGCTCCGGGTGGGGTGGAGGTGAGGAGGCCCACTGTGCCAGGCACTACCCGGGGCGTGTCTGAGCCGAATGACACATAGCACCGACTGCTCTTCCTGGATCCAAAGTGGTGGGACAGAGCTCAGATCTCTGCAGTGACACTCTTAGCTACCCTCTAATGAGCACTTCCACAGCTTCCCGGTGCCCTTAGGGTAAAATCCAAACTCATTGATGTGGTGTCTTGGTTTGGGTTCCCTTAGACAAACTCCAAGTGCAAATGGTTTGTTTGGGAGGCCATCCTGGGAAACAGCCGGCAGGTGGGGAAGTGATTCAGGCGAAGGAAAAAGTTAGTAAATGGGGTGTCATCTAGCTTGTTCCATCATGAGCGAGTAGAACTCAGTCCTGCTGTGGGATTCTAGGAGCAATGTAGAATGCACACTTCAGAGATATCCCCTCAACCACATCCCAACTCCTGGCATCACTGAGGGGAGGTTGAGAACTGCTGAGAGGAATGGGCAAGGGGGGTTCACTTCCAGCCGGTCACATGCATGAGGTCGAGTTGGAGAAAGCCCTAAGGCTGAGACGCGTGAGTCCCTGCAGTGTGCCTGGAAACGGGAAAGGCCCAGGAGACCAACAGCAGTTGTCCGGCTCGCTTGTACGTCTTCCCACACCAGCAGGCTGCTTCTCCAGCCTTGACCCAGGAGAGGGTGTACGTGAAGGGGATTTGTGTTTGGGGAGACGATATTTCCCTCAGGAGGGGTTAAGCGTCGTTATGTGGAGAAGCTGACACGTGGTAAGCAGGAAGGTCACGATGGCGGCAGACCAAGGTGTTCACAGGAACGCTGGTCAGCAGATCTCTAGGACGATACTAATAGCTGCGGCTTATGAGTGCTTGGTATGCACCATGCGCCCGCTAAAGGCCCTCCTGCATTTCTCAGCCCGGCTTCACAATAGCCTCGTGAAATGGAATACATTCTTCTCTTTCTGCAGGTAAAGAAATAGGTTTCAGAGAACTTAAGTGACTTGTCTGAGGCCACATGCCTGTAAATGGTAAAGACAAGACGTAAACCCTGCTTTTCTGACTTTGCAGCCTGGTCTTTTTTATGTTTTTTTTTTTAAATTTTTTTTTGTGGGGGTATATTATATTTTATTTATTTATTTATTTTTGCCGTTTCTTTTTCTTTTTTTTTTTTTAATTTCGGCATACTATGGGGGTACAAATTTTAAGGTTTCAATATATGCCCTTTAACCCCCTCCTATGGGGGTATATTTTATTTTAATCTCAAATCATCCTCCCACTTTTCCTGTGCCACTAATTTGTTGAAGAGATTGTGGAATCAGTTGTCCCATGGAATGTCTTGTGGATTGGGGTGTGATTGGTTCCTCCTGATATCATTTACCTTCTTTCTCCAGCCCCTGGATCTTCTGTAAACTGGAGTGCATTCAAGGCTTCTTAGAGGCAGATGTAATCATTTAGTGACACCCCTTCCAGTTGGCACTGTGTGCATCATACCGTGTCGCATGGGAGGCTGAACTTGAAAATTGGTCAGTGGGTTAGGAGGTGACAGTCCATTGTAAGGCTGCACTTTTCCCCTTTAAAATCAGCGAGTAACCTGTAGGGTAATACTTCTAAAGCCTGTGCTCTTAACCATAATGCAATAGAACTATCTCAGCATCAATGTTTCACATCAGATGTGGGTCATACGAAATCCTACTCCCATCCGGGTGCCCAGCCTGAACTGAGAGGGTCTCAGATTTCAGACAGCCTTTCTTTTACAAAGAAGTGAAGAAGAGGCAGGCTGGGTATGCCCCCTTCACATTTCCCTAGACTTGGCCATGGTAGAGGATTTATGATCTTATCTTTCAGGTTCCATGTGGAGATAACAATTAGGCTCTTGCTGTCTGCAGAGGTTGAGCAATGAGGAGGCCAAGACAGGAGATGTTGGCATACAGCTCGTTACCTAAGGACACTAGCCCATGGCTCCCGCCTTCCTTCCTGCCCAGTGGTGGGCGCGGCCCCTCCTTTCCTGCACTTACCCAGATTCATTCCAGATGCTGCTGGGTCCCTCTTTGTCTCTCTGCCAGCTGCCGCCGCAGGTCCCAAACAAGCAAAGAGACTGCCAGCTTCCACTTCCAATTATGTCAAATGGGCCTATTATGCAATCAGATCTGGTGGAGCCCCAAAATAGACCCCAAAGTACCAAGTGATTTGATGACACTCCCACACACACTGTTCTCATGAACCCTCTACCTGGCCTGGTGAGCTGGTCTACGTCATCCAGGTGTGCTGTGGGGTCTGGAGCTATGCAAGGACAGCCTGGGGCTAAATTACTGTCGCTGATCCCCGGGGGGCCCTAAGGCAGGCTCCTCCAGCAGTGCCTGTCATTTTCCCTGCGCCATCACTACATTTCCTTGACATCTGGGGCTAGGGAAAAAGTCCATGGCTGCCCCCATTCCAAAAAGCAAGATGAGACCAATAATAATGATTGTGGTTTGCCCTGAGGGCAAGCATAGGAGATTGAAGCATATGAATGCTGCCTGGGCCAATTCACCTGGAAGAGACTTCAAATATCCCTCCCCTCCCATCCTGAAATCTTGCCAGGTCATCAAGGGGCATCTGGTAATACTTCAGAGAGAGGAAAGTAGTTGCTCAGACTTTTGGTCAAATTTCTGGTCTTATTTTGTTCCTGAAGGTCAGGCCAAGTTCTGCATAAATGAGACAAGTTGTACAGAAATATTTTAAGGCTAAATGAGAGTGCAGTGTGAATAGTGAAAAACTGGCATAGGCAGCCCCGTGGTGAGCGTAGCAGGGAAGAGCCAGGAAGACTGCTTTAGTATTTGGAGGGAAGCAAGACCATGAAGTCAGATGCTGAGCCAAGAAAGTAGCAGCACAGACAAATGGTGGGGTTAGGATGTGTGGCAATCTCGAGACAGGGTTGGAGTTTAGATAGCACTGACAGGAAGAGTAGTCCCTATTTTTGCAGAATTTTAGCTTTCGTTTCTTTTCAAATGTTTTATAAAACTTCCAATCTTACAAGGGGCTGAATTCCTTCAAAGTGTATCCCTATTCAAAAACCGAACTTTTACCTTTGTGAATATCCATGATTACAGGGATTATCATCTGCTTTTGGTTATTTACAATAATAATAACAAATAATATACCATGAGTTCCAACTATAGAACTTTTAAAGTATATAACTTTTGTTTAATTCCTACAACAATGCAATGATGGCAGTTCTATCATTATCCCCATTTTAACAATAGGAAATAGAAGCTGAGAGAGATTAAGTTATTTGCTCAGAGTCACGTGTATTCACTAGGATATGACTCTGACTAGTCAAGAACCTTCACTCCATCTGTGCCTTATTGTGTAGTATTAATATATCATAAATCCCTAAAGGGTAGCAATGACACCCTACACTTATCTTCATACCATCTCTCACCCCACCCTCCACACACTTAATGCAGCATCTTCCATATAAAGGGCCCTTGTACATATTTATTGGAAGAATGGATCTCTCACCTTTGCTTCCCCTCTCTTCTGCCCCATGCTTGGGGAAAGAACTCTGGGAAGAATGACATACAGAAAAAAAATCCTTAAATTCTCATTAAGCTCCTAATGAGTTTTATTATAGGAACAAATAAAGAGCAGACAAGCAGTGACCATTTTGGTTTTGCAGCTGTTGATCTGTAATTGTCTTTATCTGCACATACGTTGCAAAGACTCAAGTGAGTCTTTGAGTCCCTCCCTTTGAGTCTTTTGAGTCCCTCCCTTTGAATAAAGTCTTCTTGGAAGCAGAAGCTGCTTTTTAGAATCCAAAATGCATGCTAAGGAAATGTGCTATGAAGAATATGGCATGCCCTCTACCTAGAAAGGTGAAGGACAGCTTCCCTTCCCATGGTTGGTCCGTGCTACGTACGCCAACATTGCAGCTGCTCACTGTGATCTTTACTTCCCTCTCTGGTCCTTTTGCTGAACCTGCTAATGAGGACATCCATTTTGGCAAGGTGGAGGCCTCCTCGCTCCGAAGGTGAGGGGTGCTCCTGTACATTTCACAGTCATTAACTGGAGAGATTTCTAGCCTCAAGTGAGCTGGAGTTATTGAATTATCATGTTTTTCTTCTTTTCTTTTATTCTCTCTCTCTTTCTCTCTTTTAACAAACTTCCCACTACATAGAAAATTGTATCATGTTTTTGAACACACATGATGAGCTGCCACAATATAAGATGTCTGAATCAATAGTGTTGCAACTATGAAATTGAGTGAATTTCACATAACCAGAAAGGCTATTAAATGCTGATTCATGATCCCTTTGTGTTAAGCAATACTTGGCTTAGCCAGATTCCAGTTGAACAAAAGAGCTCAGAACATCCCTTGCGATGGGGTTTGGCTTATGGGCAGTGTGGTCCTTTGCTTGGAAAGTTCTCATTTTGAGTCATTTGGGCCCTAACTTCCTCTACTGAGGCCATAGCTATTTCTTTTTTTCTTTTTCTTTTTCCTTCTCCAAGGTAGCTCGGAGCAAGGTGACCAATACAGCACGGGGTAAAGGAATAAACCTGGACACTAAGAAGCCTTCATTCTAGTGCTAGCTCTTTCTCTACCTAGTAATAGTAGTTTCCAATTTTTTCACCTCTTGCCACGTATGAGACATTGTACCACATACTCTACATGACCTAAATTAGAGGCATAGACTGAATGATTGAGAGCTTAGACTCAAGAGCCAAGTGTCTATTTTGAATCACGATTCTGTCACTTTCTAGCTGTGTAACTATGTGTCTCTCTGCCTTCGTTTCTGGATTGCAAACAGGAAATAAGAGTTCTTACTTTATAGGGTTGTTATGAGGAGGAAGTGAGTTAATATGTGTGAACTACTTAGAAGAGTGACTGGCACGGTGGATATTTCTAACTTCATTAATAACAATAATAATAATAATAATAGAAATAAAGCCTCACAACTCTATTAAGTAGGCAGTTTTCACTTCTATTTCAAGGATGAGGAACTAGCGGTTCAGAACAATTTCTAAGCTACTAAGAGATGGATTCTGGATTCAAAGCCATGATCTTATTCACAACATCTCCCTGGGCTGCAGTTTCCTCAGCTGTAAAATAAGGGGACAAGGTGGGCTCTGGCGTCCCTTTCAACCCTAAAGTCCTCCAAACTCACTGCCTTCTATCCCTGTCCTCTCCATAACTTCTGAAATTTATCTCTTTCCAAGGGCTTTTCCTCTTCCAACTTCAAACATACTCTGATCTCCCTTAGTCTAAAAATTTTTCATTGTCATTTCTATTCATGCCAGCTTCAGTATTCCTCTCCTGGCTACAAAGTCCAAGTTGTCGGTGTAGAACCCACTCCCACTAATCTCCCATCATCTCCCTCCCTCTGCAGTGTTTTTCTCACCTCCACCACTCAGCTAGTAGTCCTCTTCTGAAGGTCAGTGATGACTTCCTTCTACCCAAATCCATTTACCTTTTTTGAGTTCTTCTCTGACACAGAAGAAGATCTCTGCAGTATGTAACATGTCAAAATGAAATGATCTGTAATAATCTGCCAGGTCTCTTTCCTCCAGAACCCCTCTACAGTTGGCCATTCTCTTTCTCTCTCCCTCTTGTTCTCTCCTTCTCAAAAACATTCTCTTTGATGGCTATGCATGATTTCAGTATGGATAAACACAATTATTCCTCTATGGATGGACATTAAGGTTGTTTTCAATTCTTTGATGGCAAACAATGCAGCAATGAACCTCCCCGAATATACTTCTTGTGCACAAGTATTAGTATTTTTCTAGGGTAAATAACCAAGATGAGTTTTATCTTTTAACTCAGCTTTGCTCAGATCTGGGACTAAGGCATGCTCCTAGGTAGGGGAGCTATTAGGAGATCTTACTTTAGTTTATGATTCACCATGAGCTAATTTTTCTGGTGTAGTGTCCCACCTCTGACCATGGTAACTCATTTGTCTGAGCACCTGCTTTTGATTGTTTCCTTTTCTGTCTCAGTGATTTACCCTGATTTTCCCCATGTCTGTGTCTCAGACCCTTGTATCCATACCTCTGAGATACCCAATTCCTGCCTGTTGGAATCTCTGCCAATACTGCTCTTCCCTTCTCCCCCAGCACACTGCTCTTTGAGAGCCTCACCAGCTCTTGGCCCCTTGACTTGCAGGATTCTGATCCCACCTGTCCCTTTCCCTTACTCTAGTGTCCTGGTGTCATAGGTGCCATTAGAGTCCATATTTCCCAGCTCCACCTGTGAGATTAGCTCCCTAAAATGACCCTCCTGCCCTATTGCAAAGTTCTGTCTGGACTCAGCCACTTCTTAGCCTGGTGCCTGCTCAAGCTCACACACTGTTATTGGGTTCCACATTGTCACACAGTACTGATTATCTTCCATTTCCAACCATATATCTGGATTTTGCCCTCATGAGAAAACTTCCTTTCTTTTTCTTTTCCCTGTTCCTTAATGTTCTTCAAGGATGGGTCTTTGCCCTGATGTTCTTCCTATGCTCTCCCTTCTTCAATATTCACCTACTCTTACTTACCTTAATAGATTCAAGTCAATTTATTTCTGAATCTACAAATCTGCCTTCACCCTTCCCTGCACTCCATTACTGCATTTCCAGTTCTCTCCATAACATCTCCCTTTGGATGTTTCCTATTCATTTCAATATGTCTAAACCCAACAGAGCCATCTGTTATCATCCCACCCCATCTGTTCCCTTTTCAGCTTTCCCTATCTCTGTAAATGATGACACATTTTCCTAATAACCCAGACCATAAATCTTGGAATTATATCTGATTTATTTCTTTCTTTATCTCTTATCTATAATCCATCACTGAATCCTGCTGACTTTTTCTCCTTTATAAATAATATAGTGGGTGACTTTTAGTTGAAAAGTGGATTGTGTACATGGATTGTGTACATGCATTCATGTTTGCTCCTTTCTGAAACATAACTAAGATGGTGATAAAGTTGTGTTTTTAAAGGCAAAAATCTGTGCAAGAAAGGGAGAGGAGAAAAGCACAAGTTGGAAAGTAGATGGATGAGCAATAATTGATTTAGCAAACCTGAAAAAGCTGTACTGTAAACTAAGAGCAAAAAGATCTTAGGAGCATCTCAATTTTCACGTTTCTGAAGAACTCAATGGCTCAGAAATTGGAGCCACTGGGTACATTAGAAGTGGGGGCAAAGGAAGAGCTAAAGAGAAGGATAATTTGAAAGTCTTTTTTAAGCCAGTTAGAACCTTAGGTGTCTTTCCCCAATCCTCCCCACTCCAGAAAAAGATTAGAGGCTTATTCTCTGGAACAGTGGGTGTCTGACCTGGGATACCAGTAACTGTTGCAGGTGGGTGCTGTACTAAATATGGGGTGATCAATTAAAAGCTTATATACTGCATATGAGACCTCTGGTTTTCTTTCTCTGTTAGCCCCCAGAGTTCAAGCTTCTCTGAGGCAGCAACTGGAGGATAGAAAATATCTGGGGACTCTGGCCAGCTCTAGAGAAAAGACCTAGTGATACTGACACCAGAGATTCCCCAATGATATGGCCTGGCCACCTCATCTTCTAAGAAGGCCTGCAACCAACAAGCCCCATTCACTTTTAAATATGGGCAGAGAAGGAGCACCAGACTTTTGAGGAAAGCTTTTGGTATGAAAGAGAGAATCTACAGCAAACAAAACAATAACTTGGAAGAAACAAAGACCATGTAGAAAGAAGGAAACTGGGAAAAAAATCCCAACCTTCTATCAATATTCTCCTCACAGATCTAGTAGAATGTTTTGCATCCATGAAAAAAGAATATAGATACTGTGCACACATACACACAAATCAGAAAACAAAAAAGAACTTTTGGAAAGTAAAGATATAGGAGAGATTTTTAAAAACTCAATAGAAATTTTGGAAAACAAATTTCTAAAAAACAAAACAAAACAGAAGAAGATGGATACTGGGGAACAACAGACATTCCAGAGAGAGAGCGAGAGTAAGCACAGCAAAGACAGAGGGGAGGAAAGTTATCAAAGAAATAATTTGTGAAAATCTCCAGTATTGAAGGACCCGAGTCGCCAGAGTGAAGGGGTATGCTGAGTGCCATGATGGAATAAAACTACTCCAGTCTTTGTGAACTTTCAGAGCACATGGACAAAGAGAAAATTCCTAAGTCTTTTAGAGAGAAAACTCAAGTTTCAAACAAATGATAAGAATCAGGATGGGACCAAACTTCTCTATAGGATGGTTAGACATTAAAAGACAATGGAACAATGTATTAATATTAAAAATTCTGAAGGCATATGATTTCTAACCTAAAATCTTATACCTACTCAAACTAGCGTAAATTAGTGTAAGAGTATAATGAAGAACTTTGCAGTTATGCTGTATCTCAAAAAATCTACCTCACGCACACCTTTTTTAAAGAAGATGATGGCAGAGACGACTAAGCAACTTAAGAGGGTAAATGAAGAAACGTGAAGAACTGGATCCCAGGTAAAGGCAATCCAACACAGGAGATAGACAAAAGAAATCCTGAGGATGCAGGTGAAAGGAAAACCCAAGATAACAATTATGCGCTAAGCATGGAGCAGCCAGTCTATACTGGAGCAAATCAGAAGGCGCAAGGAGAGAATTCTTCAAGATGAAGTTGATAGCTACTTTTCTCCTCTTCCCTGTTCTCCATTCCCTCTTTCTTTTCCTCCTCTTCTTGTAATATAATGTGTGTGGTTCCTTTAAAATTTTTTGCCATGAAATATTTTCCCTTATTTATTTCAAAAGCACTACTTGATCACTGTGGTAAATCAAACAAAATATTAATAAAAGCTAACACTAATTATTTACTGCCTGCTAAGTGTCAGACACCCTTAAGTGCATCATGTGCCTCATCTCAATCTTCATCTCTAATGCTGTGCTGTCGGAATACTACAATCTCCATTCCCAGGTGAGAGAATGAGTCATGTGGAAGTTCAGCAACTGGCCTAGTGACACATATGAGAAGTGGTAGAGCTGGCATTGAAACCTAGTCTGACTCCAGAGCCATGACCTTAACCACTGTGCTATGTATTAAAGGAAAATTTAATTCTCTCCATTGGCTCAAATCCACAAGGCACTCCTTGATAAGAGTTCAGTGTGCATCTTGCCCCACTTTTCATGTTCAGATGAATACATGAATATGTATATGAGGTTCTTTTCCATTTGTAAAAAAATGGAACCATATTAAGTTTTCATTTTACTTCAGCTAACATTTGTTGGATGTACATTTTTTGCTTGGCACTGTGCTGGAGATTGGAATGGAGTAAAATTTATGTAGTCCCTGATTATCAGGGTCTTCTAGATTAGTAAATTGAATATCCTGGTTTATTGATAATTATCATCATAAAAACACTATTTTCAAAGAATTAGAGTACAAAAAATATATTCAATGTTAAATTACACTAAAGCTAAGCTTTCCTTTGATTCAAATACCACTTTACACTCTTGAAATGCCTTTGCCTTTTTAGTAGGAACATCAGCTATCCTTGAATAATACAGCAAAAATTTCTGCTATTTGAATTTTCAGGTGTTTGGATTTTAAGGAAGTAAGACTACACTATGCTTTTAATCTGCTTCTCTGCCAACATCTTCTTTTAAATGCTATCCTCCCTCATGCTGTGCAATTTAATAACCACATGTTCTTGGCCCCAGGCCAGATACCATGTAAATTAAAAAAAAGAAAAACCTAGATGATGTTGTCTAGATGACACATATGTTGGTGGTCTAACTCTTGGACTAGTGATTTTGCTTCATCACTTCACCCCTGTAAGGATACAATGGCAATAACTCAAAAAGAAAGCCTGTTAGGTCAAAGACAAATTGTTAGCTCAAGATGGTGCTTATTTGCTGAATGTAGAAGAAACGGAGAAAGTAGGGAGTTCTTGCAATGGATGTGGCTTGAGAACTCCTAAGTTTTTTTCTCACCTGTTGGTCAAGTTCAGTTAGAGACAGAGCTTGAGTTGTAGCTATTTTTTACTGGAATTTGGACGTTGTTTCTGTGGAATCACTTGTATTGAAAGTAACTAGCCATCTGTAGATCTCAGTACATTTCCTCATTTGTAATCTTTACTTTGTATAGCTTTCCTATGGTTTCAATTTTTTTCCTGACAACAGTAGACAAATTATTGATATGAAGCTGTATGAGTGAGTAAGACAACAGATCACTCTCTAGTTCCTTATGTGTAGAAAGCAGTATTCTGTTGCAGGTGGCCTATGGGAGGTCACAGAATATATATCAAATCCACCTAACAAGAGCTGAAATATGATCCTTTCAGCATGAGTGATGATCTGGGGTCTGGGAGCGTATTTACTGGCTGTGATCACGTTCCAGAGGCTGCTGCTGAGCAACTGTGATTGCAATCTACAAATGATTTGTGAAGAGGAGTATCCAAGCAGGCTAGTATTACAGCAATTTGTTCTGCTTCTTTTTCTTTTCTGATCAGCTTTATTGAGGTATAATTTATGAATAGCAAAATGCATAAATTTTAAGTGTACATTTCAACAAGTTAAGACAAATGTATAAACCTGTGTAACTACCACCTCAATCAATGTACAGAATATTTTTTTATCACCCCAAAGAGTTCCCTTGAGCCCCACACTGATCTTTGTACTTCTTGTCCCGTATACCCCTGGCCTCAAGTCACCCCTGGCTGATGTGCTATTGTCACTTTAGATTTGTTCTTTCTAGAGCTTCATGTAAATGGAATCATACCATACATATTCTTTTGTGTCTGTCTTCTATAGCTCAGCAAAATGTTTTTGGGATTCATCCATGTTGTTTCGTGTATGTGCAGTTTATTTCTTTTAGGTGTTAAGTCATATTTCATTATATGAATATATCACAATTTATCAATTCACCTGTCAATGGCGTTGTTTTGAGCAATCACTGGCTATTATGGCAAGAGCTGCTACGAACATTTGTGTACAAGTCTTTGAGTGGACACAGTTTCTTATTTCTTGGGTAGATACCTAAAAGTAGAATTGCCGAGTCATTTGTTGAATGTATGTTTTACTTCTTAAGAAACTGTCAACTGATTTTCAAAGTCATTGTACTATTTTACATTTTTACCAACAATATATGAGTTCCAGTTGCATTACATCCTTGCCAACTTTGATATTTTAGCTATTTAAATTTTAGTCAGTTTAGTGTGTGTGTGTAGTGGTATTTCATTGTAATTTTAATTTGCATTCCATTTGCTTATTTTATATCTATCCTTTTAGGTGAAATATCCAAATATTTTTCACATTTTAAATCTTTTTTTGACCATTAAAAAAAATTTTTTTTTGGGTCTTCTCATTGTTGAGTTCTAAGTGTTCTTTATGTATTCTGGATTGATAATACTCTTTTATCAGATATATATTTTGCAAATATTTTCTCCCAGTCTGTGGCTTGACTTTATTTTCTTAGGAGTATCCTTTGAAAAGCAATGGTTTTTAAATTTTGATGAAGTCTAATCTTATCAAATTTGTTTATTTATATTTTTGGTTTTTTGAGAGACCTTTGCTTGTTACACTATTTTTAAAATGTTTCTTTTACTGATGAAAATGAATTATTCACAGATGATATGACTATGTACTTAAAAAGAACAAGACAGTCAATAATTATGAGAGCTAATGAAAAAATGAAATAAAGTGACCAGAAAGAGATTCATATTTTGACTTTTTTGTGTGTGCTTTGATCAAGGAGCTAGCAGAAGGACCCATATATTTAAAAGAGGTGACTACAGAGTTTGATAAAGAGATTATTCACACAGGTGTGGGCAGGTTCAGTACTCTAACAACAGCAGGAAGCCATTACAAATCCTAGGCCTGAAGGGTCAAAGGAACCAAAGGTGCTACACAGCTATAGGAGAGGTCCGTCTGACAGGAGCTGTGGGCTGTGGTAGAGGAATACAGTCACTGCCAACTCTTGTCCCAGCGGGGAGGGAGTCAAGTGAATAAATTCGTATATCTCTCTCTCCTCCCATGCTTTGACTTTGTACCTCTCATTAGCCAAACTCACCTAGAAGCAAATGGCAAGGAAGCCCATCGAACACAGCCCATACAGAACAGCCTCTCAGAGCTGACTGTTGGTTCATTGACATGAGAAGCCAAAATTGACTAGGGGGAAAGCTTAGCTTCCAATTGCATAAAACATTGACTGTTTACTGGTGGAACTATTTCTCTCTTGGACAGGATGCCTTACAGAACCATTAAGTTCAAACTTACAGCATCAACGTAAGCAGCAAAAATTCCTTATGTCTGTTATTAAATCTAAAAATGAGAGGAGCCACTCCCACCTCTTACTTCCCAGACACAAGCATGCTAGCTATGAGGAGACGGCGCTGTAATATTGGCCTCTGGCTTAGTGCATATACTCTAGTGTAGGAAGGCACCCACCTTCAGGATTAGCCTCTGGGTTTGGCTTTCAGAAATCTCAACCCTGGGCTGCAGGAGAGACAGTGTTTTTCAGAGCAGTTGTAGAAGCTTTCTGATAACATATGCAGATCTTTAACTGGAAATGTAAGAGCCCTAAGCTCATCATTATTTTTTCTCCAAGCTCTCCAGCTCTCTTAGAAGCAACCAACCAACCCTATAGTCCTTAGACTGTATTTCCACTAAAAGGTTCAATAGCAGCAATTACTTGGCTTCCCAAAGCCTTACCTTCTATAGGCACTTGACTTCAGGTAACTACAGACCGTACCTTAGGTAACTCTTTGTCACTCCATTCCATGGATTGTCTGTGTGCCTTCTACCAATGGAAACTAGGACACTAATACCTTCACATCTATCCAGATCAGAGAACCAGTTCCAGATTCTCATCCTCACCATTCTGTTCTCTTGGAACCACTTCCAGTACCAACAACTTTCAATTAAGATTTAGGCAGGAGAACAGAGTCTCTATAAGAATTAAGTGACAAGGGATTTATTATAGGAATTAGACTTTACATAATTATGGGAGAGATACAGAAGTGAAGGTCTAGAAGGAGGAGTGGAGGATCAGAGAAGGATCACCAACCAGGCAATGATAGATTCAGATAGTTTCCCCTAACTTGTAAGGGAAAGAGCAACCACATGATTAACTGCTGTAGCAGACACCTTAGATATCCTGTATTACAAGCCACAATCACTCGGGCCACATCTGATATCGATGACAACAGCAGTGAACAGTTCTATGTGAATGCAGACTCAAGTTGGGCTGATACTGTCCCATCTCAAGAACACACCATGTGACTTTCTGCTTTCTGTCCCAGAGCTTTCTTCATTTCCAGGGGATCCTGCTGCACAGTGCAGCCTGTAAGTGCTGTGTTGTGAGTGTGTGTGTTTGGGTGGAAGGGGATGTTAATGCTCTTGGGGGCACGCAACTAATGGGAACAGAAACTAAGGGATAAATTCTTTGTTTCCCTATTCTTTGGGCAGACAATTCTGGGAGGCCTCAGAGTGATTCTCTGAAGGTCTCTATAGAATTGAGCCATCATTGCCCATGGTGGTGACCTCAATATTGTACCCTTGTATCACCTTTACCTCTTTTCCATTTCACTGTCTTCACTGTCCCACCCTTGAATCACCCAAGTGTTTAACCCAGACTCTATTTCAGGGAAACTCAGACCAAGGTAACAGCCTTTCCAGTTTTTATAGCAAGTTACATCACCATCTAAAAACATACTCACATTCAAAATCCAGCCACTGGAGGAAATTGTATTTTATTGCTTTTCAGCTTGTTTCCACAGCAAAGTTAAAGACTTTATCAATGAGATAAAAGGACATTGTCTTCCTTTTCCCTTTCAACCTGCTACATGTTATTGAATCGATTCATTCATTCAACAAATATTTTTTAGGCACCTACTGGTCTAGGAGCTGGAGGATATACCTTACTGAACAAAATAGTCAAAATTCTATGCTTTATGGAGTTTGAATTTTAATAAGGGAAGACAATAAACTGAGCCATTCAGTTATTATAGCAGGTTAGAAGATGTAGTTAGGGGCTTTTGGAAATATTATGGTAGGCCTGGAACCCAAATCCCCAAACTGGGTGTTTCTGCACCTGGCTCTGTTGGCCTCCCATGGCCTTGCCCAACCTTGCCTGACATGCCTTGTCTTTCACTGCTCCCCCACATAACTCCATATTTCTAGCAAATGAGTCCAACAAATTTTTCCAACAAATCCGTGTGTGCAACAAATCTGTCTTTGCTGCGAATTGTTCCTATCCACTGAGCAGTCTCATGTTCCAGCTACTCCCGAGGCCTCCCCAAGGAGGCCCTCCTTCTTTGACTGGGCTGAGATGTGTTCTTGGGCCTAGCTCTCAGCCTCGTGGATTCCTGGCACATCTCGTCCTTCTGCCACCAGGCCCCTTTTGCATCTCTCATGCACATAGCATCAGTGGCATAGTGGCTGCTTCTGATCCTGATTTGCAAATTTACATTTTCCATGGGTTGAATCACAGGGTAAGTGAAGCAAAGCAATATCTCACTCAACAATAAAAAAGTGTCAGGTTGCTGGGGCACAGAGAATGTGCACAGTTGGGAAATATAAATAGGAATGGCTGCAGAAAATAGACTGCAGTGGGGGCGGGACAATGATCTGCAAGTGGCCGTCACACTTGTTTCCCTTGGAGCAATTAGGAAGTCTCATCCTGTGTGATTTGGATATTAATTCTGACTTGGAAACAAAGGGTGATTGTGAAGGGACAGATCAAACACACTTTCCTCCTTGACTGGAGAAATTAATGTTTTCCAGTTGCTGGGACAAGGGCTCACTCAGTCATGGTTTTGAAACACAGGTCTTAGGAATTACACTTCTCATGTCCTGGGCTCATGGGGGTGATAGGTGCTCTGTGTGTTTGCAAGGTCTGGAGGCAGCACATGGCCCAAAACATCGGAAACTGTGTTGTGCAGCCTGGAATCATGCCTTAGATCTCGTCTAACCCTGGCACTCAGGGTGCTTAGGGGCCAACACTGCCCCAGTGTGAGAGGGGTGGGGTGAGGCGCTGGTGTGAGCTGACTCAGACCTCATTGACTCTCCCAGGTCCCCCTCCGTCCTCAGCAGGCACAGCACTTACTGTGGGAGTCCAGGGGAAGGCTTCTAGGTACAGCAGCCAGCCAGGCTTATGCTTTCTTTTGAGTAATCTCTAGTCTTATTTTCACAATGGAGGCAAATCTCAAATCCAGTGTCAACTCTTAGAAAATCCTCCTGAAAGTACGAGAGCTACTTTCCTATTAATAGGTTCCTAGTAATAGTTCCTATTAATATCTGTAGAGTGTTTTTTTTTTTTTCTAGCAATTGTAAAGTACTTTTACAATTCAGGCCTGGGAGGCTTGCCTGATGAGATAGAGGCTCAAAGAGGTCATTAAAAAAAATAAAAATGCAAGCTGCAAGGCCTGTTAAGTCATACAGTATCACTTCTGCTGCATTCTAGTGGTCAAAGCAAGTTAGGGCCATCCCAAATTCAAGGGGGAGAGGAAATTGACTCCTCCACCTCTGGCGGTAGTAGTGGCAAAGCCCCACCGCAAAAGGTAAACAGCATGTCATCTTTAGAAACAATTTGCAAAAGGAGAAGGAAAGTATCCATGGAAGAACTGGCAATTCAAGAAAGTGGCATGGGGCCAGAAGACTCCAGGTCCCTGAGTGTGCTCCATTTCTCAGGGGTCTCCTTAGAGACCCCTGTCACTTCCTGAGAAAACCATGGGCTTCTGAAGATGCATTAGTAAAATGGATTAACTGTTACCAGTTGTCTGCCTTAAGCAGCGACCATCATCACACAGGTCCTCCCCCTCTCTTCACACCCTGCTCCTCCCTGCACGATCCTTCTACTTCCACCTCCCACTCTTACTGGCTTTCTAAACACTGTGCTTGAGCTACATGATTTTTCTGGGGGAAGAAAGTGCCTGGTAGAGAGTCATCTTTTTTTTAAATTTTAGAATAATACAGTGTACAAATATTTTGGTTACGTGTTTGCTTTTGTGCAGTTTGAGTCAAAGTTATATGTGTACCCATCACCAAGATAGCATGCATTGTACCCATTAGATGTGAATTTACCTGTCCTCTTCACCCTCCTCCCACCTGCTTTGTTTCCATTGAGTTTTACTAATATATGTGCACATGGGTGTTGATCGATTTGTTCCAATTTAACAATGAGTACATGTGGTATTTGTTTTTCCATTCTTGTGATACTTTATTTAGAATGATGGTCTCCAGTTCCATTCAGGTTGTTATAAAAGGTATAGTTCACCATTTTTTATGGCTGAGTAATACTCCATAGCATATGTATACCACATTTTATTAATCCATTCATGTATTTGTGGGCACTTGGGTTGATTCCACATCTTTGCAATTGTGAATTGTGCTGTAATAAATATTCAAGTGCATGTGTATTTTTGATAAAATGATTTTTTCAGGTAAATATCCAATAGTGGGATTGCTGGATCAAATGGTAGGTCTACTTTTAGTTTTTTGAGTATGTCCATACTATTTCCCATAGAGGTTATACTAGTTTGCAGTCCCACCAACAGTGTGTAAATGTTCCCTTCTCTCCACATCCATGCCAGCATCTGTTGTTTTGGGACTTTTTCACAAAAGTCATTCTCACTGGAATGAGGTGATATCTCACCTATGTGAGATTAGGTGTGGTTTTGATTTACATTTCCCTGATGAGTAGAGACTTAGAGCATTTATTCATACATTTATTGGCCAATGGTCTATCTTCTTTTGAAAAGCTTCTGTTCATGTCTTTTGCCCACTTTTTTATGGGGTTGTTTGATTTTTTTTCTTGCTGATTTGTTTGAGTTCTTTGTAGATTCTGGTTATCAGCCAGATAGAATGTATAGCATGCAAATATTTTCTCCCATTCATTGTTGATTATTTCCTTGGCTGTACAGAAGTTTTGAATCAAGGGTATCCAAATGGGGAAAGAAGAAGTCAAACTATCACTCTTTGCTGATGATATGATCTTATATTTAGAAAACTCTGAAGATTCTGCCAAGAGAAATTCTGGACTTGATAAAAAAATTCAGCAAAGTTTCAGGTTCCAAAATCAATATACACGAATCAGTAGCATTCATATACACTAACAACAGTCAAAGTGAGAATCAAATCAAAGGCTCAATACATTTCACAATCGCAACAAAGAAAATAAAATACCTAGGAATATATTTAACTAAGGAGGTGAAAGACCTCTACAGAGAGAACTACAAAACACTTAGGAAGGAAATTACAGAGGATACAAACAGATGGAAAAACATATTATACTTATGGATTGACAGTATCAACATTGTTAAAATGTCTATATTACTCAAAGTGATCTACAGATTCAATGTAATCCCCATTAAAATATCAACATCATATTTTACAGATCTAGGACAAATAGTTCTTCGTTTCATATGGAACCAGAAAAGACCCCAAATAGCCAAAGCAACCTTAAGCAATAAGAACAAATCAGGAGGCATTGTTTTACCAGACTTCAAGCTATACTATAAGGATATAGTAACCAATACAACATAATACTGGCATAAAAACAGATACATAGACCTTTGGATCAGAACAGAAAACCCAGATATAAAAGCATCCTCATATCGCCACCTTATCATTGAAAAAGCAGACAAAAATATACAGTGGGGAAAAGATTCCCTATTATAAATGGTGCTGGGAAAATTGGATAGCCACATGGAGAAGATTGAAACAGGATCCACACCTCTCACCACTCACAAAAATTAATTCATGATGGATAATAGACTTAAACCTTTAAGACATAAAACTATAAGAATTCTTAAAGAAAATATTGGAAAAACTCTTCTAGATATGGATGTATGCAAAGAATTTATGAAGAAAACCCCAAAGGCAATCACAGCAACAACAAAAAATTAACAAAAGAAAGTCTTCTTCATCAGCAACTTAAATGCACATGCACACTCAGGGCTGTACCTTTTCTGGATCATAAGAAAGTGTGTTATCTGGGAGCCACTATTTGGCTATCATAGGGTTTTGTTTTTTTAAATTTGTATTTGGGTTCTTCATAAAGGCTTGCATTCTCCAATTTTGCCATGGGGCCAAGAAACTGCTGTTTTACATCAAGCCTGTCCCTCTTTCACTTATTTCTGTTGTCTGCCAGGCCCCTGAGGGCATTTATGTTTGCATCCTTGACATAGTTCAACACCCCCAAATTATAGGTATGGGAAACAAGGTCCAAAGAGATGAAGTGATCAACTTTTCCAAACAAACAAAATTTAAAAACCACTCGATTACTGCCTTCTCATTTATTATCTGTTTTTGTCCTTTCAACAACCCAGTGGTAGAGTTTATAAATGAGAAAGTCAATATTTTGGGTGTTAACAAAAACCTCTAGCCTGGATCTCCTGGTTCTCCCTGCAGTACACATTTCCATGAAGTATATGGGGTTGGCCTGAAGTGTAAGGGAGAGAGCATTTGCTGTTTCTCATTTTAGGCCAACATTTCCCTAGGATTCTGTGGTATCATCTTAATTCTCCCTAGGCTTAGCCTTAGGTACATAGCACGTTTCATTTTCTGTCCTTGAAAAGCCCAAAACAAATAAGGTGTTTACAGAGCCCCATGAATCACTTTATTTGTTATCTTAATGCAAATAATAAAAGCCAATGTGAAACTCAAGTGAGCAGTATTCCTTTGTGAAAACACTGCAGAGTAGTCTTTCATTTTGCATTGTAGACTCCTACAGACCAAGAGCCAGGTCATTTATTTACTCAGCATCTAGAACAAAAAGAAGAAAAATAGTAGGTGTTCCATGAACAGTTGAAAGCATGAATGGATTTTTAGGGACTCCATAAGTGAACCTTCTTTACTTCCTCCATGAATTAGTAGTTAAATACTCGGTATGCAGGCTGGCTTCCTCCTCTACCTGGCTCTGTCATCTGATGCAAACCATTTTAACCACCCTGAGCCTCACTTTTCTCATCTCTAACATGAAAAAATTAGAGAAGATAATCCCTTAAGCTCTCCTAGGTTCTATAACTCTTTCATATAATATTGGTTTAGGAAATGGGAAAAGTAGTCGACCAATATTTTCTAAGTTTTGGCATCAGTTTCTCATTTTCTAAATTTTAGAGTTTAAATCCTCCTGCTGAAAGCAGAAGCAGCAGCAATTGGTGATTCTTAAGACACATTCTTGAAAGGTTATGCTTGAGTTAAAGTAATACATCGCATTGTGGTAGTTATTGAGTGTGCTCATTTTTATTTTACGCAACCAAACCTTGGAACAAATGAGAATTTTGGGAAGGAGAGGGCCAGAAATGCCTAATGAGTTTATAGAATATGTCAACCATTGAAAATATTGTTCATTTGACAAGAACAATTGTCACATTGACAAAACAAAAACAAAAACAAAAACAAAAACACAAGATAGACTGAGAAACTCATAAACTAGGAGAATATCTCTAATTATTCCTGGGCCAGGGAAGCAAACACTTATTGAATGTTCCACTGTTAATATGAACAGGGACATAGTGCCTGGCATCTGATACTCAGTAAAGTTCCACTGAGTGAGTGAAATCATGCATCAGTGAATGAGCTATGTTGATTCTTTCTTCTTTTCTACTTAAACAGGATTGAATTGATTGAGTTTTCTTCATTCTCTCTCTTTTTTTCTCTCCTGGTTTGAAAGTTGTGCATACTTTTTGTATTCATTTAGTGGTTGTTCTTATCTTTGATTTTCCCCTGGGTAGAGGAAAGTGTAAGTCCCCATTTAATTTGATTTCCAGTCCCCCATCCCACCCAAGGAAGCTGCCACCTACAATCTTGTTATTTTATACTGAGATACAGAGGGAGATTCTCCATGATGCCAATGAAGCTGAAGTTTAGGGCCCCTCACTTGCACCCACCAACGTTTTAGTACATATTTAACAAATGCGAAGTTAATCATTATCTCCATCCTCCTTCCATGAGGAGGTGCAATACACATGTGAAGAACTGTGTGGTTTTTTTCAGTTTTTATACATAGAAACCTGCAGAATAAATTTAGAAATGGATATTGAGACTGTGTGATTAAGGTAGAAGGAATATACAGCTAGAAAACATTGAAAACAGGGCTGAGGTTTCTGGAGGGGTGGAGGGGAAGGAACAAAAGAAGGGGAGGGTAAAGGGGGGTGGGGAGGGGAAGGGAAGGGAAGAGAAAGGAGAAGAGAAAAGAGGAGAGAATGCCACGTGTGGGCGACCACTCTGCCCATGACCATGGGTTCCAGCCTGCTTGTGGTCTTCCCTTCCTGTCTTTCCTATGGAGTCTGAACTTGCTTAGCCAGCTGCCACACTGCATAAGCCAATTCTTTGTAATAAAACTCCTAAAGGGTTATCTCCTACTGGTTCTGCTTCTGTAGTTGAACCTTACCGTCCAACCTGTCTCCTGATCAAAGGTACATTTGTTCAAACTGTTCTGTTCCTGCCTTATCATTCTCTTCTATTCCTTGATTTACCTCTTTGAACATTTTGAAACTTTTTCTTTGGGAATTTTATAAAAAGATTCCCTTATTTAGAGTTTTTGATTGCAAATTCTTCCATTAGCTGAGACAATACTTCCTTTTGGTGTGGTGTGTGACTTTTGAGTATGAACTTATCCACAGCGGTTCTCAGTTGGGTAACAGGAGCACCCTTTAATTGTCTCTGTAGAGAAGTTTTACCAGGGGACCACTGAGTTGCCACTGGTGCAAGACCACCTTTATGCTAATTTATTGGCCTTTAATGTTTGCACTTTGCAGGGAATGTGACTTCAAATCCCTCACTCATGTGGGACACAAATTTGTTTTCTAATATTTATGGTGACTCTCTTCCCACTCACTGAGAAGATGAAAAGGTTCCTTCCTTTTTCTTTGGATCAGTGGACAGAATATTTCTATTTGTCATTTCTTAACAGAGTACCCACTTTGTGACTCCCAGCTTTATTCAGGTAGCTCAGTTTAGGTCCAAGCATACATGGAACCTGGGGTTGAAATCCCCTTCTCCTAGCCCAAGATGTTATGGGCTAATATGATTACCCTGATCACTTGATGAGCTGTTTGGATTTAACTTCTTTTCACACCTCTTATAGTTCATTATTAATGTCTGGCACCTGAAGATTTCTCTTTTTTGGTTTCAAGCTTATTGTAATATAGTGTTTGAAGAATAGGGAAATTTCCCACAACAGTTTAATGTACTATATTGACTAGAAATTGCCTTCAGCATAGTTTAAGGAAAATTACAATACATCCTCAATACAGTTCATGTTGTTTTATGTCTAGAGTCTGAATGATTTCCCATTTATCCTTACAGACCATTTTAAAGGCTTCCTTGCAGAAACCTCTCCTTATACCCCCAGAGAGTCTGCCTCTTTCTTCTCACACAACATTCTTTTCATCCAGAATTTACTCATCTCCCTCAGATATGCAAAGAATACACTTTATTTTTTATAGTGAGCATAATTTTCCTCTTGTTACAAGTACCTATTCTTCTCAAAGCCAGGAATGAGAGAGGTCAATGTTTAGATCAATTTTATCCTTACTGAGAAGGTCCATTTTGATTCCATTTGACCCTTTGAGTAGCCTGTACTCTAATTTTCTTTATTTTCCTCTTTGTCTGTAAAGGTAATGGCAGGGGAGGGGATGTTGAGCTGACCAGAGGTTGAGAGAAAAGCTGCTTCTATTCCCCACCCACCCACTCCCAAACCTCAGACCCTCCATACTTCCCTGAGAATAGACCTTCTCTTCCTGAACTGAACGCAGCTCATGGAAACGGAAGTGACTCCGCAGACTTGAGTCTTAGATGAAGATTTTTATCCCTCTGTTTACCCCTAAATAGACACTGTTACTTGCAAAGGCGGTGGCATTAGGTGAACCCATAGAATGTAACACGATGCTAGGAAGGAGATAAATATTCTTAGCGAAATAAATCACACAGGATGTGCTGGCTAGAGGCTAATCATTACAACTGAAAGGGCTAGTTGTCTTTCAGATACTTTATCTGAGGGCTTCATTTCTGTTCTTTACTGTAGTGAAGATATGAATTGCCCTCTCCTCTTCCTATCTGTTCAGGAGGCCCCAGATGGCACAGAATGACTTGTCACTCACAATGAAGGTGCGACACAGGAGAGGCAGAAGCTTGAAAAGGAGAAAAGGGGGTGAAAAGGGCCAAGGACCTGGGGGTAGTGGGCGAGGTAGAGGGTGTGAGGACAAGGGAAGACGAGAATCTTCTGAGAGGAGGTTAGCTCACAGGTTCTCCTCAAGAAACTAGATCCTGTAACAAGGAAAGAGCTTGCAGACCTACTGAACAGACTGGAGATGTCATCCTGTGGACTTGACACAGTCAGGAATTTTTTATTGGACTAGAAGTAAAGACTGAACATGCTCTAGGATTGAGTGTGTGTGCTTAGCTGACTGACAGGAAGACTATTTTGTTTCAGGTTTAACCACTCCTCCTTGTACAATAAAGAACACAGTGGCAGGGTTACAGTTGAAAAAGAAATGTCATATGTCAGTAAAACTAGCCACAGATCTGGAAGAGTCTACATCCATCATACTGCTTCTGATATCACGGCCACTTGATGCTCTCTAGCTCCACCATCAATCACAACAAAGCAGATTTCATGACTATTTGCAACTAGCATTGAGCTATTCTTAGATTTATTAACTCACTGCACCTCCCAGCAGTGTCATGAATAATTTGTGCTGCACTTAGCACACAGAGGAAAGAATGCAACAGTTCATTTTCTATCAGCCAAACCCAAGACTGACTTTTTGGCCAGTCAGCTATTATTTGATCAATTGACCCCTCAGTTAGCCATGCACATGGGTTAAAAGGTAGTTGATGGTGAAATAAAATTGGAATGCTTCATAAATCAAGGCATTCACATTGATGAAAAACATTCATTCTGCAATTTGTATGACTTTTATAAATTACTGCTGTGCAAATGGGAACTTTAAAAATGATGCACTGGGTTCTTGCCTAATTCCTAACTTTTCTGTATTTTAATTTAGTAAGTAATGTGCCTTTTAAGGGAAATGGTGCTTTATTTACATTGCTGGGCATGAAACTTTCTTGGTTTATCTGTAATAGCAGAATCCTGTTTTAGTTTTTTTTATCTATATAAGTAAAAAGACAGTGGAAGAACAATGATTAAAGGAAAAACAACCAATGATATCAGCTTATCAATTTGCCATTTTTTACAGATACAGGTCTTGAGACTCAATGGCAAATATGATTCCCTAATTTGGGAAGAGAGAACAAATGCTATTACTTATCTCTGTCTTTTGTGAAAACTAATACTCTTCCCCAGGATGAGATGGAAAGTTAATTCTAGTGAAAAGAGCAGTGGATCAGGAATGAGCCTGGATTCAGGCTAGAAATTGACCATAAGCTAATGCACGATCTTGGGCACTCTTCTGGGTTTAGATTTTCTCAGATGTAAAGTGAGGGTGGACTCAGACAAGGTCTAAGATCCTTTCCCACTCTGACATTTATAGTACCTTGTCAATGATGACTGACTTTTCCCAGCGCTCAAAGCTGTGAGTGTGAGAGTAGACAGCTCGTGTGTGTGTGTGTGTGTGTGTGTGTGTGTGTGTAAGCCACCCTTCCTTGACTGTGGGCTGTACTTTCTGATTCACTTCTAACAAATAGAATGTAGTGGCAATGCTGGGATATCTTTTTCGAGATCAGGTTACAAAAAGACTGTGGCTTCCATCTTGCTCACCCTGTCTTGCTCACTGGCTCTGAGAAAAGCCAACTAGCACCTTGTTAGGTGCCCTTGGAGAAACTCATGCATGTGACAAGGAACTGATGTCTCTCTTCAACAGCAGCCAGCAAGGACCTGAGGCCTGCCAACAACCACGAGTGAGCTTGGAGGCAGGTCCTCTGAGCTGCACCTTGATCCCTGACCATAAAGTATCCTATGTGATAAATGTATGTTGGTTTAAGCTGCTAGGTTTTGGAGTAGTTTGTTATGCATCATTAGTTAACTAATATACTCATTAAAGGCTTTGCCTTCTAACATACAAGCTTCTGTCATTACCATTACTGAGATTTCATTCTCCATCTGTAAACTGAGTTTGTTTGGAGCAGTGTTAGAAAAGGAAAAAAACATCTTTTTCCCCCAAAATTTTTTAAAAAAATAAGAATAGCTCACATCTGTTGAGCACTTTCTATGTGTTAGGTACTATGTGTTAAGTACCCATGGCAATTCTTTGAGGATCAGTGTTGTTATTATCCTCATTTTACAAATGTGGAAATTGAGACTTGTGAAGAACTTTTCCACACAAAGAGGGCAAATGCTAGCTCATTACAGGGAGGAACTGTAGTAATTACAGCTAAGAGTTTGAAATGAGTAGGCTACTCGAAACAGTCATTGCCCCTCTAGGGTGCTCAGGCAAAGACTTGATGGCTAATTCTCTGGGGCAGTTTGGAGGAGATCTAAACATTGGGCAGGGCTGGAATGGGTGCTCACTGAGACTGCGATTCCGGACATTGATTTGAATTATTATGAGGAGCTCAGACCTACAAGAGAGTCATGAAGAAATGCTGCTCTTCTCAACCAGAGTGAATTATTCTTCCCTGCTTCATCTTTTCATGCCTCCAGCCACTAAAGTGGCTAAACAAAATACATCTGAAACAGAATTTTGTCTCTGGTCTGGGCTGGTTCATAAGCTCTGGCTCTCGTCACAAGAGCAGGGCATATGTCTGCAAAGAGAACCAGGACACCCCTCTCCTCCATGTCAGCCTGGGCCACTTAAGGAAAAATAGAACATTCATAGCACCATTGACCTATTTTATATTTATTTTCTTTTAGCCAATATCTTTAATCCCTCTTGCTCCCGGGAGCACTGATTTTTGACACAACAATGAGAGAGAATTCTAAGTAGTACAAAAATATATCAATAAGTATTTGTTAAATGAATGAATAAATATTTATATTGGCAGAGTTTTGCTCTTTCTTCCTTCTGCCTCCCTTCCTCCCACTGAGTACCTACTGTGAGCTATTGCTGGCCATGCAAAGATGAACAGGACAGTCTCTGTTCTCAAAAGCCGACAAATACTTTCTTGAACTACCTAGTTCCATAAGATTTTGATTGTCAATACATACCAGAAATGATATAAGACAATTTGACAAAACAACTAACCAGCTTGTCCCTGGAGACTATCCTCTCTGAGGGAGCATCTTTTAGTCATTGACTAGAATTAAGGTATTACCTATAGGCCAAATCTTTCCTGATCTTATGATTTGTATCAGAAACTGTTTCATAATGCCTGATTTTCACCTTCATTACTTGCAGTTTACTAATGTCATAAGAGTAGGCAACCCTACTACCTTCTAAAGAATACAACCTAATTTCTTTTCTGCAAGCTAATTACAATATCTAATAGTCCAAGTGGTCTTTCTCAAAATAAACTTTTCTTTTCCATTCTAACCCTCATCAGGTCTTTTGACTAGAATTCAAAATGTGTTTTATTTCACTTCTGAATCAATAAGAGCTACAATTAAATGAAAGTTCCTTGCTGGTTTTCAACCCATTCATTCTTCTAGCTCATCACAAAGTTTTCTAATTGGTTGTAATACGCAGTATATTGTGTCTTGACGGATGAAAACTGACCAAATAATTGTTTCTTTCCAAAGCTGTCTGTCCTCCTAAATTTATCTCCCTGTTCTCTCTGTACCCCTCTGCTATGGCCTGAATGTTTGTGCCACCCCCAAATTTTTATGTTGAAATCCTAACCCATAAGGTGATGATATTAGGAGATGGGGCCTTCTGGGAGATGATGAGGTCATGAGGGCTCCACCTTCATGAATGGGATTAGTGCCCTTATGATACAGACTGAGGGAGCTTATTTGCCCCCTCTGCCATGTGAGGCCACATTGAGAAGGTACCTTCATTGAACCAGGAAGCAGGTCCTCAACAGACACTGAATCTGCTGGCTCCTTGATCTTGGATTTTCCAGCCTCCAGAACTGTGAAAAATAAATGTTTGCTTTCTAGGACACCCAGTCTATATTTTGTTATAGCAGCCCAAGTGGACTAAGACATCCTCTCAGCAAGTGATTCTTAACCTGTTTGAGCAGTGCTGTCCAATAGAAATATAATGCGAGCCACTTACATAATGTAAAAATTTCTAGTAGCTGCATTAAAAAACTAAAAAGAAACAGGTGAAATTGATTTTATAATACATTTTATTTAACCCAATATATCCAAAATAGTCTCATTTCCATATGTAATGAGTACGAAGCTTACATTCTTTTTTTTCATACTAAGTCTTCAAAATCTGGTGTGTTTGACACAGCACATCTCAATTCGTACTAGCCACATTTCAATAGCCACAGGTGGCCAGTGGCTAATGTCTAGGACAGTGTGGTTTTAGAGCCTCTGAATTCTCTGAATGTATCACTCCAGGATAAAGCAATAACATTCACAATAGTTTGAAAATTCTTTCAGGGTGTTCTTAGAACAGCAAATGAAGCCCATCCTTGGAACTCAGGTTAAGAATTCTTGCTCTTAAGATCCTTCAAACTTTAAAAAGATATGGTGCTTCTGTCCTCAGCAAACACTGATGAGGTAGCCTTTGCTTCTGTCGTATACACGTGGGGCATACCGGCCAATCAGAGCGCTAAGGGCTGCTGCTCTTTCTGTCTCTGTGTTCTTGTCACCAGCTCCCCCAACATTACTCCCTATGCTCTCCCTGCTCTTGCTTCCAATTGTTACAGAGGTGGAGGAGAAAAGAAGAAAACACATTAGAATTAATAGAGACTTCTTGTTTTAGGCTGTCAGATTAACCAGCATGGCCTGTACTAGGTGTTCTTTGTGTTTGTGACAGGGGTTTATGGATAAGTAAGAAAGAGGATTTGTACTCAAATATCAGAAACATTCTAATGCTTTGCTGGTTACACTGTGCACACTTTTATCTCCTGCATTGTCCTTTTCCAAATCATTTGTCCTCTGGTAGATCTTGACAAGGCGCCTGCACAAAATTAACAGGCATGCAAAGCCTGGATGAGCAAAATTGATTTGTCTATAATCTGTGAAGAGATCAGGATGTGGTTGAAGTGATTTTAATTTCAGAGCCCAAGTCACTAGTCTGTCTTTTTGTCAGGCAATTAGTCCCACTGACTGGGCAAGAATGCCGTGATGCACAGTGCCAGGGGAAGCAGGCAAATGGAAACAGCAAATCCTTTTCTGCTTCCTCGGAGTGTTCCTCATGCCAGGCTTCTTTTGTCTCTCTAGTTTATTTTGGGTAAAATTCGCTGCTTGGCACCAGGCTCCATGACTTCCCTAGGGCACAGTGCTGTGACAACATGACATAGGCATATAGGTGGCCAAAAGGACAGGCCTGGGGGCCAGATCTGTGTGTGAAAGTTCTGGACAAGGACCTGAAGGGAGGTGAACAGCTGGAGGAAATCCTAACAGTAGTTGCTGCTTCTGGACTACCCAGCGGTGTGTTAAGATCTTCACACATGGTGTTTCATTTTAGTCTTCTCAACAATCCCCAATGTTAATCATCAATACCCTCATTTTTCTGAAGATGAACTTGAGGGGCAGAGAGGTCAGTAATTTGGCAAAGTCATATCTCTAAGAAGTGCAAAGTCAGGGCTAAAACATGGTGCACTTAGTCCATGAACTATGGGACTTTGGGGAGGGACGAGGTGTGGATAGAAAGGCAGGATAATAGAAAGCTTAGTGAGGTGCTTCTACCTGCTCAGCAGGGACTCTGTCTTGCTCTGGTAAGTATCCTCCACACCCAGCTGAATCTGGCTCATCGAAGGCACAACATAGGCACATAGAACGGCACCACTCTATTTGTTTAGTGACTGGAACACATTACCCCATCTGACTCTCACAATGACCATGAGAGGTAACAAGGAAAGGTATTATCATCTTTATTTACAATTACTTTACCTGAACTAAAGAAACTATCTCACATTCCCAAAACTGATTTAAGTAAGTTTCTAAGTTGTTTCAATCATTGGGGCAATAACTTACCTATAGAGATTGCAAGCTCCTGGAAGCAGGGACCATTTTTATACATTTTTGTGTACATCTCCCGCAGCTCAGATAGACATTTCTATGATCACAGAAAGTTCTGTTGAACAGTGCAGCCCTACAGGAAAGCAGGGGCCAGCTGGTAACAATCTAACATAATACCCTATTTCAAAGCCAGAAGTGGAATTTAAAAATTTTTGAATAAATAAATGAATGAATACCACAATGGAAGTATTTTCTTAATATAGAATGAGCTAATTATGGTGATCAGTCATAGGTTAAATTAGTGTTTTCCATGGCAGTTGACTCCATTTTTCAAAATGAATCATCAAAAAGAGCAAAATAATTCATTTCTTAAAGATGTCAAAATGCAATATTAAATGTCATGGTAAGTAATGGCAAGGTGCTGGAGTGGGTTAGTCAGTGATTAGTATTATCTAACAGTCATTTAAAAACAAAGCAAGTGCAGTGTTTATGCCAATACAGCATTTAAATAGTCAAAACGAACGCTACTTAGATAATGAATTGATTCATATTTACTAATAACACATTTCATTTACTTTGTACCATTTTTCATGAAGCTTAAACTGTATTGTGGTTATTATTTTAGTTAATATCATGTCATCTATTTATGCCAAGAGACTGGCATTGCCTTTTAAAAATGACAGAGAAGTCAAAGGCTCAGCACATTAAGGTTTTTATTTACTGTGATACCCAGCCAGCAAGTGGGATATTCTGAGTCCACTTTACTTGCCTTGTGCTGGCCTCACCTATAACTTTTAGGGACACTTGAATAAAAAAGGAATAGTAAAACAGATGCCACAAAGGCTTGGCTTCTTGTACTAAATTTCCCATAAAGCATAGAGTATCTTAAATTGTTAGATGCCCTAACCAGTCTATTAGGGAAGGAGTATGTTTTATTAGTTCAGCATTTTGGTATTTTATGAGAACATGGCAAAGGCTGTGGTACATTTAACTCTATTCAGTCCTGACTTTAAGCAATCTCATCTATGAGAATGGCTGTCTTTCACTAAGACTGAGCTAACACAGTTTGGGTAGGGGGTGCATATTGCCAGCCTAAAGCCCATTCATTCATTTATTGGAGGTCTATAAGTGCTGGACACTGGGAACACAGTGATGAATACTACACAGCCCCTGTTTTCAAGGAGTTCATAGTCTACTGGAGGCTCAGGCAAGGAGACCCACAATTACCACTGAGGGTGATCGTTAACGGGACTGCTAACAGAGCCATGTTGTTGTTCAGCCTACGGGATAAGAAAAGACTTCCCAGGAATAAAGTAATAAATAATATCATGAAGCCTAGATAAAGGTTATTCAGGTGATGAGAGAGGGAAAGAGAGTACAAGAAAGAGTGTAAAGCTTGATTGGGACTGTGGCAAGAAGTGTAGTGTCACCAAAGCATAGAGATTCCAGGGGCCACAGAAGGTAGTATGGTAGAAGGAGGCTCTAGAGTTGTGCTGTCCAATATGGTAGCTGATAGCCACATTTGGCTATTTAAATTTAATTTTAAGTGAATTAAAATTAAATAAAATTAGAAATGCAGTCCCTCAGTTGCACTGGCCATATTTAAAGTGCTCTATAGCCACTTGTGGCTACTGTATCAGACAGTATAGATATGCAATATTTTCATCATCACAGAAAGTTCTACTGTGCATTGCTGCTCTAGAGGCTGGCAGGGGCCAATTGGTGATGAGCTTTGAATGCCATGTCAAGGTCTTTGGACCTTATTTTGAGGACAATGAGATGCACTGAAGGATTTTATACAGGGGAGTAGAATGATCAAATTTATAAGTAAATAAAGTCACTCTGCAGGGCACAAAAGAGGTTAGAGAGAGGCAAGGCTAGGAATTAGAGAGACTAGTAAAGAGAATATTGTGTTAATCAAGGCAAGAGCTGGTGGGAACCTGGAATAGATAGTATAAGAGTATATAGATTCAACAAATATTAAGAAATAGAATCAACAGGACATATTAAAAAATATGGAGCAGTGTCTGAACAGATGCGGAGGGTAAGGAGACATTGAGGTTGATCCCTGGCTTGGGCAGATAGTGAATGCATGTACCAGTAATCTGGACAGGGAAGAACAAGGGAGAGAAATATGTCTGGGGAGGAGTAGTGAAAAATTCAACTTTATTTTTGCTATATTTGAGGTGTACAAGGAGGCATCCATGCGAGCTGCAGAAGGCATTTAAATAGCCAGATGGGAAGCACAAGGGGCAAGTCTGGGCTAGAGATAAAGATTTTGAAGTCATCACCATGTGCATGACAGCTGAAGCCATGGGAGCGGATAAGCTCCCTGAGGGAGAAAGTGTGGAGTGAGAGGCTGAGGACTGAACCCAGAGAATACTGATGGTGAAGAGACCAGCCTAAGAAGAGGAACCCAGGGAAACAGCCAGTGAGGAAGAAAGACAGCCAGGAGACAGTAATGGGATCCAAGCAAAGAGAGTATTTTGGGAAAAAGGAGTGGTCGCCATGGCAAATGCTCCAGAGAGCACAATAAGGTAAGGCTTGAAAAGTGTCAACATGATTTTACAAGAGTAAGGTCAACGGTGACTCTGGAGAAGGCACCTCCACGGGAATGATGGTGACAGAAGGTGCATTGCAGTGGGTGGAAGAGTGAATGGCAGTCGAAGAAGAAGTGACAGCAAATATCGACAACTCTTTCAAGAAACTTGGTGGTGAAGGGCTTTAGAGATGACTTTGCTGTACTCTTTCTATCCACTGTGCCACTTTCAAATGTCTACCTCGCGTTAGAGATGTTTGTACGCTATCTTATGCTCTATACGTCTCTAAGCACATCGAAGGTACAGATGGGTCTTCTATATCTTTACATCTTCACTGTTTCTGGTCTAAGTTTTGCGTGTAGAAAATGCTCTGTGGATATTTGTTTAATGACTTCCCAGCTTTTAAATGTTCAGGCTCTTGTTGGACTTAAATAAATATAAAGTGTGTATTTTTTTCACATGTTTTCCCGATTAAACAACTTTCTCTTTCTCTGGTTGAATGAAAACGTCTCAGTTCCAGTCTATAAAAGATGGTATGTCCATGATTTAATTGAATCTCATATTTCCAGGAAATTTTGTGAGTTGGGGGGATTTAAGAAAAAAAAAAACAGAAGAAATACACCTAGGACAAATATGTTTTCATAAAAAATTTTATTATGATTATTTACACCAGTTCCTTGATAAGCATATAAATGTAAACTTTTATTATTGGCATTATTTTACATATGGTTTATCCAAATTCAGAGTTAATGCTGTCGTTTGAGTGTACAGGTAGTGAGAAAAGTTTGTTATATTCACAGAATATACACGCACGTGCATTCGACACGTGTCCCTCTCTAGGCCAGTGGTATTGACACTGTCCCATTGGCTCTGCTTCTGCCTCGCAGGTGCACACCGGCATCAATCACGTCCTCCACATGCTCCTCGCTCTTCTTTTCCTTCAGACTGTTGATGAATCTCAGGGTAATTTCATCCCACTCCTCAGGCAGCAGCATCAGCAGAAACCCGATGCAGATGATGATGGTGGCAGCCAGGCGGACAACGTTGAATATCACCTCCTGCTTCAGGAGATCCACAGCTAGGAAAGAAGCAGCAAGTCAGTTACAGCCTGCGACTGCATCTAAGTTTCTCTGAAAACAGGTGACCAAAGTCACTGTTACTTCTAGAGATTCCCAAAAACCTTCTTTATTCTTTCAAGCTGATGTTTCCTTTGTCCATGTCACTTTCTATGTTTGCTTTCCAAATTCCATCTTTCTAAATCGTATTTATCCTTCAAGGTTCAATTCAAATCCCATGTCATCTGACTTAACTACCTCCCCAGTTTTCTCTCTCAATCCTTTTCCTCTGCTTCCCTTCACCATTCTCCAGTTTCATTGCACCCCTGGAGATTTTTCAAATGAGCCAAACTTGTTCATGTCTAGGTCTTTGTATTATCTCTTGTTTTTTAAAGTTTAATTGAGGTGAAATTTATATAATATAAAATTAGCCATTTCGAAGTGAATTTAGTGGCATTTAGTACATTCACAGTGCTGTGCAACCACCGCCTCTATCTGGCTCCAAAACATCTCCATCACTTCAAAATAAAATCCCCTTCCTATTAAGAAGTTATTCCGAATTCCCTCACTCCTACTCCCTAGACCCTAACAGCCACCAATCTGCTTTTTTTTGTGTGTGGATTCACCAATTTCATATAAATGAAATATTTCATGTTCTTGATATTTCATGTAAACAGAATCACACAATATGTGACCTTTTGTAACTGGCTTCTTTCACTTAGCATGATGTTTTTGAGGTTCATTGATATTGTAGCATGTGTTAGTACTTTCTTTCTTTTCATGGCCAAGTAATATTTCATTGTATGCATCACAATTTGTCCATTCATCTGTTGATAGACACTTGGTTGTTTCCACTTTTTGGCTATTGTAAATGGTGCTGCTATGAACATTCATGTGCAAGGATATGTTTGAATCCCTGTTTTTAATTTTTTGAGTATATACACAGAGTGGAATTGTTGGTCATATATATGCTGTTCTTTTTGCATGGGATTCCCTTCCCTCCTCACATTCCAGTTTATCCAGCTAAACCCTCCCTTAGATATCTCTGTTTAGTCTTCTTGCAGGATGGCTCTTGGATGTCCCTCCCCTGTGTCCTAATAGCATTCAGTACATACCTCTATCAAAGCAATTCTCCCTGAATTGCTGGAGAATTCTCCCTGGAGAATTACTAAATCCCTTTTGTCTCCCTCTCTGTGCTACATGGTCCTGAGGACAGGAACTGTGCCTTATTCAAGATCTATCACCAGTTCCTGTGCCAACTGCCTAGAATCTTTGTTGAATGAATGAATCCATGGGTGAATGAATGAACTCCTTGCCAACTCCACTCCCCTCTGATATTCCTTTCCTCTGAATATCTTATAGCCCCTGGAGTCTGTCTCACACAGTTTGGCATTTAATAATAAATTGCTCTGTAGAGTTCCCAGTTGCTTCATGTAGGTTGGTCTTCTTTTCTAGATTCAATTGTAAGCGCCTTAAGTGAACAACAATGTAATTTTTTTCTTGTCTTTTTTATTACCCTGACCACATAATACATGCTCAATAAACATTTGCCAATTATCCTGCAGGAAAGAAAGGTGGCTACTTAAGACTTGAAATCACAGAATTTACAGTTAGGAGGATTATACAGTTATCCAGATAAGCCATTGTCATTACTTGTTTCACTGGCATGTTCCACTGGAAAAATTATCCTGGAAAAATGGCTTCTCCTCTTGTCCCTGAAGTGAGTCAAATTGCTTTTTCCTCCTATCTGTTCCAGAGGGCAGCCTGCTCTGCCCCCAGGAGAAGCTTCTGCAACTCCCATGGATAGTCTGATGGGGAGCCAGCACCCTGTTCATCTCCTACACTTTCATTAGTGACGCGTAGTTGAAAGTCCTATGCTGGGATGCCTTTTGTTTCCATAGGACTTTCTCTAAAAATACCACAAAATTAGGTTGTCAGGGAGATTACATGAAACCCAAATGATACATTTGGTGTTTAATTCTAAAAGCACATCCAAGTAAAAACAGTGTTTCTGTAGCTGCAAATTTTAAATCTGCTGCATAGTTATTCTGTTGTCTGCCACCTTCATGATATTTAAAAACATCTTTCCAGGCAAGGGACATAATTCACTATTGCTGGAAGGAGCAGCTCAGGGCATCAAACAAACAAGGGCGGGAGACCTGTGGGGGTCAGAATCTACAATGTCAAGTCACACCAGTACCTGCATTTCCAGGAACGCTGAGCACTGTCCCAATGGAGATTAGGATTGGGTATGTCAGCACCACACCGACGTTCACCAGGATGTTGAAGGCTGTAAAACAAGGGAGCATATCCAGGATGAAGGGGAATTGACATGCTGGGCTCTTTTCTTCTTACCGTGAAAGAATCGGTGTCATTGCTAAACGTGACTTCTAAACTGTCTGCACCGTCGGTCAGTTAATCCCCTGAGTTTGGAGATGGAGGCATGTGTATCTTGCCTGAATCAGTCATATTCTTTGTTCCTCCCCTGCCACCCTGGTTGCCAATGGGCTGGCAAAGGTGTATGGAGCAAATGCAAAGACGTGAAATAATCAATTCGCTCGTCTCCTTTTTAGCACTATAAAGGTAGGTTGGGGCTAGGCAGAGGTTAAAAGCTGGTGATGGATTGAAGTTCGGTGCTTTACCTCTTTATTCCTTTGCTATTTTATGCCATATTCCTGGACATTAAAAGGCTCTTAGTGTTACTGCCTAAAGGAAGGTTTATTCACTGATGGCTTATCCCGTTTTATCCCTCTCTCTTGAGGTGAGCATCATATGGGCAATCAAGGGTGGGTTCAATGTAATTCACTGAATTCCAGGGACTATTTCCACATCCTGATTGGTGCACAGGTAATCAGAGGGCAGGTCCGCAGAACCAACTGCAGCTGTGGCTTGATGCTCTTTAATTGATACCTTTGGACCTCTTTAGTTAAATATAAAGTTAGTTAAAATAATCATTTATCCTCTTCAAAAATTATTAAAAATACATGTTTTCAAAGAGAAAAAGCAATTATTAATTACAGAGCATTATTTTAGTAGTGTTCCACCAAACGTTTGTTTCCGACATTAGAGAGATGAATGTTAATAACTATAAAAAATCCTCAATTTAGAAAAAAATCTCTATGAAAATGACTCAAATATTTTGCCCATATCTCTATAGAACCAAAGAAAGTTCTGGAACCACTCCAGTTAGGATGATATGTATTCTTCCATTGTCATCTATAATTAAACCCACCAGAGTCACTTGTGCTTGGCAGTCAGAGACAATGGGTTTGACTTTCACAAGTCCTGGGCTACTTTATAATGTTCACAGAGTGATAATGGCAATCAAGGCCATTATCAAGTTAATAACTGCTCTTCCTTCTTGGCAAAGCTGAACTGTGAATGAATATTCCAGCACCTTGACTCTCTCTGCAGACTCAGAGAGTCAAATGTGGCAAGTTCTAACAGATCAGGAATTTATTAAATACAGCACAGGCTCTGCTGAACTCCTCAGCTGTCATTTTATTGGCTGAACTGGATATTTTAGCAGGCTGAGTGGAAGTATTGGTATTTGGGGAGAACTGAGCCCTTCTCACATAACAACAGCCAAGTAGCTTCACTGAAATGTGTTGTCTGTTTATCTTAGTTTTTTAGCTGGAACACTTACATTCGCTTTTGACAACCTCTGGAAAGAAATAGTATGATGCAATGTGTTATCCATAGCAGGGGCCCAGCCTGAGTGTAAGTGCGATTTGGACATGTCAGGTGAGTGGATGAGGCCAACCTGCATTTGGGTTAAGGCACTGTCTGGAAGATCAGTCAACCTGAGAGAAGGAGTGAGGCAAGGTGAAACTAAGCAAATATTAAGCCACAGTTACAGGATACGTGGGGTCTCAGAGCAAAGACTGGTGTATGTTTCCCAGTCCTGTCTCCTAGTCTAATCCCATCTAGACCATATCTGATTCCTGAAGAGAAGAGAGGAATGGAAATAAAAGCTTAGGAATAGGAGCACTGAAGATTGTAAAACCCTGTGGTGTGTAACAGTGAGGGGAAGGCTGTCTCCCTGATTTGTCATGGTACAGCATCAGCACGGTGAGCTCTGCAGTGCACTGGGGCGGGCCCAGTCGAGCAGCTGCAGTGCTGGTGCAGTGTGGAGACCACGCTGCTTGGTGGAGGACACCAGTGTCCAGCTAGCATGGGTGCCATCCAGCCTCAGCAGGCTTGTTTAGGAGCATGCATCAGACATGCCAAGGAATATACACAGGCGGAGGGCTACCTTGCAGGAAGGTAGAAATCATGTGTGCATAGCACTATAAAGGTAGGTTGGGGCTAGGCAGAGGTTAAAAGCTGGTGATGGATTGAAGTTCGGTGCTCTTGACTCTTGGAGGACCAAGAGTCAGTGAAATTTTGAGTTATACTTATTCCCAGTGTGGTTGCTTTTGGCCAGAAAATAATCTAAGCACTTTTAATGAGAATGCTTTGGTCTTATGGAAACACTGCTACTGATTTCTGCTAAACTTAACAGAGGTTATGAGAAGTGATAATCATACAATTTGGCCTTGAAAAGTAGAAACTCAAGGGTCCAACAATTCATGTCTAACCTTTCTTTCTCTTGAGTGTTTCCTGTCTGTTTAAGATCTCCCTTTAAGGGCCTGGGCCAGAGTAGAAAAAGATGACCCAATCAATACCCTTGTGGGAATAAAAATAAAGACATTTTTCTCCCAGAAATTGCAGTGCTGCTACTGTTTCAATTTATATCAGCTCGGGAGAGAAGATCAGTTGAGGGTTGGCAGATGCCCTGCAGGTCGAGTGTGGTGGGAAAATGTGGAGCCAGCAGAAGAGGCTGATCTTAGGTATGTGGAAAGAGGAGCAGAGTGAGAATAATTTCACTCTGAGTAAACAGACACCAAATCATTGGGTTGCTTCTGTTTTTTGACTGCTTGCTGAGGGAAGAGCAGGCATGTTATTTTTCAGGCTCCTCTCACATCAAGTGGCAGCACCAGCACAGCTTGAAAGCTGGAGCCTGGAGTTCAGGTGAAGCAGACAGCCTCGGAGCTATAGGAGCTGGGAGAGAAGACATTAAAAGGACTCCAGGTGACTTTTTTTCCTGGCACCAACTAGGCACAGTCTGCTCAGCCAAGACCACCGGGCCCAGTTCATGCTACCTCCTTCCCTCACCTGCTGAGGGCTTCGTATCCCAAAGCCATTGTGCATACTCAGCTAGAGTGAGCAGTCTAATATGCATATGTGAGCCTTACAAATTATTAAGTGGATTTTAAATCCTGACACTTCCACATGGATTTCCAGGCCCTTCATGACCTGCTTCCCCCTTAAAAATCATCTCCTTTCTTCCTTCCCTTCCTCTTGAATCCAGTGTTCCCATCATTTTGAACCATTCTGAGTTCCTTGAATGCACCATCTACTCTCTTGCCTCTGCCTGACACACCATGGCACACATGGAACATAATAGCATCATACAATACATCAGGAGGAATGGATGAGGCTGCTTGAAGGCCAGTGGGGGCCTGAGCCTCCACAGCTGCACCATGGGAGGCACCTAACTGGACAGCTCTGATCTTAGCCCTTGGGAGGCACCTAACTGGACAGCTCTGATCGAATCAACCAATAGCCTGCAAAGAACCTTCTAAACATTCAATGACATTAACCAATGTAAGTTTGGAAAATAGAGCACAGAGGTACCCAAGAGAATAATCCTACTATGATAATGTAAGTATCCAAAGGTAAGGTTGAATGCCATAGGGAATGGAAGGAAACATCTGAGGCCACTTACCCAGCCACAGCCCTGCCATCCCACAGAGACAGCCCCATGGCAGAGCTGCAAAAGAAGACCAGTGCTCCACCTTGGTGAAATACAAGATGACTGGCGTGAAGGAGATGAAGATCAAATTGAAGAAGCCCAAGGTGGAGACAAAGTGTGCAGCTTCACCAAAGTTGGCACTTCCAAGAAACATCTTAAACAAAACCTGGAATGGGAAAGAAATTCTTCAGACACACAGTCAGAGGATCTGCTGGAGCAGAAAGGCGAATTCTATTGACCTACACTGTGAACTAATTGGCTCAGAGTTTGTTCTCCATTTCTTCTTGCCCTGAGTCTTCATGGTACCAAATGGGCTGTTGAGATAAGGAATTAAAATACCCTACAGCCTTCACATGAAATAGCAAATGCCATGAAATGAATTCCTTATGGTGTTGAAAACTGCTGAGGTATGATAAATTGTGTTAAGTGCCACCACCTGAGATGGATGTAGGGTGAATGATAAATAAGACTACAGACAAGCTCAGAAAAATCTTCTAAGATCGACATGCCATCAGTCCTTCTCTTCAAGCATAGGATGCATTTCATCCTTATTTTGACAGATACTAAAAACTAAATTGGACAGAGGGACCCTGTCATTATGTTGTTGAAAGAAATAGTAATGATGTCTTAGATTTATAAGCAATTTTATTTCTGAGATAAAAAGGTCTTCACAAACATTGTGTTCATTTCCCACATTTGAAAACAATTTTGAAAACAATTTTTTTCCTGGATTATAAACCTGTGTACAGAGGAAGGATGGCAAGTAGAGGTAAGTGGCTGACAGAACAGGCTGGGGATAAAGCCAGGTCTACAGTCCATGTTTCTCAGCTCCTTAACCCCTCTTCTCCCTACACAAATCCTTTAACAAACAATGTAGAATGGAGCAGATCTTTTCTGCCTGGAATTATGGTGCAGATATGATTTTGTGCACATCAGCAAATATTATCACTGTCAGAATGAATACATTTTGTAGCCTGGTTGGGAGAATTGTCTCTGTAAGAATTCTCTTTGTAGCCATTGTAGTCATATACAATCCCAGGTACTGCTTTTAATTTCAACTGAACTTAGTATTTTTTTTCTCTTGAAAGACTTGAGCATGAGCTACTCTTTGGTCACATGAGACATCTTAGTGGAATCTCAGTTGGGGAGCAAGTTAGACACTAATGGCCATTGAGTGAACACTTGTCAAGCTTGTCACACAGAATCAATGGGCCAAGAAATGTCAATGTGGCAATAGACTTCCTGCCCTTTGAGCTCTAGTGTTAGTGAATAATCAGAATAGGCATCCAGGAGGGATGAAAGGGGTATTTTCTGTCTTTCAGAGAGTGTTTTCTCATTGAAACACCAAGAGAGGTGAAATCAGAACAGTTATTTAATACATCCAGAGAGTTGGCTTTTAAAAGTAGTGCTTTGGAAAATAACCTTTTAGGTCTGCTCTCTTAGTCCTTGCTTCTGAAGTTAGATGCAATGTCTCTGAATAGAATTTTCACTAATGACAGGGAACTCCAGTGGAGAAAGAATGGTGAGTATACATAGCAGACTCAGAGTATCCATCAGAGAGAAAAAGAGGTTCTTCATTTTGCTAGTCACACGAGGTCCTGTGGCATGGGGTTAATACGTAGCAAACAGTAAGCTCTCAAGTGACAGCTTGTTCATTATTTCTAACACCCCTTTGGAGTTAAAATTATGACCATAGATAGTTAAATTAAAGAAACATAAAAAGAGGAGAAGCCTTTCTGACACCCCTGCCATAACTGCCTGGTGACTGGGGGGCAGGGGCATAGCACGTAGGCTTAGGAGTTGGCTGCTCTACAGTTTAAATCTTGGCTCTATCACTTCCTGGCTGTATGACCTTAGGCAAGTTACTGAACCTTTCAAAGCCTCAGTTTCCTCATCTGGAAAGTGAGAATAAGTGTTTATGTCTCATAAGGTTGTGTTAACCCAGGCAAAATTTTCTGGCAGGTGCCTAGCACATAGCAAGTACTCAATAAATGGTACTTACTAATATTTTAACACAGGTAATTTTTTTTTTTTTTTTTTTTTGAGACAGAGTCTCGCTTTGTTGCCTAGGCTAGAGTGAGTGCCGTGGCGTCAGCCTAGCTCACAGCAACCTCAAACTCCTGGGCTCCAGTGATCCTTCTGCCTCAGCCTCCCGGGTAGCTGGGACTACAGGCATGTGCCACCATGCCCGGCTAATTTTTTTATATATATATCAGTTGGCCAATTAATTTCTTTCTATTTATAGTAGAGACGGGGTCTCGCTCTTGCTCAGGCTGGTTTTGAACTCCTGACCTTGAGCAATCCGCCCGCCTCGGCCTCCCAAGAGCTAGGATTACAGGCGTGAGCCACAGCGCCCGGCCGGTAATTTTTTTTTGAACTAAGTTTTTCATTGTACTTTCTTGCTTTATTACTTAAGTCAAAGCTATAAGGGATGGTTGAGTAAAAGAAAGTGTATAACATACCTTATATAATGCAGATGTAGAGGCTGAGCCCACTGCAAATGCTACTCCTATGATCGAATCAGCATGGAAATTATCTGCATATGCCATCATGACGATGCCAGTAATGGCCATTATTGCAGCAACTATCTGTCGAATAGAATGCAAAGAAATAGAAAAAAATTGATGCCTCTGTATCTCAGAGCAAGCAATTCAAGACTTCATGAAAGTTGTTAAGTACTACTTTAAACCTAATTACCTCTTGGACATTGCTGTACAAATGTAGGAAGGCTCAGTATTATAAATGAATCAGTATGCTCATGAGAAATACAGGCATAGAATATAAAAAAGCTGCCCACATTCTAACTAAGGGCCAGTAGTTTTATTTTTTACTGACCTTTTTATTAGGGCTAGTAATTTTGGTTTAGTATTTTAGCTTAATTTTCTAGAGATTAACATCCATATTGGTGAAATAAATTTAATAGGAAGTCACTGCTAAGCATTTTCATTTATTCTGTATTCTTTTTCTCCAAACAATTTAGCATACATTTTAATCAGGTCTTTGGATCAAAGTATGTTTCTGAAAATGTCCACATAACTGGAACTTGATTAAGGAGAAATAATATTGATATAGCTAAGAGGCAAAATTTAGGCCAAGGGGAAGAAAAAGGGAATAACCTGTCACAGTGATTTACACAAGAGCAAGTTGAGTCTATGCTGTCACTTGGCATGTCAAATGGAAGCTGGTTCTTCATTTTGTTTACATGCAAATTAATTCCATTTTTAAGGAAAACCACTGCATGATTATTTAATTATTCTAGAGCATTAACTTAAGCATAAAGCAAAATTTTCATAATTCAACTGAAGTCATAATGGTTTACTGTAAATTGACATGATCCTTGGTGTATTTGGAGCAGTAGTCCACTACCTTAATGAAATGCAGGTTTGCATCTGTTTCCTTAATTGTCTTGGATTGGTTCTACTGAAAAACATGTCAAAGCTGCAGCAAACAGTAAAATAACAACCTTAGAATAAGGAACAATATGTATGTTATTTCCTTGTGAAACAGTCTCACTGATTTTTAAATCAAGATAAAAATTTGTGAGAAATTTAAACCCGCATGGTGATTAATTTTGCTAAGCTTCAGTTCTGAGTATTCCCAGGTAAATAAATTCCTCTGTAATAGCTTTTGCCCATGTGTGATTTTTTTGGAATTTTTGAACATTATTGGTAAGTTATTTATCATAACAAAATGGAGATCTTTAACGTGTAACTAGACTCGCTGGAGTCCAGTGCAAAATATGGTCCCAATGATACAGAATTCAGATGCTGCGTAAGTAAGTCTTTTGTTAATGACCACCAAAAGCAAGTGCCTGGCTGGTTTCAGAGTAGCTCAAGACCAAAGGGTCCTTTATGAAAAACAGCAGGAGTAGTTGAGGACAGACGCCAATGTGTCAGCAGTGAAAAACTATCTTCATAAAACCTTATCCAGGAAGCTGCTTGATGGGAGGTGTTTTTCTTGCTGAGTGAATATCATATTCTCTGAAGCTGCCAGGCATGTGTTCTAGTTAGACTCTGCCTCAAACTATAGGGAATAGAATTTAATACACACACCATGAGACGTCAAGGAAATTTTTCTAAACAAGAAGTAATGGACTCATAAATAAACATGGTGAGGGGGTTATCTAGACCCAGAAATTCTGTGAGGGTTATCATTTTCCTTGATTTGGGGATTTATATTTCAGCTAGGAATTTGCAACAATTCTTTGAGTGATCTGATTTCAGAGAAATAAAAAGGGACATTAGATGCTGGCATTTTCTGATTTGTTTTTGTGTCTAAATAATGTTCTGAGGTTAAACTGTTCATGTGCACAGATAGATTTTCCTCTTGAGACTGCACTTGTAAAATAATAAATTTAAATTAACATTTGTTTTCTTTTGGCCAAAACATCAGCTGTATTTTCTTGGTTAAATAAATAGGTAGTTACTTCAAGACAAGGTTAACAGAACACAGTGTGAATCCTAATGAACTTTAACACAATGTGCTGTTTCATATTTAAAATTATTGAAAGTATTCTACCATATAGAACGTATGAGTTTAGGCAATTGTGCAAACAAACAGCCCATTAAAGAACCCAGAAGCAAAAACAAAAAACATTGTCTGGAAAATGACGAACATTAAACACAATTATCCCCAGGATATGACCACAGGTGGGAACTCTTCCTTTTCTGAGTCAGCCATTAGTAAATATATATATATATATATAATATATATATATATATATATATATAAAATTTCTATGATAAACTTTCTCAAGATAGGCATTTGATATAGCTGAAGATTACCTAATTTCACAGCAATTCAAAATTATAATCTTAGTGAGCCTCTTAAAGGTCTCCATTACTTCTTATATTCAAGTGCTTGTGAAAATATTAGCCTGGCCCACTTAAATCGACGTATCTATTATACCAGTGTCTCTTTCAATTGCCTTCACATAGAGAAGCATTTTTTCACTTTAAGGGGCCAGACAATACTGTTAGTTAAGTTCCAAAGGCATGAAAATCTGAATATTTGAGATGCTAGAAAAATCTTCTTCATGGTAGGAGCAATGTTTTATAGATTATATAGTACATTCCTGGTGGGGGGATAAATAAGTTAAATTATTTGCCACATTTTAATTTAAATTTCCCAACTACCTGATAGAACAAATTCTCTATGGCCATATTTTAAGAAATTTTCAATATCTTTCTTATGTATACAGTTGGAACTAAAAGAAGGGATCTCAGCTAATTTTGAAAATGCAAGGAAGTGTTAGGTGCAAGGCCTATTTACAGTGGCCCTTTGGATGATCCCAGAGTAGCTCTGCTTGGCCACATTGACTTAACTGTAGAGGGTACATACTCTTTAAATGCCCAGAGAACACACAACTCAAGCACAGATCTGAGTCATATGCACTTCCAGAATTAATCGGTCATCAGAGAAGGATTGATGGTCTATCTTCTTCTCAATAGAAAAACACGAAACGACTCTTCTTGGGCTCAGCACCCTGGAAATGTGTCTGCAGGAAGCCAGCGCCTAAAATATCATGTCAAAAATGCTCATACGTGCTTATTCACAGGATGACAACCACAAAAATGCTTCTCGGCCACATTAGCATCCTTGTGAGGAACTCTGCTGCTGAAAATGCACCATCTAGTGGCGCCAGCTTCTTGGCTTCTGGAAAATGTGGCTTTCCTGACAACCTGTTCCAGTTCTAGCCTCTTCACCAACCAGAAGTGTCTAAATAAGGTGGGAAAGCCACTATTATCATGATCTGAATCTGGTTTGGGTGAGAATGTTAACCACCGTAATGACAATAAAACTGCCAATGCCTCCTCCATGTTTAACTTTCTAAACCTCTCTAGCCTCACATCAAGTTGTGCCTGCCGGGGGTGAGCACCTCCAGGGCTGGGATTTATTTAGCCCATTGTCTCAGCATGCCAGCTGGGTGCCACGACCTCCAGAGCCAGCTCCCTTCCTCTGCAGGCTCAGGCCCTAAGAGAGCTCCCCGTATCAACTTGCAGGGCCAGAGGAGGACTGTGAGGCCATTTGAGCCTGTTCCTCAAGCCCAAAGGGGGCTTGACAGGTAGATATTTGGCGATCTCGCTATGCTAAATACCACCTGTGACCCTGCATGAAAGCTAGGTTTATTTTACCTTTCAAGAATTAGTTTGTACAGATAAAGACTAGAGGAGTATCTGGCTTTTGGATGTTTTTGTTTTTTTATATCTTCACTTTTTCCTCTTTGGGCTCAGGCCCTTAAAACCACATGGGTTGTGTCCCTCTGCGTCTCTGTGAGGGTTTAGCAGCCTATCCCATTCACTACATTTCCCGCTCACAGATGGTTTCCATAGCTATTATTCACATAACAATACTAGTTCTTTTTAGAGTCTAAGGCATTGAAATGAACTGTCGATTGTTTCTCTTCCTACGGTGTTCCCTCAAGATATTAAAGGTCTAAATGAGTGATTATAACCCAAACATATTTCCTTACTTTGCCTTGAAGTTCATTCTGTTTCTTGAAGGTGAGTATGAAGCAGCCTCATTGGTTCACAATGGACCCTTGAATCTCAAAGCTGACAGCAGCCCCTGAAATGCAGGTCTCAAACTACACTGCTGGCAGTGACTACGCTCAATTTGAAGACTAAAGATCACCAATTGAGTTTGGGACATACATTAACAATTTCACCAATGAGAACTGCATTAAAGATTACCCTTCTTCTCTCTATGAATGGATTTAGATAGGGTCCATTTTCAAGAAACCATGGCTATGCTGAATCCTTAAACTTCTGCACATGTTAAATTTAAGGTTCTGTGAAGAACTATCGCTGTTACTCAAATCCAATTAAATTGAACTAGAGCTGAAATGTGAGAGATAAAAGAGGGGTGGCGATCTATAACTGTCCAGATGCAGTGTGTGTGTGTGTGTGTGTGTGTGCGCATGTGTGCGCGCGCATGTGTGTGTATGTGTGTGTGTGTGTGTGTGTGGTGAGGGGCAGATACCCAAGACAGCAGCAAACCCAAGGGGTGCTGGTCTTTTGACTCCCCCTCTCCTTATTCCCATTTTTTTCTATTGAATTAAATCCATTTGAAAATGATCTCAAAGGGAGACCTGGATGGCAAAGAAGGAAAGAAATTCCAGGAAGAAAGAGAGAAGGATGTATGTGGAGGGTAGACACATGGACTGCATGTTGTTGAAGGGGTTATGGATTCCTTGTAGGCAGAAAATCTGAGAGCTATCACAGTCCAGCTTTCTCCTCTCTTGGCTGTATTTATAAGCCATTGTCCTGCCAACAAGAGGATGAGAGGGATGAGTCCCACTGTCCGTCCTCCATTGCCTCCCCCAGGAAGTATGGAGGTTCTAGGTGGAGAATTCTGTGCTGCACATGAATGAACAGCAACCAAAGGCGAGACGGAAACAAAAACTCATCTCGAATCTTATCTTAATATGCAATATCAGCACAAATCAATAGTAGCCAAGCTCCAGTGTCCTGTTTGAGAGCACTCATGGGCCCAATTTGAATTCAAAGAAGTACAGGTTATGCAATGAAAGATTTAGTGTAACTGACACACTCCAGTCAGCCCTTGGTAAATCTCGGAAGGTCTCTGAAACACCCACGGTTTGGGAAGCTGACTGCAAGGGGACTCAAATATAGCAGGAAAATATGTGGCTACCAAATTCATTTTATAATCTGCTAAGAAAAGTGGGGTCCGCTGAACCATTCACCAACCACCAATTTTCTCCACATCACCAAGGAAATTTAAAAATGAAAGAAAACTTTGAATGAATAATACAAAAAATAAGAGAGGAACAAGACATGAAAGAAAAATGTCTAATAATCCAGTTTCACTGGCGTGAAACAGACACCAAAAATAGAGAAGGAAAGTCCCAGGCAGCGATGCATTTCCCTTGGGAAGAACTTTCTTTTATTAAGGTGGTTTCTCTGGGTCTTGTTAACTTAAGACTTCTCTCTAAACATGAAACATGAAAGGGTCTCAAAGATGGGAAAACACTCATCTTCAAAGCTTTAAGAACTAGATTATCACTTTCCAACATTTTTTGTAATTAAAAGTATTATCTTTTCAGGAAGTTTATTAATTTCCATGGGATGATCATGTATCAGCTGTAAGCAATTGCTCAAGAAAGGGCTTTTTTTTTTTTTTTACAATGTTTTCTTTGTTTTTAATCATCCAGCCCAAAATGTCAGGTGAAGGGATTTTTAGCACACCAAAGATTACCAGTAAGTTGGTTGAAACCACTTCATAATAGAAAACTAAATGTATAAAAGATTACCTTTCCATCTAGAATTCAATCAGTATTCAAAGGAAACAAAATATTAACAAGTCATTCATAATACATAATTCATTTTTAGGTGAGCATTACTAATTCTGGCCCTCTGGTGGTCCAGATAAACTCATATTTACTGATGTTACTTAAAGCATCCTTCATTCTGTTCATGGTGCTATTTTATTATGAAAAAATAGAAGTAGGGAAGTCCATAGCTTTTCATCTTAAATATGATCCTTCCTGGGGCCAAACAAATGAACATTATAATCCAACAAATATCTGTTTCTAAGCTACTGAAACTTTAGCATGAGTCAGAAATATAAATGTTAATCTGATGACTGAAAGCTTCCCTTTAACTTTTTTTTTTTAAAGAGTAGTCCAGTGGGGTGAGATCCAGAGGGGCTGTGCCTTAGATTATTTATTGATGTAAGCAATATGAGTCGTGTTGATGCTGTCAGTGCTCTGTTAGCCCTCCTCTAATTTCTCAAATGACCTAATTATACATGTTCTCAATATGTCTCAGGAGGAGAAGAATTGCTGATGCTGTTAAAAGGCAAAATGCTGAATATGTTTTGGTGCGTCTCACATTCCAGGGCCTGACAATGGGCATCATTAAAATTACACTTTAACATTCCTCTGGAACATGGCGTTAAACGCTAACATTCCACTGTCAGAAGCGAAACCCACTCTACTGCTTATAAAGAAAAATGTCTGACTTTGACCAGCACGCCGGACGCTAATGCTTACTATTTCGCCATTTATGATGTCTTAAATTCTGTATGTATTTATTCACAAGTACTTAGTGGCCATTTAACATTCCTTCTACCACATCTTATTACTGACAGATGCTGTCTTTGTCCCCTGAGGCTGCTGCAACAAATTACCACAAACCTGGCGACTCAAAACAACAGAAATATATTCTCTCACAGTTCTGGAGGCCATAAGTTGAGAATCCAGCAGGGAATCGTGGCATCTCTAGGGGAGGATAGATATCTTGCCTCTTCCAGCTTCTGATGGCTGCGCTGGCGTTCCTGGCTTGGGGCCACATCTCTCCAATCTCTGTCTCTGTGGTCACACTGCCTCCTCCTCTTCTGTGCATCTAGTCTGTGCGAGTATCTCCTTAGGACACTAGTTAGTGGATTTAGAGCCCACCAGATACTCCAGGATGGTCTCCTCTGCTCAATCAAGATCCTTAAGTTAATAACATCTGCAGAGACTCTTTTTCTAAATAAGGTCACATTCACAGGATCGGGGGATTAGGATGTGGGCAGATCTCTTTGGGAGCCACCATTCAACCTGCTGTAGCTGCCAAATTTAAAATGGCAGTGGTTAGTAGCCTCTAGGCAGATTTCTTAAATCTGTGATTTAAATATAAGTTGCACAGCTGTTTTTTTTCCCCCCCTCTAAAAGACCTCAAATAAACATTATATCTTTTGGAATGTAACCTCTTGCATCAGCGAGGTCCATGGTTAAATGCATTCAATTGCTCTAATACAATTCATTTTCTCATAAACCTAATAGTGAATGTATTGATTTACTTTTGGTATTCATATGCCACTGAAAGAACAAAAAAGCCCCCAAATCTCCTCTCTTGTCCTCTCTTCGGACAAGACCCTCCAGGTCTTTGTGAGTGGTCCATGGTGGTGAAAAATAATGACGAAAAAGATGTCACAAGCATGAATTTATTTATTATATACTCAAATATTGGGCCGGGCACAGTGGCTCAGGCCCGTAATCCTAGCACTCTGGGAGGCCAAGACAGGCGGATCGCTCAAGGTCAGGAGTTCGAGATCAGCCCGAGCAAGAGTGAGATCCCATCTCTACTAAAAATAGAAAGAAATTAATTGGCCAACTAAAAAATATAGAAAAAAATTTAGCCGGGCATGGTGGTACATGCCTGTAGTCCCAGCTACTTGGGAGGCTGAAGCAGAAGGATCGCTTGAGCCCAGGAGTTTGAGGTTGCTGTGAGCTAGGCTGATGCCAGGGCATTCTAGCCCAGGCAACAGAGGGAGATTCTGTCTCAAAAAAAAAAAAATCTATCAAGCCCCTACTTGGTGCCCCAAATTATTCTAGGCATTGGAAATAGAGGCAGGGGTGGCTTCAGAAGGTGTGACCTATGTATGTATAGGATCCCATGCTTAGACCCACACTTGGTTTAATGCTCTGTTGTTGCCATCTCGAAATTTTTAATAATTTTTTAAACAGAAGCTCTGCATTTTCATTTTGCACTGGGCCCCACAAATTATGTAGCCCATCCTGAATAGAGCAGTAAACACTACAAAAAAGGTCCCTGCTCTCAAGGACTTATCAGGGTTCCTGACAGTGGACAGCCAGTGACAGTGCTCCAGGTATAAACACATGATGCTGAGCCCTTTGGGGACAAATCTGAGATTAAACGGTGGAGAATGTGATATTGCATTTGGTGTATTTTAATGGTATCACAGATTAACTCACACAGTTTCTGATCTTGTCTTCTATCAAAGCTTTCTACTTACTGTTCATAATAAGCTTCGGTTCTCAATTTCTGAGCAGCATCTCCCAAGATACAATCAGAATTTTCTGATTGGCTTTTTTTTTAAATAAAAAATCTTTCAGGGTTAATGACCATCATAAACTCGCTTTCTAATATAGACATTAATTTCAGCATTTTGAAGGGGGGCAAGGATCTTGGAATCATTGCCAACAAGAGCAATATTTTGATAGGAAAATATATTTCAAACTCAATCATGGAAATATCTTTCAGAGAAAAGTAAGTTGTGTAATGTTGCTATTAATGCTCTGGGAAAAGGCTATTCATTTGTACCTCCTAAAGAATTGTTGTCTCAATATTTTCATCACAGTGGAATGCCAGATCATATGCATGAGATCTGGCTCCTTAAATCTTCATGGCTTCTAAGAACAAACACACACATATAATTTTTTTAAATCCATGTTAATCCTGAAAGGAATAAACTCAGAACTGAAGTGGTTGGTGGAAGTTTAATGCAGTTCAATTAAGGATCTGTACCCAAAAGAACAAGTTGTTGCTTTTAGTTCCATTTCCAGATTAGTCACACTAGATATATAGCCACTTTTAACAGCATTGTGCCATTACCAGTGACTTTAATTACTGTTTGGTAATCCTATCTACTTACACCAAATATTAATTAACTCCATCTGGTGGGGGGCATGAGGGGGTTGTCTCAACATATGTTGATTGAAAAAGGCAAATCATAATCTTTATTGTGGCTAATTTTCTCAGATCCTTCTTTCCTGAGGACAGAAGGAGTTGATCACACCATTAATTCTAAAAATTAATTCTAAAAAAAGAACTTATTTTCTCTGTCTGCTTTAATGCCTCTTGTTGGAATCAGCTCACTAACCAGGGGAAACAATCTCTTTATCCTTTCACGATGTTGTCACTGCCTGGGCTTCCTAATGCATCTTCCGATTTCAATTTGTACTGAAAACCAGTGGGAAAAGTTTTACAGAAACTCCAGGAAACAAAGCAGCCCTCCTGACACCAGGGATTTATGATTAAGGGAGGCATCGCGCGTTGAATCAAGTGTACCATTACCCTCACTCCCATGAACCTGTCTTTCAGCACAATCCACGACAGCAAGAAGACAAAGGCTTTGTTACAACAGAACAGAGCAGAGACATCCGTGGCCGTCAGCTTCTTTAAAGCCAGTAAATACAGATAATTAGTCAAAGTCCATAGAATAGAAAAGGGAGCAGTTCTTTTAAGAAAGAGCTTCAATGTCAGACCATCTTCACCAAAAATCCGACTACATTCCCTAGGAAAGAAAAAAGAAGTTAATATCCAGCTACTAACGGTGACACATCTTGTCTAACTCATCACAGCCGTTTTTCAGGCAAGAGCACAAACACTCAAGGCACACCATCCATCTGTGGAATATACCGGACCCAGTCCTGCTACCTACAGGCTTCAGGGAATGCTTGGGGTTCCTCGGAAATGAGCCCACATCTCCCCAGGCACAAAGCTAGGCCCTCTTCTACCTAGATATTCTCTCGAGATTGCAAGGGCAGCCATTCTGCTGTTCTGAACACTCTCAGAGGAGCCTGATGAAATACAGAAATGGGTAATTGCTGACATGATTAGCTATTAGAAGAGGGAGAAGATACTTTCCCAACAGGCACACGAAACAGGGTCAAGGTGGCTGCTACTGTGTGAACAGGCTACAGACGACTCATAGAATCTTATAGGACAGGTACCCTTATGTCCGTGAAGCCACACCCTGGGATTTTGTTATTTCTAAGACATTATTTCCTCTTTCTTTTTCTTTTTTTTTTAAATTTTTTATTTTTTGAGACAGAGTCTCACTTTTTTGCCCAGGCTAGAATGAATGCCGTGGCATCAGCCTAGCTCACAGCAACCTCAAACTCCTGGGCTCAAGCAATCCTTCTGCCTCAGCCTCCCGAGTAGCTGGGACTACAGGCATGTGCCACCATATATGTTTATATATATATTTTTTGTGTATATATATATATATATTTTTTTTTTTAGTTGGTCAATTAATTTCTTTCTATTTTTAGTAGAGACGGGTCTCACTTAGGCTGGTTTAGAACTCCTGACCTCAAGCAATCTGCCTGCCTCAGCCTCCCAGAGTGAGAGGATTACAGGCATGAGCCACCATGCCCGGCCTATTTCCTCTTTCTAATATAGCTGCCCAATTGTCTGATTTCTTTTTTTGCTAGCATTCTGAAGGCAGAAAAATGAAGACAGCCTCTGTGATAACCCTCAAATAGTAAAATCTAAATAGGAAGTGCAGGTTGTATTTATATATAAACATTCGGAAATATTAGAGGAATTATCTGAATTCAGTGTGTGAAAATGGTCACTTCAGTTAAATCTTTGATTTGTTTGATTTCCAATTGAATTGGCTAGCCCGAGGGGCCATCTTAATAAAAATGTTTAAGCTACTGATAAGTACAGGCAATAATGAAAGTGGTATAAGGACAGTGCCTGTAAGACTGTGGACTGAAAACAGACTCACCACTGGGAGAATTTAGCTTTCTTTTTTTCACTCAGTTGGTGCATGAACCTTCAAACATTTACTAGGCAACTATCATGTGCCGGGCACTGTATTTTCAGAAATAGTATAAATACTCTTGTTCAATGCAACAAGTTGTTAATATTTGCTCATGTTTATAATGAATCTATTTGCATGACTATAGATAGTATTAGTACCACTTTCTCTTCCAGTTTTTACTGGTGAGAAATCATTGTGCCTCAAAGTATTGCAAATCAAAGTCAATTCTAGTCAATGTCTGCCTCACATGTATGAAGTCACTTACCCCACAGAAGGTCCACATACAATAAGGAAGTGATAAAGGCTTTAGACACAGGGAGCATGGCCTTACATATCAACTCTCATAGTAAAGGTTGCCTTCAAATAGCTGTGAAAGCTGGGAGTTTTAGGTCAGTGATTCTAGGAAGGTTAAAGACAAGTATTACACACATAGAGACTTGTACAGTGATTCGTTTACTTTCATGTAGGAGACAATCCAAAAGGAAGGCTTTTCATAAAATGAAAATGAGATTTCTCAAAAGTAAATTTTAACTTGAAAGAGACAAAATTTCAACGAAGGGATTAAATAACCTAGAGCCTTCTGCAAAGTAAACAGAAATTATACTTGCTCACACACACACACACACACACACGCACACAGGAAAATGAATAGTCTCTCTACAAGCCCCATAGCCAGCAGGATATTCTGAATCAGTGCCACACATAGACCAAGTGGCAGTTTTCAGAGTAGCTGGGCACAAAGTTTGTATTCTGTCCTTAAAGGTATCTGCTCTGTGGGAAAGCTGCCGCGTAGAGCTATAGTTGAGAGTTGTGGGTTTATTTCATCATCTGCAACCACTGAATGCCTTTTAACCCTTTGCTCTCGGATGTCGAGTGTGACTCGACATGGTTAGCAAAAATTATAGAGATTAAAATTACTCTTTGAATGTATCAATAATTTGAAACATAAAAAAATCCAAATAAATAAGTTTGCATGAAAAGAAACTCCAGTTTTTTGTTCTACTGCTGCGCTTTGTAAAATCTGGGGTATTTTAAAAAATTAAATCCCGAGTAGAATAAAGGAATCGAGAAAAAAGCAAGCGAGTGCAAAGGGTTAAAATATGTGTACATTTATCAAGAACCATAAAGATCCTCGTTTCTGATTAAAGGATTTCTTTTTCTTATCGCTGGCCCTGGCCAGTGATGTTCTTCCTGCCCAGAGAGCCCACCATCAAGCTGGGTGGAGGGTCTCAAGCAAAGACTTTGGATGCAGGCGAGAGAACACTCCAATCCTGCAGGGAGGACCAGTGGATGCAGAGGGACAGAGAGAGCCTCATAGGCAAAGTGAGACCACTCTCACCTGACTCGTCCTGCCTCCAGGTGTTTGTGCCCTCCCTATTCCTCTTTCTTTTCCCTTCTCCTCTCACTGCCAGCTTTCTCCCCTTTGTCACTGCTGTTGCAGGAATTAAAAATGCTCTCCCTCCAAATGCCAGGTCACCTACGCTAACCTATGGTAAAACCTATGCTATTTAAGCTTTAAATGCTAAGAAATGTGAAAACTGAAAAAAAATTTTTTTGTGGAGAAGCAAATAATAGTGGGTTTCTCTTTGGGTCGAAGACATCAAAATTTCTGGACAAGAGGCATTAAAAGGGCGGCAAAGCTTGAAATGAAGCTTAGAAGTTGAGAAACACTAATAATTAATTGCACTCATCATTATAACAGCAGCAACTCGTTATTGAAACCTTTCTGTATGTCAAATAGCATAACAAGCACTTTCAAAGGTGCCTGACATAGGCAAATCTTTGGCTCTAATTTCATGCTTTCTAGAGATTTTTTTTTCCCCTAAAAAACACCCTTGTTAATACTGTGGTATATAATTTTTTCTTCCTAAATTTCAAATTCACCTGAGGCCATTGAATTCTCCTGGTAGTACATAAATGGAATTTTTGAATCATCAAAAACTACTTTTGAACAGACAACCTTTACTATCTTGATTTGATACTTTGTTGAAACTTCTTTTGATGTTAGTGATAAGAGAAAAACTGAAAATGCTTTCACACCATTCAGGGGAAAATAGTCAGAGGCCCTGGCACAATGGGACAAATCCTATTTCCTGTCTTACACACTAACTCTATTTTCCCTTGTTGAGCCATGAGAGCTTTGGGAGTAACGTCTTGGCAGATAGTGTTAATGAGTCTGCAGGGGAAAAAAGATCAAGGATCTAAGAATTTTCTGACAATTTTTACCTCTCAAATGGAGAGGGCCACTGGAGAATATTCCCTTCAAAGATAGTATTTTCTGCTTGACAATAAAAACTCTTTGATTCTATTTTAAAAATGGTCAACTTAACTCTGCCCACACTAATAGGTGGAGGTGTCTTGTCAAATCATAGATTTTGCAAAGTTCAGAGTTAGTCTGACATGAGAGATGTGGAAAAGGCGAAGCTCATTCCCAAAGGAACATCTCTGCTATCAGCAGCCTCTTATTATAAATCAGTTTTCTTAAATCAAAATAATTTGTCTTGCTTTGAGGTACTCTTATACTAAACCTTGTATTGTTTTTAATCAATATGTGTGTCTAAATTATATAAGCATTCAAGTAGAACATATACACTATATGGGTATATGCAGGTATTTTCAAACAGGGACAGTTTTGGTCTCATAACCATGTTCTCCAGCAATCACTTATTGAATACTGTCATTTTAAAAAAGACTTATGCCCCAAGATCATGTCTATTTTGATGAGAATCAAATACAAAATATCTTTATCAATCACAAATAGATATAGGCCTTTATCCTTTCCCCAAAACCAGAAAACATTTATTCTTTCTGACTTCTTTTTTGTTTCTTTAATTATCATGAGTTTTCACAGACATATATAGAAAATTAACTCATGGTATGATATTAATCTTCTTCACCACTTCCAAGTTGGGGATAGAAAATGGAAGTTGAAGATAAACTCTTCATGGTCTGTTAAGTTTTTAACAACAATCTTATAATGCACCAATTATAATAGTCATTCTCCTTTTCATTAGATACAGGGGCAAGAAAGAAAGATCCTTTCAGCTCCTGCAAGACAAATTTATTCTGCTGAGAAGCAATAAGTAGGTGTGGGGAACTGTGCTGTCTCATCTGCCCTCCTCTGAGGTCCTTCACTACTGTTTTTCTTGGTGATCAGAGCCAAGCAGCCTTCCTGGAAGTTATTCCTTAGTGTTGGGCTTTTTCTTTTCATGGAGCTGTTCACTAACAAAGGTACTTTGACCCCCAAGCTGCCTTTCTTGAGTGCTGTGCAGGGTTGTATGACATTAGCCCACTCAGCTTCCTGAGCTCTCTAAGAGGGGGCTGTAGAAACGAAGATTAGCACAGAACAACCTAGAACCACGGGACTCCCAAGTAAGCCCAACCACCACTGTCCATAGCTAGTGAAGACACAGTCAAGGTGCCATGTGCTTCTAGCCAGCCAAGTTTCCCAGGGCCAAACCTCCCATGGCGTGAAATCAGGTCATTCCATCTGCTTTGGTAACAGGTATCAGGAATGTTGAACAAGTATTTATATAACCATTAATCCAATTAATACAGCTTTTTCCCCCCTGAGTCTGAGACACTAGAATGTTCTTTTGAGACATGACTTTCAGAAACAAATAGATCTGGAATTAAATCTGAGTTCCATTATTTATAAGTGTGTGCTCTTGGATGAGTCATTTAAATTTTCTGAACCTGTTCCCGCTTGTGTAAAATTGGGGATAATAACACCTCCTTAAAAGGTGGATGTTGCCACCAGTGATGATGAAATAAGATCAGATATGCAAAAGCACCAGTTCAGGGTAGACACAATTTTTTTAAGGGAGAGATGACTCTGCTTTTTAGTTTTTGTTACCTGCTTCTCCACACTCCCCCAAAGAACTTAACTTATTATATACCCAAGATATAAAAATATGCATTAGACATATTTTCAAACATCTCCTATTGACCATTTAACATGAAACCTACCTGAATTTTTTCATTGGAGATTGCTTTTCTTGAGCAGTGGCCAGATGACCAGAGTAATAGACTGGGAAAAACATAATGTTCCAGTTTGTTGAAAACCAAGTCATGAAAAATGGGCAATAGAAGTTCTTATAAGTAATTTTTACAATCTGTGTGGTTCCAACCCAAGACGATGATACTGACAAGATGATTAAGAGTCCCCAGATGGCCTTCAGAACCACAGACGTGCAGGACAGGCAGCGAGCCTTGAGTCTGTTTTCTTGGCTGCTGTTCTCAGAATGAGTCTGTGTCCCATCGTCCGCTGAAAACAGGAAAAGAATACAAATGTGTGGAAATCAGGTTATAAAACAGCAATCAAAAGTGTCAGCTCCTTAAGAAAGATAGATGAAACCAAAGAGGCGGACAGTAGAACCACCAGTGTTTTTCTTTTCTGCCATCATTTGAAGGATTGATAACTCCGGCTCCTCTTTCTCTCTGGCATCTCTGCTCTGCGAGGTACAGTGTGTACCTGAACCCCCATCCAGTCCACGTGGGCGCTCACGAACTTGGTGGATGCTACGCTGTTCTCTAGAGTGCACTGTCCCCTTCCTCGTAAGAGCATTACACATCTCAGCCCCCGAAGACTTTGGCCTTGGCTGTGTGACCTGCTTTCTCCAATCAAGCGTGAACGGATGTGGGGCATGTCAGCTTCCAGAAGAAGCTTCAAGAGGCATCCCCACCGCCCCACCAGCTCTCTTGCTCCTCCCCTCTGTCACCAAAATACAAAATCCCAAACAGAAGCTGTTCTCTCTGTCTATGTGGGGAATGAGCAGAACCTAGCCAAAGCCGTTCTGTATCCACCAGCATGAGAAGTGAGTGAGAAATAAATATTTGTTTTCATATTCCACTGAGATTTAAAAAAAAAAAAACAAAAAACTGCAGCAAAGATGATTATTAAATTGAACAGCAATATGTCCCAAGAACAGAGCAAGCCCTGATTACACAAAGCCATTTCTACTTCACAACAAATTACTATTTAATGTATCTCTGGGAGCACAGTAAGTTCCCCTTTGTACTTCTACATTTACTAAGAAAATTTAATAGCATTTTCTTTTCATATCAAAATAGCCAGAGCTCTCTGAAAGCAACATTCATAGAGGCCTTCTCTCCTGCTGGAAAAAACAAGTTCAGCTTAATGAATTCATGTACCTATTAGGAAATTAAACAGGAGTAGAGGTCACTGAGTCCCCCAACTGATCCCAGATGGCAGAATCCTTGGGGAGGAGGCAGAGTCGTCTGCAAGATTCTCTTGCCTCTCCAGGCACCTCCCTTAAGCACAAAATCTATTCTGGGGTTTAAGAAAGTGGTGAAGCCCACAAATTGCAAATGGTAGTGAATGGGGTCTCTCATTTATTTTTTCTCTAGAACATTCTAGCCCTCCTGCTGAATGCGTTCCTACTGCTTAATGAGCCAGGCATGACTGCCCCACTGTGCTAAAAACCTTTATCTAGTTAAGGCTTTCTGATGTAATCATTTGGGGGGGAAGGAGGAAGCAGGCTTTGAAAGTAAATTCTTCACTAGGTAATATAAACAGAGTAACTGTGAACATAGCAATTACTATATGACTTCTAAGCCACAGTAACAATACTGAATTTTCAAGGCCTAGGGCTCTGGAAGATCAAAACTGGAATTCTTTTATTCATTTATTCAACAAAATCTTATGGAAGCTCTATCAGGAGCTAGTTAGCTAGTTGGGTCTCAGGGGTTCAAAAATGAAAGATTTGAGCTCATGGTCTAGTGGAAAGCCAGCAAACACATTCAATACAGTGTGGGAAAGGGCCAACTCCAACAGACGCAAGGCCATGTGAGACGGAGAAGCACTTGCTAAGGGGTGGGGTGGGAAGTGCTCAAAAGAAACTTCCGTGATCCAGTGACATTAAGATGAGTCTGGGAATATGAGTGATGCTAGCTATCTCCACTATGTACAGATGATACCTGCTCTTGATAACAGTTCTGCAAATTTCCTCTCTGACCATTTGCCTTATGCGGAGAATAGAGGGGAAAAAATTAGGATAAATAAAAGCAGACAATGAGGGACTCTTGTGTTTAGAGGCTAGGAAAGGAACACAACTTATTGTATTGACAGATATTATCATTCCCACTTTACAGATGAAAAAGTGAGATGCATGGTAAGGGTTGTCCAAGGTCAAACCCAACCCAAATCAGTATGACCCCGTGAGGGGTCCAAACTTAGTTCTGAATACTCATATGTCACAGCTTTCAGCCTTTAGCTTTGCATTCAAGCACTGGAAGCTTCAAAAATGGTTTGGAGAAAAAGTTGGTTTTTTTTTTTTTCTTTGCAGAAATGGTAGTCTTGTGTGAGATTTAAGAAGTGATACTTTAGAGAAAGGTATACCCTACTACATTTCAAATCTCATTACTTCCAGGGACTATCTCACAAATGAGGAATAATTTTACAAAGATTTTAAGTATCCCCTTGAGGTGGTGTCTGTCTTCATTGTGACTTTCTTTGAAGATTATATCTATATCACTATCATATCAATGGATAGTGCTTTTGATGATATTAATACCAATAATCACCTAAATCCCTTCATAGTATCATAGTATTGATCTCATTATTTATCTGTTAACTAGGCTAATTTTGCTGATTTTTTAATTTTACAAAGCATAGAAAGATTGGATATCCAGAGCTCTTAGTTTTATGTTCATTTAAAACATGATTTTCTATAGTACTATTTAGATTTATAGTTTTGTATATAGAGATCATGTAAATTAGTTTATCAGAAATTCCATCCATTTCTATGAAACTTTATTGGAGTTATGCAAATTCATGGTAGAGGCTGATGAAATTTGGAAACATGAGTTTAAGTCCTAGCTCTGCCACTGTATGACTCTGAGAACATGTTGTATTCCAGTCTTAGCTTCTTTTTCTATCAAACAATGATAATATCTATGTCATGGGATTCATTTTGAGATTAAGTACCATAATATCCATGAAAGCATAGTGAGCTGCTTTTCAGATTATTCTCCTGTTCTCTCTTCTCTTTGGTGCACTGGAATATCCCCAAGAGTTTAATAATCACAGAAAGAGTAAATTATGTTCCATGTGGTCTTTAATGGTATGGTCTTTGAAATTTGTAATCTGTATGTGACAGGGCACATTTTTATTAACAAACATATTTCATTAACTGGTATAATCTATTTCACAAACAACAGGACAATAGGAATATCACTATAATTTATTAAAGCTAATTAAAAACTTTCTGAAGATTTAAGAATATTTTCCTCACTTTTTTAAAAAAATAATTTTAGCTTTGGGGTTCATATAGTTGCTAAGAGACCATTTCAAAATATTATTTTGAAAAATATATTTTCTTATACAAAAAAATCTATTCTAAAATTAGTAGGACACTCAAAGAGGCTTTCACAACTCCTCTAACCCATTGTTTATCCTCTGTCCCTAATTGAATCCTCTGAGCTGCCATTTTTCCTTCTTTTTTTAAAGCCAGTTTTCTCAAAGTTCTGAGGTTGGTTTGTTGTTGTTGTTTTACTACCTAGTTATTTTAAATGGCATGTTTTGCTGTTTTTGCTGTTGTTGTTACTGTTTTTAAGGCTAAAAGAGACTTGAGTATGCTGCCAGCCAAGCTGAAGGACAAAGGGAAAGGGAGATGTTGAAAATCCAGGCAAGAGAGATGCTAAGGAGGTGACCATGGACACAGGTAGAGAAGCTAACACCAGAAAGGTAGAAAGACACACAAGCCAAAAGTCACCCCACCATGACGGTACTTGGTAAACAAAAGCACAGAGAAATTCTGAGGTAGAGAGGAAAGTGTTTGTTAGCAAACAATTGTTATGCTCTATCTGGAAAGGTGAAAGTACGGTCACGCGATGAGAGGAAGTGAATATGACTTGAAGCTTGAGAGTATTCTCTGGGGAAGGCAACACGATGTCCACCACCAAGAAAAGTATTTGGCAGCATCCTGGTGGACCCACCTGCAATTAAAAATTATAAATTTGCTGAGAAACTCATGGTCATAGTTATGGATTTATCCGTTTAGCAATTCCAGTAACCTAGGAGGTGGTGAGTGGTACGTGGATGTGAGGAAAGGCTAAAGGTCTTGATTGATCAGAAAATGCTGAGGAGGGAGGACAGTGCAGTCCCCTGCAAGAAGTGTGACATTGGGGAAACTAGAAGGGCTCCAGGGAAAGGGAGTCCTGATGAGGACCAAAGCAGGTTCTGTGATGTTACTGGGGTTTTTATTCTTTTCACAATGAGCACAGTGTGCTGTTACTGAATCCCAGGGCTGAGATGTTATAAAAGATGTTGGGTTTTTGACACTTTGAAGATGAAAAAACTAGCTACCTTGTAAACTTCCTTAGAGGTCATTGTCCAACCATATGTTAAGTTCTTCAACAGGTTTTGGTGTTTGGTTTCTCTGCTACACTATATACCTCTAATATTACAGATTGTAGCTATACATTTCCATTCTTCCTCCACCTTCCACTTGATAAACCTTCCCCATATCCATGCATCAAAATCTATGTGACATCTCTGCATTCTGTGCCAATGGTGAGATCTGTCGCAGCTGGTTAAAAGGTTACCAAAACACACCAAGGCTCCCACATACCTGATCTGTTTTGTCTCTCAACTCTATGTCCACAAACTCCTGAGGATCCTCGGCTCTGAAGTTCAAGAATAGGAGCAGAGGAATCTTCTGTGACAGAGAGAGGGGAGAGTTGTCTACTGATGCCACTGTGTGAACTGGGGCAGTTGGCTCCTGGTTTACATCGAGTGACTGATGATCTGGAGGTACCTGGAAGACAGAGTTCATACTGGTTTTGAGAACTTCTTGGAGAACAAATTGGAAGCAAATTGTAAATGCCTTGGCAGTAAAATATATGGCAGCAACAAGCACAGTCCTGATGAGCTCATTACAGATTCTATAAAGGGGCTCCTAAAATGAAAATACTATGTTGGCAAGGTCTGTGTCTCTGAGATAAAGAGTCTTTTTAGATAAAATCATTAACAAAGAAATGAACATTAGGAGATGGTATATGGGTTGCTACTTGTGCCCTGAATCAAAATTGTTAACACAGCCAAATATTATGGTTTAAAGCAAGGAAAACAAAGCGTTATGTTATGCATGCTTCCACTCTTTTCTTTTCAAGGCTGACTGTCAAATTCCTAACTGGGAAGACTGCCAATAGTGTTTCCTATCAAATCAACTGTACATTTTGCCACCAGATTGATCACTAAAATCCAATTTTGTTGTGCCTCCCCAATCACCACTAGCCTCTATCCAATGTTATAGATGAAAACCCAGCCTCCAGGACAAGGACCCCACAGACCAAGGCCCCTCGGATTCTGATTAATGGTCCATGAATCCCCAAGGCTTCATGGGCCTGCAAACAGTGCTGTCCACAGGGCGCTGTGCTCAGAAGGGCCCGTCCCAGCAACCCCCATCCTTTGTCAACACTGAGAGATTAACATGGGTACATCGCTATTCACTAAACTCCAAACCTCATTTAGATTCCACTAGTTTTATCACTGGTGTCCTTTTTCTATTTCAGGACTTCATTCAGGAGACCACGTTCCATTCAGTCATCATGCCTCCTCACCCACCTAGGGCCTGCAACAGTTTCTGAGTCTTTTCTTTGTTTGTAATGACCTTGACATTTCTGAGGAGTATGTTGAAGTATTTTGTATTGATAGGATTTCCCTCAATCCAGGGTTGCCGGATGTTTTCTCTCATGGCTATATTGGGCTCAGGGGTGGGGTAGAACACCACAGAGGGGAAGTATCCTTATCATGTACTGGCAGTCATTGCATGCTACCAATATGACTTGTTACAGGTGACATTAACTGCGACCATCTGGCCAGGGTAGTGTTTGCCAGGTGTCTCCACCGTCTTTATTTTTTCCCTTCCCATACTCTACCTTTTGGTAGCCTGTCACTGAGTCCAGTCCACACTCTGGAGTGAGGGATGGCGGTGCTAAACGTCGCCTTCTGGAAGGAGTGTCTACACATATTATTTGGGATTCTTCTGTAGAGAAAATCTGTCTCTTTTCCTTCCTTTATTTATTCGACAATTTATTTATTTATTAATAGATTTATGGACTCATGAATATTTATTTCACACTTTTTGGGTTAGGATCAAACCTGCCTTGTTTATTCTTTTGCTCAACTTATTCCAGCTTTGGGTATGGAGAGCTCTTTCAGATTGGCTTCTGAGTTCCTTTAACGTGTCCCTATTTTCTTTTGTTTTTGAGCTTCTCCTTACTTTCTGGCATTATAAGATGCTCTAGGCTCATCTTTTATTCCCCCTTCCCCGCTCCTAGAATCAACCATTTCTCCAAGGATTCCTGTTTCTCTAGAGAAGAGTATTTACAAACTAGTATCAGCCTGTGGGTAAGCTCACTGGTATTGGCCCTCTCAGTTGTCAGAACTAGAAAATATGTGCATGTCAACTCATATATATATGCATAGCCATAATTATTTATATATATCATACACTCTTTTTATGGTTTCTAAGAACCAGTAAAATGTTCTATAGATAGTGTGACCTCAAAGCACACTTATTAACTCTGATATGGATCGACTGGGGTGATTAGATGCAGAGTACCAAAATTAACCTGGACACTGATGGACATTATCTCTAAAATAGGTATACTTCTTTGACCACTCAGAGCATTTGTGCTTACTCTTCCTTGTGAGTTATGAGTTTCTTTATTCTCACTGATACACATTGGAAAATAGAGGCTCTCCTTCCTTCATGGGTCTTTGTCTTGATGTGGTACTTCTGAGATGATAGGAAGGAGGTCAAAAATGTCGAATGAAAACAAAAATCTTGGAATATCAATGATATCCTGGCTTTCATTTGTCACTGAATCCATCATGTTATGTATTTGGTGAGTAATCGCTTGAAACAATCAAATCAGAACCTTGAGAAACAGTGGTGTCCAGTAAAAAAGAAAGTTTGAGTTCCTGAACCATTAAGAACCAACATGAACCAAGAACCTCTAACAAGAACCAAGCAGAACAGTGTAACCTTAGGTGAAAGTGTTAGTTCCACCATCAAGGCCTCTCCATCCATGACAAAAGCTTGTCTTATTTTCATTTTTCTTTTTCTTTTTTTCCTTCTTAATCTTGTAAAAAATAAATAGAAGTATATAAAAATGTATTTATCTATACCATCTATTATTAAGTGTCTTAAATTGAGCTAATTAAAATTTATTATTTAATCTTGAATTTAAAAAATATACAGCTACTCAAAAAGTCAACAGAAGAACCACATACTGATTACTATGCTTAAATTAATGCTATGTTAATATTATTATTATAAAAGTGTCAAAATACATAAGGTTCTTATTTTACATATCCAGAATATTTACTGTACCTTGCACAACTGTTTCTAATTGAATAGTCCAAGTTCAATAAAAAGAGGCTGCCTGAAATTCAGTGAACTCTTAATTATTCATGCTCTTCAAAAGGGGCTAATGTTCAGATACTCCAAGAGTTATTTTATTTTATTTTATTTTTTTACATTTTTATTTTATTTCAAGATAATATGAAAGTATGAATGTTTTGGTTGCATTTTATATCTTTGCCTCTCCCTAGCAAGGGTTAGAGGTATGCCCTTCCCCTAACAATGCTCTCCACATCCCTCAGATGTGGGTTTACCCTCCCAACCCCCGAATCTCTGGTGAACACCACCACCCTTTGAGCACCATAGTGTTAATCAGTCAGTACCAATTTGATGGTGATTTACACATGAAGCCCATTTTTCTAATCTTATGTCACCTCACTTTGGATAATGGGCTTAAGCTTAATCCAGGATAATATAAGCGGTGCTAGCTCCCTGTCCTTTCTTATAATTGAGTAATATTCCATTGTAAACATATACCAAATTTTAATAATCCACTCATGAATTGATGGGCACTTGGGTTGTTTCCACATCCTTGCAATAGTGTTTGCCATAAACATTCGGGTGCGGGTATCTTTATAATAGAGTGTCTTATGCTCTTTGGGGTAGATGCCTAATAATGCTATTGCTGGGTCAAATGGTATTTCTATTTTTAGCTGTTTGAGGTATCTCCAAATTCTTTTCCACAAAGGTTGCACTAATTTGCAGTCCCACCAGCAGTATAAGAGTGTTCCTGTCTCTCCACATCTTCACAGCATTTGTTGTTTTGGGAATTTTTGATACAGGCCAATCTCACTGGGGTTAGGTTAATCATTTCTCTAATGATTAGAGATGTCGAGCATTTTTTTTATATGTTTGCTGGCCATTATTCTGTCTTCTTTGGAAAAGTTTCTGTTCATTTCCATTGCCCATTTCTTGATGGGGTTGTTTTATTTTTTCTTGTTAATTCTTTTGAGTTATAGATAGATTCTTGTTATTAAACCTTTATCATACCTGTAGAGAGCAAATATTTTCTCCCATTCTACAGGTTGTCTACTTGCTCTAATGATAGTTTCCTTGGCTGTGCAGAAGCTTTTTAATTTGATCAGATCCCATTTGTTTATTTTTGTTGCTGTGGTGATTGCTTTGGGGGTCTTCTTCAAGAAATCTTTGCCTAGGATGATGTCTGAAAGGGTTTTCCCAGCATCTTTTTCTAGGATTCTTAAGGTTTCAGCCTTAGATTTAAGTCTGTTATCCATCTTGAGTGGATTTTTGTGAGAGGTGAGAGGTAGGGGATCATGAATCATTCTTCTGCATGTAGCTATTCAGTTTTCCCAGAACCATTTATTGAAAAGAGATTCTTTTCCCCAATGTATATTTTTGTCTGCTTTATCAAAGATTAGGTTACTATATGCAGATGGTTTCATCTCTGGAGTCTGAGTCCAGTCCTATTCCAATCCAAGAGTCTTTTTAAATTTATCTTTCAAGTATCTTTTAAAATTTATTTTTGTACATAATATGTGCCTCCTCATCTTTTCTCAGGTTAACAATAGGGTTCATTTAGTGATCACTTGGCAATTGTAGGTGCAAAGGGAGGAAGTCTAGAAATAGATTGGGTAGCAAGTGGAGATGGGATCAAGATAAAATATTGTCCATAGTTCCCTAAAAAGGTGGTAACTTGTGTGTAGCTAGCAAGTGTTGAATTTGCAAACCACACCAGTGATTTATCTTGCTTCCTCATTTTCACTGAAATATTATGTCCTGGTTTCTGTACTTCCTGTTTCTAAGGCAGTGTACCTCAAAGCCCATTCCCTGCCACCAGCTGCCTCCCACTGGTCAGTTTGTGGAAGAGACCCGAGGATAGTTCAGCCACAAGAGATAATGTAATCATGTCCTAAAAAAGGCAAACCTTAAACTTCAGAGCCAGGCCTAGAGGCACATTCAGACCAGGAAGTAGTTATCTCCCATCATGAAAATGAAGATACTGTCTCATCCTCTGTGGTCTTGTACCACTCAATCTAATGCCAACCCTGACAAAAATAAATATTCAGAATGTTGTCTGGGATGCAGTCAAAGATCATAAATAAATTGTATCTATTTTCTATTTTATATGCCACAGTGAGTGCCTGAGTGGAAGCAGGGATTGCAAATTCAGTTAGTGAGCAGTGTTCAGACTTTAATAGGTATTGAGAGTAAGTTGTATTAGGAATGATGGGCTGGAAGTCTCTTATTAGTCACACCAGGTGGTCCCTTTATCCCTCTTAGTGACATGTGTTCACCTGACCCATAGCAATAGGACCATCTTGGGCCATTTTCTTATTTGTACAGGCAAGAGAATATGATTTCTTTATCTGCATTGGTTGGGCTCTGCATGCTCCCACATTTAATTTGATTCAACAAGTAGTTATTGAGCACCTATTATAGGGCAGGTATTGTACCAGGATCAGAGCTGGACAAATGAAGAATATGTAGTCCATACCTGCATGGAGCTCTCAACTTAGTATAAGTCAGACATGTAACCACCTAACCATAATTTAACGTGAACTGGAGAGCAGTAAGAAAGGGAGTGATTCATCCAGAAGCCTGAAGCAGGGAAGGCTTTATGGGAGGTTACATCAAAGGTGGCTTTGAAGGATGAACGGGCCTTAATCAGGCAGAGGTTTAGGCTGAGGAATAGGCAAGACAGTCAGAGGAAACTGTAGGAACAAATACTCAGAGGTATGCTGAAATCTGAGTACAAGAGAGCATTGGAAATCCCATTCTTCTACCCTTGCCTGTTACTTGAAAAGAAACTGCCTAATTGTTATTCAGACAGCATAGAATGGTCAAAGCCCAGGCTGTCTAAACTTGGGCGATCTGCTAGGAACATGGGCTCTGCCGTGTAGACTGCACAACATTGAACCAGAAGGGGGCCAGGTAATCTCTCAGCCTCAGTTTTCTCCTCTGTTAAACTCACCTCTGAGGAATGTTGTGTGGATTAAATGGCCTAGAGGAAAGGCTCAATAAATGCAGACTATTAACTAATAATGAGCAGGTAAACAAAAATGACTATTAGTGGTACTTTATTAATTAGAACACTTGGCTTCATATACTAGATGGAGAGTTTTTAGGAGCTTAGCAACCTAGGGGCAGGATGACCAAGATGTCCATAAGCCTCAGGAACAACTGGAACCAGGGGTCTGGTGGAGCCAGACAGCCCTCTTATCTCTCCATCTCTTGCTACTGGTACCAGCTCCATTTCTTCTCACCGGTCTGCTGCTCGCCTTTCTCTGCAGAAAATCTACCTGTTCTAAGCTCCTACATTTTTAATTTCACAGCTTTAAGCTTCTGAGAGAAATCTAGTTGCCCAGAGTAAAAACACTCTGAGGAAGGGACTTGTGTACTATATTGACTCCTTGTCTAAGTTCTGTGACCAGGGGTGGGAACCTTGCAACTGGCTGCAGCTCTCAGGAAATGGCAGGTAGAGATGGGACGATGGTGCCTTGGGTGCTCACTCTAGAAACTTCAAAGCAAAGAGGGAGAAGAAAAACTGCACCCACTGACTAAAGCAGCTGTTCCAACAGATTGAGTGTAAGGTGTAAGGTTTTCAGATAACAACTTGGAAAGCCAAGCTGAAATAGATAAACCAGGAGAAGGTCTTCAGACAGCACTGTGGGTGAGGAGCAAAGAGGCAGGTAAGTCTCCATGTGCGCAAGTGTAAGATGACTTGGGAGATACAGAGAGATCAAACTCCCAGTTATCGTTCAAAGGCCCTACCATTGACTTTTTTTTTCTTTTTTATTTCAGCATATTATGGAGGTACAAATGTTTAGGTTACATATATTGCCCTTGCCCCTGACCAAAGTCAGAAGCCTCTGACCAAAGTCAGAGCTTCAAATGTGTGCACACTGCACCCATTAGGTGTGTATATACTCATCCTCTCCTCCCCCCTCCCATCTTCCCGACACCCGATGAATGTTATTGCTGTATGTGCACTTAAATGTTGATCAGTTAAAACCAATTTGATGGCGAGTACATGTGGTGCTTGTTTTTCCATTCTTGGGATCTAACAACCCTACCAAAAAGTGGCAAAGACATGAGCAGAAACTTTTCAAAAGAAGATAAACTAATGGCTAATAAACATATGAAAAAATGCTCAACATCTCTAATTATCAGGGAAATGGAAATCCAAACCACAATGAGTATCACTTATCTCCAGCGAGAATGGCCTTTGTCAAAAAGTCCCAAAACAATAAATGTTGGCATGGATGCAGAGAGACAGGAGCACTCATACAGTGCTGGTGGGACTGCAAACTAGTGCAACCTCTGTGGGAAGCAATAAGGAGATATCTCAAAGAGGTATGAGTAGAACTACCATGGCCTTTTATCTCCTATGCGCACAAAAGGTCAATGAAGCATCTGGCTTTACTAAGTGCTACACTGAAAACTGAGCTAGTGACTTCATCCCTACTTGCTCCCAAATTATGAAGTAAACACCATGTGTAGATCGGGTGCCCAAAACTAAAGACATAGATAATGGATACACAGAAGGCAATTAACACAATCCATGGGACAGGTATGTGAGTTTTGGGGTGGGGAATTGCTCTACGACAAAAGGCAGCATAGTATCCTAGAAAGACTCTCCTGAGAAGTAGAACACCAATTGCCCATGTCACCTCTGGTAAATCACTTGACCTCTCTGTGCACGTTCTTTTCAATTTGAAATGAAAGGATTAGACAAAGTGATTTCCTAAATCCCTATAGCTTTCTCTTCTTTCACTTGAAGATTTTTCAAAAAGTACCTACAAATCATGTTTAATCATAAAAAATGTACTTTGTCTATTTTCAACTAATTCTTAAGCCATATCTACTAGTCAGTGTTCCAGAAGGAAGAGATGGAAAACTCAAATTAGGGTAATTTACAAAAAGGTAGTCAAGAAAAAGGTCCGTAGGGCAGCGGTTCTCTAAGCCCCCACCCCAGCATCACGTGAGAACTTGTTAAACATGCAAAGTCTCAGCACCCACATCACACCTAGGAAATCAGAAACTCTGCAATGGGGTAACTTATGGTTTAAGGAGCCCGACAGGTGATTCCAACATAAGTGAAAATTTGAGAAACATTCTATGTGAGAAATCACAGGGGGTAGTGCAGTACTCAGATTTAACCATAGCGCTTCCTATACCTAGGCCTGAAGAAACGGGGGTTGGAGTGATTAGAAGTATCTGGAAGGAAAGAGTTGCCTGACTTGGGCTGTGACCTTTAAGTAAGGCAGGCATGCAGCTCAGGGACTCTGAGAACAGTCCTTTCCTTCGATATCCTACAGGAACTCAATAAACCAAACCCAGGAGACAAGACCGCCTTTCTTTAGTCTTTATAGGTCTAGCTCCCAGAGAAAGTCAGGTGGAGAAGGTGGAAAGAGGATCTGGAAAAGCAAAGAAAAGGAAACCCGATATACCATATTCTTACAACAGTATTATAATTGCAAAGTCAGGTTAGGTCACATGCTCTTCTAAGCCCCTCCAAGCTTGAAGTTTCTTTGATTAATGATTCTTCCATTCAAACTCTAGCAAACCATATATTATATATTAACCATAAAACTAGCTTTGACTCTTTTCAATTAATCTTTTATAGGTGTGTTTCTTTTACAGATCCATGACCTTCCCCATGCCTAAGATGTTTTAATCATTAAAAAAAACATCGAAGACAGAAATGTAATCCTAGATTTTTGACTTAGTGTTCGTTGGAAGCCATAATTATTGCTCTGGCATTTTTTTCTTACAAAAAGAGATAAGATATCAGTAATTCAATGGAAGATTATATGAAAAGCTATATTTCAGCTTATTTTTTTTTAACTCACATTCCATTGAATTACAATGGCAACAAATATTCCCTTATGGTAAGATTATTTATTGTCATCAGTTTTAGCAGGGTTTTCATACAGGTCCACATGGAATTTTCCTGAGGCTTAATCTCACTCTCTTCTTGAGCAAACATATAACCTTAGAATTATTGAAAGGGTTCTGCGTGGTGGATGGTCAGTGCACAAGCAAGTGAAACTTTCCATTTCAATCTCTGTCACTTTGCTCTCTAAAAGCTGAAACCCCTCAGCATGGTTCCATTCTATTTATCAAGTACTATTTGTGTAAACTCTTTATTTTGTAATTGTGAAAACTCTTTATTCATTTTATAAGTAAATATCTTTTAAAATATCATGGCTGTTGGCTATATTATTATGTATATTTTTGTACATTTCATATTAAAAATGATTTTTCAAGACTTGCTAATTATCTTCTTAAAATGATGATTAAATATCCATTACCCAAAAGGTAGATTTTCAAAATGTAAATTTGAATTATTTGGGTGCTTTCATGTGCACATTAAAGTGATTTTTAAAAATCTTTTAATTGATAATTCTTTTTTTTTTGCTAATTCATTTTTTATTTTTCTAAAATCTGTACATGTAAGACAGGACTACTAATCATCATATTTGTGCTATAAACATCTCATCCCTAAAACAGTGTTAATTTATTCTATCTAGTACACAATTTATCTTCTATAGCAGGGGTTCTCAAACTTTTCAAACAGGGGGCCAGTTCACTGTCCCTCAGACTGTTGGAGAGTGCGCACTGTGGGCCCGGGGAGGAGTCGGCTGCTAAGCAGGACAGGCAGCAGCGGCTAAAACACCTGGAGGGCCAGATAAATGTGCTAGGCCTGCGTGTAGTTTGAGGATGCCTATTCTATAGCTATACCTATAATTGACTTTAAAATTAAAGAGTATATTGCTGCTACCTATTTTTACAATGTAAGAATAAAAATGCCTACCATTCATTTAATACCTACTACATGCCAAAAGCTTTACATATGTGATCTCCAGGCCTCTCAACAATACTACTGAGTGAATTTTATCGATACTATCTCCATTTTACAGATGAAGAAAATGAATCCCCAATAGCCTAAGTAAGGATTAAAACTCAAGTGTGTCTAGTTCCAGAGCCCGTATTCTCTCTGGTGTGGCTCATTGCTTTCCCACGTCAGCTAACCAGGTTTATTGAGCTCCTTCTGTATGCAAGAAGGTGACGATCTTGCTGGGAAGATAAGACGATATATTATTTCCAAGAATATCTAAAAATATTAAGGGAAGCAATTAAGTGGTGCAGAAAATAAGGATGATTATTTTTCAGAAAGTAGAGAGAGTAGCTTCCAACAAAGGAAAATGTGGATTTGGCCTTTTAATAATTGTGGAGAGCCGGGTGCAGTGGCTCACACCTGTAATCCTAGTACTCTGGAAGGCTGAGGTGGGAGGATTGCTCAAGGTCCGGAGTTGGAAACCAGCCTGAGCAACAGCAAGACCCATCTCTACTAAAAATAGAAAGAAATTAATTGGCCAACTAAAAATATATAGAAAAAATTAGCCGGGCATGGTGGTGCATGCCTGTAGTCCCAGCTACTCGGGAGGCTGAGGCAGGATTGCTTGAGCCCAGGAGATTGATGTTGCTGTGAGCTAGGCTGACGCCACGGCACTCTAGCCCGGGCAACAGAGTGAGACTCTGTCTCAAAAAGAAAAAAAAAATAATAATAAAGAGCAAATGAAGTGTTTTGTAGAGGGACGATGGCCTGAAAGCAGAGTTTCAGGAAGGCAAAACTGGCAAGAGAGGGAAAGATACACAGCACAGAGATAACCTGGAGGGAATATACCTCTTTGGAAATTGTTTGATCAAAAACATACTCTTCATGGAGAGCTAGGCTGTCCCTTTTAAAAATGTGTATTGCAGTGGGACCCTTCTTTTCCTTGGCTAGGATCCAGGCATTCACATAGTAATGGTAGAAGGAACATTAGTAATAATATTAATAATAATGATATTAAGAAATTTAATGACACACAATCATAGCACCTTGTGCATGTCAGCCAATCGTAGTTATTCTTCCCAGTCATGACCTTGTACAATGCAACTATAGAGCCCCTTACCTTGGGGCTGGGTATGCCAGAGGAGCTCCACTTTTGCTCAGGCGACTCTTAACACTTTTCAAGCACATATACTGGATTTATATTCTAAAAGAAGATTTGGTGCTGGGATGCATTTTCTCTGGCTCCCTACTCCCGATGAAATATCACCCTTAATACTAGTTTGTTTAGATCATTTCTGGTCCTATATCTTCCTCCAGTATCAAGATTTATCACCTCAGGGCTGCCCAAGGATGACCTCTGTCCTCAATTATAGCTCTAAACACACCCATGTTTTACTGCCTAAAGTCGTTTTCCTAATTCCAGCTACTTCTCATCCTGTCCAGACCTAGAATCTGTCTCCCCAGCTCAGTTACTTCCTATACCCTCTGTCTTCTGCAGAATTAGATTGTGGGGTAATTTCTGTGGCTTGATGATTTCTGCTGAACATTCATAGAAATATGAAATAGATTTTTAAGTATTCCCAAGGTACTTTAGAAAAGAATTTGAATCTATTTTGCTGATCCTAGATATGAATCAGCATAAACATCACAAAATTGCCTTTCAAATGCTTTTTTGGTGATAGTCCTGGTCTTAAATAATTTCCCAGATAATAGAAAATGCTTTTCATTGCAAAAGAACAAACAGTAATTTTAAAAATCTCTCAGCCCAGTTGTCAACTGCCTAAATGTTTTTAGCCTACATACTTAGCCCTCTGTCCTGGGTTTAGCTGCCCAGCACCCAATCCCCTTCCTGTTTAGGAGGAGTTACTCGCGCCCCATATTGTATGAGCCTTAGGGGGAAACGTGCCCCCCAACCCACAAAAGAAGCTGAAAGAAGCCAAATAACTCTCCCTGCCCCTGGCAATATGGTGTGGGCAGGACTTGGTTTTAGCCGATGGATACTTCTATCCAGACTGTGAATATCCTAGAAGTGGGGGTGGTTAAAACCTCACAAGTGGCACTAGCAACAAGGTGTTGGGCACTGATGGCAACAGCAGCATCCTGGCCAGATTGTTGCAGCTGCCTGGCTCTGCAGGGCTCTCATTGCTGTATCTTTCCCAAGGTTCTCTGATCCTCTCCTCCCAAAGCCAGCCCGTAAATCTGTTTGCTTAGCAGCCCTAAAGGATTTCCATGGCTTGCGACCAAGAGCCTGTCTGATCCCAAGACTCCGGGGCCTTACATGCACCCACCCCTGCAGCCCTGTCCTCACCTTGTCTGTTCCCTTTCTCTCTGATGTCTTCACTCACTAGTTCTCTTTGTGTTGCAGTCATCTCTGTGGGTGACAGTCTCTGCTCTCAGAGAGGGACCCCTTGAGAGCATTTAGGAAGATTTTCTGGATTTCTTCCCAGCTTGCCCATGAGGACACAATGGCAGACATGTTTAAGAGGGTGTAGCTGGCTGTTCCCACAGATAAGAAGTGGAAAGTCCCCGCCACCCCAAGGGAGCTTAGCTGATCCCCAGGTGAGGGTGCAGAGGGAGGATGGCTTGATGCACCAACACCGCTTCTCCCCCACATCACCCAGCCACTCTGATGCCAACGGCAAATGCACATTCATTTCCATACATGAAAAGGCCTGTCTTGATGGTTCTAAAATACTCACTTTAACCCAAGAAGACCAAAAGAAATTCAGGATTCACTTTAAAACATTTCTCAAAGAGATCAGTTCACAAAATTGAAGCAAACTATTAATAGATAAGAAAATGCTACGCTGTATGAGGAGAGCAAAGTGTTGTCTTGGTCTGGTATAAGTCTATAGTAAAGCTACTCCTAGAGTAGTAAACAAAGTTCTAGATGTTGTATCTTTGAATAAACACTTCTTTCTTTTGGGTGGTAAGATGCTGGCATTAAGACACTGTGATTGCTTTGCTTTTTTTTTTTTTTTTAGACAGAGTCTCGCTTTGTTGCCCAGGCTAGAGTGAGTGCCGTGGCGTCAGCCTAGCTCACAGCAACCTCAAACTCCTGGGCTCAAGGGATCCTCCTGCCTCAGCCTCCCAAGTAGCTGGGACTACAGGCATGTGCCACCATGCCTGGCTAATTTTTTGTATATATTAGTTGGCCAATTAATTTCTTTCTATTTATAGTAGAGACGGGGTCTCGCTCTTGCTCAGGCTGGTTTCGAACTCCTGACCTCGAGCAATCCGCCTGCCTCAGCCTCCCAGAGAGCTAGGATTACAGGCGTGAGCCACCGCGCCCGGCCCCTGCTTTGCTTTTTAAAATACCATATATTTTTTTTTCCTAAAACACATACAAATTAACTTGATGATATTTTTAAAATCACATTTTAGATGCAGTGGGAGTGCTTATGCTTGCAATAATATCTTGTTCAAATAAGCAACTGATTCTAATTTTTTTTCTAATTCTGGGTTTTCATATATTGAGCTTGCTTTCTTGAAGCACCCTGTTTGCCTTTTATTAAGCTTTCACATCGATTTTCTTCTATCTGAGCCTTTGTCCCTTCTCCTTCAAAGTCCTGATTTCCTTGTAACTTGAAATAGGTTATTCACCCCCACACAGGTGTATTCAACCAGTATGAAAATCATATGCACCTTGTAACATCACTACTGCCCTGCAACCTTGGTAAATATTCCCTCCCGACTGTAGAAACCCTCTGCCTACAAATTCCTCTGCAGAAGCCTTTCCTGGAACACATTCTCTGCCAAATAGCCCTGGTGAGTTTCTTGATTGATAGATTTCGAAAAAGCATTAATAAGGTAGCCTCATAATTTATTATAGTTCAAAACTGGATTCAGGATAAACCAAAAGACCTGTGGCTATTGGCCCAGTTCTGTGATGACTCATTAATTAATACATTATTGATGCCTATTCTGTGCCTAGCAGTGCCTAGCTCTCTGCTAAGTGCAGGGAAGAGCAAGAAGACACGACACTTGCCCTCATTTTCTCATGGTTCAGGAGGGGAAAAGCCAATTACACAAGCAATTTCTATACTGACTGCTAAACGCCAGGTGGGAGGACAAGCAAGCCTTCACTCCAGAAGCCAACTCATCTCACAGCCCCTCGATAGTGCTAATGGCCCACAAATATCCCCTCCTTTGGGAACTGGGCTTTTAAACCATAAGTCTCGGATGAGTTCACAAAATATTTATACCTTGTTCATTAGCAGAAAGAAATAAATGGGCAGACGAGCATGCCAGGGTACAGCTAATGCTGTTAGCATACACATTTGTCACCCAGGGGAAGAGTGCCAGTCAGACTGGCAGAGACGGCTGCTGAGGCAGCTCTGCTGTGATTTAAGCCACAGTCTAAATAAAACTATTTGCAAGTTTTTTCCTCTAGGAATATGGGAAAAGCAACCAGCATCAGGTCATTCTCACAACTGTTATGAGTATCCACACTTACCAGGTGGTTGGACTGAAATGGTCCTTGAACCTAAACCCACAATGATTAGTCCTACTTCCACACTCAGAGAAGCCCCTTCCTCACTCAAATCCTACCCTCCCTTCGAAATCCAGAGCAAGGCCTAACACCAACAATCTGGGCCTGAAGTCCATTTCTGATGCACTCACTGCCATTTGAACAGATTTAAGTAGGAAAGTGGAATGATCAAATTTGGGTTTTTAGACAATTGCTCTGCAATGTGGAGAATGGACTGAGAGGAAGTGAGACTGGGGGTGGAATGGCTTGAGACCACCAGCGTAGTCTCGAGGAGAGATTACAGTGGCCGTGAAGAGGTGGCAGCAGTGAGGTCAAAGGGAGGTAGATTTGGAAGGTACTGGAGAGATGGAATGGACACACTTGGCAAGTGATTGAATGCGGGTGTAGAAATGAGGGTGAAGGAGGGGTTAGGGATAAGTGTCAGTTTGTGTCCAGGACAACTGAATTGTTAGCACACCACTCACAGAGCTAGAAGAAAGACCTGGTTTGGGGGAAGGGTGATGAATACAGTCTCAGACAGCTTGAATTCAAGTGCACAAAACTCATCCCAGGGGAGCTGGCCCCTGGGCAGTGGGCACACGGGTCTAGAGTTCAGAAGACAGGTTTGGGCTGGAGACACAGATTTAAGAGTCATCAGTATATGGACAAGTCACTGAAGCCATGGGTCCGGTTATGAGTTGACGTGTCCCTTCTTTCCTCCGTCTCCTCCCCCAAAGTCTCCTAACCCCCAGTACCTGAGAATGTAATCTTATTTGGGGATAGCACATTTACACAGGTAATCAAATTATTAATAAATGAACATTAAGATTGGTCCTAATCTCTCTCTCTCTCTCTAACACACACATACACATACACACATACGGAGAACACCATGTGAAGATGAAGGCAGAGATCAAGTTGATGTTTTTGTAAGCCAAAGAATGCCATAGATTAAAAAAAAAAGCCCCACTAGAAGCTAGAGGGGAAGTATGGAACAGATCCCCTCTCACAGGCCTCAGAAAAAAAGCAACCCTATTGATACTTTGATCCTGGGCTTCTAGCCTTCAGAACTGGAGACAATAAATTTCTGTTGCTTAATCCAGCAAGTGTGTGGTGCTTTGTCACGGCAGTTCTAGCAAACTGTTATAATACGGGATTATAATACGGATATATAATAAGATCACCCAGAGGGAAAATGTTGACTAAGAAATACTGATAACTAGCTCTGAGAGTCAAAAAAGCCAACAAGTAGAGGGCTATGAACCTGTAAAACAACTAGCCAAAAAGGTGGGAAAAACCCCAGGAAACGTAACAATACGGAAGCCAAAGGAAGAGAATGGGAGAAAATGGTCATGGTACAAAGTGTGACTCTGGTGACATGAAAGTCACTGTTGACTTTGGAAAGAGCAGCATTGGTAGAGTAGTAGGGGCACAAAGCAGACTGGCATTTATCAAGAAACACACGGGAGATGAGAAAGCACATATACAAATGCAAACAGAAAGGAAATGCTTTTCCATATAGACATTTGGAAAACACAGACATTGTGTTAATTTAAGGAGTGGATGAACCATCCCAAATCTGTTATGTGGGAGGTGGGGATGGACACATACGCAGATGGATGGATGGATGGATGGGTGGATGGTAGTTTAATTAGAAGAAAGATCATCCTTTATTCACAGTGCAAAAGATTCATAAAAATCAGACATGGCTTTGTGCTTTAATAGGACAAAGTGTGAAACTTTCTTTAAGCTCCTTGAAATCTTTCTATTCAGAATTCAGCAAAACTGATTTGCCATGTTTATCACCTCCCTGCTACCATGGTTGTTGCAAATGTTCAATTAAAATCTCCACCATAGGGGTCATTTCTTGGCTAAAGATGAGGAAAAATGATATTTTCTGTTTCTTTGGTAAACAAAGGAGAGTAAATAACCTCCTGAGAACACCATCTTCAGCCATGTGAGGAGAATTTCAGCAACTATGCAAGTGGTAGAATGCTTAATGTGCTGCCACTGACAGTCGAGCATAATATATTCAAAATTTTTCTTGTAGAGGCAGCTCTTGCAGTTTGTTATGCATGCTCTCCTCTCAAAATCCTAAATTTATCTGATGGAGTGAAAGATAATTCTTTTGACGTTCACACTGTCTGGAAGATAACAAATTTACCACAAGGGCACTGGAATCGGGTAAAGTTTCTGCTGGCATGACCCTCTAAACATTCCTTGAATCCTTATCCCTCCACTTCCCCACATTAGGGCCTTGCTGGCTCTTTCTTGGATAAGTCAACAAGCGTCTCTCCTTCAGGATTGCTGAGAGGAGCTGTCGTGTAAGAATAGAAGTTATCCAATATAAGAGAGAAACTGGGAAAAACCTGATCTACACATCTGTAGCCCAGAGGCTGATTTTTCTTGCCACTGTTTGTTTTGGTTATAGGATATTTGGCAACGCTTATTCATTCATTCACAAACATTTACTGAGGGGTCTTCTATGTTTCAGACATTGAATTAGGCTATGTGGACTAGAAAGAGGGTGAAGACCAAGTTCATGCCTCAGCTCACAGCACACTGGGACAAGGAGGCTGGAAAACAGGCCAATTAAAAGCCAACATGGAAAGTGCTAATATAAGGACAAATCCTGGGCTTCAAAAGAATAAGGATCTGCAGGACCCTGAGCCTGGAGGGTATAAGAAATTGTAAGAGCTCAGAAGCAAGAACAGCACTTGTGGGGCAACCACTTCTTGGGAAACTGGTTGGAACCAGCAGGAAGACGGCCTGCTGACTGTTTGTGGTCTGTGGAGCCAACTGTACCATCTGGACTCAACACTGGAGAAGCTGAGCCATAAGGAAGTGTAATTTGGGCTGTGAGACAGCCTGTGGCTTTTCAGCTTTGAAAACCCTGTAACCAGCTCCTTTCCTCAAAACCCCATCCCACAGAATCTAACCCACAGTTTCTCTCAGCTGAGTTTTCAGTTTGTCTCAGAAACTTTATTTTTCTTTATTAATAGGTGAACCAAAGGTTGTAGGAGCATAGAATACCATCTCTGCATCTCCAGCATCAATGCTCAGCATGGGAAACCTGGAGTGGAAGATCTTTCTGCAGAGAAGAAATGGAGAGCCTGGCTCTGAGCTCACTCAGTCATCCAACAAATATTTACTGGGTATATTTACTGAGTATTAATACTTGCTATGTGCCAGGCACTGTGATAGGTGCCAAACAGAGCCAGACTGATAAAACAGACATGGTCTCGGTCCTTGTGAAGCTTACAGCTAGTAAACAAACATATGGATGCAGCATAAGCAAGCAATTACATCAACCAGCAATTACACATTGCAGAATGTGTAATGTGTAATGTATGAAGAAAGCAAGAGGCGAGAGCAGAGTGGTGTCTAGTCAGATGAGGGTCCAGGAACGTCTCTCGGAACAGATTACAGGTAAACTGGGATTTTTAAGGGTGGGGAAGAGACAAATAGGCAAAAACAGAGGGGAGAGTGATTCAGGAAGCAGGAATAGTGTGTGCAAAGACCCTGAGGTGGGAAAGAGTTTGGTGTGTTATAGGAACTAAATGCAGGTCAGTGTAGGTGGATACCACAGATAAAGGAGAGAAGAGCATAAGATAAGGATAAAAAGGCAACAGAAAAGCCAGATCAATTTTAAGCTGAGATATCCAGACACAGATCTTTACTAGGCAGTTGGAGAAAGCTGATAAGAGTCTGTGTGAAGAAGACAGGATTGATTATACAAAGTTGGGTGCATTAGCATGAAAGATGAAATGGAAGGCAGGAGAAGAAATAAACTATCTAAAGTGGTGAGCAGTAGAGAAGATGCCCAGAAAGTCCAGGGTGAACACCCTAAGCAACAGTCCTGGGGAAGGTTGTTATTAGAGGGTGGGAGAAACTGAGGCCACCAAACAAAATGGAGGAGCAAAGGCAGAAGCAGTTATAAGGGTGAGAGAATCCAAGAGAAGAGAGTTGCAATAAAGACATACCAGTTAACCATTCCAAAGACTGCTAAGAGGTGGAGAAGATTGAAGGTGAAAGAAATGCCCATTGGCTCTGGCAATAAGGACATCACAGTTGACTTATGAAAGCAGTTTCAGCGGAGAAAAGGTGAAGGAAGAGAAGGAATAGGAATGAAGGCGGAGGTTTGAGAAACTGAAAGGTAGGCAGCATCAGAGCCGAGGGAAGTTAGATATGTGGGATAGTTCCACCTATGAGGAAGTAACTTGTGATCCCTCCCGCTGCTAACAAATTCAAACCGGACAAACCACATAAGGCAATTGTTCCCAGGCATTGGCCAACAGTGGGTGCAAGAGTGCAATCCCTAGGAAGATCTTACATGGTCAGCCCCATGATCTCCAGCTTCTGCTTGGGGACAATGTCCTCACTGTGATGCAGAAAGCTGGAGTCTGAGATCCCACTGAGTAGAGGAGGCAGAGATTAAAGTTTGGGGCAGGTGCAGGAGCTACAATTTGTGGAGCAGACAGAGAGGTGGGGGCCATGGCTTTTGAGGCTGTTAACAAACAAGTCTCCTGCCTACCTTTTTCTCCATCCTGGCTGCTGACCACTTCTCCCCATCCCACCCCTGAGCCTACATTCTGTGAACTCAAATTCAAGCTTTAAGACTCAGTTCAACGTTGACCCACCTATAGGGGCATTGGTTAACTATTTGCTCTTTTCTGGGCACACTGCACTTTCCTAATCACACCATATTGTATTCTAATTTCTGATTTATTTATTTTTCTCCCTGGGGGTGAGCTTCTTAATAGTCAGGGCTGTGTCATGGCTATTTCTATATCTTTAGCCTTGGCAATTAGAAGCTTTTTATGACTTATGTGTTAAATTTCCTGATCCTTGGAAAGAAACTAAAGGTAACATTTAATTATGCTCTACTGTGTTCAATAACTTTAATGTGTATATGTGTTATCATCTCTAGCCACATGTGCTCAAGAAATATTTTTTAAGTGACTAAATGAATAAATGAACAGGATTGGAAATGCCGTAATTAAGGATAAGGACCAATTCCCACTTGTTTAGAATCTCTTATGCCTATTTGAAAGGATGTTGGGCACACACTAAATATTCAATAAATACTTGTGAAATTGGGTGATCAGCAGGAAAGTCAATAAACTCCAGATGCATCAAGAATTGTCTCATATTTGAATCTTTGAGATGTGAGCATGGAAAGGAAACTGCACTGACAGTGGCCTTTAGATTTCTCCTGGGCACTGCATACTGTTAACGCTAAGAGGCTATCACATTTAAGATCTGGGGAGCAAGGACTGGGTTTGGAGTCCCTGCTTTTGTCTTATGGAAGAGTTGAGAGCAGCTGCTCACTATCTTGGGCAGTTGCCTGTGTTTCCTTCTTCTGCAAGGAGACCATTGATAGACAGGCTGAGTTACTATGATTAGTAGATGCGTAAAACAGATTTAGCTTTCAAGGCTTTCTGGCAAATCTTAATAGATTAATTATTAATGTATAATTTATTGTGTGCCTGGCTCCATCAGGGGTACAGATCAAAGTGAAATCTCTGAGGCTTGATATTGATAAAGGAGAAGTCTTTCGATGGCAAAAGGAGAAACTGTTATACACTCCCCTGAGAAGATGGCAGTCTGTGTCCCTCCCTCCATCTCCTTCCCTTCTCAACAATGAACCACTTACAGTCACAAGCCCCAGAATCTCCAATTCCTCCTGTAGTTGCAATTGCTCTAATGATACTTTCTGATCTCTCAGTAACTTGAGATAGCATTCACTAAGAGATATTTCTAAGGCAGCAGTAGTCAGAGCAAACTTCTTTCCACCTGAGGTTTAGCACAAATTCTTATCTTTCCCAGAAGCTGCTGACAGCATAGCTTCCAAAGATTTTTGAAAGTACAGCTTGACTTTCCGCACGATCTCCTTAGAGCATAATTTTTGCACCACAGCACAGTTGAGAGAGCCCAGAAGTCAGGCAACCTAGGATAGAAGGTCAGCTCTGCGTCTAACTAGTGTTGCACTCCTGAGCAAGTTATCTTTCCTCTGCAAGCCTCAGTTTCTTCATTGGCAAGGAGGAAGATAATATCTAGCTAGTAAGGTTGTTGCAAAGATTAGATGATATAATGTATCTCCTTGTTATTACTGTATTTTATTTGCAGAATATTATAGCACCTGGACGGGTGCCTTTCGCCTAGGAAGCTCTCAAAAATACTGATTGAATTTTACTTAAACTCAAGGCATTTACCATAGGCAGTCTCTGACTTATAAACTGGAGTTTTTCCAACTCTAAATGCATTTCCCCACATAAACAAAGTTATAAATTGTGGTTTGACTGCAGATTGGTACTAAAACCCCATTCAATACATAATATTGCTAAATTAATATGCATTTGCAGTGAGGAAGCACATAAAATAAAATAAGTCACTCAGAAAAATAAGAAAACATTGAATAAAAACAGTTTTATATTTATCTTCAAAGTTAGTGGTTGAGGAAAGCAAATTAAATTTAAGGAGGAGGAAGAAGTCATAGATAATTATTGTATGAGATCCTCAGAGAAACTTTGGTGTATTTCCCCAAAGTTCTTGGTGTTGATGCCTTGTAAATATTTATTCTGTTCAATTTCCCATCAGACTCTAGGACTGTCTTCTTTGAGACAGGTATTCCATTAGCATCACTCTTTCATTTATCAATGATGACAAACTTTTCTTTAAATTCATAAATGGTGGAGTTTCATGAATAAAGTTGTTATTTCTCAAGGAATAGGAAACTGACAAAAAGAATAAGTGAATAATAGATTTTTATAATAACTAATAACATAAGTTAAAAAGTTGAAAAAGAGTGGAAAGTAAAAGGACTTAAAAATACGTGTGTGTGTATGTGCACATGTGACAATTCTACCTTAGGCACTCATCTAATGAAGAGATGAGCTATCATAGCAGAGAAAAATGGCAGATGAGTTCTCTCTCTCACCTTCTTTTTCTCTGATGGGGAAAATGGGAGTGGTGGGTATGAGATTTCAGACCAGAGAGCTCCCCATAGACAATATATAGGGAAATATATAGGGAAAAGCTGTATGATCTGGGGGTAATCTTGGGAAGTCACTTAAACTTTCTAGATTTGGGTGTTCCCATCCATAAAATGAGAAGGTAGGACTAGAACCTCTATGGGAAATTACAATTTAAAATCTTTAACTTTTATGAGGCTCTTGTGACTTCATACCAGCTGATACTCTGTTTCTAGCTAAGTAGGAGTTAAAATCATAGACTTTGCTTGTGAAGCACAATATGGTTATTCACCTTTACTTCCTTTAAAATGTATTTCCCCTAAGCATCACCATGAAAGTTGAGAACATTTCATCTAATAAAACATTTCTCAGAATTACACCTAGGCACAGGGCAGAGCATTTTTCAGGAAATATCAATGCATTTGGAACCTTCCTTGAAACAAAAGACCTAAATGAGAACCCCCCTCCCCCAACTCCTTATCCAAAAGGGAAGGTTGAGTCTGGTGGCTGAGTTGTGCAACATTCCTTTCCAAATGAATAGCTGTTACAAACATTATGCATTAGCCAGATCCCCATGGAAAGGAAAAAGGTCTCAGGCACCTGCAAAGGACTTATCCCACAGATCATTCATAAGGAAACTCCTTTCTGGTTTCCCATAAGCAAGAACATGCACATTGTAACTTTGGGTTTGCAGGCTAAGATTAGCTCCCAAAACTAAAGTCTGTTTGATTTCACACAAAAATGCTGATTACAGGTTTACCTTCCCAGGTGCAGAATGGACACAAGACAAAAATCAGACATTCTTCTACTTACCCAGGAACATCTACATAATTCATGCTTCCTTCACTCCCTTTTTCTCTTCTAACATTCACTTTTATCTATGGAAAATGCAGATTTCGTGGGCCTCACAAGAATGTAACAGTTTATCTCATCCCCCTTTTTTTCTGTAAGCTTCCCCTTAAATGCTGAAGTTCCCAAATTCTCTTGGAAAAACAATCACAGAGTTGTCTGTAGTTTGTGTTTTTCCTAGGCGTGTCCTCAAACTTTGGCCTTATAAACCTCCATTGATTGAAACCTTTGCTTCAGTCACTTATTTTGAGTTGTGAATATAAAAAACTGCTCATATTTTCCAGTGTTAACTGGTGCCTTAATTAGTATATTTTCAAGAGAAAATTCAATAAGTTACATGATAAATTTTTTCATCTTACGTACGAAGGGCTTTTACCAAAAAAAAATCCATTGCACACATTGTGAAATTGATCATCTTTACAAAACAGTATATTATGAGGCCTTTTAGAAACTCAGTTATGCATTTAGATGGGATATAGGGTGGCCTTTGGAGATTTGCCTGAAAAGAAAGTTATAGCAGAAATTAGGATACCCAGGGCTCACTGGGTGGTTTAACCGCTAATTGAGCATCTGATCCTGGATGTTTCTTTTGTCATTATGTCTCTTGATTTTCTACATGTGAAATTGGAAATTTCCTCATATTAAGCCCATATTATTATTCTCTTATTTTCTTATGTTTTTATTGTGATAAACTTTACACAACATAAAGTTTATCATTTTAATTATTTTTAGGTGTATAGTCCAGTGGCATGAACTACATATTGTTGGTCAACAATAACCACCATCCACCTCCAGAACTTTTTCATCTTCTTACACTGAAACTCCATACCTATTATCTTATTTTAATAGCAGTTATCCTGATCCACTTAGAGCATCAACCAATAGGTCTCATAATATGTACAATACTAGTGTGGTGTTTAGAGTATAATTTTGCAGAATTATGCAGGGGAAATTGAATCTTACAGACTGGCTAGCTTGATGTCAAATGTGCTACAAGGCTTACATATCAAATTGTGATGATTAAAAGCCCCCTTAGTTTACACCCAAAGGTGTGAATGTTTGAACTCTGTGATGTACATACTCCCCTTGTGAAAAGCACACCAAGAGTGTTCTTGACCCTTTCAGTGAAAAACACCGAGAATTCCCTAAGAAGACTGACAAATTTAAATATTTCCTGAAGATCAATCTTCTAGGGAAGTGGATGAATGAAGTGGGCTGGTTGAGTCTCTCTATTGTATCTGAGGATCTTCTCCAGGCTCCACCTCTTAACTGTCTACTGTCTTCATTATTGGCTATTCATTTTGGATTCCATTCTTTCCCTGTCTCTCCTGGCCTATATATCCCAGGTCCTTCTACCACTCAACCACAGCCCCACCCTCATCTTGGATAAGGATTAAGTTCTCTTTTGCTCAGCCCCTCACCACGTGAGTCAGCCTCCCTCACTCTCCTGTTGGCTATAGCTAATACAGCTTCAGCCCCTCTTTTTCTTCTCTCGAGTCCCCCTTCCTCCCAACCAGAGCCATAGACATTGCATTGCACATTTTAAAAACATGGATTTCTGTGTTTTGCAAAAATGAAGTCAATATTAAATCAGATAGTTTGATTGAAGCCTAGCTTTCTAATGATGATTTACAGATTAGACTGCCATGCTCGGAAACCCATATTGGAAATCTGAGCTCATTTTAACTGCACTTATTCTTAAAAAGAAAAAGAAATCAGACACAGCTGTCTGATCAGAGATACCTTTATATACATGTTACACATGGTTTGTCCATTCATTCAATAGACATTTAGTCAATAACCCAAATATGCTAAGCACTATCTTAGGTGCTGGGAAAATAGATATGAATAAGAATGGCCTTGCCCTCACAAAGTTTGAAGTCTTTAGGAAGTATAGACCAGAAAATGGACAATTACAATAGTGTGGATAAACACTATGATAGAAAGGGTAGAGTGGGGTCTGTCAAAGCAATGGTAGAGACATCTAACCAACTGGGAGCTCAGATAAGCTTTCCTAGGGAAGTGATATATATGCAGGAACTCAGAAGAGGAGTTAGCCAAGCAATGTAATAGGCAACCCGTGACACCCTGCATGCCATTTACAGATCATGATAGTTTAGTTTTTAGTTTTGTTTTTCAGAAATTAAATGCTTCTGTTATTTAAAGAAGAAAATAAACTATTACTTCAAGTGTAGGTAACAGCGAAGACTTTGAAGATGGCATCTAAGTACACTTAGAGTTTGCTTACCCTCAGGTCTGTCTTATGATGAGATTTATATTCCTTTTGCATTCCAGTAATAAAATCATACAAAGTGGGATCCAAGAGAAGATTTTAAAAATAGCCCTAAGTATTTCATACATTATAATTTATTAGTAGTACATGAGTAAAACAAATTGATCACATGACCAAGATTTTAAAACAAAATGTTAAAAGACCTCATACATTTAACTTAAAGAATCCAGTCATGAATAGTGTATCAGCAATGCCTTTACTTTTTACAAGTCACAAATGGAAAGATGTATGTGTTCTAGTTGAGACTATTTACCGGGGGTCCAGGGATATCTGGGAACTTCATAAGGTCCCCAAATATTGTGAAATTACATTAAAATTATGTTATTATGTAACTGAGGAGGTGTTCTGTAATTTTAATTATATACTCAACAGGGAATCCTTGTTCCCCAAAAGTCCAAGAACCAGCACTCCATAATATGTAGCAAGTGCTAAAAGGACCATTAGAGTTGGATAGAACTTTAGAAATTCTCTAGTTCAAAATATCAGAAACATGAATTATTCACTTGTGAATTAGGAAATGGAGGTATAATTAATCATATTCAAACTGACTATATTCTCAAAGCAAGAACATCAAAGTGTGGTAATAAAAATTTTGGTTAACATAAAGCTAACTTAAGGAAGAAATTTAAAACAGTAAGGTTTGATAATCAGTAGAGTGGTGTTCCTAGGAAGGTGTGTAGAATTTTCCTCTTTGAAAAATTTCTTTAGAAAAATGTGAGGTTTTAATCGTAGCTCTGTATGTGGGTTCCTGGCTAAACAGAATAGACAATGTGACACTACAGTCCTCAAATGTTCCTAATTTTTCTCTTTCCTAGACTACAGTAACAAATGAAATTCATAAGTACATCCAAGGGCAGATGCAATATATGGTTTTATATGTAAAATTCACAGGTGGAAAAAGTCTGTTTAATTTTCCAGCCTTGCCAACTATAAGTAATGGACAACTTCAGGTCCTATAATTTGTTTTAAGATGGGGATACCAAGACACAACCAGAAAGAAATAGAACTCCTGAACAGACAAATAACAAACAGTGAGATTGAAACTGTAATAAAAACTTCCCAACAACAGCAACAACAAAAAAGCCCTGGACCAGATATATTCACAGCCAAATTCTATCAGACCTACAAAGAAGACCTGGTATGCATAAAACAGAAATTATTACATAATATTGAGAAGATATCCCCAACTCATTCTATGAAGCCAGTATCACCTTGATACTAAAGCCATGAAAGGACACACAAAGAGAAAACTACAGAATAATATCCCTTATGAATACAGATGCAAAACTCCCCAATAAAATACTAGCAAACCAAATTCAACAGCATATCAAAAAAAATAATCCAACAGGACCAAGTGGGCTTCATCCCATAAATGCAAGGATGATTCAAAATACATAAATCAATAAATATGACTCATCATAGAAACAAAAGTAAAAACAAAGACCAAATGATCATCTCAATACATACAGAAAAGCATTCAATAAAATCCAGCACCCTTTCATGATAAAAACTGTCAACAAACTAGGCATCAAAGGAATGTATCTCAGAATTATAAAAGCCATATATGACAAACTTATCATACCGAGTGGGGAAAAGTTGAAAGCATTCCCTTACCAACTGTAATAAGAAAAGGATGCCCACTGTCACCAGTTCTGTTCAACATAGAGTTGGAAGTCCTAGCCATAGAAATCAGGCAAGAGAAGAATATGATTAAGGGTACCCAAATCAGGAAAAAAAGAGGTCAAACTATCACTCTTTGTTGATGATATGATCTTGTATCTAGAAAACCCCAACTATTCCACGAAGAGTCTCCTGGAATTGATAAATAAATTCAGCAAAGTCTCAGGATACAAAATCAATGTACATAAATAAGTAGCATTTCTATATACCAATAGCAGTCAGGCCAAGAGTCAAATCAAAGACTCAATACCCTTCACAATAGCTACAAAGAAAATAAAATAACTGGGAAAATACTTAACTGAGGATGTGAAAGCACTCTACAAGGAGAACTATGAAACTCTGAGGAAAGAAATCTCAGAGGCTACAAACAAATGGAAAACATATCATGCTCATGGATAGACAGAACCAACATTGTTAAAATGTCCATAGTACCCAAAGTGACTTACAAATTCAAAGCAATACCCATCAGATTACCAAAGTCATACTTCACAGATCTAGAAAAAATAATTGTACATTTCATTTGGAACCAGAACAGAGCCCACATAGCTCAAGCAATCTTAAGCAAAAAGAACAAATCTGGTGTCATTACATTACCAGACTTCAAACTATACTACAAGTAACTAAAACAGCATGGTATTGGTACAAAAATAGAGACAAAGACCAATGAAACAGAACAGAGAACCCAGATATAAAACCATCTACCTATAACCAACTGATCTTTGATAAAGCAGACAACAACATACACTGGAGAAAATAAATCCTATTTAATAAACAGTGCTGGGAAAATCGGATAGCCACATGCAGAAGAATGAAACAGGACCACTACATCTCACCATTCACAAAAATTAATTTGAGATGGATAAAAGACTTAGACCTTGGGCATGAAATCATGTGAATTCTAGAGGAAAAGGTAGGAAAACTCTTCTAGACATTGGCCTAGGCAAAGAATTTATGACTAAGACTTCAGTGGCAATCATGGTAACAACAAAAATAAATAAATGGGATTGTGTTAAACTAAAAATCTTCTGTACAACTAAGGAAACAATTAACAGAGCAAATGGACAACCTACAGAATGGGAGAAAATATTCACAAGTTACAGATCTGATAAAGGGCTAATAACCAGAATTACAAAGAACTCAAGCAAATAAGAACGAAACAAACAACCCTATAAAAAAGTGAACAAAAGACATGAACAGATGTTTTTCAAAAGATGAAAGATAAATGACCAAGAAACACATGAAAAAATGCTCAATGTCACTAATCATCAGGGAAATGCAAATTAAAACCACAATGAGATAATCACCTTACCCTACTCAGAATGGCTTTCATTAAAAAGTCCAAAAACAATAGATGCTGGTATGGATGCAAAGTGAAAGGAATGCCTTACACTGTTGGTGGGATTGCAAATTAATACAACCTCTATGAGAAATAATAAGGAGATTCCTCAAAGAAATAAAAATAGACCTACCATTGGATCCAGCAATCATGGGTTTACCTAGATTAGGTATTTACCCAAAGGAAAAGAAGTAATTTTATCAAAAAGACACCTGCACTCAAATGTTTATCGCAGCACTAATTCCACAACTTAGGTTGATGTGGAATCAACCTAAGTGCCCATCAATCCATGAATGGATTAATAAAATTTGGTATATGTACACCATGGAATACTACGAGCAATGAAGAATGACTTAATGCCTTTTGCAACAATCTGGATGGAACTGAAGACCATTATCCTAAGTGAAGGATCTAAAGAATGGAAAAACAAACACCACATGTACTTGCTATTAAATTGGAACTAACCAATGAGCACACAAGTGCACAAAGGGAAGTAAAACTAAGTGGAAATTAACGGGGGCTGGGGGAGGAAGAGGAGGAGTATAGGGGAATAAACCAGACTAATGGGTACTATGAACACTATTTGGCTGATGGGCACACATATAGCCAGGACTCAAGCATTACAAAAGCAATCTATGTATTCTAAACATATATCCCTTTAATATTTTGAAATTAAAAAAAATTGTCATGAAAAAAGACAACCACAACTGATACTGAGGGTTTTATCTTTGCATATATAATAAAAGAGGGGCATAAAACCCTATTATTTGGGATACAAGTATTTTACATTTTTTGATCATTTGGACATAGCCTAGATTGGAGTTTAGCTTTGCAGTCTCAAAAGTGAGTCTGGCAAATACTTTTAGCGTAAAGAAACGAGATTGAGGAAGAATGCTTAACCTTCTCAAGTATTCATCTGTATATTAAATACCAGTGGTTAATATGCCATCTAGCAATAACATTTATTCCTTAGACCAGATCTAAGAAAAACTTTGTTAGCTAACTTTTATGTAAGTTTGCCTACTTTAAATAATACAGCTGCTTTTTTTAAAAAGAGGCATTATTTAGTTAAAACTTCACATAGCTTTGCTGAGTTTTTTTGGCTAATTGGCTTGTTTTATTGTTATTCATCACAAAAATCCAAGTAAAATATAGTCTCTCAGATTAACCCAAGGAATAATATAATAGAAATGACCTTAATACTCATTCTTGAATACAATATTCATAAAGCCACTCACATTAAAAGTACTTCTAAATTATTTCCTTTCTAAATAAAGATGTTATCTATTTACAAACCTGATGTTTAAACTTATAAGAGACAATGTTGTTGAAGAGAGAGAATTCTAATCCCTTTCCTTTAAAAAAATACCTTTACTGTATTAGTTTATAAGATTTAATGTTAATTAGTCCACATCTCTGAGTCAAGAAGACTGACAGTTTCATCTTAATGCTGTCGTTTCCCTCTTTAGTCTTTAAAATTGGACTCAACCCCAGGTCACTGGGAATGTACCTTAGGCTGATAAGGATCTCAACTCAACTATGTAGAAAAACACATGTTTTATTCAATTCCTTTTTTCCTTCAAATGCTGGATTCATATAGAATTCTTTGTATCTTTTCCTTATCTGCATACATTGTTGGAGTACAGCAGCTAAATATATTACCGAAATATTAGAGAAGTCAAAAGACACAGAGACCTCTTAAATGTAATAATAAGAAAGTTCAGGCTCCAAATAAACTAACTGATACCTAAATTGTTCAAATCTAAACAACTTTTAAAATCTTTTTGCTTTGGGGGAATCTGACAAATTTCCTTAAAGTAATTTTCATCTCCAGGCTACAAATTATATAAGTAAAAGTCATATTCTGGCAGCAGGTCATTTCAGCTACATTTCATTGATTTCTTGTGAGAATAAACCCAGCGATGGTAGCAGTGAGCACATGGAACATAAACCCAGCCTCACGAAGGGCAAGAACCCAGTAAAACAGCATTTACCATCGGAACCAGGTGAGTTTCGTTCAGAGACACTGTAGGATGTTAAAGGCACCACTCTTGCAGAATGTTTCTTCATCTTCTGAAATGGCTCGCCTGTTCTCGGTGCTTCCTCTGACTTCGTTTAGAGCCTCCTGTTCTCCAGCAGACACTCTCCTAGGGCTGATGTCTACATGCTGTTCTGAGATGCTGCTGAAAGCTACAAGTACTAATTTGCTGTTTCCCTGGGAAACCATTTGCCACACATTTAAACAACGTTTGACCTCCACTAAAATTTTTTCTTTTAATAAACTGTTAGGCACAGTGGAAAATTATGAAAAATGAAAGGACAAATCAAGACTTTTTCCCACTTAAAGTGCAGCAGAGTTGTTAGACTGAAGCATTCCCTTTCTAAAGACACACACACACACACAAATATGTAAATGTAACAAAGGCACAGTATTTTCATGGTGCAACCAGAAGGAAGAAAATGCAATAAAATCTTCCAGAAAAATGTTGAGTGCAGTGCACAATTCACGTTGGAAGACCAACGCCAGGGTATGCATTCTGACTTGATGAAGGGTGATTTATTTGTACCATATAAAAACTTCCAGATTAAAATGACTCCATAAAATAGAAAATAAACTGAGTGTTCTCATTTAATGATCACAGAAATTATCACTATATGTGCATCAATTTACTCAAGACCAACACAAATAGATCTGCATAGCTGCGATGCATGTGGACACTTAAGATGGGAACCCAGGCAGCCAGGCAGGGGGGACAGAGCTCATGAGCATGAGTGAGGGGTTATAGCCACAGCAGATGAGGAGTCCCAGGGAGAGCTTATCGGAGATAAAGAAAAGCAGGATTTGACAGAGCCCTGAGGAATACTAGTTTTGGGTTGTTTTTTTTTTTTTTAAGTGGACCATATTTTTTAGAGCAGCTTTAGCTTCACAGCAAAATTGAGCAGAAGGTACAGAGATTTCCCTTGTACTCCCTGCTCCCCACACATGCAGAGCCTCCCCCATTATCAACTCCTGCCACTAGTGTGGTCTATTTGTTATAGCTAATGAACCTACACTGACACACTATTATCACCCAAAGTCCATAGTTTACATTAGGGCTCACTCTGGGTGTTGTACAATCTATGGGTTTTTGAGAAATGTATAATGAAATGAGAAATGTATACTTCTCTTTTGAGAAATGTATATCCACCATTATAATATCATCCAGAGTAGTTTTACTGCCCTAAAAATCCTCTGTGCTCTGCCTATTCATTCATCCCTCCTTCCTCAACCCCTGGCAACAACCCATCCTTTTTACTGTCTTCACAGTTTTGCCTTTTCTAGAATGTGGTATGGTTGGACTCATACAGTATTTGGCTTTTTAAGAATGGCAATCTACACTTAGTAATATGCGATTCAGTTTCCTCTATGTTGTGCCATAACTTGATAGTTCATTTTATTTAGCACTGAATATTTATTTATAATGTATTTATTTATATTCCATTGTATGGATGTTCCACAGTTTATGTATCCATTCACCTACTGGAAAGCATCTTGGTTGCTTCCAAGTTTTGGCAGTTATGAAAAAAGCTGCTATGACCATCTGTGTGCAGGTTTTTGTGTGGACATAAGTTTTCAGCTCCTTCAAGTGAACACCAAGGAGGCAGATTGCTGGATCATATGGTAAGAGTATATTTGGTCTTGTAAGAAACTGTCAAACTATCTTCCAAAGGTGCTATACTATTTTGCATTCCCACTGCAGTGAATGAGAGTTCCTGTTGCTCCACATCCTCACCAGCATTTGGTGTTGTCAGTGTTCTGGATTTTGGTGTGTAGTGGTATCTCATTGCTGTTTCAATTGGTATTTCCCTGACGACACATGGTGTGTAAGAATACTAACTTTAAAAAAAAGTTTTATTTTGAAATAATTTTACACTTACATAAAAGAGGCTTCCCATACACCCTTACCCCAGCATCTCACCACACATATAGGTTTGTGAAACCATGACCACAATCAGGATACAGAACAGTTTCATCACCCCCAGAAAACTCTCTCATGCTTTCCCAAGTTAGTCAATAACCACCCTCCACTGTCCCCAGACCTGGCAACCACCTGTCTGTTCACCATCACTATATGTCATTTTGAAAATGTTACATAAATGCAATCATGCAGTATATAGCATTTTGAGGTTGGCTTTCTTCGCTCAGTATAATGTTCTTGAGATGCATCCATGTGGTTGTGTGTATCCATAGTTCCTTTCTGTTGCGGAGCAGTGTTCCGTATATGAATCTACCACTAACTTTAAGGCACAAAGAGCAGAAAAGGAGCCCACATATGAGAATGAGAAATACGGGCCCAAAGAAGGGGGAGCAGGACAGCTGGAGCCCAGACGTGGAAGAAGGGCGTGCTTAAGTGGAGTGGGGTGGTCAGCTGTGTCAAAGCTGCTGAGTGACGGAAGGACCAAGAATTTAGCAGAACCACCACAACCGACAATGTACTGAGCACCCACCCTGTGCTAAGGAATGTACTAGGTTCTGGGGACAAAATGGGAAGCAAACCAGACGGGGTCCCTGCCCTCATAGAACTTACAGAGACAAGTGAAACTGCCCAAATATCTCACGAATAAAATGTAGGCTGAGATAAGTGTGGTTGAAAGCAAGGAAATGATGCTATGAGGATGTATAGCAGAACGACATGGCCTTATCTAGGGTTCATTCCTTCCTTCCTTTATTCTTTTATTCATTCTACAAAATTTGAGTGTTTAATATGTGCCAGCCCTGTACTAGGTTATGGGGATACATCAGTAAACAAATGTAGGTAAGGTTCCTATCTTTGTGGTACTTACATTTCAGGGCATGGCAGTGACATTTGCGCTGAGAGATATGAATGGCAAGAAGGAGTGTAGTGGGTGGAAGACGGCTATCCCACAGACAGGGAAGCATGTACAAAGGTCCTGTGGCAGATGGCCACAACATCATTCACTGGAAAAAAATAAATCTCCCTGTGGCTGGAATGCAGTCAGTGAGTGGGGATTTCACAGGTGTGAGATAAAACTGGAAAGGCAGGCAGGGGCCAGATACTTCCTTAGGGTACGGCATGAGGTTTGGAGGTTTTTTTCCCCCTAAGTATAATTTAAAGCAGGAAAGTCTTCTGGCCTTATTTGTAGTTTTAAAAGATTACTGGGGTAACTGTGTGGAGAATGGGCAGGATGGAGGGGAGAGCTCAGGTAAGAGGTGGACTCCGATAGAGTGCTGAAGTGGACATGAAGACAAGTAGCTAGAGCTGAAACAGCTTTGGAGACAGGCCTGACAAGATTTGGTGGTGGATTATCCAATCCAAGCCAAGATGTCTGGCTTTGCAACTGGGTGGATATTGGTGTCCTTTACTGGACAATGGAGAATGAATAAATATGGTGAAGGGGGAGGGAGGACCCACTGCAGTTTGGAGAGGGGTGGGAAGGAGACTGTCAGATGTGTTAAGTTTGAGAAATACACAAGGCATCGGAGAGCAGATGTCAGAAAGGCTGTTGGATTGCACAGCCTGATAACACCAGGCTGGAGAAGTATAGGAATCGTCAGCTGAGAGATGTTTTACAGTCACAGGTTTTGGTGAGAACAGCTAACACAGGGAACTCCAAGGGAAATTAGCACTGAGCTCCGAGGCCTCCAACATTTAGAGATGAGGTTGATTTGGAGCCAGGAAAGGAGGTAGATGTTTAATAAATAAGCGTCTGTGAAACTGAAAATTGGGAAGACCTCAAAGATGGTAGCTTAATATGCCAAACTTGAAATGCCACAAGAAATTATTTTCCAGGAGTTACAAACGTATTCTTGGAAGCTAATGAGCTGTTTTGATTTCTGAGAACAAATTTAAATAAGTCTGAGAAATTGCATCAAACAATTTATGCCAGTGTATGTAATTACGCCAACACATATGGCACCTAAAAACCACTCACTACTTCAACAGCATGTGAAAATGTTAGCAGAGCAAGAAAAAAATGGAGCCTTAACTCATAGCTTCCTGGCTACCCCCGGTGAAGTAGAACAGCTTTTACTTTCTTACTGTTGATTTGTTGGAGTATGTTGTACATGCCTTTAACAGATGCTTCAAGAAAATTACCCAGAGGTGCCACAGCAAACCTCAATGGTTGCTTCACAGTCACCAAATTAGATAGCTGAGACACTAAGATAGCGGAGGAACCAGTAGGAGTTAGGCAGGTTTAACTCCCTGCAGAAACCCATCCAAGCTTAAACAATGGGCGCTGCCTCCTTCGGGTAGAAATAGGAACAGGAACTGTTTTTAGTACATTGAATTTACTTACTAAACATGCAGATCTAACTAAAATGTTTTGAAACTTACTTTCTACTCTTTATTGTGGAGGCTACACTGAACATACCACACTCAGCAGCTCTACTCCTTGTGGAATTTATAGCATATTTGTAGCACACCTGTGGATTGCTCTAACAATCTATAATGAATGCTCGTATACCCAACTCAGTGTTATCCTTCCTTTAATCTGTGAGGCAGTTACTATTATCTTAGCTTACCAGATGAAGAAACTAAAGTTGAAAAGAGTTAATAAGAGCAATATGTCACATGGGCAACCCTTTCCAAATATTCTAATGATTGTTTTATTCCAGAATCATGTATTAAGCACTTGCTATGGGTCAAGCATTGCGCTAGGATCTGGAAATAAAATAAAAAAATAAGTTAGATAACAATTTCTGCTCACAGTTTACTGATATTAATATTTATTAGTGGAGTTGCCAGATAAAATCCCATGCAATATACAGGGTAGACTTAAACTATAAATTATTTGTTGCTTATCTGATTAAAATTTAACTGAGCATCCTGGTTTTTTATTTGCGAAATCTGGCAACCCTATAAGTTATTGGAGTCTTTTTATGAACCACCTAGGCCAACAGAGCACTCCTTGTTATTTTTACATTATAAAAAGTGACTCCAAATGTTTTATTTTTGAGAAAAATTGTATCTGCCAACAAAATGCAAAACACAAACTAGTATTTATTAACCATTGCATAACCAGACAACCAATTGCAAGGCTCTAGCCAAGGAGAGCTTCATCCTTGAATTCATCACATGTAAAGGTTCTCTTTAGCTTACATTACTACAAGAGCCTCTGCATACATTATCTCATTGGACCTCAGACAGAGCAAGTGGTATTATCTCCAATTTACAGACGAGGAAACTAAGGCTGAAAGAAGCCAACTCATTTGCCTGTGAGTGAACAGTAAATCATGGGGCTGAAACTAGTCAACAAATTTCCAGCTCATGTGTATCTTTTCCTATAGGATGCTAGATGCTGATTACAATAATAATGCTAACATAGAATCCTAAAATTGAGCTCTTCCTTTCTCAGTTTTAGATGAGACCATAAGGACAGAGAACACTGCAAAAAGTGTCAAGTGTCCCTCAGATCCTAAAGTCAGGACACATCACCTAACCCCACCTGTAAAAGGGACCCTCCTGGAGGGAGCTATGCTGTGGCACCCTGTCCCTTCACCCTCTCATGGTGGAGGGGGTGCTTCTCCTTCACTTCCAATGAAGGGGCCACACCGAGGTCACTTGGGGTGCTTGGCATGTGCCCAGCACTAGGGTCTGGGGCTCACAAGCACTGTGGCCTGAGTCCTCCAAGAGAAGTTCAAAGGTGGCATTCTGTAGCTGGAGATGTCCCTACGTGTCATCAGAGTTTAAAGACTAGCACCAGGAGAAAGTAGCCTTTCTTCTAATAACTGAGGCATGTGCTAGGGACCAGTCAGGGAGCTGGCCTGGCATAAGGATCCTGTTCACAATGACTGCTGAAAGGGGTGATGTGACCCCAACACAAGGTGGACACAGGAGACCCAGCAACTGAAGGTTGGGGGATCATCATTAGCCAGGTGTGTAGGAGAGGCAAATTCTGGGAACTCTTTGCAGTGCCTTATATACATTAACTCTTGTCAATTGTCATCACAACTCTGTCAACTAACTACTATGATTATCCCACTTTATAGAAAAGAAAACTCAGGCTTGTATGTAGGTGAAATTACCTGCCCAGGTTAACACAGGTGATGGATGGAGCTGGGATATAAACTGAGGAAGTCCAACTCCAGAGACAGGCTCTTAAGCTCTACTGATTCTACCAGGTCTTTATTTTATTTAACCCTCAAACAGCCCTATTATTGTCCTATGGTTATTTTTAGCTGGGTCAATAGGATATGAGGTACAAAGGTTCTCAGTAAACTATTGATATTGTAGTAGAGAACAAAGAAATGAACTTTTCCTTTTATTGATTTTGCACCACCATACTCTAAGGAAGAAGTGATATAGATGTTTTATTCCGAGTTATGGAACCATTCAAGACATACTCTCCATTCTCTACTCTCCAAAGCTTTAGATATTGTTTCATAAATAGCAGAAATGATGGAACACAAAACAGTGTAAAGTATGCTGTGGAAAGACTGAACCTGTCTGTAGTCTCTGGCTAAAAGCTTCTAGTATTAAGTCACTGGTAGGAGGTAGGTAGTAAGAAATGAAAAGACAAATGAAGAAAGTTTGACTTTAACTTGTGTAATGCAATTTTTAATTAGCCTGTAGTCTTATATAAAATGTATATAAAATGTAGTCATTTTATATGGAAACACATGCAAATGTGTAAATGCATAAAAAGGGATCCTTCCTTTGGATGGTTTTGGCTAAGACTGATGTACTAAAAGCAGGCTCAATCTCCCAAACTGACTGATGTAGGTACTAAAAGTCACCTCTAAAAGGAATTATCACCATTAGACTATACCATTTAGCATATTCTAAACTACTGTTTTAATAGAATTTAATACAAACATTTATTATAAATATTTTCTGAAGAGACTAGGGCATGAAGCCTGTTGGTGCTTTGTTACTCAGAACCAAGTGGGATTAAAGCAAGAGTCAGCCTTTCTGATATCAGAAAGGCTACTACTGAGAAAGGCAGGTGGCTGGAGGGAGCAGATTTTACTCTTACCTGTCCCCAACCCTTTATTCTGGATGACAGCCATGGTTTTCTCATGAGGAACCACCTCTGTTCCACTCCTAAATCTGGACTGTTTAGGTGAAGCTGGACTCCCCTCCTGTGTCCCTGAGTCAGGATGGGCACAAGATCCATGCTGACCAATCAGGCTATTCCATACCTCGGTCACACAAGGCTCAAGTTAAACCTACAGAGCTGGCCCCCGGACTTTTGTCAGAACCTTATGGGAAAGATACTCTTTAATTGTTGGTGTTGGGGCTGTAAAGTTGGTAGAATGCCAGCCTGGAGTTGTTGGGGTCATCTTTGTCACACACAAAAAATGGATAGAGACAAAGTCTTCATCATTTGGCACTTGTGTCAAGCCTTACCTGAAGTCAGACATCCCCAGACTTTTCAGTGTCATGAGCCAATTCTGGGTTTTGTTTGTTTGTTTCTGAATCTAGTTTGAGGTAGGCGTCTGCCACTTGTAAATGAAGGCATCGAGACAATTACAATGGCCCTAAGCAAGGAAGGCTGATGGCTTTTGACCTAATCAGCTATTGCCTGCACTTAGAAAGCAATTTGAAAAATAACCGTATTAGCTATATCAGAAGATTAAGTCAATTACACAGAGAGTGACCTGACAAGAGATTATGAGAGATGACCCCTAATTACCACATTGCCTGTTTCCTGCCCCAAATCTATCCTGCCTCATTAATGACACAAGCTATCCCACCTCTCATTTTTCTCTTGTGAAACTGTTTTCTCATCTTCTTATATCCACGTGTATAAATTTAAAAGACCTAAAATTCCTTGAGAAGTTCCTATCTTCCCCACCCTCATGTTAATAGGGATCTCAGTAATGCTTGAGATCAGCTTGGATCTGTACAAATTTGTGTTGGCTCCTTGTTATGCTCAGTTTATGGTTCACCAAAATACAAGCGCCATGGGCTCTCTAGCCCAATAATGAACATATTATTTATTTCATCAGTGCCACATAAAACTTTAAAATATGATCTCATATTGAAGCTTTCATAATTCCACATTAAAATAATTCCAGGAATATTTTTTTGAACTCCTGACCTCGAGCAATCCACCCGCCTCGGCCTCCCAGAGAGCTAGGATTACAGGCGTGAGCCACCGCGCCCGGCGAGGAATATTTTTGATTTTTTAGTGAGGGGCCCAATAATTTATTAGGTGATGTGGCAGAGGACAAAGTATTCACCCTAAGTTATTCCACAAATGACAATTGTGTAAGTCTGCTAGTCTACTAGTACATATATCTACTAATCATGAATCTACTAGTACATCTGACTACCACTATTTCTACCAGCAAAACTCCTGTCTTAGAAACCTTGGCCTCCCTGGTGTTCTGGAGAAATGAAGGGAAGACACAGGCTGACTTATCTGGGGTAATCTTAAGAAACTATTTTTAGTTCATGGTATCCATCAACATCACCTGCACGTGAGGCGTCATCTCAAGTTCAGCCCAAAGAAACAAACTTTTCCTTAAAGCTCATGAATGCTAGTCCCCTTTTCTATGTTAAAATGTTCTCTCTCCTCTCAATGTAACTACTTCCTTTGAATATAACAACTTACATCTTGTGATAAATTACTTGGTCCCTAATCTAAAAAGGCAGGCACAAGAGTGGAGGGAAGATTAAAGTTTGTCTCCAAGGGTCTCTGTTGGTTTCTTTATCTTCTGATACGCACTGTACATGTTCCAGGAAGATCGGTGTGTTCCCAACAGCTTGACCTTATCGTGTTCCCAACATCTTGGCAACCAAAATTCTGTAAATCCCACCGAATAAGGGACAGATAAAGAATCCATTTCTATGCATCTAATTCCTAATCACAAAAAGTACCAAGCAAAAAAGAAATACAAATTTCCTCCATACCTTAAAAAGGAAAAACAAAATGTAAGAAAACTTCAAGCCAAGAGAACACATGGACACATGGGCCTTGAACCAATTGCAGACTTGGGTATTTTCCACCTCTTAAATTGTGACTTGAGTAACTCCCTCATGTTATTTGGGTACAAGAACCCCACACTTAACAAATTCCAGTAACACCTTTTTACCTGTGTTGAACACTACTTCAGAAGTATATTTTACTTGCCCTTATTCAAGGGGGGTATTATCTCATTTAGTGGATTGAAAACTTGAGACTCAGAGAAGTTAAGTAAAACAACTAAGGTTATAGACAAAGTATTACCACATAGAACCCTGGTCTATCATATTGGATAATATATTTCCATAAGTTCGGTTCATACAGATTATCTCTATCAAAAGAGCACCTAGAAAAGATAAGTATTTTTATATGCAGTCCTTAAAAAGAGCCAATCAAGATGAGAATGGAATCAGCTGAAGTTTTATAAATGCTATTAACCTAAAAATAGAACTCACATCGATCTGATTGAAGACATACAGCTGATATAACATGAAATTTGTGAAATGATAGAAAATAGAAGTTTATGTGAGCTATAAATTAATTGATAAATGGTGGCTGACTCTGCAGCTCAATATAATGGTTTTCTGGCCTTTTTAACAATTCATTTTTTCCTGCTAGAAAGCATTATCACACAAAAGTGAAAATCAATACAGTGTTATAAAGAAACAGATGTCCTGTAAAAATATTATGCTTAGGGAGGAAGCAAAGGTAATCTTTTATAAAATATAAGCCTTTTTCTATTCAATATGTGAAGCACCTGCTGCACCTTAATTGTTTACTCAGAGGAAAGATGATCATAGACACGCTAACTTTAAAAATACAGAGTATTTAAAAATAAGTTGTTAAATGAGTGATAACACTGTATCTCAGTTTCACTCAAAGTTGTATCAAAAGCAACAAAGACGGCCCTAGAACTAGACTCCAGAGACTGGGACCACCAGGTGAGTCTAATCTCTCTGAGCCTTAGTTTCCTCCTCTTTAAGATGAGATTGTTAGACTGCATGACCTCGGCCACCAAAAAGGAAAAGAAAAGAAAACTCCTCCCAAAATAACAAAGGAGGAAATCTAGATACATTTTCTAGCTGAAGATTTTTAATTAGCCAATTATAATCATGACCTATTTTAAGAAAACTCAATGCTGAAGCCTCCAAACTCACAAAGTAGATAAACCAAGAAGTAATTATAAATATTAAAAAATGATTTATGCTGTGACTCTTTTAAATGTCAATATTCCTTGGTATAATTAAAACATGCTTTCATTAGAAAAAAAGGGAAAAAACCATCTGCAAAGTTTTAGGACTATAACAATTACATAGAACAAGATACTTCATATTAATAGCCAACAATTTATCTTTGTTTTCATGGGCATATTCATGAAGATAAGCAACACTCACCTGTCTAGATTCAATGAGGAATAGTGCAGTCTTACCACACGTGGGTATAAGTAACTTCTAGGCTTGTGAATCTGTTTTCCTAAGAGCTATTGTTTGGGAATTATTAAAGTTTATTTTACTTTTACATAACATCGGGGATTGCACAATCAACTCTAATCTAGGAACACAAATACTCATTGCATTAATACAAACACAGTCTCTATTTCTGGAATATCTGCATATCTGCAACGCTTGACTCTAGAGCTTCATTAGAGTTTAATTGCCTTATTTCATTTTATTAGTTTGTTCCACAGTTGCCCATTAATAAATAAAATAGCAAGGAGGCCACTTTCTAAGGTGAGATGGGGAGGTGATGTTTTTAACCTTATCTAGACAAACTGCTTATTAACCTTGGTTGGAATCACCATTTCTTCCTGTGCTTAACTCTCAGTGTTGTTGGTGAAGGTGTCTGCATTGAAGACTGAGTGCTAGCAAAACAGACACCCTCCCTCAGGGATGATTTCATAAAGACAACAAATTAACATAAAGACAACAAATCATGCTTATGTGATCATTTTCTTTTCCACAAGATTATAGCTATTTGGCATATGAAAGATCACCGTAGTAATGGTGATCACCATATTTCATGAGCTGTAGATTTTTCACAGTTTAACACCTGCAAAATCAAAATTTGTCTTAGACCTAATGGTGTCTTACAACCATTATTAGTGACATGGTGGTGGTGGTGGTGGTGGTGGTGTCATTGCCTTTGAATGTGTGAACTTCATTGTAATTCCTAGTGGTATTACTAGACAACTTCAACTCCTTGATGTTTTAGTCTATTAACCATTTAAGGACTATCAAGGGAGGAATAGGAACCCTGACTGTTGTTTGAAAACCTTCCATTGACACTGACAAAGATTCTTTGCTTGACCACACTTTAGTCAGGCTCCTGAACCTTCTCCTAAGCCCCTCTGTGTATTTCCTTGTAAAATCCAGTTTTTAGAAAGAACCCTGCTCAGTTAATTGAGCCAGGACCCCATCCTCTACATCTTATCACCTCAACATGCAATCGGTTCTTCATCTTCCACCAGCCCCCAGGGGATCACACTGGCCTGTCCTCAGCCAGAACCTTGTTCGGTCAGTTTAGCCAGAATCCCCCACCCTCCTGATGTTTCCTCCTCTTAGTAGTTTTCCATCCACTAGAAATTCCCACTTGCCCATATCGTATTTGTAATTGAGCCCAGTTCTACATGGAGGTCACTTTTCTTCTATTGCAATAGTTCCTGAATAAAGTCTTGTTTTAGTACCTTAAGTGTTGTCCAGCTTTGGGTTTTTTTTGACAATACCTTCTGGCAAGATGTGAAAAAAACCAACATCATATATTGCACTACAGGGGTCAAAAGCTTAGAAAAAAATTCTGGAGACAATGATGGAACATCATTTGAACAGATAATACAGGATGTTATAGCAAGGAAAATATGGACCTCAAAAACTGAATCGATGAGTGATTTGAATGATTCAGTCATTTAACTTTTCATATATTAACAAGAGTGATAGCCAATTAAAAACAAAGTAAGGAAAAGAACAAGAGAGATAGCTGGTAACACTTAATATATAAATTAGCCTGAAAGAGCTCATTTATAGCTCTTTCAATAAACAGTAAATAAAAATTAAAAACAATATGAAAACAATGTGTTATAATTTATTGCCATTTTTTCATTAGAGCTACATAAAACATTAATGTGCCTTAAAATCTTAGATTAGATGACATGCAGTGGGTTTCAGTTGGATGCCCCATGCAGTGAATTAGTAATAGCTACTTAAAGAACAAGCTTGAGGGTGATTTGAGATCCTGTTCAAGCTCAGTGAAAAGGGGGTGATCAGAGAGAGGGACGTCTGCAGTGAAATCTGGGAGAGGGAAGGGGGCTCCCTGCCGCTTTGCTTCTAGTTCAGCCTCTCCCTAAAACTATGTTCCTCCTCCTTCTCTTAAGTCTTCAATTAAAAATATAAATATGGATGGTTTATGAACCTTCTTTAAAAGGAGGGGAGAAATAGAGCTTTTAAAAAGTGCGTACAAAGCATTTTTTTTTCTTGAAAAAAAATGCAAGCTTTTCCCGAGCTCTTCAGCAATGCCCTGTACGGTCTGACCTCCGACTGCATAAGCATTCTCCCTCACACCAGCTGTCAGATAAAATACAGGTAAAATATTGCATGGGACAGATTTATATGAGACATGATTTATTGTTTATGGAAATTCAAATTTAGCTAGGTGCCTTGTGCTTTCATTTGCTAAATCTGGCAGCCCAACTGCTCACTCACTGCCCCAGTTACCCTTTCTGTCCCTCCTTCCCTGTCTGCACCCTTGGTGTCCCCCTCTTTGCCTGTCTAGCTCCCTCTCATCCTGCAGGTCGCTTCTGAAGGTCACCCTTCAGAGACACCTTCCTGATTCCAAATCAGCTTCTCTGTCGAAATGTCTCACAGCTTTTCCTTTCTTTCACAGCACAGCACATTATCACAATTTGCCATTACTTCCTTTATTTGTGTGCTAATGTGATTAGCATCTGTATTAGTTTCCTCTTGCTGCTGTAACAAATTACCCAAACTTAGTGGTTTAAAACAACACAGATTTATTATCTTGCAGTTCTGGTGATTAGACGTTTAAAATTGGTTGGCAGTACTGTGTTCCTTCCGGAAGCTCCAGGGTAGAATTGTTTCCTGGCCTTTTCCAGCTTCTAGAATGTATTCTTTGGCTCATGGCCCCATGTCACTCCTGCTTTTGTTGGTCTCCTCCTCTGAGTCTGACCCCCCCACCTCCCTCTAAAAAGGAACATTGTGATGACTGTGGGCCCACCAAATAATCCACGATAGTCTCCACTTCAAGATCCTTAATTTATTGACATCTGCAAAGTCCTTTTGCCATGTAAGGTAACGTAGTCACAGGTTTGGGGGATGCAAATGGGGACATCTTTGCTGGGTCACTACTCTGCCTAACACAGCATGTCAGAGACTATGGAAATGGAATCACGTCTATGTCCCCATTGTGTCCTCAGTGGCTGGCACATAACAGGTGCTAGGTAAACATTGGAGAAATGAATGAATATGTCTTCTTTGTTGCCCTACTTAAAAGCAAATAGCCAAATGCCCGCACAATTTACCAAATAGAACTGATGACTCTGAATACTTAGTTTAGAGATTTGACATTCCAAAAGTGTTTCCTGAGGCAGATGGGCAAGAAATACTGTATGTGCCGTGGCAGTCTCGGATGTGCACCCAGCGCTTCTATGCCCTTCTTTGTCTCTCTTTGCTTTCAGAAGCACTGGATGTATTTGACTTTCCTTCGGTCTCCAAACACTCACCTACCTTAGCTTCCAGTGCCCCATAGTCTCCTGGATTTCCTCCTACCTCTCAGAGTTGCTTCTTAGTTCTCTTTCCTGGTGTGACTCCTCCGCCTGCCCTGTCCCGCTGGCGTGCTGGGGCGCTGGTCAGGGCCCCTTCTTGCCTCTAACCACACGCACTCCCCTAAGTGATCACACCCAGGCCTGTGGCTCTGACATTATCTACAGGCTGGTGAGTCCCAGTTGTCTCCCGCTGTGACTTTCCCATAGCTCCAAAAATCACATCTCCAGCTTCCTACTTGTCACCCTTACTGGAATGTTTAACATTATCTCAAACCTAAAATGCCCCAAACTTTTGATTCCCCTTACTCCCAAATATGTTTCTCCCCTCAGACACCCACATCTCAACAAATAGGATCATCATCTGCCACTTAACATTCTTCTCCCCCACCACCTGCCTCTAATTCATTAGCAAAGTCTGTTGATTCTGCCAAAACCGCACCTCAGATACACCTACGTCCCACCACCTCTGTGCCCATCACCTAATCCATGCCTCTGTACTCCCTAGCCTGGCCCACCATAACCGCCGCTAACATGTCTGTCTGCCTACAGCTCTTCCCCCCACCTATACTACATTCTCCTCACAGCAGCCAGAGTGTGGTCTTTTTTAAATGTCTGTCAGATCGTGCCATTCCTTGTTAGATCCTTTTGATGACTTCCCCTGAACTTAAATCCAGACTCCTTTCTTAGGCTTACAAAGCCCTCCATGGTCTGTCCCCTGACATCCTGAGGTCAGTCTCACGGGAATCCTTCTCTCACTCACTGGCCCTACTATGTAGTGTCCTCAAATCTGCCAGGCTTGTTTATATGTCAGGGACTTAGCATATGCTGTTCCCTGTGCCTGGAACTCTTCCCCAGCTCCTCGTGGCTGGGAGCTCACAATCCTTCAGGTATCAGGCCAAATAGCACCTCTCCAGAGAGGCCTCCCCTAAACCCCCTTATCTAAAGGAACCACCCCCTCAGTCACACTCTATGACATTACCCCATTTATTTCCTTTAGGCTCATATCACTATCCACAGTCATCTTCCTCATGCATGTGTTTACTTGTGCAGTGCCTCTCTCCCACCTGGATAGAAGCTCTTAAAGACAGGGAGCCTGTCAGTCTTGCTCACCTCTGTCAGGACCTAATACACAATAGGCGCTCAAAAAATGCCAGTTGACTGACTGATTACATAAACAAATGGTCTGATAAGACTAAATGCCACAGCCTGCCAAATATATCGGCACCAGACTGTTTTATTTTGGCGGTGACCTCCTGGAGCATCTACAGCGAGGTATTCTAACTACCAAGAAGTCTGAGAAATGAGCCATTTGGGGAGTGGAACTGGACGGCAGTGGGGAGGAACTGCCACCAGCCTCGTGAAGTCCGGTCGGTACTCCTGACACTAGCGATGTCTGCTGTCATCCCTTCCTCAGCAGTACTGGTGACAAGCGAGGTACGGTGGCTGCCACAGATACCGAGAGTCCTGGGTTTCCCAAGAACCCCCTCTGAAGAGCAGCCCCACCATGCAGACAGCAAGAGACAGGGAGTGGCCCCTCAGACATGAGGAGAGCAGTCCCCTCCGCCAAGCCAGAGGGTGGGCTGGGGCCTGGCTCGGGGTGGAGCTGGTGTGGCACTTTCCAGACCAGCCGTTCGAACTCCACAGCTGTGACTTGAGGAAATGTCTCTGTGTGTGTGTGAGCGGGGAGCTCTGTTCATCTGTAGTTCTGAGAGTCCAGGCCCCAGAACCCGGAGGACCAGCGGTGAGTGAAATACTAAGGGAGAAAAAGTCTATCTATCCTCCTCTGTCAAACAGGACGCTCGCCAGGGGCAGGGCAGTGGGCGGGGCGCTCGGGACAGCTCACCCAGACTCTGCAGCAGCAGCAGCCAAGAGCAGGGAAGCTGGGCGGTGGGGCAGGCTTCCTCAACTTGGGGATAATAAACAGGACCGACCCGCTCTTCCACGTAAGCGTCCTGGGTTCCTGCAGGACCCCCAGAAGGAAACTCCAAGAGGGAAGAAAGACATTCTGGCAACAGGCAGGAGCAGGTCTCTGAGTCTCTAACATGAATCTTAAATGGGATGTGATCTAACTTCATATCCCAAATGGGTAAAATCAAATACATAAGTTAAATGTGGAAAAATTTGGAAATCCCAGTCTGAATTTTCCAAAAGCTTTCTGTAGGCTTGATTACGAACTCCATAGAGCTAATGTTTTAATGACTGTCAGCAAACAAGAAATAATGATAAGAAGCTCCGTGGAAGGGCTTGCTGGTATTCTGGGCTCTTCCCCGGCTCATCCAGTTCCCAGCGTTATTTAAGTCAGGCACCTGCTCCTGGTAGCTAACATCCAACCTTGATGTGTCCTCATTCCTTCCCAGGACGAATCCAAAAATCAGCACTTTCTGAAGCACATTTCTTCTCCTATTTAGATCAGTGGTTCCCAACAGGGGGTAAATTTGCCTCCCAGGAGACAGTTAGCCGTGTTCGGAGATGGTTTTTGGTTGTCACAGCTATGTGGGGCGGGGTGCTGCTAGCATCCGGCAGGTAGAGGACAGGGCTGCTGCTGAACATCCTACCATGCACAGGTAATAACCCACACACAAAGAATTATCTTGCACAAAATGTCAGCAGTGCTGAGTTTGAGAAATCCTGATTTACACTAAAATGTACTCACATCTTTGCTGTGGCTTTGTAAGTATGAGAAGAAAAGGTGAAATGATGTGTGATATTGAATCAAAGCTAATAGTTCATCTTGCCAACAATTCTAATCCAGAACAGTTTAAGCACTAATTTCCTTTTTTATTTAGTGCTGATGCCATGTCGTGGACTGCTGTGCTTGACTCTTTTCCTCAGGCATTTTCCCCTCCATGGAGTAACCCTTTTAGAGCGCAGACAATCCCTTCAGACTGTTAGAAACCTTTGCCTTCAATATATTAAACTCAAGTACATATTCCTTTGGAATTTCAGTATCACAAAAGTCACAAGGCCATTTACAAGGACTATTTTAGAAGGTCTTTAATGGTTACTATTAAATAAATTATGTGGTCAGTATACTGGAGAAGAAATAAAAGTACAAACCCTGCCCCATACTGATAGCAATATTCTGCTAGGACCAATAAAATGAGGCATGAAAGACTACTTCACTGTAACATGAACACTGAAGGTCTCACTGGAGAAAAAATTCACAAGGGGGACTGTTTCGAAGAGAAGAGCCAGGTAAAAGCAAGACTGTTCCCATTGCTAAAGACCCCAGTGCCCAGGGAGCGATGGGGTTTGTGGCATTGCTCACTTTGCACCTGAGGTTGATGTGAAGAGAATCACTGTTTGGCAGGAGGAAGGGGAGCTCAGGCACTGCCATCCAAGCTGTTGACTCTGCCCAATCTTATAGTAAAGGCAGTTGATTGCCAGAAACACAAAATTCTTTAGCTTTGTAATCAAGAATGGCCACAGTACTAAAAATGTTGGTCTGAAGTACTATATTCCAGGGAGCAGGTGGTGTTTGCTGCCACTGTGCAGAAGGGAGGCCCTGCAGGGGTGGCCACCTTATCAGTACTGGGGTCTCTCTTGGTTAGTGTATGAGTTTGCTAGAACTGCTGTAACAAAGCACTCCAAATGAAGTGGCTTAAACAACAGAAATGCACTCTCTTGACCGTTCTGGAAGCCTAAAGTTCAAGATCAAGGTGTTGGTACAGTTAGTTCTGAGGGATGTGGAGAAGAATCTGTTCCACGCTTCTCCCCCAGCTTCTGGTGGTTTGTTGGCAGCCCTTGATTGTAGAAGCATCACCCTAATTTGTGCCTTCATTCTCACATGTTCTACTTGTGTGTATGTCTGTGTCCAAATTTTCCTTTTGTAAGGACACTGGTCATATTGGGTTAGATACCTACTCCTCTCCATTAGGGATGGCCTCATATTAACTAATTGCATCAGCAAGAACCCTGCTGCCAAGTATGGTCACATTCTGAGGTACTGGGAGTTAGGCCTTCAACATAGGAGTATTTGGGAGCATAATTCCACCTATAATAGGAAGCTGGTAAGGAAGGGAAGGACCTGGGCTTCCAGCATCCCAGCTTACTGAAAGGTGCTCATGATACCCAAATTCCCCCAAAGCAGAGGATGCTTTAAGGTGTACCAAAGCCCTCATTTCTGTACTCCATGGTGGCCCCAACTGCTGAAGCAATAGCAGGTGCAATTCTTCAGAACTTCACTTGAGCCATTCTGGAAATATCTCTCGCCACTGTCTAGAGTCACCCTGTCTATTGAGTGTATTTTTTACTGTGTATCTTAAGGGTTGAGCTGACCCTGAATCACCACCCTACTCTAGTCTTCCTTTTTGAAAAAATAAAATGAAATGAAAAATAACAAAATTATAAATAATCTCCTTCTAGAAATGCATGTCATTCAACAGGTAGTTCAGTACTCTGGGGATGTGGGAGGTGTTGTGCCGGAACGTGGAGGAGAACAAGACAGACAAGGCATCTGTCCTCATCAAGCGTACTGTGGGTAGACTGCTGGAAAATACGGCAACAGGATGTCAGGATGTTTATACCCAAGGGGTCGAAGGCACCTGGATTAGGACTTCAGGGTCCTTGAGCTGTGGAGTCCAATCCCACCCCTTCCAGAAGTGGCCACTGTCCACACAGTGGTGAGGAGGGGTGGGCAGTCAGAGCGGCAGTGCAGTGTGCATGCGTCTCTCTAGGGGGTGTCCTGTGAAGCCTGTGCGTGCCCAGCATGACACCACAGCTCCATGCTCACCCCCTTCACCTTCTAGGCCTTGTAGTGCCACCTCACGCAAAGCTGTGCTCATGCCAGTGCCCACACCTCAGGCTCCCACGACCCCTTCTTAGTTCCTGTGGTCATCACCCATGGACTCACCTTCTACACCAGCAGTTCTCACCTTGGGCTTGGGCATCACAACCAATTATAAAGTGTCACTTCTCATTTATCACTCCTAAAAATGTGCCAATATTTACAAATGGTCACTTTCCTAGATTAGGTAGTTATTTCTTTAGTGCCTCTCCTCTCACTCATCTGTATCCCAGCATGTGTGATCTCGTGATCCATGAGAGCATCCCGGAGGAATAAAGGAAGAGGCATTGCTTCCTGCTGCTGCCAGGAACATTCTCCTAAGGCATAAAGGCTGGCCTGTCAGGCCCCAGTTCAAGAGTCCCTGGGAACTTACCCTTGCCCCCAGGACCAATGCTGCACGTCTTGGCACAGATTGCCCAGGCTCTGCTTCCTGCCCTCTCTGTTCTGCCAACTTCATCTTCTACTTCTGCCACCCCCCTTCCCATCTTGTGTTCTAGCCACATGGGACTACTGGTTTCTCTCTCTCTCTTACACACACACACACACACACACACACACACACGCACACATATTTCTGTGGCTCTATGATTACTGTTCTTTGTGCTTGATATTCCTTACCCCAATGACATAGGCCAAATCCTCAAAGAAGAATTTAGACTCCCTTATCTGTGCTTCTGTGACATTCTTCATGTAAATGACTTAGCACAATTGCCACTAATATCAACATCATGGCTATATTTATTTGTACATCTTGTCTCTGTTATTAGATAATATGGTCCGTAAGGAATATATATATATGTCTGTCCCCTCCAAGCCTGGAGCACAGGCACTTACACATGGCAGATCCTTAATTAAGGTTCCATTTACACCAGACACCAAAGCTGCCAATGAATCAGAAAGCACAAGCTTCAGCCTCGTCTGCACCCCTTTGACTCCGATGGTTTCTGTTCGCCTCCCTTGAGTCCCCCTCTGCCCAGGGCTTTCACATAGGATCTGGATTCTCAGTGCGAGATTGGCCTCTCTCTTTCCCCTTTTGGGAGATAAAGGGGGAAAAGACATGAGACTCCCACTGTGGCTTCTAAGTTCTTCTTCCTGGGCTTTGATCTTGTCGGGATGTTGTCTGTGCTAGAATGTGTTGAACAGAACTTTCCAGCACTGCTCCTTCTGATACATTAATTTAAGCTTTAAATCATAACTGAAGGCCATGTCATGCTATGAGTTGGTTCTTTTTTTTTTTCACGAACTTTCTATATTACCCCAACACATGGCCATTAGTGATTTTTTTTTTTCTTTTTGGTGTGATATAATTTACCCTACCACTTCAGACTAAGGGTTGCTAGAAAGACTGTCACAATAACATGCATGCATCATTTCCCCAAAAATATAGGGTGTGTGTGGTGGCCCTGGCTCTCCCCACTGTGCCACCCAAAACATTACACATGAGATTCCACAGCTCTTCCTGTGGCGAGCTCACCCTCCTGCTCAGGGCTGGATGGTCCTTCTCCATGCAGACTGCAGCCCCCCCTCAGAAATCAAGCCCTGACTATGATTTACTTAGCACATTAATACTGGTGGATGATTCATTATTCTGGGGAATTTGAGGTTTTAAAGCATTCTAAAATAATTAGATAAAAACACCTAGGGTTAGGAAGGTGCCTAAAGAGAAATATTTCAGTTTTATATTTGTTATTTTTTTTTTTTTTTGAGACAGAGTCTCACTTTGTTGTCCAGGCTAGAGTGAGTGCCGTGGCGTCAGCCTAGCTCACAGCAACCTCAAACTCCTGGGCTCAAGCGATCCTCCTGCCTCAGCCTCCCGAGTAGCTGGGACTACAGGCATGCGCCACCATGCCCGGCTAATTTTTATATATATATATCAGTTGGCCAATTAATTTGTTTCTATTTATAGTAGAGACGGGGTCTCGCTCTTGCTCAGGCTGGTTTTGAACTCCTGACCTTGAGCAATCCGCCCGCCTCGGCCTCCCAAGAGCTAGGATTACAGGCGTGAGCCACAGCGCCCGGCCTTATATTTGTTATTAATTTACTACATACAGCATAGTTGTATGAACTTGGTAAGTTACTATGTCATTTTGAGGAAGTTACTTAACCTCTCTGAGTCTCAATTATTGTACCTGTTCACAGAATTATTATGAGAATGTGCATAAAACATGTCAGCAGTGTGCCTGACACATAGTAAATGCCCAATAAGTAGCTATTATGATTGTAATTATGGAAACCCAGGAAAGTTGCTTTTCTCTTTGGTAACTTCATTTTTCCTCTTCAAAATAGAGAGCATAGTTGTGATTTACTGTCATCTGGTAAGAGTGTTTGGTAACTTAATATCCATTAAATACACACTAAGAGTCTCAGATGAAAGCCTTTCTATGAAGGGAAAATTTATGCTATTTTTCAGAGAAGCAGTTAGCTATGATATAATATGAAATATTTGATTTCCTAATACTTTATTAATAAAAGTGGTGCCAAATATGTAAGCTTTATAAATGTTCCAATTCATTACTTTAAGTGCCTCTTTATCAAATGGAAACATCTGTGTTGAAACAACTTTGATTCAGTGCTTGTCACAGTGACAGTGGTATTTGTCAGGTCTACAATAAATTTCTTCCCATGTCTGCATATATTTGAGATGCTCAACGTTTAATTAGAGAAGGAAGATGCTCCTTTAGTAAAAATAAAATAACAGACATAAAAAGAAGAGCCTTTATCTGTCAGGTTCCAAGGAACTTTGTGATTGCTCTTTATTTTTAAACATAAGGGCACATCATGGATTCCCAATTCAAACACCAATTCCTACACTGAGACCCTGTTTAAGACCAGATATGGCTCTGATTACCAAAGTTCCTTGGAGAAAGGCTAAAAGTCATGAAGCCCGACTCAGTAGGCAACACTCTATAGATACAGGGATGTCACCTTTCCTGACTACCCCAGCCTCAAATGCAAAGACAGGCCAAAAAATCCCAGAACAGTAGCTGGCACATAATAGACACTCAATATATACTTCCAGTGAATGAACAAATCTATTTCTACCCCTATTTCCACATTAGAACATTTAGGACTATAGGTTTAGAAGTAGAGTCTTCCCGTAGGAAGAGGTCAGCCAGGCCCAGAGAGAAAGAAGAGGAGACGAAGGGCAGAACGTTCACGGTCACCCTCAGGAAAGAAAGGAGGCACGGATGGCTGGGCTTCCGGGTTCATCGTCCAGGGAAGCCAAGAGAACAGGGGGCGGGATCTTAAACCATAGGAACTCAGGGAGATTCCTTTGGCTTTCTACCTTCCCTGGTGTGGAGCTGTTCCCCTACTGAAGCTAGCAGAGAAACTCACAGTGAACAAGAGCAGTGTGCCTGGCTTCCAAGACAGCAAAGATGAGGGATTGGAGGCTTCTCATTCTCTAGCTGGTCATGGGTGAAAAGGAATTCCAAAGGACAGAGGGTGGGTGGTGGCAATTAAAGAAAGGAAAGCAGGCTGTGCCCAGAACCTGCAGCAAGGAAGGAAAGAATACATGCAGATATCCTAGGCCAGGGAAGTGTCCCTGGGCTCTAAGCAGTCAGAGTGTATAATTTTCCACATTGAGCCATGTCTGCGTTACCCAGAAACCTCAAAGGGACCAGCTGGTATTAAATGATGACAATGGCTAATGCTTATGCAGTGTTTCCTATGTGCCAGGTACTGTTTGTAGGATAGTTACTATTAGCATTCCCACTTTGCAGATGAGGAAACCAAGGCACAGAGCAGTCATTAGGTATCTCATCCCAGGTCACATAGCTGGTAAATGGCAGAGTTAGGATTTAATCCTAGGTGATCTAGTCCCAGAGCCCAGATATTTAACCACCACATTAATTCTTCCTCTGTGAAGAAGAATTACAGCTGAGGGTGCACCTCAGTTTTAACCATCATTATCTATAAAAAGTCAAGAAACATAAACAATTCAAGGACAAAATACAATTAATGCCTTTGCTTAATAAATTTTACCTCCTCAAAATGAAAGTAAAGTGTTCTGGCGATATAATCATTTTTTAAAATGTACTTTCAGGACACAGCAGATATACTATAAAAATTAAAAAGTAATTCCAAGAAGAGTAGTGTACAAACAAAAGGACAAAAAGTAGTATCTGGAGTAGATTCACAAGCATCACAATTAGCCAATAAGCTTTGACTGCTGAGGGGCTCCTGCCGGATCTGCATTTACAGCTCACAGCTGTTCCGACACCTGTCCCCGGCACGCTTTCAGAAGCAACCCGTCAGCCGCTGCACTGTCTGCTGTGGCAGCGGCCTCCAACACGGCCCTCAGTGATCCTGTCCCCTGCGTCCTTGTGCGCTCCCCTCCCCACAGCCCACATTGTACTAGGGTCGGTCTGTGTGACCAATAGAACACGGTAGAAATGATGGCACGGCACTTCCGCGATTAGCTTATAAAGACACTGTCTTTGTGACTCGTGCCTTTTAGCAGGGCATGTGCTCTGGGGGAAGCCAGCTGCTCATTGTGAGCCACTCTGAGGAGAAGCCCCTGCGGCAGGAAGCTAAAGCCTCCTGCCAACACGAGTAGGTTTGGAAGCAGATCCTCCAGCCCAGGGAAGCCTTCAAACATTTTGACTGCAACCTCATGAGAGACCTGGAGCCAGAACCACCCAAGTAAGCTGCTCCCAGATCCCTGACTCTCAGAGACTGTGTGAAGTCATGAATGTTTGTTGTCGTAAGCTGTTCATTTTGGAATAATTTTTTTATGCTTCAATGGAGAACTAATACGTTCACTTAGCTGGCGATACTTGCCAGTTTGGACTGTTCATTTTCCAGAGGGACTCAGACAGTAGTTTCACCCCAAATTATATTGGACAGACCAATCCTGTGACCATGTGAACAGAGTTATAGGATATTGGACTCAAGTCTGCAGAGCCGAATGACTTACTCACGTCACCCAGTCAAGGTTAGAATCCCTGCCTTTCAGGCACCTCCAAACCAATCAAGAGCTTCTGGGGCACACGGATAATCACTGGGGGCACAGCCGAGGGACAGCACTGAGCAGAAACTGAGAAGCCCTTTTATCCTTGATGGTCTTATTACTGCCTACGCGGCACCACTCCTGTGCATCCCTCATGCCCGATGGCTATTCCTCATGCTATCGAGCTTTTAGCATTCTCAGGACGTATTTTATTAGAGTATTTTTTCAGCTCAACCTAGGGAGGTCAGTCGTATAACCCAACATTATTGACTATTGGTTCCACTTCCACCTTTTATGGACCTTTTGGCCTTGGCAATGCAACGATCTTAAGTCAGTAAATAACTGTAGCAATAATAAATCAGTAAGAATCAATTGCAACTTGAGTGAGGACATCAAGCTGGTAGCTACCGTGCACGAAGGGATATGAAGGCTACAGATGCAGAGGGCAATGGCCCCTACATGACAGGATAGAAGGGCCCTAAACTCTAAAGCTGTGCTTCTCAAATTTCACTGTGCATCAGGTCCCCTGGAAGGTTTGTTAAAACAGTTCGCTTGTCCCTACTCTCAAAGCTTTTGATTCAGTATATCTGAAGTAGTCTCTATTAATCTGCATTTCTAACAGGTTCCCAGGTAGTAATGATCACATGCTGGAAACCGCTCCTCTGAGGTTTAGATTTAGGGTCACAAACCCAAGGATGTTCAGCAGCCAGGTAGTGACATAAAGAACTGGGTGTAACATTAGAGAGTGGTGAGATCTGTGGCCATCTGCAAAGTGTACCCGTGATACAGTGATGCACATAGAGTAGAACACTTGATAAACCCTGATGGAAATATTAATGTATGTAAACTAATGAAAGAATGAGGATGATTCAGTGCTGCCCATCACCTACTGAGACATTTATTAATCTGCTGATGGCCATGCAGCTACTAGAGGTAGGTGTACAGGAATACACATTTAGCTCAGCCTGAGCTTCAACAAGCACTACTACTGTTGTTTCACAATTGCTACAGAATGACTATGTGCAAGGGTATTAGCTTCTCTTTTACCATGGGAGACACCCATTTAATAGCCAGCATAGGGGCCAACACTGGAGAGCCCAGCTCTGAACACGGATCACACAGAACACAGGCCTCCCTCCGTGAGTGGCAATAAATGTGTCGGCTATTAGGAGATGCTTCCACGAAAACCAGGCTTTCTGCCCTCTAGACCTGTCCTATCGACCTGAAAGGATGAGGCCACAGAGAAAGACAAGACCCCAGGTTTGAAAACAGTCCACCCAAGCAACGAGGGTGAGAAGTGACATCAATTTCCCAAGAAGGCGGTTGGTAGGGCCGTGTGCTCCTTTTTCCATGCTTCTGCTTCAGAGTGGGGCTGAATCATGCTAGGGACTTTCTTTCATTTTCTCCTTTCCACCCCTTTGTCATCATCCACTCCTTACACTTTTAAACACACGTGTACAAACACACACACGTGTGCGCACACGTACCACCTTAAAGGCCAAGAACAAGCAGAGGTTTATAGAGAAAAAGACCTTTGCCAGAAGTGGAAAACATCCCAGTCCTCAATTTAGGCCTTCCAGACAACCTGCCCAAACTCAGCTCATCATCCCCAGGGTCTGGTTGACATGCACCACAACAGCACAGTTTAAATAACAATAACAATAGCTAACATTTATTGTGCTAGGCATGTATTAATAATTGTGGGCCAAGTATGTGTATGTCACTTTATTTAAACATCTTCATTTAATCCTCTGGACAATCCTGGAAGACAAACACCATGATTATCTCAGTTTTACCTATAAGGAAACTGGAGCTCAGTGATGTTAAATAACTCGTTCAAGGTCACCTTAACAGGAAGTGGCAGAGCCAGGATTCAAAATTGATTTCCGTAGTCCAACAACTGAAGTGACTGAATGTACTAAACATTTATTTGGAGATTTTCATAGAAAGGTTCTCTGTTGCATGTACAGACAGAAACTGAGGCACAAAGAAGTTAACCAATTTTCAACATCACAGAATCTATGAGTATGTATCAATGGAGAGACCCAGAACTTGAATTTGATGTTCTCAGGATTCTAAATAATCAAACAAATTCTATCCAGTTTTATTTTCCTCATCGAGCACAATACAATGCAGGCTTCACTCTAGGTATAACCATACATCAATGACCTTTAGGCTTTTAGGACCTAAGGTGGCCTTCAGCCTCTAGCCAGCACAAAGCCAGGGCCCTCAGACCCACAGCCACAAGGAAATGAATCCCATCAACAACCTGAATGAGCTGGGAAGTGAATTCTTCCCCATTTGGGGTGAGACACTGCTCGGTCAACACCTTGTTTGCAGCCTTCAGAGACCCTGAACAGAGGACCCAGTTAAGCTGTGCCCAGACTCCTGACCCACAGCAACTGTGAGATAATAAACTTATGTTATTTTAAGCCATTGAGTTTGTGATGTTTTGTTACACAGCAATAGAAAAACTGATACTCAAACAATAAAACAGGGATGATGGCCAAAAAGAGGAATGCCTAACTTTTTTTTTCAACTGACAGTCATTACTCAGAGAAGCATGAGGCAGATAAGAAAGGTACAAAGGTACTTCCAAAACGCTTCATTTAATTTGACTTACTAAGCATTCTGGGGACCTCGTATGTGCACGGCACACTTAGTAAAGACTGGGCTTGCTGGAGGACACAAGGATCCCCTTCAGGGAGACAGAGGCTACACACAAGGAACCGTAATGTGAAAAGTTCTACAAAGGCTGAATGCATGGAATGCGCTGGAGATAGAACCCAAGCTATGAATTCCTCAGTGGGTAGAAGTGTGGGCAAAGGTATCATGTAAGGGTGACTTTTGACTTAGACCTTTCAGGAAGAGAAGGTATACACTAGGGAGGCAAAGGAGGATAGATCAGAGGAAGAAAACACTAGAGCCAGGCACAGTGGTGTGCACCTGTAGTCCCAGCTGCTTGGGGGACTGAAGTGGGAGAATTGCTTGAGGCCAGGAGTTCAAGACTGTAGTGTGCTATGATGATTATGCCTGTGAATAGTCACTGCACTGCAGACTGGACAACATAGCAAGACTCCATCTGTAAATTTTAAAAATCGCTCATAATATAAAAACTCATAGATGCATACGTGCTATCTTGTGTTTGTGTGAATGTGTCTGAGATGAGGGAGGGAGGGAGGGAAATGGAGTGGTATCTTCTGCTGGATCATACCATACATACTGTCAATTTTTTTTTTTTTTTGAGATAGAGTCTCACTCTGTTGCCCAGGCTAGAGTGCCATGGTGTCAGCCCAGCTCACAGCAACCTCAAACTCCTGGGCTCAAGCGATCCTTCTGCCTCAGCCTCCTAAGTAGCTGGAACTATAGGCATGTGCCACCATGCCCAGCTAATATTTTTTTCTATATATTTTTAGTTGTCCAATTAATTTCTTTCTATTTTTAGTAGAGACAGGGTCTTGTGCTTGCTCAGGCTGGTTTCGAACTCCTGACCTTGAGTGATCCTCTCGCCTCAGCCTCCCAGAGAACTAGGATTACAGGCATGAGCCACCGCACCCGGCCTTGTCCAAATGTTTAAAAAGGAGTGAGTATCAAAATTGAGAGCACCCTACAGAGCATTTTACTGTTACATTGGTGAAGGAAACAGGCCGAGTTCTGCTTTTCCTTGGTGAAGAAGAACAAGCAGATATAGAGATATATATTTTATTAATTCATATTTAATGTTTTCTGATCCCAGAAAGACCGTGACACCACAGAAGCTGTAGTGGACCCTGGTATTGTTGTAACCCACCCATTCCTTTTACAGGCTTGATGTAGCATTCTCCAGCACCTATGCCCTTCTGAGGCTTGCCCTTGGGCACTGCAGCTGTCTCTTTTGTGCAGAGAACAGGGAGTACTTGGGAGTTTACTTGCCAGCCCCTGCATCCCAGTGCTCCCAGCTGGTAGCCAGTGATATGATGGACTGGTGCAGAAGTACAAATGCCAGCCGCTTCTCCATGAAGCAGGACAAACCCAGTACAACTGACACTCCATTAACTCTTCTCTCGGAATCAGGCTATGAGATCACTTGAAGCCACATCGTTTCCTGGTTTCTACCCCTTCCCCATCCCGCTTCCCTTGTTTCTAGGAAATCCTTAGTAAATCTCTTCCACTTGGATCCTTAGCTTAGGACCTTTCCAGGAAAATTCAACTTAAGAAAAAAGAGAAATAAAACATTCCATGACTTCAGCCATGTGATGTTTGGCTGCATTTTTAAGCTCAGTGGCCTGCTTTGCCCATAGAACATATCTAGAATATTCTCTGAGGTGAGCTGAGTCACAGCATCATGATCACCCCCTGAGGCCACATGCTTCTTCCTAAGTGCTCTGGTACCTGTTTGCCCATCACCTCCTGCCACCACCATGCAGCTGTGCCAGCCCAGCCAGGCCACCATGGATAAACATTTCACTGCAAAATTCCACTTTGCCCTAGGCAGGGAGCCCTGTAGCCCAGCTTTGACACCCAAATTTAAAAGTGAAAAATCTAGAATTATAACAATAACAACAATCTCAACAAGAACTATAATATTAATAGGAACAGCGATTCAGCACTCTACCTCCAAACTTATGCCATAATGACATACATCATGATTTATGTGTTCTCTAATGGTTTATTATGGAGGAAAAATTCAGGTTCCTGGCACTTTTCCCTACTAAACTTATAAAAATATGCTATGGGCCCCTGTGAAGCATGTTAAATCAGGACAATATTAACATTACTGCTATAAATTATAAAATAACTCTCTTAAAAAGTGAAAGTCCTTCGCAGTATCATACATTTTGCATTCATTTATGCCTACAATCTACTGAAGATAACTTGTATGCTTTCTAGAACTAGAAAATAAGGAGAAAAAACTTAATGAATAACATATATCTTTATTTTGATCCTTATCCAGCATAGAGAGAGATCTCCTTAGAGTTAGAATAACAGTTGAGTTATGACAGAAAAGTGGGCCACTGGCAAAGGCTGAATGAATCCTTTCATGCAAAATAGATTTTTTGCCACACTGCCCCCTCCGGCCAAATAGTTTTCACAATTTCACTGTACTAATTTAACATTTTCCTTAAGAAAAAAGCAAACTAAAATTTGCTATAGTCCTTTAAGAAAGGGCAGAAAAGTGTTTCAAATCTGAGTCAGCAATTTATTGCATGAATCCTATTATAAATTATATGAAGATTATGAATCATGAATTTTAATTACTATTCCGTGAATTATAGGATGAATATGAATCATATTTCAATATGTCACTTTATTATATAAGACAAACCAATTAAAAAACATGAACAATACAACCAGGAAGGACGATTGCAGTGGTAACAATAAAATTAGACTAAGGCACTACAGTGACTTTAATCCTGGCAAGCATGAGTATTGACCAGTGCGGCGTTAGGGTTAGTGGAATGGTTATGATGACAGTTTTGGAATCAGGGTGTGATTTGCAGCTCCAACACTATGAGCTGTGGAGCTGCATGACTTTGAGCAAGTTACTTCACCTCTGCAAGCCTTATTTTCCAAATCTGTAAAGTGGGGCTAGCAATGACCTTTCATAGGGTCAGTGTATGAGATAAATATACAAAACAAGATGGAGAAACATTTATTCACCAGGATTTCAGGAAATCTGAGGAAAGTAGACTGGCCTGATGGACTGCTTCTACTCTTCCACCCTCATTTCCAAGAGAAGCAGTTGAAAGCCTGAGCTTTCACAAAGAAATGTCCACTGTGTCTACTGCATGTTTTCACAAAGAATGTCTACTGTGGGGAAGTCAAGAGGGATGGACGCAGGCTTAAAGGAGGAGTGGTGTTAGAAACACTTTTTAAGGAAAACATATGACAATATCTTTGTGACTTGAAGGTGGTCAAAATTTCTCAGAGAGGTCACAAAGGAAAATAACCACAAAGCAAAAAACTGATACTTAGACTTCATCAAAATCAAGAATTTCTGCTCATTAAGGGGTACCATTAAGAAAATTGATAGGCAAGCCATAGTCTGGGAAAAACATACCTAACAAAGAACTGTTAATCAAGGACTTAATAAAGAACTCAGTGAACTACCCTCAAAAATGGGCAAAAAATTTGAACAGACACTTCATAAAATTAGATAAGTGGCCAATTAACCCATACAAATGTACTCAATATCATTAGTCATCAGAGAAGTGCAAATTAAAACTACAATAAGATACCATTATAGCACCCACCAAAATGGCTAAAATAAAAGAGATGGATGACATCAAATGTTGACAAAGTTATAGAGCAATTGGAGCTGTCATACATATTGGTAGGAATATAAAATGCCACAATCCCTTTGGATAAAGGTTTGGCAGTTTTTAAAATAAAATTGAACATGTGCCTACCCTGTGACCTAGCAATTCTACTTCATGGTATCTACACTAGCCCCAAAATGAAATCATATGTTCACAAAAAGACTTGTACAAGAATTATTACAGCAGCTTTATTTTTAATGGCCCCAAACTGGGCACTGTGCATGCATCTATAGCCAGGAGAATGGAGGCATAAACTGTGGTACAATGGAATATTATTGAGCAATACAAAGAAAAGGATTTCTAATGAATTTACAGTGTGGGTGAACCTCAGTAACATGCTGAAAAAAAGCAGCCAGAACACACCGTGTATGATAAGGTCTGTGAAAGGTCTGAGATTTTACTCTATTTGCAAGCTAAACAGTTAGCCTGAGACCTTTTATGGATGCTGGTAGAAGACATGAGACTCCTGGGTCAGAGACAAATGACTTCATTACTTACAGCTGTAGCAGTAACCAGAGTATCAGAATTTTTTTGAGCTGATTTTCCATGTCCAGTTACTACAGGATTACATGAAGAGAGCCAGGTGACACTTGTTCATGCAGTAAAGAGGATCCTTAAGCTTAGCAAGGCTGCATCTTCTCTAGTGCTCTTTGCTCTCAAAGGAGATACTATTTCTGTATTCCAAAGCCACTAGCTATACAACAGCTTTGAAAAGAGAGCTTGGAACAAAGGCCATATGTGCCTCTGCTACCAAGATATGCAGAAATGTGAGCAATCCATGGAGAACTGTATCCCAACACTGTATAATTCCACTTACATGAAATTTTAGAGGCAGTAAAGTCATTTATGGTAGGAAAAAAAATAGAACAGTGTTTTCCTTTGGTAGTGATTGGGAGAGGCAGTGGTGGCAGGGTATTTTCTGATAGGCTTTGGGTTATGTAGAGGTACACATTTGTCAAAACTCAGTGAGCACAGACTTAAGATTGCATTGCATTTTAAATAAATATTTTACATCACAAGAAAAAAATGTAAACAAATATTGAACCCTAGGTAATGATATGCATGCCAAAATATTCAGAGAGGAAGTATACTGTCTGCAATTTACTTTGAAAAGCACCAAAAGTAAACTGGATTAATAGATTGATGATAATGGGATAAACTGATGTGTACCTATGCATAAAACAAGTATAGTAAAATGTTAGTGGTAGAATTTAGATGTTGCAAATACAGGTGTTCTATGTAAAATTCTTTCAACTTGATGTTTGAAAATGTTTGTGATAAAAGTGTTGAAGAAATAAAGTCTATAAAAATAAGATGAAAACATATATGAATATGAAAAAATGGTCTTTGCAAAACTATAAAAGGAAACGAATTGATAGAGCTGACTACATAATGATTTTTTAACTTGTATATAGGCAAAATACTCCTCCCACACACACACACATACATGCACAAAACGAAAGAGTAAATGACACACTGTGGAAAATATTTACAATATATCAGATAATTGAGCTGTTAAAATTGACATCTCGGAAACCAAAAATGAAAAGATTAATACCAATAGAAAAATGGGCACAGGTCATGAACACTATAATGAAAGAATACAAAATTAATAATGTATTACAAACAAAATGTGCAGCACCACTAGTAATCAAAGGTATGCAAACTAAAATATCAATAAGATGCCACTTTTGACTATTTACTTGGCAAAGAAATTTTAAATGATCATATCCAGTGTGGGCAAGGATAAGAGGCTGATTTAACTGGCCAGACTGCGTGAGTTTGTATCCTAGCTTCTTCACATAATAAGTACTCTACTTTGGGTAGGGTACTTAACCTCTCTGTGTCTCAATGTCCTCATCCGTAATATTGGAAAAATAATAGTATCTATTAAGTTAATGCATTACATTTCAATGGTGTATTGGATACAGAAAATAGGGCAATCATCAAATTCTTCACCCTAGATCCCCCCTAAAAAAACTCAGTATGTAGATTATTGGGCAGCTCGGAGCCCAGTACCAATAAGGTCTTAATCTTGAACTCAATCACTATAGGAGGGCCTCTATTCTATGGTGAAAAATATATCTCAGGTATTCTTTAGCTAAACATATAGCTAACTCATAAGAAGATTATCTGGTTTTCTATGGAAAGCATATAGCTAACTCGTCTTTTGAGGAGTCTAAATGTAAAACTGCTGTAATATTATGATTATTATTTTCCCCAGAAGTAAAACATTTACTAGAGCAAGCAGAAAGGAATGCACATCATGCAGATGCCTTCACAAAGTCACATTTCAATTGTTATTTCTTATGTCTTTAATAATCAAGCTAGAGCAAAAATTGTCACAATCATTTCAGCAAAAGTTTTTTTATCTACAATTGTGGCAAGTTAAAATATATATATATATAATGAAATAGAAGGAGAAGACATTTTAAAAGCTGGTTTTTTAAAGTTCTAAATATAGCAACACCTCAGAGTGGGAGCAATCCTGGGGCTGTTTCCAGGATCACCCTTTTTTATTACCTCCGATAATAGCAGCTCTGGAATCATCAATGTCTGTGTCTAAAGGTCGCTTCTTCCTACACCTCTAGGGCTGGATATATATACCTGGCCGGGAACCTGAGCATCTACTCCCAGTTAGAATCACAGACATCTTCTCCCTTCCCTGCAAATGCCTGGACATTTTAAAACCACTGCTTTCAATTTCCCCTTTTTCCATCCTTTAGTGACAAATTTCCTGTCACTTTTGATTTTTAAAACTAGTCCACTCCAGTTCAAAAAAAAAAAAATCAGTCTAATATCTGATTCACCCCCCCCACCCCCACCGCAGTCGTAGACTAAACTAGGGGCTTCCAGCAGGAAGGGGGCTGTGGGCTGCTTCTGAAATCCCTCCTCGCCCACCCCCATCCAAGCCCAACTCCTCCAGGCTGGGGTAGGAGGTAAATAGGTGGGGCAGAATCTTCTCAGACAGGGGTGGCCGGTTGGCGGCGGAAGTTGTCTCCGATCTCTGTTCTGGTTCACTTTAGTGCTACCTGACGCTGGTGGGCGGCTCACGTGGCTTCCCAGAGTGGTGTTCCTTTCCCTTCTAGATCCCTTCACTCCTTGCTCCTTGTAACTCCTCCCCTCCATTATTCTCTGTCCACCTAGGGGGAGCCACAGGAGAGAATCACAGCCTCTCCCTTCCACACTCCCCGTGTGCCTTGGAGATCTGAATGGGGTGGAGGGTGGTGTGGCCATCTACTTCCCAGAGTCCCACGCCTCTGCGGGCACAGGCTGTTCCCGTGGACCTCTCTAGACCAGAAGCCAGCGCCAACCTCTGCGTTCACATCCCCCACCCCAGTCCACTAGCTGCTCCTGAAGAGCTCTTCCTGGCCTCTTTCCTGGCAGAGACACTAGGATGGGTCTGTAGGTTGAGTAAAACACCACATGCCGGTCTTCCCTTCTAGAAGGCACCCTCACTTGTGAAGAGTGGGTCTCCATGAGTCCCTTCACCTCACTTGTCTCTGAGGAGGTTCCCTCTGTTCTCTCTCTCAGGGGTCTCTCCAGGGGCAGAGGGTTTATAGGAAGATTCTGTAGCTCCTTAGCTGCCTTGGGAGGGTTCAGTCCCTGCCTTAGGTGGCTCACAGGATAATTAGCACTTTTTATTTTGATCTTTAGGCCTTAACTGTAAGTCAGAACACTGTGAAAATTCTCATTTTATATTACATGTGACATGTATATTTCTTCCAGAAATTTGGATAAAAGAGTATAAGTGGGTCAGTATACATTATTTATCTAAGCAAGAAGAACCAGATACTAAAATGCTGTACAAGAGGTGGGTTAGTTATATCTTCATTGCAAGTAAGGGTAAGCAGTATTATTAACTCTGAGCAGAGATAAAAATACTGAATCAGACAGACCCTTACGCCTCCCACCCTGTTGGCATCAATTGCTGTATTTGCGCTACCCAGCTGATTCAAAAGTCAAGATCATGTAGGAAATTAAGTTCAGTGAGGTATGGCCTTTGAGAAAAGGAAGGGCCTTCACTGGATCTGACCATTAGACATTAGACACCCAAATTTATTTTGGTGACTTTGACAGGATTTGAAAAAGAGTACTGAGAATGCCCTTTGGTTAGAAATGAACAATTATGGTAAATCTGTGGTTTCAGGCATCACTGACAACAATGGGTGATTTTCCTCTAGTAGCACAATTATTACCTTTGTCAGTACTAAGACTTCTTTTATTTTTCCTTTATTTTATTTGGATTGAATCTTCCCGGAGCAATCATATTTGCAGTCCTTAAACAGAGTATACTGATTACATCACACTCTCCTTGATTATTCAAGGTCATCGTTACAAATCTGATTTGGTGTTTAAGGATTAAAACAGTGACACAGTCCAAAGTCATTTGACATGAGCAGACTCTTTGGCCCATACATTACACAACCCCCAAATTCACTGCTTTTGGAGTTATTTGTTTGTTAGAGACTTTTCTGAAATTTTCCTAATGAGCGGTCAAGTGACTCTTCTTACTGCCGCTCGCAGTCCATGAGAAGTCTTTGTAATCTGACGCTTCTGGTCTTTGGGTTTAGGAACAGATAACCACGTTCATTTGACCTGGTTATTTAAACTGCATGAAAACAAAGAATAAATAAGTTATGCAAGTGGGTCTGAGATGATCTCCAAGAAACAAAGGGCATGTTCTTCAATACACGTGACATCAAGGTTTGCTACTCAGGGACCTTTTGTGGTTATTTCATGGTTCTTGACTGTGTTTGGAATGAGTGAGATTACCAAATACCTGAGTTCCAAATAAGTAATGTTTAACCATAGTTTCTAAGTAGAAACTATGAGGAGGCATTAATTCTCAGATCACTGAATCATTATTTCAATGAAGATCTATCAAGAGATGGAAATGATTTCAAAATCTTTGAAAAATGCCTTAATGTTACCAAGGAGTCAGTTACTTACTTACCTGGCCCATATCTTGAAATTAATTTCTAAAGCTATTTATACTATGCAGGCTGTCCCTGGAGCCACACTTTAAAGGATGCTATTTCCAGCATGAGCTTAGTCGTTCAGGCAGCATCCTGGGGTTTTCAGTTCAAAAATCAAATTAGTGCAGCTGGGCTGATTACCAAAAGCCATTAGAAGTCTTCGGTTCCCTATTTAACAGCTCCCTCCTCTCCTGCACTCTTCCTGCCTTGGAACCACTGATGTTCAGCATGACAGCCTTTTTTTCTGAATTGATTTTGGCACAGGCTGCAGGCAGGCAAGCATGCAGTGAGAAGCTCATCCAGAATCAAAGTTATATGACAACATTGATCTTGGCTACAAAAGTTAAAAGGAGAGTTCCACTTTGGCACAAGACCCTTTCTTCTGACCCACGTCAATGATACTCACTTATTTCTCAGGGCTTTGGATAACCTCATTTCAATGTTAAATATGGATCTCAATAAAAAATGATCACTAAAGTTTTAGCAAATATATTTTCAGATTTATTAAGAATTACTGTCTGGTTTTTTTTTTTTTTGTTATAACTGCTTTATGTCTCCCCTCTCAAATTTTTTAAATTTATAAGTACGTTTTTATTAAAATTTTTTATTTCATAATATTACAGGAGTACAAATGTTTTGGTTACGTGGATTGCTTTTGTACTGCTTGAATCAAAGTGATAAGTGTGCACATCACCCAGATAGTGTACATTGTACCTGTTAGGTACAATTTCAGCCATCCCCTCCCCTGCCCGCCCACATGATTTCTATTGAGTTTTACTTCCATCTGTGCACATGAGTGCTGATCAATTAGTTCCAAATGAATAGTGAGTACCTGTGGTGATGGTTTTCCATTCTTTAGATATTTCACTTAGGAGAATGGTCTCCAGTTCCATCCAGATTGTTGCAAAAGGTATTAATTCATTTTTTATGGCTGAGTAGTACTCCATGGTATATATATACCACATTTTTTTTTTTTTTTAGTTCACAGAACTCCAATTCTTTATTAATCACAGCTTGCTCACAATGACATACAGGAAAATAGCACTAATGAAGAGTAAATATGCAGGCAGCAACCTTCAGGAGTTGGGAGTTGGGGAGAAACGACTTCAAAACTGCGCTAGGTACTTATGGTGGGTATCTGGTGATTCTTGGTTGGCACAAATGCCCTGCCTGGCCCCCTTAACTTGCATCAGCTTCACAGATGGAGTAATTTATTTATTTACTTTTTCACTAGGCAGGATTGCCTCACACTGGGGAAGAAAGACCAGCTTGCGTGAAAGTCCACAGTGTTTCGATTTTGTTTGTGTGTGTGTTTTAATGCAACGACCAGCTCACAGTTTCCAAGTGGAAAGATATTCAGTAGCATCATGTACTTGTACTATAGGTAAGAGCTTAAAATGAACATCGTCAATCATACCATCCACAAATAAGCCACCTGACACATTAATTAATTCATTCCATCAAAAGAACTTAAACTAGACAATTAAGCCCACTTTATGAAGAGCGATTTCATGGCTGCTTGAACCATGTGGATTTGGACGTGTGTTCAGCACTTTTAAAAGGTTCAACTTTTTTGCTTCTACCCAGATTGATCTCAGATCTGTCCTCTCATCCATCCCTTTTTAAAGCCAAAAAACACATTTGTAGCACATAATCAGAAGCAGAAGCAGAAGTAAATGCTATGACTGGTGGTTTTTCTTAGCCTGGTTTTGTAGTTTCTAGGCAGTAAGTAGATTATGAGCGAACAAATGTGGAGGTTCATGTGGAGTCATAATACCTGTGTGATCTAGGTATGGTCTTAGTCAAGCTCAGAGATTACACAGCCATCCATCTAGGTCATTAGGCAATGGTGGGTTTCTAGCACCATAGACTGTCTACTGACCTCTTGTTTCTGTTGGAATGGAATTAGACATGGGGAGCTTCAAAAAGAACAGACCTAGCAAATCCATTTGAGTGGAAAGACACAACATCAAAAGCCTGTTACAGGACATGTAAGATTATGAAATAACTTGCATAATGCAACACTTGTATTTTTTAACAAAAATGTAAGTATTTACAAAATAAGATCCAAGGTATTTTTTAAACATCAAGCAAAACATTCTGCAAAGAGACCGCATTGATTTTTTTTTAAAATTTTTGATTCTGTTTTCTGTTTTTGATTTTTATAATGAGTTCTTTTTAAACCATGTCATACATTCCCCATCCTAATATCGCATGATCCATTATAATATAGGCAGGGGGATTTACTATTGGTGGGGCGTGCCAGACCCTCATTGCTTCAGCCAGACAGTTCAACCTGGAGTTCCTTGTTCCTGCGCACCTCCGCGGCATGCCTCTCCTTTTCCTGCAGACGTTCAATAATAGCAGCTAGATTAGCCTCACGGTTTTCCTTAATTTGTTCCATTTTCAGGATCAGCTTTTCCTCCGCCATCTTGCTGAAGTTGTTGTTTTCCTCCAAAGCCTTCTGAAGGACTTCTCGCTCATGTTCCCTCTTCTCTGCCAATTGTTTCAGCACCTGGGCCTCCTGAGACTTTCTTCTTTCCTCCGCAGCCTCCAGTTTCTTCTGGATCTCCTCCAGGGACAGGTCTTTCTTCTTTGGAGAAGCTAAAGTTCGTGGGGCTTCTGAGATGGGAGATGGTGGCTTTAAGATCAGCTCAAAAGCCTGGCCAGAGGCACGTTTGTTGATTTGCTTCACTTCCATATCATCGTAAGTATAGATGTTGATGTTAGGAGGTTCCGGGTAAAAGCAAGAGCAGATCAGTGATAGCATGGACAGCTCCTTCATTTTTTCCTTGTAGGCCATTGCTGTTTTAGCCATTGTAGGGATGTGCAGATGCGGAGCGGCGGCGAAGGCGAAGGAAGGGTCCGGCTACGGCAGCGGAGAGAGCGAGAGAGAAGACTCTATATACCACATTTTATTAACCCATTCATTAATTGATGGGCATTTGGGTTGATTCCACACCTTTGTGATTGTGAATTGTGCTATAATAAGCATTTGAGTGCAGGTGTCTTTTTGATAAAAGGATTTTTTCCTTTGGATAAATACCCAGTAGTGGGATTGCTAGGTCATATCATGAGTCTACTTTGAGGAATCTCCATACTATTTTCCATAGAGATTGTACTAGTTTGCAGTCCCATCAATAGTGTATAAGTTAACCTATCTCTCCACATCCATCCCCGCATCTACTGTTTTGGGACTTTTTGATAAAAGCCATTCTCACTGGGGTTAGGTAATATCTCATTGTGGTTTTGATTTGCATTTCCCTGATGACTAGTGGCATAGAGAAGTTTTTCATATGTATATTGGTCATTAGTCTATCTTATTTTGAAAAGCTTCTGTTCATGCCTTTTGCCCAATTTTTAATAGGGTTGTTTGATTTTTTTTCTTGCTGATTTGCTTGAATTCTTTGCAGTTTTTGCTTATTAGCCCTTTATTGGATGTCTAGCATGAAAACATTTTCTCCCATTCTGTAGGTTGCCTATTTGCTCTATACATTGTTTCCTTGGCTGCGCTGAAGCTTTATAATTTAATCAAATCCCATTTATTTATATTTGTTATTGCTATAATTGCCCTTGGCATCTTCTTCATAAATTCTTTCCCTAGGCCAATATCTAGAAGAGTTTTTCCAACATTTTCTTTTAGAATTCTTATGGTTTTATGTTTTAGATTTAAGGCTGTTATCCATATTGAATTAATTTTTTTGAGTGGTGAGAGATATAGATCTGTTTCAGTCTTCTACATGTGGCTGTCCAATTTTCCCAGAACCATTTATTGAATAGGGATTCTTTCATCAGTGTATATCACTGTCTACTTTGTCAAAGATTAGATGGCAATATGTGCATGGTTTTATATCTGGGTTCTCTGTTCTGTTCCATTGGTCTATGTCTCTATTTTTATGCAAATACCATGATATTTTGGTTGCTATAGCCTTGTAGCATAGCTTAAAGTCTGGTAGAGTGATGCCTCCCAATTTATTCCTTTTGCTTAGGATTGCTTTCGCTATTTGGTTTTTTTTTTTTCTGGTTCCAAACGAAGTATAGAATTATGTTTTCTATATCTGCAAAAAGTGACTTTGATATTTTGATGGTATATTGAATCTGTAGATCACTTTGGGTAGTATCGACACTTTAACAATGTTGATTCTGCTGATCCATGAGCATGATATGTTTTTCCATTTGTTTACATCATCTGAAATTTCCTTCCTCAGTGATTTGTAGTTCTCTTTGTAGAGATCTTTTACCTCCTTGGTTAAATATATTCCTAGGTATTTTCTTTTGGGTTTAGCCATTGTGAAAGATATTAACTCTTTCATTTGACTCTCAGCTTGATTGTTGCTGGTATATAGGAATGCTACTGATTGATATACATTGATTTTATAATCTGAGACTTTGCTGAATTGATTAATCAATTCTAGGAATCACTTGGTGGAATTTTTGGAGTTTTCTAGATGTAAGATACCATCATCAACAAAAAGCGATAGTTTGACCTTCTCTTTCCCCATTTGGGTACAATGGATTTCCTTTTCTTGCCTGATTACTCTGGCTAGGACTTCCATCACTATGTGGAATAGAAATGGTGACAGTGGGCACCCTTGTCTTGTTCCAGTTCTGAGTGGGAAAGTTTTCAACTTTTCTCCATTTAGTATGATGTTGGCTGAGGGTTTGTCACATACACTTTTTAGAATTTTGAGGTATGTTCCACCTATGCCTATTTGATTAAGAAAGCATCATAAAATGATGCTGAATTTTGTCAAATGATTTTTCTGCATCTACTGAGATGATCATATGATCTTTGCTTTTGCTTCTGTTTATATGGTGCATTACATTTGTTGATTTACATATGTTGAACCATCCTTACATCCCTAGGATGAAGCCCACTTGGTTGTGGTGGATTATTTTTTTATGTACTACTGAATTAGGTTGGCTAGAATTTTATTGAGGATTTTTGCATCTGTACTCATAAGGGGCATTAGTTTTTTTTTGTTGTTGTTGTTGTGTCCTTTCCTGGCTTTGGTGTCAATGTGATACTGGCTTTGTAAAATGAGTTGGGGAGGATTCCTTCCTTCTTGATGTTTTGAAATAATTTCTGCACTATGGGTATCAATTTTTCTTTGTAGGTCTGATAACCTACACAGATGGCTCTGAAATCATCTGGTCCAGGGCTTTTTTTTTTTTTTTTGGAAGACTTTTTATTGCTGTTTCAAGTTCATTGCTCATAATTGATCTGTTCAAGAGTTCTATTTCTTCCTGATTAAGCCTTGGGAGGTTGTGTATTTCCAGAAATTTGTGCATTTTCTCAGTGTTTCAAGTTTATGTGCATAGTGATTTTTATAGCATTCACAGATGATATTTTATATTTCCATGGTATCAGTTGTAATATCTCCTTTTTCATTTCTAATTGAATTTATTTGGGTCCTTTCTGTTCTATTTCTTGTTAATCTAGTGAGAGGTCTACCAATTTCATTTATCTTCTCAAAGAATCAACTCTTTGTTTCATTAATCTTCTGTATTATTTTTTGTTTGTTATTTCATTTAATTCTGCTCTGACCCTAGTTATTTCTTTTCTTCTGGCGTGTTTGGGTTTGGTTTGCTCTTCCTTTTCTAGTTCCTTGAGATGTTTTATTAGATTGATGATTTGTGATCTTTCTCTTTTTGATGAATATTACCCTTAGGATTGCTTTTGCTGAATCCCACAGATTTTAATAACTTGTGTCCCCTTTGCCATTTAGTTCCAGGAATCTTTTGATTTCCACCTTAATTTCCTCCTTGACCTAATACTTATTCAGTGGTAGGTTGTTTAATTTCTACAACTTTCTGTAGAATCAAGTGTTTGTGTTGGAGTTAATTTCTAATTTTATTCCACTGTGGTCTGAGAAAATATATGGTATAATATCTATTTTTTTGAATATGTTGAGACAAGTTTGGTGGCCTAAGATGTAATCTATCTTAGGGAATGTGACAGGTGCTGATTAGAAGAAAGTATATTTGATAGTTGTGGGGGTAAAATGTTCTTTAAATGTCTGTTAGGCCAATTTTCTCTAGAGTCCTATTTAAATCCATTATTTCTTTATTTATTTTCTGCTTGAAGGTTCTGTCCAGTTCTGCCAGTGAGGTGTTGAAGTCTCCAACAGTTATGATGTTTCTGCTTATCTTTTTGTTTAGTTCTAGTAGGGTTTGCTTTGTGAATCTCATTGTACCTGTGCTAGGTACATAAATATTTAGTATCGTTATGCATTCTTGATAAATTGCTCCCTTTGCCATCATATAATGACCCTCTTTGTCTTTCTTCACTATTGTTGATTTGAAGTCTATGTTATCTGATATGAGAATGACTACACTTACTTTCTTTTGATTTCTATTTGCATGAAATGTTGTTTTCCATCCCTTTACCTTGAGTCTGAATGAGTCCTTATGGGTTAGATGTGTTTCCTGGAGACAGCAAATATTTGGCTGTATCTTTTTTTAATTATTATTCAGCCAGCCTATGTCTCTTGAGTGGGGAAGTCAAGCCATTCACATTTACTGAAATGATTGATAGGTGGGATGCATTTCTCTTCATCCTGTTGGATAGAACTTTGTTATTTGTTTTAATGGACTCTGAGCTTTAGCTTTTGGGTAATTTTACTCTGGTGTGTTTCTTTTGTGCTGATCAAAGTATAATGCAGATCTGAGTACTTCCTGCAAGGGAGGTCTGGTTTTGACAAATTCCCTTAGTGTTTGCTTGTCTGAAAAAGTCTTTATTTCTCCTTCATATAAGAAACTTAGTTTTGCAGGATACAAAATTCTAGGGTGACCATTATACTTTTTAAGAAGACTGAAAATAGGGCCCCAATCTCTTCTGGCTTGCAAGGTCTGAGTGGAAAAGTCTGCAGTTAGCCTGATGAGTTTTCTTTTGTAAGTTACCTGGGGTTTTTGCCTTATAGCTTACAGGAGTTCCTCCTTCGTGTCAACTTTGGCCACTCTAAAGACTATGTGTCATGGTGACTGCTTCTTTGTGATGAATCTCCCAGGTGTCTTTTGAGGTTTTGAGGTTCTTGTACCTGGATATCTAAATTTCTAGCAAGACCAGGAAAGTTTTCCTCTATTATTCTCTCAAATAATTTTTCCAACCCTGTGTGATTTCTATTTTTTTTAACACTGATGGATGCCTATAATTCTCATGTTTGGCTTCTTTATGTAATCCCATATTTTTTGTAGGCATTGTTCCTTCCACTTAATTCTCTGTTCTTTACCTTTGACTGACTTGTTTAATTTGAAGGTGTTGTCTTCAAGCTCTGAGTGTCTTTTTTCTGCCTGGTATAGTCTATTCTTAAGACTTTCCACTGTGTTTCACATTTCCTTGAATTAATTTTTTATTTCCAGAAGTTCTATTTGATTTTTTAATTAATTTGATTTCTTTAGTGAATTTTTCATTCATTTCCTGAATATTTTTATGGTTTCTTTGTGTTGGCTTTCAATTTTCTCTTATATTTCATTAAGCTTACTTATAATCCATATTTGGAGTTCTTTATCTGTCATTTCAATATTCTGATTTTGGTTGGTATCTATTGCTAGAGAGCTAGTATTCCTTTTGGGGATGAACTTTTGCTCTGATTCTTCATGCTTCCAGGGCTCTTCCACTGATTCCTTCTCATCTAGAGCAGCTGTTGCTTCTGATTTTTGGATTTTCTTTTGTTTATATAATGTCATGCCCAATTTAATCTCTGAGATAGTAGATAGTGCTTGTGGATGAGAATAAAACACACATCATATGACTGAGTCAGAAAATGCTGTAAAGGGCATGCAAATTGATCTCTCTGTTAGTTGCCAGAGGAACAAGCTGCAATGTTGTTTTTGGGTCCTGTGGCTGGCTCTAGTAACTTAGGAGAAGCACTTGAATGCCCCAGGTGGTGGGTGGGGTCCTGGAACTTCAGGTGAGTCCCTATTCTCTGCCACAGCAGAGACGGTTGGGGGAGTGCAGCTGGGTGGGGCTGGATTGGGTGAGCTTTTCATCAGGCAGGTTTCACAAAAGCTGGCAAGGTGTCTGTTTCAGCAGGTGTCAAAGGTCTGTCAGGGAGGGGCCAAAGTGGTGCCACCCAACCAGACAGTCTGCTTGTGGAGGTGGAGTCATCTGAGATTCACTATTTGGAAGTCTGGATCAGGCTTCACTGTTCTCTGCCTTCCCCTCATCCAAGGTTTTCCCTCCCAGCATCTGCTCACAAATCTCCCCTCCTTGCCCCTGAGCAACACAATCGGGATGTGGGAGTACAGGATCTGGCCTGCAGATCTGTCTCTAGGTCTCCAAAAATCAATCCCTGACCATGCCAGGGAGAAACAGGCTGGTCACAAGTTGCCCACAAGGTACCCAAGCAAGTTCAATGTCCCTCTGCCTCAGGGCATGTGCCACACTGATGGAATTGCCAGGCAAGCAGAACCAGGGAGAGTTGGCAGATAGGGAGCCCACAGTCTGAGCATCCTTCAGTATGTTGCAGGACCCCAAAAGAAAAGGTCTGAGCCCCACTTTCTGTGGAAGCCTCAGTGTGGTGGCTCAATTGTCTCTCTTAGCAACTGCAGGTCAGGGAGGGGAAGGAGAGAAAAAGAGTCTAGATGGAGGAAAGCTAGCACTCTGGTCATGCCCGTCCCTCCTTCTGGGGGGCTGCCTGGCTGGAATGTCCAGGTGCTGGAGTCATGCAGGTCACCCAGGACCTACTATATCCCTGTGGCTCTTGCAGTCTGGGCTGGAATTGGAAAATGTCTGTGTGGGAACAAGCAAGATGAAACCTTAGGGGTTGAAGCCTCCCAAGGAGTACAAAGGCACGTGGTGGGTAGCGAAGTAATATGGTGCTTGCTGCCCCAGTTCAGATCTGTGTGGCAGTAAGCACCCCAGGGGTCTGGGAGCCTTGGGTCTTGTCCGCAAGAAGCTCCCGGCTTCACTGGCAGCAGCAGCCTCTGGGCTCCTGTGGGCAGAAGGTCTCTCTGGCAGCTTGGGAACCCATCATTCATAGAGATGGGAGCAGAGAAAAAAAAAACACTCTGCCTACACTTCTCACTGGACTCCAAGGCTCTCAGGGGTTGATCTCTGCTGATACCTTGCTTCTTCCTGTTCTGCATTGCAACTTTTTCTCATGGAGTGTCTGGTAGGTTCTGGCACATTTCTGTCAGAATTATACCTCATCTATGTTTGTTTGCTTGTTCGGTTTTTCTTTTTCATCTAAAACTTTTCCTTCTTTCTGAGACTATCTGGCAGCCGGTGTCTCTGGTCAGCCATCTTCCCTCTTCCCTCAAATCCATATGTTGAAGTCCTGACTCCCAGCACGTCAGAATGTGATTGCATTTAGAGATAGGGTTTTCAAAGAGGTAGTTAAGTCAAAATGAGGTAATTAGGGTGGACTCTAATTCAACATGACTAGTATCCCTAGAAGAAAAGGAGATTAAGACAGACAGAAAGGGAGGAAAATGTGAAAACACAGGCCAAAGACGTACATCTACAAGTCAAGAAGAGAGGCATTAGGAGAAACTAAACCTGCTGACACCTTGATCTTGGACATCCAACCTCCGTAACTGTGAGAAAATAAATTTCTGTTGTTTAAGCCACCCAGTCTGTGGTACTTTGTTATTATGGTAGCCCTAGCAGACTAATACAAAGTTTCACTGGTTAAAAATGCACATTATAAACCAAAAAGATACCAGAAAACTCATAATCACATATAGCAACAATGGTACCAAGGGTAATATTTGAGTTACAGTTTGAGAGTATCTTCTTGCTCTGTAGCTGGACCTGTTTAGATATCTGTTATGAGGAGAATTTGGAGACACCCACGACTGTTAAATAGCTGTTCTTTGAACAGGGTGTTGTTTGTCCTATCCCAAACATTAATCATCTTCCTCTGAACACTTTTCTCATCTTGTAGAGCTGATGAGCTCTTTTGAATTCCAGGTTCTGTTTCCTTAGTGCCTCCTCTACAATCTCTGTGTTAGTAGAGCTGACATTGTCTCTCTCTAATATCAGCTAATTTGTTTCTCTCCCCACCATCTCTTGTAGCCCTTCAGCTAAAAGAAGAGACTTTCCTGCAAGCCATACACAAAGGCAAATGCTGCTTTTCAATCCTTGTGGTTTCTGTTTTCCTGACTTTAACTTAATCTACCAAGAACTAATCAGCTATTAATGATAGAGTCCTTCTTTACTTACAAAAGAAAAAAAATCTATCAATATAATAAAATGTAATTTACGAAAAATATAAACAAGAGAACCCCAATTTCAGAAAAAATGTTTTAAACAATATATGAAAACTGAAGCAGCTATGAATTCAGATTAAAATTGTGGCACTGGAAGATGAATTGTCACACTGCAAGACTGCAGAATATTCAATATGGATTTGCTTCCGAGAGAGTTCTCAACTCCAGGTGTAATTAGAGTTTCCCTAGGAATGTTTAGAGAATACTAATAGATCTCATTCATGGACAGCCTAAGTTAATTAGTGTGGGGTAAGACATATTTCTTGGTATTTTAAAAATATATTAGGAATTTGAGAATGTGTCATTAATGAGGGAGGAAGAGAGACAGAGATCATGAGAGAGATTGAGGGATGGATGAAAAAAAAAGACATTGGTTTATTTTTTTCTTTCTAACTACTATGTATAGACATTCAGGACCCAGTGTTTCCTTTGCAAACAAAATCTGAAACAAATTAGGTTTGATTGTAGCTAAGAGCATCATATTAAGACCTTGGAAAAACAACCCAAATTGTTGCATTGCAGAATGGATGTTATCTTTAACTACAGCATCGCTATGAGAAAGCTTTATAAATTGCAGGGTACAATGGGTTATTTTGATGAGATTATGGGTTCTTTATATTGTTTGCTCAGACAAGGATGATAACAGAACACAGCCATGTATGTTTATAGTTGCTATTGAAAGAGACCTTAAAGACAAACGAGATGAAATTAATGATGATTGCATCTCAGAAGCATGTTTTCTTTACAATGAAATTGGTATGACCTCTTAATTTGAGCAACTATATTTAGATGTCAAGGTGAGCAAGTTCCATCTAGATGTGACCAGTGGGCTATTCTCTAACTGCAGCCTAATTTTCCCTACTATTCTTCCTACTGGATAATATTTGTTGATCTTGTTGAGTTCCTCAAGTGACAAGTACTTGAAAATTCAAGCACGAGTGTGAGTTATTGCAAAGAGCTCTTCATTATTTACCATTGTAAATTAATTTTAATTTTTTTCATTAGCATTTTGCAACAAGAAAAACATGTTTAAAATAGTGCTGTGGCAATGTGATGTTTAGTACCAGGGAAAGTAACCATGCATAGGGAATTTGGCTGAGATGACATCAAAGTTACTGTGTATCTATTGTTTGTTAGTCAACTGCAATAAGGAATCTCTTTATAAAGATATTAAATGAAAACACACCATCATGAAAACCATAGTTGGTCTCTGTCCTTTCTTTCTCTACCTGAATATCCTGTAAGTGCTTCAAGTTCAGAATTCTTCAAAGTGAACTAATTTCTCTTCACTCTAAAACCTTCTGGCTCTTCCTACATTCTTGACTTCAGTTAACAGCACTATGCTCCAATCAAATTAGAAAGCCCCACCACCATGGACTCCTTTCCCTCCTATGTCCAGCCCACTCCCCCTGCTCTGCCAATTTGACCTCCTCATTTCCTCTGAAGTCTATCCCACCTTTTAGCCACTGCCACTGGCTGACCTCAGGTCAACATCATTACTTACCTGGGGAGTTCTCAGAGTCTCCCTAGGGAGTGATAACTACCTCAAAGGCTCAAATGCCTTTAGGAATGAGGCAGCTATTACAACAACAACAATAACAGCAACAACAATACAGCAGTAAGAACAGAAAACTCCCTGCCCCTGGTCTTACTGTCCCCCCCCAAATCCATATTTTATAACGTTAACAGAGGTGTCTTTTGAAAATAAAAACTGAATATATCATTCCTTTGCTTACGATCTTTCAGTGGCTACCTATTACTTTAAAGAGACAGTCTAAATTTCTGAGCATTCTAACCACTTCACTCTTCCCCAAACCAGATGATTCCATTTTCTTCTCCCCAAACAAATCTCTCTCCCACCTCTAAATCTTTGCACATTCTACTCCCTCTTTCTAGAATATCCTTTCCCACTCCCTGTTTCTAACCCCAAACTCCTTCCCTACCTAAACTTTTAAGCCTACAATCATATTACCACCTGGCCAAGCCAGCATTTCTTGGAATGAGTTAGTTGCTCCTTCCTGTCCACAGCCCTGACATTTCCTATAAACCCCCCTTGTAAGTTCATTTGGCAATAACTATTGAGCACATGCTGTGTGCTAGGTGGTAGGGGCACAGCAGAAAATAAGAAGGTAAGGTCAGGGTTCTCATATGCTAATGAGGAGATACCATTACTAAATAAGAGCAGTATCTGTAGTGATATAAGTTCAGAAATCCAACTGAGATAGACTGAGGGGAGAACAGAGGAGAAAGGGGAGACAATTTAGCACATTTTGAGGTTTTTGTTTATTTTCATGCCTTTCTTGTCCTCCAGACTGTGACCTACAAAAGAGCAATGACATCTTATTTATTGATGTTAAGTGAGGGCACAGTACAGTGTCTGGCTTGTAGTAAGTAAACAATAAATGTTGGATAAAGAAAGAAAGGAAGGGAGGGAGGGAGGGAGGGAGGAAATGAAAATATGGAACCTCATGCTCAGTTTCTTACATACCAACTTTCGGGTAACAGTAAACGGAAGGCAGAAAGCTGAAATGCTAAAGTTAGCACATTACAGACTGTCATGATGGACTAAAAGCTAACTTCTTTTTGATGTCAAATGTGACAGTTTCTTTATGAGACAGACAGTGCCATGGGAGTGGAGGGCCTTACAAAGGAGGTCCCACTGGAGATCAGTCTTGAAGGATGTGATAGGGTTTGGTCAAATGAAGAGGGTGGGAAGAAAGAGAAGTATAGAGTGAACAAAGCTCATGTGTGGAACAATATGTGGTATGTGTCCAAGAAACTATGACGAGTACAGTCTGACAGAAAAGTATATGTAAAGGGGTGAAGTAGGAGATAAGACTGGAAAGCTAGATTGGGATGAGATCATCATGGCCAAGTAAAGAAGTTATATCATACTCACTTCCTTATAAATTTCCAGAAAACATCCAACAGATTACATCTGGAATTATCTATACTGTGTTTTCTTAGTCCCAATCATAGCCTCTAAGACAAGAAAGTTCCAACATAGAAGAATTCCTAAGGTATAGCTCATACCTAGTAAATCCATTTAGCTTTCACTGAGTAACTGCCATCCAATCTTTGGGTCTCAACATCAAATTGTTACCAACTTGTGCTACGTATGGATGGTAGGACCACTTAAAAATTCTCATACATTTATTGCTTATATCTGGAAATCTATTGATTTTTAGTTTATAATCATTTTACCTTCCAAAAAATGTTTTGAGACAGATAACCACTTACTGTTGGAAAACAAGGTTTGCCTGTCAATGAGTCATTTTGGTTCACCACTTAATCTGACAAAGTAACCTGCTCTAAGGAGTTAAATTACATTCCCTTCCTATTTCAAGAGATTCCCTGGCACACTCTCATGGTGAGAGATCAGAGTTTCTCTTTGCTCATACCTGAACACCAACAAGGAGATAAGAATTTAACTGAAAAACCTTCAATTATAATTTAAAAAGCTAAGAAACTGGCCTGTAGTAGACTAAAGTTACTCCTTTTTCATATTATTTTTGTGCAAATCTCTGCCTACAGGTGGAGCCAGTGTTTTAAGAAGTCACTGAAATGCAAACAGATCTGTTGAGATAAATGCTTCCAGAAAGACCCGTTATCTACACAACCGTATCACACAAGTTTTGCTAAGTACCTACTTATGTACTCTAAACATGACAAAAATAAGAAAATCCTATATGTTTCATTACTACACAGGCTATTTTATTAATTAAGATTTTTTTCAACAATGAATATGAGAGCCAGTTCTGATTCTCTAAGAACAGACTCGTCACAGGGAATAAACACAGGTAGTTCTACAGCACTATCTTTTTCTATTCAGTTCTATTTAAAAATATTTATACTTATCTGCAAAGAGCTGAATTTATCAGATGAGTTGGGCCTTAAACCCAGGTTTTTGTAAAGGCAATGTTTTCCAAAAATGCAATATCATTTTTCCCCCAACACTTTTTTCTCAGTCTGTGAAGTCTGTATGTCCACTCAGCAGAGTTGCTTAGACTCCAAATCAGAATCTGCACACAGACCAGACATATATCTTTTCCCAAGAACTTTAAAACTGGTATATTTATAATTCTTGGACCCTGAGTCAAACATTAGAAATGAAAAAACTTTATCCAGCTCAAGTCTTTCATTTTTTATAATCCTTTTTTAAAACTGTATATTATAACAGATTTAGAAAAGTAAACTAAATAAAGATGTAAAATTCAATTATTTATAACAAAGTGAACAGCATGTAACCACTTCCCAGGACAAGAAATAGAACATTGAAAGCACCAGAGAAGATCCCTTTATGCCCTCTTCAAACCCTACCTTCTATCTCCAAATATAACCACCTCCTTAGTTTTCTTTATAGTTTGGCCACCACAGAATACATCCCTAAACTCTATTAACTAGTTTTACCTGATTGTTTTCTGAACTTTATATAAATGGGATCATATAGAATTTTTTTGTGTGCCTTGCTTTTTTCATTCTACATAATGTTTGTGAAACTGATTTTATGTAGCTCTAGTGTATTCATTTCCATTGCTGAATAGTATTCTATTGTATTAATATACCAAAGTTAATTATCCATTTTAGTGTTGATGAAAATTTAGGGTTTTTTTTACTAGTTTGTAACTAGTAAAAATAGTTGGGAATTTATAGGGATTTCACAGAATCTATCAATCAGTTTTGGGAGCATTGACATCTTTACACTATTGAATTTTCTAATCTATGAACATAGTATATCTCTCTATTTCTGTTCCGTTTAATTTCTCTCAACAATATTTTATAGTTCTTTTGTAAAGTGGTCTTACATATAATTTGTTATATTTATTCTTAGCTATTTGATTTTTGATGCTATTATAGATGGTATTTAAATTTTTTATTTCCTACTTGTTACTGATATGTAGAATTGCAAATGCCTAATTGTATATTTCTAATATAGCAGCCTTGATAATCTCTCACATTGATTTAAAAATTCCTCTGTAGGTTCTTTTGAACTTTCTAGGTACAAAATAATATTGATATCATGTGGAAATAATGAAGGTTTAATTTTTCCCTTTACAATGCTTACACTTTTTATTTGCTTTTCTTTTCTCACTGCATTGGCTAGGACCTCTAGTACAATGTGAACCGATGTGGGAATAGAGACATCCTTGCCTAATTCTTAGTCTCAGGGTAGAGAGAAAGCTTTAAACGTTTCACTATTATAATACTATGATGATTGAGGTAGGTGTTTTTGTGTATTTAACAGATTGTGAATGTTTCATTGCCTTTTTTTTTTTCTTTGATAAACGGTCTCACTCTGTCACTGTATAGTAGCATGATCATAGCTCACTGTGATCCTCCTACCTCTGCCTCCTGAGTAGCTAGGACTATAGGCATGTACCACCATGTCTGCTAATTTTTAATTTTTTCTAGAGATGGAGTCTTTCTATGTTGTTCAGGCTCATCTCAAACTCCTGGCCTCAAGTGATCCTCCTGCTTCCACCTCCCAAAGTGCTAGGATTACAGGTATGATCCACCATGCCTTGCCCCATTTTCTACTTCAATAAGTGGTTGGTTTTATTTTAAAAAATGAGTGGATATTGAATTTTATCAAATAAATAAATTGGTAGGCAAAAGATTTCTCTTAGTACTTCCACACTTTCAAAAATATAAAGCCTAGACAACTTTATCGGCAAGTTTTACCAAACCTTTAAGAAACAGGTATTCCCTGTCTTAAAAGAATTGTACAGGAAACTAGATGTTGAGGATTTTTGCAGCTACGTTCACCAGAGATACTGGCTTACAGTCTTCTTTTTTTGTTATGTCTTTGTTTTTGGTATCAGGCCAATATAGGCCTCATACAAAAAGTTTGAGAGTATTTCCTTGATTCTTTGGAATAGTTTAAGTAGGATTGGTATTAGTTCTTCATTGAATGCTTGGTAGAATTCAGCAGTGAAGCCATCAGGTCCTGGGCTTTTCTTTCTTTTTTCTTTAAAAATATTACAGGGGTACAAATGTTCTTGGTTACATGTATCAATTTTGTTATGCTTGAGTCAGGGTTATAAGTGTGCCCATCACCCAGATAGTGTTCATTGTACCTGTTAGATAGATTTTCACCTACCACTTCCTCACTCCTCCCCTCTGCTTGATTTCTACTGAATTTTATTTTCCTCTGTGCATGTGTGCTCATTGGTTACTTCCAAAGTAATAGTAAATACATGTGGTGGGTTTTATTCATTCTTTAGATACTTCACTTAGGATAATGGCCTCCAGTTCCATTCAAATCATTGCCAAAGGTCTTAATTCATCCATCTTCATGGCTGCATAGTATTCCACAGTATACATATACCACATTTTGTTAATCCCCTCATGAATTGATAGGCACTTGGATTGATTCCACATCTTTGAAATTTGAATTGTGCTGCAATAAACATCCATGTGCAGGTATCTTTTTGATAAAATGACTTCTTTGCCTTTGGGCAAATACCCAGTACTGGGATTGCTGGATTGAATGGTAGAACTTTTAGTTCTTTGAGGAATCTCCATACTGTTTTCCATAGAGGTTGTACTAATTTGCAGTCCCACCAACAGTGTTTAAGCACTCCTTTCTGTCTGCATCTATGCCAACATCTATTGTTTTTGGACATTGTAATAAAAGCCTGGACTTTTCTTTGATGGGGGACTTTTTATTACTGCTTCTAACTAGTTACTTGTTATTGGTCTATTCAAGTTTTGGATTTATTCCTGGTTCAATCTTAGTAGGTTGTATGTGTTTGGGAATTCATCCATTTCTTCTAGGTTTTCCAATTTATTGGCTTATAGTTGTTCATGGTAGTATAATGATCCTTTGGATTTCTGCAGTATCAGTTGTAATGTCTCCTTTTCATCTACGACTTTTAGTTGGGTCTTCTCTCTTTTTTTCTTAGTTAGTCTGGCTAAAGGTGTGTCCATCTGATTTATCTTTTCAAAAAAAACAACTTTTTGTTTCATTAATTTTTTGTGTTTGGTTGGTTCAATTTCATTTATTTTTTCTCTGATCTTTATTGTTTATTTTCTTCTACTAATTTTGGGTTTGCTTGCTCTTGTTTTTCTAGTTCTTTGAGATGCATCACTATGTTGTTTATTTGAAATTTTTCTATTTTTCTAATGTAGGGACTTATTGCTATAAACTTTTCTCTTATTACTGCTTTTGCTGTATCCAATAGATTTTGATAAGCCTTCATTTTCATTTGTTTCAAAAAACATTTTAATTTCACTCTTAATCTCTTCATTGACCCACTGGTCATTAAGGAACATGTTTAATTTCTACCTGTTTCTATAGTTTCCAGTATTCCTTTTATCATTGATTTCTAGTTTTATTCCGTTGTGGTCAGAGAAAATACTTGGCATGATTTAATTTTTTTTAATGTTTTTGAAGACTTGTTTAGTGGCTTACCATATGGTCTATCCTAGAGAATGATCCATGAGCTGAGGAGAAGAATGTGTATTCTGCAGCTGTTGGATGAAACATTCTGTAAATATCTATTAAGTCCATTTGGTCTATAGTGCAGATTAAGTTCAATGTTTGTTTGTTGATTTTCTCTCTGGATGATCTGTCCAATGCCAAAAGTGGAGATGAATGTTGTCCAGTGATTATTGTACTGGGATCTATCTCTGTCTTTATCTGATAATATTTGCATTATATATCTTGGTGCTCCAGTGTTAGGTGAATATATATTTAGAATTGTTATGTCCTCTTGCTGAATTGACACCATTATCATTATATAATGAATTTGTTTCTTTCTACAGTTTTTGTCTTGAAATATATTTTATCTCATAGACATATAGCTACTCCTACTTTCTTTTTCATTTCCATTTGCATGGACTACCTTTATCCATCCCTTTATTTTAAGTCTATGTTTGTTTTTATAGGTGAAATGGGTTTCTTGAAGACAACATATAGTTGGCTCTTGTTTTTTTATACATTCAGCCACTCTATCTTTCAACTGGAGAATTTACTCCATTCACATTCAGTGTTATTATTGATAGGTAAGTACTTACTACTGCCATGTTGCTATTTGATTTCTGGTTGTTTTGTGGTCATATCTTTCTTTCTTCCTTACTTACTGTTTTCCCTTGTTAAAAGTGATTTTCTCTGGTAGTGTGATTTAATTTCTTGCTAGATATTTTTTATGTATCTGTTGTAGGTGTTTGATTTGAGGTTACCATGAGGCTTTCAAAAAAAACATTTGATAACCAATTATTTTAAACATATAGCAACTCTGCTTACAAACAAACAAACAAACAAGCAAAGAGAAATCTAACAGAAAGTCTACTCTTTAACTCCAGTCCCCCACTTTTAAACTTCATTGTTTTTTTCTATATCTTTTTATAATATCTATGCCTCAAAAAGTTGTAGTTATTTTTGATAGGTTTGTCTTTTAGTCTTCCTACTCAAGATATAAGTGCTTTATACACCACAATTACAATACACAAAACATAATAGTGTTTTCTATATTTGTGTACTTAACATTACTAGTGAGTTGTATGCTTGCAGATGATTTCTTATTGTTCATTAATGTCCTTTTCCTTCAGATTGAAGAATTCCTTTTAGCATTTCTTGTAGGACAGGTCTTGAAATCCCTCAGCTTTTCTCTCAGAAAGTCTTCATTTCTCCTTCATGTTTGAAGGATATTTTTGCAGGAGATAATATTCTAGGGTACAAGTTTTTTTCCTTCAGCATTTTGAATATATTATGCTACTCTCTCCTGGCCTGTAAGGTTTCCACAGAGAAGTCTGCTGCCAGAGGTATTGGGGCTCCTCTCTCTATTTTTTTCATTGTCTTGCTTCCCTCGGGACCTTTTCTTTAGCTGTGACCTTTGTGAACTTGATTATTAATTGCCTTGAGGTAGTCTTGTTTGGGTTTAATACACTTGGTGTTCTATGACCTTCTTGTACCTGAATACTGACATCTTTCTCTAGGTCTGGAAAGTTCTCTGTTATGATTTTTTTGAATATACTTTCTACCCCAATCTCTCTCTCCTGCTTCTCTTTAAGGCCAATAACACTTGGATTTGCCCTTTTGAGGCTATTTTCTAGATCCTATAAGTGTTCTTCATTCTTTTCTTCTTTTTTCTCTTCTGACTGTGTATTTTCAAATAGCATGTCTTCAAGCCCACTAATTCTTCTGCTTAGTCAATTCTACTGGTGAGAGACTCTCATGTATTTCTCAGCTTATCAATTGAATTCTTTGGCTCCAGAATTTCTGGGGGTTTTTTTATTATTATTATTTCAATTTATTTGTTAAAATTCCCTGGTATCTGAATTCCTTCTCTGTGTTGTCTTGAAGTTCATTGACCTTCTTCAGAATAGCTATTGTGAATTCTTTGTCTGAAAGGTCATGTATCTCCATCATTCCAGAATTGGTCACTGGTACCTTATTTAGTTCATTTGGTGAGATCATGTTTTTCTGGATGTTCTTGATGCTTGGGGATATTTGCCAATATGTGAGCATTGAAAAATTAAGTATTTATTTCAGTCTTCACAGTCTGGGCTTGTTTGAACTCATCCTTATTGAGATGGATTTCCAGATATTCAAAAGGAATTGACTGTTGTGACCTAAGTCTTTGGTCACTGCAACCAGAGCAGCACTGGTGGTGCCTCAAGACCAACAATGTTGTGACTCCTGTAGACTCCTTGGTGGACTTGGGTAGTATACGAGAGAATTCCCTGAATTACTAGGCAAAGTCTCTCACTTTCTTCTCTCCCTCACTGTGCTGTGATACTGGAGTTGTTGGAGTAATGTGGGTACTTCTCATGGCCACAAGTGCAAGGTCACACCTGAAGCCATCCCAGTTTCACCCAGAGCCAGTGGTGACTGTTCCCTGGCTACCTCTGATGTTTATTCAAAGCCCAAATTTTATTTAGTCAGCAGATGGTGAATCTTGCCAGGACTGTGTCCTTCCCTTCAAGGCAGCATGTTTCCTTCTGTTCCACGGTGGGCCCAGAAATGCCATCCAGGAACTAAGGCCTAGACTCAGGGATCTTAGGAGTCTGCTTGGTACTTTACTGTGGGTGACCTGGTACCAAGGAAAAGTTCCTTTTCCTTTCCCCAAGTGGAAGAAGACTCTCCCTGAGCCACACTACCTGTAGTTGTGAGAGGGCTGACACAGGCACTGGGTTGGCTGCTGCTGCTGGTGTCTCACTGGGTCACATGCACCTCAAGTCCACTGGCTCTGAGCCAGCTCAGCTGCAGGAATTGCCCAAGGACTTCATTCAGCCTTTGTGACCTGATTCGCTTAGGAATTTAATCCAGACCCCAGGCTGCTTTTTGTCAGCAGGTGGCAGGGCTAGCCAGAACTCAGAACCTAGGGAGATGGGGAAGGGTTTCCCTCTGTGTGTAAAGGGGGGGGGTCTAAATGCTCCTTCGATGGGCACAGGCAGTATTCTGCCCGATGCTATGTTCCCCTCGGCCAGGGTGGTCCTGAATTTCAATGTAAAGCCTCACAATCACTTCACTCTCCCCCTCCTGGGCACACAGAGTCTCTCTCCACTCAGGTGCTGGTGGGAGCACTGACAGGAGGCAGGTGTGGCTTAGGCAATGCAAGACTGTCTTTTCTGCCCTCTTTGGTGCTTCTTTCCTTGATATAATGTTAAAACCAGGCATTATGATTGCTCGTTGTTGAATTTGGTGTTCATGAGGAGAGATAATCACTGGCTGTTTCTCTATTCAGCTATCTTGCTCTGCACCTCCTCAAATTTCATTTCTTATCTTTAATATTACCTTTTTTTCTGCTTGATTTAAGGGTTAATTTGGTTTTTTTTTTTTAGGTTTCTTAAGGTAAAAACTTAGATCATTGATTTTATACTTTTATTATTTTCTAATATAAACATTTCAGGTTATAAATTGTTCTCTATGTAGTTTTTAGGTTCACCCCACAAATTTTGATATGTTGTGTTATTTTCATTATACTCAAAATATTTTTAATTTCCCTTATGACTTCCATTTGATTCATTGGTCATTTAAAAGTATTTTATTTAATTCTAAATATTTAAGGATTTTTTCAAGCATCTTTCTGTTATTAATTTCAAGTTTAATTCATTTATAGTCAATGAACATACTTAGCATGATTTTATTTATAAAAGATTTGTTAAGCTTTGCTTAATGGCCCAGAATATGGTGATTATAGAACTTTTAGAAAATTCATATAAGCAGAAAAAACATTTAAAAAATCCATTGCCAGAGTAAGTTAATAGTACAACATATATTTTTTAATTCTTTTCACTACATTCTTATATATACATACATACATGTGTATACACACAGTGTGTATGTGTGTCTATATACAGACATACACAGTTACAAATGGAGAATCATACTGTATAGATACTTGGTGATCTATTTTTATGTGTGTAAGGTAAGGTAAATTAGTGATTAAGACATGAGATCTGAAACAACACTGCTTGCTTCCAAATCCAAGTTTCACCATTTACTAGCTACATGGTCTTAGGTAAAGTCCTCAAATTCTTTGTGTTTCAGTTCTTCACCTGTAAAATAAAGATAATAATAATAGCACCTATCTCATAGAGATTATTATGAGCATTATCTGAATTAATATAAATAAACTGCTTAGAACAGCACCTGGCATCTTGTTAGCATTATGTAAGTACCTGCTAACTTCTATTATTGCTTTCCCCTGTCATGACTGCAGTATAAGATTACATCATGCTTTATTTAGCTTGTGCCCTAGTAATGGGCATTTAGATTATTTTCAATATTGTCTATTATAAACTCATTGTGATAAAGATTGTTGTTAAGGCACATTCATGATTATATTCTCCCTTATGATGGATTCATAGAATTATAATTGCTATTTTTAAGAATGGGCATATTTTTAAAGGTTCTCATTGCCGTTTTGTCCAAATTGCAGAGAAGGTTTTGTTTTTGTTTTTTAATTCACTTACCAACTCACTACCATACAACAAAGTGTGCAAATACATCATTTTAGAAAGCATTTTCCAAAGTTTTCCAAGATATATTCTTGTTGAGGTTCAAGTAGGTAATAGAATTGGAACACTGTAGGTTATGTTTCAAAGAGCTACCCTGAGAGAGGATTTCATTCCAGGACCTCAGAGCATGAACATATTACTTTTATAAATGAATCCTAGAAGGATAACATTAGATTCCAACCAAAAATACAAGGGGGAATGTGCTGTTTCATTAAGCATGTTTTTACATTGTATTAATTAAATCTGGAAAATCAATGAACTGTTTAATGAAAATTGTCTTTCAGGCATTATAGCTCTTTTAAGTCATATGTGAATCTGCCTTCTGTGGACATAGATCATATAGATATTTTATGAAAGAAAAATGTTTAACAGAATGTAGAGTGCCTAGAATTACAAATTTTATATACAAGGATGTTGTTTCCAACCATGAATACTTAGCTTCCTGAAACAACAAAAAGGTGCACCTGATTTATAAGAACAAAAAACCGAGGATTTGAGGACAATTTCTTTCATGTTATAAGACCAAAATCCTCAATGGTGGTGTTTAGGAAGGTGATGAATGTGCCATGAAGAGAACTTCAATCTTAATACTTTTCCGAATTAGACCCTATTATCCAATGTGAATAGCAGATGCTCAAGAAAACTCTAGTCAGCAAGTAAATACAGCCAAACCCAAAAATCTCTAATGTGCAAGAATTTCTGGTCACCAAGAAAAGTGTGGCTCATGAAACCAGGCCAGACATTCTCATGTATTTTTTAACAGAGTCTCAACAGTAAACAGCTTGAGCCATTCTTCTTATAAATCAAGATTTTCCATAGAATAAATTTAATCAGACCGAAAGAGAAATCACCTCAGGGAAGCCATCTTACCCCAAGAAAACCACAGTGAAACACAAAGCCTTATGTGGGAGAAAGAATTGAAGAAATTCTATTTCCTTATAGTAAATGAATCACCTAATAGCTTCCCTAAGAAGCTGATCTACTTTATGGACACATAGATCCAGGGAATGAGAAAAATGAGATCCAAAGAATTTTATTCATTTAAAAATTTCTCTTTAAAAGAAATTACAAATGCTTCTAATATATTATCTAACCCCAAGGTTAATTTTTCTTTGAGTCCAGAGTTTAATGGGATTTTTGAATAAAATTAAAAGTCTAATTGCACAGAATAATTAACTTATTACAGTAATTTCCCCCTTATCCAAGGGGAATATGTTCCAAGACTACCAGTAGATGCCTCAAATTACAGGTAGTACTGAACTCTATATATACTGTTTTCTCCTATACAGTCATGTGTTACTTAATGACAGAGATATGATCTGAGAAATGCATCATTAAGCGATTTCATCTTTGTGTGACCATCACAGAATATACCTACACAAACCTAAGGTATAGCCTACTGCATACCTAGGGTATATGGTATAGTCTATTGCTGCTCTTAGGCTACAAACCTGCACAGCATGTTACTATACTGAATATTGTAGGTGATTGTAACACAATGGTACTTGTGTATCTAAACATAGAAAAGGTACAGTAAATATATGACTTAAAAGATTTTTTTTAAATGTTACACCTATATAGGGCACTTACCAAGAATGGAGCTTGCAGGACTGGAAATTGCTTTGGATGAGTCAGTGAGTGAGTGGTGAATGAATGTGAAGGCCAAGGACATTACTGTACACTACTATATACGTTATTAATACTATATAATTAGGCTATACTAAATTTGTAAAAAAATTTTCTTTCTTTAATAGTAAATTAACCTTAGCTTACTATAACCTTTTTACTTTACAAACTTTAATTTTTAATTTTTTGACCTTTTTGTAATAATAGCTTAAACCACATATTGTACAGCTGTACAAAAATATTTTCTGTTTTTTATCCTTATTCTGTAAGTTTTTTTCTATCTTTAATTTTTTTAACTTTTAAAATTTTTTTGGTAAAAATTAAGACATAAACACACACATTAGCCTGGACCTACACAAGGTCAGGGTCACCAATATCACTAACTTCCACCTCCACATCTTGTTCCACCGGAAGGTCTTCAGGGGCAATAACACACATGGAGGTGTCATCTCCTATGATAACAATGCCTTCTTCTAGAATGCATCCTGAAGGACCTGCTTGAGGCTGTTTTACAGTTAACTTTTTTTTAATGAGTAGGAGTACACTATAAAATAATGATAAAAATTTTAGTATAGTAAAAACATAAATCAGTTATTTATTATCATTATCAATGACTGTATACACATAATGGTATGTGCTATACTTTTATACAACTGGCAGCACTGTCGGTTTGTTTATACCAGCATCACCACAAGCATATGAATAATGCATTGTGCTACCAAAGCATTACATGATAGAAATTTTCAGCTCCATCATAATACTATGGGGCCACCATCATATATGCAGTCGATTGTTGACCAAAATGTCATTATGTGGCACATGACTGGGCATACATACCTATGATAAAGTTTAATTTATAAATTAGGCACAGTAAGAGATTAGCAACAACAATAATAAAATATAGTGATTATAACAATATACTGTAATAAAAGTTATGTGAATGTAATCTCTCTCTCTCTCACTCAAAATATCTTATTGTGCTGTACTCATCTATTTTTGGGCCTCGGTTAACTGTGGGTAACCAAAACCACATAATACAAAACTATAGATAAGGCGTGGGGGGACTACGGTGTTTCTTCAATATTCCAGGAATGTGAAAAAGATAAAATATGGAACAGGAACATGAAGGAGCCCACCTTGCAAGACAAAGCTGTGTCCATGGGCTTGATTGGAGGGTGGCCTATTTGGAAAACAAGGTGTTACATTAAAACCTGGAATCAAACCTGAACCTATTCTATTCATTTTATTTCCTCCTTCTCTAAATAATATTCTGTTTCCAGTTGTGACTGGATATGTCCTGACATATGACAGGTCTTCATGTGAAAATTCCATGTAACTTTCTAACATCTTTAATTTAGTTGAATAAAAGATCTCATTCTACAAGTTGGTAATGACAGTTTATCAAAATGTTTTCTCTGTGACTTTGTCATAGAGTGCCTATTAACAGAAACAGTGAAAAATATGTCAACTCTTCATCTAATTTAAATATCTAAAACTAACAGAGATTTCAAAACTAATTTGTTCTAGGCCAGCAAATTACAGCACCAGCAAAACACTTTCTCTTTTCAAAGTGCTTTTCCATTATTAATCATTTTATCTGCACAGCTTGCCAATGAGCTGGTTCAGTCTAACCCTCATTTTATGCATGAGTACCTTTGGGAATATGAGAAGACAGCAAGCTGCCATAGACTATAAAATGCAGGCAGTGGACAGTGGCCACAACCCAAGAGGATACTTTTCTGGGTCCTAATGCTACTCCTTCTATGGATTGTTGAGAATACATTGTCTTCATTTTTAAACACACACACACACACACACACACACACACACAGAATGTCTTTTGTTCCTTTGGGTAGGCACCTAGTAATGGGATTGCTGGATCAACTGCAGTAGAATGTTTATGGCAGCACAATTCACTATTGCAAGGATGTGGAAACAACCCAAGTGCCCTTCAATCCATAGGTGGATTAATAAAATGTGGTATATGTATGCTATTGAATACTACTCAATTACAAAAAACAATGGTGATCTAGCACCTCTTATGTTATCCTGGATAGAGCTTGAGCCCATCCTTCGAAGCAAGGTATCACAAGAATGAAAAAATCAGCACCACATGTACTCACCATCAAATTGGTACTAACTGATCAACACTAAGGTGCTCATACGGTAATAATATTCATTGGGTTTCAGTCAGGTTGGGGGGGGGTGGAGGGGTAAACTCACAACTAATGGATGCGGCGTGCATGATATGGAGGAAGGGCACCCCTCTAGCCCTGGCTTGGGTGAGGCAAAGTCATTATTTGTAACCAAAATTTGTGTACCCCCATAATATCCTGAAATAAAAAAATACACACACACATATGCTTTACATCAAGCTACAGTTTAGACTGATTTTTCACAAAGAGATATAAAACGAACCACCAGCTGTTCTGTTGAGGCAGATGGCACAGCAGAGCAACAGGAAAACTAGAACTCTGGAGTCAAGAAGACCAATTCAAATCTTGGTTTTGCCACCTACCAGCTATATAAATCTCTGAGTATCACTGTCCTCATCTGTCAAACGGAGCTAATAGCATCATCTTCACAGAGCAGTAATGAGATAAGAGAGCAAGTGTGAGCATAGTAACTGGCACATAGTAGATGCTGGGATATCTAGTTCCTTCTTTCTTCCTCATCTCATTAGAAAAATACAGTAGGTGGCAAATTAAATTAAATCAGTGTCCTTTGCCACTTGCCCTGAACAAACAACAGTGTGTAAGTCTGCAGTGCATGGCTCTCACGCAGCATAAGGAAGGGAGAAGTTAGATTGTGATTCTCAAACAAGCTTCTCACAAGTGGCCAATGGACAAAGGTGAGCAATCTCCTTGTCCTTCCCATCATCTACTTTGTCCAAAGGGCTAACGGTGGTGGCAGTCGCGCATAGGCAAGCAGTGGAAGAGACGAGCCATTATAGACAGGACTGAGCCAGTACCATGTCATTGGGTGAATCTCGGTACAGCAACTCCCTCTTTATATGCTTCTCTTTCCCCTGGATGTTAAACCTCCCAAAAGCAAGCTCTTCTCACACTCTTTTTTACTTATTGGCATTGGGCTTTAAGACTACTCAGGAAATTCTTTGCCATTTATTTTGAAGATAATCATTCTAAGAAGCTGAAACTATCAAGATATCTTTTCAAACCACTTTAAACGATTTCGATATCCTATTATTATACTTCACCAGTTTGAAAACAAGTGCCTTAAAGGGCTCATCCCTTTCTTCAAAACGACAGGCTGTGTCCTGTTCTCTGGAAAAGGGACCACTGGTGTAATGAAGTGAGCCACAGGACACCCCCACTACTACCACCCACAGACCCATAGGGTTTCCTCCCTGAATTTTCCACTGATGTCATCCCAGATCCAAAAACTAGAACCTTGACCCAGAAGAATTTCTCCTCACCTTTTCTATAGCAAAGAACTGTTTGTCTAGGCAGGACTTAGAACCAGAGAGTTTAAAACTATTTTATTTTGGTGTGAAGAAATGTAGAGATCCAAAATTTAATTGCATGACCTTGAATAAGTGTTTTAACTTCTCAGGGCTACAAACGGTTAGTAGCAAGTTTGGCATCTTGACCACCATTCCATGGTTTCCTGTGTGTAAATGGCTGGTGTGATGGACACCTCTGGACTGGGAGCTAAAACACCTGGGCTCTGGTCCTGCCTGATTCTGATAACACTTGTGTGGGATCTGGACTTGTACCGGCTTCAGCTATTTATATTTTAATAGTAAGAGTCAATGGCCAGGTCAATGCCTTTAAGCAGATTCTGATCAAAGCTGGACTGTCTCCTCAAGAAAAATGCTCATAGTCACAAAGATTGGCATAAAATGTCAGGGCTCCAGCCCCTTCAAGGACTCTATGATTACTGTTCTTAAATACCCTGACAAGATATGATATGATATGATATGATATGATATGATATGATATGATATGACCCGCTCAAAAGGGTTGTCTTCTGTCCTACCGGCCCCTGTTGCTGTAGTTGCAGGAGACAAAAAACAGTGGATTAAAGGAGAAAGAAGCATGGGGAGGCCAAGGTGAGATGTGATCACTAGATCAGTAGCTAAAATATATTCTCCCTGCACATAAACTTAGGCCTCTGTGCAAAGAAAGAGCTCAGGTCTGTGGCCCTGTGTGAATTTACATAGGAAAGCAGCCAAATGTCTCATTTATGGTTGATGTTATGTGCATGAGAGAGAGAGAGAGCTTGCCCTCTAATCACTCCTTTCCTAGGAATACTCAGGCAGAAGCTCACTCTGCATGCAAATTGCCTATCAGGGCTTCTTGCAGCAGAGTGGAAGTCAGAAATGTTCCTTAGCCAGTGCCTTCTTCCCAGTTAGAGCTGGACAGCAGTGGCCTCTGTGTTAGCAATAGAACGTCACCAAGAGTTCCTCAGTACACAACAAATTAGGATAAAGAATAACATATAGTTCTGTGTTGGCTACCAATCAGGCAATGTTATACCTAGCTCATAAAATTGTTCTGAGAATTACATGAATTAATACATGTAAAAAACTTTGAGCAGTGGCTGACACAAAGATAGTGCTAATACATGTTAGCTACCATGTTTCCCTGAAAATAAGACAGGGTCTTATATTTATTTTTCCTCAAGAAGATACCCTAGGGCTTAGTTTCAGGGGATGTGTTATTTTCCCCTCAAAACCTCAGCTTGCAGCATGCACAGGATGGCTGGGACCTGACAGGGGGAGCTGACCTTGTTGGTGGGGCTGCCTGCACCTTTCCGGTCACCTCTTGGATAGTAGCTGTCACGATGGGGCAGATGAGAAGGGCTGCTCATCTTCTTATCACTATGCGACAAAATGCATGGGTTGTGCAGATATGCTGCATAACCACCCGCATCACTAGGTCTTATTTTCAGGGTAGGGCTTATATTGCACAAATGCTTAGAAATCCTGCTAGGACTTATTTTATGGGTAGGTCTGATTTCAGGGAAACACGGTAGTAGTGTCAAAAAACTAATTTATAATGAAAACAAGAAAACTGCTGGAATTCAACCCAGCAGTAGGTTTTGAATCAAACCTACTACTTCAGGAATCAAAAAGATATCCTTTACTATATAATTGAACAAAAAGGCCATGATCTAAAAGATATGGCAAGTCCTTAATTCATTTATTTAGAGCAATAACAAATACTGACTCTGATGTATGTATAGTTATTATTAATATTATAAACTCCAGCACTAATTACATACGATTAATACCTGCACTGGTTCTCTGACCCCACCCCACCTGTTCTCTGCGCTTCTCTGCTCTGTTCAGCATCCCAGAAAGCCGGCCCCTACTGACTCTTACCTTGTGGGCTCCACACCCTCCGGCTCCTGCCCAGGTCTGGATAACGTGAGGTATCAGCAAGAGCTGGATGCAGCTGCTTTCCCCCATGGCCATTGTTCCTGGTGAGTAGCTCCTTTTCCACCACCCCAGCTTTCTCAAGGTTTGGGTTACACCATTCCTTCCCTCTGCCCCATCAGGCCAAGGGGTTACAATAGTTTTCCAGTGTTATTAGACTCTGGATATTTCATCATCTCTTGCTGGTTCCCTTAACCCTGTCCACACCCCACATATAGTTAGTCCATACCACTCTCTTTAGTTAAAGCCTTTGACTGTCATCTGTCTCCTACTGAGACACTGACACACTGTCTCATTTTCTTATCTAGATGTTTCTTCAAAGTCAGTCTTTTCTCACCAACTAGAGGTTAGTAGAGTTGCCTTTAACTTCTCCCACTCCAAAAAGAACAATGGACTCGGGGCACTGCTGACATGCCTCATGCTCCATTCAGTCCTGCATTTCCTTCAAATAAAGGCACCTTTAACAAAAGACATCATCTCTAAAACTTGATGTTCCTGTTGCAGTGAATCCTTGGGCTTCTGTGGCCAAACTGTTCTAGATAGATTGAACTAATCACTTTCCACTATAATGTCAGCCTCAATAGAGTGCTGAATCAACTGTGAACTCTGCCACAGTAATTGGTTACTAATAATAACTATATCCTCGTGTTATAGATATTATGCTTATATCTATCTGTGTAAAATTTTTAGGGCAGATTCAAGTTTTTGTTGAAAAATAATATCATCATCCTAGCTTAAATTCTAGTCTTCTCTTTAAAGTAACAGAAAGAAAGGAGTGTAATTACCAATAGGGCATCAGGAATTTTAAAGTAAAAAGCCAAAAATCAAATTTAAAAGCTGGGCATGTTCATGCGAGTGTCCTTTGTTCATTCAACACATGTTTATCGAAGCCTACCATGTGGCAGGCCTGTGTCAAGCACAGAGGATACAGCAGGAAACAACACAGAAATGGTCTCTACCTTCAGGAATCTGCAGTGTGACTAAGTTCACGAATACAAGGAGTGTCGTGAAGAAGAAATTCAGATGCTACTTGAGCATAAGACCAAACTTACCCTGGGTGGTCAAGGAAGGCTTCTTTGAGGAAGCAAAATTTAAGCTGAGCCCTGAAAGACTGGCATTGTCTAGATGAGTGAAGAAGGTGGAGTGGGTGAGAGAAAGATGGAACAGCATATGTGAGGATCAAGAGAAAGGAAGGAAGATCATGTGATCAAGGAGCTGAAATAGGCCAGCGTGGCTATAGTAGGAAGAGTACAAGAGGAGGCTGGAGCAGTGGGCCAGATAATGCAGGACTTTGTAACTAAGTTAAGAATGTTTATCTTAAAGCCAGCAAGAAGCTATTGAGAGACTTTAAGAAGAGTAATTACTAGGTTTGAAAATATCTCTCTGGTTACAGTAGAAAGGATAGATCAGCGAGGGCAGGAATGGATGTGGGAAGACTGGTTCGGAGGCTGGTGCATTTAGTTCAGGCAAAAGATGACACCAGTTTGAACCAAGAGAGTGGAGATGATGGTGAGAAATAGTTGGATTCAAAAAGAATTAAGAAAAGGAATCAGTAAGATTTTGAAATGGGGGAGGAGAAGAAAGGAGAAGCAGTTTCAATAACTCCCAGTTATTTGGCTCGGGTAGTTGGATACTAAGGATGCCAATTCCCAAGATAAGGGAATGCAGGATAAAGTCCGAGCTGGAGGCATAGGAACGTTGTTCATTGGGTTTAGATGTAGAAAAAATGGTTAAGACACACTGAGTTAAACTACAAGTTGAATCATATGAAGTTGTCAATATTAGACCATTTTTTTAATGTATAATAATGGAAATTTCATTTGGTCCAACCTAATAGCAATAATACTGATACAAAAGCCTCTCTCTTCCGAGTTAACACAATGTTTAAAGAACCACCGCTTGATTATGGTGCTTTATGAGCCTTTCCTCAAGACTAGGTAAGGAATGTCTGTAGTCACAGTCAACAAGAAACCACAGAAAGGGTATCAAAGGCAAGTGAACACACATATACCAGGAAGCCAAATCAAGATATGAAAAGGCACAGACTCATCAAACCCAAGTGAAGAAAATTAAGCTGTATGCAGCACTGCCACAAGATCTAATAAATCCAATGTACCCCAGAGCTATTTCAGAACTATTGGAAAACACTTATCCAATTAACTTACAGCCTGCAGTGAAGTCAGAGTTTCAAAACTGGTTCACACTTATTTACCATAATACCAGGAAAAGCAGGCAAGAAATGTACTGTGTCTGCTTCTAATTTTAAGCACGAATCCAGGTTTCTCACTCTGCAAATGACTTAGAGAAACAGGTACATAGCACGGCATATGGAGGTTCCATCCTAGATCTTGGATCACTGTCAATCGTCTCTACTACATACTGCAAGGCTACAGCTCTCCTTTTATATACGGAGTGCAAAAAGCTCTGCAAAGGATGACAAGGCCTATTAACCAGGGTCTAGCATTCCTCATTGCACTTTTTGAGAGGAATATGCCACCTCCTCAGGCTGTGTCCTCTGCTACTGAATCCCAAGGTTCTGAGTCTATTTTATCTTGAAGCCAAATCACAACTGTAGCAGGGGGTGGCCTCAGTTGCCTACTCAATGTGAGGTTGCTTTCACTGCACACAGCTTTATCCTGAAGGTCATTTCAAATGAGTGAGTCACTTCACTTTGCTTCTGCCTGGTGTTAGCACATCACTCATGATTAACAGGGAAATGTGCTGCTACTGAAAGGTAAAATTGCATATTTACAAGATTCAAATCTAATACATTAGCTGCTAGCTTAAGTGAATGTTAGCCTAGAGTTTTTCAAAGTATTGATATTAACAAGTTGATTTCTCACACACAATATTTTCCATGTGAATTCTCATTACCAGGGTTATTTCAATGTGGCAGTTTTCTTCACTCCCTAAAGCCCTAGAGGGAAATTTATACCCCATATTTAATTACCTTCTTTGCTTACTTTTATTTCTAAAGTGCTTTACCAAATAGATGGGGCTTTTTTTTCCTAAAGTAGAAAAGGAATATTTTTGAATTTACATAACATTTGTTAGTTTCTCTCACGAAAACAATGCATATTTATATTTTATAATTTAAAAAGAGCTTTTAAATGCCTGCCAAAAGTAAAAGAAGTTATTTATAATCCATTTAATGAGTGATTTTAAAAAAATTTTATAGACCCATCTGAAGTTAGTTTGTTGCAGTTGGTTAGAGCAGTAATCCCCGCCTTTGGGGAGTTTCGATACCCTGTTGTTCTTGGTTTGATTTTATATTTCATTCCCCCTCCACCTTCTCAGAAACAGCATATATGCATCATCATAGGAGCAATCTAAGCCAGAGACTTAAAAAATATACCGAATTCCTCCTTTTCCTTCATCCAGCTGTCTGCCCAGATTCAATGGAGTCACCAAATTCTGCTTATTCTCCTCCTTAAATATCTTTCTACTCTCTCCACTCTGCTCCATCCTCACAGCTGCTTCCTTGGTTTAAGTTTTATCATCTGTCACCTGAACAACTGCCAGGGCCTCTCAACTCATTGCCCTGCTTTGTTATTTTCCCATTTCAAGCAATCCTATACAGTACAGCCAGTACAATTATTCTAAAACACAGTTCCGGTCATTTCCTTTCCATTAAAACCCTTCACTGGCTCCCTCTTGCCCGTAGAATGAAGTTCAATGCCCCTAGTGTGATGTGTAAGACCCTCCGTCTGGTGGTTCTTCCTCTCTCCCCAGCTTTATTTCCCCTTCCCCATCTTACCCCCTACTCCCCACCCCCATCTAAGCACCAGCCGTGACCAATTACTTGCAGGTTCCTGAATATGCACTATACTGGGTCACACCTTTAAACCATCCTACATTTTATTCTCTTTACAGATGAATTTCCTCTGCCAACACCAAACTGGGTAAACACTGTATCTCTATTTTGCATTTATCACACTGTACAATGATTCTATTCCCATAGCTGCCTCCCTTTGTAAAACACAAGAAGGGCAGGGAGGTTTTCTTTTTTTTTTTTTTTTTTGAGACAGAGTCTCACTTTGTTGCCCAGGCTAGAGTGAGTGCCGTGGCGTCAGCCTAGCTCACAGCAACCTCAAACTCCTGGGCTCAGCAATCCTACTGCCTCAGCCTCCCGAGTAGCTGGGACTACAGGCATGCGCCACCATGCCCGGCTAATTTTTTGTATATATATATTTTTAGTTGGTCAATTAATTTCTTTCTATTTTTGGTAGAGACAGGGTCTCGATCAGGCTGGTTTCGAACTCCTGACCTTGAGCAATCCGCCCGCCTCAGCCTCCCAGAGTGCTAGGATTACAGGCGTGAGCCACCGCGCCCGGCTGAGGTTTTCTTTTTTATTTTACCTTTGCCAGTGCATCCAACCTGTGGTATATGCTCAAAGAATGGTTGGAAGAGGTGTTAAATGGAATTTGGTCAATTTTTAAAAAATTAAATGAATGAACATTATTTTGCCATAAGAATATAGGCAATTCCTTCAGATTCATAAAGAAATTGTAAAATGTTTTCCAACCTTTATTGAACTGTTGTTGTAGCCCTGTCTCCCTCATTCCCTGGGGTCTCCTTCTCTCTGCTCAAAAGTCGCAAAAAATCTCTGATTCCCAGCCGTAAAATATTTCTGCAAACAATGGCTAGGCAAAAATGTATCACCCAAAGAATAAAAAATTTCACATGGTACACCTAACAGAGGGACAGTATAGCAGCCTCTTTATATGTGACAAGACATTTATTGACAGAAACTTAGCATTCAAGAGGAGAAATGGCTACTCAGAATCAAGGAGTAAATGGCAATCTTTATGCCAAAACCAATTTTTAATTATTATTTTTGACCTACTTCAAAAGAAAGGGTTCCTTCCAAAATTGTTTAAGCCATAGACCTGACAATAATGCATCCACACTTTAAGCCAGAAATTATTATGTTTTACATCAAAATATAATAAAAAATAAAAATTCCAAGGCCTGCGTAATGTTTTAATTTACTGTTAATTCTTTTTTTTTTTTTCATAGACAGGGTCTCACTGATGCCCAGGCACCGTTGCCCAGGCTATGGAATGCAGTGGTGCCATCATAGCTCACTGCAACCTCTAATTCCTTGAGTCCCAAGCAATCCTCCTGCCTCAACCTCCTAAATAGCTGGAACTATAGGCATGTGCCACCACGCCCAGCCCTGCTCACTCTTTTAAGATGTTTAGCCAGACTAGCTAAAATGTGCTTCTCCAATGAGAGTCTTAAAAATAAACTTTAAACTTAGAAACTCTGCGAATCCAGTCCCTTTACAGAACAAAACCATTTTATTTGTTGATTTTGCCTACAAGTGAAAGCACACAGTCTGTGTTTATTTTAATTAACCATGGATATAAATTGCCCTCAAGTGTTTGTTTTTCTTGGCTCTTTATCAATAAGATCACCAAGAAAGAATACAAAGGTCATTGACTGCTTGTGTGCATTCACTTATTCAGCAAACACCTGAACCTTGCTAGGCCTTGAGGCTACTGAGATGAATAATTCACAGCTCTTTCCTTCAAGAGGTTCTCAGCTCAGGGGGATGTAACACTAATCAGGTCATTGTAAAACCACATGGGAGTTTAGTGATAGAGACATGCACAGGGTTTGGTGTAAACCCAGAAGAGGAGTATCTAACCCACAGGTGGCTGAGCAGAAGGACAGACACTTATTTTGGACTTAAGGGACCAAGAATAGGCTTGTTAGAAGTAAATTTGTAGTGAAATGCAAAGAGTGGGAAGATGAGAGAGTTTACAGCTACAAATCTCTGTTCTTTCAACGGAGGAGGATTCTAGCTCATCTAGCTGGGAAAGAAGAGTCAAGGATTGAGTAGAGGGATCTCTTCTAAAGGTAGTAAAAGTGTGGAATCATTTTTGAGAGGAATAGGAAATGGAGGTGATTAAAAATAAGAGAACTATTGAAGGGTGGCTCTGAGGGTGCAGGACTGAATCTCTAGATGAGCCACTCTGCAGGGCTGTAGAGGAGGAAAAGACAAATGTCAGCACAGTTCCAAGTTGGGGTTTTATAGATCCATAATGCAGAAGAATGCAAAAGGAATGAAGGGGGCTAGCAATAAATTGGTTCAGATGGCTAGCCACAGGCTGGATAGCAAAGGAAGATTACTGAGGAGTGTATGATAGCCAGTGTGATCATCCACCCATTTGCCCAGTGCTATCCCGGTGTAATTAGTACAGCATCCATTTTCACTTGCTAAAGAATCTCTAGTGGATAATAAATTACATAGTCCCCTAATGATGGCCTGGGAAATGAGCCTCTACAAGATCAAAGGGATAGAGTGTTGTAGCCAAAGAGTGGAATGGAAGAGTTACAATTTAAGAAGAAAGAGGTTCATGATCTTTGAACTTACAGTAGCCCAGAAAATATAGAGCTAACTGATTGGGTGAGTCGTTTTCATGGCCATTGAAATGAGCATCTGGCACTTAGTAGATGTTCAATAAATGTTGGACAGTATTCCAGGAGTTGGAGTGGGAAGGAAAATATGGACCAGGCCCCAATGTTATAGACTATAGGGGAGTTGGCCAGTAACTGGGGAGAGAGAAGTAAAGAGGGGTTCAAGATGACATAGATGTGTGCCTAGATGCAATATAAAAACGTGCTTTTAAAAGAGAGAGGAAGAATAATGATCAGACAGCAGCAGGGGCAAGTAGTTTGTTGGGTATGGGAGCATAAGAAGACTCTCCAATGAGAGCTGCAGAAGTGTTGTCTTCAGAAGAAAGAAATGACGAGGACCACTGTGGAGGCCTTCCATGCCCCATGCATCTTCTAAGAGCAGCAAAGGTCCCTTTGGGGAGAGGCCATGGACTCTGTCTCAATGTATGTAAATCCTAATGAAGTCAAAAAAGATCCAGAAACCAAACTTCAACTTTAACAGGAAGTTTCAGGGTACCAGGTAATCTCTCATGTATCTTTTTTTTTTTTTGGTCTTGTATAACCTATATCTTGAAGGGATGGTATAATAAAATAAAGGGTATCCACTGCTTTAACTTTTTGGGGCTAAAGTGTAAATTATGTTACTTTATGTCATTATTAACAATTACTAGAAATTCCACTTCCCATGTATGTACCTTTTTAAAATAGTTTAATTGACATATAATAATTGTACATATTTATAGTGTATAGTGTGATATTTTGATAGATATATAGAACGTGTGATGATCAAATTGGAGTAATTAACAGATCCATCACTTCAAATATGTATTATTTCTTTGTGTTAGGAACATTCAAAATCCCTTCTTTTAGCATATATATAATAAATTGTTGAAATTATAGTTACCCTACAGTGCTACAGGACACTAGAACTTATTCTGCCTGTCTAGCTGTAATTCTGCATCTGTTACCCAACTTCCCCCTGTCCCCCAACCCGTTAGCCTTCCCAGCCTCTGGGAACCACTATTCTACTCGCTACTTCTATGAGATCAACTATTTTAACTTCCATATATGAGTGAGAACATACAATATTTATCTTTTTTGCCTTGCTTATTTCACTTAACATACTGGCCTCCAGGCTCATCCATGTTGCCTAGTATTCCATTGTGTGTGTGCGTATCACATTTCCTTTATCCATTCATCTGTAGATGGACACTTAGGTTGATTCTATATCTTGGTTATTATGAATATGGCTGGAATAAACATGGGAGTGCAAATATCTCTTCAACATACTGATTTCATTCCCTTTGGGTACATACCCACTAGTGAGATTGCTGGATCCTATGGTAGTTCTTCCATTAGTTTTTTGAGGACTCTCATACTGATTTCCATATGGCTGTACTAATTTACATTCCCACCAACAGCGCTGGTGTTTCTTCTTTTCCGTGTCTTTGTCAGCATTTGTTATTTTTTGTCTTTTTGATGATAGACATTCTAACTGGTGTGAAATGATATCTTATTGTGATTTTTCTTTTTTTGAGACAGAGTCTCGCTTTGTTGCCCAGGCTAGAGTGAGTGCCATAGCGTCAGCCTAGCTCACAGCAACTTCAAACTCCTGGGCTCAAGCAATCCTACTGCCTCAGCCTCCCAAGTAGCTGGGACTACAGGCATGCGCCACCAGGCCCGGCTAATTTTTTCTCTATATATTAGTTGGCCAATTAATTTCTTTCTATTTATAGTTGAGATGAGGATCTCGCTCTTGCTCAGGCTGGTTTTGAATTCCTGACTTAGAGCAATCCTCCCGCCTCGGCCTCGCAGGGCACTAGGATTACAGACGTGAGCCACTGCGCCCGGCCTCTTATTGTGATTTTGATTTGCATTTCCCTGATGATTGTGACATTGAGCATTTTTTCAAATACTTGTTGGCCACTTATATCTTCTCTTGAGAAATGTCTACTCAGATCATTTGCCCATTTTAAAATCATATTATTTGGATTTTTTTTCAGTTGAGTTGTAAGAGTTTCTTGCATATGCTGATAATCCTTTGTTGAATGAATAACTTGCACATATTTTCTCCCATTCTGCAGGTTGTCTCTTCACTCTGTTGATGTACCCTTTGTTGTGCAGAAGCTTTTTACTTTGATATAATCTCATTTGTCTATTTTTGCTTTTTTTGCTTATGTTTTTAAGGTCTTATTTATAAATCTTAGTCCAGACCAATGTCCTGAAGGATTTCCCCTGTTTTCTTTCAGTAGTTTCATAGTTTTGGTCTTACATGTAAGTCTTTAATTCATTTTCAGTTGATTTTTTGTATGTGGTAAGAGGTAGGGGTCTAGTTTCATTCTTCTGAATATGGATATCCAGTTTTCCCAGCATCATTTATTGAAGAGACTATCTATTTGAAGAGACTGCATGTTCTTGGTGCCTTTGTTGAAAATGAATTGGCTATAAATACATGGATTTATTTCTGGGTCATCTATTCTATTCCATTGACCTACATGTCTATTTTTATACCAGTACCATGCTGATTTGGTTCCTATAGCTTTATAGTATATTTTGAAGTCCAATAGTGTGGTGCCTCCAGCTTTGCTCTTTTTGCTCAGGATTGCTATGGCTATTCAGGGTATCTTGTGGTTCCTTACAAATTTCAGGACTGTTTTCTATATTACCATGAAAAATGTCATTGGTATTTTGGTAGAGATTGGCCATATATGTATTTTCAATAGCAAGTCTTCCTGCCTTTGCAGGAGGGAACTGTAGCTTGTCTCAATATGTCTCTTCCCTGTTGTATGGCACATGGAGCAAACCAAAACCTCTGGGCAAATCTCAATAAATAACAACTCATAAATTGTTTTGGATTACCTGAAAATATACAACACACTAAATATTCTGAAAATCTTTACCCTTTAAAATTGCAAATTAAATAGTCATCACCAGATACAAAGATGGTAAAACTTGGAATATTTCAACTCAACTGAGAGAATCTCATCAAATTTAGTATCTGAAGGAATCATTTGAAAATGTCTGGGTTTCTCTGCTCTTAATTATGGCTTGGGATGGCATGGAAGCAATACCCCAGAACCAAACAATAGGAGAATTCCTATTCATTCCAGGGGAAAGTGTGAAGACTGTAAAATAGAGCAACCAGGACAGGAGTTGGAGAAAAGTTTATTCTCAAACTAATCGCCATGAAACAGGTTCTGAATCCCCTGCATGCCACCCCCACCTAGTTATTGGGATGCCTGGGATACATGGCATTGAACACAAGGTAAAAGTCTTCATTAACAATGTGCTGTTCATCCAATACTGACTTAAATATTCCCATCTTCTCAAGTGCTGATTTGGATGGTGGTCCTTAGATTCAGAATTTTGAAGGTTCATCTCATTAGCTGTCTACTGTATTGTCATGATTTTTCTTTGGGTCAACTCAAGCATAAATATCAAACAAGAAAATAGAAAGATTGTAACTGAGGTCCCCAACTGTGTAAAAATAAGAAAGGTGACTTTTATTTTGGTTTGTTCTTGTGAGGAACCCTTTTGTGTGAATAATCTAAACTTAATAAAAACATCACCGTCTGAGCTTAGGACACCTCTGAAAAATGGAAGCAATGCAGTGCACATTATTTTATTTCTCCCTGTTTCATTATTTAGATCCACAAGCTTCTGCAGTGACGGGGACTTATATTTATCTCATAAGTCTGTCAAGAAACACTGCAGTTGCAACAATGGGTTCAGTCAACAGATACAACTAAGAGCCCAATGCCATTTTAAAAAGATTTTAATTTCAGATCAAAATGTCACATTACATGGTGAAAGATACATGGCTTTTCAGAATGCAGCTTGTGTTAGGGGCAGTGGTGACAGTTACAGGTGGAGATTCTAAGGAAAAGTGCTATACTTAAGTTAAAGTCAAAGTGGGAAATATTTCTTGGGACGGGGAGATTTTCTCTCTTAGATTCACAGAACAGGAGGCTTGACAAGACAAAGGGGTCATTTGGTACAACATCCTCATTTTACTGAGGAAAGGATGACAACCCAGAGGTTTTGGTTTGCTCAAATACCCACAGCCTAGCCCCAGGAAGACCCTGAAAAGAAGACTTCCCTGAGGTGGGGTCAATGCTCTACTTTTCCCAGCCTCTTGTTTAATAAATGGGTACCAAGTCATGCCTTCATGTTTGGAGATAACATGGATCAGAGGTTTCCACTAAATTCTGCATGATTATTATGAATACCTAGTATTTATTGACCCCCATACATTATTTCCTAAAGTACTCTGATTCCTTCTGTGGAATCAGCTCTCTCCTACTGGGAGAGGTCTTGGTGTAAGGGTCATCCAGACACCTGCCCTTCCCCGTGGAAGCTAAAGCAGCCTGGGGGTTCTTTTGCCAGAGGCTTTTTCTCCCATTCTACAGAAGCCACAGGCAGCCAGGGTTGTTTTCACTGGTTCCAGCAGCAGACCCAGACAAGACTGTCAGCTGGTCAGCTCCTGCTCCTGAGACTTGGTACCTGTCTCTCCTAAGTCTGTGTTTTGAGCACTGCCTTTAATCCAGAGATACTCTTTTATCTCTGCAGTATAGTCTCACTTATTTTAAGTTAAAGTAAGAGTTGACTTCTGTTGCTTACAATATGAAACTTCTTGGAGGAAAAGAATGCAGAAGTCTGAAGGATAGCAAGATTTTAACTAATTTTGAAATTAGATATATACATTAAAGGTAGTCCTGCAATTAAACATTCTATATTGTGACAAAAACCGAGAAAAACTACAAGTCTGCTGAGATTTGGGTATATGCAGATGATGAAGTTTTGATGTCATGCCAGTTTTATATTTGAGTTAAAATCATTGAACCTGGGGGGGGGGGCAAGGACAATATATGTAACCTTAACATTTGTACCCCCATAATATGCTGAAAAATAATTTTAAAAAGAACCTAGAGCCTTTTAGAAGAATAAAGTTTCAATTCCAAGATAAAATTTAAGGTGAATTAGAAGAAACACACAAATCCAGCCAAGCCAGGGTTAGACTGAAATTTAGTAAAATTAGTGTGAAAGACCTTGTCCATATCTAGATATTTATTTTTTAAAATTTTCTCCATATTTATTTCAATTTGGTGTTTAGTAGTTTCACAATGTTTTTTCCTGTTTTGAGTTTTATTTTTTGAAAAATAACAGAGAGTGAACAAAGTGGTAAAATTAGGAAGAAAAATCTATCTCAGACAAAAAAAACTCACCTCTATAGCTTTGTCCGTACTATGCCCATGATTGAAGCATGATCGCCTCCTCCTGGTGGCATACTCTAATTACAGGTTTTATTTCTCTGATGAATACATCCTTTGAAAGACTGAACTTACAACCCAAGGTATAAAAAGCAAGGGCAGTAGGGTCATAATTTGTATGTGAATTTTAGGAAAAAAAATTGCATTGCCTGTTATGTGATAGGAAAACCCCTTCAGCTCCAAAATGCTGTGGGAGTGAAAGTTCTGGTTGATGGTAATTAAGATGAGATAAATGTTCAATCATATTGCTCTGTGTGTAAATTTATCATCCTAAGATTTATAAATCAATATGTTGAACCAACAACTTTTTGACACCAGAAAGTAAACCCTTCAATTGCAGTAACCAGGCAGATGGCACTACAAATAGAGTTAAAGAGCTTCAGTTGGAGCAACAGGCAGGATCTACTGTGAAAGATTCCACAAGTTGGGGTAAGGAAAACTCAGACTGAGCTAAACTGAGTTGTGGGAATGCAACAAAAAATACTCTTAATTGGAAGGAAAATCTATCCACCAAAATGGTCATCCAGAATATCATATATCAAACTGTTCATACAAGCAGATAGAAGCCAACATGAATTTCTAACACTTTAAAACCCTTTTCCAAGACTGCATGGAAAATAAAAGATTTTACTTCAAAAGTCACATTGCCTTTTGAAAACATACCATATGTTGTTTATATAAAAAGTGCTCAAGTTTTTGAAGAAAAGGATATGAATTGAGCTTCAGAAATAAAGGTGACAGGAAGGGCAGTGATTCATGTATAAATATGTAAATATGAAAAATAACAGCCTCTAGATTCCTAGAACATAGATAATTTATCACCAGCAGTTGCTAACACCAGGAGCTGTGCTGCTTTGACTTTGCTACTATTTAGCTTGGGCCTTGGTCCAACTGCCGTATTATAGGCTTGTGTAGGCAAGTCAGAAATACTAGCTCTTCAGCCTACTGATATGGAAAGTATGTACTTTGAAAATGTAAGTTTTATATTCAGAACTCAAGAAAGAAATTTGACTATGGATTTCTTAAAATATATGTCTGCTACAAGGACTGTCAATTTTCTTTTAAAAAAAAAACAAACCCAAGCAAACCAAATACTGGCCATAACTTCTAAAATCAGCTTATACATCCAAAAACTAGACTTATACATCCAAACAACTAGAAAGATGTTTATCCAACCAATAAGTTTTTATATATCCACGAAAACATTTTTTTGCAGCCCAGGGACACAAAGAAAACAAGGCTGAGTATAAAAGACATGTTGGTTGAAAAAAACAAACATCTTACATTTCAAGAGTGACATGTATTGAAAATACTGATACGTTTTTCATTGACATATGGATAACATTAAAGAAAAAATTTTAATATTACAATACAAACACTGAATTTTAAACATTTTTAACCTTTTCATTATGGAAAATTTTAAATACATATGAATGTATAGAGGATAGTACAATGAACTTCCAAGTGCCCTTCAACCAGCTTTAGTGATTATCAATTCATGGCCTAGCAATGATAGAGCCTAGGAATATGGACAGGAAGCTCACTATGTTATACAGGACAATACCTTCAATTTATTTTCCAAAATAACTGTTCAGTTTTACTCTATTCCATGTAGAATATAGGATACCACCTGTATTTTAAAACATAGCTAATATTTTCAAAATATAAACATATTTTTGCTATTTTTAGAATGAATAAGCAGGTTGAAGGGACCTTAGAAATCATCATCTATCCAACCATATCCCCACTTAACTCAACATCCCCTTACCCAAGATCCCCATATAGTATAAGGAAGGTTTTCCAGGAAATAATAGGAATCACCAAAAATTATGAAAAGCTGCCTTACAAAAAAGCAGGTGCCCTATTCCTGGAAAGATTAAGGTATTGGCAGAAATTCAGTAAACACTTCACATTATGGTACAGTGGAAAGAGTGTGTGTTTGGAAGACTTACAGGCCTGAGTTTGAATCCTGGCTTTGCTACTTGGTAGTTGTGGTTCCCTTCTGAGCCTCAGTCCTTTCAATGTAGGGCTATTATTAGCACCCAATGAAGTAAAATAAAATTTCTAGCACATAATGCATATTTCTCAGACATCTTTCCTTCATCTCCCTTTCTACCCAAAATAAGTTGCTCATAATGACAGAGAAAGCATACACAGAAAGATATAAAAGCATTTTGCTAAAGAAGTCACACACACAAAATTTTTTAGTCACTGCCTTGTTATGGAATAATATATTATATTGGGAGAGTTTTCCCCATGGCTAGACTTTTCTCTGTGTAATCCACATGTAAGAAGGATCGGGGGATATAGTGTGTTCATATTAGTATATTAAGCTGGGACAACGCAGGGAAAATCACTCCAGAGATTTATAGTAATAAGTACTAAATCAATTTTTTTTCTTTTAGCCACATTCTTATGTTATAGAGAAAATATCAGATTTGGAAAAAGATAAAAAGCTTTTAATAGAAAGGAAGAGAACCCAATTAAAAGAAATAGAAAAAAAAAGCCTAAAGTAGATAAAATTCTTAATTACTTCTTTTGTCACTAGCTTAACACCCTGGTCTAGAGGGACAATATTTTATGTTAGTGACTTCTAGGTGGCTTCATTGCCTATGCAGCTATGAAACTTCAGTGTAAAATAAGTCCCCATGTCGCCTGGGCCTGTGATCAGCATCTCTCTGGGGAATGGCTGGCTCTGTCTGACTTCCAATACTCACCCTCAGTGTGGGAGATTTTTAACAACTACATGAGATATCATTATTTTTCTGTATGGAACCAATGTATTTTTTAAAAAGACTCCTTCCTAGAAAAACCTGCCACATGACAAGTACTGACATCTGTGACATGTACATATAACATGTTGAGGCATTTGAGGGTCTCTCTGGGTTTTATTTCTCATCTCTGATGCATAGAGCTTTGGTGACTTAGTTGCAGATTTTTTTTCCTTCTTGAATATTGCACTCTGCTTCCTTCTTTCCACAGATATCCTATAGCATCAAAGTAAAGATAAGTCTATTTTAAAAGCCTAAATATTAAAGTCATTTATTGAGGGTGTTTCAGTTAGCCTACCCTGAATAACAAATCAGCCCCAAACTTGTTGACTTTAACAACAATGGTTTATTAGGTCTTACGAGTCTGCATGTTGGCCAGGCTATTCCTCTGCTGGATTCATCTCTGAGCTCACTCATGCAGCTGCATTCAGCTAAAGAGTTGGCAGGGCCACAAGGCTCTGCATGGCCTCTCTTATGTCTGGCAGTTGACACCTGCTGTCAGCTGGGGTGTCTCACTTCCACTCTACCTAATGACTCATCCTCAGTACACTAGACTAGCTTTCTTACGTGACTGCCTCGGGGCAGTACCTGTGTCCTAAGCGGTCTGAAGAAAAAGTGCAATGGCTCTTAATATCTAGTCTTAGAAGTTGCATAATGTTATTGCCACCACATTCTAGTGGTCAAAACAAGTCAAAAGGTCACACACACCATTTTCAAGGGATGGGGAAATAAACTCCACCTCTTAGTGAGAGAAGTGGCAGTCACAATGCAAGAAGGCTTGGAGGGGAAATATTACAGGCATCTTTCAAAACAATCTATCACAGAAAGTTTTTAAAGCGCCTTGCCTTCTCAGAACTAAGCTTATCCTCTCTAAAACCTGAGCACAATGCAATGCATCTGGCTGTGGTCTTCTAAGAGTCAGAACCTAAGCTTTTTCTTAGAATTGCAACATATCTCTCAGTGTTCTGGCTGCATTAATAATTCTTCTACCCCACCTACAAATAGAAATTTGAAGAAGAAAAAAAAAAGGTTGTCTTTTTACAGTAACTTTTCCCCCGGAATGGGAAGCATAATGTGGAAAAAATTCAGCAATTTACAATACCAACAGCTGATGTGTTTGGAAGATCCATCTTCAAAATCTACCTGTAGAGAATTTAATAGTAACAGCACAGTGGCCATTAGTGTACCCCTACATGTCACAGAGCAGCCTGTCCACACATTGAACAGGCCCTGACAAAAGCCAAGAGGCAGCTAAACAGCAACAAGCAGGTGGATCATGCCTGGGCTAGTACTCAGAAAACTTGAGTGATCTCTGACCTCTATTATTGCTACGAGCCATTATATGACTACAAACCTGCCTTTGCATCTTTCTTCATAGGGCAATATTGCAATTGCCCATGAACATGCAAAAAGCATTTTAAATGTCTCTGATGAGATAAAGATTTTCCCAAAATTTTGGCTGCTTCTAACAATGAGACATTTTAAGGGATTGTAATGCAAATGAGAACTTACCCTAAGTTTTAAAATATTTCATCTGGAAAAATAAAACCATTAAGTTGCATAGAGTTATGGAAGCTAAAATTTGGTTTCATAGTCATCATACTAAATAATAATGAGAAACACTGCTTAGAGTTTTTTTCCTGTAAATCAATGATTAATGTCTTCCTTCTTAAAAGACTTTATGGAAGACAGTTCAAATTGTCAGATGCTTACTCAGTGTTTTTGCTAGATTCACATTTTGCTCTAATAAAAGATACAGGAAAAATGACATTCACTCTCTCTCAACACACAACAGAGAAGAAGGAGGAGGAGGAGGAGGAGAAGGAAGGGAATAAGATGAGGAGAGAGATCTCATAGTTGAGGCACTCCTAAAGGAATGATTTCACCTAATACTCAAAGTAGTATGTGCTTCTATTGACTGTCTGGTTGTCAATCTTCTAAATTGGCTACAGTTAGTGATTAAAAATACCAAGGATTATATATCACAGCTATAAAATCTCTTTTCTTCCATCTACCTCCTATTCCTCACCTGCCTCAGTTTATTTTCTGCTCCTTTTTGGGGGTTAACTGATGACACATATTTATTACTTTGAAAGGATATAAGCTCTGCCATCATCTTTTGACTCTTGAATGTGAATTGTGACACTTAAAAAAATGTATACTTTCCAGAACTGTGAACAGGTAACTGGAAAGGAGTTAACAGAGAGGTTGCAACAATGGTAAAATGACCCATTTAGCTGTCAGGGGTTAAATGCATAAGCTGTGGACAGCAGTACTCACCAAAGATTCCAATTTTAGAATACTCAAGTCCAGACCTCAGATTCTGACATATTATCCTCTCTCTAATCACTCCTGAAGTATCATAATGCACATTGTATTACTGTAAGCCATGCTACACTGGGCTTTCTCAAAGAGTGATGAAATGCTAACAGCTCCAGCAGAATGCAGCAGAACAACTGGAACACAATCACAGATGAGCAGAAGCTTGGCACTCACTGCCTCCGAGGGCAGAACAGTTGAATTAATCTTTTCCAAATGCAGCTAATTGGATCTTCAACTCCAAAGTAAATAGAGATAAGGCTTATTAGATTACAGTATTCATGAATGGGGAGGGTTTAGCAAGTACCAGTGGTGGCTGGAAAAATAAATTTTTATTAGGGCAAAGATTTAAACATGCTGAAACTTTGAGCAAAGAAAAAAAAATATATATATATATATATTTATAGCTAATTTTCACATAAAAATTTTGAAAAGTATCCTAATTATGTCTGCAAATGAAGGCTCACAACCTATGAAGTTAATTTCCTACTCCAGAAATGCTAGTACATCCCTATCCAAGAAATCATTAGGATTCATTTGATTCCTATGGAGTACCACCTCGCCTGCACTCATTTATTGATTCCACAAATCTTTGTTAAGTACTCATTTATATGGCCCACGTTCATGTCAATATCACAGGGAGTGTAAATCCAGACAGAAAGCAAAATGATCTGTCCTGGGAAGAGAAGTTGCCAATATTAGGACTGCTAGGACAGCCTTTTCTCCAAGTAAGTCTACCTGATTCCAAATTCTTCTCTATTCTTGTGCACTTCCTAGACCCTGACTACCTGGATCTACATCTCCCATCTGCTTCTTTCTCCATTGATTCAGCCAAATCAACTTTTGTTTATTTCTCAAAATCATTGAATGTCTGCCTAATTCCAGTAGATTTACCATTCCAAATTTATTGGTATCCATAGATATCCTTTATTTCATAAATGTTTGAATTTTCATATATATACAAACACACATACACACATATTTTAAGGTTGCTTTCGATGGTGTGATTCAGGAGAAATCTAGCAGTTGTGTTCTGGACAGTGATCTTCCAGACTGGATACAAAGAAATAACTTTCACTCTCTCTTTGCAGCTAATAAAAATATTACAAAGTTTCTTTTGTTATCAGTTCACTAATGGTGGCCATGCTTTATGTGTGTAACATCGTCACACTTCTTATCCAAAGACTGTCCTGGCTTTTTCATGGCTTATGCATGCTACCAAGAGGTGGGGCTTCTGGCATCCAAGAATCAGACTTAGAAAAAGATAGTCTTGGGACAGAGAGCCCTAAGAGTGTCTCCAGGTACTAAATAGAATCATTTAGACTCCCAGGTGTTGTAAAAATCGCCATGAAACACCCCACCACAATCCACCAGATGGTCCTACATTTGAGATACTCCATTTCACAATTCTTAGGAACCCAGGGAGCAGAGGGACATCCAGCACATCAATGTTCAGCATGTGCTAATTACGTCTCTCTCACCCTTCCTTTGACCATAGGAGGGTTCTTTGGGTGATAAGAGTGAAACAATACATCATTGGTTTAGTGAATTGCTTATACCTAACCATACAATTCCTAAGTATAATTGGAAAGTGCATGGTTTCCACAAGTAACAAAAATACGTACTAATGCTTTTTTTTTTTTTTTTTTTTTTTCTGGTAAGCAAAAGCCAGAATACAAAGATACTCCCTTCTTGGATCTAACTGTCCCTTGTGGGCTGTGTCACAGAATGGGCCTGGCAGGGATGCTTGAGGAGTGAGATTTAGGAGGAGACCGTGTTGGGTCTCAGTTCAGATCTGGGCTTGAAACCTGTCCATGCCATTTATTACATTCCTTCACCTTACTGGGTTTCCTCATCTATAAATCGGAAGTAATAATTCCTACTGGACAAGTTCAGTGTGAGGAGAAAAAATAATCAATATGGGGCACCTAGCACAGAGCTGACTCTCAGCAAGCAGTAGCTATTGTTATTTTTAATTTAAAGTGCCAGACAATGATAACCTGGCTCCTGGGAGATTACCATATCTATTTGGAATAACGTATAAAAAGTCAGAACTCTATTTTTAAGAGATTAAAAAAGAAACAAACCTATGGCCACTAGTCATATACTTCATTTTCCAAGTACTCACTGACATATTTTAAGCTATTTTATTTTGGGACTGTGGGCAAGTTAATTCTTTTTCTATTTTTCCAATAGCCTACATATTTTGTCTCCACATAGGCTGAAACTCTTAAGCTGCTTAAACTTTACCCACAGGAAATTCTTCAGGAATGCTTGCTGGAAGAATGGCAAAGTATAGTAATTCTAGTGTTTTGTTTGTTTGTTTGGGGTGCGTATGTGTGGTGTGTGTATGGTTGGTTGGTTGGGTGTTTTTGTCTTCAAAGGCTTTCTGCATGCCAAAATGACTCAAGGGATAGCTATTCTGCAAGTACCATCTATTAACCAGAAATGAAAGGATTGGGAAAACGTGTTTTAAAAAAAGACAGGAGGGCTATAGGAAGGGGTAAGGAGTGGAGATGGGAGTGGAGTCTGTTTCTGAGGGCTCTGCAGCAGCTCGGTTTGGGCAGTCTGGCCATTCTGCCTTCTCCTGTCCACACAGGGAAAGGAGCCTGGAAGAAGCCCTAAGCACAGAAGCTTTTGAGATAGTCCACTTTTCTAAATGAACTGAGGTTTTAAAAAAATACACACTATCTATTCTGTTAGGATTTTCAGAGTCTTGGGGAATAAAATAAAACAAAAAGGAAATAAGTATGTGAGCAATCATACCCCCTAAAATATTTGTCTTGCTCTTTTGAAGGTTATCTTAGAGCAAAAGGCCTGAATATTATGCTACACACACACACAAAAAGACTTGAGACATAAAACCGAGAGCCTTAGAGGGCAGATGCTTGCTGTGATAGGCAGTGTTGATGCTTGCTGTGTTGGACAATGTTGGATACCACGCCATCAGGGCTCCACTAAAGAAAGTCAGTGCCTTCTTCCCTGGTGACAAATTCAATGAAAATGTGAAGTTTCTACTGGTTTAGTCCATCTTTCCAATAAGCAGAACCAAAAGATTGGACTTTGTCTTATGTACATCACTAAGGCTGCTTCTAATTTGACTACCTTTTAAAAAAAAACATTTTCACATGAAATATTTCAAATAGGTTGAAAAAGTAAAGAAAATGGTACATTGAGCCCTGTGTGCCCATCACCCAGCTTCAATAATTAGTAACCCATGGCCGATTGCTCTATCTATATCCCTTGCTACTTCCCTGCCCTGGATTATTTTGAAGCAAGTCTCATTTCATTATATCACTGCATCCATAAATAGTTCAGCATGTATCTTCAAAAGATTAAAATTCTATTTTTATACTATTATGCCACCTAACCACATTTATGGTGATTCCTTGAAGTCATTAAATACTCAACTACCTTTTGCATAATTGTATACAAGTTAATTGTATTTCATGTGACAAATTCACATGAAAATGTCAGATGCCATCAGTAGAGACCCCAAATCTCTGAACATTTTTAGTTAAATTATTGATAGAGAAGAGTAGCTAGCCTAAGCTTCAAGAACAAAAGTCTATTTCAGTAAAGAAACCGATCCACTTTCAGGAGCATTTGCTTTCCCCAGTGTACTTAAACAGTACATTTAATCCATCCACTTAACTAAAAATGATGAAGTGCCTGCCCATGGAAAACTGAAAGCATTTTATTTTTAGGTTCAGTTGTAGAACTCTATACCTGACCAAGAAAACATCATAGGAATCTAAAGTAGCCAGTTTGACAAAGCTAGCAGTTGGCTAATTTGTCAGTTTATTACAGAAAAACTACCTGAGTTTTTCACTGACAAATGAGAAAAATCAGGAATATACACTATTGCAGGCCAAAGTGCTGAAAGCTGAGATTGCTTTTCTGGAACATTAACAGTTGTGTGTGTTTAGTTCAATTTTATCACATGTGTAGGTTCATACATTACCACCACAGTCAAGATACAGAATAACAGTTCCATCATAAGCATTCTTCCCACCACCCTTTTATAGCCACAGTGGGTTTTTTAAAAGGTATGATTCATGGATCATCTACATCAAAATCATCTGGAGGTGGGGGCTGGGAGTTGATTATAAATTCTAGGGCCACATTCAAGAACAGCTGAGTCATGAGTCAGAGATGCCAAAGGCTGAGTCTGGGAATCTGCATTTTAACAAGCTGCCAAAGAAACTTTTATTTTTACAGTACTGAGTCTTAAGAACCTTTGTCATATTTCCGTATTCTGCCCATGATATATATTTTACTTAAAACTAGGCCTAAAGATATCCAGAACTTTTAAATTAAGGTACAATTAGAAATGTTGCATCTGAATATAATGAATCTAGTCCAAGCTCAAATGGAAAGGCTATTTTGGATTCGGGGGAGAAAAGCAATGTGTATAGTTGCATATGGAGTCAACTAAAATTGTAAAGTTTATACTGTAAATCCTAAAATATGCAATATCACACAAACCTCTTTGCTAGTTCCTACCTGGGCACTGTACTATGTACTTTACAAACACAAGGTATTTAACTGTCATCGTAATTCTGTTGTGGCTCTGAAGGTTCACATTTTACAGATGAAGAAACAGGCTCAGAGAAAAAACTTGCCCAACAGATACAGAGCTGGTAAGCAGCTGACCTTGGACTCAAGTACACCATCAGGTGTGTCTGACATGAATATTCACACTCTTTCCATGACTTATATATAAAACACAGGGCAGCTGAGCTAGGTTGATAGGAATACTTTTCAAATTTCCTATTTTTGTGATTGAAATTTTATCTTCATTAAATTTTCCTGCTATTTTTGTCATCCTTTTTGTTTGGGGATAGGAACATGATAGCATCATAGGGCAGCGCCACTCAAAATATCTGTTACCAGAGTGTGACTTACGTGTAAAAATTGGGAGTGACCATTCAGAAACTTTCATAGCAATTTGACAACTTTCATGCCATTTTCTGTGGCATCCAAGTGAGTGATTAGGGGGCTTGTCTCATGGAACACAACAAAGGCCAGTTCAGAATGCCACGTGCTCAGGAGGAGTCCTGCGTGGCTCAAGTCACATACTGGTCATATGCTATAGTAGGACCACATATTGCTTTGTGACAGATTTGGGAAAATGCTGGGTTCTTCCCTACAGACAGTTTGGAAAGTACTGGGTTTTACAGTTGAAAAATTTAAAGGTATAATAGATGTACTTTGCTTCCCATCTGCCCATGATGCAGTGCAGGCACGTGCTGACCAGCCTCTTAGAAGCTGCCCAAGCCTTAAAGAGCCCACAACTGCCTCCCTGGGTGACTTACCAAGGCTGCCTCAGACTACTGTGACCACGACACCAACTATTAATACATTATGCAAATTAGTGCAACCCGTGTAGAAAGTAATTTAGAGATACCTCAAAGAGCTAAAAATAGAAATACCATATGATCCAGCCATCCCACTGCTAGGCATCTATCCAAAGGAAAACAAGACATTCTATAATAAAGACATCTGCATTCAAATGTTTATAGCAGCACAATTCACAATTGCAAAGAGGTGGAAACAACCCAAGTGCCCATCAATACACAAGTGGATTAATAAAATATGATATATGTAGACCATGGAATACTACTCAACTACAAAAAACAGTGGTGATCTAGCACCTCTTATATTATTCTGGATAGAGATTGAGCCCATCCTTCGAAGGGAGATATCACAAGGATGCTAAATTGGTACAAATTGGTACTAATTGACCAACACTAAGGTGTTCACATGGTAGTAATACTCACTGGGTGCTGGTCAGGTGGAGGGGGGGCAGAAAACCCACAACTAATGGAAGCAGACCGCACTGTATGGGGGAGGGACACATTTGTAGCCCCGGCTTGGGTGGGCCAAATAACAATACATGTAACCAAAATGTTTGTACCCCCATAATAGCCTGAATAAATTTTAAAAAAACAAAAACATACATTCTACAGTGTGTTCTTTCACCAATGTCAATTGTCAACATGTCTAATCATCTCACAATACTTAGGGAGCCAGAAGGGAAGGAGAATCTGAGAGAGGAGGAATTGGAACACAATGCTCACTCCCGGGTACTTCCCACGTGACTTGTGGTGGGCGCCCTTATTTGAACTCTGATGTTAATTTGTAAGCAGTTTCTTTTGTTGTGATGGTTGATCCCTCACAAAGGTCCCTTTGGATTAATTTTATTATCAGTCCACAAGCCTTTTAATTTGGAATCTGACATCCCTCGTCTCCGGTCCCTCCGTCTTCTCTTGCCTAGCTTATGTTACTTAGCACATTGGCATTATCATCACAGCAGCTAAAATATACTGAAAACCTACATGACAAACACAGAGCAGGGGGCTTTATGCAAATTATTTCATTTAACTCATAAAAATTGTGCAAAGTATATGTGATTATCCCTATTTTTCATAAAAAGGAGCTAACGCTTAAGAAGGTTATTTTCTCTCAGTGACATGGCTAATAAGTAAGAAGCAGGGCAAAGGTTCAATTTCAAACCCTGTGTTCTTAACCACTTCAGGTAAATAAACATTCAACATTACTAAATATCTCCTCGTAGTTAGTAGTGGATATCTCTACTTTAAGGATGAGAAAAGTGTTGCACAGAGAGGGTAAGATATCCAGTAATAAGTTCTCCTGACTCACAGTGATGATCTTCAGACTTACACTTAATTCATAGACTGTATTTTTCCTTTTGTTACTGCCATCCACAAATGTCCCACTATGCTGTTTTAAAGTCATTACTTATACTGTATAAGTGGGGATTTACTTGAGCTGAACATCTCAGAAAAGGCAACAGCAGAACATATCATTTCACTTAAAGTTATGAATGCCTGAAGCTCTGGACTGTGTTTTTATTTTGGTTAATATTTGATTTAGTTTCCTTGTAGATTAAGTCAAAATGAGGCTATATACAAAGAATGAAAACTGAACTACATTATAAGGAATAGGATAAAAACAAAAGGATATTAGTTCTCAAAAATGATGGTGAATATGTTAAAAACTCTACGTTCACCATGAAAATATCACATAGCACTTACGAGGGCATTGGCAGTTTTTTGAGGCATAGAATTTGGCCTTCGCTAAATTTTTAATAACTCAGTATGGAACACTGAATCCAAATACTGAAATTCTAAAAATAAGCCCTTAAAGACACTTTCTGTGTGTGTCTGTGTGTGTGTGTGTTTGTGTGTGTGTGTGTATTTTTTTCCTGGCAACCAGGCAGTCATTGTTTTTTTCCAAATACTTGGGTAGAGAAAGCAAGATTGCCAATTAAACCCTCCTATATTCTAGGCTCCCAGGACAGTTCATCTCTCTCCTTCCATGGCTGTCAGTCTTTCTGATGGAGCCAAGGTACGTAATGCAATGCCTAGAAAGTCACTCTAGGACAGGCGTCCTCAAACTACAGCCCTCGGGCCACATGTGGCCTGCCAAGGACATTTATCTGGCCCGCTGGGTGTTTTAGCCACCGCTGCCTGTCCTGCTTAGCAGCCGACTCATCCCGGGCCCACACTGCACATGTGTGGAATGTGCCCCACACTCTCCAACGGCCCTCCAACGGTCTGAGGACAGTGAACTGGCCTCCTGTTTGTGAAGTTTGAGGACCCCTGCTCTAAGGGATTAAGTTTTCTGGGAGTACAGGAGTGGAGAGTTTCTAAGAGAATTTCTTAAATTTTAAAGTTTTGGGTTTTATTGCTCTAATTCCTAATCTTTTTTTTTTCTCATGACAATTCACTGACTTAAGAGTTCCCTTGAACTTGTAACTTGAACTTGTTCTCCCCAAAGAGGACTCCTCAACTTTATTAACATCTCCCCCACCCCAACCCTCCCTGGCTCTAGCTCCAGCTATTCTGGAAGAAAGTGACTTGAGTCCTGCAGTCAGCTCTGCCAGGAGGACATTTGACATTGAGAAGGGAAGCCCTGCTTCTTGTAGGGACCCCAAAATGGTCTTCACTCCTCAGAGTCTGGAATAGCCATTTCCTATTTTCTTTAGGAAACACTGGCACCTCAGGAAAGCATACAGGAACCTGCCATCGCTACAGCAGAACAGGTGTGTGACCACCCTGGGGCAGCAAGTAAAACACCGTGGCAAGGGGTAGTCATGTGACCACGGAATCTCTCTACCTAACTCTTGCATTTCCACTGACGCTCTCTTCACTCCTCCCTTCAGAGGTCAGGCCCCCACGGGGTTTGCATTAGCATTGAGGACTGCAGGGGAGAGAAGAGAGGTTTTACTTTCATGATGGAGCCACATGTTCATGGTGGGCGGTGCCTGTGGCCTCATTATGTTTTGCACTATTTCTGGAACATGCTGACAGCCTCTGATGAACTGGTGGTTTTTGCAAAGGTGGTATGTACAATTATCTTAGGACAGTGTTCAGCTGCACCCAACCCCCACACTCTCACTAAGACTCCCCCAAAGGAGCAGCCCTATTCCCCCTTTGGCTGCCCACTGATGTAGACCCCTCCTCCTGGTTGGATTATTTCCCAACACTTGGCCCAGCAGCACCTGGGCAGCCCCATGGTTCCTGGCTCTCTACCAACTTCCATGAGTCTTGACAGGGACCCATAGGTTCCTCAGAGGTATTCTTCTATTAGTGTGTCCCCTAAGGGCTGAGGACATGGGTATGGGATGTATGGGGCAGGGGTTGCCCCTTCTTTGTCCCATGGTCCTTTCAAGCCTTGTTGACACGAGCTGCCCCAGACATCTCTAGACAAGGTGCGAGGACCTAGTGCTCTGTTTCCTACTTGCCCTTAAACTTCAGTGAAACCACATTAAACACCACGACCCCCACCCTCCACCAAGAATTCTCTCACACGCCACCTTGAAGGCAGCACCAAGAAGGTACCATGAGGTCTTCAACTCAGCGAGTAGCCAGCCAGCTGCCCTATTTCCTGGCCACCTAACCCCTTTGTGACTCTCTACCTGTCCCTCTCATTTAGGGTGGAAGGGAGAGAATAGCTCCTATCTTCCGTGGATGCTGCCTCCCTCCAGGGTAGTCTCCTTTCATTTGGCCCTTTTCTTACATTGTCTGGGGTAGAAAGTGCCTGTACCAATTCTAGTGTAATTGGTATCTCTGGGGGGGCTTGAAAGGAAGCTGTCTGCCCCCACATGTGGCCAGCTCATGGCCAGCTCTGTGAATTTAGAATGTGTGTGACAGAGATTCTCCTTCTCTCTTAGGTTTAGTCAAGTTACCAGGAGAACAGGAAAAGCCTTTCTAAACATCCTTTACACAGGAATAAGATCCTTTACAATTATTGAACCAATACATTTTAATATTCCTAACAGAGATATTGGTCCCCTCGCCTCCTTCTTCCTGTGAAGTTTATCACCCAAGGGTAGAGGAGAACCATACTTAGGACTACTTTAACAAGAACACAAGTTTTGCTGAGGATCCAGATTTACTAAATTCCTCCAGTTCCCTTTTAGCTTCATGGGTGCATGACCAGTGCATGGAGTCTCCTGAGATTCTCCATGAGTCTTAAAAAAGGGGCCCTGCATTTTCATCTTGCATCAGACCTCATGAATTATGTAGCCATCCTGCTCCCGATAGCATATTCCACCCACCACTGGCCTCATGGACTCCAGGTAAGACAAAAATAAGAAGCAGTGGAAGAAAAAGGGAAGAAAAGTCAACCTTTTCTGGTCAGAGGAAACCAGGAGGTGGGGCACACACATAAGCAACCTGACTGGTCAGCGGTGTGGATCCTGATTTCCCTTCCTTGATTCCCCTTCTCTGGACTGAAGCCCAGAGACGGGGAGGAGTGTTAAATAGGCATGGAGGAGCCAGATGGAAGGGGGACTTCAACTCTCAGTCCTAATCCGAAATCTGGCAAGAGACTCAGGTTGTCCTTTCTCAAAGGGGGCTCAAGCCCAGCTATGTTAACTTCGTGGCGTGGTGTGGGCAGAAGTGGAAGGTCTCTAGCAGACCCAACTCAGTGGCCTTCAATCCATCCTGGGCCCACTACAGTGCTCACTGCCTTGGCAGGGTTCCTGGCAGAGGCTAGACGTGGCCAAGACCTACACAGGGCTCCCATCAGTGAGGCTTTCCAGCCAGGCCCTGACTCAGGAGCCCCAGCCCCCAGAATCTAAATGACTGACAGGGTAGGTCTGAAGACCCTGGCATTCTGCTGCAGCAGCATCCCTTGAGATGAGACCCCTCCCGCCATTACCCAGAGACCATGTTAGAGAAGAAAGAGCAGAGGTAAGAGACGCCAACATGATCTAAAAGGCAAATTTTAATTGCTAGTCCAATCAGTTTGATGTAGAGTTGGCAACTATTTCTTTCTCATTCCCTTGTAGGTGGTGGGAGTTTGTGAGAAAGACTAGATTGATTATAAACAAAACTAATGAAATTACATTTCCCCTGCACATCTAAGCTCATAACCCTGCTACATTTTATCTTGTCCCAAGTGCTACATTGAAATTTTAATTATGCATTATAAAAAAACACAAAGATGACACATGTAAGTAAAATCCACACATAGAATCCCCAAGCTGCAGTTTAATAATTCCAAATTCATCCTTACCAAACTTTACACTTCACATTTTACTGCAGTTTTATGTAAATTGCTTTCATATGCATTGTCTTATTCTACATCCCAGCAGTCCTGCATGGCAGGAAGGAAGGATACCATTGTCCAAATTTTGCAGGGGACTCGAGACTATTAAACGGCTTGTACAAGGTCAGAGGGCCATTAAAAGGCAGTGCTAGTCTCAGAAGCCAGGCGGAACTCTATGTGCTCTTTCTACCACGCCATTCATGCCTGTTTGACACTTTATTACCAGGCGTCTGTGGGAATGAGCTCCCCCTTCTGTCTGTGTTAATCAAGGAATGCCCCCTCCTTTCTGTCTGTGATAAATACTTCCCTTCTGGTCAGGGAGCTTTTCCAGGCAGTTGCCCTGTTTTCTATTTCATCTATTTCTGCTCTGGCTTTTAATATTACTTCCTTCCTTCTGCTTTCTTTGATTTCCTTTTTTCTAGTCTTTTAAGATGGAAGCTGAGGTCTTTTATTTGAGACTTTTTTTTTTTCTAATATAAGCCTTTAGTGCTATAAATTCTCCCCCAGATACTACTCTAGCAGCATCTCATACATTGTGGTATGTGGTGCTTTCATTTCAGTTCATTCAGTTCAAATTTCAAAGAATAAATCCTTCATCTATCTTTTTAAGTGTGTTATTTGTTTCCAAATATTTGCAGGATTTTCCAGATACCTTTTTGTTATTTACTTCCAATTTAACTCCATGGAGAACAGAAAATATACTCTGTATAACTTAAATCTTTTAAAATTTAAGACTTGTTTGTATTGCTAGAATATAGTCTACCTTGGTAAATATTCTCTGTGTTTCCTACTGGTTTGTGTATAATGTTTTATAAATATTAATTAGGTCAAGTTGGTTGATAGTGTTGTTCAAGTCTTCTATATCCTTACTGATATTTTATCTACTTGTTTTAGCAATTATTTAGAAAGGGATACTGAGATATTTGAGTACAATTGTGAATGTTTTGATTTCTCTTTATAATTCTATCAGATTTTGTTTCATGTACCTTGAAGTTCTTTCAGTAGGTGCTTGAACATTTAGGATTGTCATTTCCTCTTGTTGAAGTGACTCACTCCATTATTGTTATAAAGTGAACCTCTTTATTCCTAGTATTATACTTTGCTCTGAAATCTCTGTTTGATATTAATACAGCCAGTCACATGAGTTTTCCTTTGATTAGCATTTGTTTGGTATATGTTTTTTCATACTTTTACCTTTAATGTTTTTGTTTCCAAATACTTAAAGCAAATTTCCTATAACCAACATATATTTGGGCCTTGTTTTCTTTCCAGTTCAATGATCTTTCTTTTTAATTGGGGTCACTAGACCATTTACCTTTAATATGCATATTGATCTAACTTTAAATCTAACATTTTTATGTTTGTTTTTTTATTTGTCCCATCTGTTCTATGTTCTATTTTTCCCTTTGTACTGTCTTCTTTTAGATGAAGTGAGTTTTTTTTATGATTGCAGTTTATTTTCTTTTTTGGCTTATTAAGTATAACTCTTTGCTATTTTACTTGTTTGTTTTTACTGATTTCTTTACGGCTTATAGTACATATCTATTACTTATTATAGTCTCTGAGCAACAACATGACACACATATACATTAAGAATGTGAAATGGTGCACTTCCATTTCTCTTTTCCCTGACTTTGTGCTATTTTTTCATTCTTCTTACTTCTTTTATTATAAATATCACACTATATTATTTTTGCTTTTAACAATTATTTTTTAAAGAAACTTAAAACAAGAAAAAAGTCTTAGTATTTACTCACATAATTACCATTTCTCATACTCTTCATTCTTTTATGTAGATTCAGGGCCCCATCAAGTATCATTTTTCTTCTGTCATGTCCCCTGTCATGATTCTGTTGGTAAATTCTGTTAATTTTGGTATGTATGAAAAAATATTTATTTCTCCTTCATTTAGAAATCTTTTTTTCCTGAGTATAGAATTCTAGGTTGATGGTGCCTCTATGTGTGTGTGTGTGTGTGTTTTGCTTCAATACTTTAAAATCATTGCTCTACTGGCTTATTACTTGCATTATTTCTGGTGAGAAATCTGCAGAATCTCTTATTTTGTTTCTCTGTACATGTGTCTTTTGTCTCTGGCTGCTTTTGGATTTTCTCATTATCAATGGTTTTGGACAATTTAATTGTGATATGTCTTCTTTAAGTTTTTCTTCATGTTTCTTGCCCTTGGGATTTGTTGAGTTTCTTGGTTTGGTGTGTTTGGACACTAATTGCCCATATATATGCCTCTTGAAGCTATTCCACAGTTCAGTGATACTCTATTGATTTCTTTTCTTAAAAATTTTTTTCTTAGTCTTTTTTCTCAGTGTGTATCATTTTAGATAGTTTCTATGGTTATAACTTCAAGTTTATGGATATTTTCTTCTGCAATGTCTTACTGCCAATATTCCCATTCAATATGCTTTTTTAAACCTCAGATATTATAGTATTCTTTATAAGTTTGATTTTATATTTTTATAATCTCACTATGTATTTTATATTCTTATTAACAGTATACAAGGGTTCCAATTTATCCAAATCCTCACCAACACTTGTTATCTTTCATTTTTTTAAATCATAGTCATCCTAATGGGTGTGAGGTGGTTTTGATTTGCATTTCTCTGATGATTAGTGATGTTGAGCATCTTTTCATATAGCCGCTGACCACTTCTATATCTTCTTTGAAGAAATGTTTATTCAAGTCCTTTGGCCATTTTAAAATCAGATTATTTGTTTGTTTGTTTGTTGCTTGTTTTTTGCTATTGAGGTTTAGGAGTTTCTTATATATGTTGGATATTAACCCTTTATCAGATATATGGTTTGCAAATATTTTTTTCCTATTTCTTTTCACTCTCTAATTATTCCCTTTGCTATGCAGCTTTTTAGTTCAATATAGTCTCATTATTTATTTTTTATTTTGTAGCCTGAGCTTTTGGTCTGATGTCCAAAAAATTATTACCAAGGCCATTGTCAAAGAGCTTTTTCCCTCCGTTCTCTTCCAGAATTTTTATGATTTCGGATCTTATATATAGGTCTTTATTCATTTTGAGTTGATTTTTGTGTATGGCATAAGATAAGGGCCCAATTCCATCATTTTGCATGTGGAAATCGTGTTTTCTCACACCACTTGTTGGAGAGACTATCCCTTCCCAATAAAGGGTGTAATCTTGGCACCCTTGTTGAAGATCAGTTGATTATATATGCATTAGTTTATTTCTTCTTGAGTGTCTGTTCTGTTCCAATGGTCTACAGGTTTGCTTTTATGCTAGTACAATACTGTTTTAATAACTGTACCTTTGTAATATATTTCAAAATTAAGAAATGTGAGGCCTTCAGCTTTTTTCTTTCTCAAGATTGCTTTTGCTGTTGGGGGTCTTTTGTGGTTCCATATGAATTTTAGGTTGTTTTTTCAATTTCTGTTGGGTACTGGATATTTTTGTATTTCTACAAATATAGCTGAGTTTTTCTTCTGAGACATAGTTCAGATACTTGGAAACAGTTTATTCTTATTTTGGTCTTGCTTTTAAGATTTGTGAGGCAGGACCAGAACAGCATTTAGTTTAGGGATAATTATTTTCTACTATTAAGCCAAGACCCTAATAAGTACTCTCCCAATGCCCTATGAATTATGAAGTTTTCCCATCTGGTTGGTGTAAATAAGCACTATACCTAGTCCTGCATGAGCCACAGATACAATTAAGCCTTTTGGAAGGCTCTTTCCTTGGTCCTGGGTAGTTTCCTCACATGTTTATAATGATCAGTACTTTTGGGGGGAGGGAAGGTAAAGAAGAGAAAGTTTAATAAATGTTGATGAGACAATTGGCTCATATAGGAAAAAAATTACATTCCTAAGTCATTATATTAAAACCAGACTTCCATACGGATAAAATGCAAATAAAGAGAATTTTGATGAGGAAGGAAATAAGTAGAATACCAATATGGTCTGTGCAGGAGATGATTTTTTTAAATAAGACCCTGAAAACACAGGCATAATAGGAAAAAATTGATAAAGTCAATTCAATTGAAATTTATAACTTCTATACTTCAAAATTGCCATAAGTAATGTAAACACAAGTCATGTTAGGAGAGTATATTTCCAACGCACACAACTAATATTGAATATCTACCAATCAGTAAGGAATGGAAACAAAACAAAGCAAAACAACAAGTTAAAAATGCACAAAGGTGTGAATAGGAAGTTCATAGAAGAGAAAATAAACCTGTGAAAAGATACTTCTTCAACTTACTACTAATTTGGGAAATAAAATTCCAATAAGGAAAGGAATGAGATTCCATTTTACAAACATTAGACTTGTAAAACCTAAAAAGCCTGAGATTACCAATACTCGGTAGTACATATTGGTATACCACTTTGGAGAGCAGTTTTGCTCAGTCTAGTAAAGTTGTTAAGCTGATCAGTACTTTTTGAATACTCAAAAGAGACACTCTGCAGGTCTCTCAAGTTCTCCTTCTGTGAATTCTCTTTTCTCTGGTGCTCCACCCCTTTACATCTAGCCATATTGGTTTCCCCAGATACTTAGCTTTATCTCCTCAGTTCAGGGAATCTGTTAATCTCTGCATGAATTCCCTCTGCTTACACTGCAGACAGGAAACTCTCTCCAGGCAATAAGCTGGGGTGATTGTGGGACTTAGCTCATTTGTTTCTTTCAAAAATCACTGGCCTCCATGGCCTGAAATCCAATGTCTTGAAAACAGTGGTTGCACGTATTTTACCCAATTTTTAATTGTTGCAGGCAGAAGAATAAAGCTGATCTTTATTACTTCATCTTGGTCATAAGCAGACTTCCCTCCCTACCATTCTTGATGTATGTATCTCTGTGAGTTCCCTTGACAGGAGAAGCTGGTTACTTTCTAGAATACTTTAATATGATTGTATAAACCCTCCAAAGCTGTAAAATGACTCGGAGATAGCTAGAGATTGATAATGGCTACAACAAGGAAAATTTTTAAAAGACATTATAAAAGCCTTGATAATGAAGGCATAGAACAAAAATTATTTGCAAAGTTAAATTTCAGGAAGAGTAAGTTATTATAATAATTTCTGATGTGCACTGATTTGTGAAATATTAAAGCTCTCCACTGAACATTAAGGTATCTATTTTGTACAGGTTTTTATAGATTCATTACCACATAAATAATCCTCACACTCATAGAGACATGGAGTTCATAATGCAAATTTTTTAAAACTAGAAGAGGAAATAACTACCATCAGCACATATTCTCAACCAGAGACTAAAAGGAATTTCCCCTTAAATAAGGCACTAAATTGATTTAAGAGCAGCACAAAAGATCTTGTGAAGGGAACTATTTCAGCAGGAGAGGACAACCTTGCCTGACCATGGTGAATGTGATTAACTATGAACATTTAAGTGTTCTTGATTGCAAGCAACAGAAACCTTCACATGCTACTTAAGAAGAAACTGACTTTGTTAAAAGGGCATTGGGAGACTCACAGAATTGATGTGAAGGCTGTAGTGCCTATCTAGGAAACTAGGCTGAATTGGGAGATTAGATCCACAGCTAAGGCCTGCCAGAGGAACAACCTGGTTCGTGGGTCACAGCTGGCAAATCTCCTACTACCAGTGAAATAAATTCAAGCCAGTGTTACTTCTTTATATTACTCAATCAAGTTTCAAAGTCTTAGACAAGAGCATCAAGTGGCCAAATCTAATTCGTGTGCCTGCATCCCTGCTGCTTGGGTTCAGAAAGAACATGAGACCTTGCCTCCTCCAAGACTCTCCCAGCAATGGATTGATTCCCTGAACAAAGAGAACAGATTCAGATGCTGAGCAGCAAATAAAACAACAAAGTCCCACTGTATCTGTCTTTTGGGAACTTTCATTTTTATTCTGTTTGGAAAACTTGTCTAGGACTTGAGCATGGGGCAAAAGGATTAATGAGAACCTTTTCTGTGTAGTGTTAGGTGTTATCTAACAGGACTGCCTAAAGGTTATCTGATTTTCTAGGGATTTGCATCTTTGTCTTGCTACCTGCTATTGATAGGGGTATTTTACAACTATGGACAGGTGGATGTTAATTGTAGAACACAGAGTGATGCAAATTGCTATGAAAGTCTCTGCTAAAATTCATGTTGATATTTAATTGCCACTGTGACAGTATTAAGAGGTAGGACATTTAAGAGGTGATTAGGTCATTGGGGCTCCACCCTTATGAATGGATTAATGGCATTATTGCAGGAGTAGGTTAGTTATCTAGGGAATGGGTTCCTGATGAAAGGATGAGTTTGGCCCCTCCCTTTCTTGCTCTCTTTCTCTTGCATGCTTCCTCGCCATGTGATGCCTTCTGCCAAATTATAATATAATGCAGCAAGAAAGCCCTCACCAGATGTGGTCCCTTGATCTTGGACTTTCCAGCCTTCAGAACCATGAGCCAAATAAACTTCTTTTCTTTGTAAATTACCCAGTCTGTGGTATTCTGTCATGGCACCAGAAAACAGACTAAGACACAAATGATTCTTGTCTCACAGCAATGCAAGTGAATTAGTTCAGTAATACAAATAATTTTTATCTAAAAGAAAATAAAATCACAACATTGTAGTTTTATTGTCTTGGAGAATGTTAAACACTTTTTAAATCTAAATTATTAATCTTATTAAAACGTCCTTTCTTTCAGTGAATATAAACATTTCAGTTTTCTCAGTTCTCTTTGAACTAGACTTCTCATCTTGCTAGTTCTATCATTAATGAGTTATATAAGTTTTTGACATGCATTCACTTTATATATATAGGAGTCTTGTTTATAACTTTTTGAAATTTATACTTTGATAATGCTTTCTTCCAATATCAAAAGGTACCTTCATGTTCCAACTTTTTCTTGCTCATTTCTGGACAAAAAATAGAGAGAAAGAAATTTGTTCTCCTTAGTACAACCAAATACATACTAAAGAATATTTTTTAACTCATTAAAAAAAATCTAAAGTAAAAAGAATACCCAAATATTCAGAGGCAGTTTGATAGAGTTATTAAGAGTACATACTCTGCAGCCAGAATTGCTATTATTTACTGGCTTTGTAACTTAAGGTTTCAACCTTTCTTTGCATCAGTTTCCTCTTCTATAGATTTCTGATAATATCTATTGGGCTCTATGAGGATTAAATGACTTGGCACCTAGAAAGCACTTAGATTGGTGCCTGAACCACAGAAAGCAGTACACAAATATAGTTCACATCATTAATGTTCATTTACAAAGTACAGATTTATAATCCTCTAATAGTCAATAGTGCCCCTTTCCAAACACACAGCTTATCTGTCATTCCACACAATGGTAGCTTGCATTTTCCAAAGATCAACCAAGTGATATTTCTCATCCTATTCACTACTTTAGAATGTAAGCTTGGCACACCCTTATCAAGAGTTCGTATCTAATTAACCTACCATTGAACCTGGGTAGGCCTCAATGACTTGCTTGACTAACAGAACATGGCAGATGTGATATGCTATAATTTTGGGATTAGGTCACAAGAAGCATTGCAACTTCCATCTGTATCTCTTAGAACACTTGCTGTTGGGATCTCCCTTTTGCAACCCAGCCTCCATTTCCTGAGAAGCCCAAGCCACAGTTTCCAATCCATAGCCAATCTCAACTATTAGCCATGTGATTGAGTCATTTTGTATTTCCACCCTCCAGTTGAGCTTGAAGCTGCCTGAGAGATCCTAAGCAAGAGCCTCTCAACTGAACCCAGTAATACACAGAACCCTGAGACATAATAGCAAATTGTTATTTTAAACTCTTAGGCTTTGGGATGGTTTTTATGCACCACTGGCCAACTAAAACACATACCTTTTTTGTCTCCCTGCCATAGGTGCTAAGTACAAAAGCCATCTTAGTTTACCTCATCTGTAAGTTGATCTACCTAAATATTACGTTACAAAAAAAAACCAAACTAAAATTCTAGTATTTTAAACTATCAGGTTCTTTTGGACATGATCTGGGGAAGATGTATGTTCATGGCTCATTTATAGTAATTTTCAGCATAAATATTTAAAAATAATGATATGCTTTTCAAGTGTGTCCTGACTTAAGCTCTTCCCTCTCTTCAGGAATTCTAAATTGTGTTTTTACCAAAGTAACCATAACTGCTACTGATTTCTGAGATTTTTAAAACCCTACATGAGTTTTTACTCAGAAAAAAATACAATTTAATAGTTTCAAGTAGTTTTATGCCCCTTTAGGCAAGTGTAAACACTTGATTTTCTTTTGTGGCAGATAAACCCTTGATTTAGAGCAAGTAAAGCCAATGGACCTTTGGTTATGAAAAGTACTGCAAAGAGTCCTTTCTAAAAACATGAATGTTTAAGGCTACTACTTTAAAGAGCTGAGTGTTCTGTACAACAATGTAAAGTTCTGTCTTATGGGAAAGCAGATTTGTAGCTTTGTAGATAATGTTTTTTTTTATTTCAAAATATTAAGAGGGTACAAATGTTTTTGTTACATGGATATCTTTTATAATGTTTTAGTTCGGGCTTTTAGTGTGCTAATAAACTGAATAGTGTTCATTATCCTCTAGAAGTAAGTTTTTTAAAGTTTTTACCCCTCCCCCTTTCTTGATTTCCAATGACCATTACATCTCTTTGTGCCTATGTGTGCCCACTGGTTAGCTCCCAATTAGTAGAGAGTACATATGGTGTTTGCTTTTCTATTCCTGAGAGACTGCAAATTAGTACAACCTCTATGGAATACAGTATGGAGATTCCTCAAAGAAATAAATGTAGACTAACCATTTGACCCAGAAATCCCACTACTGGATATCTACCCAAAGGAAAAGAAATTATTTTGTCAAAAAGACACCCACACTTGAATGTTTATTAGCATAATTCACAGTTGCAAAGATGTGGAATCAACCTAAGTGCCCAATTCATGAGTGGATTAAGAAAACGTGATTTTATACACATACACACACACACCATGGAATACTACTCAGCCATACAAAGGAATGAAATAATGTCTTTTGCAGCAACTTGGATGGAATTAGAGACCATTACCCTGAGCTAAGTATCTCAGGAATGGATACTGTTATTTTTAAAGCAGTATTTTCAAACTTAAAACCACTTTTAAAAGAAAAAATTATTGGAAATCCTTGGCACTCTTTTAAGTTATTATTATAAAATTATTCATATATGTACAACATAACAGAAATATGCATTGAATGCCTACTATATCCCAGGCACTGTTCTAGGCATTGCTGATGGGCTATGTCCCTGAACTCAGGGAGTGTATAATGTTAGAACTGTGATTATAAATCAACCAGACCACTTATTTTCTATACATGGTATTATTTATGCTAGAAAAATCCAGATCTTGGGAAATGTAGTAAAGCTGCAATATTAGAACCTTATATCTTTGGAAGGCTAAAGGGCAAGACACACGTGTGAATAGGGGTGGAGATTCCCTGGAAGGGTACAGAAGCTCATACTGTCAATTGTCCTGGAAAAGGGCTAAACCAGGATACAGAAATGGAGATTTAGAAGGCAGGCCTTACAGGTGAGGTAAAAGTATCCTCTCTCCAGGTTGCTGTCAGTCAGATCCAACCTATGAGGCAAAAGGTGCCCACAAAGTCCATTCTGTCTTGGAAACCACAGGCATAAGCATTTTAAGAACCCATAAAAAGGTTTGAAAACTGTGGAAAAATTACTGGCTCCAAAATATGAAAACCGCTAAATCAATATTAATAGATGTTTAACTAAATGCCTACAAAATGTAACATTATGTCAACAGCATTGTTGAAATTAGTATTCATTAAAATGTCATTGCATTTGGAAATAATTAATGGGCCAGATTATCTCATTTTGCAAGAATTCTCAAATATGCACAACAATTGCCAAGAAATCATTGCCAATCGTAAATTGAGTTGCCAAATAATTTCCAAAGGAAGCTTATAAAAATCCATTTATATAGTCAATATTAAATTAATATGGGTATGTGTTGATGTGATTGATCGGAAGTGAAGTATGGTCTCTAAAAGTTGAGAACTTACAGGCAACAAACGACTTAAATGCTGAGCAAAGGTCTGGTTTCCCAGAGGCCTCCTAGCAACGTAAGTGTGCTTCCCTAGCCATACTGAAGCAGACCAGGTGGTAGTCAGGAGGGATACCAGTGAGGGGCCATCAGGGTCACCCTGAACCTACATAGTGCCTCTGTGTGATTTAGAAGAAGGTGACCCTTTCCAGGTAGAAAGCCTCAGCCAGGGCAAAGAACTTCATGAGTTGAGAATGCATCAGATTTCAGCTCCTATGTGCCTCCTGGGCTAGCTGCCCTTATTCAGGATACAACATGCACAGGCACTCAGGGGAGCAACAAAGAATATTTTGTAAAAATGTTTGAGTCTGTGTAGTAATTGTTGGCTACCCTGTGGCTCTACTTCCCTCCCACAGTCCTGAAACCTTAGTCAAGTGTTCATGGAAAGCTTTGGCCTGGTCACTGCTTTGCTGTAGGAAGTGGAAGGGAAGGGGAAGGACATGTTCCACGCTTGGGACAAAAAAAGAAGAGCAGGATTCCCTTCTCTTAGACAGACTGGTTTCAGTAAAGGTGGCTGTGTGTAGTAGAGTAGGAATATGGTGAGGATCATTGTCAGTCGCGGCTGGGTGGGCCACAGCCTAAGAGCAGCACACAAGCCCATTCCTGAGCACAAGACTGCATGCTCTAGAACAGCGGTCCCCACCTTTTTGGCACCAGGGACCGGTTTTGTGCAAGACAATTGTTCCACATGTGTAGAGCCTTTCCTAATAAGCCATTTTGCTTCTCTGCATCACGACCTTGCTAAAAAGACCCAGTACCCCCACTGGGCTTCCACTGGCAAGAGCAGCCATGGGCCCAACTCGCCCACGAGGCTGGGCACTCATCCTTTTCATAACATGATTGCTTTGAGCTCAGCTACAAGACCTAATGTGCATGTTTTCCCTGAAACTGCCTCTATACAAAACTAGGTGAATTTATTCTCTGAAGAATACATGCCAGAATGTTAAATATTCTTCCAAAGGAATACAAAATTGGGCTCTGAATCTGTGCAGATGCAATCAGCCCAAACCTCAAAAAATAATTCCACAATTTCAGTGTCACAAATCTATCCTGTTACCTATTTTTTTTTTAACATTTAATGAATGGAAACCTGCCTTTCTCATTTGGGAAGGTAGACTTTTTGGATTCTAGTAAGAACTGTCATCTTTGAACAGAGGGTGCACAGGTCCACGAAGGCATTCAACCTGAAAAAAATTCAGTGCCGGAAGGGCCACATCATCCCCTGCTACAGGGCCCCTTTGAAAAGTATGGAAAAGTGGACAAAGGACAACTTATACAATGTTTCCCAGGTGCTTAGGGATTCTGGAACGGTCCTTTACTTCACCTTTTGAAATAGATGAAAATGAATGTTCTGCCTATTTCTTTATAAGGCCTGATGTAATATAAATGTTTTAAATGGATTTTGACCACAATTTCCCATAGCCTGAGGGTGAACCTTTTTTGAAAAAGAGCAGTCGTATTCTCAATATTTTATGGTCCTTTGCATTAATCATTTGAAAACACCATCTGCCTCCTTTGCCAAAAACCCCAGTTCTGAATTTAGAAGAGAAAGTACAACAACGACCCCACAGAAACAAAAATCAAACTATGTGAAAACACTAACCCAGAGATAAGTTCTATATACAGTAGTGCAGAGTCCCAGGTGGTTCATTCGGAACAGTGAAATGGAAGCCAGCTCTCCGCCAGTGGAGAGCCCATTAAATGCTGCTGTCAGTGGCATGCAAGTGCACTTCAGAGGGCCATTCACATGGAAAGGCATCAAGGTCACGAGGCTCTTCCCATCTGACAAGTGGTAGCAGCGCCAGGGTGAGTGTTACTAAATGACAGGGCATCTGTCTGTGTTATTACTGTGGCATGCGGTAGTTTGCCAAGTTGTGGCATTTGGGGTTGTTTTGGGCATGTGCCATGGGGGTGGGGGAGTTGCTGGGCATGGTTTGATTTGTTTTCATAATTAAAAAGCCAGAAATACTACATATATTATACTTAGTCATCATCATTGAAATAAGGGTCATATTATCTCAACAACCAAGGCTCCCAGAAAAACAAAGCATAAAATCAAGCATTCTGAGGGGTGGAGATAAAAACACAAGGGCAGGGCTTAAGCTCTTGGGCTGTTTTCCGCCTTTGTGGACTCTCTTTTCCTTGGAAGCTCGCCAAGGACCCAGAGCTGCAGAGCTGGGGTTTCTCTGGCCCAGCAGTGGGCTATTGGGAAAGAAGGTTTGCATATATATGATTTACAGGGACTGTTGAGTCAAATCTCATAGGGGCCATTCTCCACGGCCCGCAAATGAATATGGGTCCCGGTACATTTTATCCAAGTCAATGCTTGGAACTTTCAGGGAAATTTATTATATATATATATATATATATATATATATATATATATATATATATATTTTTTTTTAAGTCACAGTATTGAATAGTAAAATCTGGTGCTGTCTCTATCTTGGTGCATTCAAAACCATGGAAAGAAATTATACTCAAAACTCTTTATTTTGGCCTGCATATTATTCAAGGAATAGAATGTCTTCACTTCAAATATCTTAATATGAAAAACTGAGGCACTAATATTTTACATGGTGAAAACTTCACTGGCCAATTTTAAATTTCAAATCAGGCCTTCCCCGATTGAGTTCTCACATATCTTATAACCAATTCCAGGGTTATTTCAGGGCCTGAATGTTTTCTTAGCATAGATGGACTCTTCTGGAGAGTATAATTTTACCTTACATTCTTCCAATGACTTTTCTTCTACCTCTAGTCCCTCCAAGTCCATTAAATCAGATCTTTTTCCTTGCTCTGCACTTATTAATTGTACATTTACCTACCTGGAAATCTCACCTCATCCACTTCACCTCCATTTATGTTCATACCTCATAGCTCCATTTAATGACTCTAAAACCTCATTTCTAATCTGCAGTCTCAAATTCCTCTGCCTTCCATCCATAAGTGGGGCTGAAATTATGTTTCATAGCTTAAAAGTTACTTCAGACCAAATGTGCTGGGAAGGTGTAATGAAATTGCATAAATACTATAGTAACGTGCAAGGGGAAACTAGCAGGTGATATTTGCTGTCAACATAGAAAGAAAGGTTAAAACTTAGTTCCATATACATAGAATCTGCTACAGATTGTTTTCCTGGAGTTACAGGTTGTCACTTTATAAAACTGTCCAAAAATGTTTTTTTTTAAGTAGCCACATTTTTCTAGATAAGAGTATCTGTGCTTCACAGGGTGTTCCATAATTAATTTCACTTTGCATAGCATGTGTTATCTTTAGCTTTATAATCCCTTTTCTAATCCCTGTTCTCTATGCACAACTACATGTACAAATAGCAAAACCTATCTGTAAAGCAACACCAAAGAAACACACTCGAGGCTTTTATAACATGCTGTCCTACACGTGCTCTTAGCCACTTTTTCACTATCAGGAAGCAAAATACCACGAACAATGACTTAGCAGGAAGTGGGAAATTTCTCTCAAATTTTCTCTCCTGGCTCAAGGAAAAAAATGTAATGGTCAAGGTAAAACTCAGGAGATAACTTCTGTAATAAAAACTATATAGTGAAACCAGACAATTTGCTGCTTCCCTGAAGTCAGTTATGTATGCTAAATAGCATCGACTAGTTTTTATTGAGCACTTACCATGTGCTAAACACATACTATACATATATATCATACATAACTCACCCACCCTACAAGGAATTACTATTGAACTTATCCTATGGATTAGGCAAAATGCATCATCCTGTTGAAGTCTTATAGTTAGTATGGCACAAAGCCAGTAAACTGTAAAGTCTTACAGTGAGTATGGAACATTCATAGTTGAGAGAAATGTAAAGAAACATAAAGATGCAGTATTAAATCATAACTACATAAAATTAACTGTAGTACTACTGTAATAATTTTATAGTCACCTCCTCTTGCTATTGTGGTGAGCTCAAATGTTGTGAGTACCCTCTTAAAACACTGTGTGACCCTAATCATCTCCACATGAGCAGTTTATCTCTCCAGTTAATTTTGTATCATAGAAAAAGTAGTATCTTACAGTTCTCAAATATTTTTCATCATGTTTAGTGCAATACTGCAAACTTTGAATAACACCATGGGACCCATATGAAGTGCTATTAGTGATGCTAGAAATGCACCCAAGAAGCAGAGAATAGTCATGACATTACAAGAAAAAGTTGAGTTGCTTGATATGTACCATAGATTGAGGTCAGCAGTTGTGGTTGCCTGCCATTTCAAGATAAATTAATCTGGTGTAAGGACCATGGAAAGAAAGAGAGAGAGAGAGAGAGAGAGAGAGAGAGAGAGAGAGAGAGAGAGAGAGAGAGAGAGAGAGAGAGAGAGAGAGAAAGAGAAAAGAAAATTGGTGAAGTGTTTGTAGCAGCTATACCAGCAAGCATGAAAACCTTGTTTTTTTTCTTTTTTTTTCTTCTGCAAAATACCTTTTTATCTCATATTGAAAATGCGGCTTTTATGTGGGTGCAGGATTGCTGTAAAAAAGGCACACCAATAGGATCAAGATGGCCGACTAGACACAGGAAGTATGTGCCTCCTCCATAGAGAAGAGCCAGAATAGTAAGCACATTCTCCCATTTTGAACAGATCATCTAGGAGAGAATGCTAGGATTCACCAGGGAAGTGATAGGGAGCACCCAACATGGGTAAGGAGAAGGTTCAGGGTCGGGGCTGGCTAACAGCTGGGAGAAGCTCTTGGATGCAGTGAAACAGTAAGAGAGAAGCCACCAGGGATCCACCGTCTGAGATGAGCTTTTATAATCTTGGCTACAAAAGAACCCTCCAACTCATGCAAGTCTCAGGCCTAACATAGGGAGCTACTTGGAGATTGCACAGAGACATTGTTCCAGAAAAGGAACTCATGCAGAATATCACAGACATCCAAGTCTAGAGCAGCTAGAGCCAGGCACCATTCTGAGAGCTGAGAGCCTAGACACCAGAAAGCTGCAAGCATGCCAGCAGCCACTGTGTGGCTCTGAGGAGGGATGGAAGAGCCCAGGTCTCCCACACTCCCCTGGGAAGGTCTCCACCACCATGCTGTGGGCTGCTTTTGAGACGGAGACATGTGCAGACAGCATTTTCCAGTTTCTCACCCAGCTGACTGTTTTTTTGGTGGAACTCTAGTCTTTCTGCTCACAGGTCCAAGGTGCCATTTTAAGGGTTTGACACCGAGCTGTGCTCCCACCATGCCTGGGCTTGGGCTTGATGTGGCAGGAGCCCCCACCTGGCTGGGGAGGGGCAGAGAAACTAGGCTTTCCAGCATGCCTGTAGGACGCTGCCCACCATCTTGCAGCCAGTTGCTGTAGGACTGAGCCTCAAGCAAACCACACTCCTCAGTTTCCTGCCAGCATAGCCTGCCTGAGAAGAGCCCCACCCTCTGTGTTCACAGGCCCAGAGTGCCATTTTGGGAGTTTGAAGCTGGGCTGTGCCTCACCCTTGGGATGAGTTCAGGTTGATGCAGCCTCGCCCAGCTGAGGAGGGACTGGGGAACCCAAGCACTCCTACACACACTAGGACCATCCCCACCACCCATTATGTGCTAGTGCAGGACTCAGTCGTGAGTGGATGGCATCCTCCCCTTGAATACCCTGTTTGCTTGGAAGGGGCCCATTCTGTCTAGCCACAGGCCCAACACGTTAGTTTGGGAGTCTAAAGCTAGGCAGCACCCCACCTTTGGGCTGAGTTCAGGCTGATGCAGCTGCAACTCCACCTAGCTAAGGAGGGACAGGGGAGCCCAAGCAATCACACCTACTCCTAAGATAATTCCCATTGCCCTTCTACAAGCTGCAGTGAGGCTGAGATGTGAGCTGAGCACTCCACCCAGTATCTTGCCCACATTGTTTGCCTGGAAGAGGCCCCATCCTCTTAAGTCACAGGCCTAAGGTGCCATTTGGGGAGTTTCAATCTGGGAAGCCCCACAAGGGATGTGAAGATAGGGTCCTCTCCTCCTCCAACTACTCAATGCTACAGACATAGTCACCTCTGCTCCCAAAGCATGAGCTTCTGGTGCCAGTGAGCTGCAGGATGGCCAGTTCTAGGCTTGTGGCAGGGGTACACCCCCAATGGTACTCTGCCCATTGTGTCCAGGTTCTGCATGGAGGGAGTGGCTTATTTCCCTCCCTCGTGGACAGGCAGTGTTGTTGCACCTTTCCCGACCTGGGAGTGTCAGTCCCTGGTCTCTATACCCTGAATCCACAGCCAATTTCCCCCAGAACCCACTCAGACCACAGCACCCTTGAGGCACCAATGGGTCCCAGGGGAACTGTGGGTCTCCTGGAGCTTGGGCATCCAGGGCAGGCCACTTCCAGCTGAGAGGGGAGTGCAGCATGCTGGAGGGCTCCTTAAGACAAACGGGACCAGGGCACCAGCTCCCCACCCTTTGGGGCCTTCTCCTCTTCCACCCCTTCCCCACCCCCAGCTGTCAAGGCAGCCATGACTGTTTCCACTCAGGACCGGTGATGGTTCCACAGTGGACAATTAAGCTAAGGCACTTGGGACTAGCTGCCCCACCTCTCACAGAGAACCTATCACACCCACAACTCCACAAAGCTTGGGGCTCGCTTCTTTTTCTCTAAAAAGCCACAGCAAGCATTTTTGTGTGCCCTGAGGACAAAAGCTACTGCTTCCCCCCAGGGAGGGTGGGGCTAGCGGTCCTCTCCCCAAGCTGCCTGTCTCTTCTGGGAGGAGCCTAGTCTCCTCCATGGAGGCCATCCCTGGCACAACCACACCTCCTTCACTGGAGAATTTCAGCCACAGGCCCACAGCCAGTCTGGTAGCCCTACACACAGGAGGTCGTGCTGCCACTACCACCTCAGCTGGTCAAGATGGAGCTGGGAATCTGAATGCTTTTTTGCCTCTGAGACCACTGCCACTGCCAAGAGAGGGACGTGTGAGCAGCTTCTGCACCTCACAGCTGCCTGCCACTGTGAACCTCATCAAGAGGGACCCACCCCTCCTGTCACGGGCTCACAGTGCATCTTTCTCTTCCAGAGCAGGGGATCACCCCACCCCTTACTATCACAGCCAGTGCCTGAATTAAGGAATATGATATACAAAAAAAAAAAAATTAGAAACTGTTGTCTGGAAAACGAAGAGAATTCTCCAAAGGCCTGACCTCATCTTACTATAAAACTTACCAAATCCTGAAAACATGCCCAGGTTCCTCTGAGTAAAAGGATACAAAACAATTAATAGTAAAAAGATGAACCTGAGAAAAATCACATCTGTTCCTTCTTCTTATGCTCATTTTTAAACTTTCCTTTCTTTTTCCACTTTCTCTGTTGTAGTAGCCTTGACCACTTGCCAGACCTGTGGGCTCATCGTTTCATTTTAATTCACCCTTTAGGCTTGGACTGCCTTTAAATTTCCAATTTCATTCATCATTCTGGGCACTCTGGGACAAAAAGGTCTCTTTGGGTGTGTTCTGTAAATGTTATGGCTTCAGTACCCTAAACATAATATATAAATAAAACTACTCAAAATTATGTGCTTTGTATGTCCAGATAAAACATACTTCTGGAAAAAAATGATCTTTCAAGCATTGAACTATCATACATACTAGCATTCAAGATTAATGAAAAGACCAGAAATTTTGAAGATGCTGGTGGAATTTGGCAGATTGTATTTTGAATTCCTGCTCCACCACTTACTAGTTATATAACCTTGAATAAGTTACATCATCTCTGGAAACCAAATTTCCCTCATCTGGTAATTAGAGATAAAATGAGCTCCCTTTTTCAAAGATTTGTTACAAGAATTGAAATGAGCTGATGTATGCATATTACAGACCTTGGTACTTTGTGTTCAATGTTAGTTGCTAATATTTTCACTAAATGTAATCATATCCTTCCCTAGTCAGTTTTTATATATAGATAAAACAGAATATTTATGAGGTTTGGATCAATGAAAAAAAATAGAAAAATCTTGGCAAAGTTTCATGTTTTGTCTATGACTTTCATTAAGTTCTCAAGTTTCTCTTAGGTAGCCTAAAAGAAGCTCAGAAGACTTCATTCATTTAAGGAGCACAGAGGCCCCAATGTGTATAAAGAATGGAAAAAGATTCAAAAGCCTGCCCAACCCAACTGGCCATAGAGAGGTCATCAGAATTTCTGGCCAACTTTACATGTTCAAATGATTTAGCTTATCTGGCCATTTGGTGATCCAATATAATAAAAAATTCCAAATCAGCCATGACACAGTATTATACAGTCAGAACTATCATCTACAGGAAAGTCAACCAGAAAACCAATGGACTAGAAGCCACTAGATGGAAAAGACCAAATCTCATCCCTTTGAAAAAAATAACACAAAGAAATGTGAGGTTGCTTTCCAAATAGAATTAAATAAATGAAAGAGATACCATAACTTATTGTTGACTATAGTCACTTTGTTGTGCTACCAAATATTGTTCATTCTATCTAACTATCTAACCATATTTTTAACCCATTAACCATCGTCACTTTATTCCCTTCTCCCCACTACCCCTCCCAGCCTCTGGTAACCATCATTCCACTCTTTGTCTCCATGAGATCAACTGTTTTAATATTTAGCTCCTGCATATGAATGAAATAAAATGATATATAAATTATAGTATAAAATATTTATGTAGTCAACTTATGATATTAGAAAATTGATAATCAAAATCTTTAACTTTCCATTTCTACAGAGCAAGAACTCTTCTTCTACCCCTATATTGCAGGTTTTTGTTAAATATATCTGACAAATAGTCATCATTTATTTTCATCAGTTCATGCAACTTTGCTTGATCACCTCAGCTATAGAATAAACTGCTGCTAATTCTGATCTATGAATTAACATTTTTATATGACTTTTTACAGTCATAGTCGGAAATTATTAGAATTGTTATCAGGTAAGATGAAGATAATGTATTTCAATATATGCAATTTGTTTCAAACTTACATGAATGTAACATGCCAAAACTCATAAACAAAAGCATTAAGAAGGAACTTCTTAATGAAAGGAACTTCTCGGGCAGCAAAAAAACAACCAACTGAATTTTGGTTCTTACCACTAAAATTTTTTCTTTTAATTCTTGTATAAATAGCGTCATTCTAACATACTATATGTGCATAATGAAACAAATAGGCACAGCTGACTCCTGGCCATAGTGTATAGAAGGAAACCAATGAAGCAGCTAGTCATGAAGTTGATGAGGGGCACAAATGTGCACACACACGCACACACATGGGCTCTCAATAAATATTATCTGATGTTGAAGTACTCAGTTTCACTGGATATCTCACATGACAGGTGACATGAATTAAAATATTAATAATTTTATGAACAATAACAAGGTGGATGTGATCTTGCCACAGCTAACATATTTAAAGCACATTAATTTGCACTTGCACACATCATCTAAAACTTCCCAATTTCATGGCTCTTTCCTACACAGAAGGCTTTCAGAAGCATGCCCCAAAATGCACATAAAACATCTTACTATAACCATTCAGTGACTTCCAGAATTCATGAAACTGTTTTTAAAAGGCACCCTCAGTAACCTTGACATTCAGAAGGTCTGTGAATCCTATCCAGAGTCTAGCAGCCCCTGTTCTGCCACCTCTGCTCCTGGAGGATAGATACTTACTGCCTGCTGGGCAATTTGCAGGCAGGACTCATTTGTGTTCCCTCTGCCCCAGGTAATCTATTATTCTGTTTTTAGCACTTCCAGTGAAGGCAGAGCAGCTGGATTCCTCCTGGGAAGTGGCACTGGGATTATTCACGGGGCATAGAATGAGATAGGACATCTGAATCAAAAGGGAAAGGAACTTTAAAATGTCCTCCTCCCACCTTACCCATTAAAATATATTGTCACTGACAATATATTTCTTGTGCCAGTATGTATGTTCTTGTGCCAGTCACCTAATCTCTTTGGACTTCAGTTTCCCTATCTGTAAAATGATAGAATTGAAACTCTAAGGTACCTTCCAGCTAAAACACTATGAAAAGTAGCTGGAGGGTATTCCATGCCAATAAAACTTACGTAGAGCAATTGAGGAAGAAGAGTCTATGACAAAAAGCCATTTGAAAATGCACAGAAAGACCAGTTGCCTTATAAAAATGGAAGCCAATAGAGAAAAAAAAAATACATATATATATATATATATATATAGTTTTACTTCCTACCCAATAAACACCTAATTTTGTCATCAAGCTATGGTGATTAATTTTGTCCATTTTTAATTGGGTATAAAGAATCCTGTTGTCATTTGTGTGTGGTTTTCAAATCAATATCACCATCATTTTGATATATATATCAAATATACATATATGTAAACCCCAAACATAACATATTCAACACCGGGCGGTAAGTAGAATTATTGGTCTGAATTTGTCATTCCCCTGTAGTAGTTCTATATAACTTTGCCATATCCTGATAGTAGTCCTTTATCTTGGACTTGGCCATGTATCTCACTTTGACCAATAGGATGTCAGTGAAAGTAACACAAAGCAGAGATTTAAAATGTGCTTGTGCATTTGGATTGCTCTCCTGAGTTCCTGTCATTGCCAGAGGGAAAATATGCCACAGGCAGTCACTCCCCATCAGCCTAAACCCCAGAAGAGACCCAGGGAACCGTCCTGAACCAGGCCAACAGCCTGAAGCCAAGCCCTGCTGAGCTCAGGTGAACACTAAATAGCCCACAGACCCACAGGCACACACAGAAAACTATTTTTTGTTATAAGCTGCTGAGATTTAGGGGGCATATACATAACATTACAGCAAAAGCTGATTAATACACTCTGCAAGGAAATAACATATGGAAAATGAGGGAAATGCCTAGAGGACCTGAGAAACTAAGCATCTATTTATGTAGGTATCACAGACCTAGAATGAAGTGTACTCAACATGGTCACAAGTGTGTCAAAATGACAGTGACATTGATTTGAAAACCACACACAAATGACAACAGGATCCTCTATACCCAATTAAAAATGGACATAATTAATGACCATAGCTTGATGACAAAATTAGGCCTAAATTGGGGAGGAAGTAAAACTATGAAAAAATCTAAACAATCCTGAAACTTCATTTAAAATATTTGTTTTCCCAAACCACCACATATTATCTTTTCACATTATTTCAGTGAGGGAATCCTGCAGATGTATGTCACAAGCCATGATGCTGTCACACATGCACCTGCTGAAGAAACTCTATTTATAATATTTCTTCTAGAATCCAGAAGCTACTAAATCCTAACAAATCGACTTTATAGTAAATGTGCACATATGCATTCTGTAATCAAATGATAAATGTTGACATCTGATTTTTATGCTGCTCTATTAGAGCCAGGGTCAGGTCCTGCCCAGCCAGCTTTAGGACGTTTATAGTAAATGCAGCAAAGTCTTAGTTTTAACGGCTTAGTTTTGCTTAACAGACTAAATAGAGAAGACAAGAAAATAAATGAGGCAGAGAGAATAAGGTCCAAAAACTCAGCCAATTTCAGAGCACCATTTACACTCATAAGAATGAAGTATCTGCTATTTTATACCACTTATGTAGCCAATTTAAAGCAAAGTTTGTAAAAGTTTGTGATAATCTATAAATTGCTTATGCCGTAATGTTAAATTAAAAGGCAGCATATAAATTGGTATCTATAGTAAGAACACAACAATGTAAGAAGACAAGGCTCTAGAAAACCAGGTTTAGAATATTCTCAGAATCGTTAACATATTGCCTTTGAGTGATGGAATACTGGCATGATTAAATTTTTTATTTCTATTTTAATGCATTTTCCATAATTTTCATATTGAATATGTACTACTAAAATACAATATTACTTGAAATTAGTTTTTCTAAATGACAACTTTGTTCTTTCAAAGTGTGGTTTTCCTTTTTGGTGTACATACTTTGTTCTATCTCCTTCCACATTCTTACCAAAAAATGGGGAAAGTAAATTAATATTGTAATAAAGTTTCTGTGTTTACATCTGCCCTTCAAAAGTTTTGTAATTAGCAACACAAATGTTTGGTTCCCCAGCTAAAATTAGAGCTGCAATTTTTTTAAAAGTATAGTGTTAACCACAGCAATGAAATGTTATAATTTCTACAAAGAGTTAGTACCTTATAGCATAGTCATTAAAAATGAAGGTGCCATTTTATTACTATAAAATCAGAGAAATTCTGACATTACAAAGGACATGAAGATATTGTGTCCCAAAGACACACCAATCATATCCCCAAATTTGTAATTATTTTCAGATAAATAAATTGGCCTAACTCAAAAGTTATATCTAAATAAATTATAAGTATTGTAATATCAAAAAAGTAAAAATTAGCATGCTCTGTATCCCAGGGAGCCCCTAAGACTTTATTTAACAGAATATCATGATCTCTCTTTCTTCAAAGACAAGTAGAATACAGAAATGTGGAATGATTTTTCTAAGGTCACTAAGAGTAAAATATAATTGTGCTATACACTTACTGATTTATAAATATTTCCTGGGTGTACCATTAGAAGCTTGAAAATATGTCACCACTGGGCTGTATAAAGAAAAGGTTTCCTTTTTTAAAAATCAAAACCCCCACATTGCAAAAGTAATTTTATATAAACCAATATTTAGTGTTTTCATTTCCAAAGCAAACACTTGAAAAAAATAAAACTACTTCCCACTTGGCTTTGTGGGTAATTGCTACTAATAACTATTGTTAAGCAGTTTGCAAAAATATGACATGCTATTTCATTGCCTGATAATAATGAGCTTAGCAGAATAAAGCATAAATAACTCTAAGTGATTGTTTTTTGGCTTCAGAAAATAACACATACTTTTAATAATTGATGATTTTGTGCATTAAAATCTATAAACATTCATTAAAATTAGTACTTTTATGTCATGAATAATGTAAGCATACCTTTAAAAGCATGGAAGGATATTGGCACTTTGTAAAATTAACAATGGAAGACTACTACGTCTCACTTCAAAGAATAACCTAAATTTCTAAGAAAGCTCAGCAACAATCTTGGGAATTTGCTGAATGTATAAATCCTCTTATCATACCTAAGGGCCAAGAAACAGCAAAAAACGACTCCCTATCTATCCCAACACACACGCACACACACACACACACACACACACACGCACACACACACCAGTTCCATCATAGCTATCAAGATCGCCCAAAAATTGATTTTAATTTCAAAGCAGGAGCTCCACTATACATTTTTTCTACCTCATCAATAGAAAATACCTTAACCTGCCCCAGGTTGTCTATAAAGTAGAGCAACAGATACTTCACTAGAATTAGTGGAAAGAAGATACACTGTGGAGAACACTCCAGTGAGTGATATGGGATGTGGTTAATTCATACCAAAGAGCCCTGCTGACACTGCAGGTCTTAATATTACAAAGGAGACCAACCACTGAGCACCCTAACAATTCAGGGACTTTATTATTCTATTTTTCTTTGCATAAGAAATAACTGTTCATGATCAGTGGATGATAAAATGAAATACAAGGAATAACAGCCAGTTGATTTATAAAAATCTAGCCCTGAACATTCTTCCTCATGCAAGAAATTAACTGTTGATGATAAGTCAATAATAAAAACTTCACTTTAAGTAACTTTATTTTAAGACTGATTGGAGGGAAATGACCTGAAGGGAAAGAGAATTTTAATCCCTTTTTGTTCCTCTTTTTCTATGTCCTAAACAGAAATCTACAGGAGGTGGAATAGCCCTGAATCACTCTGAATTTACATAATGACATTTTTCCCCCACCACATTCTTCAGTGTTTTTATTGGTAGTGATTTTCCCCCTCCTATCCTACTCCACCTCTCTCCCCACAGGAAGCTACCTTTGAGTGAGTGATTCATGTGGTCAGCAGGAAGTGAATTACTGTTCTTAGCTCTGCCACTTTAGTGTCATCCAAGCAATAGCATACAATCAAGGACTCGATGGGCTATTCTTCTCATAGAGTATATGCATGTGAGGAAGTGTCAGCATAGCCCCTCCCCCCATTTCCTTTGCCTCCTGGTCACACAGTAGCATACATTTCCCAGCTTCCCTTGCAGCTGAATGGAGTCACGTGACTGGCTTCAGCAGCAATGTGAGAAGTGATTAATGGCACTTTCAGTCCTGGCCTCTAAATAACTCCCGAGAGATCCTACACACCTTCTTTTTCTCTTTCCAGTGGCTGGAAGAAGCAGACTCAAGGACCTAGAACCTAAAGCCCCACGTAGAAGGACTCTGAGTCTCTGAATGACTGTGGAACAGAAGACCCTCCTCCATCAAAGCCCACATTGGAGTATGATATGAGGTGAGAAATTACCTTTTAGTTTAACTCACTTATATTTTGAGATAATCTGTTAGTTTATTCTAATTAATATAACACACTATAACAAATGCTTAACTCTTAATATTTGAAAACTTTTCATCTGTGTATCCCTTAAAATTACCACTCTTTGGTAAACACTGTTATAGGAGACACTGCCCCTACCTACAGTTTACCTATTCTTTCCTTACAGTAGAAGATGTGCTTCCAGAAGCTAACAAAATTAATCAAAAGCTGCCTTACACTGAGTCATCTTCTAGCTAACTCCGCTCTGTGACTTAATGGGTTTTCTCTTTCTGCCAATCCTTCACTGAAAGTGGCACATTAAATAAGCAGGACTCATGAGGTTTGATCATAAAACTTGTATTTTTCCACTATCTCTTTAAACCTAGTCAGGTCCTTCCCTCAACCCTAACTTTTATGGTCACACTTAGGTAAAAGGACAATCTACTGTCATTTGAAATCACAACTGTGGTCTCAATTCAGTACTGAAATATGACTAGTTGGATGTAGTCATCAGTGGATCAATCATCATTCGAAGTTAAGACTTCTTCCTGCCCCTACCCCGTCCAAGCCCTGCACTATCTTAGGGAAGGAGGGCGTGGGTAACATCCATATTAAATCCCCCCCCCTTACCAGCTGCTATTTCTGACCTGTGTCCCGCCCAGAGATGAAGCTGTCAGGGAAGAGATAAAAGGGCAGGAAAATCCTTACTTGACAGGTACTGTAGTGAGATAGGGCTGTCCTTTCCAACACCAGTGAGCATTTGAAGCTGTCATTTTCTATTGTGGGTTTCTCTTTGGGTTCTCACAATTTTACTTTGTGTTTGTTTACAATACTTTAGGAAGGCTGATGGGGATTATGAGGCAGGGAGCTTCTCAAAATTATCTCTGATAATTATCACCACTGACTGTCCTCAATTTTAACCCCTGCTCTCACTTGTCTTAGCATCAACACCTGGTATCTTTCACTTGGGATCATGCGAGCCCATCCTTCCTACAACAAAGCGTCAAGTGCCTCACAGTTCTAAGATTATCCACAGTAAGTAGTTTTTCCAATAAAAATCCTATAGCCCCTTCTTTGACTTTTATCAGAGTGTGTTCATGGCTTAGGCAGTATTTCACTGTGCCAAAGAACCAGGCCTTAGCTTGGGGTTGAGAACTCTGAATTGCATACGTCTAGGCTCAAAAAAAAAAAAAAAAAAGGCTCGTTCCACCCCATAGAGAAGTGAGAGTGAGCATGCAGGCTGCACACCCGGAAGGTGTGGCCCCATCTTATTGCGGATGCTTTGCATAGATGTGCATAGTATTAGGCAGTTGTAATACTGTCAGGTGACAAACTGACTTCTTAAGAGAAACTTCTCTCCCAATTCCCAGTTTTTAAGACAATAAAAAAAACCCAGATGTAGTTCCCAGAAACATCCTGACTTCAAAGTAGAGGGCAGGGTGGGCAGCAGAGGCCTCTCTGGCAGAGCCAAACCAGAGAGGGGACTCAGCGAAGTTTGGAGATCTGGAATCGCAGCCAAAGCAGCGGCTTCTCTGAATTTAAGTTTGTATTCCTTTCTCTTGAATTGGATAATTTCCCCATCTTTCTCACCATAAGTGAGCACTGTAGTGTAGAAAGGTGGGAAAAGGTAGAGTTGAAAGAGGAAAGATTTCAGAGTGTGGGCTCACGTTCAGGTTCTCTACTTACTAGCTGTCTGACTTGGGCAAGTTACATAATCTTTCTGAGCTTCAGCTGCCTCAGCTCTAGAATAAGAACAACAGTCTTGCAGGGTCATTATAAGAATTAAATAAAATATATACCAAGAGGCCTAAAGCAATCAATGCCTGGCATTTAACAATGAACAAACAGCCCTCCCTCCCTTTTCGAGGGCCCTGACAGGCACAGAAGACATGAAATACTCTGCAGGCGTCTTTGGTTTGTAAAGTACTTTCAACTTTCAAAGCACCATCACAGCTGTTTTCTTACTTTTTTTTTTCTAGAAAAAAAGGAGAAAAGGAAGATGTGAAGACAAACACAAAAAGAGGTAACTCTGGAAGAAGAGGACATCACATAACCAAAATGAAAGTCTGCTGGGCCATCAGACATGGGATGTGGCAGGTAAAGGTTTTCACAGGACAGGTGATGGCTAAGGAGTGAGACTTAAGTCTGCAGTGAATGTTCTCCAGCTAAACAGTCAAATATCTGAGTTTGTTGTGAATTTGACCTAGAAATTAGTTTTTGAGAAGAAGAAAGTCTTGCTGTTGCAATTGTCTGCAAGTAGAGCCACAGCGGTGCTCAGCCTTGCTAATCACTGCTGTGCATTCCCTGGTGGGACCCTACGGGACACAACATAGCCAGGCTATCTATGAAAACCTCCTAAATACAGCCTCTGTGGTGTCCATTTTGCTGGACCCTTTTACATCTCAACAGCCAAAGCAAGTACAAATCTGCACCACAGATAAAACAGGGGCCCAGCTGGGACGCAAACTGTGCCTCTCCCCATCCCTCCTCCCTTTTGGAGTCTAATTCCATGGGGATATTCGTTATCCACCAAGATACAAACCATGCCAAAAGAAGAGTGTGTCAGCTCCCACCCTCCTGGCCCACTGGCACCACCCCTCTGGCCTCTGACTAAATCCTTGGAAAAGGGTGGCTTAGGGGAGATATTTCACAAAATACATTCATACCTAGCAGAGAGACCTTGGCCACTGCAGGCAGCCAAGCTTTGGGATGATGGGATGAAGTGAGACAAGGAGTGGGGGAAAGGAGCTGTCCCACATCACTGGAGAAAACAGTGTGGCATTTCACCCAGTGGTCAAGCGTCTTGGGGCCCAGTGGATTTAGATTTGAATCCAAGTTCTGCCATTTTCTAAGTGTATGACTTAGGACAAGTTTGTTAACCTCAGCAGCATTACCTATAAAATGGTCACAAAATAGAAGCATCTCTTAGTCTTTCTGAGGCTTAAACTAGACCCATGTAAAAGCAGTGCCTCCTGCCTTTTCTCCAGTCATGGCAGTTACAGAAAACAACATGTGTACATTGTAACCCTGTGACATAATGAAACTGTTTGATCCTAAGTGTCACAGCACTGCAGGCTCTGGGACCACAGGCCCTGCCTTTCTCCCTAAGGGCTGGGGAATAATAATAACAACAGTGGTGGTAAACAGCATCTGTGTCAGGATTCCTATGTGCCTGGTGCTGTCCTAAGTGCTTTGCTTGATTAATTCGATTCTCAAAGCGATCCTGTGAAATAGGAGGATTATTATTATCCCTATTTCACAGATAAGGAAACTAAAGGCACAGAAAGGCTAAGTAATTTGCCTGAGATTACACAGCCTGTGAGTGTCAGGGCCAGGGCTAAGCCAGGCAGTTAGACTCAGAATCCTCACTCCCCATCATTCTGTAATAGGGTCCCCCGATACCATGGCCCATTGCCAACCAGATGTGGCACCCCACTGGGATGCCCTGAAGTGCAGCCCTTCCACACAGCATCTAATGAACATTAATATTTGTAAGCAGCAGCTCAAGCAAGTGTGCAGATGGATGCCCCAACAAGATCCACAGTATCGGTGGGGATGACAGAGCGGAACAGTCCACGGCAGCGGTACTAGCCCAGAGACTGTCAGGGCTGGCTGAGCTGCAGGCCACACCACAGGTAGGGGGACGGAGGCTGGAACTGGTAAATTCTCCATGCTGGTGAATGCTCTGGGGTTGTATCACTGTCTAATAAATCGTTGTGGGGCACTTTGGGGGCTAGAAGTCTAGCACTAGTAGTAGGAAATAGATCCACTTTGTTTTTAACTGTAGGCGTTAACCTTTACGGTTACCCTTAAACTGGCCGGGCCAGAAGAAGCTCAGGATGCTGGAAGTATCTGCCAAACTTTAAATGTACACCTTGCTGATTACAAATTGTAAATGTTTGAAAGGCAGAGAATGTGTCCCTTGCATTTTGATAGCCTCCAGCATTTCATACAGCCCCAGCCTTTTTTCATACAGCAGACCGGCAATACATGTGGAATCAAGTCAATCAAATGCAGTTAATGAAGATTTACTACCTAGGACTATTCAGAGGCAATGGCATCACCAGTTTCTCTGCTCCAAGTTTAAGTAAGAATAAGAGAATTCATGGTGGCAAGACTGAAGACCTAGCCCAAACTCAGCACATGTATAGCATACCAACTCCATGCAAGACTCTCTTGTTAACGGTAAGGTAGAATCTTTCCTCTCTATAGAAAAGAATACCCAAAAACTGCTGCTTGCAAACTAAATCCTTTTACTTCCCATAAGTCAAAGAACTCATTCCTAACAGTAGTTCTCTCTCTCTCTCAATCTCTCTCTCTCTCTCCCCCTCCCTTTCTCTCTCCTTTTTGCTAACACTACCAATTCTCAGTGCATTAAATCAAAGGTTATTTGATGAAATAATAGTTGCTGCCATGACACAGAGAAGAAAAGTTGCTGCAATTTGTGCCTCAACTCTTTATGTAAGTGTTTTTCAAATGTATAAAGGTGGTTTCAGGTCGGCTGGAAGCACTGGTTGTCATCTCTAAACATCTGGACCCCTGGTGTGCAGGTGGACGAGGGGAAGAATGTGATGGAGTGAACATAAATTAAATGAGACTGCATTTTCTTTCATGGAATCCTTAGAGATGCTCTCCATGGAAACTGAAAATTCCCTGTTCTACCAAAAAAAAAAAAAAAATGTGATTTAGGAGGGCTTTGCCAGATAACATCTCAGTGACAATTTAGAACAGGGTTGACAAACTACAGCTTGTGGGCCAAATCCAGTCAACCTCCTGTTTTTGTAAATAAAATTTCACTGAACACAGCCACAGTCATTCAATTATGTATGGTCTATAACTGTTTTTGCTGCAGAGCTGACTAGTTTCAAAAGAAACCAAATGGCCAATAAAGCCAAAAATATTTACTATCTGGTCCTCTACAGAAAGTTTGCTAACCCCTTATTTAGAATAGTACCAAAAGTCACCAATGCCAACATCTCAGTAGCAATTTAGAATGAAACCAAAATTCATTTCACCAACCCACTTCTAAGACATCTGAATTTAAGTAGAGCCATTACGTGTTTTTAAGCATTTGTATAGTTTACTCCTTGAGTTGTCAACATGATGCTTATTAAAGAGGAGCATGTTTTGCCAAAAAGCGGCAATAGGGGAAATAGAAGATGTGGGTCTTGACCTTCATATCAGCAAATTGGAATCTAACTTGTGCACAGAAAATTGTATTTGTGGTTCTTATTGCATTTCCCACCATAAGTGAGTGTACTTCAAGTGCTGGAACAAGATGCCTAAGTAAGAAATATAATTGAAAAATCAATCCCTCAATTCTTGCGCTGTGACCCTTTTTGTTTCTCCCTTTGATGCTTTTCTAGCTGTGGTCTTGTCAGGTTGGCCCACACAGCTCCCTGGCCAGGCAGCATTTGCTTAGTGATGCGTGATCGCCCCCTGCAGGACCCTCGTTAACTACCCAGGCCTTATACCCTCTTCTTTCATCATCCCAAACTCCCCCTAAATACTACTCCCAGGATGTAGTCTCCCAGGATGCTTGACAGGCAGAAAAGAACAATGCTATTATTCTTTTCAGCGGTCATTTTTCTTACATTCCTCCTCATGAGCACATATAAAAGTGTAGAAAAGGGGAAATTTAACAAGTAAAAAAAGAAGATAATAGGGAAAAGTCAATATATAGTAAAGAAAGAGGGTGTTGGAAAAGGTGAAAGCAGCACACTGGACTGCCCCAAAGGCAAACACCTGTCAATAAAGATGCAATAAAGAGCCACGCTGCCAAAAGAGAAGGAAGTAAAAATGTGGTGGTCTGGCCTAATGCAGGGCATTTTAGTTTTACCCACTCACTTTGTTCTATCAAGATGCATATTGTCTCAGAGAGGATGTGCCTGTTGTTGCATTTCACATACTGGCAGTCCAGAGAGAGAATTACAGTGATGGTGGCAGATCTCTCTCTTCATAGTTGTTGGGTCCCATGTATGTAAATTCCTGTTTTCACAAACTTCATAGCACACTGCAATGTCTTTGTCATCCTTCTCTTTGAATGGAGTCAAATGGCTACACTGCAGAAAAGGCAATTATCTACTGATAGTTATTAGGCCAAACCAAATTAAATACCACAACTCAGGCATCTACTCAGGTTCCACACCCCACTCTTTCAGCTTTCCCAGGCAGAAAATGAACCTCCCTGTATTCCACACCTTAGCCTAGGGCCTACCTGATTTGGGGTCCATCACTCCAATCTCTGAACAAATCATCTGTTTACTTCCTCAGAACCAGAAAACATATAATATCTGTTAACATTTAGTAGATACCAATTACTTGTATTGAATTTATCAGTGTAGTAAAAACCAAAAATATGGTAGGGTCTACTCTATAGAAATTGAATCCTAAATATTCATAGCCTGGGATGCAGGAGTGGTATATGAATGAGGCAAATCAGATACCTAGAGCACAGTATTGAATATTGACTCACTTTCATCATTGTATAAGTACAGAGTCAGCAATCTCTGACCAATGGGATGGGAGTTTGTGGATAAACACTGCACCTTTCCATCCCTCAAGTGCATGCTTTGAGTTCCTTCTACAGACTCTACAGAGGGGGGCATGATTGCGTTTCAGTTGCCCACAGCAGTGAGTACCTGATAATAAACCTTTCATTTGCCTTTCCCCTCCTCCTTTATTTCATTCTTTTGAAACTCTTACCCCAGGTCCATGGAATCACCTCTCAACTACCACTTGCTTTATGAGAAAACCCAGGCTAAGAAAGTTAGTGTCAAGATTTGCTACAGGAAGCACATGCTCAGGATGGGACTCTGGAAGTAGTGACTTACCAGTGACCAGTATCACTATGAAAAGATCCACCTTTATTGGGTAGAAAGGAGGTACAGGTGAAAGGTGAACCACTGGTTTCTGCACTTGAATGAGGTTGGCTGTCTTTTAGTTAACTGCAACCACAGGGCAAACTGTGTCAAAAACTAGGTTCAGGATTTATTATTTAAAAAGCAGAGCTACAGAAGTCTCTGACATATCTCTTATGTCTAATCCAATGCCCTGATAGGATAAGAGTGGGCCTTTGAGTCCTTGCTGTAGAAAGATCTGAGAATCTTCAACACCTGGAATCCTTTGAATTCCCTACCCTAGAACAAGCAGCACCCTCCCTCTTGCTAGAGAACAGCCTCCTCCCAACTGGAGCCCCTGCAAGGACTTCACCTGAGGCAGGTGCTTCATGTGATAAGACTTATCCACTTAAAGAGCTGCCATACTTTCCCTTATCACCTCCATAATAGGCTGCACCACAGCCTGAGGAGGGAAGTAAATTCCCTATTCTAGCAGTAATGAGGATACATGCTGATAGAATTGCAAGGCCTGCTAATGTGTGCTGCTAGGAACCTGGAGCATGGAGAATTCCTGTGAGAATGTATCTTCAGGATTTTAGTCTAGGAGGCAGAAAATACAGCTGGAATAGGGGAGAATTTATTGATGTCCCATGATTTGGGAGCTTAATATTCTGGCAAGATCACCTGAGACTGGCCCAAAATGTAGCTGAACAGCCCCTTAAAGATTGAACAGGCTGGGCTCAGTGGCTCTGGGAGGCCGAGGCGGGCTGATTGCTTGATTGCTCGAGTTCAGGAGTTCGAAACCAGCCTGAGCAAGAGCAAGACCCCATCTGTACTATAAATAGAAAGAAATTAATTGGCCAACTAATATATATAGAAAAAATTAGCCAGGCATGGTGGTGCATGCCTGTAGTCCCAGCTACTCGGGAGGCTGAGGCAGCAGGATTGCTTGAGCCCAGGAGTTTGAGGTTGCTGTGAGCTAGGCTGACGCCACAGCACTCACTCTAGCCTGGGCAACAAAGGGAGACTCTGTCTAAAAAAAAAAAAAAAAGATTGAACAGGACAGTAGTCTACCGTAAATGAGGTGGAGATTATGGAATCAGCAGAAGACTCTCAGGGGTGAGAATGTTAGAATGGGTTTAAGTGAGGCTGGAGAGCTCACCACCTGAATGTATTCCCCAGAATGGCCAGGGACATTCCCTTCATTAAGACAACAAAGAGTGCACAGGTGAGAGGTATGCCAGACCCACTGAGAAGCTGGGTAATGGCTGTCCTCCGTAGGTTAGAATTGACAGTAGGAGATAATGCTGTAGAAATGGGCTCCTAACTTCAACATCAGTATATCTGTAGGAGTGATGGAATTTGGACATGGCAGAGGCCAGAGGGGTAACACTTAATCATCAGAGACAAGGTGGAAGTAATTGCCTTCATGGCATCAAGGCTGGAGGAACAATGGGGGCTCTGTCTCCAATACCTGGAATACACAGATCTGGAACCAACAGGTGGAAGTAGTATTGGGCCCTGCCTCCATTCCCCTCAGTTACCCACTTGCTAGATGTGTGCTTCCTCTGTCTACAACATTAGGATCTGTCTGTGAATCTCTTGGCTCACAGAGAGGGGGAACTTCTACCAAAGGATGCAGTTGGGACCTTGAACCTGAAGCTCTAACAATCAGTTAATCATATGGGCATCCTCATCATTTCTCAGCAGGCAAAGAAAGAATCACTGTAAAGGTGAGAGCCATTGACCCTGATTACAATAGTGATCTAGGATGGGTGCTACACAAGAGGGGCAGAAAGGGGAGTGTCTGGACATTAGGGAATTGACTGGAGTGTTTCCTGGTACTTCAGTGCCCTGTGGTCACATTAAATGGGAAATCGCAGCAATTACGGTCCAACAGGTGTTAAAAATAAAAGTAAGCGAAGGCTCAGACCTCTAAGGGTTGAAGATCTGGGTCACTGACCAAGCAACTTAGAACTGCTTAAACACAGTGTAAGCATGAATGAACTCCAGAATTGGTTCGAAAGAGTGTGATGATGATTATAAATTACAGCCTCAGGATCAGTTGCAGCATGAGGATTGCAGCTTGTTCCAATAACCCTGCTCTTTTACACTTGTTGTCAGATGCAGCAATTCTGCTGATAACCTGATACAGAGACTTTTACCAAAAACCTATGGCAAGCATCACATTAAATGGCAAAGCTTTAGAAATATTCCCTTTAAATTCCGCTTCAAGATAAGGATCCCTGCTATGGAGACACTAACTGATATTCTATAGACATTTTAACCAATACATTAAGTAAAAAAATTTTTTGAGAGAAATAAGAATTGGAAAAGGAGGTACAAAATTGCCCTTGATTGTACACGATATGATTGTCAATATAGAAAATCCAAGAAATTCTGTATATAAATTACTAGAACAGATAAAAAGATCGGCCAAGTTGTGAAATACAAGATCCATATTCTCAAACAAAAAACACTCCTTGATACCCATAATATTAGATTCAAAAATAATATTTAAAGAAAATTTCATCACAATGATATATGTAAAGATATGTTATATGATGTAAAGATATGTTATATGTATGTAAAGATATGTATGTCATATGTAAAGATATGTTATATGTATGTAAAGATATGTTATATGTTATGTGAATAAAATTACAAAAACTTTATGGGGAAGTTTAGAATACATGAATAAACCAAGAGATATACAATGTTCAAGTATGAGGTGAATCTCTTAATTAATCCATGTATCAAATGCAATTTAAACAAAAATATCAACAAAGTTCATGAAATTGGATAAGCTGATTCTGTAATTCATGTGGAAGAGCAAAATGCCAAGAATAGCAGAGATAATTTTGGAAAACAAAATAGGGGAAACTAACCCTACTAAACATCAAAACTTTTTATAAGTCTATGGAAATTAGGACTGTGTGGTATTGTCTAATGGAACAAAGGACTCAGAAATAGACCCATGCCTATATACCCAATACATGGGAGGGTTGGAATTGCAAACACCTGGGAGAATAGATGGATGAATAATTCAATACATATCCTGGGATCACTGGTTATCTTTGTGGGAAAAGTAATAAATTTGGATACCTATAGCCTACCATGGACAAAAATTAATTTCAGGTATATTAAAAACCTACTTACAAAAAACAAAGCTGAAATGTTTAGAAGAAAATATAGATTTTCTTATGACATTTGCTAGGGAAGGATTTCTGTAAACACACACACACACACACACACAGAGAAATCATAAAAGAAAAAAGACTATCACAGTATTCAGCCCGAATATAAACATCTTTCAGTATATGCTTATTATTATTGATTATTTGTATCTTCACATCATCAGTGCCACTTAGTTCTAAATAAACGTGTTATTTAGTTTATTAGTTCTAAATAATCAAAAGTAGACTGAAAAGAGTTTTTAGAGCAGGAGTTGAGGTGAAAGTTTGAGACTGGGTAAATAAGAGAATAGTGTACACTTTATGTAAGAGTTCGAATTCTCTGTAGCACAGAAAGCAAGCCATAGGGAAGACAAATTACTTCCAAGCCAATGCAAGACACATTTCTCACCAATGATCAGAGGACACTCAGATGCTGTATACATCTCAGTAATTAATGTTTTCTTCTGAATGTCCATTAATTTTTTCTTCAGAGTATCTACAATGCAGCAAATTTTCATATTTTTTTTCCATTTGAAAGTATTTGCCAAGTGAGTGTCAATAGAGAAGACAGAAAGTTTCCCTTCTGGTAACCTATAAACTTCTCGAGTTTTAGAGTATGAAATGAGTAAGCCCCTGAGGATTATATTTTTAGTGTCAGATTTCATGACAAGGTTCTGCCTTCTATAAGGATCAGCAATCTCACAAATTTAAATTGATTGAAGTAATAAGAATACCTGGCAAGGATGCAAATCTGAAATAGAGAAAGGACTGAGATTTCTAATCATACCGCTAATGCCTTGGAAGTGCGTGTTAACAAAAAGAGAAGACTTGCTACCCCATAAAGCTTATAAAGCACTTTATTCTTTAATGTGACCTAAATTTTTCAGCTTGATTTACTCTATCAGTTATTAGTACTATTTCATTTTTTATATTTTTCCTATTTCATATTTTTAAGACTTAATTCACTCCTAACTCTTGATTGCCCTTATTGCCTGATCTGTCATTTTCCCTTTTTGCTCCTTATGCAAGTTAAAGCCTTCTGAAACAATGCTATTTCAGCTGCAGCTTCAAAGTCACACGTGCAACTTCTTCCTGTGCTTTTGGATTTTCATGATAGTACATCGAATTATACTAGAATCCAGATTCTAAATGTGGCTCTTTTGGCAAATAGTTATTACAGTACAGTGTAGAAATTCACTTTGTAGCTAAGTCTACCACAAGGCAAAAGCAAATTATCAATAGGTTTCCAGTGATAAGATAAAGGGTGTGCTCATGCACCATGTTAACTGCAACAGCAGGTACTAAGGGCATTCTGCAGAATAAAGCAAGATGTTAAGAAGCCCGGAGGAACAAACTCAGTAGGGAAGTTCACTTAATAAGGTGTTTATTCTACTGCAGTTTATCTGAGAACAACCATGTGCATCTCCAGTACAGTCAATTCTTTGTCTTTCACTGGGGTTGGGAAAGGTTGATTAAATCGAATATTCTGGTTAACTACAATATTAGAAAAATTAATTTGTAGAAAAGGATTTCTAGAAAGCCAAAAGCCTCGTTCTGGTCTAAGCATCCAAAGATGCCTGGAAATTGACCTCCATTTCACCTGGTGCTGAAGTTATCACTCAGAAACGTGCTGAAATAGTTCTGCATCAATTCCACGGTCCCAGTGGGGAGGCCAGCATACAGGAAATCCGGAACAGCAGGGAAAGGCTGGGAGCAGATCCAGGACTGAGGCGCTCATGGAGGAGCATAGTCTCAGGCACTGACCCTGCCTTTGCACACTCCTGAACGTGAGTGCCTTCTTGCATTTTGCACATTAGGCTCTTGACGGCCCTTGCCCTAGTCCTCATTCTCACCTGGAGAATGTGAACAGGCAAACAAAACTTGAGTTTGTACCCAGTGACATTCTCACACTATGCTGATGCTTCTCTGATAGCTCAGACCTGATGGAAAGTTTGGGGATCTGGGAAGCCTTGACCTTTGTCTTGGAGCATGTTGTAGTGTCTGATTTGTGTAGTTACCTGCCTGGAGGTAAATTTCTGTATCCTTTGCTTTATATCCTGTATCCTTTTACTGTGTCTCTTGGCACCTTTCCATCAATTACATCATTGTCCTGCAGTATCACCTATGAAACACTTGACTCTAAAATAAGATTCAAAATCAAAGTACAGAAGGAAAATCAAGGTCAGCATTATGAACAGCAGTGATTGACCCTCAGGTGTAAGGAGTTAGCAGACAACTGCAGACCTATGGAAAGAAGGCCAGGTAAACTAGGTTATTCTCTACATTCACTTAGCATTCTGGTTATTAGCCATTTGAAAGTTTCTTAAATAAGATTGTCTCTCTCTTTTTTTTCTTTGCCTCTTATATGCTAAAAAAAAAAAAAAAAGAAAGAAAGAAATCAATATGTTACTAAGACCAAATAACAATGGATAATGCAAATACCAACAAAGAAACAATATTGTTGTTCATATGCAAAGAGCAATGTAGTTCTTCTGCCTAAGGTCAACTGACCTGAATGTCTAAGGCAGAGGGTCCTCAAACTTTTTAAACATGGGGCCAGTTCACTGTCCCTCAGACCATTGGAGAGTGCTCACTGTGGGCCTGGGACTAGTCGGCTGCTAAGCAGGACAGGCAGCACAGGCAGCGGTGGTAAAAACACCCAGAGGGCCGAATAAATGTGCTAGGCGGCCTGCATGTGGCCCACAGGACGTAGTTTGAGGATGCCTGGTCTAAGGGGTCTTCTAGGATTCTGGTTATCTAGTGCTGAATAACCTACCCTAAAATTTTGTGGCTTACAACATCCCTAGATGTCCTGCTACTTCTAGGTCAATTTTTTTCTCCACCACTTATGCAGTTGTTTCCCTCTATGTCAAATTTCTAAAGTCTGGAGTAACTCAGTTGCTTTGTTCAGGGCCTAGTCTCTCCTGTATTACAAGTTCAATTTAAAAACACCCACAGCCACCACTACACTTAGAGCGCCAGTGCACTCCTTACCACATCCCAGCCCTATGTGAATTGGCCCCAGCTACACTCCCCAGTCATTTGGTTGGACTCTTCCCCTTACTCACTGTGGTCCTGTTTTCTTGGTTCCTCCTTTTCCCCCCCTTCCTGGAACACTCTTGTTCAGGCCTCATTCTCATGCTCTAGCTTTAATGACATCTCATCACAGTCTTGTGACCACCTACCCTACCCTCATCTCTCATTAGCTCATTTGTTGTTTACTTATTTACTTATTTGTCTGTATTTCCCTCTAGAAACCAAATTCCACGACTTCAGGGTTAGTTTTATTATATGGCATATTTGGATCTTGCTCCAGGGAAGTGGCATATATTTAAGCAATGCAAAGCCCTGAAGGGCCCTGCTGTCTTGCTTATTGTGACATCCCCAGTGCCTGCCACAGGGCCTGGCACCTATTTAGTGCCCAATTAATATTTTCAGTGAAATAACAAATGAACTAATGACTCTGGACCTATGATTTTTAAAGTCTTGGGAGTTGTGGGCAGCTTATAAGCCGATATTACATCTGCTCTGCTCTCAACAGATATGAGTTTATCACATAAAAACTCAAAGCATATTGTTCAGAGCATGATAGATAATGTCTTTATTTTATTTTTAAAAATCAGTTTAGTCTTGTAATCATTTCAAATGTCACTTGATTAAATTATATACAAAATTTAAAATATATGCATGAAAAATACAAGGAAAAAAACATAATCTCATCTTTCAGATGGATAATGTGTTAAACATATTATCATTTACTATTTTGTTTTAACTTTTGAAAATTTTTTTCTACCCTGTAGACATTTCTCAATAGGAAATTTCAGCTAATTTTATATAATTTTTCCACAGAATCAGAAAATAAAGAACGATATTCTAACAACTGGCAATAATTTGAGAAAGCCTGGAGGACCATTTGGATGATTTTAGATCTTTACTAGCCTACTGGAATAAATAGTGTCACATAAAAGATATATAATTGGTTAATCAACAAAACATTACTCTTAGAATCCAGAATTCTATTTGCATACATCACAGAAGTTTGATAACTAGGTCAGAAGCTTGAATCACTAGTGTTAAGAGTTAACATATACCCTTCACTCATTCAGTGAATTGAATTGAACAATCAACAAATACTTACAGAGCATCTGCAGTGTAGACACTAGACTCTGGCAACACAGCAGTGACAAAAGTCGCTACCTTCCCAGAGCTTGGTCTAGTCGGAGAACAATAGATAGGCAGTAGATGGTAAGTAGGTAGGTAGGTAGAAGATAGATAGAGAGAGAGATAGATAATTGATAAATGGATGACAGATAAATAGATGTGGTATGTTTGATGATGACAAATGCTTTGGAGAAAAACATGGCCAGCCATAATTTTGAAGGACAATGGACAGCTTGTAGTTTTAATTTTTCATTGGAGTTATCAAAGAAGGCCTCCCTGAGACCTGAAAGAGATGAGAGAGCCAGACATAGGGATATCTGGGAGAAAATTGTTTCAGGCAGAGGAAACTCCTACTGCAAAGGTTCTGAACTAGGAAAGAGTCCAGTTTGTTTTAGAAAGAGTACAAGGTCAGTGTGGCTGGAGCCGGGTGCAGCTAGGGAGGAAGTAGTAGATTATGTGGTCTTGGAGGTGTCGGGTTACTCAGGGCCTTAGAGGCTATTGTAAGGATTATGGATTTTACATTGAGTGGAACAGAAATCTATGGGACGAATGGGGGCTTGTGGCCGATATCATCTTGCTTAATGTTAAAAGGAAGCCTCTGGCTGCTATTCAAGGAATAGACTGAGGTTTAAGGGCAGGAGGAGGAGGAAGAGTCAGGAGGGTCCAGCTATATTCCAGGACAAAAAAACAGACTTGGACCAGGGGGCAAGAAGGTCAGACTTGGGATTTATTTTGATGGTACAACGTATACTGGTGGAGGATTTGGAGGTGGGGTATGCATGGACCACACTAAAGTCTTAGGTCTGAGCCACTGGAAGGATGGATTTACCATTTACAGACAAAAAGGAGACCATGGGAGAATGAGCTTTGGGGGGAATATTTGGACCATCCAAACAAAAAAAAATTTTTTTTTAAACAACAAAAATGTTTAAGAAATGTCTGGTAAATAATCGTTTGGCTACATTCAAAGGGAGAGGGTGGGAAGCAAAGTGACTAATGAAAACAAGTGGGGGACTTAAATGCTAGTACAACTCATACCCAGGATAACTTGAGTCTGTTCAAATACTGGATGTATTTCTTGTAAAAGGGTCTCTAAGCAGCCATCAGAGGGAGTTGACATTCCCTACATACCTCTGTAGAATAGCTTCGTAGAACAGATCAATTCACTGAGCAATAAAACACAGGTCTACAAGCTTTAGAACACGTTCGGTAACAAGAAAGTAATTACTGATTTTTCTCTCGAGAAAGTTATTTTCTATCCTCATCAAATATTTCCCCAGATGTCTATAAAAACGGAAGACAAGAGGACACAGAATTCTGCAGCAAGTATTAACCAGTTTTCCACTGACAGTCACTGAGCGAAAACATAAGAGTTAGATGTGAAATCCCCATAATGGGGCTCAACAGAAGCCAACATGTGGTGACTTTTTGTTAACTAGCTTGTTTAATATACAATTACAAGGCAGTCCTTCCCTCTACACTTTACCTTTAAAAAAGAAAAACAGCAAATAAACAATTTGTTTAACAGGCACCTGGATACATTATTTTTCTAAATGCATGAATGATGTCCACAAAGCATGAACCTCAGCTGAAGACTTTACTAGACTTTCAACTAATAACCTGCATCTGTGTTTGCTTTGGTCATGAAGGAGCTCTAGGATGAATACCAAACTCCTCTAATGATCTCTTCTCCTGGGTTTCTTCTCATATAACTTCTGTAAAAGGGACAGGTAGAAGTAAGTACAGAGTCAGGCAAAAATGAACATAGCTGCTCACCATCAAAGCAAGCACTTTCCAACAAGCCGCAGCTGAGATCACAGGGGACCCATGAGATCAGTGGGCCTCAACTTTAGATGCATATTTGAATCTTGTGAGGCCTTTAAAAAAAAAAAAAATATATATATATATATATATATATATATATATATATATATATATATATATATTCCCCTGTCCCAGACCCAATGCCAGAGGTTTTGATTTTTAATTAGTATGGGAAGAGGGTGGGCATTATTTTTAAAGCTCTCCACATGATAATAATGTACACCTAGGACTGAAACTATCACATTAGAAAAAGCAATGAGCACAGCCTATTTTGCAAGGAATTTCAACACTAACAGAAAGAGGGGATTCGAAATAATAATACTTGGTAATCTCATAGGCATAGGCATGCTGGGCCAAATTCTCATGTGATAGAAAAATTCAGGGAGGGAGATTAGAAAATGCAAACAACAGGCATGTTTAAATTTTAAAGAGATAAAACAATCATCTTTTTATGGCAGTATTATACCTATCCTTCCCACACATCCCTCTAGAATCCTTTCAAATTAATTTTCTCTTAAATCCCATATAAGCAATCGATGCTCCCTGCCAAATTCTTAAATATGCACAAAAAATCCGTCATGTCACGGACTGTTGCCCGGAACCGTTCCTTGTCTCAGCAGCCAGCTCCTTCCACACATGGCTGGTGACCCAGAGAAGCGAGTATGAGCTGGGGGACTGTTCTACAGCAAACTCTGACAACCCAAGGTGTGCATGGGGTTGGGATTCAGCAATTCCATCTTATAAAGCAAAGGTGAGCAGAGCTCCACGAGAGTTATCTTAAAAATGGAACAATATTATGCAACAACAATAACAACAATTTCTCCGTAGCCCAAGCTCACCCACAGGAGACTTTTTAGCTGTTACACAACTGATGGCTTTTAAACAGCCAGCCTCGTGATGTCCCATATAGGAAAATACACAATCCTCAATAGGCTTTCAATGTCTTCAGAGTTAGATTTCTGGGCACCTATTATGCACATACTTACCAGCTTCTGCAATGGCTACGAAATACAATACTCGAGCCTGGTTCTCAACTGTGACTTTGTTGAAGCAGAGATGAACACACTAAGGCTTTGACATCCAAGCTCCAAATGAGCTACACAGACAAATGATGTTAGAGGCGTTCAGAACAGATCACCAGGGGCAGCAGTCATTAAATGAAAATTAGACCAGATCTTGAAATGCAGTTAGGATTTGGTGGAAGGAGAAGATAACCAGGCAGCAGGGATTCCTGTGAGCAGAAGTGCTCTGGCAGGAGCAGAGACTGCCTGCAGGTCTAGGACGGGGGCAGCGGGGGCAGGGCAGCTATGTAGAGATGTGGTTCAAAGCTGAAGCAGCTCCCCTTAGAAGTGACTCCACAATGTGTGCTGCTGTCACATTTTATTAATGGGAAAAATATAGCTTTGCTACCACTGAGGAAAGCTATTATTCCCTTAGTGACAGAATTCAGTCTGAGAGAGTTGTACATAGCAGTACAAAGCGGGTCTGAAACTCGCTGTGACCAACAGGGCAGACCGAGTCTGCAAGAAAGATGGTGTCACTCTGGAACCTGAAAGAAGGTTTTCTCTGAAGTACACAGGAGAGCATGGCCCCGGCGCCTAGCTCAACCCGCAGCCCAGTGCCGAAGAAAGGTCAAGAGTATGAGGGGACCAAGCTACCGGTGGCCACTTGGATGGGTGCAAAAGGGGTTGTGTGGTGGTGATCGCTGGCTGTTTTTGTGTGATTCCGAGTCTTTTAATCCCTCAGGCATGCAGTAAAAAATTCTAGTATTTCAAAGAATGCTGTGAATATAAAAATGAAAAAAGCTTGAGAATCTCCAGAGAGGGAAGTTGGGTTGTATTTTGTAACAGTGACACTGGGGAGTGACTGATGCCTTTCTAACAGGAGAATGACTTTATGGAAAAACATGGCAGGAAGGATTATCTTGCAGTGAAATGCAAATTAGAATGAAAGGAGGAGAGCGTGTACAAGCAAGGATACATTTATTTCAATTCTCCTAAAGTTTTCATTTTGAAAAGTAGGAAAAAGGCATATAATTTTCTACTTTTCAAAGAAATTTTAAATACCCTGTCTTCTACTTACAAAAAGAGTAATGGAAGTAAAAACTAGTAAGTATTTCCCCCAAAGAAAGTGTTCATATATTATTTCACCTTTACTTATTTTTCCTTTGTTCCAACTTCATAACATTTCAGCTGTGTGGCATTGGTCAAATTGCTCAACCTCTATAAACTTTACTTTCATGATCTATCAAATGAAGAAAATATGGCTGTAATGCCACTTCATTGAGTCATTCTAAGGATTTAATGAAATAATGCATATAAAACACTTCTTCCTGAAAAATATATAAGGAAATTTTTTGCTTGGACCTCCCTAGCTTTGGACAAATTACTTCAAACAGACCTAGAGTGACTTAAAATATGCTTCAAATATGAGGGTTACAATCCAATTTCATGTTTTATCATGGAAATCCTAAGAGATAGCTCTAGGAAAACCTGCAGTCTATCATGAGAAAGATTGAAAATTTAAGGAACTAAGTGACTGGAAACTCACTTAGGAATCCAATAAATTAAAACCACATTGTTGAATGAGCCAATGTGGCTCTTGGTGGCTCTGCTCAGACCTTAGTCACCACCTGCCTTTAGTGGGAAAATGGCACCTGCCTGGTATCCTTTGTGAAATACCAACATCATCCATGAGGACAGGGGCTGACAGAACAAAGGTGACAGAAGCAGACAGTAACTGGTGGTGCTGCGAGACAAAGAATCGCACACTCTTTTTATACTTTCTATGTGACCTCAAAACTAAAAACCCAAGGCAGATTCATCGGAGATTCTGCTAACTGAAGACAATGCCCATTTCTGCACAGACCCCCTGTGGAGTTGGTTCAATAGCTCTTGTAAAGAGAGCACCAGCCACCTACTCTAGGCACTAGAGGTGCAAAAATGGAATAAGTGACTGTTCTGTCACTGCCAGTGGGACATTGCACACATGTTCTGTCAGCATTTATCATCTTCCCTCCCAACTCTGACTTCTTCCTTGTGTTCTTCATGTTCCTGTTTCTATGCCATTTACCATACACCAATCACTCCAGCCAGAGATGGGAGGTGAGTTTTGATTCCTTCCATTCCTCTCCTTACTTCGTATAGATTTCAAGTGTCAAGTCCTGCCCCTCTCCTTCCACAGTATCTCTAGTATCTCTCTCTCTCCCTACCACGTGAGGATACAGCAAGAAGGCAGCTGTCCACAAGCCAGGAAGAGGCCCCTCACCACACACTGAATTGCTGGTGCCTTCGTCTTGGACTTCTCAGCTCCAGAACTGTGAGAAATAAATGTCAATGTTTAAGCCATGGAGTCTACAGTATTTGGTTATTGCAGTCCGAGCTAAGATGCTGGGACATGTAGTCACATGGCACAGCCTCCCAGGACAGAGGAGGGAGGAGAAAAAGGCAGAGAACAGAGGGGCAGACTGAAGCCATCAGGCACAGACAGCTGGTGAGTGACAAGCAGGGTTCGAAGCATGGCAACAGTCAGCTTCACAAACCACCACGGTAAATAATCCATCCTGTGTTACTGTCTTCTGTGGAATTCTCAGGCAGCAAGTGGGAATATTACCACGTAATCATTTCCCTTTATTTTAGTAATTTAAAGAGTGAAAATCTTGGAGTTTTTTCTCCTCCAGAGACCAGGGTACACTTATGGGCCCAATAACATCTTTGCAAAACAGAAGAAACATTAGCTATATCTTTATATTACCCAGGCAGAAGAATGCATTCTAATAAGCAATTGAGTGAAAAACCCTACTGTGAGTGAATTTAGTTTTCCAGAGAATTGCAGGAAACAGTCATAAATGTTTTATTAAAATGCTTCCTAATCATAAATGTATATCCGTGTCTTCACAAATACACGTTTTTAACACCACAACTCTCCAAGCAGCAAACAACTCTGTAAAATTGTCTTTAATCCCTCACAAATGACTCAAGAGTCCCACTGCAGCTTTAGCACTCATTATTTAGTAAACCTGTGAATCAGCAAGCTAGGAGATGTGGAAAACCACAGCAACAAGGGAAGACCGGCAAGGTGGCCAGGTTGGAAGGACAACACTAGGAGGGGTGTACAGTCTCCCTGAGCTCTGAATTCCCCTCCCTCCCAGGCACCCACTACACTTGACCCTGCCCTAATCACACCTCTCTCTTTTGCAGACTCGGACTCAGTATAGGAACTTACAGCCGAATGGGCTTCAAGAGTTTGCCTGCTCTAGTTCCTTGCTTTCAGACAAATTATCAACATTTCATACATGAGGAAAATAAGACATTAATTGGCTTGTCCAAAGTCACAGAGCTAATAAACAGAAGAAGAATATGTAGGACAAACAAGTCTGGAGATCTAATGTACAACATGAGGACTACAGTTAATACAATTGTATTGTAGTTGGGATTTCTGTTAAATAAGGAGACTTTACCTGCTCTTGTCACGCACACACGCACACACAAAAAAACCTGTGTGAGACGAGAGATACGTTCATTTGCTTCACTATAGTAATCATTTTGCTATCTATATGTATCCCATAACATCATGTTGTAAACCTCAAACACACATAATAAAATGTACTTAAAACAACAAAGAAAGAACTAGAACTATAGTCCTGGTCCTCCTAAGCACAATGCTTTCACTGACTCCAATTTTTGCATGGTCTGGTTCTGCACAGGGGATGAAGGAAAAGGGATTCCCCATACATCTCTGATAACAATATTTATGGCCATTGAAAATAGCATACTGAAACTGAAATGAATCTATCAAATTATACTCACTGATAAAGAAATTTCACATTTTAGCAAATTTATCCTTCAGAAAATCTGGTGAAATAGTTCAGGTATTGTTTTCTGTCAGCACAACCAGCAAAGGCCTAAGGTCCTTTTATTCTTTCCAACTCCTCATAATCATTAGAGAATCTGTTCTTTTATTTAATGCGAAATATTATAAGAACATGAGAGCAGGTGTCCATTGAACAACATTTATTATGCAGACAAAAATCACCTATGCATAAAGAAGAACAAGCACAAAAGTCCTCTACTTAGAGCTAATAAAAGCACGACATATAAAGCTTACTGTCACTTTATTGTCATCATCATCATCATCTAACTCAAGGCAATCCCACTAGACACAGACAGCATTCTCAGATTCTTTCATGGTCCCTAATGGGTGTACCTTAACCCCAACCCTAGCTCTGCACATCCTCAGATATTAAATGATGCTTGCCAAGGACAATCCCTGCTAGATAATTCTGTTATTTTCATCCTCTTGTGAACATTCATACAGATTTCCCAGGCCTTGCACCCCCAGAGGGTCTGAGTCAGTGATCTGGGATGGAGCCCAGGCCTCAGTATGTTGTAAAAGCTCCCCTGGTGAATCTAATGCATCGAAACACAGATGCCTGGGCTCTGTCCCAGAATGGCTGACTCAGAATCTCGGGGATTCAAGGTCTGGGAGATCTTTATTTTGAAAAGGCTCCCCTGGGTGACTCAGATACAAACTAAAAAGTGAGAAATGCTCTCCTCAATTGACAGGCATAAATCTCTCCACACTCTCAGGAGACTACACTGGAGCAACAATCCTATGTTAAATGAATATTTGAATGCAGACTCCAGCCATGCCCACTGCTAACCTCCAATTGGCTTTCCAATTTGGATAAATGCTAAATTTGCTCCTTAGGGTAGCTGTTGAGTGTATTTAAATATACCACAGAGATTGCATGCACAACTCTGATGCATCTCTTCTCTTTTCATATATTCACAAATCACTTTTATGATCACTAGCTTCACACCAAATAATAAAAATGCACATTAAACAAGAACACAAACCAAGCAACAGCCTCAATTTGAAAAAGCGTTTAATTTTACCACAAGAACATTTTTTGTTCCCTTTCTTTTCATATGCTAAAATAAATCTGAATCTATTTACAAAATCTTGTGCTGAATTAAGTGAAACATAAAAGAAACAACACTCATTATTAGAAGTCTATAAATTAAAATAATAATAGAGGCAGACTTTGAACTCCATTTAAGATGAGAGCAACCTGACATTTCAAGAGGAAACACTTTCCCAGAGAACAAGTCGCCAAGCATGACATCTTAAAACTCCAGAGTACAAAATGTCAACACCAAAAAGACTGAGCTGGTAAAAATTGAGAACGAGCGGGGCCTGAGAAGTAAAACCTGTTTCAAACAAAACAAACTACTGCAAGATTTTGCGCTTCACTGAATAGCTGCAGCACATCAGTGTGCTCATTTTTAATTCCTTCACTACAGACTCATTTCCTCTACTTTGTACAAGTCCGAACAGTGAGCTACAAAAATGTCATAAATTGTGAAGTGTAAAATAGTGCAAAATCCTACACTCACAGAGGGGTCCAAAGTGGTCATCATGCATTCCTTTGTTTTAAATACAAAGGAAAACATACTTTTTGCCTGCAAAGTAGAATGACAGTTACAAAACATCCCAGTAGAGCTGGTCCCTCACCTCTTCTGCCAGTGAACGGAGGGGGTACACTAGGATGAGTATTAGAAAGGACACTGGCATAACCAAACTATCGCTTGGTTAACAGAAAGTCTCAATTGAATGGAAGAGCAGAAGAGCAACATCGTATTTACTCCAACTAAAATTAGATCAAATCCTTCTTGTCCAGCATGTCAGTACAGAAAGCTGCCTCTCGAAGAACCAAAATGGAATGGTGGAAGTGAGAACAGACCAATACAGAAGTTGCTCTTTGCTGCAGAAACTTTTCTGAAAACAGAACCATTATTATTCGCTGTGCCCACTTTCTCTCCATGCTTGGAGAAAAAGGCCCGCTCCGTCTCTCTCAGGTGCGGCAATCATATTGTTCCTCCTTATTAAAGAGCAACTTATTTAAAAGGCCACAAAGTCCACGTAGGCCTTACAGGATGTCTCTAGTTAATCCCTGTGGTTCACGAAGCCATGGTGAAGCCACGTTAACCACAGTGACTTCCCAACAATGCGAAGTCAGATAAACTAATGGATGGGGAATAGAGTTAGCATTCAGGCATAACAGAGAAGTTTGCACACACCAAGTTTCTAGCTCTCCCAACCCCCAAGACTTCCTCAACGCTCCTATAAAGCAGCAAATGACTGATTTGCATTTCACACCCTCTCCCTTCTTTTGTGTTTCCTCATTGTTGGCAGAATAATACTCAAAATATGACTGACAAGAAAGAGAAAGAGGAGAAAAAAGATTCTGTAATATTTCTGTCATGTAATTATCTACTAAAGACTCAAGGGTTGGCTGGAGAGAAATGGCCCCTTCCCAATTTCTACTGCTGTTGACCCCTTGCCGTCCTGGAGGACAAGCCAAATTGGACATGCCTAAAACCTCATTCACCACTGACATCCCCAAACACCTCCCCTTCAGGCCAGCCGCCCTGGCCTGTCAAAGTTGCCATCATTCTGCCATTAAAACCTTAGAGGGACTCTTGGCTCCTTCTTATCCTGACATCAAGCCACATCTAGTCTCCAGGCGATTTCAACCCCTTCTTCCTCCAGAGTGTCTCAGATTGTTCCTTTCTTTTCATTTCCATTGTTTAGGCTGAGAGCTGAGGAATAAGCAGGAATTTTCCAAGCAAACATGTTTGGAAAACAGTCCAAGAAACAGTGCAGTCTGCATCAAGATGCAGGTTGTGAGGGTATGGGACACTAGGAAGAACTAGTGACCTGATAGTGTTGTACTCCAAAGTGGCAAGCAAGGAGGTGAGAAGGAGCTCTAGCAGGAAGGAGCTTATATCCCCCAATGAGAAACCTGAACTTCTTCCAGCTGCCAGTGTTTCGAAGACTTCAGTAATTTGACTAACTCCTTATCAACATACCACTCATATTGCTTTTATTTGCTTAATAGCTTATCTGTGCATTGACTTATTTTTCCATATTAATCAATTTATTTAACATTGAGATTTTAACTCTTAAACATTTTATTATGAAAACTTTCAAGTATCTACAATAGAGACAATAGTATAATAAATGTACATGTATTCAGCACAGCAAATATCAACCCATGTCTAATCTTATTCCCTCTACATTCCCCTAAGCACTGCCACTGCCTCCAGCAACTCACACACGGACACCTTCAGCAGATCATAGACCCTGTATCTTTTCATTTATACATACATGTGTACCTCTAAAGGAGAATAACTTTTTCTTAATATACAATACCATCATCACACCTAAAAAAATTAATAATTCCTAACTATCATCTAACATGTAAGACATTAAAACTTTACATCACTTCTATATATACAAAACTGAAATAATTTGCCATAATTCTTTTGAAAAAATGTTATTAAAATCATGGCATGATATGCTTGCAATTGGAACACTTAGATTAAGGCCTGTTCTTCTCATTAAAAATGGAGATTAGAAGTTGTCAGATATACTCATCTTACACATACACTTCCTCATTGTTAGAAGCAGAAGGACTGAAAGGGAATTTAAAAAGGAACAAATTTCTCACTGCGTAATTTAAGATTATTTAACGCCATGTCTGCGCACCACTTAAATCGTCTTTCATTTAACTAGAAATATTTGTCTCACACGTCAGGAGACACTGTTACAAAGAACAGGGAATCATCCAAGAATTCTGGGCTTGATGGAGTTCACAATTTAAGGAAATTGTTCTGGCAGCAGCAAGAACAGAAGGGAGCTATGGTGGAGGAAGAGATGGCCTCTTACTGTGTCCCACAGCTTATGGCATTGCCTCACTATTTCCTGAGAGCTTGTTTGGCCCTAATGGGTTAACCCTTTGCACTCGCTTGCTTTTTTCTCATTATCCACTCGACATTATCCACGCTCGACATCTGAGTGCAAAGGGTTAATTCTATTAGATCACTAATAGGGAAGCACACAATACTCACATACCCTTGACCATGAATAGACGTCCTCCACTGGAAAGGTTGTTTGCTTTGACTGATGTCACAGCTCCCGGGGGAAGGGATGCACGTGGCTGTAGGGAAGGAAGGGAACACAACGCAGCCAACCAGCTGAATCAAACCTCACAGTCAATGAGGTGATTGATGCCACAGCCAGATGGCCTCCACATCCACACCATCATCTCTTGAGCCTTCACTGTCACCCAAGCTACACCCCCACCCCACTTCTCCAAAGCCAATCTTCCCTGGAAGGGGCTTTACTGCCAGGCCCCAGAGCCTCCTTGTTCATAAGCACTCTCTATGTGCATAAATTATCAAGCCTTCTAGAAATGCCAAAATATAGCATTTTTCAGAGTATTTCTCACCTACCCCCAATCACAGTCAAATACCTTCCATAATTCCCCTTTCGTACAGAGAAAACTTCACATTCTTTGACATGCTTTTCTGTTTTATAGTTACTGTCTTTTGCCATATCCTATATCTACAATTTGAATATGAGTCCCTGTGTTTTCATATTGTTTCAGTAGTTAATCAGTTCTTTCTGTGAGCAAAGTACTATGCTTAATGCCAGTGCTACCAAGATGCTAAAAGAAAATCTATGTCCTTGGCAATACACAGCCCAGTGGGAGAAATGAATGAACAAAAGGATATAAAGCAATGTTCCATCACAGAGGTTCCATGAGGTCAGGTGGAGTATAAACCCACTCTTCCTGGGCATGTTCTGGGACGGCAAGGAGGACAGAAATGAGACTTCAAGAGTAAGTGGGAGTCCACCAGGCAAGCAGAGAAGAAAGAGAATATCCCCAAGAATAAACCCAAGAATTCCCCAAACCTAGCTTGTTCCCAAAATATTCTATGTGCTCACACTATCTTCTAGCCAGGGGTGGCAATATGTATGTCTAAGAGTTTCAACAAAAACTTTGATCAAAACCCATCAGGAAGAGGAAGGAGTCAAAAGAAAACACAGTCAAAATAATTTTTTTATATCTTTATGAGCTCTTGCTGTGGGAGATATCATTTAATACTGTCTCTGCCTTCAAGGTCCAATGTTTATTTAAATGCAGTCTAGCTGAGGAGCTATATAAATATGAAAGCAAGGAAAGTTAAAGATTTAACAGTTCAATCTCACAACAGGAAAAAAGACATAAGTAGCACATGATCAGGTGCCAAAGTAAAGGCAAACATGACCTTTTTTTTTTTTTTCCAATAAAAAGGGAAGATCACTTTACATTGTGGAGCAGGGGAATCTTTATGGAGATCATAGACATACACAGAGAAGTACAGAACATATGCTTAGTGAAAGGCAGAAAAATACAGGACTAGTTCAGAGATTAGTAAATAAATCTGTTTGGCTGGAATAGAGAATTTAGGAGGGAATAACACGAACAAAAGAACTAGAGAAATAGGCAGGGATCACTTTTGAGGATGCCGTATGTCCCCATACATAAAAGCAATAACTACTTGTTGTGCACCTATTACCATAAAGATACCCAAAGGTTATATAAACTAATTCTCAGATAAGGACACGGGATTTAGAGAGATCAAGTAGTTCACTTAAGGTCATTCTAGAGATATCTAGATGCAAAAGACAGATGTGGCTCCTGACCTCTGGGGCTTACAATCCAGCATCCACAGAGCTAGTATGTGAATGAGCTGAATCCAAACTCTGGGCCCCAAAGCCCAGGCTCATCATTCACCAATGTTTCTCTGTTCCTGTTTAGCACCAAGACATGTCAAATCGTAGAAAACCTCACTCCCTCTTCACTTCATGTCCTTTAGTTGATCTTTATATAATAGTGATCACAGTGATTCTTCTCCCAGCCTGCACCAGCATCACCTGCTGGGCTTTTTAAAAATGCACTCACCCACGACCCAGCTCCAGAGACTGGAATTAAAGCCTAGGCATCTGTATTTTTTAAACAATCCACAGGACATGCTGAGACACAGCCAGAGTTAAGAACTTGATAGATACTCCGTTGTCAAAAGCATGCCCCAAACTTCTCACCTAAGATTTAAATGAAATCTACACATGCACATTTTAGTTTTCTACAGGCAACCCAGATGAGTGATCTAATAATGATGCTAATAATAATAATAACATTAATACCTTTTATTGAGTGCCTACTCTTCCCCCACGCACTATGCTAAAAATGGTTTGCATATGTTTTCTGATTTACTGCTCACAAAATCCAAAAAGGAAAGAACTTTTAATATTCATATTTCTAAAGTCATGAAGCTAGACTGAAGAGTTGGAATTCAAACTCAAGAGTACATTGGTGCAAAATCAATGCTTTTCATAGCCACTTCGCTGTACTGCCTCCCCAAACTGAGGATAATCATTAATTCACTGAATATTTGACTGGGCACCATCTAACACCAGGCATTGCTGTGCCGTCAGTCACATACAGCATAAATCAATATTCATGCACTGCAAAGTAACAGCATATTTACTTGAGCTCCAATAGATCAAATTTATCACAGAGGCCATACCAAATAGGCTAAAAATAGAATGAACAACAAGCTTTGTTACCCGGCAACTTAATAAAGTAAGGATTTCACTATCAGAAAATTGGGTTTTCTAGAGAGGGGGAAAAATGCGAGCTCTAGTTATAGAAACACTTACATGAGGCGTCTAGGAAATGAGCTTTGACTCTGATTCCCAAGGGTCTAAGCTCTCAGAATCTGAGTCCCTCTCATATTCATTCATTTCAGGGAGCTGAAGGTTAACCATCAGATCACTTAATCATTATTAACTTTAAAACAGAGACCCTATTCTCATGATTGAAGACCACCTAAGTATCTTTTGGTATCAATATTTCTTAATGCATTGCTATCTAATACTCAAATATCCCCCAAAAATGAATGTTTTTGAAAGAGCAAATCATATGCTTCTTTCTTTCCTGTCCATTTTAAGCCTGAGGTTATTACTCTATTGAAGGCCATGGGTACCACTGAGAATCAAAAGAACCTGATGAAACCTCTCAGAAAATTGCACATCAATCCATGAATATATCCTTAGATTAAGAATCTCTCATCTGATGAACTACTTAATGTATTCCTTTTTCATTTAATTTTTAGAAATGAAAGCTTACTCTTTCAGACATTGGTGGCAGTAGGGTAAGCTCCCCATGGTGTCCCCATGGAGCTCATCTACAATCTAGCTATCTTAGTTACTGCCAGGCTTTGCAAAGGAAAATATATGAGAAGCTGTATTATCAATTACCAGCAACATGTACACCATGAATACCTAGCTATACAAGGCATGGCTAATACCTGGACACCAGTCAGAACACGGGGCTGAGCAGCAGATCAAGGGACATTTGAGCCTCAGGTGATGGGAGATGATCCCAGAAAGGAAGCAGGCTGTGGTCTGGAATCTGGCAATACATAGTGCAGACCAGGCAAGAGGCGCTGTGGTTCACTGGCAGGTCTCTAGTCCCTAAGAAGACCTGGGCTGGGGATGAAGACAAAGCACCAATCCTGGATGTATAAGGCAGAAAGACAAAACAGGGAATGATGCAGTGGGAAACTGGAAACACAACTTTTGTTGTAGAGAGCCCGACCCACTCACTGACGTTGGAGTATGGAGGGGCTTGGTCACATGAAGACAAGCAAGACTCTGCATTTGGAATGAGCACAAGATCAGAACCAGATCTTTGACAAGCTAATAGGATACTGAATGCTGGAGCCACTGGCCTACTTCCTCTCAGTTCCATCCAATCCCAGTGTCCTAAAGGCAGAGAACTGGTGCCGGGGACCACGGCGAGGTGTAGTCCTGCAGGTGAAGAGTCAAATGCTTAAATTCAGCCATGGCAATTCTAAATCCATAGGGACTAGAAGCCAAGAAGATTTTTGCATGTAGTAACTACATTGCACAAGATATCTTCTATTATACTGAAAGCCTGGTATATGAGTCTACCCAAACAAAGAGGATGGAAAGCTAGGATAAAAGATCAGCTAAATACTTAAAATTCTTTGCTGAATTCCAGGCATTGTGATATTTGGAAGTTAAACCAGGGAGTTCTTTGGAACACTAAGTTATTGCCGTGCCCCATCAGATGTTGGTAGTAATAATGATCTATTTTCTAGTTAAAGCAAATTCTTCACAATAGGTAATTCTATATACTGAACTATTTCTCTCATGCCTCTCTCTGTAACAGAAATGCTGGACTATATGTGGTTTATACTGAGAGTGTGGGAAAGAGTAGAAAAATAATCAAGTTTTTAAAAGGCAATAAATTAGCAGTGGACAAATGACATGGCTGATGGCTCACCTAGGCCATTAGAAAAAAACCACAAAATATTTTTTGCCTTCACATTTTCATGCATACCCTCATATATCAGTTCATAGTAGTTAAATGAAGAAATTTTTCATTTCTTCCATGGAAGGGCATTCTGAAATGATGTAGAAAGCCAAGCCAGCTAAACCTAAAAGGAGCAGGATAAAAAAGAAGGTATCATGGAGTGCTAGAGATATTCCATTTGCCTCTTTAGACCCATCTTGCAACCTTCTCTACCCTATTCTGTGCTCTAAAGGTTGAGCTCCAGGAGCTCCAGCAATGGGACCCCTTGCATTTCACCTCTGTGATGTTCACCACCTGCAGGAGATGGAAGGGAGAAAGGAGAATATCAAGAAGATATCTGTACCCCAAATACGCTCCTGAAAGGTTATGGCAAACTGCAAACACCCTCCATTCAACACAGGTGCTGTCAGGCATTCCTCTCCACACAACCACCTCTCTTTCCCCACAGTTCGGGAATTTCTCCCTCCCTTTGCACTGGCACAGCCCACTACCACCAGCCCAAAGACTTCTATTTCTTCTGGCTTCCCTACACCTTTCCCATCCCTCCTCTATTACCCCATCTGAGTGTGTATCTGTTTCCTGCCATGACCTAACTGAATACTGTCATTCCAGAGCCACCACTCCAGCAGGCGGTGTTGGACGGTAATGTGTCTCCCACTGGCAATTCTGTTTGGATTGATGTCAGAAAGTTTTAGTCCTAGGAGTACTTGGGAGAGGGTTTGTTGTTTCTACTTGGTCAAGCACCCAAAAGGGAGGGCCAGATCTCCCCCTTCCCTAAATCAGCTCAACAAGCTGAGAGTGCCTGGGTATTGCGAGGAACAAAAAAATCACCTCACCTAAACTATCAGCAACTCCCCAAAACACAGCAAGCAAGAGAAAGATCTAAAAGGCTGGAGTAGATAGGTTTTGAAGCATGACTTATCCCCATTTGGGCTTTTTCCTAATGTATTCAAAACATTTCTCATAATTTTATACTGAAAAATTTTAAAACTGAATTTGTACTTTTTATTTGTCAGATTCCCAAAAGAGTGAGAATAGGATATTCCTGCAGCACACTCAAAACCCCCAAACAATTTGAAATGCTCTGCAGGATGTTATAACTGCCTGGTATGTTCTTTTAAATTCTGTTTTTGTTTTTAGTCTTCATCAAGTAGGCAGAGACTTTTAACTTTTATTAAAGATAGGAATAGGCAGGAATCATTCATTTTAAAAGGTAAATGGTTACCCATTAAGCATAAATATCAATACAAATGATTTACATTTTTTTAAAACCCATGGATCTTCTTAATGTCACATCTGAGAAACTTGAAAAGGCCCAGCTAAAGGCATTCATCCAGTGGAATGAGGCTTCACTACAGCCACACTTGAATTTCCAAGTGGTAGAGGTCTGAATCAAGGTGTGTAGAAGTCTCAGCAATGTGAGTAACAAAGGGAAAGACCATGAGAACAATAGGGTCAATAGTAAAACAATATTGGACTTTTCTTTTTGAAGAGGACATCAACAACACTAGTAACAGCATTCCCATGATTTAAATCATAACTAGGGAAATTTCCTTAGGTATCACAAGAAGCGCTGACAGCTAAAACTGATGTGTGATTATAATTCCACAAATACTATTCTGTTGTACTATGCCAGGCACAAATGACTCAAAAATATAGACAGCTATACTTGGCCACAGGAATAGACAACTTACTCTCTGCCCATCCCCTTAATAGGCTTACTTCTTTTTAACTTCTGGATGTAGGAAATAGAGAATCAAAGACTTCTCAACAGGGACCAGAAGGATAGCCTCTTAAGGTACCCAAGTACCTTGAAGGAGTCAAGTAGGGGACAGGAGACCGGCAGTCTTTTCACAGCCTCCTCCCTCTGTCCCTAGGAAAGTGAGACTCCAGACACCAACTAAACCTTGCTTAGTAGCAGAGGTCTCCCCTGCCCCCAGTCACACACATGCACATACACACACACACAAGATCTCAAGGCCTCTTGATCAATCTCTCCTCTTCTTTCCAAAAAGAGCCTTCAGGCGCAGAATCTGGTTGAGATAAAATTCAGACTTGGGGGAGAGGAAGACCCTCCACGTAGGTCCCGAGGGAAGCCTTTTACCAGAGCTGTGCCTTGCAAGTTAAGGGCACACTGCTAAAAACAAAGTGAAAGTTTATTATTTTCCTCCAGAACTTAAAGGAGGAGGAGAAAGAGCTAAGCCATGGGGGGTTGTGAATGTTACAATTTTAATTGCTTGTTACTATCCCTAGGGGAGAGTATGAGTTGGGGACGGAAGCAGAGCTGGGTTCAAATTCTAGCCCTGACACCAGGTAGCTGTGTCCTTGGGCCAGGTAACCGCTCTTAGCCTCAATTTTCTCTTCTGTAACATGATGGCTGCTGAGTTTTAATGAAATCGTATATGCTTTTGCTTTGTGAAGTATAAAATGCCATTGTCAGATAGAGGTTGTAACATCCTTCAAAATTCACATCCTGAATCCTGTGTGCTATGATAAGTTAAGATGCCTGTGATTTCTTTCAATGTGTTTGTTTTAAGCCTCATAAACATTTAATCCTTATTCAGTCCTCAAGGATTACTCTGCAAACAGTTCAGCCTTACCTTGGTTTCCACTATGACTGTGCATAGTACGTATTTGGGTATAACTTTCTACTAACAGCCACCAGAAAGTTAACTGTTTGTTAAGTTATAGCAAAAGCTGAGATTTCTGTTCCTGATTTTCTTCCCTAATAAGTTTTCATGTGCCAGATGCTGTGTGTGCTTGGGCTTTACATGGCACGAGCTTTATATAGAGCGTAAAGCTTTAAAGAAGATAGAACTCTAAACGAGTATGTTCTACACTTAGCCTCTATTTTCGATCCTTTATCAAAGTAACCAAACCAGGTTGGGAGAGGTACCTAAGTCCAGAGTCACAGGGCATATCCCCTTCTCTTCTTCCTGCTTTTCTCCTGGGAGAACAGCCCACGATCATACTGGGAGAGCCACCATGGAATTATGTGGTCTCAGCAAATATAATCAGAATGTAACAGAGGTCAAGATAAATAATAAGGCCATTCAAGACAGCTATATTAAATACTGCACAAGTGACTGAGAGTGGAATTAACAACATCTGGAGTTAAAATCCAATTGCATCACCATCAAAATAAGCCCCCAAAGAGAAGTGGGTGACATGTCCAAATCGGAACACTCTAAATCATTCTGAACTCCTCTCTAGGGTGAGGGTCCCACCAATTCCAAACCCCTCTCTCTATTCCATGCTTCATAAACCTAATGAGATTCCTTTCACATTTTCTTGTGAAATGGGTACATTTTCTTGTTGCCTAAATATTGGGCCAAGTGTGTAGGGGTAGCGGATTATTCAGTCCTGCAAAAACAACAGACAGCCCATATGCCTCTGAGTGAAACTACAGTTTTCCTTCAGAGATTCCAGCCCAAGTCACAGGACAGTTTTCATTGTATTTTAGCATATGGTGTAAAATTATTGAAATCAAAATGCATTTTTGTTCCTGAAAGTCTCTAGTGGGTTTTTTCCTAAAATTCACTTGCACACACAGCTTACAGATCAGATCCACTACTAATATACATACATAAGATCACATGCTAAGACTTTAGTCATTAAGAATTTTTCCTGAATTAATATAGCTGATGGGAAACAATAGTTAGAAAAATCTCAAACAAATTCATGACTTATTAATAATGACTTTACTCATTGCTTTCAGAGCTCAGAAATGTATCTGAGTGAGATGAAATGTGTCAGGGGCTACCGAGAGTAGGTGGGAGAGCACAGTTTAGGCCCCAGTCTAAACCCTCCTTCGTCTCTAAAGTGACCCTTTCCACAGAGCAGAGAGGATATGGACACCCAGCTTGTGCCAGGAAAGGGAAAGATGATTCCCTAGCCCATGCAACTCAAAGTGTGCTCTGCAGACTGGGCCTGGCCGTGAGCTGTTACCAGTCTATGACAAATACAGAAATTGAGAGCAAGCCTTGAGAAATCTTTATAGCAAGTTCACACTATTATGATAGTTCAGTGCATAATCATGTTTTCTGAATATTTTATTTTTATTGATTTTGCTAGAATTTTGACCTGTGACAAGTTGGGAATTTAAAAATACAAATTGAGTCAGGCCTGGTGGCCCGGGCCTATAGTCCCAGCTCCTTGTTGGATCACTATGTCCAGGAGTTCAAGTCCAGCCTGGACAACATAACAAGACCTCATCTGTAAAAAATATATATAAATAAATAAAAACACAAACTAGTTCAGGAAAGAACCAGATAGTTTGAGAAGTGTCACCCTAGGGCCTAGCCCCTTGTTCATAGCATTGGCTACTCATTGGAACCCCCTTAGGTAGCTTTAAAAAGTACTGATGCCAATGTCTCAAACCCAGAGAATCTGTTTTAATTGCTATGAGATGCAGCCTGGGCATTGGGTTTTGTTTGTTTGGTTTTTTTTGTTTGTTTGTTTGTTTTTTGGCATATTATGGGGGTACAGATTTTAAGGTTTCAATAAATGCCCATTTCCCCCCTCCCCCCAAAAGTCTGAGTCTCCATCATGACCATCCCCCAGATGGTGCACTTGTTTTTTTTTTTTTTTAATTTCCAGGTGTTTCTACTATGCAGTGAAGTATTTGAGAGCCACTTTCCCCATACCTATAGGGGATTATGGGATGTACTTACGGGCTAGTGAACTGGAAACACACACAAAACTTATTCTTTATGTTCTGTTACTTTGAAAATTGGAAAAATGTTTTATTATTTCAAATTAAGTAATAATTGAGTGTTTCATTATAACTTGGATAAAATGGACCAGGATGCTATGATATATAGTCTTGTGTAGTACAATTTTTAGTGTAAACTTTTTATTGCAATATAATATGCATACAGAAAAGTGACAAGCCTTAAGTGTACAGCTTGGTGACATTTTCCTTGAAGTAAACACATCTGTGCAACCAATATTCAGAGCAAAAATCAGATAATGCACAATATTATTTGCCCCCATGTTGTGACATCTAAAATAGCTTCCCGCTGAGAGGAAATAAAGATAATGTACTCTGGCACTATGAATATGCCATTTATCTTGGTTTATAGTAAATCTAGCTCAAGTTGGATGATTTCAAAAAATAGAAATAGAAACTACAATAACTCTTTCTGGTAAAGATGGCAGACTGAATGCACACATCTGTATTTGCTTATTCAGGAAATTCCACTAAAATAACAATAAATGAGCTTTTTAAAAGGCATAAATCCACAAGAATGGGAGAATCAGGAGAGAAGATAATTATGAAATTTTACAAGCTAAGAAGTAGTAAATGACTTGTCAGCCTTGAGAAAATTGAAACCTAAGCTGAGGGTAGAGAAAATGGAAATTAGTTCAATTTACAAGGCAGAATTTTCAAAAGCCTCAGGAATTGTGGCACCAGTTACTACTATAAGAGGGGCAGCAGTGAGGCTCAAATCAGCAGTCTTGTTTATGTCTATTAATGCCCACCTTCATTCAGCATTTGACTATGCTTCCCTTCACTCTGGCAAAGGCTAGAGGTTTAGACTCTGGAGAGGCTCAAACAGAAGTCTACAGAGACATCAGACATGGTTGAAAACTGGAGTACCACATTAGATTGTGAAAGAATTAAGTGAACCTATAAATACTGCTCACTGAGACACCCAGCGTGTCTTCTTTACTACTTAACTCTGAAAATGCCAGTGGTCAGCCAAAAAATTAGAAAAGCCTTCTATGACCTAAGGGAACAGACCTAAAGAAAATGATACTCAAGTATCCCAAGAAAAAAGCCCAGCTCCATTTGGTAATAAAGTCATAACAGACAAGCCCCTGTTGGAAGACAATTCTCTATCCATCTCTCTTCTATTTCTACACATCATGTGCAAGCACTGACAGCTTTTTGTCCCAGACTACATTTTTGAGAGCAGGTATACTGAACAGGTTTGAAAGGTAACGATGAAGTCTCCTTCAGAAACAGAAGGGGGCTTTATTTGCTAACATTTCCCTCTGGGGCAAAAGTTGGGTAGGTTTGTTTGTAGGCCATTATAAATGATTGGAATTTTCTAAACTCAGGATTTCTCAGCTGTGATGCAAACCTACTACATACTGAAGGTCCATCTTGGTTCCTCCATATTGTCCCTGTGGAACTTGGAAAGCAAAGGGAACCAATGTGAACATGAAGTTCATGCTGCTTACTAGGCTATGAGTAATACAGACCTTTGAACCTGACCCAGGAGTTTTGTGTTTTCACAAGACTTCATGATTCTTGGGCATCCCAACTACTCTCTCATAGATTCTAATTTTTGAGTCCTGCCATCTGGAATATAAGCAGATGGAAAAAAATTACAAAACATCCAAGAATATTAGCTAATAATGAATTTTTTAGAAGCAACTTGGAGGAAACAAGCCCATTTAGGGGAAGGACACTTGAAAAATATGTAGTATTAATATCCTCAGAGAGATAAGAGAAGCTATTACATCCTTAAAACAAGAACAAAATGCCAATATTTTTAAAAGAAACATTCAGAAAACAAAAGATACTAACATTTTAATAAAACTTTAAGTGAAAAGCTTAATAGAAGAGTTTGAAAATAAAGTCAAGGAAATCTACAAGGTACAACACATAGACAAAGATATGGAGAATGGGAAAAAAGGTTAGAACCAGGGTACTTTATTATAGAATATCCCATTACATCAGAAGAGCCACCTTCCAGTTTCTGGTACATAAGAGAATAAATTTCCTTATTGCTTGAGCCAATATAAGTTGAATTTATTTTTACTTGCAGTCAAAAGCATTCTAGCTGATTGCTAAGCAAAGAAGATACACACAATGGGAGCCAATGTGTCTTGGTAAAGAATAAACTGGTTTGTGGTCTGGGGCAGAAGATAAAAATGGAAGCAGTGCCTTCATAAAATAATACCCTTTCCCCAAACTTGCTCATTTGCCATAATTTTGATACAAATATTGAAGATACCAAAAGCTATACTATTTTCCTTCAGCAAACAACTGGGTATTTCATGGCGCTTCCAATTTCTGATGTTCTGCGTGTGTATATGAAAGACATCAAAGGAAAAAGCCTATTCTATCAGCCATTTAGGAAACATGAAAAGTTGCAATGCCAAGCAAAACTGTACTTGGAGAGAAAAGTAGGTTGTACTGATTTGGTGATGAAAGTAGCTTTGCACATCACTGCAACTCACTACCTTGAATGTCAGTATGTAGTGGAACCAGAAATATTATCAATAGTCCTTCAAGAAACCTATTCTACTGTCTTGAAAGTCAACTTCATCAGAGACAGGGTCCAAATTATCACCTTTTCAAGAATTTTTTTTATCAAGAAAAGTGAACAGAATGTGGAGTTCTCCTTGACTATCTGGAAGCTTCTATGCTTCTAGAAATCATGACTTGAAATCTTTGAATGACATTTGGGGAGATATTTGTATCATCTTTGAGAAGAAAAGGGCAGCCCACTCATAGACCAATTCAGTGAAGAGAAGCTCATTCACAGCTTTGCTTACTCTATAGATATGAGCATGATAAACTTTTTCTTCATTTAAAGCTTTACTGTCACCATTATAATGCAGCTGAAAACCACAAGTTCTTCCAGAAATGCAGCTCATCAGTAAAATAAGGATTCAGAGTGGCAATGTATCATAAAATGTCTCTATAAACAAACAATCTCAAAGTACCTAGACATATTGCAGAATGTGTTTGAAGGCCAATTTTTCTTGGATGACCTTAAAATTGAAACATCCATTCATCATCTTTTCCTTGCTGACAAAGACAGCTTGGATGGTGCAGACCTTCCCTCAAAGATGACCTCATTGACTTGAGTACAAATGAAATTATGTGACATTAATTCAACTTGAAGTGTCTTCAGGAAATCTAGTGTTTCCTGATACAAGTTCACCCTCTTCCTGTAAAATAAGCTATGAGATCTCTAATTTCATTCGCTACTTCATATCTTTATGAGTCAAAGATTTTAGAAAGCAGTAAGATTTCCATCACATTGAAGTCAACTGGATGTCAAAGATGAGCTAAACATTGCCATGCCTAAGACCACCCCAAATTTTTAGCTTCCTATTCAATCCAAACCATATGAGCTATCTCACTAAAATTTACTTTTGAATAAAACTAAAGTTCATTTTTATTTTAGTTAACAAATTTAAATTACTCCCATGTTTCTATACATTACCATTAAATTTTAAGCATGTTATTATGAAATAAAAACACAGATAGAATTCAGTGGGATTATCACTTTTATATCTGTACCTGTGAAGTCAATTTCCAGTGTAATAAACTGCATGAAAATATTTGGAGTATATGTGCATTTGGGAGGAAAGTGAGTAATTCATAGCTTCATTTAGATTTTCAAAGATTTCTGTGTCCCTTAAAATGTTAAAAAGTAGAAATGCTAAAATCCATTGTTCTATACTATAAAACAGTTTCTAAGATGGATGTGCAATTACAATGTCCAGTCATAGGTCAATTCTAACATGAATTGAATCCTTTGTCACCTTGAAAAACTAGTAGTCAAATTTTCAAATGTGATCTGATCTGAGCCCTAAAATATCTTCCAGGAAGTTCGCATAAAATTGAAATTATCTTTTCAAGCTCGATGCATTAAAAGCCTACCTGAGAGACATGACAAGTAAATGCAATATGGTATCATGGATTGGGGTCCTAGAACAGAAAGAGAGCCTTAATGGAAAAACTGGTGAAATCTAAATAAAGTCTGGAATTTAATTAATAATAATATACCAATATTGGTTTCTTAGTTTTAACCAATTTACCATGGTAATGTAAAGTGTTAACAACTGGGTAAACCAAAGGAGGGGTATACAGGACCTCTCTGTATTATCACTGCAACTTTTCTATAAATTTTTAAATATTCCAAATAAAAAGTTTTTTTTTGTCCTAGAATTCAGATTGCAAGATAAATAAATAAATGATAAAAAATAAAAAGTCTATTTTTTGAAAAAATCTACTTGAAATTTTTAACAATTCTTAATCATTCATTCAACAAATATTCATGGAGCGCACAGGCACTGTTCTTTGTGCTGGGCATGCAGTGCCAAACAAAATAACCCATCCCCACCCTTAGGAGTCTAGTGGGCAGGAAAACACTAAACAATTACAAAAATGAACATAAATGCAATTGCAGCTTGTAGTTAAGTGGTATAAAGGAAAAGTACGTGAGATGACAGGGATACAGAGCAGGAAAGTCTTTCTGAGGCGGAGACACTTAATATGAGACCCAAGGGATGATGAGGAGCCAGACAGGTAAGAGCATCTGGAAAAGGAAAGAGCTTGCTCATCAACCCGGAGGAATGAAAGGGTCTGGAGCAGGTGCCAGTAAGGCCAAAGTATAATGGAGGCATGGAAGCGTGATGCCAGCTGAAGAGCCAGACCAGGTAGGACCTTGTAGGTTGGGTTTTACAATTCTCCAGAGACATACAGTAGAGCACTGAAGACTTTAACCAGAGGAATGGCATGATCCAGTGAGAACTTCTGAAAGACCAGCATGGCTGCTACATGGATGTGGCCCAGAAAGAGACAAGACAAGCAGCTCCTGTACATAATGGTAGTAAAATTCAATAGAAATCAAGCAGGTGGGGAGGAGGGACTGGGTTAATTCACACCTAACAGGTATAATGCACACTATCTGGGTGATGAACAGACACACTTATAACTTTGACTCAAACTGTACAAAAGTAATTCATGTAACCAAAATGTTTGTACCACTGTAATATTCTGAAATAAAAAAAAATAAATAAAAGAGAAGCAGCTCCATCCACAGGCGCTCACAATTTTTAAAGTTCTCAACTTTGAAGCATCTAAAAAATACCATCATTTTAGATGTGTATAACACTCCTTAGACCCTATAACCAGAATTCCAGCAGGGAAGATGGTGCTCCAAATGGCTCCCAACTCACTCAGTCTGGATCTTTCCTCTAGAATGCCTACATTTAAACATGGGTGTCAACAAAAACACAAGATAGATGCCCAAGGCACATGACTTGGAGTTTAGTTAGGTACCAGCAGCAAAAACCTGCAGACTCTAACACCCTTAGGAATCTCACCCTTAGGAATCTCAGCTTTCATGAGGCATAAATAATTGTTAGCATGTCTGGTTTTCAGGACCATAAAACCATTATTGACACCTCACTAGTGCTATCTTGGCATCAGCCCAGGTCTTAATATAGCAAATCCCACCCAAACTGCAAAATAGTGTAGTTTTCAATCCCTGTTTAAAATATACAATGTTAAGCGTCATCCTCAATCACTATATTGAGTTGGAAGGACCTGGTGTGTTGCCCTATCTGACCTAGAAAAAGAAGTATGTCTTTCAAACATGATATAACCAGTGGCACTTCAATAAAGCTTATTAAGCAGTCTGCAGTGACTGTTGGGCACTCTTAAACAGAACTCTCAAGGACTTATGCTCTAAACAGACGCCTGGATTTTCTCAGTTTGTAGGATGATACAGTAGCTATAATCTCACTAAATATTATCTAGATCCACTCTAAGGGCTATCAGGAACAGAAGAAAGAACAGATTGGCTCTTGATTGAGGCCTATGATCTGATATAAAAAAATGTTATGCAAAGCTCTATGAACCAAATAGCTATTAAGTTGATGTCCAACCAATTGCTCCTTTTCTCTGGAAACTACCTCTTCTCCCACACTCCATAGAGTAACAGAAGAGAGCCTCTGGCAATCATGATTGGATAACTTAACTCTGCCCCAAACAACTACAGCCAATAGGATCAAGAGCATGCATATGACATAAATTGGGCCAAAGTGTCCCTTTCCCTAGGAATCTGGATTTAGAAGTAAGAGATTCTTCCTCAATCTGTCTGCTCTCTTGAATAGAGGACACTTAAACACTGGAACTGCTGGCAGTGGCTATTTTTGACCATTTGGACAACAAAATAGAGAAAGCCAGCCTGCAGCAAGAGACAAGAATGGAGAAGATGTGCCAAAAAAAAAGAGATGAAAGACAAAGAAAGAAGGCTTTCTGCTTTTCCTGCAATCCTCCAGGACCTGCTGCCAGCTTACACCAGTTTATCCCTGCCTTTAAAACCCATGAGAGATTCCTCAGTATCCTTTCAATAGCTTCCATTTTGCTTAAGCCAGTTCAAGTGGAATCCTGAGACTAGAAACCAAACAAAATACCACTCACACTCCAGGTCTCTTCATTTTATTTAGTCTCGAATAATGTAGAACCAACTTGCCCAAATTATTTAAGCCAAGATCTCTGAAAGGAAAATCCAATCCTAGCCTCTCAAAGCAGATAAATGAAAAATGCTTATCCTAAAATCTTAGGTGGAAAAAAAGCAGGGCACAAAAGTCATATGTATATCAGAATTATGACTACACTATCATTTATATTTGTCGATAAATCAAAAAGTGATATCTCATTGTGGTTTTGATTTGCATTTTGCTGATGACTAGAGATGTTGGAGTGACGTTGTATATGCATTAGGAAAATTGAGAAGAAATTAACTAAAATAAAAGTCGTTGTATTCGGGTGATAAGATTATTTTCCTTTTCCTTTATATTTTTCTGTGTCTGGAAGTAGTTAAATGCTTTATAACTTTAAAACACTATAACTCTGAAGACTATGTAGAAATATGCAAATGTGTTTATATCATAATTACATATTTTTAAAAATAGAACATGAAATAGCCTGTCTGTTATGTTTGCTGCTATGTAAATAGCCAAAAACAGAAATGTCCCTTTGTCCACATGTGAAAGGAATGGTGCTACTTCCAATAGGCTGTTTCCAAACTAACCCGCAGTCTTCACTTCCTCCCTACCTTTTTGCTGTCCCTATGCCATCTTCACCTCATCCCACCCCAAGCTACCTATCTGCAGCTGGGATTCCACCCTTCCCTTTCCCTACTCTCCTCTCCACCCTCACTGCATTTTGGGGCTTGGGTACCTTCATCTCCAGACATGTAGACCCACTTTGTCATTCACTCATGCTCTAGATCTGTCTCTTCTTTTTCAGATTAGCCCATTTGGAATAAACTTATCACAAATGGCCCCCAGCTCATTTTAAATGAACTATCCCTAGAGGCAATTCAAGTAGGACTACCCCCTTTTGTTACAGCATCAGGCAAGTCAGAAATGGTTAAAGAGTACTAATAGAAGGCAACATCCAAAAATAAAAACCACTGTGAACTTGGACAATTTGTAAATTGTCCTTAACATTGCTGTAACATAATTTTTAATGACAATTCAAAATACAATATTAAATATGAAGGAAAAAATATGTGGTAAACCATTTTACTTATAAGGAAAATGTGAGCAAATCTCTTTGAAATCATAAAACTGATTCTATTGGTTTCCTCATAGCCATATAATCATAACAGCTTCCATACATTGAATAGGACATTGGGCCAGACACTCTATACATTATCTTATATAATCCTCCCAACTACCTGTGAAGCAACAATTATCATTTCCTCTTTACGCGAACAAAATTGTTGATCTGAGAAGTTAAGCTACTTATGCAAGTTTAAAAGACTGGCAAGTAGCATAGCAGTTGTATAGATCTAGGTCTTCCTGTTGCCAAAGCTTGTGGTCTTTACATAGATGTCATAGACTCAAATCAGATTTTAGATAGGCTTTCCAAAAAAGTATACATGAAACTTAATGTTACACTCAAGTGTTAGCTAGTAGCAGTAGTGTTTTGTAATACAAATATCCGGTTTATACAAAAATTTGTATTTTAAATGCAAAATATGCATCAGAATAAACATCATAAAAACTACCAACATCAATAACATATGCAATGATATTCAGCATCCTAAACATGTTGATATGTTCTTATACGTTCTAATTCAAAACTATATTGCAAAATATTTCTTAGTACTACATATCAATGGTACTTACTTGTAACTGTTTACAAAATACTACCTATCATACATAAAGAAGTATAAATCTCACTTTCAGGATATAAACCGAATATGAACAGGGATAAATATTTATTGCATTTATTTTACTAGTAAGAGACAATTTCATAACTTATTCCAGTTAGAGTGCTTAAGAGTTATACAGTATTAATACTGAACCACGAAGACTGATATGGTTTGGATGTTTGGCTCCTCCAAATCCCACATTGAAATTTGATCCCATTGTCGGAGGTGGGAGTGGTGGGAGGTGTTTGGGTGATGGAGGCACATCCCTAATGAAAGGCTTTGTGCCCTCCCTGCAATAATGAGTGTGTTTTAGCTTTATTAGTTCACTGGGGAGCTGGTTGTTGAAAAGTGTCTGGCACCACCTCCTCAGTTACTTTGCCCCTTCTCCCGCCATGTGACATACTTGCTCCCCCTTTGCCTTCTGCCTTGATTGGAAGCTCCCTGAAGCCCTCACCAGAAGCAGATGCTGGCGTGATGTTTCTTGTACAGCCTGTAGAATCGTGAACCAAATAAACCGCTTTTCTTTATAAATTACCCAGCCTCAGGTGTTCCCTGTATAGCAGCAAAAACCAATAGTAACCACTTCAAAAGAGAAAGGGCAGAAGTCACATATTCTTTCTTATGATTATAATAACTTTATACTACTCTATATTTTTTAAAATTCATTTTCCCCCATTCAAGCACAGAAAACATTAAGAAGGAAATAAGGAAATGCAAATGTACAAGTTACAACCAGGGGGGATAAAATTATCATAAAATACCATTTAGTGTATTTTCATCCTATAATTAGGTATTTATTCATTGCTCATATTTTTTTCTTTTTATCTAATCACTACCATCATGTACTCTTTCTTTTTCTGTGTGAAAATAATTAACTCTCCAATTTCTTTAAAGGGAACTAAAAACATTCATTCATTAGCACAATAAACTTTATTGAGCACCACAAGGTACCCATTTGCCTAAGATGAAATAAATAAATAAAGATAAGTCCCTTGCCCTCCCCAGGCTCTATGGGTGAGACAATTTTGTGCAAAGCAAACAGCCCAAAATAGTGTTTTAAATGCTGGAGCAGAGGTGAATGCACAGTGTTACAGGAGCGCAGGGGAGGATTAACCAGCCTGGGGCAATTGGGAAGGTTTACAGAGGACAGCGCATTGAAACTGTGCCTCTAAAGATAAATAGGAGCTTTCCACACAGTGATGAAGGAGACACAGTGAGAGCGAGCATTTGTGCCAAAGCATAATAAGGCACCAAGATGCAAAAGAGTAGGGGCACAATAATGTCATTGAAACAACAAGCTGCTTGAGGAGACTATGACCAGGCTGTGTAGAGACCATATGGGATATGAGATTAAAAAGAAACCTTGCATTAAGAATCCAACAACTGGCACTTTGATATATGGAAGGCTGTACATACATTAAAATTAAGTCATTACAATTATATAGACCAATGAGAGAAATGTTTAGTACAAAATAAAAACCAGTTGCCTGTGTCTCTGAGCATAAAATAGACTGAAAGAATATATACCAAGCTGTTAACACTAATCACCTCTGGGTTGTGGAATTATGCGTAATTTTGTTTTAATCTCTGTTTGCTTCTCTGCCCTCCAGATTTTCTGCATTAAGCATGCATTACTTTGGCAATTGGCGGATTGCGGGCGGTGGGGGGATGTGTGCAATATGTGTGAAATAGAACAATATAAGCTAGACTCAGATTGTAGCACGTTAAAGAGTTTGGATTTTATTCCACAGAAAATAAAAAATCATTCCAAGTATTTGATCAGTGATGTGAGATGCACAGATTTGTACTTTGAGGAGATAAATGTTGTTAAGGTGTGCATGTTTGATTGGAAGGACTTCAGACTGGAAGAAGGATGTGATAGGTAGAAGGTAGGGATGGAAAGCACCTACTTGGAGTAGAATAGATAGGACTTGTTATCTGATTATAGGGCAAGGGGAAGGGCAGAGGTTGAGGGTAACTCCAGGTTACTGGCTTGGGCGATTGGTTGGATATAGATATTGGAAGCTGAAAAGCATAATAAGAAGGAAAGGCACATTTTAAGGACAAAGTGATGAATTTGGTTTTATATGTGACATGCCTGGAGGACATGTAGGTAGAAATGCTAGCAGGGAGTTTGAAATACAGGTCTAAGTTCAGAAAAAGTAGAAATACAGACACAAAGAAGATGGTAAAGCCATGGGATTAAATGAACTGGCTCAGCAAAAGCAGAAAGTGAGAAGACATAGCTGAGGCTGGAACCTTGGGAAATGCTAAGTCATGCAGCCATCTGAGCACTTGGTGAACCCAAACAGCCAGAAACCGGTAGAGTTTGTTTTGGAGCGGGGATGGGCAGAGCTGGTATTAGAGCAAGGGGGAAAAGTTTTACTACAAACATGCAGCTACCAATAGAAAACAATCATAGAACCTGGTCACTAATGGAGTATAGAGGAAACAAAAAGCCAACAGGTGCAAAGGCACAGAACAAAGAGAGGCAACTGGTACTATCTGGGATCAAAGGTGGGTGAGGAGAGGCACAGTAAATGTGCTAGTTTATTGAGTGAGATCTGTCCATGGAGGTGGGACATTTTTGAATGCTGTCAAAACTGACCTATTGCATGGCTATTCTGAGACACTAATTTTAACCCCTTTTTTTAAAAAACAAGGAAATTGATATCCACAGAGAGGTATCCCAGGTCTCAGAGGAAGCTGCTGGCAGATTTAAAACTATATCCACTTCCAAACCACTAGGGTTTCAACACCCTCCCTCCTTATACAAACATAAAAAATAAGGCTTGTCCCCAAAATACGCTGGAATACAATAACAGATGAATGAATTTATCCTTTCACTTGACTTATGGAAACAAGTAAGTGCTTATAGCATACAATCCTTGCTCTGACTACCACATCCTGTCTTTCCGATAAACTTCTACTAGCCTTGGATCCTACTGAGACCTCCGATCCATTGAACTCACCACCTTTTCACTGTTTCTAATTATCTTGATGTCCTCTCTTCTCTGCTTACCAAGTTTAAATTCCATGGTCAATCATTACAATAATGCCTTCCTTGTATATAACTCCCTTGCCCCTATTCACTTTTTATACTCATTGGATAATCTGCAACTCTGGCGAAATCCTTTTCTTCACTTGCTCCATGCCTTCACTGTGTCAATAAATGAAACAACCTACTGACTGGTCTTATTTTGAATCTGTGACCAGAAACTTTAAATGGACCCTTAAGGCTGCCAAACAACCTTAGTGTACTTGCCCAGACCATTCAATCCTTCTATTTGTTTTAACTATTCACACCTTCTCTCTTCTCCAGCCCCTACTACCTCCTCCTGCATCCTCACTCTCAGCTGATGACTTCCCTTGCTATTTGGGGAAAATGAAAGCAGCCAGAAGAGAACTTCAACAGACTTCCACCATCTCAGTTATCCACCTCCCAGAACCTGCCCCACACACTTTGGCCTATATCCACGTTCCTATCTAAAGCAATGTCTCTTCTCTTCTGCCCTGGATTCTATACTCTGTCTCTTCAACTTCATTCATTTTTCTTTCTCTATTGAATCATTCTCATTTGCAGACAAATATGTTATTTCTCCCATCTTTAAAGAAAAAAGCTTTCTTGACCCTATTGCCTCCATTTCCTCTGCTCCCCTTTGCACAAAAATCTTTATAGAGTCATCTATACTCGCAGTTTCTAGTTCTTTCCTCTAATTCTCTCTTACACATTCTAATACATCTTATTCTCCCTTACCTGCTCTTGTCAACATTCTTGTCAAGATTACTAATGGTCCTCAGTTGTCAAATTCAGGGATAAGTACTTCATTTTACTTGAACTTTCAACAGCAATGGTCTCAGCTAATACCTTCCCCTTGAAACTCTTTCTTTCCTGGATTCCAGGGTATCACATGTTCCTGGTTTTTCTCCTACCTCCCTTGGAGTTCCATCTTGTTCTCCTTCAATGGTTTCTCCTCTTCTCCCAACCTCTTAATGTCTGAGGATCTCAGTGTTCAGTCCCTGCTCTTCTCTATCTACATTCACTCTGTAGAGATCCAGTGTTAAGCTTTAAATACCATCCAAATGCTGGAAAATCCCTAATTTATATCTCCAATCATAACTCCAAGCTTACTCTACATCTTCAAGTACTTTTAACATTTCCAAAACGTTATCCTTATCTCCTGATTCTGCCCAGCTCCAAACTTCTCTACCTTGAATCCTTGCATACTTCAGCTGATGGCAACTCAAATTTAGTCAAACTAGAAAAGATGCAGTCATTTTTCACTCCTCTGTTTCTTAAAGATACCATATCCAATCCATCAGGAAATTGTATTGACTCTAATTCCAAATATATCCAAGATAGGACTGTCTTTCACAACATGGTCTGCTGTCACTCTGGTTCAAGCCACCATCATCTCTCACTTGGGTTATTGCAATAACATACTAACTAGGTGTCTCCACCACTGCCCCAATAGAGCAGTCAGATTGGTCTTTTGGAAAGGCAAGTCAAGTCACACCACCGTTCTTTCAAAATCCCACAAAGGTGCCCCATTTCATTCAGAACACAAGCTGAAGGACCTACAGTGACCTATAGGATCCTATTTCATGTGAGCTCCTGGATCCTCAGTGATGTCATCTCCAACCATTCTCCCAGTTGTCACTCTACTTCCACTATGCAAGCCCCTTTGCTATTTCTGTAGCATGCCAGGTGTATCAACCCCAGAGCTTTGCACTGGCTATTCTCACTGCCTGGAATGTCTTCCTCCCAGTGTCCACATGGCTAACTCCCTCACATCCCCCAAGTCTTTGCTCAATTGTTATTTCCTCAATAAGTCCTTACCTGACCACTCTATTTAAAATTGTGACAATTACTGCCCTCCAAAATATTCTATCCCTTTTTTGTGGTCTTGTAATTTTTCAAAAAGCACTTATCATCTGGAAATATACCAAATTTATTTATTTGTTCATTGTTTATTATCTTATTTCCTCTCACTAGAACTTAAGCTCTATAAAGGAAAATACTTTTGTCTGTCTTGTTCACTGATACATTCCTGGCCCAAAAGAGGTGCTCAATTAACACTTGTTGAGTGAATTAATCTATTTTTCCTACCTAAGTAATGTAGGCCAGCCACTATAATCATCTTTGTACCCTGTTTTGTTATATATATTTGTGCTCAGTAACTGTTCATCAAATTGAATAAGATAAATAAAACAAATGGCCAAGTGGCCCATACAAGTATGTTCATTTCTCTGAATCCTTTAAATTTCTTTTTCACATAAGCCTCACTACTAGAATTTTCTGGATAAGGTACAAGCACGGCAGCAGGATGCATTAACACAAGGCTGATCTTTGATGCATTTTCCCAGAGGTGAGTCCCCATCTATTTCCAAAAAGGCAAATGGCACAGATATCAAGAGATCATCCCATCCTTAAGGCTTTATATGTAACCAGTCAGAAAATGAAAAAGTCACATGGCCTTCACATATATATTAATCATTGTAGCTTTTTCTTAAATATATTTCTCCAGATTTCCTTCAAGCTTCTGCCCATTCCCAATAACAGCTAAATCAATTGACCATATTGTACTGGTTTGCTTCAATGTGTTTGTTTACTAGTTGAAGCCTGCATTAGAACAGGATTATTTCATGGTGCTTGATTCTTTGGCCCTCCTCCAACTTTCTCCTCTCCCAGTCTCTCACTGTGCAAAATGGCAATCTCTCTCTACCTCTGAAAGCATGAACATCCTGAGAGTTATCTGGCTATCATGTAATTCTCTGTTCTTATGAGATTCTCTGCCCTCATTGTCCAAACTTTTTGGCCTGAAGTTAGGTAAATGCACATCACAAATAACCATGCCAAATGCATCTTTATCCCTTTAAGCCTCCAGTTACAGCCTTGGCCAATGCTCTTCCCTTTTTCTTTCTTTCTTTTTTTTTTTGTCCTGTTATTGTATTGCAAATGAAGCATGTGCAGCTATTTGAGCAAGTAAAAAATACAATATGAACATGTCCTTATCTAAAAATGTCACTTTTTCAGTATTCTTTTTGGTTTGCTCTTTATTAACCAAAGTTCCATTGTCATAAAAATTATAATAATAAACTACCTTGAGTCTTGTAATTTCACAGACAGCTTCAACATTCTCTAAGCGATCAGAATCCCATGGTTCCTAATTAAAATATTCAAAGGTGAAATGCAAGTAATTTCCACAAGGTATATTAGTGCCTTCACTTAAGTTTCTAGGGTTAAAAGAAAAATCCTTTACTAATAGGAAAAAAAAAGAAGTTTTGAGTCTTTAGTACAAAGACTTCAAAGAGCATTTCAACAGTGTGTTATTTTCTTTCCAGAAAATTCTAACACTATATAATTACTTTCGTATGGAAAATGAATAATGTAAGCCTCTAATGTTAAAAACAGCTAGACCAAAACCATCCAAATCAGATAGGCCTTTCCTGAAACCAAATGAAATATTAAACTAGAATATATCTGTGTGAGAACAGCCCATGGAACAAAGCTCTTGAATTATTATTCAATAGAGAGTGAACATGGTAGAGGGGAAAGTTACATGAAAAATAAAGTGTTTTCTCATCCACGTGCCAGAATTTGTGTGAGTGCCCTGCTTCACAGAAATGTTGATTGCACCCCGAAATGTCACAGAAAAATACCAATCAGAAATGCATCTAGGAGCTTCCAAGGCTTCTGGTAAAAATAACAGCAAAAACATCAATTAAGCTCCATCACTGGCCATAGAAATGCATTGATAAAGAAAAAGCAAAATCCCACCTGCATGGAAATTAAACCGTAGCTAGCTATTTCCAACCCCCTGCCCCCCAATTCAGAGAAAAAAAATGAGCTTCACTTTAGTCTCTGGCAGAACTAATCCCAGCAAATACAGCTAGTGGGTTGGTGAGTTGGGGGAGGGGGCCTACGGGCAGCGCACACCTCATCGCCCTCCCCACCAAAACTAGTCCAGAAACATGAAAGCATCCGCACCGCATGACCTCGCTTAGCCAGAAGAAAGCCGGTATGGAACAGAACAGCCTCCTCCTGCTCTGAGGTGGCCGCGACGTGCGGCGGGGGCGGGTGGCCCTGTCGCGCCTCCCCTCCCACCCACCCCTCGTCCTTTGCACGGGTCTCTGGCTCCAGTTGCTGGGACTCGGAGACCTGAGCAGGTTCTTTTCTCTGCCCACCGTGGAGAACCTCCCAACGTTTTAACGGGAGTAATTCCCGCGCTGGCAACGTCTCAACAGCCTCGAGTGAACAAGCTGACCCAGCCAGCGCTGGGACCCACCACTGGGTCGGCGGCCCCCGCCAGCCCCACTGCCAAGGCTCCCCAGCCTGCGTCCCCAGCGCCCCAAACGCAGCCTGGCACTCAGTAGGGGCTTTGGGGGCGTGTAGCCCCTAGGGCTGACTTTCCGCTAAGTGAACAGCCATGTTAGCCTTCTCCAGGCGCAAATCAGCCAGGGGTGAGCTGGCCGTCAGGAGCGCTCACCCGGACCCCTCCGCACCTCCGCCCCCAAGGCTGCGACTGTTTCCAAACTCCTGGGCGCAACCGGCAGGGGCCCTCTCGCTCTCTCACGGTTCAGCACCGAGGACAGCGGACACACTTTCTGCCCCCGTGGTCCCCCAGGCAGGGAGGGTAGCGTAGACAGCGCAGGCAGGGCTGCAGGTGTCCGGACCCGCCGCCCGCATCCCCGCGGCACCCCTGCGCGCCCACCTCCCTTCCGCGCCCCGCGCAGGGCAGCCCCGCGGCGTCTTACTTTTCTGGCTGGAGTAACCCGGGTAATAGCCATAGTAGCCGGTGATCCTCAGGATACGGTCCTCGATAGTGGCCACCCCGTTGGGGGCCGCCTTGACATCCATAGAGAGCGCGGGGCGGCGGCCCCCGGCGCGGCGGGGCGGAGAGCGCAGCGCGGGGCCCGGGAGCTGGTGCAGGTGCCGCCGCCGCCGCCGCCGGTGCTGATGTTGCAGCTCGTGCTCCCGCGCCCGGGCTCTGACTCCACCGCCCGGCGCAGCACTGGCTCCGCATCACAGCGGCGGCGGCGGCGGCGGCGGCGGCGGCGGAGCGGCCCCCACTCGGGCCGGCCTCTCCGTCAGCCTGGCAGCTCTCCCGCCCGTCGCCCGGCGCACTGCCGCCCGAACAGCGCCCCCTCCCCTGCGACGCCCACCGCGGCCGGGGCGGGTGTGGGCGCCCCACCTGGCCGCCCACTCTCATCATTAACCCTTGCGCTCCTTCCCGAAGGGTAGACACCCTCAACCCCACCTGATGGAAGAGATATTTGGCCCTGGGGGTGGGAGGAGAAGAGAAGGTGAGGGTGGCCAGGGGCTCAGGGAGGAGGGATAGGGGTGGGAGAAACCCGTGTGGAGCTAAGGGCTGTTTGTTAATTCGAAAGGTGCACACTGTCGCCCAGGGAGACGACACTCCTGGTTCGCCTCCGGGCTTGCTCCACCACGCTTGGCGTCTACACCACCTTGCGTCTGCTGATCTGCGCGCGTTCTTGGGCGTTAATCAGTTCTTGCAACTTGCCTAGACGACCGGGAATCTTTTTCTTTCCTTCTTTCTTCTTTCTTTTTAAAGAAATGAGTCCGCAGTGATATGTGGAACGATTACCCAGGTTTTATAGACACAAAGACTTCAAGAGTTCAAGCCTCCAAGTCTGACCGTCCATGCGGACCTTTCATCCTCCCAGTGCAACCATGAAAGACGTGGGAGACTCGGGTGTGGACAGTACGTTTATTTCGCTAATTCCAAGTGCCTTGAGGAGAAATGATTGTCTCCTTTATTGCCAAAAATATCAGGAAGGAAACCTCTCAAACTGTAAACATCTGGGTGGGTGAAAGTTTTAGCTGCAATCTAGAAGCTTTCAATTTGAACAGAATGTCCTTGAAGCTGTGTGCTCGGAGTGAACACCCACCCCTCGAGTGTGGTTCTTCCGCTTTGGCCAGAGACCCACTGAGTTAGGGTCAGTGAGCAGTGGAGAGGATTCTCCTATTCTGAGTTTGCGGTCACAGCCTCTTGAAGAAAAAAAAATCTTCAAATTTTCATCTCAGGAAAAAAGGTGGGGATGGTTAGTGGTGAGGGGGTAGACTTGCCAGCTTACAGGTCATTGGGTCTGCCTTCCGTGCAGAGTGGGTTTCTCTGCCGGATTTCACATTTCTAAAGCTTAGGAGGGAAAAAAGAGAGAAACATAAGTCGACTTCAGTGCCCCCCCCCCAACAAAGTTCCAAAGCACCTGTCTCGCCATTCTTCCTCCAGAGATTTTCCCATTGTGTGTATGTGTGGGCCCTTAAGAGGGAAGAAATATGCAAACTTTTTTTTAAAAGAAGGTAAATTAGATTTAAGCATATGAAAATGTAGTATTAAATTTCACAGTGTGTTGAGGTTTTTCATCCAGACACAAAGCTTAGCACAGGATCTTGAGAATGGAGTGAATCTGAGATGATTGTGGCTGGGAGGAGAATTCATAAAGAAACCAATTTCCTCCCACACCTGCTTTCTGGGCTGGGAAAGACAGAAGGGTGGAAGGCTCTAAAAGGTCAAAAGGAACTAAAAGAAAAAAGCAACACTAGTGCAATGATGGGGAGCTAACCATTTTAAAGCAAGAATGAAAGGATTATTTCTTTACACCCCCCAAAAAAGTAATTTTCAGCACACTTTTGTTAGTTTTATTATTTCTGTGGCAAACCTTATATAAAATGCATGCATTGCACACAATAAAATGTGTTGGTGGCATTAATTTAAAGTGTCCCTTTTGTTCAAAGTTTCTATAAAACATAAATTTGCCTATATTATAGCTAGTATGTATTTAGTAACATTCATTATAATCCATAGCACATTAACATATGCATTCAGTAAGAGAGAAATTAGAAAACAATTCAAGTAAAAACCTTCCAATGTAATAGTAAATATGTATATGCAAAGACTTCAAAGACAAGTGGTTTTGTCCCATTAATGTTTATAACTTATCTTACCATAATTAATGTATTTAATTCTAATTTTTAGTTATTGCTTAAGTTGTTGCCTTCTTCCTAGTTTTTAGAAATTTCCAGAGAAGTAGATGGATCTGGATCTGATCATTTATACAAACAGCACATTCAGCATAAATTTAAATACTGTATGTAAACATATCCACAAGTCTGTTTTCTAAAATAAAATAAAAAATAAAAATTCTCAAACTGACCTGAAAATAAATTTTAAAATAGCAGAGTATTTACGAATATCTCTATAATCATCTGTAATAGGATGACTGAAACAGCAAATGCAGCAGATGCTATAATCTAGGACACACTTTTTTTTAATGGAGGGAACTAAAATCCTGCAACTATAAATTGATAAATAGTTATAGGTAAATTTCTGCTAGTAATAGTACTATTTGGCATAAACGGTAAAACGTTTTAACCTTTCAAATTTAATTTTAAACATTGTTAAAACTTTACAGAAATTATTTTGAAGTGAAAAAATTTTATAACATTTTTATTAATGTGTTTGCATGCTCGGTCTACCAGTTTTCACAAACCCAAATACAAAAATTCAAATTTATAAAATATGCATTGTACTATGCCTCAAACCTATTCTGAAAGAATGAGAAGATATAATTTTAAAAAATGAAGATTGATTCACAAATGGTTCATCATGGTAGCTCTTCACATTGCTAGTTTCCCTAGTATTTATAAATCAAAACTCCATTTTTAAAAATTTGGTTTGTGTGAAACTTTTCAAGAATATTTTTAGTGCATTAAGCACATATCTGTCTGTGATTCCAAGTGAGTTTTAATATCTGAGCCATATTTATTTTGACCAATGGATAGAGTCAGACGTATACTCATTGAGTATATAAAAACTAGCTACTTATATTGTAAAAAAAAAAAAAAAGCCGAATCATTTGCAAAATAGTTCATGTGATGATCACTTATAGTCCTTGTGTCTGATGTTTAAATAATTATACTAAGTAATAACATTAACAACTAAATACGATCACTAGCTACAAGTTCTATTCAAAAATATACTGTCTATCATAAAATCATTTTAAAATACTACATCAGCCTTTACACTTTGGGAGGGTTAGTAAAAGAAGATCCATGGAATCTAGTCTTCCATACTCTGATTAGCAGCCAAGCATCAGAAAAGCTGGGCTTTAGTCTTCTTTCTATGGTATGAACAGTCACTTAATCTTTCAGTCCACCTGTTAAAAGTTACCATTGAAAGATGCTGAAAGAAGGGAAATGATCTTTTCTGTTTTCCTCTGGGAAATTAATACAGTGTACCTATCTCCTTGGACTAAAAGTAACTTGGCTGCTTGGAGAGCCAAGAATGTTGAAGCTTTTATGCCCAAGAGGTAACATGACTGTACAAACATCAGTGCTGTTTACAAAGAGTTGACTCCAAGTAGTTTACACAGTCTTAGCATTTAAAAGCATCTGGCTTCGAGCCAACCAGGTGATAAGAAATGGCACCTGGGAGGGAAGAATTGTGGTCTTAATATTCCATTTTCAGGAAAGCTGTTTTGAGTATTTAACTACCAAGTCATCAGCTGCCCCATTTGGAATGCTGACACAGCCTTTCTATTCCAATCAGGTAGGCAGTGGCAGGCATTATTAATTTACTTGCCAGCTGGAAGGGGTTAGGGACCCAGCACTCTGACATCTGTCTGGGAAGTCAGGGCAGGGTCCACTCTTCTTTGACCTCAGTTGCCAGGCTCCATCCCAGGAGTATTTTTGAGGTTAAACCTTGGAAATGCATTGAACTTCTTGCAGAAAGTCTTAAGTAATTTCAAGAAATATATTCAAATTTTAAAATTTGTCTATGACCTCTCTTTCTCTGTCTCTATCCCTCTGTTCCCATGTGTCTGTCTGTCTCTCTGTTTTGCTAGTCTCTGTCTCTCCCTCTCCTGCTCCTTCCCTCTCTCCCTTGGCAGTACAGCACAGTGGGTTAGAGCTTTGCTAAGGGTCTTACCTGACCTCATCACTTTCTAGCTGTGTAACCTTGGGGTAAGTCTTTTGAACTCTCTATGACTCAATTTTCTCATCTTTAAAATAGAAATATTATGCCTATTGTACCTACTTCATGAAACTATTGGGAAGAATAAATGAGTTTACTTTCACAAAGAGCTTATAACATTGGCTGACATATAATAAGCATTGTACGTACAAGCTATCATTGTTACTTTGTTCTATGCATACAGGGAATCCTGTGAGCTTCAGTTTTTTCCTCTGTAAAACGGGCTCATATTCTCTACTTCATAGTATTTCTATAATGATTAAGTGAGATAACCTATAAAAATACCTTACCCGGTCCCGGCACATAGTGGATACCCAACAAATATTAATTTCCTTCTCCCAACCCCTGCTCTATCCATTATTTATTAACCTTCATTTGCACTATTAGGAACTTCACTGTGGCAGTTGCTTTCATAGATCTCCTTTAGTTCTTTCAACCATGACAACAATCACATGAGGCAGCTTTCATGTGCCAATGCAATAGGTGAGCTTCAGAAGTTAAGTGCTTTCCAGAAAGAGAAGCTACTGTCCTTTGAGGAGGTGTGAGAGCAGGAAGAGTTTGGTTCAGACTGGGAAAGGGACAAAGGCTGGCAATCTCCAAGTGTGAAAGGGATTCATTCAGGTCCTGCTTGGTGACAATGTCCTAGGGAAGTGGATCACAACGTGATGCCTTGATGGAGGTTGGGCCAATAGCCCCTGGGCTTTCCAGCCTCCTCGAAGACTCTGGTGCCTCCTGGCTTGTCCACAAGCAGCAGAGCCACCAGCTCCAGAAGGATCCCATGTGGGCTTGATGAATGTACACCTCAGCAGTGCCCAGTGGACTGAAGACCAGAGCACCTCCTTAATGCTAGAGCTTAGCCAAAGATCTCCCATGACTACATAACCCTGCAGCAAGGAGGCCCCCACAAGACTGAGACTGCATCTCCCACTATTTTCATGGGGAATGGGGACTCAGAGTGAGATTTACAGTTATTTAAAACAAATAAAGTTTTTTAAACCTTTTTGAACAGCCGTGTTGGTGGTTACATTCTACATTCAAACCTGCTACATACTCATTTTATAAATAAGCCTTTCTGTAATTTAAATGTCTAAAAATGCCATACATGCCGCAACCTCAAACCAGCTGCATGTTATTTGTCGCACAAGACTTTCTTCAACATTAACTGCTAAAAATGCCAACCCTGCTGTGGTAGTCACTGAGACTGTTTGCCAAATATTTATGGTTCTTCCCCATTTTAGGGGAAACCGCTGGATTGCACTTCCTGCCCCCTTGTGGTTATGAGGAGGTTATGTGACTGGTTCTGGTTGTGAACAAAAAAGGACAATTAACATCCTAGCCAGAGCTAACACAAGACACTCAGAGTTCTTTCTTTCCCTCTGTCATTGTGACAGTCAACATTCTAGATGACTTTGATACATAAAAAGTGAAATTACTGAAAAAACTAACATCAAAAGGAGTTTGAATTCTTTCCATAAACACTACATTTACTTTTCAAATCTTATTCTCTTTAGCCTTTGCTTTCCAAAGATGTATTATGTATAAGTATCACTAGTTCCTGAAACAATTTATCAATAAAGAATATGAAGACAAATAAATTGTTGGAAAGAAATATATGAGTGGCACAGAAAATCAGAGAGAAGAGAAAATTTAAAACTCATTAGAATGCATCAATAAGACACATAGTCTGGGATATATATTCAATACATTCTCATCTTAAATGACAACTATTGCCAAAAGCAATTTCAGGAATGACTTTGCCTTTAATTTGCAGGAAATCCATTCACAAGCTTTTATTTCATGGTTATTTTCAGTGTCCATGATTCCCATCAATAGAACTTGCTCTTCAAATATCCTGAAATAATATAAAGGTACTTAAATAGATATTCATCTTTTTTTTGACCACCCATATGATGCTAGAGAAGACTCCTAACTTATCAGAAAAAGCATACCTCTTAAGAGAGATGCTAAAAAGGTTATACCAAATACCTTTTATGCTCCAATTCATTTTCTCATGCTCCACCTTTGCAGTGACCAAATCTGCATGGTTCCCATTGACTTTACACACAACAGCCTGACAGCACCTCACCTCATGCTGATGCTGGGCACCTCTAGCCTCCTGCCCCAGGGTTTCCCTGTCGATGTCAAGACATGAACGTGCATCTGCTTGGCTCAAGCATGTGCAGCCTGAAAGTTCAAGGGATAGATGTAACATCTGGCAAACCTGTGATAATGGGAGGTACGAGCTGGGGTATAAATTCTTCTCCATTCTATTCTGAATGGACTACCCTGAGAAGCTGTCACTTATACAGCCTCTTGCCCACAAGATTGATTAATCCATCAGACTGGTTGGTCTTAATGCCAAATTATGGCATTAAGTAACATGCTTTCAGATATACAGACACACACACACACACACACACACAAATACACACACGTATACTAGTACATAAACCCCTGCCTGTCTCAGGCTCTGTTTCCTGGAGAACCCAGGTTAAGATGTTAATTTTCCCAGTCTCCCAGCTTGGTCACTGGCACATATCCCAGCTCCACCAGTCACATCACCCACATCAGATTTTAAATTGGAAGCTAAGTGGATAAACCATGGGCCGTGCTGGCAATGACCAGGAGCAGCTTTCCAATGTCCACGTCAGTGGTATGGGCTGTGCAAGCATCAAGCTGTTTCCACTGTAGAAATTACAGATTCCATTCTCCCTTGTTATCCATAAATCTATAACAGAACTTGGTGTGTCCCCAGGGCCATGAAACAGCATCATCCCGGGGAGGGCCAATTGCATTGCAGGTTTTCATCACAGCATTATTGATAATAATTAAATAATGGAATCAACGCAAATGTCCAAGAAATAGGAAAAAAGTTTAGTAAATCACAGTGTATCCTTAGGATAGAATATTCTGTAGGTGTTAAATTCATGGTTATGGTTACGAAGACTATGGAGCAATGAGAAAAATCTTATGTTATGATATTAAGTGGTGAAAAAAATCAGAATTCCAAATTGTATATGAACATCCACTGCAATTACATATTTTTTAGTGCAGGCAAAAAAAGATTGTTAAGATATTCAAAATTCAAAAAGTGGTCATGAGAGTAGTGGGAATATGAATAATCTTCCATTTTCCAAATGTTCTGAAATGTATTAATAACTAACTTACTGATATTAAAATGAGCGTGCACACACACACACATACACATACACACACAACCTCAAAAACCCTCTCCCAGCTCTTCATTCTCCAGTGGGACCTGTTTTATGTGCAATGTGCTGGAGTGTGCCGCCTGACTGCACATTAATCTTTTCAGTAATTGCAATTATCTCCCTTCCACAGAATGTGATGAAGCCTGACTAAAGGTCTCTAATTCTTCTGTCTCTCCATGTTCTCATAAATAATAAAACAGGGCTCCATGACAACGAGTACATAAAAAGTTTTGTAAAATCTCAAAGTAGTCCTAAAATCTTTAGATTCTTAAGCTAATAAAGTCCTCTAGGTACACAGTTGTCTGGACATAAGTATTACTTGCTTCTCTGCAGTAGAACCAAATGATAAGATCATTGATGCTTGGATAGTTCTTACAGATGCTTCTATAGTTCTTACAGATGCTTCTCATCTGGCTAATGATACTGGTCTTTCAGCTATTTCTAAAGGAATTTCTCCTCTGGGAAGACTTCTCTGATTACCCCACCCCCCTTCCTGGAGGGGCCAGGTATTTGCTCCAACAGAGCTTTCCCTGCTGTGTGCACTGCATAATTAAGTTCCTCAAAGGCAGAGGCTGCATTTTGTTCACCATTGTATGACCAGTGCTTCTCAGAGTGCCTGGCACATACCAGGCAATCAAAACATGTCAAGAGCTGAAGAAATCATTGTAATAAACAAAAGTTTTCATTAGCAGCTTTGGACCAGTTTCTCAAACTATGGGGTAAAGCACACACATTCAAAATTAGTTGACTGGTTCAGGATCAGAAATGCAACAACTTGCCCAGTGCAAAGTTTGTAAATGAGGAAACTGAGGCTAGAGAGCCTAAGTCAATGGTTCTGGGGCCCGTCGGTGAGTCTGTGGCAGCCGTTCCCACTCTCAGTGGATCATCCTCTCCCTGACACTGTGCAATGCCATCTTCTCCTACGTGGCTTTCTGACTGCGCATGTGCAATCAGGTCAAATCTACCCATGTCCCCATCCTTTCCCTCCTCCCTTGCCAATCAGATCCCGAGCTTCTCTTCTTTCCCTAGACAGAAAGAAGGGGAAGAAGGGAAGTACGTGATTTGATTGGGAAGGGCTCAGCAGACAGAAGGAATGCCCATCAAAGGCTCTGAAAAATTAAATTGAAACCCAAGAAGATGTCTGTTTTCCAAAGCTATATTTCTGGCATAATCAGTACCTGGTTTCTTATCCAATTTGGCATCCAGTAGAGTTGAACTGTTACTCTGTATCTTTGGGGGGAAAGTGGTGGGAGTGGGAATAAATAAATAAATAGTTTGTGTTTTCTTTGGATGTGAGTAAATAGACAGAATTATATACGTTCTTATTATGGGGTTGATATTTTCAACACTCACTGCCATAAATAACATGGGCTCAATTTGACAAACCTTTTGGGGATCATAATTAATTAGGAGGTTTGAATCTCCCCCTTTATGTGTAATCTTCTACTCTAATGTTCAGGAGACTTGTTTCTTCACTAATTTCGGTAAAGACAGCATCAGCTGGGCATACAGAAGGTGATGAGCACACATTACTCTTCTTCTTTTCTCTAACTCCCTTCCTTCCTCCATCCTACTCTGCTCTGAAGTCCACTAGGACTTGCTTCTACTGCAGTAATGTCAAAATTGCACTGCTACTGCCTAGTTTTTACTGCATATCGAACGACTCCAAACCTCAGTGGCCTAAAAGAGCAACCATTCATTACTTCTCATGACCTCTTGGTCAGCTAGGTGGTGCTACTGAGCTGGCCAGGCTTGGCTAATCTTGGCTGGGCTGACTCATGCATATGTGGTCACCAGGTGGATCAGGTGGGGACTGAATAGTCTAGGATGCCCTTTCTCACATGTCTGCTGTATGGGGAGGCAAGGATAACTGTGCCACATGTCTCATGCTCCAGCTTGTTCGTGACAGCAGCAAAGTTCCAAAAGTGAGAGTCAAGCATGCAAGTGAGGCCTAAACTCAGAACCCACTTCTGCCATATTCTATCAGCCAAAGTAAGTTACAAGGCTAGCCCAGATTGATGGAGTGGAAAACTAGATTCTGCCTCTTGATGGGATTGCTGCAAAGAATTATGGCCCTTTTTGGATTCTACCACATCCAACCAATGTAAATTGATGCCAGTGTTGTTAAGCAGATTGATCAGAGACTCAATGAGAATGTCCTTTCTGCAGAATGTGTCCTTTAATAGAATTCCTGATTCTAGATCAGCAAAGCAATCTTCCAATTGTAGTTTAACAGAAGCAATGTGGAAGTAACTTCCTTAAACAAAATCTGCCAGTAAAATGTTACCTGCAACAATGAGATTTGGTCTGAATAGAAACTGTAGCCTTTTGTATGACATGTAGTTCCAAACCTTCTGACTTTGAAATCGGGAGTAAGAGGTGAGACGCCCACACGTGCTGGGTCTGCATACTGATGGTACAATCAGGCATAGAGCAAAGAAGTGCAGTGAGTTTGACTCCGCAGGGCTGTTCACACAACTGAGATAAACAGTGGGAGCCTGGGAAGTTGGAACATTCACTGCACTTGCTTTCTGAGGGCATTTATCACACTAGACAAAGATCTGATTAACTTCCATCCCCTACTATATGCTCAGTTTCTTAGAATCATGAATAAATCTTTTAAATCTATATTTTTGTATATAATACAGAGTTTGTTGAAGGAGAGAATGAGGGAGTTATTCTGTGACTCAGAAAAGAGGCTAACCCAATATAACCACATTTACATTTTTTAAATGTCTATTTGCAACGAAATACTTGAAGACGTCACCATATGAAAAATTATAGAATTAACTAGGTAAAAATAAGTTACTTCTTATAAAAACACAATACACTACTATTCAGCTTAAATCAGAAGGAAGAAGTTGGTGATGCTCAAGTTATAATCCAGAGGAGAAAGAACTGAGAAATGCATGTTTTTGCTTAATAAGTGAAGAAAAACTCTTAGATTTTCAAAAACTTTCATCTAAAATTTTAATTTACAATTACACACATAAGAGTATATACCTAACATTATCTTCCTGACTGTTCTCTAGCACAAAGATCTAAGAAATGTTTTATATCATTAAATACTATAATTATTTATACTCAATCTCATTCCAAAAAGCAATTAAAGTGGCTTATAAAGATACTACATTGTAAGATGTAAAATAATAATGAGCAATTTAAAATAATAATAAGCAACTAAGGAACTAGGAAGAAAGTAAAATTAAAAATACAAGCCCGAAAATGAAGCCAGAATGAGGTTGGCAAATGCCACGAATTCCAATACACTTTGCTAGAAGCAGCAATAGTTTGGCTTGAGGCTTCCTAGACAACAGCCAAAGAGGAACTTGTGGTCTCTAAAACTACTTGTCATGGTCAGAGGCTCAAAGCAAAGGCAGGAGAAGCGCAAGTTATTACTGGCATGAACTCTGAGAGTAAGTTTTCCCAAGCATGTTCCTAAAGAGGATTCCTCGTAACTCTCTACACAATAGCCTGTAGAACACCTACAGGAAGGCACAAAAACCTAGAGCCTGATAAAACAATGTTAAAACACTATGAAGCAAATCATATTGACAGTGCACTTCAAATACAGCACCCTCGCATTCTTAACTCATTTAAAAACCAAAGTTTGGAGAGTAGCAGGCTACCTATCCTTAGGGAAAATCTTTGTAAATACTGATTCTCTCAAAAGAGAAACTGGCAAATACCACCAAATCCTGTAGATAGTTCCCAACAGGTCTTTTTCTCTCCGTTTTCAACACCTCTCCCCATGGTCAAATGACCCTTGTTTTAGCCTGGATTACCACACAGCCTTCTAACTGTGCCCTATTCTCATAGTTTTCCTAATCACAGCCAATCTGTGTTCTCTAAAACTAAGCTCTACTGAAAACATCTGAATGGCTCAACAGGGCCCTAGCATGAAACCCACCTCCGTAATCACTGAATACAGACTTTGGCCTCAGGCTACATCTCCGCCTCAACTCTGTGACTGTTCCCCTCATTCCAGCATCCAGCATGAACTTCTTTGAGATCTGTGAAAGAGCCGTGCTCTCTCTCACCTCCAGATTTTTAAACATGCTACTCCAGCTATCTGGAACACTCTTTCCATTGTCTCTATTCCCCCTGCCTTTGTCTGGGACGGTCATATCTTCACCTAGAAGCTGCATCTTCAAGAAAGTCCCCCTTATTTGTCTCCCTGTCCAGACTGTTAACACCACCAGGACAGCTCCTGTGTCTGTTTCTGTTTATATTTAGTATTCCCAATGCCCAGCAGAGAGCCAGGGACAAAAGTGGTATTGAACAGATATTTCCATAATGAATTGCTTGATTAATATCAGTTAATCACAGACAAGCCCTTGGAGTCAAATATTTTGTGTTACTCCTTAAAGGCAGATCCATTTACCTTTTTTAACAAGCCATAAGTCTAGAGATATTTTTGATGGAGTTTTATGAATATTGACAAACCAGCACTCTGGCCCAGACTGGAGAACATACCACTGCTGCCACCTCCATCCAGCCAGGATCGAGATTTTCCTCAGAAAACAAGTCACGATCCACTTCTGAACAAGAACATATGGGCAATTGCGGCACAAACATTTTATGCCCTTAGGGCATGATCAAAATTTTAGTGTGAGAAACACATTAAAGTAGGTGCTGCCAAATCGTATATTGCAAGTTTTGCAAGGTATTCAGCATTGTACCTTTCAAGAAAGTATTTTGAGTTTCAGGATCTTATGCCATCATGCAATAGCAGGAAGAGTCAGGAGACCTAGATTCTATCTGGCTTTATCACTAACTACCTGATCTTGGGGGTCATGATATGACTTATTCCTTTCCCTGGAGCTGCACAGCTTCATCCTTCTGCCCTGGGCCTGCCTCTGCTCAGGGTCTAAACGATCAAGCCTGAGCCCTGGAAGCCCCCAGGAATTGCCAAGGCTCCCTGCTCTCATCTCCATGCCAGCCTGAGGACGTCACTGTCATCTGTCCAGCCATACACTTCAGCCATGCCTACCAGATGCTCCTGGTTGTTTCTCATTTCTAGACTTTGCAGCTCCTTTTGCCTGGAAGATTTGCATTGCCCTGACTCCTCCCAACACCACCATCTTTCCTTGCCAGGAGAATCTCTTTCAAATCTCAATTCAAGTATGTCCTCCATTAAAACTTTTCATGAGTCTCCTGGTAGCATTAGAATTACTCTCCTTTGTGCCCTGTTGAGTCTGGTACCTACCTCTCTCACAGTACCTATGGCACTCTCTTGTGCTTAGTATTCACATGTTTATCTCCCTACTGCACAGTAAGCTCTAGAAGGCAAAGATTGTGTCTGTATTCCTCTTTCTATCCCCATTACCAAACTCTATGTCTAGCACAGAGGAAACGGGGAAGAAAGGAAGGAAGGAAGGAAGGAAGGAAGGAAGGAAGGAAGGAAGGAAGGAAGGAAGGAAGGAAGGAAGGAAGGAAGGAAGGAAGGAAGGAAGGAAGGAAGGAAGGTGGCCAATAGATCCTTTGAAATATTATCAGGGCTTCATAGTTCCCGGTTTCCTCATCTATAAAATGAGAATAAACCACAACTTACTTCCTAGAATTGTTGTGAGGATAAAATGAGATGGTGCACTTAAAGCAATTTGCATGGTGTTTGCATGTAGTAAGAATTCAATAAATGTAAAATAGCATTATCATAGGAAAGTGGGATATCATGTATGAGTGGAACAAGGACTGAGGGCTTCTGCTTACTTTAAGGGACATAGTCCAGTGGTCCCAGCTGTATAAAGGTGGAATGTGCTGCCTCAAGAAGCCGTAAAGTCTGTATTGGGAGAATATCCAGCCTATTCTGGAGAGTTACCTGCAGTTCACACTTTAAATGGCTAAATAGATGGTTGGTCCCAGGTTGAAGTTAATATTTCCCTCTATTTGGAAATTCACTGATGCCAAAGTACCCCATTATGTTTTAAAATCCAGACTCATAACAAGTAAGTTCAGATGCAAATGGCACCTAAAATACAAATCATTTCCGAGGTCAGAATCTAAAAGTGCAGATATCTGAGTCTAAAGCTAATTAATGAGCCAGGTAGGGTGGCTCATGCCTGTAATCCTAGCACTCTGGGAGGCCGAAGGGGGGAGGATTGCTTTGAAGTTATGTCAGTTAGACAGTGACATTAATTTTTGTATATTAAGTAAAGGAGTAAAACATCATTTAAAGGGTCAAAGTTTGTAGATGTGCTCAGAATGTATCTAGGACATTAACCAGGTTGTCCAGAGGTCTCACTGAGTGGCATTACCTTGGGGTTTCTCTGCTTTTCAGAGATTGATTCTCAACTTTGCAGGTCTAGAAACTTGAATTTGTTGGTACACCAAAAGCAGAGCAGAGCAAGCTCCTCGAAGAGGACTTCACATTTTAAAAATTCACAATACACTGATGAATACGGTGGATTGCTAAAGGATTCATTCATAATGGGAAACATGGCTGCCCCAGAATGCACAAGTTGGCATGACCAGTACTTTCTCAGCCTACATACAAATCTACACAGGAAATCAAAATATAAGCAGATTCAGAGCAAATTGTATGTTGTAAAATTTAATGTAATTAGTCTCAGTTAGGATATCCCTGAAGCTATGAGCAAATGTCCTTTCTACTCTGATCCATCTAGAGCCCATGCCGACTGACTCCACTTCAAACTCACACATTTTTCCCCTTTTTTACCTTAAACAGTTTCATGTTATTAATTAGCTTTTTTTTGAAAGAGTCTCCCTCTGTTCTCCAGCTATAGTGCAGTGGCATCATCACAGTTCACTGCAACTTCAAACTCTTATGCTCAAGCAATTCTCCTGCTTCAGCATCCTGAGTAGGTGGGCCTACAGGTGCATGCCACTACATCCAGTTAATTTTTTCTTTTTTTTTTTTTTTTTTGTAGAGATGGGGGTCTCACTCTTGCTCAAGCTGGTCTAGAACTCCTGGTCTCATGCAACCCTCCCACCTCGGCCTCCCAGAGTGCTAGGATTACAGGCATAAGCCATCGCTCCCGGCCCATTAATTACCCTCATGGTCAGATATCTACAATTTTATATTCCAGTCCTAGAGGCAATTTTTATTTGAGTGGCCTTTTGCACACATCTGAACTTATTTGTTAGGAGCTGATTTTCACCTGGGCTTTCAGACAATGGTGGGTGTCCCCCACCCTCTCTGTGGATGCTTCCTTGCAGTACTTTCCTCTACCAGGATTTTGTTGTGAAACAAAAGTTAGAAGCAACACACACATTTTTAAATAAATGAAGTGTTCCACATAGGTATGTAATAAGGGGCCTGGTGATATAGTTGGGACTCTGTTGTGCCTCTTGTATGTGTATGACTGAGATAGTTAACTTCTTTAAGCTCCATTTCTTAAATTGGACATCACAATAGTATCTATCTGAAAGGGTTGTTGTAAGGATTAAGCAAGTAAAACAAGCCCAGTGTACAGAAAGACTGTTAAACAAATTTTAATTCCCTTCCCTTTAATAAAATTATGACATTTATTGCAGTAATGCAGACATTTATTGTAAATTTCACTAACACAGCAACTCAGACATGGAGAGGAAAATGTTAGTTCTTTATTTTGTCTATAACTAAGCTGGTCTCCTTCTTGAGCCCCTACCATGAAGATTTTGGGTTTTAAAAAACACCTATTTGGTCCAATCTGGTTTAAAGCTTAATAAAATAAATAATTTAAATAGTCCCTATAGGTCCTAGGTCCTGTTTAATCTTTAGGAGTAATTACTCATCTCCCTTATTCCCCTGCCTCTTCCCCAATTTCTCTCTGAGACAGCAGCAGGGTATCAGTAAGGAAAAGCATAGCTTGTGGCACCTCCTTGGGAAAGTGAAGATGCAAAGTTCTCTTGGCTCTTACTGGATCTCTACATACCCTCAGCCTCCCATGTATCCTCCATCCATATCTGAGCTGAGCAGTCCTTCTGTAGCCACTGATCTCTGACCTCAGCTTCCTCCTGGATCCAGCCCCCTGCCCCTTGGAGAAAGTCCTGAGTACTCTCCCTGCCACACAAGGAGTATGCCTGCCACTCCAAGGATACTCAACATCATGGCCATTGTCTACACTGTGCCTCCACTTTGGTGTATCTGCACCTGGGATTGGGGCAGGGCAGCCACTCCAAGATTCTTTTCAGATCCTAAATAAGGATGAGGGAGAAGTCTCTCCACCTCCCATCAGCTACCTGTACCTACCTATCCAGACAGGAGGACCAGAACACACCCATCCTGGCTTTGCTCTCCCACTTCTGTCTCTCCCTCATTCTCACTATGCCCTGGGATGAAAAAAAAGCAGACTTTTCTTTTAACTCACAGACATCATATCCAGTCTTTCTGAAACAGCAGGTTTCATGGCCCAGCTGTTATAGGCAGAGAGGCCATCTTCCCTCTACTGTGGAAAAAGGCTACAGTCTAGATTCATCAGGCCTGGGCTTATTTTGTCAAAGAGAAGCCAGTGGAATTAAGCAAATCCTCTCTCTCCACAAACCATGGTTTTCCAGCCTATTTTCTTGCTAAAGAGGCCAAGTTTCTACCCTCTTTTGCCCCTGGGTGGTAAGTGTCTGAGTTTGAATCAAAGGTGCAAGATTGCAATCAAACATGAGTTTAAGGATAAGGATAGATTGCATTATTGGCCCAAACTCTTCACGTTTCCCTGTAGCCATGCTTTCTGCCATGTAATACTGCAGTTTCCACCCATGAAAGTCTAGGTGGTCTTCCCCCACCCTCCGATTTTGGCCTGGCCATGTGACTTGATTTGGCTAATAGTACCATAGGAGCAGGAGCTTATGCTGTGGGGCATATCATCTTGCTCCTCTGTCCTGGGGAGAAGAAGGAGGAGGAGGAGATAGAAACAGCAGCAGTGAGCCCGCTCATTCTAGAAGAATGAGAGACGTAGAGCAGACTCAGACCGGAAGCTTGAAGCAGAGTCTAGGGTAGATGAGGCAACCCCCCCCCCATGTGATGACAGATGTGTGAGAAATAAATGCTTATTATTATATGTCTGTGATATTTGCTTGTTATACAACATTACTGTGGCAAGAGCCACTTGATCCAAGACGGAAGCTGGACTGCATCAGTGTAACACCTGCAGAATATTCCTGGCACATTACGCAGTCTTCAGGCGATGAGGACTCCCTGAGGTGCTCCCACTTCAGCGGGCTGATCATGCAAAAGTTACACACCTTGAGTGAAGTTAATCTAAAAACACCGCTGCCATTATAGCATTTAACCTCTACAAATAAAGTACTACTATCATTTTAGAATTTTTAACCTCTAGAATTGGGAAGGGCTTAATTCAGGTGAGGAAGGATGGATTGGCATCTAAAAATAAGAAACAGAAAGAAGTAAACTTTTAACTATATAATCAACCATATAATCTAAGGAGATAATTTAGATATAAGTTTTAATAAGCTCTGTCTATTTTAACTAGATCCCCACCCTATGGAATTTTGGTTTAATTGTCCTAGGGTGGGACCTCATCATTGGTATTTTTTAAATCTTCTCTGGTGGTTCCAATGTACAGCCAGAGTAGAGATGGCAGAGATGAAAATCTCTGCATTAACTGCATCACTTTCTTTCCTAGACCCCACTGAAGTACTATTAATGACACAGTTTCATTTCAGGTGTTTAGCTTTTAGTCTTCCTAGGCTCATCTATTTACTAATGAATATCCCTGTCTAAAATTTTGCACAGTATTTAGTTTTCTGTGTTATTTACAAGCTACAACTAATTTCAAACTTTAAAATCACAAATGCAAGGAGAGAAGAAACTTCTCCAGCTGGCAGATCCAGGTGATAGAGTTAATAATAGTATTGGATAAAAATAAGTTCCAAATTATAGCTCCAGGTTCCCTTATTATTTAAGCTGCTTTTCTAAATTTTCTAAATTTAGCAACCACCATAGCACTTCCTTGGCCTTTTGATAATATTGACAGATCCTAAACACTTTTGTATCAAAGCACTGATTGCAACCCTTCTAAGCAGTTATTTTCAGCAATCCAGTTAAAGCTGAAGATAATCAGAGCATCTGTTCTTCCCCAACAGATTCTGGCTTTTAATCGTGTACGAAATCACCTTTAACCATAGCACAAAATCAACCAGTAGAGTATGTTTAGTTGGAGGATAAAAAATAAATAAATGTAATCCCACTCCCTCTGGTGGTGTAATCTCCAAATATCCACCGAGTGTGTAATTTGGTTAAAATGTTCAAAGCGAATTGGGAATTCTTTGGTATTTAGTTTCCTTTTCACCCAGGAGATACTGCTACTGACCCATCTCTCCAAAGGGAATAGTTTATGAGTTTTGTAAAAATGCATGACAAAAGAAGCAGCTACTTCTTTTCATAGTTCTTAATGTTTTACATACCCTATGCCAATGTATACAAAGAGAATCTCTCTAAAATAAATCTAAGTACCCATATTTACCTTTGCAAATCAGAAATTAAGTTTTAAGATCTTATACAGAGGTTTTATTATGAATATATTATTATGCTATTATTATAGATGTTACTAAGACTTTGTTATTATGACTACATATTACGAGTATGTTATTAAGATGCTATTATGAGTAGCATAAAACAAAAAATAATAATAACTGTGCCCTGTGCCATTGACTCCCCAGGTTCATGGGAACAATTATTAAATGATTGATCAAGTTATGCCAAAACACAGAAGGTATGAACCTCAATGTTGGAAAACTCTCCTCCTTTTATGCTGTGGTAAAAATATCATAATCAGTAGGAATACCAAACAAAGATTTTTCAAAAGATAAAATCACTTCTAAGAATGTATAGTCTCAAAAAGAGCTCATTGGATACATACATTGCTTTTCATTGCTTTGCAACATTTCTTTTTCCATAAGAACATATTTCATTTCTACAATACACACAGGCACAGTAGCCTATGTACAGAACTAGAGTACCCTGCCCCCAAACACAATTTACAATTCTTTTCTGTTGATATGAAAGCCAGTATTGTGCAGTACTTAAAGTACAGGCTTTGAAGCCAGCCTGGCCAGCTCAGCTAATCACTAGCTACGTTATCAGGGGTAAGTGAGACCACCCCACCATGCCTTTGTATTGCAGGTAATGAAAGCTCTCATTCATGGAGTTTTTGTGAGGGATAAATAAGTTTGCATATGGAAGAGTAACTGTTGTGCAAGTATTGTTGATGTTGGCCTGAATAACAGAACTGTAAATATGTATAGGGTCATCTTCAGTCATACCAGCCTTTTCTCAGTTGTTTAAATAAAACCCTTTTTTTCTCCAGCTGTAGGATCCTTTCACATGCTTTGCTTCTTCCCTATAGTGCCCAATACTGTAGCCACTAGGCACATGTGAGGCTATTTAAATGTAGATGAATTAAAATTAAATGAAACTTAAAATCAATTCATCAATTCTACTGGCCACATTTAAAGTTCTCAATCACCATATGTGACTGGTGGCTATTGGGTGGGACAGAACTGACATAGAACTTCTCCATCATTGCAGAATGTTCCATCAGACAGCCCTGGTCTAGACTGGTCTTCCTCCTACTGTTTATCCCTTCAATTCCTATGCAGTCTTCAGACAACTGTGTGAACATCACTTCTTCAACGAATCCTTCCCTGACCCCAAGCCATCATTAGGACCCTCTACAAACCCTCCCATAGCACACAGGGGTTTGCTTCAGAGCACTCCTTATAAATATGTTTAATAAATTATTTTCCCAGTAGGCTGTAGGGACTTTGAAAAAAGAGATCATGTAGACACATAGTAAACATCCAATAAATACTGTTGACTGAGTGGCTATGAGAGGAAATTTACAAAATCGCTTGCTATTTTAATAGCTGGTATCTGTCATGTGCTCGCTGTGTGCCAGGTACCATTCCGAACACTTTACATGCTTGAACTCATTTCAGACTAGTAACTCCATGTGGTAGGTGCTCGTATTAGTTTTCTATTGCTGCATAACAAATGACAAACATACTAGCTTGAAACAACACACATTTATTTCTGGGGATCAGAGGTCTAGACGTAGCTTAGCTGAGATTTCTGCTTAGGCCTCACAGGCTGCAAGGTGTCAGAAGGGCTGAGTTCTCACATTCAGAGGCTCAACTGGGGAAGAATCTGCTTCCAAGATTACTCAGGTTGCCAGCAGAATGAACTTCCAGAAGCAGCTGGAGTGGGTAACATCCTAAATAAGCTCTGCCTCCATCCTAAACTTAAGAGGGAACTTTTTAAAAGTCAACATCGTAATGTAACTCAGAGGTAGGGGTAAAATTTTATCCTCCCCCCCCCCCCGGGTCTTCTTCTAAATAGCAGGAAGCACGCAGGAAGAAAAAGAATCATTACATTTTTCCATATTCCCCTTCCCTTTACTGAAAGTGGCAAAGGCGTTCAGTTCACTGAAAAATTTGACCCTTACTGTCTTGAGAGGAAAAAAATGTGCTTTCAAAGTTCCTGCTGGTTCTTAGTATAGCTAAAGGCAGAGGCCTGAGCGTATGCCATGTATCTTAGCCGAATTCCTCATTGAGGTTTTGGCCACACAGAAGCAGGTCAATGAACTAGTTTGGAATGGGGAAAGGAGATGTGAAAAGATAAATTAAAATTCACTAAGCCTAGTAAAGAAAGAGTAAATCGAATGTTGCAGGTCCATCTAGGAAGTAAGGAGAGGGAAAGAAAGCACCACTAACAAGGTGGAGAGCCAGAAGAACATTCCACAGGATAAATGGTCAAGACACGTAAGAATGGCACTATTCTTTTTTTTTTAATTTCATCATATTATGGGGGTACAAATGTTGTTAAGGTTACATATTTGCCCGTGCCTCCCCTCCCACTTCGAGTCAGAGCTTCAAGCGTGTCCATCCTCCAGGTGGTGCACGTCGAACTCATTATGTAAGTATACAACCATCCCTCCTCCCCCTCCCACCTGCCAGAATGGCACTATTCTTAAGAGGTCCCCTGCTCTTCCATTTTCAATGTTACTCTGATCCATGCTGAGTTATCCTTTCCCTCTGTTACCCAAGACTGTTGCTAAAAGTCAGTACACTCAGCAGCCTTCCGTTAGGGAATCTGTAAGAAATTTAAGGATGAAGCAGTAAAGAAATGATAATGTCCCTGAGGGAGCTGCACTGCAGAGCAGGTTACATGGAGGGAAGCCCACGGTCCTGTCATTTTGAGCAGAAACCCAGGCTGTGCTAAGAGAGATGGTTAAGGGCCAAGTAGCAACCAAGTGGAACTTGGAAGGTGACCCCTAAGTGAGGAGGCAGACCCTTGGGCTCCATTCAAGCTCCCTGAGCCCAGGATGCTTTCCTCTGCTTTATACCACAGTGTCATTACTGAGTTAACTGTTCACAGGTGATAGCGACTGTTCTCTGCAACTGTCCCACTGAACCTGACGAATGGGGTGCTAGTCCATAACTTTGGGACATGTGCTGTCTGCAAAAATTAAAAATGGAGAAACAGAGCCCCTCATTGCCCTCTTTGACAGAGCATCCTCTCCATGAGTGACGAACGTGACTTTGAAGGGTGTTACTTTGAAGGATGAACATCCCGTCATCTCAATGAACTTATGTAGGGATCAGAGAACTGGAAGCTTGGGTCCCTTTTCTGCTGCTGTCAAGGAAACCACTGCTTACAAAGCCCCAGCAATGGGATCTGTCCAGGAAAGTGTCAGAGGCAAGGTAAGGATTAGCAAAGCTACTGTCAGCCTATGCACAGCCCTTCTGGGCATTGTTCTCAAAAGGGAGCCTCAACCCATCACCTCCCTGGACTGATGCAATGTCATGTCTCACTCTGCAAAGTTTGCAGTTTTCTGTTTCTTGGGTGTTAACTGGCAGTAACACACACACACACACACACACACACACACACCCCAATCTAATCAAGATAATTTTCCTGCAGTAAACCGTAGCAGGCATCTTCTTCACGGCCCCACAGAGATGCCGGTGGTGCAGATTCCCTGGAACCCAGAGATGCAGTAGCCTCTGGCATCTCCGTTAAACTCTCTAAAATGTTTCCCATGGAATTCTTCATTGTGGAAGACTTACTCTGCTTCATTAACTCCACTGTAAACATTGTTACATTTCTTTTTATACTTAGCCAAGAAGGACCTCGGAGGAAAGGAGATTTGGGTTCTTCCTGGAGTTCGGACCAAACTATTAAGAAACATGGTATAAGCCACAGATCTTAAATATTTCCCCTTAATACAGGAAAGATGGGTATTCAGAGGTATTTCGTAAAGCCCACACATCCCTTTCAGCCAACACTTGATATCTGCGTGTCTTCAATGGGCAGAGAAGGGGACTTTTGTCCTGCAGTCCCTTCCATGTTGGGAGCATAGTACTGAAAGACACAGACCCTGGGATCAGAAAGACCAGATTCATCATCTACTATCTGAGAGTTCGGGTTTCCTTTGCAAAAAGGTAATAACAATATGCTCCACTTCATACATTTGTTTTAAGAATTTAATGAATGCAAAAGACTTGGCACAATATCTGGTGCATAATAAATGCTCAATAAATACTAGATGTCACCACTGCATTATTGTTTTCCTCATCACTATCATCATTTTAAGTGGTCTGCTCTATTTAAAAAGGGACTTTGGGAAACCAGGGAACCATAATAGGGAAATTAGATTATTTGTACTTTGTTCAAAATTAGGGGGGGAAAAAAGGAAGTCACTTCATTCTTATTTTGAACTTATTTTACCTTATCTATAATATATAGTACTCGTTATGCGACAGTCACTGCTCTGAACATAGAACTTATTGCATCAAAACTAACCTAATTTTAAAGTACCACTAATTTGGTAACATCTGTATTATAGCATATTGAAAAATTTAGTTTAAAGCCAAATATAAACAATTTGGAGAATGCATATGTTTTTCCTTTATACATTCAAAGAATAATAACTGAATGTATGCCATGAGCCAGCCTTGATGCTAGTCCCTGGGATGACAGTGTTGAACAAGACAGACAAGTTACCTGCCCCAATTTGCATTCTGTTGAGATGTTTGACATAGTCACCCTGCTTTTTTTTCTTCATTGAATTTCTCTCTAGACCAAACTAAAGACAGTTCAACCATTTTTTGAGCAGCCGGTTTTAGATCTGCCCTAGATAAACTATTTTGTGTCCTGGGGCAATTCATCGGTTGACTCCCAGAAACGAAAGTTAACATGAGTAACCAGGAAAGAGCATTGACACTGCCATGTGACACAGCAGCAGGTTGAGCTCAGCTTCCTAAGCCAGTGCCAGGACCAGCCAGAGGAGAGCAGCAGGGAAGCATGTGCTGTTGTGGCTGACTCTAACTGGGGTGGACAAGCAGAGACACTTGAAGTGCTCCCTGTAGCACAACTTCAAGCCATGTGACCCAGCTGCTGAGGGCCACAGCACAGGGGAAGCTGGCCTGCAGCCATCACCACTGAGTGATTCATGTTTAGCAAAAGCCTGGTCAGGCAGGGAGGCTCAGGGGCAGAACAGCTCATTGCAAGGCAGGCTCGGCCACCACTGCATGTCACAGGACACCCTCAGTTTTATCCAGTGTGGAAGGGCCTTTTGACCATAGTAATACCACTTTGTGCTCATGAGGACATATCAGTAGAACAAATACGAAAGACATGTGACTATGGGCACATGAATATATTCATGTATATATTACATGTAGTTATCTTAATATAAATTGTGTTATAAATGTTTAACTAGCTCTTATTAAAATGAAGGCCTTTGTTATAAAGAACATATCTTACTCTGGTTATTAATACTATTCTTAATCTGCTATTGCAAGGTCTATATTATTGCCTTCCTCATTCATTCATTCATTTGACAAGTGTTCATAGAGCCACTACAGCTGTCAGACTCCAGGAATGCAGCGGTGAGAAAAGCAGACAAAAGTCCTACCCTTGTAAAGTCTACAGTCTACTGCGCTGGGTGATAATTTGTATTACTATTCAGCAAATATTCACTCCTTGCCTCCTCTCACTGTGAGTGTAGTATCCTTCTTTGCCCCCAGTGACATGGACTTGGATGTGTGACTCGCTTTAATCAAAAGAATGTTAACAGATGTGAACAGAGGCCTTCCCCGTGCTTGCCTCTTGCACTTCTGCCCTTAGTCATGAGAACATGCTTTGGGTAGCCACTGGTCCAAAGAGGACGAGAGAATATGTAAAGTGAATATGGATCCACCCACATCCTGGAGGCAGACAAGCTCAGGTGACCAATAGCCTAACGCAAAGCTGCCCAGTCAATGCTAGCCTAGATCCACCGAATCGGCCAAACTACAGATTGACCAGCAGACCCATGAGGGCTGAGAGTAAGTGTTTGTTACTGTGAGCTTCTGAGTTTGTTTTACACAACCATAATTGTGGCAATAACTCTCTATACAGAATGAAACAAAGCAAGAATATTTCAAAAGTTTGATTTTCTATGAAAGAAATTTCATATTTCAGTGGAGACATTTTGGAGACCATCAAGTTTCTTACTCTTTCTCTATGGATGTAACCCCTGTCCCCAAACCATATCTGCACAGGGTCTTCCTGTATTAATATCCCTTTTTCTAGATGTGAAAAAAGGAAATTAGTCCTCCCTGAAAAACACAACTTGTTTTTCTCAATGCACTCACCACTGTATGCCTAGTTTTATGGATTCATATTTTAAGCAAGCTGTGAAGAAAATGGAGATGATTTGGAAAAAAATGAAAAATGTTTTCAAAAGTTTTGTAAATAAGGCATGAATAACTGTGGGAAAGCAGAGTACTAGGCCTATAACTGAGTGTCTGTAGATACTGTTGATTGATGTTAGAAGAGAAAATGGAGGATATGAATGTAAAATATATTGACAAACTCATTTTTCTTCTGCATTCAGGAGCAGACAAAAATAAGCAAGTTCTTTGTAGCAGGATAGTTTTAGGTTGGATACAGAGGGAAAAAAATAGCAATTGAAACAGACTTGTAGAAAAGACTGGACATCTCCACTCCTGAACTTGTTTAAGGTGAAGAAAAGCAAAGGATATTATGCCCTGATCAGAGTCAGAGAGATGGACCAAATCACTGATTCCTGAGTATTTCCAGATTATGGATTTCTTTGATGTGAAAAATCCCATGGACTACATCCCCTGATGGCTCTTGTAAGTATCAAAAACAATTTTTAAAAACTCCCTGGATCCAATGGCAAAACTGAAATTACCTTTACCTCATTAAGATCTTCTTTTGAAAAATAATATTCATTCAACAATCTTTCACTGAACATTTACTATGAGCCTGGCATGTTTTATGCAGTTACAATACTGCAGAGAACTAAACATATCACCTGCCCTCATGCAGTTTACATTCTATCACAAATTTGGCTAACTCAGCTTAGGAAGAATAATATAAGTACCGTATATGTGAATGACTACTTAAGGCCTTGGGCCTATAGTTCTTAGACTATTGTATAAAAGTTCTATGAATTTGTGATTTCTTATACATATTATAGTAAAGGCAAATAGTCCCCGGAGTTGTATAAAGAATTCTAAAAGTTTTTTAAAAATAAGAATATGAGTATGGAACTCATCTTTCAAAAGTCCATGTGTTTATTTCTGACTCAATAACATTACAAGATTTCACATAAAGTAAATTTTGGAGGTATTGTTCATGTCCTTGGCCAAATGCATCCTCTGTCATCTCTTCAACTCTAATTAATGACGAAAGCAATCTAGAATATGGCTTGAGCAGCTCGTTGCAATTCCATAACACCATATTGCAGGGAGGATCTGAGATTAAGTGTGTGTACTGGACTTCTCATTTTGTAAAGAACTCTGTCTAGACACATTATCCAGATGACACTTTTGGTCTCACAAGAAAGAGTGCCCTCAATAGCCTTTCCATGCCGTCTCCCAAAGGACTCCAGGAGTGACAGTGTGGCTGCACAGCAGGAGTCAGCATGCAGAGAGGGTGTGGCTGCCTACAGACCAAGTCCATTAACACATTACAGGCAGCTAAAAGGTGTGCCAAAAATAATTCCACTTTTTCATCCACAGCTCCCAGAACCACTTGTCAGGAGAGAAATCTGGCTGGCAGAAGTTATAGGAACAGTTCATTTAAAGTTTACAAAGCGTATTATGGTTATCAATACTCAATCAATCCCTCAAGTGAGGGATTAGGCATGGATTATAATTATTAGTTTTGCATCTGAGAAACAAAATGACTTGGATTAGCACCTTGATACTAGAGGCTGTATCCATGAATGACATTTTTCAGAAGAGTCATGAAACCAGTCATGTTCACCCAGTGAATACCATGCATAGCACCTGGGTCTTCAGGCCATCTTCCTTTCTCCACAAATAACGAAAACTTCTCCCTGCGCACACCTCTAAGGTTTCAGCAGTCTGCAAACTTAAGGGGACAAATATAGCTTTCTAAAACTTGACTTGTAAAAAAAAAAATCTGTGGGTATTTTTTTATAGGTTATATTTAGTTTATACTACCCTATTTCCTGCTTAAAAGAAAGCAAAACACTCAAAGGCTAGAACCGGGCATTTTTGAAGATAGTAAAAATAGTTACGACTCCAAATTCTTTCTATCAGTTGAGAATCCCAGCTTAGATCTTTGCCACCTGCTTATGGAAAATTTCTAGAAGCTCTGTTGAAGGACAGCAGAGAAGAAACCACAGTTTCTTTCCTCTCCTGAAGCCACTTTGGCAGGATATATAAGCAGTGAACCCCCTCTAATTCTCCTGTTGGCAAGCCCTCACTGGCTTCATGAAGCTATGGGTCTATATAGTTATCCATGGAAGAATGACAGTAACTAACAGACGGTGAGCTTGTGTTATTTATCAGGAGTTATATACATTATCTTATTTTAACTTGACAATTATTCTTTGAGGTAGATATGATTCCCATTTCTCATATTGTTAAATTAAGGCTTAGAGAGACTAAGAATCTTTTCCAAGGTCACATAACTAGTAACTGAAAAAGGAAGGATTCGATTTCAATCCCATCTCCTGAGCCCATGCTCTCTACCATTACACCTGGTTGCCTCCCAGGAAGCCATTGAACTTGTTTCAGAAGCTTGATCTCCTTTGCAAAACTAGAAGACAGCTCGTGGGAAACTCACTTCAAGCCCTCCACATCCAAATTCCTGCCTCATAATTCATGCCCATCTTCTAGCATTCATTAGAGACCTCAGCTCTTGGTAGCTTTTTCCCTCTAAAAATGATGAGACTATGTTGTTCTTAGCCAGTATGTCCATATGTGCTCTTCCCCGGACAATAGGACATTAATAGCCATACCAGCAAGAGAGGGAGGCGTTAACGTTTCAGTTCCAGAAAACTTGCTTTATAAGTGCCCTGTGACTCTCTGCTCTTTAAAGAGATAGAGGGAGTTTTTTATTTAGTGAGATTCTCTTCTTTGTAACAACAAAACAAACTAACCCCTCAAAGTAGGTACTTAGTGAATTTGAATGCAAGTACATCACAGTTCAAACCCTTTCCCAAACCAAAATAATAACACTGGGATGGTTTTTATTTTTTTGTTAAAATTCAAAAGTATTCTGGTTTAATTTTAAATTCAAATAACTATACACTAACTATATTATACACCTACAACCTTGAATACAGTTAAAACATGTCCCCACATTAATTTGCCAAAGTTATATTAGCCAACTCATAGAAGATAATGGGTAAGATAGACCCCATCAAGTCCCTTATACAATTATACTTCTATGAAACAAGATAAATAAATTTAAAATTATAAAACCCTGTGTTTAGCATTGATGTTACATTTACATAAGTGATATTCAAGGTACTGTATAGTGATATTATAGCAAGCGATATGAAATTGAGTAAAAGGAGCCTTAAAACAATTCATGACTTTTAGAACTGGTAATTTCACGTTCAAAAGAAAGAATGAAGACAATTGTACAAACAGTCCCTTTGAAGTTCTATTTAAATAGCAAAAAGGTAAAAACTCAAGTGTCCAACAAGTGAAGAAATGGCTTCACAAGTTATTATATCATGTAAACATGATAACATTTAAAAGAGAGACAGTTAGCTTCTACTACTGCCTAGTTACATAAAATAACATTAAATGAAAAAAGGCAGAACAAAAACAATAACAAAAAGCTATGTAAAATATTTATAGCTGCTCAACTTTGCACTGGCAAATAAAAGACTAGTTGAGAGTTTCAGGGATAGATAGACTTACCTGGCATCCTCAACTAAAGAAAAAGTGTCTTACATAACTTAAGGAGTCCATGATTTGTCTTCTCTTCAACATCTATTCTATGTAAGCAGAGAAGCCTTTTCAAAATTTCACAGCCAGGTCAAACTGAAAGTATGCATTAAGTGCCTAATTTGTGCAATGTGCTGAACACAAACTGAAAGGGAGGACACCTGGGTACACAAATGATGTCACCTGGCAGTGCAACCGTGGTGAGGGTAACAGTGTTCAGGATCTGGTCCTTGGCATTTCAGTGCATAAACTCACTCCTGTCCAGGTACACAGAATTGGCCAAATTCTCAAGGATGGACTCCTACTAGCCAAGCACATGACATCCCAACCTGTGATCCCAGAAGTCCAACGCATTGTTTTAATGATGATATTCTTGACTGACCTGTTTCTGCCTCCTATTCCAGACATCCAGGTATCTTGGAAGGCAAGCAGTAAGTAGGTTTCTCAGTGAACTTGGACTCAAAGCCAGAGAAGGGAATCCTGAAGAGAGTTTCATACTCTTTGTGATCCCCTCTACCTGGTATTCTACCACTAGTGTACAACCAATCACACTGAGTGGAACTTGCTAACTTATACAATTGTCTTGCTATGAACTTCCTATATCCTCTTAAAGAGCAGGGGTCATGCTTTGGATGCACAACAAATGTGTGTTGAATTAAAATTGTTAAATTGGACTTTCTTTATCCCAAAATGCAACCCAGACTGGTCAGAACACCAGTGCTTGTCAAATCCAGTGTGCATACCTCCCTTAGAAAGTACAGAGTAAATCCTGGCTATGGAGTGGAGAAAAAATTGAAAGACAAGCAGAGGTTCCTGTAGATCAATCAAGGAGTTAATCAGTAATTTAGGCAAGAAAAAATTGTTCATTGTTGTATATTCACATAATGGGAAACTATATAATAGTGAAAAAGAAATAACTATGCAACAACATGGATGAATTGCATACTATTATGAAGCCAGATTCTAGAAACATACATTATGAGTCCATTTATGCTCAGTTCAAGAGCAGGAAAAACTAATTTATGGTGATAGGGGTCAGAATAATGGTTTCCTAACTGGGAAGGAACAAGAGAAAACCCTCTAGAATGCTAGAAATGTTCTGTGTCTTGATCTGGGAAGTGCCCATAGGGATGTGTACGTACATGCACTTAATATGTGGGTTCTTTATTGCATGTGATTCTTTCTGTAAGCTCTTTATTTTATGTGAAAAAAAGGTTGTAAAATAGCATTGGTGGGCTGGCATAGGGTAGTGACAGTAGACCTTGGCAGGAGTGAATAGATACTGAAGAAATATTTAAAAGGTGAAGTTGTTAAGAAATGAGCTAACGCCCGTAAAGTGTGTAGCACAGTGCCAGGAGTATAGTAAAACTCAGCAAATGTTTGTGATGATTATTGCTATTGCCTAAAAAGGTTGGCAAGTGGATTAAACTAAATAATGTATGTAAAGCACTTAGATCCCTGTCTGGGATACACTAAATTCTCAATGAATGGTAACTTTAATTTTTTAAGTGTTTAGACTATAAGCTTTTTCCACATTCATTCTGCCTTGCCAGACCCTGCCCATCTTGCAATTATCTAGAAGATCACCTGTACCCTAGTAAGATACTTACAGAAGATTCATTTCATCCCATTATGGATTTTATTAATTTAACTAAATGTGCCACCATAGCCACCTACATAATTGACCCCCAAGGGATCCTAAGGAACCCCTTGTCATAAACCTCACCAGAAGCACTGAAGATAAAACCATATGAAATTGACATATGCACACTTTTACTTTCTTTCTGGTTGCTACTTTGTCACTTCAGGATTGTTAGCACCATTATTTGCAATAGTGTGTCAAGAGACGCCCTGATAGGGTTAAAGCTCCTTAGCATTGTGTGGGAAAGGACATCCTAGCACCATCTGCCAGGGCCTGCAATTCTATTAAACTGTCAGCATGATAAATGACAAAGAGATGCCATTGGAGAGAAAATCTACAGTGAAGCACTTTGGTCATAAAACAAGAAGAACCAAAAAGGATTTAGGACAAGTACACAAACCATCCTTTATCATAAAATTTCCCTTGCAAGGAGAGAACAAAGAGTCTGAACTATAAACTCCGGGGTTTAAGCAGAAAGCAGTGGTACAATCAATCATCTCCCAGCCCTGATGTGTGGCTCACAGATCAGCGATGCAGGACCCAGCAGTTCCAACTCTGCTTCCAACCAGGCCTCTCCGGGCTCAGTGAAAACACACCTTGTTCACGTTGTCAAATGGATGGTATTTAGATAGCTGGCTACTCTGTGCATCCCCTTTGCTTACAAATATGTAAATAAAAAGACATCTCTGAAATGGAAAATAATTTAGTTATTGCTCTTCAACTACAAATTATCTCCAGAGAGCAGTCACCAAATGTATCGCTGCCTTGCTTCTAAATTTAGCCCCTGTAAATGACATCATCTATAAACAGAGCATAGGCAATCAGTTTCTGAACATTTGGGTTTTGGAATGAATTTCAATGAGTCTCATTTAGGAGTTTCCAGGTAAAAATGTCATTATTAAAAATTATATTGATTGTGGATACAAACAGATGACTACTGAGGTACTAAGAAACTAAAATGGCTTTGAATATACTTTCTCCAGGCAGTAATGGAACTGATAGCAGCAGAATCATGAATAGTCTCTATGCATTTCCAGAATCATCCCTGGAGACTAATTGTCCTAAACAGAAACTTCATAAACATTCAATAATAACAATTAGCATTTATATAGTCTTGTGTTTTCCTGACACTTTAACCAAGACTAGTAAAGCAAGGTTGATGGTGGCAGAGCAAAAATACAATGATCTTAATAGCAAAATTCGGCATATCAGAGTCATAATACTGTTGCATCTCTGCATTATTTGTTTGTATTCTGTGCATCACAATGAAGTGCTTGAATGTATCAGGTTAAAAGACATGTGTTCATTGCACATGTTAGGTTTAGGACATGCAATGATTTAGGTATTGGCATGTTTTATTGCCTTGAAAAGAAAGTTGATAACTATGTTAACCAGTTGAGTATGTGGATCTTTCAATCAGATCATTACTTGGGCAAAAACCAGAAGGAAACAGAGATGCAGGAAACAGACCTACACAAACCCTGTCTCTTCTAATCTATAGGCATATGATGCAATTATTCATCCATTTCAAGTGAGGCAAAATATTTGTTGTTCCAGCTACTCAATTTGCATGTCAACATTTCTCTTATATCAAAGGAAAGAGAAATGAGGTCAGCAACTTTAGTAAGAGCCCTGTAGCTTTTTGCCAACTTATCAATATGGAAATAAATATGCAGTCATTTAATACATTTCCCCACATGTTGCCTTATTGATTTGGTTAATCTTTGTTACGGGTTTGCTTAATAGGTTTTCTAGAAATATCTTTCACTATTTCTGTAAATCAGAATTTATGGCTTAAAACCAGTTTGGAAAAGGATTGGAGGAGTCCAAGACAACTGCAGGCTTGTGCTTCCAGAGTGAACTTTGTTCCTATCTAGCTCCTGATTGCCATCAAAACACTTCCTGCTGCTCTTAAGCTCTCAAAATTCATAAGCCAAGTGCTCACAGAAGTCTATGGTGATTCGTGGGTACACAGTCCATGACAGGCTAAGAGACAGTGCTGCATAGAATGAGAAACAATGGAATATAGCCTGGTCTTGGTCAAAACACTCACATTTACCAGCTCCAGAATTTTGTGGAAATTATAATACTAGTTATCCTTTTCTGACTGTCCACCTGACATTGCCAAGTACTACACTGCACATACTCATCATCTCATCTAATCCACTGCAAAAATCTCTATGGCCAGCATTATGTCCCCAGTTCTTCAGATAAGAAGTCCAAGGTTCAGAAAAGGTGGTAACTTGCCCCAAGTCCCAAGAGAAGAAGTATCAGATCTAATCTGAGTGTTAATCTGGCTCATACCCACCACACACTGCCCCAGGTGTTTCACCTTTGACATTGCATAATAGCACCTACCATAATACATAATAGCTTAGCTCGCAGAGATGCTTCGGAGAAATCAATAAGTGCATGGTATGTGAAATTCCTTGGGAACAACAAAGTCCTACACGAATGCACAGGTTTTGTATAATTGCAAAATCTTTTGGCTTCAAATTACCACACATCTATCTGAAACTAGTTTAAGTAAAAAGCCTGCAATTGACTCGTGAAACAAGCAAATCCAAGTCTGAATGGATTATAGCCAGACTTGAGGCCTCAGCTAAAGCTGTTAGAGTTGTCCATCCCTCACCTCTATCCTCCACTTTCTTCTGCTTTAGCTACATTCTCACCTACTTTTCCTCCATAATGGCAGGACTTTTGTCTTCTTCTCCCAGCAGGAAAAGGAGGACGTTCTTCTGCGTGTTCCAGCGAATATCTGTATAGAGCACCCTTGACATAAATAACTCCATCTTAGACAAAGACTCCATCTTACACTTTAAAAGGCATGATGCCAGCAGGGACCAGATGTTCACCTAATTGATAGAGGACACACCCAACCACATAAGGGCATAACCCTTTACCATCAGTCCTCACCAGAGGACTCAGGGGCCATAAAAGTAGGAGGACTTCACCAGCTGGACATGGCTGCCTCAGTAGACTTCTTCTTGCTGCTTCTTGCGATTAGCACCCGCATCTGTCACCAAAGGCTCTGCTCAAATCAAGGACTTTTCCCTGCCTGAATCAAGGACTCTGCCTTGCAAGACATTGATGACCATGGGATCGGTCCAAGACACTCTCCTTGTGCACATCACTCTCCTTGGACTCATTCATTAACCCCTTTTCCTATCCCCTTTTCTCGTGATGTTGAACGTTACTTTGTTCAATGTGGGATTTTTAAGCTATAGCATTTATATATTGATTAAGCATACCACATGTATGGCTTGCAGTATTTATTGACTTGTGCACTGGCTTGCACCTGGGTGCCCGTGGCTCTGACTAGCCAGTGAACAGGTCCTACTGCAGAGAACTGCCTCCTTGGGAACTCCATGCAGCCTATGGCTTTTATGATTGAATATGCATCGGTAAAAGACTGACCTTGTTGAGACACAACCGTGCCTGGACCTGGTTCTGTCTGACCTTGAGCCACTCACAACAATATCCCAAGATTACTTCTGACTACATCACAGACCTACCTCTGACCCAATCACTGGGGCAGAGGGTGGAGCAATTGGTTTAGGTCTGGGTCCCTGCTAGCCTCTGGAGCCCAGTGCTAAATCAGCTTCCCACTTAAAACCTAGATTCAGGGTAGGGGTGATTCCCCAAGGAAACTGGAACTCTCTTACCAGAAGAAGACAGAATGAATGTCGGAATGCCACACAGAAAAACATTCCCTAAAATATTCTAATAAAAACATTGTATTGGATATTTATATGTAAGATAATTACAGAGAATGCCTAGTAAATAATATTAGCTAACTAATATATGTAAAGTGCTCCAGAGATAGAAAATGTTTTCATGTTAGCTATATCATTTTATTTTCATTATATCCTTACAACTACAAAACACTTACCCAAAGCCATCCAGCTGATTAAAAGAACAGCCAAAACTTGAATGTGGGTCTTCTGATCCCAACTCAGTACTCAATGCTGCCCCTCTCATGAAATCTCTGAGAGGCTAGTGTGGGTTTAATACTGTGGATTATGATTAAATGTGCCCTGGAAGCAATTTTGCCCTAAAGAAGGCATTGGTAACCATAAGAGGTCAGGTAACAACACCTTTCTGCCCTTTACTTTGAAGGAATATTAAACTGTCCTTTGAGTGTGAATATTCAAAAACATACTGTCCCCAAACTTCTTTACTATACTGTACTTGGACATTGCTAGTGGCATTGCAAATTGTTGGTCCACTTCTTTTTTTTCTTATGATGTATTTATTTTCTTATCTTTTGATTCATATATCATAGTTGTACTTATTTGGGAGGGTACATGTGATATTTTGATACATGTGTACACATTGTATAATGATAAAATCAGTCTTTTCTTAATTGATGCATAAGATTTGTACATATTTATGGAGAACATGTTGTATTTTGTTACACACATAGAATGTGTAATCATCAAGTCAGGGTATTTAGGATATCCATCACCTTGAGTATTTATGATTTCTATGTTCTGGGAACATTTCAAGACTTCTCTTATAGCTATTATGAAGTATATAATACATTGTTGTCAAATATAGTCACCCTTCTCTGCTAATATGTTCTAACTTATTCCTTCTAACTGCCTGTTTGTACCCATTAGCCAATATCCCTTAATCTGCCCCCCCAACACACACACACACACACACACACACACACACACACACACACACACACCAGCCTCTGGTAACTATCAGTCTATTCTCTACCTCCATGAAATTAACTTTCTTAGCTCCCACATGAGTGAAAAGATGCAATATTGTCTTTCTGTACCTGGCTTAGGCAGAAGCAAGATGAACCAGCCTGGGAAAGTCTCTGATGAACAGATCAAAAATGCCTAATGATTGGTCAAAGGGCCAAGATCTGAACATCTGAGCACAGGTCAGAGTTGATGTTCTTGGGAAGGGCATGTGAGAGGTAAGTCAACAGTTAGTCCAGACCTGCATAATCAACTCACAAGGAAAGGATGGGGGATCTAGGGTGTAGGGTGTCTATCAAATCAAGTATAGGTCAGCCCTTCAATAAAGAGAGTCAATCAACCTCAGAGAGGCACAAAAGAGTTATTTTCAAGGACCTTATCATAGGAAAACTATGGTTTAGAAAAAAATTTCTAACACTGGGTCATTTATGATGCCAAGGAAGAATTTTATTGTTCTAAAACTTAGATTTAAAGTAGAGATTCCAGTTACTGGGATACACTGAGGACTGACACACTGGCCCATCACTGGTCAAAGCAGTGGGGAAAGAAACTCCAGCAGCCTGAGTTTGTCCCTTCGAAAGAAGAGCAACAGGTGCTATCTGTTGCAAGCTAAAGCATACTGAAGCCAGGTGGAGATGGAAGGTCCAAAAAACAAATTATAAAAAGCAATCCAAGGGTATGATGGGTATTAATGTGTCAATTTGGCTAGACTGATCAACATTTACTAGAATTTCTGTCCATCTATGTTTCCAGTTAGGAAGCACCAAAAAACGTATTTCATGCAAGATTTGGAGAGTGAAAGTAAGGCAATGGCCATTTTTATGTTTTGTGCTCAGATTAAGACAGGCACTTTTGTAATTCACACCTGTTGCTTACCTGCTAGTTCACCTTTCTGTAAGGCAACAACCAGATATATAATTTACCCTTGGATAAGGAAACTCCACTATCCTGGATCCTCCTGCATCTTGTCCCACTGCAGGCTCAGGTGTGTGTTTAACAGCACAATGATGACTCCAGCTTCTCCTCCAGGACACCCATGATGTCAAGATGGGAGGCAGAGACAATTGATGTGGGTTCCAGTTTATCTTCATGGGTTCCAGCTTATGTTCGTTGGAATGCAGCTGGTCCTTGTTCTTGCCAACTTTATATTTTTAAAGAAAAAATATTTAGTGATATTATTTAAAAAGCCATAAGGCAGACTGTATTCGGTGGGACTATTATGATAGGTATATAGGTGGGGCTACTAAAATAGGATTTTGTTATAGGGAAGAGATGAGGCTCAACTCTGATGCAATAAGGAAGGGTAAAGATTTATAACCAAAAAGAAGGGGACTTGGGGCAGAAGATGGAAAATTATTAAGAGAAAACATCAGGGGTGAGGGAGGATTCTGTTTAATCTTACCTAACAGAATTCTTGCTAAAGACAGGCCAGGGTGATCAGACATCACCTGAGGGATGTGGGGAAAAGGAAACCGATCAGATTCTGCCTAAACTGACTTTGCAAGATTCTTGATAAAACTGGACAATGCAAAGACAAACATAGAAGCCCAGAAGTCAGAACCTAGTTAAGAGTTCAGAGGAGCCTGGTTACACTTTGATCAAGGAAAGAATCTTTGTCAATGTCCATCTTCCCTTCCCAACTGCCAGCCTGGCAGACTTCAAGATCCATCATCAGATATAAGGATGTCAGCTGTACACAGACTCTGTAACCAGCTCCCACAATTGCATAAGGTGAGATCCTATTTTAAGAAACTCATATATATATAAACCATGGAGATATATAAACACACACGTGTGTGTTGTGTGTGTGTGTGTGTGTGTGTGTGTCCTAGCATTTCTATTTCCTTAATTGAACCCTAATACAGAGGGTATCTGGGTAGAGGACTGACATCTTCTGCCAAAGTCTACCATGGTTATTTTATTTTTTCAAAAACATTAAAAGCTGTACTTCATGAAAATCTAATGTAGTCTAATTAATGTTTAATTTAAGTGTTAGTCCACTGCCATAGGACAAGATTTATAAACAAAAGTCTAAAGTACAGCAGCAGGAAATCCCTGACAAGACAAAAATTATGAAAAAACTTATTTACTGTGAATAAAATGAATGCTTATCAGTAAGACTGGAGACCTTTCCTAATTGGGTAGTTTAAAACTCATTCCCACAGATCTTCTTAATAACCTAGCAATAGGTTTTCCTGAGCATGTCAATTTTAATAAATCTTTTGATTCTATCACTTGACATTAATTTTATAAATTTTATTTCTAAACAACTTAGGTTATGGTTGGGAAATTGAGAGATATTCTTACAAAGAAAAAAGTGCTGCCTTTACAGCACAAGTTATTAGCTTTGGAAAGTGGAATCACTCAGTAAACTGAATAAAGAATAACTATAAATATTTAGTAGTTTTATGTTCTGATGCAACTCTGCATCAATCTGTCACACTGATAGATCCATTAACAATTTAAGCCTGGAAAGTGAGGTCTGTACAAGCTCTGAATTATTCATTTCACCATAAAACTGTGCCAACATCTTTAGAAGGTGTATCTGTTGGTGGTAAAGTTCCACTAATGTGCATTTATATTAGTAGGAGAAAAAATGACAAGAAAAACCACCATGCCTCTCTCTTATGCTCTGGATTAGAGCAAAATGCTCAGTCTGTAGAGAAAGTTCCCATCTTTATAATGAAAATCTGAACAGTGTTGCTATTCATAAAGGAAGCAGGCATCATTCTCGGATTTCTCCTGGTTTGATGTAATGGTGAAAGCAATCCCTTGGACTCCTGTGTTCCATTCTAAGATTAGGATACTCACACAAAAGCAAGATAATGAATGAATGATAAGTTTAATAGCAAAGTCAAACTGAATTCAAATTGTTGTTAACTTTATACACATCTGACTAGAAAAAGAGTTCATGGGAGAAGCATTGAGGTGGGCGTTCTGCCTTTGCTGTTGAATCTCTTTGCCTTTTTGTAAGCTGCCATTCATAAGGATTTGCTCTGTGTCAGGACCTAGGATCATTTTTTTACACATATCATATTTAATCCACAACTCTGCTGGGCAGGTGCGATTTTTCTCTCCCATTTTAAAGATGAGGATAGTGAGGCTCCGAGTTGAGCAACTTATTCCAAGGTCAACTAGGAAGTGGCGGCGCTGGGATCTGCACTGACACTATCCCACAAGCCAGTGCACTTAGTTGCTTCTCTACATGGCTTCAACTTTGCAAAGAGTAAACATAGAAAGACTGCAAAGGGAATGGCTACTTCACACCATGATTCTTGTTTTAGTCATCTACTGCCATAAAATGAATCAACCCAAATGTAGTGGTATATAACAATAAGAATAATTTTTATCTCATAATTTCACATATGTGGGTCAAAAATTTGGACGTGGCTTGGCTAGGTAGTTTTGGCTCAGGTCTCTCATAAGGGTGCAGTTAGATGTCCACTGGGGCTTCAGTCATCTATCTGCATCTTTACCTGGTACTGAAGGATCTGCTTCCTCCAAGGTGAATTACTCAGCTGTCGGAGTGGTCCTGGCTGTTGGCAGGAGACCTCAGTTTCTCTCACACTATGATTTCCACAGTATCCTGTTGGTCACACAGGTCAACCCTGCTTCAGTGAAGGAGACTACCCAAGACTGTGAATAGCAGGAGGTCAGGATCCATGGGGCATCTTGGAGGTAAGTTACCTCAGCCCTCCTGCTATTCCCCTGGTAGTTAGCAGATTGCCTTCTGCCTGCGACAGTGATTCAGTTGCCTCTTTGGTCACACAGAGTTGGAAAGTCAGGAACTTACTGCAAAACTACTGAACCTAAGAGTATCTTTAGTTGGTGGTAGGAACGCCAGCAAACTGAAAGCAGACGAGCTCAGACAGCAGGTAAAGAGGGGTTTCTATACTGTCTGTAGTGGGCGGCCACACTAAACAACAGCCATCAGAGAAAGATGCTTTTAGAAGATGGACTCTTCAGAGAGAAACAAAGAGATAAGCATTAAAAAAACAGTGGAGAGCAGAGCATAGAGGGTGTGCCAACTACAGTAGGGAGGAGGAACATAGTGAAAACTGAAGAACAGGGGAAAATGTATGGGCAGAAGGGAAAGCAAGCTTAAAAGGGTTTGAAGCAAAGGCATCAAATCTCAAAAGGCTGAGGCACTAACAGTGAATCAGTAAGAAGGAGGCCTTCTACCAAGTGCACCCTGCACAGTATGAGGGCAGGAGATCAGAAAGAGGGCAGAGAGGCAGAACAGGGCACACGCCCAGCACTGCAGGCATGAAAAGAAAGATCACCTCCCTGTTGAGGAGGCTTGCAACCAAGACTAAGCCTAAGCCTTAACAGAACATACTTTCAAAAACAGTTTTATTGCAAAAATAATGTATGTCCTGAAAATTCAAACACTAGAGAAGTAATAAGAACAGAAAGTAGAAATCCACCATGCCCTAAACATGACTACCACTTACAATTTGATATATGTCTTCTCAGACCTTTTTTGAGACTATAGCTACATAGAGAAATATATGAGATTTCTCTATAAATATTGTAATGCACTTGCTTTTTCACACAATAGCATAGATTTGACATCTTTCTGTATCAGTCAGTACTTACAGAAATGCCTTATTCTTTTCTGGTTTCTTGGGATCCTGTCTTATGATTGTTGCATGACTTGTTTGACAAATCCCCTAACAAAAGACACTTGAATTATTTCTAATTATTCACTACTACAAACAAAGCTTGAGGAAACATCTTTGTATAAATATTCTTAGATATTTGTGGAAGTATTTTTATGGAAAAATTCCCAGAAGTCAGATTGCTGGATCAAAGAGTATGCACATTCAATTTTTTAATAGATATTGTTTCCCTGAAATGTCGCACCAATTTGCATGCATTTTGCATTAGATATTTATGGCTAGTTTCCAAACAAACTTAACTGTAAGCTTATTCATACTATTGTCAAATAGTTCTCAGCCTAGCGTATCATGGTAAAAAGTCCTTGCATTCAGAAAGTCGGTACATTGTAAGGTAAAATATATCCCATGAGAAAAGCAGTGTACTTCCTCAAGTAATTATGTATGTGTTTCCACAGATTTGCGATATATACATTAAACGTTTCCCAGCCACAAAATAATTTCAGTCCAAAAGCCACAATATATCTTTGGCTTACCCAGTACTTTCCGATGCCCAATATTCTTCAGTAATTCCTACTATTAAGAAAAAGTATCTGACAAGCCATAATCACTTTAGTGTGTATTGGCTTCATTTGTGACCCTTTATGGGAATATTTGCATTTCAAATTGAGTGCAGAGAAATTAATTTATAACAGCATTATTTCTGATGAACATGGTGAAGAGGATTTAAACAAATAGGAAGATGAAAGTCACTCATGACAATTGTGCAGTTGCCTAATAAACTACTTCCAGGAAATGAGTGGAAGTTACCACTATTCACTCTTAGATGTGTCTGGTAGCAAAAGTTTGTGGTCCAAATCAAAAGACTGGTATCTACTGTGAAATATTTTCAATTTTCTTGGTAGGCCCCAAATAGTTACTACCAGCCACCCTTCTTCCTTTCCCTGCCCTGCTTTGCCCCTCCATTCACTTATGTGCTGGGATTCGCCACAAACAGACAAGCACAGCCAGCAGGGGCCCCAGCCCTCCCTGGATCCTTGGAAAAACGGCTCTCTGAGTGTAACCAACCTCCCCAGGGACTTTACATCAAGTCACCCCCCAGATGCCTTCAAGGCTCAAAGGAAATGAGAAGCATCTCTGCTTCACTAAGAACTGAGGACTACTGACTTGGTTAAAATTGTATTTAAGTGAATCTTCAGGATGATGGAAATGCTTTTCTTCTCACAAATAGTTTTCTGTCAAATAGTACTTCTGTCTTACTTATTTCTCTGGTCATAAATGTTGTTAACTTAATTTTAGGCAGACATTAAAGCACCTATTCAATATCCATTAATAATCTCTCCCTTAAGGATTACTATGACTTCATATTTCCTTCCCCTTGTATCCTCCCCAATAGCACCCAGGCTTACAAACATCATCAGTTCCTCCAGCTTACGTGGTGAGAGAGGGAGGGAGAGAGGAATAGAAAGAACTGGGCTCTGAGGTGGGCAGCTCTGCGACAGCGGCCTGGTTGGCCCAGGTGCTCCGTGGCAAATCAATTTGGATTCTTAAAGAGTGATTCACACTACCCCAGCCCAGTATAGAGAACCAACATACTTAGTTACAATCCTAAATAAATGTAGGCATGCCTCATTTGATTGTGCTTCCCTTTCTTGAACTTGACAGATATTACAGTTTTACAAATTGAAGGTTTGTGGCAACCCTACGTCAAGCAAGTCTATTGAAACATTTTCCCAACAGCCTGTGCTATTTGGTGTCTCTGTGCCAGATTTTGGTAACATTCACAATATTTCAAACTTTTTCATTATTATTGTATTTGTTACGGTGATCTTTGATGTTACTGTTGTAATTGTTTGGGGGCACCATAAACCACACCTGTGTAAGGCTGTGAACTTAATCAATAAATGTCATGTGTTCTGACTGCTTCACTGACCAGCCATTCCCTCATTTCTCTTTCTCTCCTTACTCTCCTTAGGCCTCCCTATTCCCTGAGACACAACAATATTGAAATTAGGCCAATTTATAATCCTACAGAGGCCTCTTTAAGTGAAAGGAAGTATCACATATCTCTCACTTTAAATCAAAAGTTAGAAATCATTGAGCTTAGTGAAGAAGGCATGTGGGAAGCTGAGACAGGCCAAAAGCTAGGCCTCTTGCAACCAACAGCCAAGTTTTGACTGCTAAGAAAGTTCTTGAAGAAAATGTAAAGTGCTACTCCAGTGAACACACGAATAATAAGAAAGCATAACAGCCTTATTGCTGATATAAAGTTTTAGTGGTCTGGTTAGAAGATCAAACCAGTTATAATATTTCTTCAAACCTAAGGCTAATCCAGAGCAAGGTCCTAAATCTCTTCAATTCTGTGAAGGCTGAGAGAGGTGAGGAAGCTTCAGAAGAAAAGTTAGAAGCTAGCAGAAGTCAGTTCATGAGGTTTAAGGAAAGAAACCATCTCTACAACATAAAAGTAAAAAGTGAAGCAGGAAGTGCTGATGTAGAAGCTGCAGCAAGTTATCCAGAAAATCTAGCTAAGATAATTGATAAAGGTGGCTATACTAAACAACAGATTTTCAACATAGATGAAATAGCCTTGTATTGGAAGAAGATGTCATCTAGGACTTTCATATCTAGAGAGGAGACATCAGTGCCTGGCTTCAAAGCTTCAAAGGACATTCTGATTCCCTTATTTGGGGCTAATGCAGCAATTCCCTTATTTGGTGACTTTAAGTTGAAGCCAATGCTCATTGACCATTCTGAAAATCCTAGGGCCCTTAATAATTATGCTAAATCTGCTCTGCCTGTGCTCTATGAATGGAACAACAAAGCCCTGATGACAGTACATCTATTTACAGCATTGTTTACTGAATATTTTAAGCCCACTGATGAGACCTACTGCTCAGAAAAAATATTTCTTTGAAAATATTACTGCTCAATGACAGTGCATCTGATTACCCAAGAGCTTCAGTGGGGATGTATAAGGAGATTAATGATGTTTCCATGCCTACTAGTACAACATTCATTCTGAAGCTCATGGATCAAGGAGTAATTTTGACTTTCAAATCTTATTGTTTAAGAAATACATTTCACAGAGCTATAGCTGCCATAGATAGTGATTCCTCTGATGGATCTGGGCGAAGTAAATTGAAAACCTTTTGGAAAGGATTCACCATTCCAGATGCTATTGAGAACATTCATAATTTATGGGAGGAGGTCAAAATATCAGCATTAACAGGAGTTTGGAAAAGTTGATCTCAATTTTGAGAAGTTCAAGACTTCAGTGGAGGAAATAACTGCAGATGTGGTGGAAATAAAAAGAGAACTAGAATTAGAAGTGGAGCCCAAATGTGTCACTAAATTGTTGCAATCTTGTGATAAAACTTTGACAGATTAGGAGTTGCTTTCATGGATGAACAAAGAAAGTGGTTTCCTGAGATGGAATCTACTCCTGCTGAAGATCCTATGAACATTGTTGAAACGATAACAAAGGATTTAGGATATTCCACAAATTAATTGATAATGTAGTGGCAGAATTTGAGAGGATTGGCTGTAATTTTGAAAGAGGTTCTACTGTGGGTAAAATACTATCAAACAGCATCTCATGCTACAGAGAAATCTTTTGTGAAAGGAAGAGTTAATCAATGCAGCAAACTTAACTGTTGTCTTATTTTAAGAAATTGCCACAGCCACTCCAACCTCCAACAACCACCACCCTGATGATTCAGCAACCATCAAGGCAAGACCCTCCACCAGCAAAAAGGCCAATGCTTGCTGAAAGCTCAGAGGATTTTTAGCAATTTTTGCAATAAAATATTTTTTAGTTAAAGTATATACTTTTAAAAAAGCATAATGCTATTGAACACTTAATAGATGACAGTATAGTGTAAACATAACTTTTATATACACTGAGAAATAAAAAACTGTGTGTGGCTTGTTTTATTGCAAATTTATTTATTGCAGTTATCTGGAACCAAACCCACAATATCTCTGAGGTATACCCATATCTACTTTAGGGTAGGGGAGAGGAAAAAAATCTGCTTTGGATGCCAGAAAAAAAATCCTCTTTTCAGTAAACACTGGAAAAAACACATCAAAAGCATTATTTTATGTGAAATAAATTCAAAGAACATGAGTTTATATTGGGTGGTCCCCATCTTATATTAGCACTGACAATCTCTATTCTCCTAATTTGGGAGGCATGGGTTAGTTGGTGAAAAAAAATTGGGGGGACCCTAATATACAACTTTCCCTGGACATTGTTAAGCCATTAATGTCTACTTGTTCATTCATTCAGCCCATATTATGAGATCCTGTATGAACAAGGCAGTGCGTTGGAACTACTGTGGGAACTGTCCTAGGTGCTGAAAAAGATAACACACATAACCAGGATATGGTCATTTTAAAAAAATTAATAAACTTTATTTTAGAGCAGTTTTGAATACACAGAGAAATTGAGTGGAATGTACTGAGAATTCCTGAATACCTCCTGTTTCCACACATGCACAATCTCCCACACTATTGACATCCCTGCCTACTGTGGAACATGTGTTACAATCAACAAACCTATGTTGACACATCATTATTATCCATAGTCCATAGTTTACATTAGAGTTCACATTTGGTGTTGTACATTCTATGAGAATATTGTACATTCTATGTGTTGTTGGATCAATATGCTATTATTATTTGCTCTTAAAGGTCCAATCTCTCAACACTTATATTGGCAATAAAATTTCAACATGAGTTTTAGTGGGGACATTCAAACCATAACATTCTGCCACTAGTCCCCCAAAATTCATGTCCTTCTCTCATACAAAATGCATTTATTGCATCCCAGTAGCCCCCAAAGTCTTAACTCATTCTAGCATCAACTCAAAAGTCCAAAGTCTAGTGTATCATCTGAATCAGATATGAGTGAGACTCAAAGCACAATTCATCCTGAGCTGAATTCTCTCTAGCTGTGAGCCTGTGAAATCAAAACAAGTTATCTTCTTTCAAAACACAATGATGGGACAGGAATAGAATAGACATTCCTTTCCAAAAGGGAGAAATAGGCAAGTAGAAAGAGGTAGCTAGACCCAGTAAGCTCAAAACTCAACAGGCAAAACAACATTAAGTCTTAATGCTGGAAAATCATCTCCTTCAGCTCCATGCCTCACATCCTGGGTACACTGGTTGGGCACCCAAGGCTTGAGTATCCCTTTGCTATGCCCAGTTCACTCAGCAGCTTTCACAGATTGGAGCAGCACACTGGTGGCCCTACAGTTCTGGGGTCCTCGTGGCTACCCCACTCCATTCTCCACTAGACATTGTTGCAGTGGGGACTCTGTGAAGTGGCTCTGTCCCTGCAACAAATCACTGCCTGGGCCCCCAAGGCATCTGTGGCATTCTTTTAAATCTAGATGGGGAAAGCCATGCCCCCACAGCTCTTGCATTCTGCCAGCCTACAGACTTAACACTACATGGGCGCTGCCAAGCCTTACTGCTTATACCTTCTGGAGTGGTGGGGTGAGCTACATCTGGGGCCACTTGAGCTACAACAGGGTAGCCAAGGAGCACTGCTCTAGAATGTGGGGAGCAGAATTCTGAGGCAGCTCTGGACAGCAAGCCTGTGGAGGGCACCCCAGCCCAGCCCCTAAAACCATTCTATCCTCCTAGATCTCTGGGCCTGTGATGAGAGGGCATACTCAAAGACCTTTGAAATGCCTTCAGGATCCCTCTCCTATTGTCTTGATGAATACCACCTGGCTCCTTTCCACCCATATGAACCTTTTTAGCAAATGGTCGCTTGGCCACACCCTAGTGTTCTTTCATGAGCATACTTTTTCACTGTTTACATAGCAAGGCTGTGAGTTTTCTAAATTGTTTTGTTCTATTTTTCTTTTAATTATAAATTATTTTTAAAAATCATCTCTTTCCTCTTGGATCTCACTGTATGTGGGTAAAGGTAGCCATGTAGCAGCCTGAATGTTTTGCCACTTAGATTTCTTCTACCAGATATCATATTTTATTGCTTTTAAACTCCACCTTCCACAAAGCCATCAAGCATGGCATCATTCAGCCAAGGTGTTTGCCACTTTATAACAAGGATGGCCTTTATTTTAGTGTCTAATATCTTATTTTTCATTTCTGAAGAACTTCATCATAATATACCCATATAGTCCATATTTCTACCAACATTTTGCCATGACTACTTGATTGAGTAATCTCTAAGATGATTCAGACTTTCCCTACTTCTGAGGTCTTTTGAGTTCTTACCACAATCACCCCAAACACTGTTCACAGCAATATAGGTCTTTTCCAGCCTGCTCCTCCAAATCCTTTTGGCCTCTACCCAACTCCAAAGCCACTCTCACACTTGCAGATATTAGTTATAGCAACAACCCACTTCTTGGTACCATTTTTTTTTGTCTTAGTTAATTTTCTGTTGCTATGACAGAATACTGAAAGTGGGTAATTCATAAAGAAAAGAAATTTATTTCTCACAGTTCTGGAAGCTGAGAAATATAAGAGTATGATGCTGGCATCTGGCAAGGGTCATTCTAGCAGAAGGGCAGAAGGCAGAAGTGAGTATGTAAGACAGAATGGAAAAGGAGGATGAACCTGCTTTTACAAAAAACTCAGTCTCACCCCAACGAACCACTCCCACAATAACAGCATTAATCTATTCATGAGAGTAGAGCATATCCTTTGCCAAACTTGTAATTATCTAGAGGAAACTTATAGGATGAGGAAAGGATGGTAGAGCCACAGGCAATAAATGCAGACCCTGGCCCACAACTTGCTGCTGATCCTGCTGCAATAGCCCATACCATGCTTTGCTGGAGCTTCCAAAGGCTTGGCTTAGGGGTTATGGTAGAAATACAGTATTGGGCTCCAGCCTAGTCCAAGGAAAGCTTTGGAAACTCTGCTTGCTGGACTGGAGTGAGTCAATTGGGAAAGGGTTAAGTATGTTAACACCATAGTTCTCACACACTTAAGATAGCATAGTGTGACACAAACTGCTAGCTAATACCCCAAAATTTATGCTCCCCCTTCTGCAGTGTGAATTTGTTGCCGGGAGGTGGTTTTCTGACCATAGACTTATTTCTCAATACTTCTTGCTACTTCCCAGGTGTGATATGTGACTGGTTCTCACAAATGGATATGAGTAGAAGTGATATGTTCTCTTCCAGAATTTTCCATTAGCTAGAAGCAGAAGACAAAGAAGCCATGAGATGGGAGGAACCCAAGTGTCTGGATTACCGTAAATTGGAAAGCTTCCTGCTGAGTAGGATTACACACACTAGACTGTTATATGGAGAAGAAATAAACTTTTACTGTGTTAAGCCACTAAATGTTTGTAGTTTGTTTATTATAGCAGCTAGTTTTATCCTAATAGAAAGAGGATTAAATTCATGGAACAAGGGACAAGAACCTATACTCCTTATACTCTCTGTTAAGGAAAAAAAAAGATTTGGAAGTTCTCCAACTCACAACACTTAGAAGGAAAAAGCATTTGGGTAAACAATTTTAATCAGCAGTTAACACATGCCAGGGTGAACAAGTCCAGGATCTCAGAGCAAATGATTTACTGTTTCCCTGTTTTCCCCTTATATATGATTTCTGCAGGCAAGGGAGTCATTAGAGAGCAAAGAAGAGAAAGCAGGCTAATCTGAACACATGGGGCTTTACATTCCTGGAGTGGGGCAGTAAATAAGGCTGCAGATCAAGTTTTTAATTATGTAATTGGGGGTGGGGTAGGGCGATCAGAAAGCATTGCCAATACACTACAACACCAGGCAGAGTGAGATAACTGATGGTCTGTATGTACGGTGAAGGTCAATGGGAACCCAGGGGAAGGCTTCACAGCCCTCTGGAGGTCATGGAAGGGTGAGGAGAGGAGGGCATTGGAGATTTCTTCTGTAGGCGGGGTTTGGCTTTGACAGGGAGACAACCTTCACATGGAAAAAGGCAGTGAAGACGTGGTGATTCTTTTTGGAATGGTCGTTCTTTTCCTCTACAAACCGCTTCACCACATTTCAGATCATTTTCACAAACCTTACCTCTTCACATGTTTGCTTACAACCCTAGGAGGTGAGCCCCCCGTTCAACCTGCCACAATACCTATGATATCAACATTATGCTTGCACTTTGTTTCCTTATCTTCAGTTAAAAACTCACATTCCATGCTTTATAAAAATGTATATCTGCAAAAAGCTATTAGCTCAGTTGAATTACAGTACTACCAGTAGGTTTATTCTACATTTGCTTTTAGTTATAAATTCTTCTGACTTTATATTTCCTGATTCAGATATAAAACATTTAGAAGAATATATATATAAATCGGAACAATTACTTCACATGGGATTGCAAGCCTTTGGAGGACTATGTCCAACTAATCTAGTCACCATTACCCATCTCCAAGGAGCAGCCTTGGGTTTTAGGTCAAGTCATAACAGCTGTAAACTTCCGCAGTCGATAGAAGTAAATGTAGTAAGGTGTTACAATCAGGACTGTAACCCCTCATGGGGTACCTTCTAGTACTATAGGCTTGAGCATTTGGAGGGTCCCGTCAGCAGCAGAAGCTTGAGAAGAAAGAAGAGTAGCAGAAGCCTCTGGGAACATTTTTACATCAAATGTAAAGATAAAGCTCTTTTTGTATAACACATAAACAGCGATAATTTGACATAACACACACATGCACATACACACAAACACACACACCCCATGGAAATGAAGAACAATTAAAAGTTACTTCATTTTCATTTGTTCTCCTAATATTTTAGGCACTGACCATCTTTGAAGCAGACACTGTACTTCTGTCATGTTCTTGGTTATTATTATACAGTTTTTATTTCAAGAGTGTTCACCTTGCTGAACAAGGACACCAAATCCACATGGAGAGTGCTCAGGTAGAGGTGAGTTCACCAGCACCCACAGAAACCAGGAAAAACCCAGAGCTGGGCTGGCTATTGGCTACTAGAACTCAGGTCAGTACAGGGAGCCTTACAGAGGGAGGGGGAGGCAGGAAGGGCAAGGCAAGTTTCGTATCAAGAAGTTGGAAGCCATTCCCATGACAGACTATTAGTTCAGCCAACTCCAGGGTCAGAGAAGGGCTGAAGGGCTAAATATGAGCTTTATCCTCATCCTACAATATGCTAGCTCTATGATCTTGGGCAGCCATTTAATCTCTCTACACTTTGGCCTTTTTATCTTTAAAGTTGGTATGATAATAGTACCTAAGGTCTTTAGACCAGTGTATTAGTTTGCTAGGGTTGCCATAACAATGAAGCACAAACTAGTTGGCTTAGAGAACAAAAACTTATTGTCTCACAGTTCTCGAGGTTAGAAATCTGAGATCAAAGTGTCAGCAAGGTTGGTTTCTTCAGAGCTGTGAGGGAAAGATCTGTTTCAGCCTTTCTCCTTGGCTCCTTCCCACCATCTTTCCTTTATGTGTGCCTGTCTCTGTATCCAAATTTCCCCTTTTATAAGGACTCTAATCACATTGGATTAGGGGCCCACCCTACTCCAGTATGACCTCATCTGAACTAATTATACTTGCTACCACCCTATTTCCCAATAAGGTCATGTTGTAAGGTGTTGGGGGTTAGAGCTTCAACATATGAATTTAGGGAAAGGGGACACAATTCAACCTTTGACAATCAACTTGAAATGAATGTTAGCTGCTGCTTTCTTATGATTTCCCCATTGTTTTTGAGCATGGTTTCAGGCCTCAAGGACAGCTCTAGCTAGACTGATGTCCAACGGTGGAAGGCTCTGGCCAAATTGGCATCTGCATCAGGCTCTGCTACTGTATGAAGTCTTTTATTCTGAATCAGATGTGTCTGGTCAACTGATCCCAATACAGAGTAGAACCTTCAAGGCCAGGTCACATGGGACCTATGGAATGTTCAGAAAATTTTTATTTTGTCTTCTGGGTCAGTGATTCTCAAACTTCGTGGGCATACACCCAGGGAGATTATTAAAAACACAGATGCCTGAGATACAGCCCTGGAGATTCTGATTCAGCAGACCACTGAGACAGGGCTCAGGAATTCAGGCTCCTATAGTACTTTCCCTTCCATACCCAAGGCTGATATCATCAATCAATTGTAGAACTCTGCATTGTTCAACCTGGGAATGAGCACAGAATCCTTCCCAACATGGCATCCCAGGCAACTACTAATAATTGGTGGTGAGATGAAATCAGCCTATCATTCCTGTCTAAGCCTCAGAAGAGGTCTGGGCTGCATGGGTGAAGGAGCCACACGGTGTACACAAGACCTGGGATTATCAGAGCCTGAAAGAAAAGCTGTAACTTTTGCACAGATTCGGGGTTCTCTTGGTCCTCCTCCTCCCCTGCTCTAGGTTCTGTTTGGTGGATGAAAGAATAGTGAAATGTAAGGTCAGACCAACTATCTTGAGCAACTTAACCCAATCTCTGGAGTGAGCAACTTGGACTGGGCAGCAGAGATCTTAACATTGGCTAGTTTTGTGACCTTGGGAAACATCTCTGGGCTTTGATTTCTATATCCATAAAATGTGTGTTTAGGCCAGGTGAGTGAGTGGGTCCCTTATTCCTCTAACAAAACTGATTCTGAGTGTTAGGTTTAGTAAAAATCCAGGGAGAGGAATTATGTTGTCCAGCATTCTAAGCAAATAAAAGCTAAAGAACTAAATAAAGTGGGTTCAGTGAACAAATTAACATTTGAGTGGCTACCGTGTGGCTAAAAGCTTTATAGCTTTATCATCTCTCACTCCATCCCTATGAACTATGTAGATGCTGTTGTATCTATTTTTCAGAGAACTGAGGCTTAGGAGAGTTGAGATACCTGCCCAAGATAATACATATAATAAAAAAAGGTTCTGGAATTTAAATATCTTTTTGACCCCAATGTCCACCTTTCCAGTATATTCAGTTTCAAAACCCTTCAAATACATTCTAGAAATGTGTTTAAGATTAGAGGCCTTCTGAGATCAATTCATATGAAATTGCCAATATTCAACCATTTTTGTCCTATATAAGTGGCAGTTTCAAAAGCTCAACCTAATAGTTCACTCACAGGTGACCTTTGCCTATTGGCTATTCTTGAGTGGATTTCCTTTGCTCCCCCACCTTCCTCCAAGCATCTTCCTCGGGTGAGCTGATCCTGACTGGTCTCTAAGTCCTGAAGCTTTCTAAGCTTGGCAGGGCATTCAAAAGTGACCCTGGCTCCTAGAAATACAGAACTTCTATCCACCAACAACCTAAAGTGACCAGAAAATACTCAAATCCCTCTCTCAACTTTCTTGAAATCTGTGAAGGAGATCAAATGTATAATTCCCAGTCAACCACATCACTTTCCTATCCCACATCAGCCACAAAGGCCTCCACTCAATGCTTTTCTCTTCCTCTCTCCTCTCCCCTACTCCCCATTCCTTTATTTTGTGTATTGACTTAGATATTTAGAAAGTATCTTTCCTCTTTATTTGGGGAGGAGGGGGGAACTGGGTTAGGGATTAGAGGATTCTCAATAGAGAGCTGGAAGGAGAGGATGGTTTGAACATCCCCATATGTCTTTGTCCATTTTTTGTTGCTATAAAGGAATAGCTGAAGCTGGGTAGCTTATAAACAGGTTTATTTGGCTTACAGTTCTGCAAAGCATGCTGCTGGCACCTATCTGCTCAGCTTCTGATGAGGGCTTCAAGCTGCTTCTACTCATGGTGGAAGGTGAAAGGAAGCCCTGTGTGCAAATATCACGTGAGGAGAGAGAGAGAAAGAAAGCAAGGGAAGGAGGAAGTGACAGGCTCTTTTTAACAACAAGCTCCCATGGGAACTAATATAGTGAGAACTCACTTGACTCCCACCCCAAGAAGGGAATTAATCTAATCCTGAGAAATCTGTCCCCATGATTGAAACACCTCTCACCAGGCCCCACCTCCAACACTGGGGATCAAAGTTCAACATGAGATTTAGAGGGGCAAATATTCAAACTATAGCATCACGTTAATAATTTCTGTCCTAAAACACAGACTTCAGGTTAGTTTGTTGTTTGTTTATTTTTTACATGCATTCTTCTCAGCCTAGGTGAAGCCCCAAAGAATGAAGACTTTCTTTAAATAAGGACTCACTGCTGGTGTATTTTCTGCATTTTGGAGGACAAGTTGACTTCAAAGACCAAGATTTGGCAAGAATAGATTCACCTAAGAAAAGGAAGGAAGGCAGACAGGCAGGTGTGCCCTGGAGTAAATAGAATAGAGAGACACTTAAGTGGAAAGTTCTGAACCATGTTTGAAGGTGTTTTTTTTTTTTTCTTTTCAATAAAAATGATAGGATAGCATTTATTCATGTTTTTTCAACAGGATAATTGGTGTCACTTTGCAAAATGTACAGACATACTTGACTTGCCTTGCTATTACAGCATATACATCCAAATTTAAGCAACACAGAGAATACCCTTTAGCTTAGACCTTACACAGTGTTCACAATTTGTATTCCTGAAATGTTCACTCTTGTCTTCCTCCTCTCTCCCTCTTTCCCTCCTTGGTTATCTCACTCTATCATCTACCACATCCTGGTTGTTTAGTTAGCACTTGCCCATTTACTGATTTTTTTTCTTTCTTTTCTGTTTAGAGGCAGTAGGGCATATGCAGATCTATTTTGTACCTGAATATCATTATTTACTGATTCTATAAACATGGGCAAGTTCTTTAATATCTTTAAGTATCAGTTCCCATATGTGTAAGACAGGAAGGGTTCACACTACTTTGCCAAATGATTGAGAATATTAACAAAGCTAATGCTACTAAAGCCCTGCCTATCACACCTCAGACACTCACAATAGGCCAGCTACCATTTTGACTATTAAACTGTAAAACCCTGGAGGCAGGGCCTGTATCACTAACCTTTCTATGCCCCTAGCACCTCTCCCAGTGTTTGGCACATGATCTACAAATGCTTGCTGTTGCAATGCTCTGGCTGTCAACTGTTAGACTATTCTAATTGTTTCTTTAGAAAGGAGTTTTCTTGCTTACTTTCACAAAGGAAATTTACAAGCAGATGTCACATGGACCTTCTTTATCCCATCACTTACACAATCATGCAAACACATTCACACAGACTTTTCCACTTCCAACTGGTGCTAGTTGAGACTTATGTACACTTAATAAGAGGAGAAACAATTTTCCAAAGGTTAAGGCAATGATGAAAAAGCAACCTCTTGCTAGAAACCAAGTTAGGAGAAAAGATCTACATGAAGAATTATCTCTATGGATGTACATGTGCCACTGTTTTGCATGGTCTAGCAAACCAAAAGTAAAGTACAAGAAGATTTCCTTCTATTGAGAAAATATTCTTACTATTTCTTAAAAAAAAAATAGTAACACAACAAAGGAGTAGAGTATAGGGATAGATATATACAGCCAAAGGCACATTGATGCCTTGGTGAGGGGATGAGAAGTTGAGTGATTCCTGCACCCCTGGCCTAGTTTGAGATCATCAAATTTTCCCAAAAGATGTGCTCAACTGCCCTCCCCTTGCCTGAAGCGGAGACTGGTTATGCCCTACTGTGATCCCACAGCTGCCCTCTGGCTTCCTCTTCTGTCCTGCTGAGTAGAGGAGCTGAAATGCTGAAATGAGCCACAAGCTTAGAGAATAAAAAGAAGCACAGCCAAGTGAGCAGACTTGAGAATGAAGACAGCATCCCCAAAGCCATCGCTCCAACCTTACTTAAAGGTACAGCAGATGTGAACTGCCTCAGAGATGACCCCTCCAAGTGACACCCACCAACGCTACAGGAAGGTCTAGCTGGATGAGCCCTCCTTGTGGATTGAGGCTTTGCCAGTCTGCAAGCTGCCCTGTTTCTGTCGGAAGGCACATTCTCTCTGGGATGGTGTTAGCCATTGACACTTGATCATAATGATGCCTGCCTTAATTGTAATCCTGGAGTTTTAGAAAGACTCTCATATGCACATTTCCTTGCTTCTCAAAGGAAATGGGTCAGAACCAGAAGCTTCTCCTGGTGGTTTAGAGGGGCCCAAACTTTAGAACTTGATCTCATAGTCTTACCTCCAGATTTTCTGATTACTTACCTCTGGAAAACTTTTGCCTTCTTTGTCTGATTGACTAGTGGTTTTGTTAGTTTTTTTTTTTTTCTTAAAGTTTTATCTTAAAACAATTATATATTCATATGCAATTATAAATAAAACAAAGAGCTCCCTTGTACCCTTCACACAGTTTTTCCCAAGGGTAACATCTTGCAAAACTATAGTACAGTATCACAACAAGGATCTTGACTTTGATACACTCAAGATACAGAACATTTCCATCACCACAAGGATCCCTCATCATTGTTCTTTGATAATCACACCTACTTCCTTCCTGCCCCATCTCCTCCTTAGACCCTGGGAACCACTTATCCATCATTTCAAGAATGTTGTATAAGTGGAATCACACAGTATGTAAACTTTGGGGATTGGGCTTTTTTCACTTAGCTCAATTCTCTGGAGATTCATCAAGATTGTTGTGTGCATTGATAATTGGTCCGTTTTCATTGCTGAGTAGCAGTGGCATTCCAAGGTATGGGTATATATCACAGTTTGTTTAATAATTTCCCCACTGAAGAGCTGGGTTATTTCCAGTTTTGGGCTATCGCAAATAAATCTACTATAAGCATTTGCGTACAGGTTCTTATGTGAAGATAGTCTCCTTTTCCTCTCAGATAGATGCTCAGAAGTGCAATTGCTGGGTTGTATAGTTGCTACAAAATTAGTTTTGTTGAGAAACCACCAAACTGTATTCCAGAAAAGCTGTACCATTTGACATACCTACCAGCAATTTATGAGTGATCCAATTTCTCCACAGCCTCACCCACATTTGGTGTTGTCAGTATTTTTTATTTTAGTAATTCTGTCAGGTAGGTGGGGACATTTTATTGAGGTTCTAATTTGCATAGCTTATGGGTAATAATGTTAAACATCTTTTTGTCACGTGATTATTTATCATCTGTATATCCTCTTTGGTACAATGTCTCCTTGTGACTTTTGCCTAAACTGAATTTTTGGTTTTTTACTGTTGAATTTTGAGAGTTTTTTAAAAAATGCATTCTAGATACTATTCTTTTGGTGGATATGTGGTTTGCAAATATTTTCTCCCAATCTGTAGCTTGTCTTTTTATTCTCTCAAAAGACTCTTTCACTGAACAAGAGTTTTTAAATTTAATGAAGTCCAATTTATCAATTTTTTTCCTATTACAGATCATGTTTTTGGTGTCAAGTTTAAGAACTCTTTTCCTGGACCTAGGTCCCCCAAGATTTCCTCCTCCTTTCTTTCTAAATAATTTTTTTAAGTTCTAGGTTTTACATTTAAATTTGTGGTCAAACCAGGCATGGTGGCTCACGCCTGTAATCCCACACTGTAGGAGGCCAAGGTGGAAGGATTTCTTGAGGCCAGGAGTTCAAGACCAGCCTGGGCAATATAGCAAGACCCTGTCTCTACAAAAATAAATAAATAAATAAATTAGCCAGGCATGGTGGCACACACCTGTAGTCCTAGCTACTCAGAAGGCTGAGGCAGGAGGATAGCTTGAGCCCAGGAGTTGGAGTCTACAGTGAACTATGATCATGCCACTGCACTCCAGCCTGGGTGACAAAACAAGACCCTGTCTCTAAAATAAATAAATACATTTGTGATCAAATACAAATAAAAAAACTTTTAGACAATTATTTTACTGTGATTTTATAGCACAGAAAATAACTGTGGACACACCCTCACCCATAGCAGCAAAAACCCTGAGGGGAGTCCAAACTTTGATCCTCACCAGGCTGTAATGAGGCACCCCAATCCCCCTGTCAGGGTGGTATCAGAGATGGCCGAGTAGGGAGCCAGGACTTTTGTCCTTGCTGGCCAGGAAGGATCCTGCTCTCTCCTCCCCTCCCCTCCCCTCAGTGAAGACAATGTGGGGAGCTTATACTTCTACCCCTGTCAGGCGGTAAGGAGGTATTCCTCTTTCTCACTACTGGGCTGGTATCAGAAGAGGCCTGTGGAGAGGCAGGACCTTCACCGTCACTCAGTGGTAACAAGGTCACCCTCACTGCAGTGTCCGTGAAGACCATGTGGGCAGCTGGAACTCACTCTTCCACCCAGTAGTAACAAGGAATCTTTTCTCCTCAGGTGTTAACTGAGACTTAGTAGAAAACTTGGTCTACTACCTCCCCCTGGCAGTAAAGAGGCAATGCCCTCCCTTCCCCTGCCTGCCTGGTGTCAGATAAAGCCAGTTTAAACTGAGGGTTTGAGTAAGATTCAGAGTCTCATAACATAAGCTGAAAACGTCCAGGTTTCAGTAGAAAATCACTTGTCATATCAAGAACCAGGAGGATCTCGAAGTAAGTGAAAGAAGACAAACAAAATGTGCCAAGATGACAGAGATGTTAGAATTATCTGACTAAGATTTTTAAGCAGGTTTGATAATTATGCTTCAACAATCAATTATGCTTGAAACAAATGAAAAAATAAAAAAAAAAATACCTCACTAAGAAGTAGAAGAACCAAACAGAAATTTTAGAATTGAAAAATACAATACTGGCCAGGCGTGGTGGCTCACGCCTGTAATCCTAGTGCTCTGGGAGGCCAAGGCGGGAGGATTGCTCGAGGTCAGGAGTTCAAAACCAGCTCTGAACAAGAGCGAGACCCCGTCTCTACTAAAAATAGAAAGAAATTAATTGACCAACTAAAAATATATATATATAAAAAAAAAATTAGCCAGGCATGGTGGCACATGCCTGTAGTCCCAGCTACCCGGGAGGCTGAGGCAGTTAGGATCACTTGAGCCCAGGAGATTGAGGTTGCTATGAGCTAGGCTGACGCCATGGCACTCACTGTAGCCTGGGCAACAAAGTGAGACTCTGTCTCAAAAAAAAAAAAAATGAAAAATGCAATACTGAAATAAAAGGTTCAGTGGATGGATTCAACACCAGAATGGAGGAGGCAGAGGAAAGAATCAGAGAACTGTAAGACAGAGCAATAGAAATTAGCAAATCTGAGCATTAGAGAGGAAATAGATTGAAAAAAAAAAGGAATTTATCCAAACTTGCAGGGGAAAAAGTACTGAAGGGTAAGTAGTTTTGAGATGTAAGAGACTGTGGACCTCTGTAAGGGTGGTGCATCTACACTGAAGGAGATATGGTGATTAGAGGTCTAGAGGATGAGCTTCTATTTGCCATCTGCTACGTCCTCCTCACTGGACAAAATTACTGTCCTATAAATCAGTCTATCACCTTGGCCCCTCTTTGCCTGGCAGACAAGGTGAAATAATTAATGAAAAAGGCCGGGCGCTGTGGCTCACGCCTGTAATCCTAGCTCTTGGGAGGCCGAGGCGGGCGGATTGCTCAAGGTCAGGAGTTCAAAACCAGCCTGAGCAAGAGCGAGACCCCGTCTCTACTATAAATAGAAAGAAATCAATTGGCCAACTGATATATATATATATATAAAATTAGCTGGGCATGGTGGCGCATGCCTGTAGTCCCAGCTACTCGGGAGGCTGAGGCAGAAGGATCGCTCGAGCCCAGGAGTTTGAGGTTGCTGTGAGCTAGGCTGACGCCATGGCACTCACTCTAGCCTGGACAACAAAGCGAGACTCTGTCTCAAAAAAAAAAAAAAAAAAAAAAAAAAATTAATGAAAGGCAAGTAGACGAAACAAAAGAGAATGAAAATATAATACTTTTCATATTAAATGTGGCATTGGAGTTGGACAGGATCCAGTTTGCCAAGAAGGAAAGAATCATTGCCATTCCAACAATATATATTTTTTTTGAGACAGAGTCTTGCTCTGTCACCCAGGCTAGAGTGCCGTGGCGTCAGCCTAGCTCACAGCAACCTCAGACTCCAACGCTCAAGTGATCCTCCTGCCTCAGCCTCTTAAGTAGCTGGGACTACAGGCATGCGCCACCATGCCCAGCTAATTTTTTCTATATATTTTTAGTTGTCCAGCTAATTTCTTTCTATTTTTAGTATAGACGGGGTCTCGCTCTTACTCAGGCTGGTCTCGAACTCCTAAGCTCAAATGATACTCGGCCTCCCACAGTGGTAGGATGACAGGCATGAGCCACTGCGCCCGGCCCGTTCCAACAATATTGACACTAAATCTGTGACTGTTGAGCAGTATTCCTCACTTTTGCATCCAGCCGTTTCAGACTCCTCTCACCGTTACCACTTCTTTAGTAAACACACAGATTTGATGGACACCACTTTCACCGAACTTCCTCAAACACTTCCATTGCCATAACAGTCAGAGTTGCTTATAAGGTCAAAAACTGAATTATTGAAAAGAGAAAAAGACAGTATATAGTCTACTTTCTCCAGAAGAAAGTCACATATTGTACAATGTCAGAAAAGCATGAAACAAAGACACACATCAAATAAATGAAAATTCCCCCTCAGCCAGCACAGCACAGTGCATGCTGGGAGCGACATGCACCTCTGACCCCGAGCTGTCATGGAAACTTCCAGAAGAGGCAATCAACACCAACGGAGAGTCCAGGGCACTTTTTTTTTTTCTTTTCCTTCACAGACACAGGAGTTCTTTTAGAAAGAACTTACCTTCCTTAGACTCTTAAGAAACAGTACGTTTCATAAAGGGATAGGAAAAGATTTGCCGTATTCTTTACCTCTAAAAAAACTTCCTCTCCAAAACGGTGGTGTTAGCAAAACTCCCTGTGCAGAACATTTGCTTCTCAGCTCTAATTATAGATCTGAAATTCAGGCAAAATTGAAAACAAAGATTCTGGAAGAGCCACGAGAAAGTGTCACAAGTTAATACAGTGTGATTTCCTTCCTTGCCTTCTTGTTCTCAAGTGATCATTGAGCAGGGAGCAACTGCACTAGTTTCATACAGATTAACGTGGAGAGAACAAGGCTAAGGAAAACTGTGAGGGAAAATTTGTTCTTGAAAATCCTTGGTATCTTCTGACTTCCTTGCTCCCCTCTGCCACCGACAGCATTTCCTAATACACAGCATTTCATCAACGCCTTATCCACCCCCAACCCCAGCTTCTTATCATTTCTGACTCTATGCCCACCAGATAGAAACACCAGGCATAGTCCAGATTTTTGATGTATCACTCACTTCTCTGCCATTGTCTCTCTCCTGCTCCAAGGTGCTATGGTCGGCTAGCCAGCTCATTGGGAAAATCCAGATGAATGTGCTGTAAAGCAGCTGAAACAAGCTTAGTTGCTGCCTCGCCCAGGGCATGTGAATATTAATAGAGCGCAGGTGACTTACCTGCAGGGAACAAACTCCTGAGGATGGAATTTCAGGTTACAGAGGCAAGACAATGTGGGGGATATCTGGAGGTAGCTCTCAACTCTCACTTAACAAGCAACCACTCAATCTACCCATGCCTCAAGACTAACACTGTGTGCCAAGAATATGAAGAACAGAAGAGTAATGGACCCAAAATAGTGCATCCTTCAGGAAAACTCTGCAGTTGCAATTAGGGAAAACGTTAGAAAAAAATTGGATGAGAAGTCAGGAAAATATTTGTGTGATTTTTCACCTTGTAAGAAAACAAAATATCAAAATCATAGAGAACACTAGAGCTGAAAGGATCCCACTAGAAATCCACTGTTTTCACCTCCCTCATTTTACAAAGGAAAAAATGAAGCCCAGAGACTTGCTCAAGATTACGCGGTGATTCTGTGTCAGAACCAGAATCAGAATTCAGGCCTTCGTGACTCGCAGTGCAGTGCTTCTTCTCGCACACCCAGTTAGTGTCATCCAGTTCTGTGGATGGTCACTTGCCATCTGTAGCTGGTTAGATACTTAGAAGTGAGGAAAAAGAACTTTACGATGCTTTTCTCCACACAGCATACATCATCATACCTGAATTCGGAATTTTTTACATTTCAATTCATCCCCTTCTGTAAAAGAGGATCTCTAATTGATGTTGACAAAAATACTGTCTGAAAAAGACCAGTCTAAAAGGAAGGGCACAGGGCTAGCTAGGTATATTATCTAAAAATGTGTGTGCAGATGTGGTGGCCAGCTGGCTTGGGGATGTCAATTTGGAAACTGTCCAATTAGAAATGAGAAACTATAGTGCAAGGCACATAAAAATGAAATTAGTTCTTCAAACATAGCTGGGGGAAAAAAACAATCCTCTGCATCAAACAGATTGGTAACTCCCCATCCTCCCCTTTCAACATTACATCATGTCATCCTGCCTGGGAAAGCTCCAATTGTGGAGATCTGTGGCTCCTCCAGTCACTCGCTGGTCGCCAATTATCTCACAGCTGCTTCTTTATCAGAGAAAACACCCCCAACCCCGCTCTGTCTTTACATTAAATGAAGCACACAGCTCAGTCCAACAGAGGACCAAAAATGCCCTAAGGAAATAGTTTGAGCTTGGGATAGCAGTCAGCATTAATCTTCCCAGCCATGCCATGTGTGTCATCTGCAGTGTAGACATAAAGCAACACAGGAATGGGATCAACAAAATCCCCACATCTACTTATTTACTCTTGACAATCACCTGTGTCCTTAAAGGAGCTCTTGTTCCTTCTCTGGTCCACCTCACCGCCTTGCCGACTTTGTTAGACAATGCATATCTTCTGCTTATAACACCTTCCCCCAGTGTCCCATTCATAGAACTTGAAAATAAAAACTGTGACGTCAACTTGCTAGAGTTTCATGAGATTGGTTTGTATGGAGTTGTTTCCACAGTGATGAAGACATCTCTAATTCTTGTTCTCTGATGAATTCTCCCATTTCTCTACACCCTCTCAAAACGCTGCAATTTTCAGAGAAACCAACTGACAGGTTGGCATCAAATCATTATCTATACATAATGTGACCAAATGTTCTGACTACACACTATTAGGCAACTCGATATTTTCACAATCATAGCATTTACATCTTGCTATGTCAATGTATACAAATACGTAGATAGGATGACTATGTACTTTATCCAAACAAAGATACTTGCTGAGTGCCAGGGAGGGTGCTACTAATAATTCAGTGAGACAACACACATGCATTGGAAGTATTCTGGGTGAATTAGAACATTTGGCCACATTACCTGTAGATTTTGATTTGAAACTGACCTCTCTGTGTGCAGATAATAGAGAAGCTTTGCACCTCTGATGCAATACGTATTTCATCTCTTTTCTCCGAAGATCTGAAAACTCAAACTGCCACGGGAAAATAACATTCCCCAATTTTCCCACTGAAATCAACTTCAGAAGGTTAATGAGGCAATGTTCTCTCTGATTTACTTTTGAGATTTAGAACAGCAAGTTTGGTATCTCACCCAAAGACTCCAGAAATTGTCAGGTAGCACACGACTTACACTACAGACGTCCTAAGCATGTGCACTACTATTATGTGGTGACGAAAGCAAGGAGCCCAAGTAGTGACTTGATCTCCTTGTTTCATCAGTGAGGGCCTTTGCCTCTTGGATACTGATTCTTCTCTTATTAAAAACAAGAGAAAATAAGAGAACAAAGCTGATACCAGTCAGTTGAGTGGCTAAGTCAGCCAAAGAGGGGTTGGCAGAAGATTCCTTTCTGCTCTGGCGCACTGCCATTTGTTTGTGAAAGGTTGCTGGGTATCATCTCCTCATTGAAATCAATGCAGATGGCTTAACACAAATATTGACAAAATGAAATGGAACCAAATGGGAAAAAAACTTGGGGGATTTTAGGCATAAATAATCAATACTCCGTTAAAGCCTTCCTTTTAAAATTGCATTAAGTGCAAAGAATAAAATGAATCAGGAAGAAATTGCACCAATTATCTCTCATTGAGTGTGTCTAGAGCAAGAAATAAAGTCTTGGCAGACAAATATAATTTAAATACCTTAACAATTTGAGCAGGATAGCTTTGTTTAAAGAATGTAGTATTTTGTCCTAAGTAAATAATAATAAAATAATAATAATAAATATAAAGACGGTCTTTATTTATATCACTTTTTTATTTCTACAAATTCAGATTAAAGTTGAATTGCATGAATTATAAAATGTCAGTGATTCATTCTGGCAAAAAATTACCAAAGAAGATGAATTTGATGGGTGGGGACCTTCATGACCAAGTCCTTACTGAGCTGGGTCCACTGAGTGAGGCTTTAGTGCTTGCCTATTAACCCATTCCCAAGAAGGCTTAAAATGAACAGAGGCATTGATGTTTGGAATAGGTCTGAGATTCCAGAGATGAAACCATCTGCATATGGTAAGCTAATATTTGATAAAGCAAAGGAAAAGAATCTATCTTCAATAAATAGTGCTGGGAAAACTGGATATCTACATGCAAAAGAACGAATCAGGATCCCTACCTCTCACCTCTCACAAAAATCCACTCAAGATGGATAACAGACTTAAACCTAAGGCATGAAACCCTAAGAATCCTAGAAGAAGATGTTGGGAAAAACCTTTCAGACATTGGCCTAGCCAAAGAATTTTTGAAGAAGACCCCCAAAGCAATCACCACAGCAATCAAAATAAACAAATGGGATCTGATCAAACTAAAAAGCTTCTGCTCAGCCAAAGAAACTATCATTAGAGTGAATAAACAACCTACAGAATGGGAGAAAATACTTGCTTTCTACACTTCCAATAAAGGTCTGATAACAAGAATCTATCTAGAACTCAAAAGATTTAACAAGAAAAAATCAAACAACCCCATCAAGAAATGGGCAATGGAAATGAACAGAAACTTTTCCAAAGAAGATAGAACAATGGCCAGCAAATATATAAAAAAATACTCAACATCTCTAATCATTAGAGAAATGCAAATCAAAACCACAATGAGATATCATCTAACCCCAGTGAGATTGCCCATATCAAAAAATCCCAAAACAACAAACGCTGGCGAGGATGCGAGGAGACAGGAACACTCTTACACTGCTGGCGGGACTGAAAATTAGTGCAAGCTTTGTGGAAAAGAATTCGGAGATACCTCAAACAGCTAAAAATAGAAATACCATTTGACCCAGCAATAGCATCATTAGGCATCTATGCAAAAGAGCATAAAACATTCTATTATAAAGACATCTATTCTATTATATTATAAAGACCTGAATGTTTATTATAAAGACATCTATTCTATTCTATTATAAAGACCCGAATGTTTATGGCAGCACAATTCACTATTGCAAGGACATGGAAACAACCCAGTGCCCATCAATTCATGAATGGATTATTAAAATTTGGTATATGTTTACAGTGGAATATTACTCAATTCTAAGAAACGACAGCGAGCTAGCACTGCTTATATTATCCTGGATTGAGCTTAAGCCCATTATCCAAAGTGAGGTGACACAAGATCAGAAAAATGGGCTCCACATGTACTCGCCGTCACATTGGTACTGACTGATTATCAAAATGGTGCTCAAAGGGTGGTGGTGTTCACCAGAATTTCAGGGGATGGGGGTATAGACCCACATCTGAGGGATGTGGTGAACAGTGTGGAGAGGAAGGGCATACTTCTAACCTTTGCTAAGTAAAGGCAAAGTTATAAAATCTAACCAAAATGTTTTAAAAAAAACATTTATAGGGTGTCCGGCAGGTGGAAGGGGGGAGGGGATGGGTATATATAAACATTATAAGTGCAATGTGCATTGTCGGGGGGATGCACACACTTGAAGCTCTGACTTGAGCGGGGAGGGAAGGCAATAGCAATGTATGTAACCTTAACATCTGTACCTCCATATTATGCTGAAATTTTAAAAAAGGAGAAAAAAATTAAAATAAAATGAGAGGATTCCCAAGGCATGACAATAATTATTACATCAACCTCTTATAAGGCACTGCAATGAGGCCTTTCTTTGGTTAAAGCACCAAGTATGCACAGAAACAGAGCCAGATTCTCCCAGGATTTCTGTTACTCCTTAATCATTGGATATATTTGATCATTGCAAACAACCCCTAAGCAACTAGTGTGCTGTTCAAGTACTGCAGCAGAAAAATGTAAGCTAGCCTCTATTTTCTTTTGGGGGATCAATAAAAAAAATCTTTCAGGTGGGCTTTTCTTATTTCAGGCCTCATTCCACAGATTGTGCTGAAGTATTGGGGGGAAAAAGTTGCCAAATCTCCCCCAGCTCCTGCCTCTGCCAAATAGTGATGAAAAAGATTCTATCAAGGGCAGGCCGGCAGCCTCCAGCCCCGAAGGAGAACCTGCGAAGGTGCTTCTCCCTGAACCTCTCCCTCACTTGCTGTGAAGTTGTGTTGGACTCTGTTCCACACCTCAGACACTTCAAGCTCATTCCTACCTGGTGGCCTTTGGAATGCTGTGCCCCAGATCTTCCCATGATGGGTTCTCCAGGTCATTTGGGTCTCTGCAAAGATCTAAATATTAAGTTTCAATTTTACTCTTTACTGAATCCCTGAATTACAGACATCCTGAATGCAGACCTCAATTTAAGCCTTCTCGTGTTTCTTTTTAAAATTCCATACCACAGATATTCTCCAAAGAATGCTCAGCATGTTCATCTTACCTTTCTTTCAGTAATTTCACATGCAAAAAGATGGACTATGTCTAAGCTCAAAAGAACATAATAATGAACTACAAGCTAGAAGTAGGCATAGACCAGATACATTTTTCTTTCTAAAGGTTATGATAGCTAGACAAAGAGGATGAGGCCACAGAGATAGACTTTGAAGGAATATAGGCATATAATGATGTCCTCCAAGTCAATACTCTAAATACGATGGGAAACATCCTGTGAAATAACTTCTGTGTTCCAGAAAATAACTCTCCTCTCATACCATTCTGCAGATACTGACAGCCTCATTGATTCAGAAATTCTTCCATTACATTAGACCATTGGCTATCACCCAGGGGATAGATTTTGAGTCCCTTCCTCCCCAGGGGACACTTGGCAATGTCTGGGGCATTTTTGGTTGTCACAGCTGGAGAGGGTATGCTATTGGCATCTAGTGGGTAGAGGCCAGTTATGATGCTAAACATCCTGCAAGTCACAGGATAGTGGCCTGCAATAAAGAAACATCTGTTCCAAAATGTCAATGGTTCCATGTTTTGGAAACTCCACACTAGACTCTTTTTTTTTAATTAATTTATTTTTTCAGCATATCATGGGGGTACAAATGTTAAGGTTACATATATTGCCCTTGCTCCCCCACCTCCCTCGAGTCAGAGCTTTAAGCGTGTCCACCCCCCAGTTGGTGCACATCGCACTTATTATGTATATATATCCATCCCCTCCTCCCTCCACCTACCCGACACCCGATAAATGTTATTCCTATATGTCCACTTAGGTGATGATCAGTTAATACCAATTTTCTGGCGAGTACATATGGTACTTATTTTTCCATTCTTGGGATACTTCACTTAATAGAATGGGTTCCAGCTCTACCCAGGAAAATACAAGAGGTGCTATATCACCGTTGTTTCTTATAGCTGAATAGTACTCACAATTCACAATTGCAAAGAAGTGGAAACAACCGAAGTGCCCATCAATACATGAGTGGATTAACAAAATGTGGTATATGTACGTCATACTAGACTCTTAATACGGGGCGGTCTTCCGGAGCTATGCTGTGGGATGATTAGGGGAGGATTCAGAGGAGAGATAAATAAGTCTTTGGTTCAGCCTTAACAAGATGGATATGGTTTGGGTAGATGGAAGGGCATTCCAGGAGAGAATTTCAATGGGCAAAAATGGGCCCATAAACAAGTACCTGCATGGCATGTTTAGGGAACCACGATCAAGCCAGAGTATCCCAAAAGCCTGTGTTGGTGTACGATGAGATATAAGATAGTGAAGCTAGATTGAGGAGGACTTTAAATGTGTTACATTACGGAATTGAGCTCTACCCTTATATTTAGCTACACAAAACCGACAACTTTAGTATAGGAAATGAATAAATATTTTATCCACTTTTGAAATGTATCTGCCTTGGGAGGGGGGAAGGGGCATTTATTGAAACCTTAAAATCTGTACCCCCATAATATGCCGAAATAAAAAAAATAATAATAAAAAAATAAACTTTGAACTTCCAAAAAAAAAAAAAGAAATGTATCTGCCTTGAGCTGGTCACAGGAGTCTCGTTTGTATAGCCCAGACTGGCGCTAGAGAGCAGGAGACGGAGAGGCCACTCATAGGTTATCATAATAATCCAAATATCTGAGCCCAGATTGTAGTAGTGATGGTCAGAATCGAAAGGGAAAAACAAGAAAATAAGATATCACAAAGAATGAAAGATCTGGCCATTCTTCAGGAAGTTTGCTGATAGTAAATGAAGGAATTTGGGAGTGGGAAGCTGGGACTCAGAAAACCAGGAATATAATGAAGCTGAAGGTCTGGGCGGGATGTGATTCAGCAACCAGATTGGTGATAAAGCATAAAGAAGTGCACCTGAATCAAAATTCAAGAGAATTGCAGCATCAAGTCAGAGTCGGGCTAGGCAAAGAGCAGTAAATTATTGTCTCCTCAACATCCCATGCACGTTCCTACTTCTGAACCTTTCCCCACTAGAATTCTCACCTCTCATGCTCTCCCGTCTCTCCGCTTCCCAACCTTTGAGGCCCAGCTGAAAATGTATCTTCCTTACCGATACTCTCCTTGTCACTGCACGGCAAGATTGCCCAATATTCAGTCTAGAATGGTTCAAAAAGATGTGAACCTAAGGAGACGTGAATAGCTACAGATTAAAGACACAGCCTAGGACATGGGCAGACACGGGTCAGAAATCCAGCAGCCAAGCAGCTCAGCACCAAGAAAACCTAGACACCAAAGACAGACAGCTGGGAAATTCAAGCAGACAGAGGAAGAAACCAAGAAGCAAGATGAAGTAGTGTTTACTCGCCAGGGGGGAGAAAGACCTTAGGAGGGGTGTGGTCAACAGTGCAGCGCAACAGAGTGTCCTGGTTAAGAACATGAGCTTCTGGGAGTCAGAGAGACCGGGCTCATGTCCTGGCCCATTGCTATGGGATTATCGGCAGCTCACTTAACTTAGAGTTGTTTGCTGAGCTGTAAAATGGAGAGAATTATATCTACTTCACAGGATTGCTGTGATTAAATGAGATAATATAAATGCAAAAGAAAAAGGTTTGAATTAAGGTGCTTTTCTCTTTGATTAACATGGCCTTTGTCCTAGCCCCCTCTTTCTCAAACTTTAATGTTCGCACTTATCACCTGCAGATTTTGTTAGCACACAGATTCTGGTTCAGTAGGACGGGGTGAAGCCTGAGATTCTACACTCCTGACAAGCGCTGGGGCTGCTGCTGCTGTGTAGGCTGTGCTTTAGTGGCAAGACCCTAGTGTGCCCAAGGCAATTGACTGATTGGGATTTGTTAGAGATTGGGGTTTGTAACACAAGGGCTGCAAAAGAAAGATTGAGGTATTATTCAGCTTCTGACATTCAAAACTAGGATTTTGCAATGAGACAGTAGACAAGCAAACAGGTTCAGCAGTTAGACCCCGGCACTGAATGTCAATGATGTCCCAGATTAGAAGAGGAAGGGGGACATCAGTTCCTTTCCGGCCCCGAGGATTGTGGAAAGAGGATGATAGTCGGACATCACAGAGCAAAGTGGGGAGGTGCGTGCTTCAGGGCTGCTTCCTCTGGGCTCTCTCCCTGATGGAAAGAGGTGCAGAAGATAAATGAGGATAATGCTGCCAGAAAAATTTCACTTTTGCAAGCTGCCCTGGGTTTCCGTGTTGGTTTGGTAGGTTTCCACAGTAGCTGACATCCTGGCTTGAAAGCTATTCAGAGAGGATCGCTGTAACAGTGGTGAAGGGCTTCAGTGCAGACATCATGAATTGAGGCCAAATATGGGCTACAGCCCAAAGTAGCCCCTAAATCAGCTGTAGGGAGGTGAGGCCAACTCAGCCAAGAAGCATGAGCAGAGCTTTCCCAAGGCAAAAGAGAATAGCCACCAACTTTAGCCATCTATGTCTGCAGAGCAAACAGCAGCCAGGAGGACAAGGGCGTTGGCCTGGAGACTAGAAGGCCCTGAAGCCCCTGGTTCTTACATGTCACCCTGGGACCATGTAAAGCCACCTGCATATCCCTCACAGTATTTTAGAAATGAAACAGCAAAGTGAACAGGCGTTAGGAGGCTATCGGAGAAGCTGAGCCTTTTTACCCAACAGACTCAATACTATCTAAGGGAGCTATTTAATTTATGAAATTGGACTAATGTGGAATTGGATTGGACAGCTCAATAATGTTCCCCACGGGGTTGGAAGTTGGGCAGAAGGCCAGGCTTCTTAGAGACAAAATAAAGATATTACATTTTTCTCTAAACATCCAAGTTAGAGTAAGTTAAATTTGCAACCACACCGCAAATATACAAAGTGCTTAGCAATGTGCCTGCTCTATAGAAAACAATCAGTAAATGGTAGGTAGGTTAAATAGGTTAAGTAAGGACTAAGAAAAGGCCACTGGATTCAGCAATTAGGAAGATATCATTTTCTTTTTGGGAGAACAGTTTCAGTAGAATGACGGAGATGGAAACTAGCCACAGAATGTGTTCAGTCTAGCTGTGAAAGCCATTATACTCCACCTCCTGCAATGCTCAGCAGAGCTCTCATTTTCTGTAGAGGCAGGAAGCGGTGTAAATAGAATAGAAGATGAAGTCCGTCAACACTCCTGGGTCACGGCTCAGTATTATCATCTATTGAGTTGAAGAATCCCTTAAGGGAGTTTAAATCTATTTCTGGAAATTGACTTCAAAGCAATTCTCTTGATGAGAATGGGTTTTTTGCTAAGTGTGAGATGGCAGGTAAATATGAAAAAACATATATATACATTCCAAAGCTATAGCCATGAATTTTTCATTTAAAAAACAATCCCCCAAAAAATTAGTTCATTCTGCACACCCTAAAATTGTGGTTTTAACGTCAAGGCTTTCACCAACTCACAGTTTGGAAGGAACTCTTGATTTTCTCAAGGCACTTGCACCTCTCTTAGCAGAAAATAAAGTCTGCTGTTCGCTCATGCTCCCAGGCATAGAGGTTTCCTAATGCCCAGTGCACAGGGATGCTGCTGCTCCCTGAGCAGCGCAAATCATTCATTAGGCCGCGTGGTAGTCACTCTTAGAGAAATTGCCAGGTAGGGAGCTTGGTCCTGAACACCCACACTCTGTCTCTGGGGTCACACGTCCTTATTTTACCATTGTTCCAACCTCACCAGTACACAAAAGCCTCAGTCCACCCCTTTGCCCAGGCATCTCCCTGCAACTGCTCCTCTTCCTCAAACCCAAGCAGTGGCCCCCGGCCTGCCCTCACCTCTTTCTTCCCCTCACTCCCCCACCTCCTCCTCCTACTACTACAACTATCAGAATGTGCTAGTTCTATGTTCCGTGATCTCAGACCCCTCCCAGGAGCAAAGGCAGTAATACCTTTCGGATGACTGACATCATTACGCAGAGCTATCTTATTTACGTTGTAAAAATACTTAATGTCACATGAAAAGATGCTCAACATCATTAGGAAAATGCAAATCAAAACCACAATGAGATGCCACTTCATTCACACCCACTAGGATGGTTATAATAAAAAATGTAAAAATTAACAAGTGTTGGTGAGGATTAGAGAACTTAAAACCCTTGTACATTACTAGTGGGAATGTAAAATAGTGCAGCCTCTATGTAAAGCAGTTTGGTGGTTCCAATGACGCAAACAAATGGAAAAACATCCCATGCTCATGGATTAGAAGAGTCAATATTATTAAAATGTGCATACTGCCCAAAGTGATTTACAGATTCAATGAAATTCCCATCAAAATATCAATATCATATTTCATAGAACTAGAAAAAAAATCCTAAATTTCATATGGAATCAAAAAAGAGCCTGAATAGTCAAAGTAATACTAAGTAAAAAGAGCAAATCTGGAGCATCACATTACCAGACTCAAATTACACTACAAGCCTATAGTAGAAACAGCATGGTGCTGGTATAAAGGCAGACACATAGATCAATGAAACAGAATAGAGAACCCATAAATAAAACCACCTGGCTACAAGCAACAGATTTTTGACAAAGCAGACAAAAACATATGCTGAGGAAACAATGCTCTATTCAATAAATGGTGCTGGGAAAATTGGAAAGCCACATGCAGAAGAATGAAATTGGGTAATTATCTCTCATCATATACAAAAATTAAGTCAAGATTGATTAAAGACTTAAATGTAAGACTTGAAACCATGAAAATTCCAGAAGAAAACATAGGAAAAACTCTTCTAGATGTTGGCCTAGGCAAAGAATTTATTACTAAAACCCCAAAGCAAATACAGCAACAATAAATATAAATAAATAAGGCTTAATTAAACTAAAAAGTTTCTGCAAGGTAAAGGAAACAATCAACAAAGTAAACAGACAACCTACAGAATGGGAGAAAGTATTGGCAAACTATACATCCCACAAAGGACAACCATCCAGAATCTATTAAAAAATACTCAAACCAATCCGCAAGAATAAAACCAAATAACCCATTCAAAAAAATGGGCAAAAGATATGAACAGATTTTTTTCAAAAGAAGATTTACAAATGGATAAAAAAACATATGAAAAAATGCTCAATATCACTAATCATCAGAGGCATGCAAATTAAAACCACATGATGAGATATCACCTTACCTCTATCAGAATGGCCATTATTAATAAGGCAAAAAACAACAGATGATGGCACGGATGCAGTGAAAAGGGAATGCTTATCCACTGTTGGTGAGAATGTAAACTAGTATGACCTCTATGGAAAACAGTATGCAGATTCCTCAAAGAACCAAAGGTAGACCTACCAATCACACTATTAGGTAGTTACCCAAAGGAAAGAAATCATTTTATAAAAAAGACACCTGTACCTAAATGTTTTTTATCATAGCACAATTCACGATTTTGCAAAGACAGACAGACACACACATACACACACACACACACACATACACACACCATGGAATACTAATCAGCCATAAAAAGGAATAAAATAATGTATTTTACAGAAACTTGGATGGAACTGGAACATTACCTTAAGTAAAATATCTCAGGAATGGAAAAACAAATTCCACATTTCTCACTTCTAAGTGGGAGCTAAACAAGGGATATATATGGTCATAAAGTGGTGTACTGGACACTGAAGACTAAGAAGAGGGGAGGGAGGATGAGAGGAGTGATGAATAATTATCTATCAGGTACCATGCACACTATTCTGGTAACAAATACACTACAAACCATGACTTCTGCATTGTACAATTCATCCATGTAACAGAAACACTTGCACTCTCTAAATCTATTGAAATTAAAAAAAAAAAAAAGTTTAGTTTTAAAAAAGACCTACAGGGAAAAAAAGGAATTCAAAACAGGAACTCAAACAAACACTTGTACAGAAATGCTCATAGTAACATTATTCACAATAACCAAAAGGTGGAAACACTCAAATGTCCATCAATGGATGAATGGATAAACGAACTATGGTATACATATAATTAGGTATTATTCAACCATAAAAAGGGATGAAGTGCTGATACATTCTCTAACAATGTGGATGAATCTTGAAAACATTATGCTAAGTCAAAGAAGCCAGACACAAAAGGTCACATATTATATGATATCATTTATGTGAAATATTCAGAATAGGTAAATACATAGCGGTAGAAAGTAGATTAGAGGTTGGTTAGGGCTGGGAGAAAGAGGGAATGGAAAGTAATTGCTTAATGGGTATGGGTTTTTGTTTGGGGATGATAAAAACGTTTTGGAACTAAACAGAGGTCGTGGTTGCTCAGTATTGTAAATGCCACTGAATTTTTCACTTTAAAATGATTAATTTTATGTTAGATGAGTTTCACTTCAATTTTTAAAAAAAATGCTTAAGACCAATAAAAAGTATCCAAGAATGAGAATAATAACCTATGAACATTGGAAAGCAGGAGTTATATCTCATAAAATTGTGTATTCCCATAGAAGCTAGCAAAATGCCAGGTCTATAAGTACTTAATAAATAGCTGTAGAATGAACGAATGAGTGAATGAATTTCCAGCACTACATAAAGTATTTTGCAGTAGGCAGCTACCAGCCCTGCCCTCGAGGGCAGCTGCCAGTTCTGCATCTCACCTGGTGATTTTGACTCCATCAAAGAGCGGCAAAGCAAACGTGGACTAGAAAAACTTTTCCCATGTCCCGATACTTTGAGATTTAGAAAGGAATCTGTGCCATTTTTTTTTCTCAACTTAAAATTGCACATTTTGTTATCCTGGTTAGAGAGATGCCACCGACTGAAATATCCTGCCTCAAGAGTGGATGATGTCAGCATCTCATTATCAAAATTTTCCTTCCTGCAAAGCTTTCGTGTTCTTACAGAGAATGTTCCAGTTTAATGTCAAGCCCCTTAAAATGCAGGGTTGTAACTAACTGCAAGGGAAAAATAGCTCTGTTGTAGTATTAATACAAGGTGGTTAAATCATTCAAAACAAAAAACACAGTTGAATGTCCTGAAATAAATTGAAGTTTATTTCCAGGCCCCAATTCTAGGCTGAATTCATTTTGTAACTCACTCGGTATCTCAAGTTCTAAAGTCTCTTGCCTGACACTCTTGCTTTCTTTAATAGCCCAACTTGACTATAGGTGAGATAACCTCAAAAGACTTTTTAAGTTTTAAATATTTTATAATAATTGTGAGCATGTTCTCCAAGCCAAATATGGGATGAAGACAGGATCCGGTGAAGTTTTTGTCATTTGTTTTAGTGATGTGGAATTTTCAGAATTTCAATACAAGTTTATTATTACCAAGTCACACAACTCAATTTCCTAAAGCCAGATATGCTACTGAAAGAGTTTTAATGGGAAATGTACTTAAGAACTAAGTGTAACAGTGTTCTTAGAAGCCACTGCTTATACTGCCTAAAAGATCCGTAATTAATACTACCGTGATAATATGATGTCCAGATCAACCCTGGTGATTGCTCTCATAATAAAAATACGACAGAATTTTTGTGGTTTACCAAGCAATTTCACATAACTTTTCTAATTTGATTTTTCCAACTACCAATGAGATTATTGTTACGTCTATTCAGAAACAGAAATTTAAAAGCTTTAGAGGTTGGTTCAAGGTCACATACTTAGTAAAAGCACAGACTAGGCTTGGGTCCAGTTTTTTAAAAACCGTAACTCTAGGCCAAGCACGGTGGTTCACGCCTGTAATCCTAGCACTCTGGGAGGCCGAGGCAGGAGGATTGCTCAATGTCAGGATTTTGAAACCAGCCTGAGCAAGAGCGAGCCCCTGTCTCTACTAAAAATAGAAAGAAATTAATTGGCCAACTAAAAATATGTATATAAAAAATTAGCTGGGCATGGTGGCACATGCCTGTAGTCCAGCTACTTGGGAGGCTGAGGTAGGAGGATTGCTCAAGCCCAGGAGTTTGAGGTTGCTGTGAGCTAGGCTGACGCCACGGCACTCTAGGCTGGGCAACAGAGCAAGACTCTGTCTCTAAATAAATAAATAACATAACATAACTCTAGACTCTCACTTCTACACCAATGCTTCTCATCTCTTTGTTCCCCATAACCCCATGTTTTCCCCAACCCCTACAAACATCAGTAAACCATCAAAATAATTGGAAAGATTTGCTGAAGAGATCTGGCCGATCTTGCTACTTTTTGCCTTGCAGAGAGAGTTACTATCCCTCACTTCCTGGTGCAGCTCTCAATGTTTTTTTGCGCAGAAATGAGAATATAAAAGATATCATGGGTGAAAACTAAGTTTCTCTTTCAAGTTATCCTCCTCTTGTCTATAGAGCTGCTGTTTACTGAAGGCTCAGGAAAGAGCAGTGGGATTGTTTTCCTATTCCCGTTGTGATTTTTAATTTCTTGCTATTCCCTGATCTCTTTTTCTTAAGTACATTTCTCCCATGCACAAGTGTGTACCCTTTCCAAAAGGAGAGAGGCTTGGTGTTTGCTGTGCTATCTGTGATTTTTCTAGCTCATGGATTCCCTTTCTTTCTGTCCTACAATTAATACTGTCACCACATGGTGCTTTAGCAAAGCACAGTACATGTTCCAGCACATTTTCTGCTCTGGGTTACTGCAGAGTGCCGGGATATAACTGAACTCTTCCCCAACCTGCTGCTTTCCACGGCCTCAGCACGACCCAGAGGGGGCCCTACCCAGCCCCAGCCCCTAGCCCACCTGAACTTCTCTGACACTAGATTCGGTTAACTGCCAGTGCTGGTTCTAATTCTAAATCTTGGGGAAGTGCCAAGTTTGGTGAAGAAAATACCTGCTGTGGTCGCTTCTCTTAGGGGGTCACTCTGGATCAACTCCCTACTTTCCTCTTCTGGGACTTTCTTCCCTGCTAGAAGGGAATTGGCAGGGCAGGAGAGCAAACAGATTCATAAACAATTTGTTTATTTCTGCTTTTTGGACCACGCCAATGGGAGAGGCGACAGGCACCCATCATGCCTCTCTGGCTCCAACGCACGGCCTTGATGCATTTCCTTTTATCCACAAGTCAACCCCCTCCCCACATGGGCTTAGGTATTTTCCCTGCACGAGCTCCACACCGATTTCTGTCTCACTCTGTGGCTGCAGGCAGGTCCACTGTGCAGCCTCCTCTTTCTTGTGATTCCTGAGTCATTCCTGCATCACCAAGAACCAGGCTGAAAAAACAGGGCCTTCCATTTTAACTTATCCAATTAATTCTATTTCTACCAAGAAAATATAAACACAAATATTCCCACATGTAACCTTTTATAAGTGACCTTTCAATTTCTCCCACATTGAAAACAATAGCCTTTCCTCTTGAATAGTTCTACCAAGCTCTCCCTCATCTCACAAATATACTTTTACATAGTTATTGTCTCCTAATAAGGAAAGAATTTACCCATTTCCCCACACTCACTGCTTGCACTTCCCTCACCTCTCTTCTTTTCATTGGGACTGCCTACCTTCTCATCTCATGTTCATTATTATTAACCCTTCAAAATTGTGCTTTGTGAGGCCTTCATGTGCAAAAGTCAGAATCAAAATGGAGTCACTTGTGTTAAAAAAAAACAAAAACCTGATGAATAGAGCCAAGGAAGACTGTCAAGGGTTCTTGGCTGAGGATGGTGGCTCATGCCTATAATCCTAGCACTTTGAGAGGCTGAGGTGGAAGGATTGCTTGAGGCCAGGAGTTCAAGACCATCCTGAGCAACATGGTGAGACCCCGTTTCTATAAGAAATATGGTGACATGCACCTGTAGGCCCAGCTACTCAGAAGGCTAGAGCAAGAGGATCACTTGAGCCCATCTGCCCAGGAATTTGAGATTGCAGTGAAATCCTATCTCAAAAAAAAAAAAGAAGAAGAAGAAGAAGAAGAGGAAGAGAGAAGAGTTCTCATGCATAAATGCCCAATAACAAAATATCACAAAAGATTGTAAAAACCACAACCTTGCACAACAGCCATCACAACCCTACACAAAAAATACTTTTGTGAGGACATCTGCTCAGTAACTGCCTGTCCAGCCTTGGATTGGTGACACCCTTGTTATTGACCCTTGTAGGCAAGGATAATTATCTCAAAACAATTATGTAACCCTCTCCATTTTTCCTTTAAAAACATTTGTCTTCCTGCACCTCCCTGAAAATGCACACAGTTTACTAGGGCACACGTATTCACCTGCAATGCCCTACTCCCAAGTAAGTACCATTTTCTTTTAGAGAGCCTCTCTCTGTTTGTTATTTAGGTTGACACATGACATATCCCCTGCTAAGGTAGCCATTTGTTGACATCTACAAACAAGCCATGAGTTTGTGAATTACCAGAGAGAGGCCAGAGCCCAGAACACTTACAGCTACTATTTTTGACTTGAGCTAAGCAGAAAAGGAAGCTGCTGCCCAGGTAGAAATGAATCCCCACCGTAATACAAAAGGGTTATTAAGAGGCAGCTGCTATCATCATTGCCCTTTACCAAATAAGAAAACTGGGGTTCAGATAAGTACATTGTCCAGATGTTCACAGCTAATAAGTGGCAGAGCTGGGCCCCAAACCCGAGGCTGCTGGCACGACCACCACCATAACCCATCATCACATCCAGCCAAATTGCTTTGCTCCAATTCCAGGCTGACTAACAAGCCTTTTGCTAGTAATTTGGCTTCCTTTGTGGCTCTCTTGAAGACTTAGAATTTGCAGACCAGCCATAAAGATTACATTTGGTCTCCACATTTATCCCTATAAATTAACAAATTGACATCATCTAAATTAAAAAGATATTGATTTATCCTAATCTTTAAAACTTTTCCAAAATATTTCGGACCCATTGACATCCAAGACAAATGAGTTTACTTCAAAGTCTCATCCTTCTGTGCTCTTCTTGCATGCACGCTAGTTATTCCTCATTGCACTATTGTATTTAGTAGTCCCTCATCGCACTCTGGTAGTAGTCAGGGTAATTAACTCTGGTTACCACCACCCTGCGTGACAAAGGCATGTTTCTCCCATGTGGCACAGTCTGAGATGGGGTGTGCGCCTCTCCTCCATCATGTATCTAAACCATCTGGCGTTAAGGGCCTTTAATGTCACCACAGGAAGAAACACAAAGGCAGAAGGGCCACACGGATATATTTAAGGAGCAGTTTAAATCATTTTCAATAATGTTCCATTGGCCAGAATCCAATCACATGACCCCAAGCATGCAAGGGAGGCTGGAAAATGCAGCTAGCTATGCATAGCTAGCTGGCAAGCTGTAATAGCCTCTGCCACAAGACTTCATTTGTGTTGAGCACAGAAAGTTGAAAAATATCTGCAAAGAATAGGAAATAGAAATCTTAAATCTTAAAGCCCATGCACTGTCAGCTACATCTTCCAGATATGCTTATATGGCTATATAGACACACACATATGTAGAAAGCACATATATATGCTTTTTTAAATGGCATATTACACATACTGCTTTATAACCTGTTTTATTAACAGAACATTTTCCATATCAATACCTACATGATTCCATCAAAATTCTTAGTTATTACATAACCGTCTATTTTACAGTTATCCCATAATTTGTTTAAGCATTTTCCTATTATTTCACATTTAAATTATTTGAAATTGTTTTACTATGATATTGTGAATTATATAAGTATTCTTGTAACTATATCCTTATAAATAATATACCTGGGTGAACCTGTGACCTGAGGTTAAACTCCTAGAAATAGAATTGTTCAGTCAAAATATATGCAAATTTAGATGCTTTTTATATTATTGCCAAGTAAGCCTATATAAATGTTATACAATTTACACTCCTTTAGAATATTCAAATCATTTCAGTCTTACTTTCTATGAATGTTTTTGTGATTTTGTGACAATGACTTCGATTTTGTTATTATTCAACACTAGTGATGTTAAACTCTTCTTAGGGTTGATTGCAACCTTTAATCAGACACTCACTGAAGCTCAAGATGGACTAAGCTCACTACAGTTCATCTCTCTCATGATTACAACTAAAAACTGAACAAAATCCAAAGACTACTACTTGAGGACTCAGCAAAGTAAACAGGAACAGGCATATTGGGGGAGGAAGTCAGAACCTGAAGAATGATTGGTGAATGGTAGTGAGTTTCCTAGTTTCTTTTCTCTCCTTTATCTCCTGGTTTTGACCTAAAGGTAGGCTAAATCAAGGTACTGTGGAACAGGTGCAGACAGCAAAAACTCTGAGAAAAACCCATTTTCCTGATCAGAAGACCAAGAAAGAGAACTTTTGATGGGTGCAGAATGTGAGGGGAATCTCTAGCTTCTGAACTCTTTTTTTTAAATTTACTATTTTCTCTTTTCTCTCTTTAAATAGATGTATAATAATTGTCCACATTTATGGGATACCTAGTGATGTTTTGATACATATAATGTATAGTGATCAGAGCAGAGTAATTAGCATATCCATCATCTTGATCATTTATCATTTCTTTGTGTTGGGAACATTCTCTTCCAACCCTGCAGAGATCAGCCTGCTGCAGTGATAATGGTGGCCCTTAGCACAGACACCAAAAATCCCTAGAGAAAACCTGTCTCTCTGGACAGTGAAATCAGGAATCCAGTTACCTGTTGTGCAGAGTGTGGATAGTATCTTCCTTATTATTTTCTCTCTCTTTTTTCTCTCCACATCACCCCAAAGGCACACCTAGTGTTGCAGAACTACACAACAGAAGACTATACCTCAGAGAACCCTACCCTTCTGGCCAGAGGGACAGGGAAAAGAGATGTCTAGAAGCCAGAGAGGAGAGAGCTGGAGAAAGCTATCCCCTAGTTCAATTTATAGACTGACATAAGGCCCAGGCCCATCCCCAGACAACACGTGTACAGAACACTTTTAAAGAAGCACAGTAAAGGCATTAAGGCTTTAAGAACTAAACTATGATATAATCTACCCCCACAAGTCCCTGAATGGCTCATCCAAGAGGCAGACTCAAATAGCATAGTTAAGGCTTTGGAAACTGAGCTGACATAACTCAAAATAAAAAGAGCAAGAAAAATGTATAGAATTCTCAAGGTCAAAGAGGAACAGCAGATGCCAATCCTGAAGTGAACAAGACGTTGGGATCATCAGGTGAAGACTTTACAGCATAAAGTCTGGTATAACTATCTTCCCATGAGGTAAAGGTGGACACTCTGGAACTGAATCTAAAAATAGAATTTCTCAGCAGAAAAATAAAAATTATTATTTAATAATTTAAATGGGAATTTTAGAACTGAAAAATTTAAAACAAATTTTAAAACTCACTTGATGGATTCAATAGCAGAATAGAAATAAAAGAGGGAAAATTCAGTAAACTTAAATATGGAACAATAGAAATTATCCAATTGGAAGAATAGAAAGAAAAAAAGATTGAGAGAAAATGCACAAAGCATCACAGACCAGTGGGGCAATAACAAAAGGTCCAATATTCGTATTATTGGAGTCCCTGAAGGAGAAGAGAAAGTGACTGGTGTAGAAAAATATTTGAAGAAGTAATGTCTAAAAACTTCCCAAATTTGGCAAAAAACATAAGTTAAAATCACAGTGATGTACAGTTGATCCTTATTATTCATGGATTCCATATTTGCCAATTTGCCCAGTCATGAAAATTTATTTGTAATCTCAAAATCATGGCTCTTTCTCAGTCATTTGTGAAGGTTCAGAGTAATGGAAAACTTGAATTTCCCAACTTGCACATCCCCAGCTAAGGTCCAACAAAGTGACACTCGGCCCTGTTGCTTCAGCTGTCATGTGGAGATGACCATAGGATGGAGGCGGCAGGGAGCGGTGCAGGGTAGTTCAGGAAGCTCTGACTCTGGAGTCCATTGGATGGGCTTGAATCCAAACTCTTAGTGTTGCAGCCTCAGACAAGTCACTTAACACTTCTGAATCTTGTTTTCTCTTTTATAAAATAAAGAACATAGAATCTATCAGAAGGAGTATTTTTAAGATTATAATCTATGTAGGATAGCTTATATATATACACACATGTATATATACTTGTTCAAATTTCCCCTAGGAGCAACAAATGATTCAGAATTCATGAATTCAGTGTTTACTGTGACTTTACAAATCATAGCTACTACAAATAATAAGAATCAACTGAAATTTATGGATGACTATATTATTCATCCATAAAAAGGAATCAAGTATATGTTACAACATGTCTGAATCTTGGAAAACATTAAGCCCAGTGAAAGGAGCCAGTCAGAGAAGGTATGCATGGTTCCATTTATAAGAAATATCCAGAATAGGCAAATGCACAGAGAAAGAAAGTAGGTTATTGGTTGCCAGGAGGTAGTGGGGAATAGGGAGTGACTAATAATGGGTATAAAGATTTCTGGGGTGATGAAAATGTTCTGGAATTAGGTAGTGGTGATGGTTGTATACTTTGCCTATATACCAAAAACCACTGAATCCTATTCTTTAAAGGAATGAGTTTTATGATATGTAAACCATATTTCAATTTTTAAAAAATGATATTCCACTACAGACCTATCAGAGTGCTTAAATTTTTTAAAAAACTGATAATACCAAGTGTTGACTAGGATGTAGAGGGATTAGAACTGTCATACACTGCTGGTGGGAATGTAAAAGGGTACAATCACTTTTGAAAACAGTTTGTCAGTTTCCAGTAAAATTAAATATACACTTAACATACAACCCAGCAATCCAATCCTGCTCTTAGGTTTATCCAAGTGAAATGCTATGTTCATTCAAAACTCTACATGTGAATGTTTATTACAGCTTTATGTATAATCACCACAATCTGGAAACAACCCAAATGTCCCTCAACTGGGAAATGAATAAAAAATTCATGGTATAGCCATACAATGGAATACTATTTAGCAACAAAACAAAATGAACTATGGATACATGTAATGATATGAATTTCAAAGACATTTTGCTAAGTGAAAGAAGGTAGATTCAAAAAAGCTACATATTGTATGATTCCATTTATGTGAAATTCTGGAAAAGTCAAAACTATAAGAATGGAAAACAAATCAACAATTGCCAGGGATGAAGGGGAGGGGAAGATTTAACTACAAAGGAGTGACAGAGGGAATTTTTAGGGGGTGGTAATCATACTGTTCCATTTCCTGATTGTAGTGGTGATTACAAGACTCCATGCATTCGTCAAATCTCACATAACTGTACACCAAAGAGTGGACTTTTATTGAATATAAATTAAAAATAAAATTTTTTAAATTCACTGATGAAAAAACGAACTTTATAAATCAGAACATTACTTGATAGACAGTTTTTCTTTCTTTTTTGTTTTGGAGTATTAAACTGATTTTTGAAAAAGCAGTCAGTCTCTTGGGCTGGTCCCTTGAGGATCGCTGGGTAGCTCAGGGCACAGTATCCAAAACAGCCAGGGTGGGTCAACACGGCCAGGACAGCAGCAAGCAGCAGGCCCAGGTCCCACTCACTGTCCAGCACACCACATTGTCAAGGTGCACAGGACTATCCAGCCTGGAGGGCTGAACTACCCACAGAGAGAGGCTTATAAAAGTTAACACAGAATCCCTTCCAAATGGGCTACAGCAGAGTGACAATAGTTCCAGTTCTAGAATGTTCAGAGGAGAAACAAAAGCATACTTACAGTCATGCAGCCTGAGGCCACATGACAGGGACAGGGACAAGAATAAGCACTGAAAGAAGGATGAGGAGGGAGGGGACTGGCTGGAGAACAAAGGCTACTGTCTTCTGTCCACTTACTGTGCTGGCCCTTGGCAGAAACAATATCTCAGCATATTCTGTGGTATATGCACTGCTGGTTGTAATGCTGGTATAAAAAAAGCAGAGGTTTTTACTTTAAGAATTATGAATTTTTTGTTACCTTCTATTTATGGCTTTTCATTTATGAAAATGAATATAAAGAACAGCTAATATAAAGTTTTCTTTTTAAGATATTTATTTTTAAAACTTTAAGTCAACTTGAGGAAAATCTTAAAGGACAGCAAAAATCATAAAGGCAATTGCATGAATGCCTGAAATTTAGAAAATCCAGCATTATCTGATACACTAAATAACACAGCCTAGGGCAAGTGGACTTAGCCCCAGGTTACAGAAGAAGAAATTAAGATTCTACACAAATCTTAATACAGTCATAATTTAATCTCAGGTCTGTCTGACTCCAAAATGTATGGCTGTATTTCAGGATACCCCACTGTCCAAGACCTCCCCAGGCATGACAGATGTGACCACCCTTGTGGCAGAAAGCATGAGCAGCACTGGGAGTTGAAGATTCAACACCCACCAGTCCTGTGACCTTGGACAAGTGACTTACCCTCCCTATGTCTGGTTTCCCTTATCTGAAAATGGAGAATGGTGATAATACCTACCTTATATACTTGTAGTGAGAATTTGTTATTAAGAGTTTAGTAGAGTGCCTTACACAAACTGCCCCATAAATGTTAGCCATGACTGCTATTGTTACTAACATTAGTAGGGCTCATCCATGCATTTAGACTGGAGTGTGGATAGTCTAAACACCTGGATGAGGGTATGGACAATCCCAGCCAGGCCAGGCTTCAAAAATGAACCGGGTTGAGCCTCCACCTTGGAAGAAGGCGTCAGGAACTCCTGCCTGGTAGTGTTGGGACAAGCACGATCTGACCAATTGTACTTCAGGCACTGCCCAGGAACAGGAGAATGTAGCCCGAGTTCTGGAGCCAGTCTGCCTGGGATGAATGACTTAACTTCTCTGTGCCTCGGTTTCCTCATCTGTGAAATGGAAATAATAACACCAGTAACCTCATAGGATGATATGGTAAGAGTTATGTGTTAGCTATTTTTACTGGATTCTCTTTTCTCTCTGAGGAAGCTGGTGATTGTGGCGGTGGTGTCTGCCCAGAAGATCCTGACACTGGATCAAGACCTTGCTGTCCACAGATACTCTTAGTACTTCTTGTGGGCATAGCTGACCCTGGGCGGCCATAAAAACACTGCCCTGAGAAGGACCACTGGCTTGGGGCTTGCTCACATGGACGAAGGGCTCTGCATGCAGCCACCGCATCCATGGAGACATTTCTAATGTGCCCCTTGTTCCCTTCCCCTTTGCAGGGGACCCACCTTTCTGAACAACATTTAACCGCAAGCACTTCTTAATTTCTCCAAGTATCTTTTTAATTTCATATTATTCTTCTGATCTCTATCCAGGGATACTTAAGAATGCTCAATTATGAGAATCAATGAACATAAACAGAATCAATAGACCTGGAAGAGTCCTGCCAGCAACCCTAAATAGGAAGTAAGAAAGGATGGAAGACTCTGGCAGGGGAAGTAACTGTATTTAGGGTGGTGTTTATCCTCTTTAGATTTATCCTCTTCCAAATTTCATGAGCAAGTCTCCCAGTCCATAAAAGAAAATCCACCCCAGAAGAAGTCAAAGAGCCACTAGGGTGGGGACAGAGACTGGTGGGAGGAATTAGGCTGACAACCAAGGAGGTGGGCCCGGGTCCCCTGCAGCTCCTGGTGTGAGCTCAGTCTCTCCTCAGCACTTGTGGCCACCTCCCCTGGGATGAGCATATAGATGACCTGGGGTCTCTGGGGAAAACGCTTCTGGCCTTTCTGCATGACCCTGATCAAGTGTGAAAAGTGGGGTTTTCCAGGCAGCTGCCGGAGGAGCCAGGTTAGGGGCGTGGTGCTGGCAGTGATTCCCACCGAAGGCCTGGCCCAGGAAAATGCACTGGGCAGGTGAGTCGGCTGCCTCAGCCTCCCATTCCAAAGCAGGGAGACATGATTTTCAGGCTGCTGTCACTGGTGCTGGGCCCAAGGGCTCATGGTCAGTGAGCTGTGGGCACCTGTCTGTCTTCCTCATATCCCACACAAATCTGTACCAAGACCAAATACCATCTCTTGGAAACAAATTAGTTTTAAAAATCTATTGGCTTACTGGTTGCTGCAGAGTCCCAGTAGAACACCGATGACATCCAGAGGAGGAAGGAGAAAATTCTGGGCTGACTGCACTGCAGAGCTGAGAACAGAGTGGCACCACAGAGGAACCAAGTCCCGAGGACAGAGGAGAGTCCTGGAATTGACTGCAGTTCTGTGAATCCACAGGGGATTCACCCTCCGTGGGTCTTTTTCTCTCTGCATCCTTTCTTGTCCCCTTCACAGTCTAGCATCCTCATGTCAGCCTTAGCCATCGCTTAAACATTAAAACTAAATTTGAAACACGGCATCTGTAATCTCAGCTACTCGCAAGGCTGAGGCAGATTTCTCGAGCTCAGGAGTTTGAGTCTAGCCTGGGCAGCACAGTGAGACCCCATCTCTAAAAACCTTTGCTTAAAACCTTTCAGTGCTGTTGGGTGGACAGCCCCCACCTCCTCACCCTCTTGCCCATAACTTCATGTCTAGCCACACTGAATGTCCTGCCCAGGACATCTGTGCCCATGCTGCTCCCACCATCTGGAATGCTTCCTCATACTTGCTGGCTAATTCCTTTTCTTTCTTCAAGTCTCAGCCCTCTCTGGCTCAACTGACTAATTTAATTCCTCCTATGAGGTGTTCATCACCCCCATAGGTTTTCTTGTGGCACTTATTAGCTCTGTACTTACTTATCAGTGTGAGTGTCTGTTTAACATCTGCTTACTCCTGAGACTGAACTACCCAGTGGATATTTCTGAGGGAATAACTAAATGAAGGAATGAATGGATCACCTGATAAAAAATGATTACAGAACTTGCTTAAGGTTATACAGCTAGAATCCCAACTCAGGCCTGTTTAAGCCAAAGCTCGAGCTTCAAATAATTGTATTTTTTTCTTGCATTTTAAAACTTCCTTGAATGTATGGTTTTTCCTTGCATTTTAAGATTCTCCAAAGAGAAGAAAAATGACATCTATACAGTTAGAAGAAAAATGCTGAAAGGGCCAAGAGTCCAGGCTTACAAGAGGCCACAGGTCTGGGTGGCTAGTTGGAAAGGAAGGGAAAGCCTGAGAACCGAGTGGATGTCACTCCTGGAGGATGGGGCCAGACCCTGAGCAGCTGCTCCTGGGAGGGAATCTAGGCTCAGGTGAGTCCCTGTGAGAGGGCCTGGGCAGCTCCAGTCAGGGCAGGAGTGGCTGCAGCACAGAATCTCAGCCCTGCCTCCTCCTAAGTTGAGAAAAGGACCCCCTTCCTCACGACATCCTTACCCCCTGCTGAAAGCCATCTCATCCTACACCACACCTCCATGCCTGTGATGTGTGGGGTGCCCCTGGAGCTGTGCAGAGCACAGCGTGTGCAGTCATAAGCAGCAGCCCTGACAGACAAGCGGTCCATTAAATAAGACCTTGATTAAAACCGTGAGGAAACTTGGGAATTGTTCAGCAGTGCTTCTTTGCGAAAAGAAAACTTCCGCATTGGTGTGTCTCCCAGGAGAAATTTTATGAAGGGCTCCCCCTACCACTTCTGGCCGTGCTCCTCCCTGCTCTCCCTCCCTACTGCTGCAACTTTCAGCAGCACACTGCGCAAAACCTCAGGCTGGATTATTTTTTTGTTCCTTCAACATTTAATGCACACCAGTCCTGCAACAGGCTACATGCTAGAAGCTGAGGGAACAGAAATGAACAGGGCAGCATCTTTTTCTCCACTAAGTAGAAAAAAAGAAAAGAAAATATACTTCTTTGCAGTGCTGCCTGCCCTGCTGGAAGCTACCAGGATAATCCGGGTTGCAAGCGTCCAAAAAGGAGAGCAGGAAAGAGTCGCTCTAAGGCGACTCCTCCATCTGGATCCTCTCTCTTGGGTGACAGAAGCTGGACCTCTTCCCAGGTTAAAATTCAGGATAAACTTATTTGATTTTGGCCACATGGATTCTTCCATCCTCCTTCCCCAAGGGCATGGTGGCTGCTGGACGGGGGAGCCAGTGCAGAGCCCTCAGAAGGTCAGATGCTACCTCTCCTCATGCTCTCGTGATTTGGCTTGCTGGCTCCTGAAGCTGCCTACCCAGGGCAAGACGGATCAACACAGATGCAGCCCTGAGTGCCCACACAGGGCAGGGACCTGTCCTCTGGAGCCTGCTGCTCATGGCTCCTCAGCCCAGCAGCACCTTCCTCACAGCAGCCCTGGGGCTGGAGGTCCACTGGAGTGAAGGAACGAAGGGACACAGTCTTAGGAGCAGGCTCCTCAGCGCTGTTTTCTAGAAGACAGGAAAAAACAAGCTGTCACCAAACAGAAAGGAGCCATCTGACTTTTGCAGAGTGAGTTGGCTTGTCAGTGTTAGCAGACAGCTCACAACACAGAACTGCTTGGTTGCTAGGAAGAAGACAGATGACCCAGGGCCTATCTTTGAGGATGGTGGGCTGCTCACCCACCCAAACCCCAGAATGTTCATGCTGGTTCCTCTTGATAAACAGAACAGCTCTCAGAAGCCAGTGTACTTGAGCATTTACTGGGACAGGCAGACTTTGGGGGACATCCTGTTCTCCTCACTCAGAGGATAAATCACCTTCTTGGCAAACCTGGATCTGATCTCAACATTCTCAGGAGATTCAGCCTTGAGAGGAAAGAAAAGGAAAGAGAGAAAGCCAGCTTGGCTGGCGAGTGAAGAGTTCCTGGGGGAAGGATCACCCACATGTAACAATCCGCTAACCTCCCACGCCCACAGTGGCCCAGCTCCTCTACGGAAGTGCCAGGGCAGGAGGGGCGAGCAAAGCAGAGCAGAGGGAAGTGAAAGATATACTTAGATTGTGGCTTGATTCTTATGCCCTTGGGAAGCTTTCTTCCAGAATTTTTAAAAAATCAAAGCTCTTGCAGGAAAAACTCACTCTCTCAAAATGCCCCAAAGCCTAAAAATGTGGAACCTACTTTTCCAAGTAGCCTAAACAAGCAAACAGCAAACTTGGAAGTTTATCTTGGAAGTCAAGAAGGTTAAAATGGTGATTTTCAAGTTCTTCCTCCATCTGACTCACCAGACTTAACTTACTATTTTCCTAGGAGGAAGGAGTCTTCTTTATTCTCTGTGGGCAGAATTCCTCATGTTGATGCAGAAACACAGCATTGTGTGCATGTAAAAGGCAGAGAGGACCCAGCACCACAGGTGACCACGGCAGCGAAGGGCAAAGTTCATCCTGAGAGCTGGCAGCGGGGAGACAAATTATAGGACGAGGATCAGGTCAGAGCTACTATCCTTGGAGAAGGCCTCCATATAGACATTCTTCGCATATATGTTGAGATTTGAGAGACGTTACTAGGCATCTATGTGTCTCCAGGAATCTCACAAACTTGTCTTCCATAATGAGTAATGTTCTCATGGCAAGGGGAGCCATTGTTTTAGATTAAGGTTTTATGACTTCCAAGATGCCTCCCCTCATGGATTAATTTCATATTACTGCTGTAACAACTTACCACAAACTTAGTGGTTTAAACCAACACAAATTACAGTGCTGCAGGTTAGCATTCTGTTTAGATCAAGTAGGATTTGCTTTATGAATCTGGGTGCCCCTGAGTTAAGTGCATAAATATTTAGAATTGTTATGTTTTGTTGAATTGTACCCTTCACCATTGTATACTGACCATCTTTGTCTTTCATTACTTCTGTTGATTTGAAGACTAAGTTATCTAAAATCAGGACTACACCAGGTTTCTTTTGGCTTCCATTTCCATGGCATATCGTTCTCCATCCCTTCACCTTGAGTCTGAATGCATCCTTGTGGGTTAGATGTGTTTCCTGAAGGCAGCAGATACTTGGCTTGTGTATATTTATCCATTCGGCCTGCCTATGTCTCTTTAGTGGACAGTTCAAGCCACTCACATTTATTGAAAGAATTGATAAATGGGGCAGATTTCTGTTCATCCTGTTGAGTTGAACACTTAAGCGCACATATGGTAATAATATTCATTGGGTGTTGGGCAAGTGGGAGCAGGGAGGAAGAGATGGGTACATTCACACCTGATGGGTATGGTGCACACCATCTGGGGGATGGACACACCTGAAACTCTGGCTCAGGTGGGGCAAAGGCAATATAGGTAATGTAAACATTTGTACCTCTGTAATATGCTGAAATTAAAAAAAAGAAATTAAATTTCAGATCAAATGTCAGAAAAAAAGGAAATGGAAGAGATAAAATATTGGAGCTAATGACCACAGTCAGATTTTCCAAATTTTAAATTTTGATTGAGTCAGTTAAAACATGATATCTGTAACTACATCCACTCTTGTCTATTTGTACAGTGGACACCCATGGAACCATCTGATTGGTGTCCCTTCTCCCCTTATCATGGAAATGTTCTGCCTCACCCAAGGACAGGACCACCTCAGGATGAGCTATTTTCCTACCTAACCCCATCCTCAGGCCACAGTTCATTGCTCTAGGCTTGAAGTGGGCCAATCACAGTTTTCCTAAGGATTTTTCAGGCAGGCACTGATGAAGAGCTGGCCCCTCCCCAGTCCTGGAATTTGTGAGATGTAAGTATGGGATGTGCCACATCTCCCACTGTATGGAGGAAGCTGATCTGCATGGAGACTGCAGTTAACAGAAAAGACAAGAAAGCCCTGGAGACGTTTGAGTCCTTGATTGTACCTGTGTCTAATGCCCGGCTATATCCCTGCCCACCCTACGTGTTTCCAATCAAGGGACCAGAATACAATGCTGTATAGCTAAGATCTGCAAGTGTTTCTTCCTGCTTCTGACCAGTAAGAATTTTCCTTTTGTAGTGGCCAGAACATTATCCATTGGCCATCCAGCAGGGATGACACCATCTAAGTCCTGAAACTTCTTGGTCCCTATCTTAATAAGGGGTCATGTGGACTATCCCTCTTTCATGTGTCTCCTTATGAGAAAGTGAGGGCCGGGACATTCAATAGTGTGAGCATTAAGGGGGAAGCAGTGTGGTGATATAAAAGGACCAATAGTGAGAGGGGACTAAGGTTACTATAATAGCTACTATTGTAAGTTATTATAAACTGAGATCTCCCACTAAGATCGTACAATGGTAAAATATTGTTCTGTTGCATGAGCAATTATAATAGATATGATTTGGAGAATTTAACTTTAATAACATTTAACTCTAAATCATGTATATACAAGGAAGCTTTGTATAATAGCTCTCTAAGAGTTTAAAGGCCCTGAGATTTACCCTTCAAGCAGTGTAATAGGAAAGTATGTATCTATATGCATAAGAGATGTAAATTTGATGAATAAATGATGTTAATTTTGAAACTATTAAAAAAAAAACAACACAAATTTATTATCTCACAATTCTGTAGATTACGAGTCTGACAAGGGTCTCCCTGGGTTGAAAATCCTGCATCCCTATCTGGAGGCACTAAGGGGGAGAATCCATTTCCTTGCCTTCTCCGGCTTCTAGAAGCTCCTTGGTCATGGTCTGTTCCTCCACCTTCACAGCCAACAATGGCGAGCAGAGTCTTTCTCATGCCACATCACTCTGATTCCCTCTTCTCCCTCCCTTTTCTACTTTTAAGGACCCTTATAATTAAGTTGGGCCTACCCAGATAACCCAGGATAATCTCCCTATCTTAATTATCAACCTAACCCATCTGCAACCTTAATTTTCCTTTGCCATGTAAGGTAACATACCCACAGGTTCCAGGTATTTGGACATGGACATCTTTGGGATGCCATTATTCTGTCAACCATACCTAGCATACAGATTTATTACCTGGGACAGATAATCATAAATTATAAAATAACTGTCACCCAGAAGGATGCATAAAGTTGAGCTCCTGAGACTCAGCCCAGGTACATTTTGATGAAAAGAAAAAAAAAATTTTTTTAAAGATCATTCTGTTGAGTACTTAAAGGACCAAAAGTCCTAATGGGGACCCAGTGTTTACTGTGAGGACATAAGAAAGAAAACAAGAATAGGTCCATAATCCTACATGCCTCGTTCTTCATTTCAGCTTTCAAGGATAAACACAGAGTTTAAAACTGGAGATATATTAATATTTTAACTACACATTTCCAAGGCTCTCAGACCTTGTCAGCCTGATTTCCTTCTCTTACCATGGTATGTTTTTGTTTCCCAACCTCTGGGCAGATGAAGGAGAAAAATGGTACGTTTGGACTGGACCTGCCCTTGTACTCTGCACTTGGGAGCAGTATGTTAAGAGCCAAGGGGGCCCAAGCAATGTTTCTTGATGTGTGGCCCATCATTCACCTGCATCAGGGTCCCCTGGCCCATTTTGTCAAATTCTGGGAATGGGATCCAGGAATCTGCATCTTAAAGAGTTCCTTGATGATGCTAATGCAAACTAAAGTGTGACAGCCTATATTTTGTAGTTCCCCAATCTATGACCAGCCTCTTCCAGCTCTTAGCAGCTCCCATAAATAATTTGCCTAGTCAATGTTCTATCCCTATTGTGATTCTCAGCTACGTAATATTTTCAACAACATAAATTTGTTCTCCTGCCTGGAGAGAGAAGAAGAAACAGCATGATACTTCAGTGCAGTTCTATGGTCTGAAACTGAGGATTCTCTAATACATCTTAAATATTAACCAAGATGAAAACTGATTGATGCATAATTCATTAGTGGAGGTAGTAGACCAAAGTACCTTTCATAATTTAACAAATTGACACATAAACTATTAAAAATTGTAAAAGAAAAGTATTTAATTATGCAGATTGATGCTGGTTGGGAAAAAAATACAGTACAAAAGGAAAATAGTATTATGTCACTTCTGACTGACAAACAACTAATCACATACAACTTACCTGGGGAATGGAAAATGCACTTCTCAGAAATTAAAAATCTGAAAAAATTAAAAAACATTTTTAAAGGGAAAAATAAAGCAAGAGTCTTAGAACAAATTTAAAATCAGACAGTCATTTTCATTAGCAATTGAAATAAATAAATGTTGACAGCAACCTGAATTATTACCCAAAATTTTTAAAAAACTAAATTTCAGTTTTAAGATAAGAATATTTTCATATATGACAATTCTTTACTTTTTCCACTTTTGATTTCATAATTTTAATTATTTGTACAGTCCTAAATCAACTGATTAGATGACCACCTCTTTGAGAGAGGACAATTAGGATGTTTTAGTATGACATTACCATTAAAGCTAAAGGCCCCTGTGACTATGTCCCTAGGTAGTCCATTCCCTCCTCCTCTCCCCAGCGGTAAGCACTTATACCTATTTGTAATATATACTTTTCAGATCCTGCTCTGAAAAACATGTAGGTCCCCATGAAAAACATTCAGAATTATTTTGACCATTTTTTACCTAAATGGTGTCATACTGTACACAGTCTTCTACAGCTTAATTTTTTTCTCCCATTATGCCTTAGAGAGCTCTTCCCATGTATAACAGCGGTAGTTGCATGCCAAATATTGTTCTAAATTCTGGCACATATTATCTAATTTAATCCTCATTAATTTCAAGGCGGCAGTGTCTAGAAATGGGTACAATCATGATCATTCCCCAATAGGGAAACTGAAGCACAAGGAGAAGTACAGAAACATGCCTCCACAGTCACACAGCTTTTAGTCAACATAGAGTTAAAAATTATAAGCCCCAAATCATTTAAATTACCCTTGACCTAAATTAAGTTGAGATAAGAAGTCATCAACTTCAAAAGCAGGAGCTTTCATATGATAGAAGTGTTTCCCAGATGTAATGCAATGAATTAACAATTAGCCTTTGTTTTGATAGGTAAGAGAGAAAGGTAGTAAATATTTAAATTTCAGTTATCATAAAAGTCAAATAAATCTATAATTATTTTGCAACTTGATGGCATACATTTAAAATTCTTTGTTATGAAAGGCAAGGAGCTGTAATAAAGCCAAGGACTTTGACTTATAACCTTGAGATCATGAATACTTGTTAAAAATAACAATGCACATTTGTCAGAAATTTATTGTAGAAACTGTCACCCCTGACCTCACGGTGATTTACTGCGGACTCTGACTTCACTGATCTGGTTGTAATTAACCCAACAAGTGCACAGCTATTTTAACTTAGGAGCATAGCTAGAGTCACTCTTCCCTTCAAAAAGTTGTTTTACGAGTAAAATAAAATGACTCTAACATATTAAACTAAAATCAGGACTCGGATTCTCCATTTTCTCCAAAGTTACAGAGCAGTTTTCAAACATAGACCATCTGATTCTAAAGCTAACATTCTTACCCACTGCACAGAACACAATCAGAAGGAGGATGGTCAGCATGGGGACAAGGAACATGGAAATTCTCAGAGGGCGCCCTTGGCAGTGCCATTCAAACGCTGTCTAGAGGGGCTGCCCCAGTCCAAGGACGCAGCCTGTTATGTCTGGGTAGAGTTGGGTGCCGCAGAGCCTGATGCTATGGAACATCTGAGTCATAGGCTCCCAAGGTCTGAGTCCACGCTTACCAAGCAGCCTTCTTTCTAATTATAATTTGACTTGCTTGGAAGCTTTTACCTATTGAAGGATAAAGTGCTAGCCAGATCACTGCAGTGTCTTGGGAGATATATTTCTTGTTATAAGTAATTGGTTTATAAACAATTTCCTGTTATGAATGAGTTTTAATTTGTACCTCTCTGTTGGGGTCACTGATCACTCCTAGGCCCACTTAGCTGAAGACAATTGTCACGCAGGCTTTCTGAGCAGACAGCAGACCCTGGAATCTGACCACCTTCTTGTCCCTGACGGCAACTCCATGGCTTCCCACATAGATTTGACTGGTTCTTAACAGTGATGATCAGGATGTATTTTAAAAAAGCAAAAGTATTTACTCACCAATCTCATTTCATTCTTATTCATATTCCCTCTCTAAGATGGGTAAGTATGTTTACTCCCATTTTGTAGGTGGAAACGTTGAGAAATGAAGGTTTTCCAAAGCCAACTACTTAAATTTCATACTAGTTTATAAGCTCTTGAAGTCAGGGACTATATATCCATTTTATATTTGTATTTTATCAAGTGACTGAGAAAGATTCTTGGTGTTGAGCCATAGATAAAGGTAAATCCTGAGAGACCATCATACAGCAGGTAAAAATAATCCTAAATTTTTGAGATAAACTACTGGAACATGCTGTAATTAAGTAGTAAGTAGCATCAAAGGTAAGCAAAAGAAAGACAGGGTTGTCTCAAACCATCATGCTGAAGCGGGAAGGAGCCAAGACCAAAATCCAGTCTCCCAGCAGTCAGCCCAGTGGCCTCACTTCCCTTTCTTCTTCCAGAGCAGCCAAACCAGCCTCATGGCCCCAAGCAGGGGAGTAGAGCAGGGTGTTTGCAGAATGTCACACGCACAGTGTTTGTCAGCCCCTCCATCCTCGTACCTTCTGGATGCTCTAAACATGTGGAAACCTAACTTCCCTGCCCACCACTGTAGACAAAATCCTATCCCTTAGCCATTGGCATGGACATGGAATACAATGATGACAGTGATGTCTAACTTTTAGTAACTTTGCTAGGTGCCAGATGTCAATCTTAATGCTTTGCACATCCAGTAACAGCGTATTTAATCTTCACAACAACCCTACGGGATGGCTATTATTATTAAACTCATTCTACAGATCAGTAAAATCAGGCACAAAGAACTTGGATCAGCTGTCCCCTGAGCCCCATGCAAACAGTACACTGTCCCTCAACCGTCCAGCCCCCACTCGCAGCTCTGAGCCAGAGAGAGCTCAGGCTCCTTGTTGCTCCCACAGCTTCTATTCTGCTCTATTCTCATTACCTGTTGTATGGCGGTGATATTTTCTTTTCCAGCTACATGCTGGGCAGTTTTCTTGTGAGTGATTATAGGGGAATAATTAGTCTTTATGTAAGCACTGCCTTGCAGGATATGAAAGACATAACTTTCAGGCAGCCGGAGAGCCCAGGCGGCTGCTTGTAATCACTCACTAGGTTTCGTTGTCTCCAGAAGTAATTATGGATTTCAACCACAAATCACCACTTCAATTGGGTCTACACGGCTTACCTTCTTTCCAAAATTATAATAGTGATTTTCTGGGGAAAGATTAAGAAAGAGGGGCAGACACGCGGTGGTTCTGTTTCCTGCCGGAGGTTTCTGGTCAGGAGCAGGAAGCAGACACTTCCTGAGGAATAAGTATTGTGGCCTAATTGCAGCCCTTGGGGTCATGGGACAGGATAAGGCCCGGGAGCTGGGAGAGACATTACCGAGTCTTAATTCGGGCTCTTCTGGCCGCACATCACAGAAGCCCACTTCAAATCACCTCAACCAGGAGACAGGGGCTGGACTATCTCATGGCCCCAGGAGAGGAAGTACAAGCCTCAAGTAGGACCCATGCCCGGTGCTGAAAGCTATCAGCATACTCTTCTCGTTTGCCATAAGCTCAGCGGCGAGCACAGTTACCAGTGTAACAGAAAATCCCCCGGGTCTGTGCCTATGTACTGCCTGGAGCCCACACTGCCCCAGCACGTCCTCTGCCCTCACCACCCCACTGCCATCACCACCATGCTTCCAAACGGAGAGTACTCTAGTTGCCTATTGCTGTGCCATGATACTTCAAAAGTTAGTGGCTTAAAGCATCACCACTTTATTAAGTTCCATGATGTTGTGGGCGAAAATCTAGGCAGGACTCAGATGGGAAGGGTGGTACTTCCGTTTCGTGTGGTTCCCATGGAGCTCACGTGGTGGCTTAGCTGGCGATGGGCTCGTGAAGGGCCCAAGACAGCTACGTTCACATGTTCACACACCGGACGCCCTAGAGAAGATGGCTGGAAGACTGGGCTCAGCTGGGACTGTCAGCTCCCCAGCCCGGTAGTCTCAGGGTAGTCAAATTGCTTATGTGGTAGCTCAGGACACCCCAGAAACCCAGTGGGAAGCTGCAAGGCTTCTTTTGATTAAGCCTCAGAAGTCTCCGAACAGCACTTTTACCACGTTGTATTAATGAAGCAAGTGACTAAAGCCAGCTCAGATTCAAAAGGAGGGGAATTAGACTCCATCCCTCGATAGGAGGAGTATCAGTTCATTTGTGGCCCTCTTTAATCCACCACAGACAGGTTGCTGGACAATCACAGTACTTAAATATTTACTCCTTGCCTTGATCCAAGGGAAAGATAAATGAGGATTGGAAACAAACATCCAATCATATGGCTTATTACAATAATATCAGGGGACATAGCTTCAGAATAGGCTGTTATGGGACTTCCCTGGGTGGTTCAGGTGGGGGACCTGGACCCCAGTATTCTGCTCGTCTTCCTGGTGGGATGCTAGTTTCAACAAGAGTTGAAAAAGGATTGTGAAGGAGAGACTGTAAAATTTATTAAAGAAGGATAGAAATAGTATACCTTCTTAATAGGGTTGTGAGGATAAAATAGATTTTATATATGTAAAGTGCTTAGCACAGTGCCTGGCACATAGTAAGTACCTTATAAGAATTCTTTGTCATCATCATCATCATCATCATCATCATCATCATCATCATGCTTGATGGACCACATGAAAACACTGAACCTTAGCTAGGCATCAACATTTAACTCCTCAGAGGCTGATTTTTCAAGACTGCAAAGGGAGGGAGAAATGTGGTTTACAACCACTTGACTCCACTTATACGCAATTTCCAACAGTAATTCCTTCAGGATTCTCTAAGTAAATAACTTTCAGCTCAATGTGTTATCTAATAAAAACAGTAATGTCATTTTTAAGCTTTTAGGTTTTTATCTCTGTGAGTCACCAGAATGATTATATTATGCAAAGAGAAGATCATCGAGGTGACCATTTTGTGACATTGACCACTTTTCTTACAGTTCCAAGAGTCCCAGGGAGACTTGCTACCAGCCTATGGAGAAGGAACAAGTGACTCCCTGTCCACTGGTCACCAACTGCCGGGACTGACCTGATGTCAAACCTTACATCATTTACCAAGCTGGAAGACATTTCTGCTTCTTAGGAAGTGAATTTTCTTGGTTCCATCAATAGGTTTTCAGGGCCCCACAAATTCCCAGATGCCTTGGCATCATTTGTCACTTCTACAAGAAAACAAAAAAACCACTGGTGGGAAAAGCTCACACAATACCTTTGCATGACTCTGGGTGCACTATTCTGGCAGGACACCTGGAGCTGGTTCTAATACACTGCTGGGGTTCCTTGAAGCTTGGCACAATAACGACCTCCAGTAAAGGGGGTGGAGATGTTGGAACTACCTTGGCAGAGTGTTGAGGATAGAATTGAAAGGTTCAGAAAAATGGGAATGGTAGACTGAATATATTGCATGAGACCCAAAAACCTACCAAATGAATATAATCCAGGAGGGCTCAGAGAACAGTCCTTTCATGAAGACAATGAAGAATGCGTTGCAGACAGAGGGACTTAAAATACTTGCAAAGCTTAGGTTAGGTGTCTTCTGATGGCTGGTGTTGAAAATAGGAGAATCTGCCATTGAGTGGGTCTCCATAGAATAAGTGGGACCAAGAGGCTCTGGAATGGCAGATGGTAGTACTTAATTGTCAAAGGCAAGATGGATGTAATTATCATGCAGGCCACAAGACTTGGAGTGGCAACAGGGTGCCTTAGACACCAGAAGTCTGTAGGATCATAGTTATAAGGAAGGAAAATAGTGCCGAGCAGACCAGAGTATTATTTGAGTTTTATAGCCAACGAAATGAAAAGGCTGGAATGTAGCCGCCTGCATGCATGGCAGTAATGGAAAACCATCATCCTTCCCCTCATTTCCAAATCTAAATCAGTACAGAGACCTAGAGCACATTAATTTAAGGGTAGGTTGAGTCTGCTTAAAGAAGGAGCCTACAGTTACATCATAAATTTAATAAATATTCCTGCTAAATCTTCTTCAAAAGCACATATGTCCATTTGCTAGGGTAACTATATATGAGGGAAAGAGGAATAGCTAGATCTGTGCTCCCTGAAATGCTAGCACATTCCTTGCATTCCTTGGATAGATTGGAGGGAGGTTGTGTATGGAGGCCAATTGATAAATGGAATTCTGCTTATAAATGTATAGTCAGAATAGGTATTCTTAATAACTGGGGGAAGCTTCACTTTGATTCCCTGACTTGTGAAGTAAGAGCCATTGTAACAGAAAGAGGTAAGTGAATGCCCACACCTAGCCAAGATAATGAATCAGAAACAGTGTCACAGCCCAGGTGGATTTGCAAAACTTAGCACCATCATCGAAGACTTAAAGCCTGGAGGGGTGGCAATCCCCATCAAGCCACCTGCCCATCCCCTGCAAAAACCAGATGGATCATGGCAGAGGACAAGTGGACTATCATGCACTTAACTAAGTGATGATCCCAATTTTAACAGCTGTGCCGGTTATAGTGTCTTCACTAGATAGAACAGAGCAACACAGCCTCTGGCACTTTGGTATATAGTCATTGATCTAGCAAGTACTTCCTCAATCTTTATCAGTAAGGAATATAAAAAGAGGTTCACTTTTTTATAGGAAGGAGAGCATGTCTTGTGTGAGGGCTCTCTCTCACAATACAGTCACCAGAGAGTTTAATTGTCGTAACATTCTGCAGACATCACATTTGTCCACTGCATGGATAATATCAATGCCAGTTACACCTAGGGAGCAAGACATAAACTACTTTAGATGCCCTAGGAAGAAATATGTGTGCTAAGAGGTAGGAGAAAAGTCCCACAAAGATTAAGGAGCCTGCCACATGAGTAAATTTCTTAGAGGTACAATGATCTGAGGTATACTGGCTAAAGCCTCCATAAGGTGAAGGATAAGTTGTAGTACCTTGTAACTGCTACCACTAAGAAAAATATATAGTGCTTAGTGGACTTCTTTGGATTTTACAGGCAACAAATAGCACTTGGGAATAGTGCTCCAACTCATACAACAAGTGATTAAAAAGCTGCCAGTTTTGAGAGAAGCCCAGAGAAGAAGAGGACCCTGCAGAAGATCAAGAGTGTGGTCCAGGCTGCCCTGCCACTTGGACCACAGGAGCCAATGGACATAGTGGGCTAGAGATACCCATAAAATATAAAGATGGTGTCTGGAGTCTGACAAGGTGCAACAGGAGAATCTGGGGTTCTAGAGCCATGCCGACCTTCCGTGGCAGAGAAATATTTGCCTTTGGAGGAAAAAAATTGGAGAGCTACTGGGAACTGGTAGAAAGTGAGTGAGCCTGTGAGTAGAGTTTCCCATCATGCTCCATCAAATCATATGGGCAGCTGGCGGCAGTGGTAACCCTCTGCTGTAGAACCTGTGCATTCAGCATCAGGCTCAGGCAGGCTGATAGGCAGAAATAAATCATATGAACAGCTGCCCAGACTCTCATGGCACTTAGCCTTTGTCTCACTGACATCTCTCCCTTAACTCACACCAATGGAAGAGGAAGATTCTCAGGCCCAGTTCACAGATGGGTCTGCTCAGTATATGGGTACCAGCTATAAATAGGCTCCTTCTGCCCTAAACCCTTGCAAAAAAAAAAAAAAAAAAAAGTGACAATGGTGAAAGGAAATCTTCTCAATGGACAGAAGTGGAAATACAACACTTGGTGGCTCATTCTGTATGGAGGAAGAAGTAGTCTGAGGTATGGCTATACCTATACTTTTGGACAGGGGCAAATGGCTTGGCTGGTTGGTCAGAGATCAGGAAGAAGCAAGAATGAAAGAGTAGAGAACGTCTGGAGAACGTCTGGAGAAAAGGCATGTGAACACACCCATGGAAGTACACAGATCTTTGTGTCTCACATCAATGCCCATCATAGAGCACCAGAAGACACATGCTCCGTGCCAGCAGGGATGAGAGTTCTCTGTGGACCCATAAAGACGGCTTCCCTCAGCAAGGCTGATCCAGCCATTTCACTATTAAAAGTGACCTGCTAGCAAAAACAGACACAGAGGACACAGAGTCCTCTATAGAGTACTATCACTTTCAGAGACGGAACAGCCACTTCATTGCATGGGACCACTTCTACTCTGAAGGGGGCTGTGAGTTGTCCGTGGTAGACGTGTACCCTGAACATGGGTCTGCCTTCCTACCCTCAGAGCTTCTGCCAGCCCTGCCAGCCTAATGCTTAGAAATGTCTGATCTGTGTGCCTGGTGCCATGCACAACATTGCCTCCGACCAAGGAACCCAATTTGTGGTGAAGAAGTTGGGCTAGTGTACACAGGACCATGGGATCTTCTGGTCTTAACACCATCTGACAGAAGGATATAAATGGCTTGTTAAAGGCCCAGCTAAGGCACCAGCTCAGGCGCACTATCCCGTGGTGTTGAAGCACTGTCCTCCAAAATAGTGTTCATGTGCCAAACCCAAGGTTGACATAATAGCTAGAAGACACTAGAAAAGGAATTAAGAGGTGGAAGTAGTTTGGGCCTCTGTTACCATACCATGGTGACCCATTTATAGAATTTATGCTTCCTCACCCTGCAAACCTAGGCTCTCTCAAAATATGCATCCTGGTTTCCTAAATTGGAAATCAGGGGACATTGTATAGGTCCCAGTGAATCTGAAGCTGAGACTACCTCTTGGTCTTCTTGTGCTCCTCTTGCCTGTAAACCAACAGACAAAGAGAGGAGATATTGTACTCATGGGATAAATAACACTGATCGCCAGAGGGAGCAAGGGCTGCTACCATACACTGGGAGCAGGGAGGAGTATGTCTGGAATCTAGGGGATTCATGTGGCATCTCTTGTTTCCATTAACTGTGATATTGTGCACAAACAATTGGAAAACCATGACCGGACAAAGGTAAATCAGATAAGGGCTCAACCCCTCAGAGATGAACATCTGGGTCACCCTGCCAAGCAAGCAACCTACACCAACGGAAGGCTGGCTGAGAGTGCGGGAAATGTGAAATGGGTCATAGCAGAGGGAAGTGATGGTTTCTCTTATCCATGATGACCTCTTACACAATGGCAGCAGTAGAGGGCACCACTTGTTCTACTAATCCATCATATTAAGTCTCTGCAGATATTGTAGCTGGCTGGCACTTTGAAGGATACTCTCTGATAGACTGGGCTTAGTGCTGGAGGGAAAGGGAAGAAGACAAACCAATATGAGTAATGCAAGGGATGGACTGTACTGAACACGTTATTGTCTCTCAGCCCAAATTCTTACACCAGCTGCTGTCACAGGGACTGGTTCCACGTTGGCTTCAACCAATGTCATGCAGGAACAATGTGGAAGCTACTCTGAAGCTAGTGGACCATGCAAAGAAATCTACTCAGCATTCATGCATGTACACCCCAGAAGTGCAGGGAAGTTATTGCCCACGTGGCTATCCTTGACCAATGTGGGAGGGAAATTGACAGATAAAGATGTCTTCCTTTTGCTGGAAGACACCAGTTCTAAGATGCATTTCCCAAGGTTCCCCAGAAGCATCTTCAGGACTGAATGGCAATCACCAATAGCAGCAGCCAACTCTTTAACACCTCTTTGATTTTCCCTACGTTGCCCTGGAGCCAGCTTATCCTGACTCATGAGAGCCAATTGTGCACATCTCGTCCCAGCTCCACATTTGGTGATGTCCCATGGAAACTGGCCATGGTAGGAGCATTTGTACCATGAGGAATGGTAAATGTCACAAATCAAGGTTGTCACCTTCTTCCAGAGAGCTGACTGAGAAACATTTACCAACATGCCACTGCTTTCTTACTTCATCCCTCACCCTGCTCCTGATGCCTGCTTTCTCCAGTTCCGTCACCAAATGAACTACCTGCACAGAAGCCTTTGTGTCAGACTCTGCTTCCACAAGTATAGGCTGAGACAAACATGTCCCTCAGAATGTTGTTACGGGTTTTAAGTGGGATTGTATTGTAACATTACGACTGTGGCCAAGACTGAACAGCCTAGATCTAGAAAAATACACTCAGTTTAGATGTTTTTATTTTTCTTATTGTCTCCTAGGGACAGTGAGACCAAGATACTTGGAATTTCAACTGCCAGGCATCCCAAGGCAGGAAACAAGGTGGATGTTAGGACAGAAGCCACAGGGACTTCCCCCAGTGTTGGTGCCTGAACAGGGGAACTTGGAAAGGTTGAGAGAGAAATGGCCCCATGGTTTCCTACAGAGGCAGGCTGGGCTTGCAGCATCTCTGGGCTGTTAGCCTGTTCCATCCTTCCAGCTCCTCTGTCAGGTAAAGCCTGATCTTCCAGCCCCGGCAAGGAGTAGCACAAGGAACCTGGGCTGATTTCCGCTGGTGGCCCTAAAGTTGCACTCTCTAAAATGGTAGCTACTGGCCACACATGATTAGTATTTAAATTAATTAAAATGAAATCAAATTTTGAATTCTGTTCCACAGTCAACTAGCCACACTTCAAGTGCTAAATAGCTACATGAGGCTAGTGGCTGCCATATTGGACTACATAAAGACCACATTTCCATCACCATGGAAAATTCTTTTGGACAGTGCTTTGAAAGAGCTGAAGCATTTGGATGCCAGGCCTAGAGTAGCGTGGAACAACCGTAGCTGAATGTATCAATGGGGATACATTCTCTCCACATCTGGAAGGTGTTGCCAAATCTCTGAGATCTTTTCTCTCACTGAAGCCCAGGAGAATAGCCCTGGGGCTTGATAACACCAATGACACCTTGTGGCAGCAAAAGTAATAACAGTTAAAAGATCCCTTCTCAGGAGACAAGCCAGTTTCTGGTTTTGTGTCCTCTGGGCATGTGTAACCAGAACCACCTCATTGTGCTTGAGAAGAATTATAACATTTATTGACCATTCCCCATGCAGCAGGAATTGCGATGAGTTTTTCACATGTAATTTCTCATCTAATCATAACAACCTTATGAGAGCAGTGCTATTGATATTGTTTCCATTTTAGAGATGAGGTAACTGAGGCTCAGGGAGACTAGTCTGAGCTCAGTAGTAGTGAGGCTGGGAAAAGCACTGTTCCTGTGCAAGTAGAAAGGATTTCATAGCCACGTAATTTGAATATCAAAAGAAATATGGAAATTCGTGACCAGCCTGGCAATATAATGAGACCTTCATCTCTATAAAAATATTTTTAAATTAGTCAGCTGTGGTGGTGTGCATGGGTAGTCCCCTGATACTCAGGAGGCTGAGACAGCAGGATTGCATGAACCCAGGAGTTCAAGGTTACAGTGAGCTATGATGGCACCACTGCAATCCACCTGGACTACAGAGTGAGACCCTGTCTCTAAAAAAAATAAAATAAATTTTTAAAAAAGGAATATGACCTCATTCTTATCCCAAAATAGTGAAGTAGGATATAGTAGGTACAAACACAGAGCACAGGAAGAATGTCATGCCTGTTAATTTTCTTTCTCCATCTTTTTAGGGAGCTATCATCTCCCCGTCAAATTTTTATTATCCACAGTGGTAAACCAGACTTCCTTGCTCATAACCCCAAATGAATACATTCAAAGCTGATACTTCAGCAAGATTGTATAGTATTGAAAAATAAATTCCATAAAATTTGAAGTAATAAACTTGCTACCAAGTTATATTATACACCATTTAAGAGAGTCAAAGTATGTCAATTCTGAGTTCATTTGGCAGCCATTTCAGAGCCTGTTTATAAATGTTTAGCTAAGGAACAAAATTAGAGTATTACCTGCAAAAGTTTTTCAAGGTCTCCAATTGCTTTTTTTTACAACTCAGACACTGACTTCTGCTGCATGTCAAGTGCACTTCCTCATGCTTCCACCACCTGCCAATCATTCTGAGTCCTTAATTAGGACTCTTCCAAGGAGACTCTGACATCCCAGAGAGCAATGCTTCCATCCAGCTCCTCGCCCTCTTTCCCAGATCAAAACCCATGTCAGCAGACACGGTCAAAAGAGACGCTTCCTACTTCTTGGGGAGACATTTTAGAGGGCAGATTTTTAAAGTGTGGGTGGGGAGAGGGAGCATGCTTTGGAAATGCTGAGTCGTGGGAAGCAACAGAAACTTGCTGTGCCTGACAAAATGGCTCCCGCACCCCCTGCAGCCAGCACACTGAATGTTCAGATGATGTTGTATGGCCAGAAAGTTATACTGCCCCCTGAAAAGTATATACTCATCAAAAACAGAGCCGGACACTGCTGAAAGGGCTTCCAGGCACCAGCTGTGTCCACAGCTGTTCAGCTTCCCAACTTCCTTGATGAGCCAGCATTCTTGTACTGGGCAAGGATTGTCTTATGTTGCCTCTGATCCAGAAAAGCCAACAGGAGCCAAGGGGAGGGGTACGAGTAGAAGAAAGGACAGTGGGGCTGGCCAGAGAGAAGAGGAGCCAGATAATAGTTTGGAGTGGGAAAAACATCGTGCTAGGGCTCAGGTGCCATGATCCTGGTAGGGGTGCCAACCCCCTAGCTTGCTTTCTTAACTGAATGACATCCTTGCTTCTGGAAGACACATTGGCTACTGGAAAAGTCAGAGCACTACTGGGTGCCACCCCAGAATTGTATGGTCCTCACCTCCATCAAGTCTTTTTGGAATCTTAGCTCAACCAGCCCCTTCCCTCTCTCCTTTGTTCCAGAGAACCTCTCTCTAGAGGCCTTTCTGCTTTCTCAGGAAGTAGCTGTCTAGCAGGTGCTACTGCTACAGCCACTGTCCCGCCTGCAGGGTGGCCCTGGCGTCTCTTCTCAGTGGGAGAGACAGGCTAGGAGGTCCGCTGTGGAACCATGTGTTTCCGGGACAGTGTGAAGCTTGGCAGAGACAACAGGTTCTGATACTCAGATTGCAAGTCTCTGGATGCCTATTTCTGGGAAAGGCAAAGAACAAGAAGACTGGGGGGAAGAGAGTTAAACCAAATTTCATATATGAAGCAAAATAGCATTCTCTAAAATGATGGAAGTACTGATCAGTAAAACACCTGCCCCTAAAAATACAAGTGTTTCTTTTAAAATGTCTTCTTAACTGAGCTGAGTGGGGGTGGTGGTAGGAAGGGGTTGGGATCTAGCGGGGACAGCTCTCAAAGCACCGATAACTACTTTGTGAATGATTGATCTAATGCAAGAAGAGCCGCTCCCCAAACGCCACGGCTCATCTCTAGCTCCTAGCGCAGGAGAAGGACCCAGCGCAGAACTGCCCAGGCCCTCGCCGGTGCCTGTCCACGTGCTCTCGCAAACCAGGGCCGACCCCGCCAAACTGAGAAGGAGGGCTCACACATTTTTCTTAACGTGGAAAATAAAAAGTCAACAAGCGTTGTTTCCAAAGCTTAATAAAGTAAAAATTCAAAATGGAATTTCTGTGATGGTTTCGACTATATAAAATCATGCAGTCATCTGTGCAAGAGCCAGAAGGGAACAAGAAAAAAATGAAATATTCACATTATAGGAGTAGTAGGATGGGAAAGATGGCTTTCCCTTATTTCTTCTTTTCCTATTATAGCAGCTCTAACATTAAGAATAATTCCACTAAATGAAGCACTCTTTAACACTAGGCCCTGCAGAAAAAGAGCTTCCCATTTATGCAGAGGGGAGAGGCCCCACAGCAGACCCTCGGGGCTCCCCTTGGCCCAAGGACAGGCCACAAGAGCAGCATCTTCCCTTCCCAGCAAGAGCCACAGGGAAAGATCGGGTCTCAGGTGACATCTTGACAGCGTGATCACAACACAACCACAGCATCCCCAGTAGGTGACCGGACGCAGGCCCTGGCTGGTCCTGCCCGCAGAGCTGCCTCTCTCAAGGCCATCCGTCCCCGAGAGGGAAGGACTGGGCTCTGGTCAACCTGTTTCCTCCTAGGACCCCAGCAGAGCGATTAGTTCCTCCTACTTTGGGAAACACATTTAATTATTTCAAAACCTTCTCTGGCTGAATCCTACTGACTGTGACAAATATATTTCTTGATTCATGCTACATTTTGAGTGAAACCGTAGTCACTTTCTGAACACTGGCCTTGACTCTTATTTTGGGGTGAGAAGAGCAGCTGAAACCTCTGTGGCCTTCTCCGCATGAACTGTCCTGGCTGGGACAGTCTTTGAGCACCTCCACACACATCCATGGTTTCAGGTTCTTGATCTCTTAACCACTATTCGTATATAGCCTCGAGTGAAATAAAAGTCTTACGGTTGATAATTGGGGAGTCAAAACTAAGGTTTTGTTTTTCTTTTGTTTATTTTAACTCTCAGATATTCTAAATCTAGAAGGGACCAAGAGATCACTTCACCCATATTTTTTCTTCAAAGAGGAAACCGTCATCTCTGGGTCCCTGATCCAATCTCATATCCAAGAGGATTGCAAGTGGCCAGGCCAGGTTATTTTCCCAGCCTGGAGATTACTTTATCAACAGGAAGCAAACGTGAGAAAAACTTTTCTGGGCAGCTCAAAGCCATCGCTGCCTGAATCTGCAGTTTTGGCCAGTCCCAGACTCTCCATGAACACGCTAATTTGTCATTTCCCGGGGAAGGAAAGGGATTGTCCATCGCCACCACCACCACCAGGGTACTGCCCACCCCAGAGCACTGAGTCTGTAAATAAAGCTGGTCATCGCCTTCAAATGGGCTAAGCTTTCATCAATCCTGACATATTCAGTATAAACAAGAATGAAAACAAAAGTGAGGAAGAAGAGAGAATGCCGCTGCCCCCTCCTCTGACTCAGTGTACTTATTACTCACCAGTCGTGATTAGGAGTTGATTTGTGTGACCAGACACAGCCTAACTGTATTACTCTGCAACAGGGAACTTTCTCAGCCTAAAGAGTAGAGCAATGCTCGGCCTGTAGGCTTCTTAGAATTAGTATTATGGTCTGCAAAAGAAGTGTCCCTTCCTGTAGCCCAAGTGGTCACTTTGATGTAGTAATAGCTGACCACAGTGGAGTATGGAGCATGGACTAGACACTGCTCACAGCCTCATATGCACCATCTCATCTACTGTTTACAACAACCCTACTAGGTAAATGCCATCACTATTACCATCCCTATTTTACAGATGGGAACACTGAGGCTTACTGAAGTTGGACTGGTAACCTGAATTTGACTCTCCATATCCATTATGCTCCCTTCTCGATATGCTTTGTGTCCCTGGGAGACTGGACTCTGTGCCTGCACCAATAGGGCCTTTCTGCCCTGTGGTTCCGGTTGAGCTGGGCCCATGGGAAGCACTGGCTTGGACCGGGAAGTCAGGAGAAGTGTCGGCATTTGTCCCCTTCCTCCCTCCTGTCTGGCCAGTTGTGCCAGTGGCTGCATTTCCTCCTCTTGGGCCACCTCTCACACTAGAGCTCTCCCTGGGTTCAGAAAACTCTGTTCCTGCCCTGTCTCTTCAGGCAGAAAAGTGACAATGGCTTCCCCTGCTGTTAGTCCCTTGGGACTCACCATCACTCACTGGTTACCTTAACCTTTCCACATGTCTGAAAATTGTCCCTTTGTTAAACTCTGCACATTAAGTTCTTTGAGAATACCGTCTCTTTCCTGCCAGGACCCTTAGCTGTGGCAGAAACTGAATTTCTTGCTCCAGTTAGCACAGCTAAATATGGTAAAGCTGGGATTAGGAATCTTGGCAGCCTGACTCCAGAACTCACATTTAAATCACTATCTACATTGCACCAAATAAGGCCACCAATGATAGGGGGAAAGGAGTCTAGCTCCCAATTTCAAACCCTCTGTCCTTTCTCAGATGCAGCCATCTAGGCAAATAGGGTTCGCATCAGGGCTATGTCCTGGGCCTCAGTTTCCCCTTATACTGTCAAAGTGACCCCTATTCCCCCAGAATGGTCAGGGCCATTGTGAGAATGACCTGTCTAGAGGCCTAGGAGCTTAGCAGGGCCAGGCACATTCTCTCACTTGTTACCCAGAATGTAACTGAATGCAATCACCCAACAACAGGATCTAGATACTGGTCTATGCCACCCAACCCAGACCAATGTAAGCAGAGCCTCTGGGGACAGGGCCTGGGTGGGTTAGTTCTAAAAGTTCCTCAGATAAGTCCAATGTGTGCGCAGGTTTGAAACCATCATGCTAAACTTCAGGCAGCTGTTCCAATGTGAATTATTTTCATCGTGACGTTTTCCTCCCAAGCCTGTGGTGAAACGAGCAGTACCCTTTTCTTCTCATCAGGAAAGGGAGTGGGGGAGGGAGGAGATAGTCATGTTTAAAAGTGGTGGAATATTTTATAGTATCTGAAACTGAGCCATGAATACTTCTAAGGCATGCTGCCTCAGGCACGAAGCAGCAGACTAGCAGTCATATTCTATAAGTTTTTATAACGTGGAGAGTTCTCAACTCCTCTGAGTCATGCATGCTCTTGATTAATAAATCCTTTGAAATGAGCCATCTTAAAACACACATATATCCTTATATATCGTGCAGCAATGAGTTTCTACTTGCCTAATATTAGAGCCACATCAAAAGTTCCTTGGCGTTCAGCTCCCATTTGTCCCCTCCCAGAGAAGGCAAGCTAGACGTGAGTTTGAGAACAACCTTAAATTTCCCATTGTCTTGCCGCCTTCTCTCTTCCCATTCCTGCCTTTTCTGTCTCTTCAACTGACTAGCTGTGGGACTCAGGCTAGTGAGGTCATCTCTCCGAGCTTCCATTTCTTCATCTACTAGGTCAGGGGTTCTCAAGGTGTGGTCCCCAGACCAGCAGCACCACCATCACCTGCTAGCGTGTTGGAAATGCAAATTCTCAGGCCCCACCCACACCTGCTGAGTGGGAAACTCTGGGGGTGACTCAGCAGTCTGTTTTAAGCAGCCCTCCAAGTGATTTTAATGCACGCTAAATTTAAGAACTATTGTTCTCAAATACTGTTAGGAAGCTGCTCTCTCCCTAACCTCCTTGTATGGTATCCTTGAATGTCCAGTTTCCTCCCCCAGATATCCAAAGCCCTCACCCTCTCTACTCCCCTGCCCCTTTTCTTAAGACTTTTGCACCTGCTGTTCTTTCTGCCTTGAAGGCTCTTCCCAATGGCTTCTTCACATCTTTTAGGTGACCTCATTGTATCAAGTAGGTATCTCCTAATATTCTTTACCCTAGCACACTGTGTACTTTCTTTATAAGATTAATTACCATCTATTATCAGCGTATTTATTTGCATATTTTCATCTCTATCTCCCCCTCACCTAAAATGTAGGCTCATGAAGTAGGGATGGTATCTGTTTATTTGCTGTATCCCCAGAACTTAATAATATGCCCAGTGTGGCCAGAACTTTCTCTGTGATGATGGAAATGTTCTCTATCTGCTTTGTCCAATTTGGTAACTACTAGCCACATGTGGTGACTATTTGGGCATTTGGAATGATGCTAGTACGACTAAGAAACTAAATTTAAAATTTTAATTTAATTTTAATTAATTTGAATTTCAATAGCTATGTGTGGTTATTTCTAACTGTACTGAACAATATAGCTCTAGACACTCAAAAAAATAAAAGTCTGAACAGTATAGCTCTAGACACTCAAAAAAATAAAAATGTATTGAACAAATGACCAAATTCCTTATCAAAACCACAAAGAATGTGATTTAAAAAATTGACATAGTTAGCATATAATACTTTCATTGACTCTGACGCATACACCTTGTCTGCTAAAAACTTGCTTTTCACACTACTTTAGGTAGGAACTGTCTTCTTTTTTTCAGTGAAATTGTTTTCAAGTTGCAACCAGCATTCTGGCAAAATTTTTAACTGGGAGGTGAGAAGGAAAAGGTAGAAACTAGGCTTGTTAAGTTGGCCTTGAAGGTAAAATTGAGTTATTCCTTTTTATAGGAGGTTTGGGATGGAGGGACCAGAAAGAATGATCCATGATCTCTTCCTGCTTTTAATGGACTCAGCTCATAGCCCTGGCAAGGATGACTATAAAATCTAGTACTGCAGAGGATGAGGGAAAGTGGTTTTCCTCTTCAGCAGAGGAAATACAGTGAGGTGGAAGGAAAGTAACACAATTGAAAGCACTTGGATTACAAGTCATCTTGGAAAGTTACTTAGCCTCTCTGAGCCTCAACTTCCTGATCTATAAAATGGAGATAATACCTCCCATCTCACATGGCTAAATGTGTCAAATGCTTGGCATGAAGAATGTGTTAGTTCCCTTCTTTCACAGCCAAAAACTTAACAAGTCCCAGGAGAAATCTATCTCATGAGAAGGTTTTTTTCCTCTCTCTAAAATATCCCCACTCCCTGTACTTTTTGAACACAGTCAACTTTCACTTCACTTAACCTTATCCTAACCCTATTTTGCCTGTCCCTCTGTCTTTAAGACTCCTAGATACACTTTGGGGAATAGTCATCATTATTTTGGTTAGTGTTGGATAATTTGACATACTGTAATCCTTTTTATCATATGTACTGGAATATATTCATAGCCCGAACTTATTTTTCTTTAAAATAAAAGATAGGCTAAAAATGAGATCCAAGGATCCTTCCAGCTCTAAAATTGCTATATCCTCTGGTTACAGAGTTTCTAACAAGGAAGCATGTGGCCTAAATGTGTCATCTTCGTTATTAGAAATATCATAGTACTAAATTGGGCTCTGATGTCCCAAAATATTCCTGCAGTTTAATACCAGATCACAATTCCTTCTCTTGTTTTGTACCCCAACTTGTCTGCTCTCTCTCTATCTTAGTCTAGGTCTCCCCAAAAAGAGAACCTGAGGCAGAAGCTTAAACACAGTGGTTTGTTTTGAAATGTGATCTCAGGGACCCAAAGTATAGGCTGGAGGCATGAACAGTGAAGAAGGGAAAGGATTTGCAAGGATGCATTACCAAGTTTGCCACTGTTACAGGTGACTGGTCCTGCAGGATTTCTGGGGAGTCTTATAAATTGCAACTCAAAACTGTTTGCCTGGAAGAAGAAAGAGGAAAGCAGTTATTCATCAATCCTCATCTCTACTGGTCAAGGGTGGCCTCGGCCTCACGGATATCAACTCCCTCACACTTCTGAGTTGTGCGTGCCTGTGTGTTGATCTGGTTCTCCTGGTCTGGTGCCAGGACATTCCAGCATCAGAGAAGTGAGAGAGCCACAGGGCAAAGCTAGTCTCTGTCAGGCTGCACCTGTGCAAAGCTGACTGCTACCTGCACAGACCTGGTAACACAGAAATGACATGAGCAAGAGGATCTGGAGTGGTACACAAGGAGGTACGATCTATTTCTCACACTTATTTTTTGTGCCTTTCTTTAAGTTCAGTCTATCACAGAATCCCCTTCAAGATGGTGACCAGCCATAATTTCTGCAAAGATTTAATTTCACATGGTTAATGAAGCAAGTTCCACTTGCTGCTGTTTCTGCTGATCCCAAGACCATAATATTCTTCATCTCCCTCTTCTACCACCCATTTTAGACTTTTCTCAGCCTTTACCAGTATCTCGCCTGGTTGAAGTTGCTTGCAGGGTGACTTTGAGTATTAGAGTTTCACCACAATCCACTGGCACACTTCCATAAAGATCCTCTGGCTTTCACAACATTCCTTGTGTTGATAATTGACTGACTTCAGCCTGTCATTTTCTTCATTTTATTTTTTCAAAGACTTCAAAGTAGTCTAAACATACCAGTCAACTCAATCCTTATGGTTACCATTGCTCCCCTACTATTTTAGGGACCACAGTTATCATACAACCCCATACTTTGCATTCTGCCTGCACCTCATGTCAATCCACTGCGGGTCACTCTCAGCAATTAAGACGCTGCTGGCCAGGTGTCACCACTCTACTGACCTCCAACAATGGAGGGGAGAAAGTACAGACTTATTTTTCTTGTTATTATTCTCCAAACAATACAGTATAACTCTTTACGTAGCATTTACATTGTCTTGGGTATTATAAGTAACTAAAGATGATTTTAAGTATATGGGAGGATGTGTATAGGTTATATGCAAATGCTGCAATAGAGTCCTTATTACCTCTGACCAGTGAGTGATCTTACTCCAAAGTTCCAGTCCCAAATATTGCAGCCTGCGTTCTTCTAAAAGCATAGCCTGAGACAAAGTCTTGCATACAGGTAGCAGTGAAACAGGGAAGGAGAGAAAGCCAATAAAAGGATGAATTTTCAAGGTGGCACTGCAACGGACAATCCTAAGGAACATTCTGAGGGGCTTCATGAAATGCATCTGAGAACCAGCCACATGAGCAACAAATGGTGGGAGCATTTATCCATCAGCTTCCATCCCCATTGGTGAAGGCCCACCAGGTCAGCTCCCTGCATCTCCAAGTTGTACATGTGTGAGTGCCAAGCAAAGCCCCACAGTAACCCATCCATGGCAAACTACTAGAAGCCTGCGCCAAACTGATTGCTACTTCAGTGGCTGGAATAAAAGATAGAATTTGAAATGGTAAAACAGGTGTTTAGTACACTCCCTCTGGGATGTCCTTAAGTTCCAGTTTTCTTAAGACCATTCCAGTGTAAGCCTGGTGTCCCAGTATAATCATTAATATTAATAATTAATCCCCTTTCACTCTCAATTTTATCCCAGTTTAGACCATAAGGATATAATCACTTAGTGTATTATCTCTTTCTCTCTCGTGTCTGCCTTTCTCTCTCTTTCTTGTACACACATATACACACAAACTTTGAGAAGCATGAGAAAAAATTCCCAATAGAATTGGTTTTTCATGGTTTATTTTCTTCTTCATTATTGTTTTTCCTATTTTTTTACTGCCCTCTGCAGGAATGTCTCTGGATAGAATGTACTTTGTCTTCCTTGAAGCAAATGAAAGATGGACCCAAAGAAACCACCTTCTGTTAAGCAAAGGAACAAATCTTGTGCCACACAGATTTTATTTTAATATATTTAATTTAATGAAGTACTTCATTCCACAAAGTACAGTCTGAACAATAATTTTCCTTTAGGATAGAAAAGTTACATTAAGCAATGCCTAGTATCATGAACTGTATATGGAAACCTTGTGGATCTAGAAACTAACAGTATATAAACATCAGACATTTTCAACTTTTAAAATGTGCCCAAATAAGACAGGGTCTCTCATGACGTTATATAAGTAACATACCACCAGTATTCTTTTTGTTTTTATTTCAAACCAAATAAATGCAGTGCAACCTGCAATAGTATTTCAGATCACTATGACAAGTCTGAATTAACTAGAAAGTACAGTCAGCCCTTCTTATCCATGGGTTACACATCTGTGGATTCCACCAACCTCAGATGGAAAATATTCAGGAAAAAAAATGGAGGTTATGTCTATGCCAAATATGTACAGACTTTTTTCCTTGTCATTCTTATTATATTGTCAGTATAACTATTTACATAGCATTTACATTGTATTAGGATTATACATTATTGAGAGATGATTTAAAGTATGCAGGAGGATTGCATAGGTTATATTCAAATACTACATGATTTTATATAAGGGACTTAAGCATTGTGGATTTTGGTATCAGTGGGGAGTTCTGGACCAATCCCCTATGGATACCTAGAGACAACTGTAATTGCAAACTACTTCTTCAATGAATGACAATAACTACAAACTTAATTCTGAATAACTGGATTGTCTATTGCATCCTACCTACTGAGGCAGAGTGCTTACTTACATGGCCACAGGTATTCATTCACCTGTTTCAGGCTGTGACTCAATAGGCAGTATTCTTCTCTGTAGCTCCTCAACCTGGAACCACCAGGGAGATGGATATCTGCCCAAAAGCTAATGGTCAGTGTGGGCTAATATAATAAAAATTACATACTTTTAAAATCGAATCAAAATCATGGCTAAAGACCAGTAGTATACTGTTGGAAAAATTGTCAACAAATCATTTATTACAGGTCTTGTTTTATGTTTCTCTTGTCAAGAATAATTATTACAAGTGAGGTTTTTGCCATCAGTAGAGTCACTGGTAAGCTAGAGTGCTTACCTCGTTGGCTTTTGATATTCGATTAAGTGAGCTTCTCCATGTTAACCATTAAGCCCAGCATTTGGCCCACAGCAAGAGCTCAATAAGCCTTTGTGATTTTATTATTACTAAGTAAAAGGAAATTTGAATTTCACTAAGAATTTTGAAATTCACATTTTATTTACTTAGCATAAAACTAGCCTATTCAACAATTTCCTATATTCCTGGATAGAGCTGGGACCCATTCTACTAAGTGAAGTATCTCAAGAGTGGAAAAACAAGCACCACGTGTACTCACCAGCAAATTGGTATTAACAGATCAACACCTAAGTGGACATATAGGAATAACATTTATCGGGTGTCGGGCAGGTGGGAGGGGGAGGAGGGGATGGGCATATACAAACACAACGAGTGAGATGTGCAACGTCTAGGGGATGGACACGCTTGAAGCTCTGACTCAAGGGGGGAGGAGGGCATAGGCAATATATATAACCTTAACATTTGTACCCCCATAATATGCTAAAATAATATATATATAACTAAACTTTAAAAAGGCCATTATCATTTATAATAGAAAATAATTAAGACCCTGATTCATTTATTTGCATTTTTTCCACAGCTGCCTTTCATTGACTTCTAAACTCAAACATGAACAGAAATGTGTCCTTAAGAGCATGGTCTTCCCAGTGAGGATCCAATCAGTTTGCCAAATGCTACTCCATCCTATCTTAATCTAACAGCACTTTCTGAATAAGAACTTACTTTCACACCCAAAGACAACATTTTTAGAATAAAGTTCATTGTGCTTTATCACATGTGCCATTTAATGTCATATCCTACTACTACGTGCAAGAAATTGGAGGGGCATGGGCTAATGGAGATGCTGACAAAGGTCTTGGTCAAAAGTACCACAGGGTTTGATTAACTGTTTTTAAAGATACTTAAAATTTTTCTGAAAATACATGGAATTAAGACAATAAAACATTATTTAGTAGGACATAAATCCTATAGAATCAGCCTTTCTGGCTTTCATTTGCAGACCCTTCAGAGCTAAAAGGGATGGGGGGAGGTTGGATCAGAGTGTCTAGTGAAGAAGATACCAAAAAAAAAGGTATGAAAAGCTTCTCTTTTTAACAATAACAGAGAGAATGAAACAATGTACATAACAGTGAACATTTGCTCATTTTACTTTAGCCAGGTGAAATCAAATGTAGAAAATATGTGCGCCCTATAATAATAAATGACAAAAAATACTATTAATATTTAGATTCAAGAGAATTGAACTGAATAAGCCTTTAATCAATTTAGGCACTACAGTAGGTGTCCTTTTCCCCGATATTTCTCATTATGCTACATATTATTTATGCTATGGTTATTCAGTCTTACCTTCTAATTATATAAGCTTATAATTTTTGCCTTGGGGGCAAAGGCAAAGAGAGGAAAATGTTCTCTAGTCCCGCAGGGCACAAGAATATGACATTTGCCAGCGGGTGTTATATTTATGGAGACTTCTTTCAACCACATTTTCATTTATATCACATGGAAGCGTCTTGAGGTAACTGGGCAGTCGTGGACCACCACATGCCAAATAAATGTTGTTAATGAGGAAACAGCTTATTCGTTCAAATACAACTTCGGGATTTTCACAAGCTGTTTTCCGTTTCTTTCTTCCTTTAAAAACAAGCAGGGGAAATTGTAGCGGCGGGGGGTAACAAAATAGCATGTAAATTATAGTCCTGACTTTGTGTAAAAATAAAAGTGTGTATCTATAGCATATCATAAATAAACAGGAAAAAAAAGATTAGAAAAATATAGACCAAAATGTTAACAATGGTTATCTCTGGGGGTGGGACTGAAGTGATGATTACTTCTTCTTATGCTTTTCTGCTTTTCCTCAGTTCTGCATTGTTGCCACTGAGGCCCTCTGGAATCTGGCCTTGCGTTGATAAGGCAACTGTGCAAAACTTGCTCTATGCTAAGGAAGATAAGCTACTTGGTGACTGGCCATGGCAACTGTCAAAAGGCCACAGAAACCACGCAGCAGTGGGACACGGAGCCTGCATTTCTCACGATTCTCCAGGCCGCACGTGCAGATCCTGACATCGTCCTCAGATGGACCAGCCTTTAGAGAGAAGTTGCTGGGATTTGTTTTCAAGAAAAACGGGATTCTGAGCTTTGTTCTCATGTCAAAGAATAAAAAACTCTCATGTTAGTCTTTACAAATCAAGACAGTTGATCAGATCCTAGAGAGAAACTCACACCTCTGGCTCAACCAAAGGAATGTAATCACCTAAAGGTATGAGGAGAGTTTTTCAAGATGTTTAAGTTTTATTAAATTTAAAGTCACTTCTTTGGCACCTACTATTAAAAGTCAGAGAATGACCATACACTTACACACGCTTTGTAGAAAGTTAAATCTGCCTATGAGTCTTTGGCAGACTTGTAGGTTGTTTTTCTCAGGCCTGGATATGCTGGGATGACACAGGGTCAGTCAGTCCTTCTGGAAGGCAGGACACTGGACTCCCGGATCTCTGGAGGGCCTCAAAAGTCCCATGACCCTGGTCAACTTTAACCATTGTCTTTCCCCTCATCTCTATACCTAACTGATCCCCAAGTCCTACTGCTTACCCCTCCTGAATGCCTCCAGAATGCGTTCTTCCCTTCCACATTCATGCCTGAAACCTTGGTCCAGGCCATAGTCATCTCTTACCTGCACTGCTACGCAGGCCTTGATTGACTGGTATCCCTGACTGTACACTTCAGCCTTTCCAATACAGTCTTTCTATGAACCCAGGTCTGATCATATCACTTTTTGGCATGTATTTGCATGACTTCTAATTGCCCTCAAAATAAAATCCTAATTCCTTGGCGTAACCTAAAGACCCATCAGAATCAGCATCACATTTCACAAGGCATGCTCCCTCCAACCCCAATCCCCAGTACCCCGGCATACCCAGCATTCCAGCCATGCTAGCCACTTGAGCTCACACCCCTGGCTTTTGCACATGTGGTTCCCCTGCCTAGGACACATGTCATGTTCTCCCCTTTACCTGAATAACCCCTACTCATTCTTCTGGCCTCAGTTTTGGTGTTACTTGCTCTGGAGAAATGTCCCCAATCTTCTTGGCAGGTCTAGATGCTCCTGTTCTGGATACTGCAGTATCTCTGAGACAAAATTATCCATTCCCTCTCTCCCCTGCTAGTCTGTAAGTTCTTTCTGGTTGTGGACTATGTCTTGCTACCCTTGCTCCCCCAACACTTAACACACTGCCCAGCACATAAAAGGCATTCAATAAATACTAATTCAGTAAGAAGCAATAGCATCAAGTGCTCTTGGCTTACCAAAGATAAGATCTCTACCCATCCTCACCTCTCTTGACACAGACCTTTTGGGATTTGAATGGTTCAATTATAAAACCATTTCAGATTTGTCTTTTCCTTTATCTCTTACTTAAAGAAAGAAATAAGGAAAATGATCATTGGAGGTTTTGTCTCAAAATGCCTTTTTGAAAGACTGTACTTATAGTTTCCTAGGGATATATTTTAGTCTGCCTGGTCTTAAAGAAGTCTGAAGTACATAAATGCATGTAGCTATGTCACGAGATAAAAAATTGGAGAAACTTTTCAGAAGTATTGGTCCTTTCCTTTATTTCACTGCTAATTAGGAAGAAAATATTGAAATGGACATGACACTGGTTAATAAAAACCTCAGTTTTCTGAACTGATACCAGGTTTATTCTTTTAAGACTAGAGCAGCTGATCTCTCCACCTTGTAGGTAATAAAATAATCCAAGTGGGCACCCACTTTGCCTGCCATTTTGCTTACACTCTGTTTCTATACCTGTGAACTTTGAGAAGAAAGATAAGAGGGTTTTTCCCTCACAGATAGTTCCTCTGTTTCTAATCCTTCTCAGTGTCTCCATCCTTATCCCACAAAACGTTACGCCTCTCAGTAACATCAGTCTTGAACTTCAGATTCGAGGCTGCAGTCTTAGGGTAAGAATTTATGCTCTTTATTACAAATTATTAATGGCTATCAGTGCATTACTGCTCTTGCTGCTTTGTTAGAAGAGAAAGTATTAACAGAATCCTTGCTTTACTTGGTGGAATATTTAATAGTTTTTTTACCCCAATATTTTTTGTGCTTTTATGCAAACTAAAACATGGGAGCAGGTGATTTGTTTCTTTGTGCTTCTTTCCTCTTTTCCTTCCTTCTTTCCTTTCTTTCTTTCTCACTTTTATCTTATATGCACAGAATAGCAATTTGGGTTAATTAATAGGGAGTTAGATATACCTATTACCTCAAATAGGGTACTCCCAATGCATTTATATAACAGTGTCTTGCAAAATAAATGCTTATTTTTCTGCATGTAGAAATTAAGCAATAGGATTATGTTTCCAGCTATGTTAAGTGCTGAAGTCTATAATTATCAAAAAACATAATTGGATGTCTCTCCTCATCGTTCCTCAGCTTACCAGTCTAATAGCTGCCCCCAAAAGGGGTGTGTGTCTTCTTGGGGGGGGGGGGCTGCTAAATGTGCAAATATGGCACTTTTATTAAGTCAATACTACTATTTTGCTTTCGAATTATTTCCTTCTCCTCAAAGTTTATATTCAGTCATCTGAAGTCTGTGTAATTAAAGAAGATATTTACTGAGCTTAAGCTCATTTAAAGTAATGAAGCACCTTTCATCTCCTTATCCATTTTAAACTTCAATTCCCTCCCAACGACGTTCATTCTACCTAACGTAAGATAATTTTCTCTGATGGAGACAACGGAAGCAAAATAGATTTTGTGGCTTTATGGTTCCTTATCCTGCTAATGATCTTCCTCATTTGCATTCTTCTCCTTGATTTTCCCTATCACGTTTCCAAGCATCAGTCCATTCAGAACTTTGGCTTCCTCCAGCACTTGTGCCGTTTTTATATCTGCCTTGTATTATGATTTTCCTTCCATCTTCTTCTACCATATTTCTTTTCTTGGAACCATACTTTTCATATCCTAAAAAGAAGAGATTTTCTTTTTGTTTCCAGTTGTCATCCTGCCTCTTCAGATTTCTATGTGTTCATAACAAAGCCTGTCTTGCCAAAAGGCCACATAGCTATAACCTTGTGCCAAATAATATATCTAGTCTCCAAATGTTGTTTTCTGGCAGCTAAAAAGAACGTCAATTATTCATAACGCTTGTGGATGATTTGATTCTTCTCCCCCCAGCTGCGGCTCTATTCCAAGTCAGGTGTTTCATTTGGACTTCCACAGGAGGAAGCTAGCCGGAGGCACGGCGGGGGAGGCACTGGGCATTCAGAATGCTCCACACTGCCCTATGTCATTTTTCTGATATCTCCAGTTTTGATTTTTACTCTTAGCCTCTGGGGGAAAAAATAATAAAGAACTAGCTTTAATGGACTGTGCTAAAATTACTTTAAATATGTTCTAAAACTCGGCTTCAAAAATTTCTCCACAACCGTTTTGACCTGTGTCGAGAGAGACACAGGTACTCTAGGAAAGTGTTTCTGGAAAACTACATTTGAGGCAGTTTATGAGCTGAAGCCAAGGCTGAGGCACTGCTAAGGGGATCTGTTGCCCTGGGATACTAATTAACTCCATATATTGCATATAAATTAAGCCAACAGCTACTGGAAGAAGCAGCTTATGGGAAAGAAAAAAAACTAAAGAGGTTTGAAAGAAAGGTACTGTCTCCTTTAGAGAAAAAGACAAAGACATCAGGGCCATGGAAGGAACCATTCTCTCCATCTCAGCCTTCTTTTTTTCTTTCTTTCTTTCTAGTAGCTTCTGCTCTTTTTCCTTTCATTTGCCTTTCTCCTTTCTCCATGGCAGGCATGATTTATTGGACAGCATGACTACAGAAAGGGTCTCTTCCCACAGGGGCCTGCTCTCTTTGTCTCTTTTTTATTAGTAAGAGCACTAACATGAAATCTACCCTCTTAACAAATTTTTAAGTGAACAATACAGTTTTGTTAACTATAAGTGCTATGTTGTACAACAGCTATCTAAAACTTACTCATCTTATAAGTGAAATGTAATTGACCAATATCTCCCCACTTTTCCATCTTCCCAGCCCCTGGCAATCACCATTCTACCTCTGCTTCTACGAGCAGGACTATTTTAGGTATTTCATATAAGTAGAATCATGAGTATTTGTCCTTCTGCGACTGGCTCAGTTCACTTAGCATAATGTCCTCCAAGTTTATCCATATTGTCACAATGACAGGATTCCATTTCTTTGAAAGGCTGAATAATATTCTATTGTATGTATATACCACACTTTCTTTATTTATCTATTGATAGACATTTTAGTATTTCCATATCTTGGCTACTGTGAATAGTGCTGCAATGAATATGAGAATACAGCAATCTCTTCAAGATCCTGGTTGCAATTTTTTTAAAATATATGCCCAAAAGTGGGATTGCTGGATCATATAGTAATTCTAATCTTAATTTTTTGAGTAACCTCTATACTGTCTTCCATTGTTCATTCCCACCAATAGACTGTACAAGGGTTCCAGTTGCTCCACATCCTCACCAGTATTTGTTATCTTTTGTATGATTTGATAATAGCCATCCTCATAGGTGTAAGGTGATGGCTCACTGTGGTTTTAATTTGCCTTGTCTCTTTAATAAGGAAGCTGTTCACTAGATAGACGCTCCCCTAGCTGTGTTCTCACACTTGTCAGAGCATGAGAACCCCCAGCTCCTTCCCTAGAGATTCAGGTTCAGTGGGTCTATAGTAAAACCTTGGAATCTGCATGTTTAACCAGTGTCCCAGGAGATTCTTAAGAGCTGGCGAGTTTGGGAAACGCTGCCTCTCCCTCTGAGAGTAAGACCAAGAGCCTGTCCCTGGATTGGGATCCCGGCAGTTCAGCCTGAGTAAGTCTGGTCTGGTGGGGAAGGTATTCACAATTGAAGCTGCGGTAACCAGCCCTCCTTACCAGCCAGCCTTATTTGTTCTCTGTTAAATGTTTTGAGCTTAGTTATTGGAATCAAGAGTTGACTTTTTATTTTTAATGTGCCAATATTTTAGGCAAACCCACCAGTGCCTGACTACTACCGTTCACGCGGACTACAGTATAACCATTGGCCAGCACTTCCATCTGGGGGCAGCACCCTTAATCTGAGTCCCAGGTTCTGTTTAGATCATGACAAGCTTTTCTGATCCTCTTAATAATCTAAACCAGCCACTGAAAATCATCACTCCACAGCCACAAACAACAAGGAAAATGACCAAAATAAACATACCAGTTGTGCCATCCACTGACCTTCCACTCAATCTAGATGTTTAAATGGCTTTGTACAGAAACCTACTGTGATCTAAGTAACATCTTTTCCTTTTAACAGTCACATGTCCCAAAAAGGCTGCAGAGACATTTCTGCTTAAGCCTAAATTCATATATTATACATATCATCCTCACAGCCTTCTGGAAAAATAAAAATATAGGTCTGTGATTTGTGAATTTATTGTACTATAGTTTGAAGATTCAATCTATTAGCCAAAGTCTAGTTAAGACTACAGATTGAGTAGCCTGAGGCATTGGTGGGGGCCATTAATATCACTCATGTGTTGCTGAATTAAGCAGCCTATTGTGTATTCTCTATAAACAGATTGTCAAAAATACAAAGACTGCAATACCACTCCATGCTCTCTCACTCCTAACACTTACAGAAAGGAGCTGCTCTTAGAAAAGGAAAACATCCTTATGCAATATCAAGATGCTTCTACTCATGAAATTACAAACTACTTACGAATGCCATGGATCTGAATTCTATTTTTAAAGTCTGATCTTGAGCTTATTTGCCAATTTTTAACTTCTATTTGCCGGTTTAGAGATGTGTATTTCTCTTGATCAATTTCACACATTTGCTTACATCTCCTGGCAAAAAGAATTAAAATTATTTGATGAAAACATTCTTGTGAGCCAGCCATCATTCAAGAATGGATTCTGGTAAGGTTTCTCTATTATTTCCATAGAGATGAGACCTCAGTTTATGTGATTGTAAAGGAAACAACTGAGATGGGAAGGCAAAGAATTTGTGTGAGTAAAAGAGAAATTAGAAAGGCATCGTTCATTTAACAAAGACAGAAACTCATATCAAATGTTCCTTGACCAAGCAGCTATTTCTTTAGAATGTTTGTTTTAAAGAATCACTCTGAAATGTCACTACTTCCTGCAAAGTGTATGAAAAGGACACCAAACTTAAGATAGGGATACACGGTTTTGAGTCCAAGTAGGTTCTCGAGCTGATTCTCCCTGAGTATAACTTTGGATAATCATTTCACTTCTTTGCTTTAGTTCCATCTTCAGTCAAATGGGAGAATAGAAATTTATGTCTCACCTCCCACAGTAGCTATGAAGACTAACTGTGCAACTTGCCTTTAACATAGTAGAACAGGCTCTAACAAATGCAATACAAGCAATTGTATTATTAGTAATCTTTATTCTTTCATGGAAATGAGTCAAATCTCTACCCCAAAACTCAACTAACTGCAAGTCCCAAGTGCCCAGATTCACATAGGGCATTTGAATATCCTATTAGGTATAGGGCAGGGCATTACAATCCAAAGGAAATGAAAAATATTCATAGATAGCCCAACATCCCAACAATGGGATACCTGAGAGAGGTTAGTTTTCCACAGGCTCTATTGTACATGAGAGCTCTGGCCACTAGGCCTGCTTCTACTACAGAATGTCTATTTTCCTACCAAAGCCAAATAAAGGCCAATGATGGCTTACTCTTTCCATGGCCAAGACCACAGCCATGAAAAAGCAATGCTCTAAATTAGTCACAGCACTGGCTAGGCAAGAACAGAACCAAATGGCAGAGATAAATGCTCTGGGAGCTCACTTCCTGTTGAGAAACAAGACTAAGAGATGTGAACAGTTTCAGGAGTTTTGCAGGCTTTGCCTTGAAGGAATCTGTGGGCGGGCATGTTAGTTCACAGACTAGAAGCTATTTAGCAACAAAGGCAGGCATTGTCTGAGGACATCTGCACAGCAATGTTTCTTCGATGCTGCTTAGCCATCACACAGACCTTATTTGCAAGGAAGAGCTCAGTTTGGGCCCAGGGCTGAGAAGCTGATTAAATCCCAGCCCAACAGACAACATGCAGCTGGAACTATCTTAAATTTCAAGGCTATTCCTGCTTCTCCTGGCCACATGTCTCTGTATTTAGAGAAATAGATTAGATTAGTACACAGACTCAGTGTTCCTACTTTATACATTTTTATCTTTAATTTGTATGCTCAGCTAGGTCTATTTCTAACTTAGAGCTTAACATGTTTATCTCAGAAAAATTTTGTAACCACCTATTCTTGTAGACAGAATTAGGTAAGGTTCCCTTGAAACCTCTGGGGAGCCTTGAAACCTTAACGAATGAACCATACACATAATTCTTTAACCAAGGACAAGTATTTGCTATAACAATAAATACTGATGTGGGATTTCACTCAGGGCCTCACAGCTCACGGGAATGCTGGAGGACCCCTGACTCTCCTGTCACTTTAAACTGCACTTTGTCTCTGTCTCTGTTATTTCTCTGTCTCTATTATTTCCATATCTCTTGGGACCTGTTTTGCTGGGAGAGTAGCTAACTCCCGGCAACCTATCCTCATTTTCTTTTTGATTTCTTCCTCATTTCTTCTTTGTAAAGTCAAATAGTACACAAAAAGAATATCTCTTAAGGATACACTCTGTTGATAGGCCTGTTGGACTCAATCACAATTCAAAAAAGCAAGCATATATTAAGATTAAAAGTCAATTTAATGTATTATTTCTAGTGCATTTTTTTCCTTGCCAAGAATAAAAATAAAACACAAGGTGAAAAATAACAAAACTAGGAGACTCTAGTACATAATGCAAGATCTACATACAAATCTACATATAATCCTAATGCACTGAGAGATCTTCTTGATGAAAAAGATTTCATTCTGAGTTGCTGTTAGTTTTAATGCAAATGCAGTATCTACTGTTGCCAACAAGCCTATAGGTTCAAGTAAGTAGAGTGCAATCATGAGAAGTTATTCTTTGTTAAGATTTCTATTTCAAAGTCAAGCATGACTTGGCAGCAACAATCATTATACTTAATGCAGGTAATACAAACCAAGGAAAAGATACTGTGGAAAAATACAAAATATTTACTCTACCTAACCTAGCAACTCCTACTGAACAACATATATGCTGCATATTTATGAGTTGTAGCCCACAGTTGTGGAAAATTCACTACAGAATAAAACTGAATACTGCATGTTACATTTAGTATACAGCATGACTTTTCTGCTCAGTACAAGAAAAACCTACTACCCAATAGATACTAGGACTGACGGCCTGATAGCAGCAATGTGTCAAGATGTTGTTCTTTTTTGTTTTTTCCCCCAAAATAAAAAATAAAGTAATAGCATTGTTGAAAATCCCAATTAAACCTCCATCCAATTCAAAATTCATCTTCAGAGCTGTCGGCTAGGAGCATTACTCGATCTTGCATGCTGTTGAATTCTCTCTGCTAGAGAAAGAAAACAGAAAAGCATTAAACTCTTTATGCAGCAGAGCAAAGCTGAGAAACAGGCTCACTTTAAAAGATGTACTAATGAACGAAGCCGAGGCAGCAGCTGCTACGGCTAATCCAAACCACTGGGCACATCAACACTGTTCATGCATCATTAAGCCCCGTGTGCTTTATTAAGCAAATTAGATAAGCGAAGAATGTTCTGAAACTGATTAGGTTTTGCTATTGTTGGTTCCATACCTTTCTTTTATGCCTTTTGAAGCCATTTCTCCTTCGGCGATTCATAACCTTAATGCTGTAGAGCGCTCCCAAGATGAACAAGGCACCAGCTATCCCAACCCCCACAGGGACCAGCATCCCAGACATATAACCAGCCTGCACAGAAAAGGACACATGCATTAGGATGCTAAACAGACCACTGCCCTGAGTTTCTCATTTCTGCTAGATAACAGCAGGTGTTTAGACACTTCAAATTTTCATGTTTGCTTTGTTATAAAATAGAACCCAGAATAAAGTTACTTTTTAGGGAGAAGGCAACAGAAAGAGAGGTATGACTATTTTGGGATATTTCAAATACTTAGAAGTAAGCACTGAAATAAATCAGCCAGGCTTAGTGGCACCTCCAGCCACTTGCTTATGCACATTTGTCAACATCAGTTTTGGGTGACAGAAATATAATTTGTATTAAAGATGGATGAAGTAAGCTTCTGAGAATGCCAGGACTATTAAAATGCTATAAATTGGAACTATCAGCCAGGGCCAAGCTTCAAGGGGGTTGAAGTGTCCTCTGGAATAGTATTTCTTGGAGGGTAAACGGAGGATCTTGACAGTAGTGGTTCTGTCTCTCTATCTATCTTAGCTGCGTTACAGTAAGAAAGTAAAGACGAAAGTGCTTATGAGTGAGTAAAAGTGAGGGCTTCTGGAAGCAACAGGGAAGAAGAGGGCCTACAAAAGCAAGAGGAAGGATTTTAGATGGAGTAGAAGCAGAAAAGACGAAACAACGTGACAGTATGCACATAAAATGAATTAATTTCTATGAATGTAATAATCTCCCCAGATTATTCCAAACAAGACCAAAATTGGGGATAAGGAGGTAATTTTGAGTGTCTCCAGCCGCAAAGAAAGGAAGTGGCAGAGAAAGGCACAGAGATCATTACCGACAACCTTGGTGCTTCCAACAGAGGAATCAAACCCATGTGTGTTTCCAACATCCCCAAGTGTCGCTATGGATACCTTGGTCCTCAAACAGCAGCATGATCCCTACACATTCCCCGGCTTCCATAAGTAACTCAGAACATACCCAAGCTCAGGGCAAGCCCATCTACTAAGACTGATTCCTGCACCTTAGCCAATAAGACTTCTATTGGACTAGAGGGGTATGTATTTATCTAGAGCCCTGTCATGGGGGAACATAGACACTGGTTTGTCTAGAACCCCCTCCTAGAAGATGGGCAAAGTACATAAACAATTAAAGTTTTAAAAACACTAAGAAGGACGTTAGATAGGCATGAGGGGGGTAGCATGAGTTTCCTCTTTTATTTGACTATGTCTAAAATTTCTAATATAGTACAGACTGTTTTTAGTATCTTTCAGAATGAGCCAAAAATGGAGAGGGACGGAGAATAAAAGTCTTCCCAAAAGTGCTACAGTTCGCAGGCCGTGTGCTTTCCTAACATTTCTCATAGTAAATCCAAGGAACCAATGAGACCTTACGAAACTGCAGCACCCTCCTCTCTTGCTCAGTGGCCTCTCACTGCTTCTGCCTCCCCGTCTTAAGTTAGGGAAAAATGTGGAAATTTTTACATTAATTTGAGAATAATAGCATTTTCATCAGCATACTAAGTATTTTTCCCCAAGAAACAAGGCCCAGTCATTTTTCAATAAATTAATATGCTTTGTTGAAGCCAACATTTTCTAAAGTTCTTCCAGATTTACTTAAAGCTTATAAAACTTCTGTAATTTTCCATGTGGAAAAACACTGGACATTAGCAAAGTTTTGGGGCTCTCACCAGAACTGTATGTTTTTTTAAATCACCATTCCCAGTGCATAGAAACATATATACATTCAATAATCAACTTTATGCCTAGTTAAGTAGGCTTTTCAAAGCTACATGTTCAGAGGACGATCTTTTTGAGCTTTTAGAAGGTCAACTCAATCAGTCTCTGTGTGGGCCACCTCATGCTATGTAACTTAACTCCATACCAAATATATGAATATTCCATGATATGTCACTATTTCCATATTTCTTACTAACACACTTAACCTTCTTATTTCTAGAACTTTATTTTTTCAGATTTACTTTTTGTTTTTTGGGGTTTTTTTTGAGACAGAGTCTCACTCTGTTGCCCAGGCTAGAGTGCTGTGGCATCAGCCTAGCTCACAGCAACCTCAAATTCCTGGGTTCAAGCTATCTTACTGCCTCAGCCTCCCGAGTAGCTGGGACCACAGGCATGTGCCACCATGTCCGGCTAATTTTTTCTATATATTTTTAGTTGTACAGCTAATTTCTTTCTATTTTTTTAGTAGAGATAGGGTCTTGCTCTTGCTCAGGCTGGTCTCAAACTCCTAAGCTCAAACAATCCACCCACCTCAGCCTCCCAGAGTACTGGGATTACAGGCGTGAGCCACCATGCCCAGTCTTATTTTTTAATTGACATATAAAATTATATGTATTTATTTAATATCATATACAACATCATGTTTTGAAGTATATATACATTGTAGAATGGTTAAATCCAGCTTTAGAGCTTTAAATCATTTAGATGTCACAAAAATTCACTTTTATCCCTCCCTTTTTGTCCCTCTTTCTTTCTGTTTTTTTTTGGGGGGGTTGTCTTTTTTTTTTTTTTTTGGTGGCATCTGCCTTGCTTTGAAATTGCAAGTAAATTCAAGATGGAAGCAAAGCAACCTGTCGTCTTCAAAGAAAATTTGACCAATCATCTTTCAAAACTGACTGAGGGAAAATAAGCTCTTGTTTTAGAACTGTTCATGACTTAATTTCTTCAGAAATAAAAACAAATAAGATGGCATGCACATATTTTGAAGTTATAAATTCTGCCTAGTACCTTTTCTCTGTTCAAAATTATTGCACACATGTGCAGATGTTACACCCCCAGATGTTACACCCTGAGATGAACAGAATTGTTCCAGTGTGTTATTCCAAACAAGAATGCATAACCTGAACCTAATCATGAGGAAATATCCAACAAACCTAACATAAAGAATATTCTATTAATTTTTTTTAAAAAAGGACTGCATTCTTTAAAAATGTCAGTGTCATGTAACACAAAAAAATCACTATAAAAATGTTCCAGGTTAAAGGAAATTAAAGAAACATGACAACTAAATGTGTCACATAATCCTGGACTGGATCCTGTCAAGAGAAGAACAAATGCTTTTATTAATATAAAGGATATTGAGGGTCTGCTGAAAAAACTGAAATATGGATGGCAGATTCCATAACAGTATTATATTGATGTTACACATATTCAAGCTAATAACTATACTAAGATTTGCTAACAAAATATTTCTACTCTTAGGAAATACATACTGACACACTGAAGTATTTAGAGGTAAACAAGCCATGGTGTGTGTAACTTATCCTCAAATGGTTCAGGTAAAAAAGAGGAGAATATGCCAGCAAATGAGCAAGCAAATGGGGTAAAATGTTAACAGCAGGTGCATCCGGGTAAAAGTGTAGGAAAGTTCTTTGTACTACTCCAACTCTTGTATCTTGTCTGGAAGTTTTAAATTATTTCCAAATAAAGTTTTAAATTTGTAAGTGGATTATAAGTCAAATATACACTTGTTTTTATTTGTTTGGCTTTGGAGGATTTTTATTTATTTGTTTGTTTGAAGTATATGAGAAAGGTATCCTTTCTTTTTAGGATAGTATATTTATTCAGAAACATCTGCTGTCAAGAAACTATAAGATAACCAAATGATACACTGAACTATCTAAAGTCTGCTGAATTGAGACAGCATCATGATTTCTATGCAATGGTGGTTCCCAAACTGGAGCATGCATCAGAGTACACAACAACAAAAGGAATAATCCAGAACTTGTGAAAACACCACCCTTTCAATATCCAGCTAACTAATAGATACCTAATACTGGAACAATAAAATGAAGCTAACCTGAGAGAGTATCCTGGTTTGGCTGTTTTAAGGGATTCTGTGACTTTCGTCAAGGAGACAGTAGTTTTGTTCTCAAATGGTTCCTGAAGATAATGACTAAGAAGACTTTAATAGATGATAAATAATATAGGTGGATGGATGGATAGAAAGAGAGCAAGTAAAATATCAATATAAATGTGTGTGATCTGCCCAAATCAAGTAAGCATGTAATATTTCAAGCATGGAGGAAGGGAGAGATGGGGAAGATTTAACTGATTCCCTCCCAGAGTCAAAAGGAGACATAGGTATTAAATAAGATAACCACTGTAGGAGTCTCAACTTTTCTTCTTCCAACTTTTTTAAAATTAAAACATATTGAAAAAAAGACTGCAGAAAAAAGGTGAAGAAAAAGCTGAAAAATTTTCAGAATAAGCCAGAAAAATGGGGCCACACATGAGATTATTTGTCTTGGTGAAAAGGAACAAGAAGGTCATATAAAGATTCTGAGGTAAGATAAGAATGAAGGGTTCACAGGAATAGAAAATATAGCCTTTTTCTAAAACTATACAGATTTTTAAAGGGAGCGGTGAAGGTATATCTACATGCAGTAAGAAATTTAGCAATATCAATCTTTAAAACAGGCTACATGCCAAAAGTTATTTTAAGTCTATTTTTTGTCTTTTTTTTTAACTCAGAAGGATATTTTCTGTAGAAACAATGACATATGGATTCCTAGATTAACATACCAAAGCCTATTTAATTTTAATTATGTTATATTTTCTCAGGAAAAATAATAAGAAGCACTACCAATGTAAATATACCCAATTCTAAACTTTTGAGCTTTTCTTCCCCCATCTGATCATCTGTCCTTTGCACAACTGGACCCATTACAAATACCAAAACAGCCTCTACTGACCTCAACAGCCTTAAAAAATTTCAGTGTTACTTTTAATATATATGAATACAAAATAGTCTCAGTATCAAAAACTGTACATGTTAAATTTTACTGAGAAGCAAAAAAAAATAGTGAGAATTAATGTAATTATATAATTTAACTGCAATTGAATGTTTTCTCTTATTCTTTAATATTAAGGTATAGCAAAATAAATATGAATAATTCCAATATGGAAAAAATGATGCCAAATAAAAAAGATATGGACTATCATCAACAGAAGAACACTGAGGCTGGTAAATTGGAGGTAACTCAATATCTGACTATTGAAAAGACCTCCATTTAACTGAAACTCCAGTTCAAGCAGAGCTGGGCTGTAATAACGGCATCTGACATGGGCTACAGCAAGGAATTCTGGACTCCATCATTATGTTTATGAGTAATTCCAGTTTAAAATTATAATGTAACCAAAAGTGAAAATTTGGAGAGGTTTGAAAATCAAAAGAAAATGAACAATATGAACCCAGAAAGAAGTTAATATTGTCAATCACTATGTAGATGGCAGTTAATGCAAAAGAGGAAAATATTTTTCTATAGTTGGCCATTCCAAGAGGTCAGCTCATTAATGCTTAGTAAGTAGCAGCATTATAATAAGCTACATGCCTAGAGAGCCTCACATTGGCACAAACAATGCCAGATAGAATGGGATTACATTCTTCAGATTCCCTAGAAGAAACTCCACCTTGATATATATATAGGATATTATTCAGCTGAGCATACCAACCAAGGTAAATTCTTACACTTTTATAAGAATGAATGGTGCTCCAAAGAATAAGGTGTTTCCTGTGTTCTATAAGAAGGAATTTAAAGAGAGGACCTTCTTGCGGAGCACCTGGAAGTGGTTCTGTATCTTTACAGATAAATTAGCAGAATCTATAATAAATTAACAGTCTGCTACCCTGGAGATCTCTTCTTTGACAAAGCTATATATGCCTGTCAAGATAAGTTCAAATGAAGAAAATACTTTTCTTACCTTGTCTTTTAATTTTTCCATCCAGCTTCTCACTAGAAAAAATAAGAGAATAAAATGTAAATAGCCATATTTTACTTATATTTCATGGTATTAAGCTAATTTGATACATTGAAGATTTTTTTGTATAAAATACAGTAAAAGGGTCAACAGTATCAACATGATGACAGTAATGGTCTTGCTTTTATTTCTACTTATTTAAAAATGTATCGCTTCTCAGCCTTTTGGCTAAGATCAAGTGTAGTAAAAATGTAACAGAGCACAAACATCTATCATATTATTAGATGAGCATGGAATATTTTTGTTTGTTAAATGTTTTGTTAATGAATGCTTTGGCAGAGAGGTCACTTTTAAAACACCAAGTTCATTTGTTCTCTGAGATTTTTTCTTTAGCTTTATTCCTTATCTTTCAGTTTTTATGCTCAGTGGGAATGCTGCACTTGAATCAATGTCAGAGAGCAGAGATTAAGGGAGGAAAGGGCTTGGGCAAGCCTGGGCTGCCCAGCACTGGCTCCAAAAGGAGCACTTGCAATCATATTTGAAGAAGAAAGTATTTAACCAAAGACAAGAACAAGAAGTATTCCTAAAATATATTTATATTTACATATATATATCTTGTGAACTGTGCCATTCTATTATGACATAACCACTATGAAAAATAAAAGCAATAATCAAGTAATATTTATAGAAGCTAATTGGAAAGGACTACATAAACTATGAAATTCTATATAGATGGTGACTACAACCAACTGGAAGTATATAAGCCCAAAGCAGAAGGAAGCATCAATGAAAATGAAAACATGTTAGAATGGCCATGTTAAGTAAGGGCAGTTTGAGGTTGTTGGTGGGTGTTTTCTATTACCTTTAATTACCTTTTATAGTTATAATAATGTTCTAACACTAAATTAAAATTCATTTTTAAAGGCATCAGAAAAGAGAAAAAAGATAAATATATTCTCATTTTAACTCTATTATCAAACAAAAGAAATGTTACTTAAAAAAAAACAAACCTTTAAGATTTCCTTAAATTTTCTTTCCTCTCTGGAAGCTTCAACAGGTAAGAAGGCAGGCAACAGAGTGGCAACTTTTCTTATAAAGAGCCAGAGAGTAAATATCTTAGGTTTTTGGGGGCATACAGTCTCTGTTACAGCTATTCAATTCTGCTGTTGTAGCACAAAAGTAGCCAAAGCCACTACATAAATAAATGGGTTCAGTTATGCTCCAATACACTTTATTTTTGGTGACTGAAATTTGAATTTCTTGCAATTTTCAAATGTCATAAATATTTTTCTTTAGGTATTTTTTCAACCATATTAAAATGTAAAAACCATTCCTTGCTCACGGGCCATGAACAAAACAAGCAGCAGGCCAGACATGAGCTGTAGGCCACGGTTTGTTGTCCCCTGACATAGACATACTTTAACCAAGAAGTTGATACCATCATTTACAGCCTGACTCTAGTAGTGATACATCTGAGGATACTGATGATGGCTAGCACACACATACAGTTTTATCCCTCACAAAGCACCACGCATGCATTGCATCATCTGATCAGCAAACCGATGACACACAGGAGAGTCCATTAAGATTAGGCTCAGGGAAAAGATGAGGAAACTGAAGCTCAGAAAAGCTAAGAGCCCTGCCCATGGTTAACCAGCAAATAAAGAGTCACTGGAAGGCATATCTGATTGAACAACCCAGGAATAAGCCTTCCCAACTATCAATTTCTTGTGGTGATACCACCGCTCTTCTGCTCTTTCAGGTTGAAAATGTGGAGACATCTTTGGCTCTTCTATCCCCTTCAGCCCCTAGCTTTCATCTCTCATGTAAAGACCTTGTCAGGACCTCTCAGGTTTATCCTTCCCTCATCACTCCCTTTGTCCCAAGCAGGATCCAGGCCAGGATGACGGTGATCAGTCAGGATAAGATCAGGGTCATGGGTCAGAAGAAAGTCTAGATACCTCAGGAAAAGGCCAGGGGCCAGTGATCCTAGGAGCAGCTCCATGGGGAAATGAGGTCCACAACCGATCCACTAACTTTGGAGAAACTAGTGAACCTCTGGACCCTCAGCTTCCTCATATATAAAATGGAGACGGCAACATCTATCTTGCAAGATTGTTGCAAAGATTAGAAATAAAATGTGCAAAGTGATTAGACAGTACCTGATGTCAAGAGTCTGGAAAACAAAAACAAGAAATCTAGGGCAGGAGGAGAAGAAGAAAGGTGAGTGAAATATGAGTATTGTGTTAGTAGGTCTCAATTATTAAGTCCAAGACATAGATTTTAACTCAAGAAAGAGAATGTTTCCATTTCATTTATTCATTAACAAATATTTATTATGCAATGTGTTTGATCAGGCATCGTGCTCTATGCTGGGTCAGTAGAAGTTACAGGATCTAGTTCCAGTGAGAAAGGGGTTAGGCCCACAAGTCTATGATGAGAAGTGAATGATAAGTAGGAATGTAGGGACAAGCAGAGAGTGAGGGACAGAGCTGGAAAGCCAGTTGCTGGGATATAAATCAGAACTACAACCTTTGAAGCAAGATGCTTGGAATCAGGGAATAGGCTGGGTATTAGATAGAGAGCAAAGCAAAAGAGAGGTGGGGGCAGGAATGTCAATGTGAGCACTTCAGGGAGGAGCAAGCCAGCGCAGGATAAGGGTAGCTTGGGGAAGAGACAGGGGAGGCAAAGGCCCGGCCAGGGTCTGAGGCACCTGAGCCACTGACAGGCTTGAGTACTGTAGGAAACTCACTGAGAAACATTCTAACTTAGGCCTTACCCAGCCAGGCCTCACTGGTAAACTGTCCACATTTAAGGTTCTTAGAGTAAATTTCACAGAGACCTTTGGATGATTCTCTAACAAAGTCATTCTCCACTGAAGGCAGAAGGCATATCAGAACAGGATGGTCACACGTGTATAGGTCATTTGAAAGAGCACGTTCAACAGACCTAGTTCAATAATTTATAACACAGAAAAGAAAGCTGGGCAAAATCTTGGCTAATGAGGGGCTGATACACAGAGGATAGTGACCAGGTATTGGGGTCTAGAAAGGTTGAGAAAATGCTATTGAGTTTTGTGTATTGAGTTTGATTATGGTTCCCCTGAAGAACAGGAGACCCCAGAGGGCCATGCCTTGTGCTTCTCAGGTATCCGCCAGGGTCCTTAGCATGGTATTGGACACTCAGGTACTTAATAAATATTTTCTTTCTTTTAGCAAATATTTATTGCTTTTAACTGAGTTCATAATCATTGAGTAAGCATAACTCTCTTTCATGAGGATTCTGTAAAGTATTTTCAGCAAAACATTCAAGGCAAAATAAAAATAAATTTAACACGAGGATCATTTTAAAACTTAAGAGACAGAAATCGATAAGGGAATTCAAAAATAAGAAGAGAGAAAATCATAAAGAAAGATTTTTCATTAAAAATATGATTATTTATAAAGAGGAGAATCAACAACTGCAATTTTTTTTAAAAGCAGAGAAAGCATTGTCAGGGGGATGGGCACACTTTTAGCTCTGACTCAGGCATTGCAAAGGCAATTTGTATAAACAAAGCTTTTGTACCCCCGTAATACACTGAAATAAAAAAAAAAGTCGATAAAGATCTCATGACTGAAAGGGGTATGAATTGACATAGCTTTTTGGAGGTGTAGGGATGGAGGAGGAGATTTGCAATCAATATGAAAAAAGTTTAAAAAGTTTAAAATATTTTTAAAAGTTTTAAAAAGTTTAAAATATTTTATCCAAAGCTCTAGTTACAGAAGAAATATATGTTAAACAATTAACCATGGGTGCACAACAAAATTTTGTTTAAATCATGTTCACTGCAACATATTTATAATAGATAGGAGCATGTAAACAATATCAATATCCAACAATAGAGGATTGGTTTAAACACTCCAGGGGAAACAAAACCTTAGGCTATGTCTACAAAGTAGAATATTATAAGAAAACAAAATTATATAAAGAAAAATATTTAATGGTAAGGTGTTCAAATTATATACTGTAAATGAAAAAAATACAGTATGTATAGGGTGAGCCCAAGATTGTAGATACAAATATTAGATATATAATTTGAACAAAGCACATCAAAATGTTAACTGAATTAATCAAGGGATGGTAGAATTATGGGTTATTTTTCTTTTATTTCCTATATTTTTAGGATATTTCAAGTTATAATTTCTTACCACTTTTAAATTAAGAAAAAAACATTTTATAACAAAAGCCCCCCAATTCTGTAAACCTTTGTAAATTAAAGTTAATGTTAGATTGCTAATAGTAGGGAACACAAGAAGTTTAAGCCTTTCCACTTGGCTAATTCCTCCACCCACAGCTACAAATTCACTCTAATCCCACTAATTCTAGTTTGTTTTCCTTCTTGAAACTGTATTTAATGCAAATCTCAGAGCACAGCAATAAGTTAAAAATAAGGTCCCTGCTCTCCTAGTAGGAAGAGAGGTACACAGAAAAGAAAGTAGGCATGAATAAACGTTATATATGGCAAGCCCATAGCTAACATCATACTCAATGGTGAAAAGTTGAAGGCTTTTCCTCAAAAATCAGGAACAAAACAAGAATGTCCACTCTCATCACTTCCATTCAACATAGTACTAGAAGTCCTAGCCATCCAAATTATAAAGGAAGAAGTTAAATTGTCCCTGTTTGCAGACAATGTGACCTTACTTATATAAAATCCTAAAGACACCACCAAGAAACAGTTAGAATTTATTAAATAATTCAGTAAAGTTGCAAGATACAAAATCAACATACAAAAATCATTAGCATTTCCATATACCAACAACAAACTATCCAAAAAAGAAATCAAGAAAATAATCCCATTTATAATAGTTACCAAAAAAAAAAATACTTAAGTATCAATTTAACCAAGGATGTGAAAGATCTATACACTGAAAACTATAATATAATTGATGAAAGAAATTGAAGAAGATACAAATAAATGTAAAGATATCCAGTGTTTGTGCATTAGAAAAAATAATACTGTTTAAATGTTAATACAACTCAAAGAGTTCTACAGATTCAATGCAATCCCTATTAAAATCCCAATGACATTTTTCACAGAAATAGAGACAATAATTTGTAAATTTGTATGGAGCCACAAAAGACCACAAAGTAGCCAAAGCAATCTTGAGCAGAAAGAACAAAGCTGGAGGCATCACACTACTTGACTTCAAAATAAAGCTATAGTGATCAAAACACCATGATATTGCCATAAAAACAAACACATAGACTAATGGAACTGAGAGTTTAGAAATAAATCCACATATTTGTGGTCAATCAATTTTCAACAAAGGTGCCAAGAACACACAAGTGGGAAAGGACAGTCTCTTTAATAAATGGTGTTGGGAAAACTATAACCACATGCAAAAAAATGACCCTCATCTCACACCATATAGAAAAATCAAGTCAAAATGGAGTAAAGATTTAAACATATGATCAGACATTGTAAATCTAGAACAAGAAAATATAAGAGAAAAGCTTTATGACATTGGTCTGGGCAATGATTTTTTAGATATGACTCTAAAAACTCAGGCAACAAAAACAAAAATAGACAAATGGAATTTCATCAAGCTAAGAAGCTTCTGCACAGCCAAGGAAAAAACCAACAGAGTGAAAATACAACCTATAGAATGGGAGCAAATATTTGCAAACTATACATCTGATAAGGAGTTACTATCCAAAATTTATAAGGCATTCAAACAACTCAATAGCAAGAAAACAAATAACCAGGTTTAAAAATGGGCAAAGGATCTAAATAGACATTTCTCAAAAAAAGACAAACAAATGGCCAACAGGTATATGAAAAAATATGCAAATTAAAACCACAATGGGATTATCGTCTCATACCTACTCACACCTATTAGAATGGCTATTATCAAGAAGATAAAAGATAATGAGAGTTGGCCAGGATTTGTAAAAAAAGGAAACCCTTGTACACTGTTGGTGGGAATATAAATTAGTACAGCCATTATGGAAAACAGTGTGGAGGCTCCTCAAAAAATAAAAAATAGAACTACTACTATATGGTCCAGCAACCCCACTACTGGACTTATATTCAAAAGTAATGAAATCAGTATGTTGAAAAATTATCTACACTCCATGTTCATTTTAGCACTATTCATAATACTCAAGATATAGAGTCAACCTAAGTGCTCATCAACATATGAATGAATAAAGAAAATGTGGTACCATATATATACACATATATACACACACATATATATTAATATATATTAATATATAATATGTTATATATTATATAATATATATTATATATGTTAATGTATATAATATATATTATATATATATGAAGATTATTCAGCCATAAAAAGAATGAAATCCTGCCATTTGCAGCAACATGGATGAACCTGGAGGACACTATGTTAAGTGAAATATGTCAAGCACAGAAAGACAAATATCAGATGATCACACTTATATGTGGAATCTGAAGAAGTTGAACTCATAGAAGCAGAGAGGAGAATGGGGATGAGGGGAGTGGTGGACATCGGAGAGATGTTGGTCAAAGGATAAAAAAATTCAGTTAGATAGATCTATTATATGACCTGATGACTATAGTTAATAACAATGTATTATATTCTTGAAAATCTCCAAGAGAGTAGATTTTAAGTATTCTTACCACAAAAATGCCAAGTGTGTGAGGTAAGGCTAAGTATGTTAATTAGTTTGATTTAGCCTTTCCACAATGTATACATATTTCAAAACACCATGTTGTACATGATAAATTATCCAATTTTTATTTGTCAATTTAAAATTAACTAATATTTTTAAAAAGAAAGTAGGCATAGATTATTAAAAACAAATCCTCCCTCATGCTCACCAACACCCTCTAGTGTATAGGAGTTCCAGGCGCAGCAATTTGCCCCACTCCTAGCTCATCTATTGGAAAAAAGGGTGGGAGGAGTAAAGAAGCTGCAGATAAAATAACATTTCATGCATCATATTAATTGTAAGTAGTTGGTTTTTAATAGGCTGTACTGAAAAGTATCACAAACTGCTTGTTTGGAAGGGTATTTTTAATTTTTATTTATTATCAATAGGAAGTTTGATGGGCTATATTTACCCCAGACATATGCATAAATTCCCTTTCTGCCTCTATATATGTCTCTCTCTGTATATCATACTGTGATTCATGTCTCTCTGGGTTTTTTTTTTCCTCCCTCCCTTTTTTCTTTCCCTCAGATGCTGATATAGATATTTTCATATCCTCCCATAAATCATGAATGTTCTGAATGGTGAATCCTTTCCAGAAGAGTTTCAGTTTACTCTGCCCAGGGCCGGGCACGGTGACTCACACCTGTAACCCTAGCACTGTGGGAGGCCAAGGCAGGTGGATCGTTTGAGCTCAGGAATTCAAGACCAGCCTGAGCAAGAGCAAGACCCCGTCTCTACCAAAAATAGAAAGAAGTTAATTGGACAGCTAAAATATATATAGAAAAAATTAGTTGGGCATAATGGTGCATGCCTGTAGTCCCAGCTACTCGGGAGGCTGAGGCAGCAGGATTGCTTGAGCCCAGGAGTTTGAGGTTGTTGTGAGCTAGGCTGAAGCACTCACTCTAGCCTGAGCAACAAAGTGAGACTCTGTCTCAAAAAAAAAAAAAAAAAAAGAAAGAAAGAAATGGAGACCAGCTCTTTTTTCTCTCTGTTATTTAACCATAAGTACTTTTTCTAGCCCAAAAAAACAGACAAAGCTTTTTTCCAACTTATATAACTCACTTAAGAATAATAAAACTTACCAAGTTTTAAATATTATCTACATGTTGTTTAAAGAACCTTGAGTTTTTCTAGCTACAGATTATTCTCTAATGATGCTAAATTTACCTGCTTTAAAACCACACAGAAACCCCATCTATACTCATTTTCTCTTCACATAATTACTGAACAGCAAGATTCCAATGAATAGGATGACCCACTTCTTTGCATAGGACTAAATGAGCAGTAATCGTGTATCTAAGAAGCAATTAATTCTGAAAGCTCTGCACTGATATTTACAAAGAAGGGTACAAAGAGCCCAGATACCCTACTCTCTACTTTCAAGTAATATTAAGAATGTCTTGGCCAGGCATAGTGGCTCACGTCTGTAATCCTAGCACTCTGGGAGACCAACGCAGGAAGATTGATTGAGCTCAGGAGTTCAAGACCAGCCTGAGCAAGAGCAAGACCCAGTCTCTACTAAAAATAGAAAAACTAGCCAGGCATCATGACACGTGCCTGTAGTGCCAGCTACTCTTGAGGCTGAGGCAGGAGGATCACTTGAGCCCATGACTATGAGGTTGTAGTGAGCTATGATGGTGCCACTGCACTATACCTGGGGTGACAGAGCAAAACTCTGGAAATTAAAGAATGTCTTTAATTAACGGCAAGCTTAGGAATGATACTAAATACCTACTGGGAAGATGCAAAGAGAATATCAGTAGACTACACATTCTGCCAGGGTCATTTATTAGTACTAACAATACTGATAAACTGTAAACTTTATTGTCACAACTCTTGTGATGAAAAGGCTGTCATGAACTTCCACCATATGGAAATATATGATGCATAAATGAAGAAAAAAGTATCCCTCAGTGTGTCTTTCTTTCTCTTCCCAAAAAGAGAAGCATAATATCTAACATTTCTTGCCACTATTCACCAAAGAGAAAATAATTTGTTTATGACCCCCCCATCCCTTGTCGTTAGGGGAAAAATTCACTGTTGTCTGCCTAAGGTGCCTTTGAATGTTCTATGATTTCTCCACTTAGCAGCATCAAGTCCATGCTCAGGGGACCTGAAATTCTCATTCTCATGAGGTCTCTTCTCACATTTGCACTACCTGATCTTCAATCCATTGGCGAAAAAGAAAATGGTTTAACAATGGTGATCTAGCACCTCTTGTATTATCCTGGCTAGAGCTGGAGCCCATTCTACTAAGTGAAGTATCACAAGTATGGAAAGACAAGCACCACATGTACTCACCATCAAATTGGTATTAACTGATCAACACTTATGTGCACATATAGTAGTAACATTCATCAGATGTCGGGCAGGTGGGAGAGCAGAGGAGGGGATGGGTATATTCACACCTAATGGGTGCGATATGCACAGTTTGGGGGATAGACACGCTTGAAGCTCTGACTTGGGCAGAGCAAAGGCAATATATGTAACCTAAACATTTGTACCCATAATATGCTGAAATTTAAAAAAGAAAAAACAAAAAATTAAAAAAAGAAAATTATCTGGTCTGGTCTTCATACTTTATTTTTAATAGAAAGTTTACTGATTTCTGAAGTTCAGTATCTCCAAGCTCCCAGTACAAAGTCAAGTTTGTGTGAATTCTTTTACCAGATCCACTAAATCTAAAATCTGCCATCTGTAGGTCACTTTGGGTAGTACAGACATTTTAACAATGTTGATTCTGCTGACCCATGAGCATGGTATGGTCTTCTACCTGTTTACATCCTCTGCTATTTCCTTCTTCAGTGTTTCATAGTTCTCCCTGAAGAGATCTTTTACCTCCTTAGTTAAATATATTCCTAGGTCTTTATTTTCTTTATTGCTATTTTGAAGGAAATTGAGTCTTTGATTTGGGTTCTCACTTTGTTGTTGGTGTATATGAGTATCTCTGTTTGTGTGTATTGATTTTGTATCCTGAGACTTTACTGAATTCATTTATCAATTCAAGGAGTCTCTTGGTTGAATCCTTGGGGTTTTCTAGGTATAATATCATATCATCAGCAAATAGTGAGAGTTTGATCTCTTCTGCTCCCATGTGTATGTCCTTAATTCCACTCTCTTGTCTGATTGCTATAGCAAGGACTTCTAGCACTATGTTGAATAGAAGTGGAGATAGTGGGCAACCTTGTCTTGTTCCAGTTCTAAGTGGGAATGCTTTCAATTTTCCCCCATTCAGTACAATGTTTGCTGTGGGTTTGTCATATATGGCTTGTATCATTTTTAGGTAAGCCCCACCTATACCTATTTTGTTAAGCGTTCTTATCATAAAAGGGTGTAAAAGTGACCTACAGAGTCAATGCAATTCCTATTAAAATACCATCATCATTTTTCACAGATATAGAAAAAATAATTTTACACTTCATATGGAACCAGAGAAAACCCTGTATAGCAAAAGCAACACTAGGCAATAAAAACAAAATAGGAGGTATCAATTTACCAGACTTCAAACTATATTAGAAGGCTATAGTAATTAAAACAGCTTGTCTTATTGGCACAAGAACAGGGACATTGACGAGTGGAACAGAACAGAGAACCCAGATACAAAACCATCCTCATATAGCCATCTAATCTTTGACAAAGCAGACAAAAACATACACTGGGGAAAAGAACCCCTTTTCAATAAATGGTGCTGGGAAAACTGCATAGCCACATGTAGAAGACTGAAACAAGACCCATGCCTTTCATCTCTCACAAAAATCAACTCACACTGGGTAACAGACTTGAACCCTAGGTGTGAAACTATTAGAATTCTAGAGGAAAACGTTGGAAATACTCTACTAGACATTGGCCTAGGCAAAAAATTTATGAAGATGACCCCAAAGGCAATCACAGCATCAACAAAAATAAATAAATGGGACCTGATCAAATTAAAAGTTTCTGCACAGCCAAAGAAACTATTAAGAGAGCAAAGAGACAACCCATAAAATGGGAGAAAATTTTTGCAAGCTACACATCCAATAAAGGGCTGATAACTAGAATCTATTTAGAACTCAGGAAAATCAGCAAGGAAAAATCAAACAACCCTATTAAAAAGTGGGCAAAGGACATGAACAGAAATTTTTCAAAAGAAGACAGAATAATGGCCAACAAACATGAAAAAATGTTCAACATCTCTAATCATCAGGGAAATGCAAATCAAAACCACAATGAGATATCACTTATCTCCAGTAAGAATGGCCTTTATCAAAAAGTCCCCAAACAATAAATGTTGGCATGGATGCAGAGAGATAGGAACACTCCTACAGTGCTGGTGGAACTGCAAACTAGTTCAACTTCTGTGGAAAGCAATATGGAGATACCTTAAAGTGATACAAGTAGATCTATCATTTGATCCAGCAATGCCATTACTGGACATTTACCCAAAAGATCAAATGACGCCCTACAAAAAAGACACCTGCACAGGAATGTTTATAGCAGCACAATTCACAATTGCAAAGATGTGGAAACAACCGAAGTGTCCATCAATACATGAGTGGATTAATAAAATGTGGTATATGTATACCATGGAGTACTTACTATTCAGCTTTAAAAAACGATGGTGATATAGCACCTCTTGTATTTTCCTGGAGAGAGCTGGAACCCATTCTACTAAGTGAAGTATCCCAAGAACAGAAAAACAAGCACCACATGTACTCACTAGCAAATTGGCATTAACTGATCAACACCTAAGTGGACATATAGAAATAACATTTATCGGGTGTCAGGCAGGTGGGGGGGGGTGGATGGGTATATATATACATAATGAGTGAGATGTGCACCATCTGGGGGATGGTCATGCTTGAAGCTCTGACTCGAGGGGGAAGGGGGAGTATGGGCAATATACATAACCTTAACATTTGTATCCCTATAATATGCTGAAATAAAAAAATAAAATAAAATAAAATCTGGAGATATAGCTGAGGCTTCAGCCACAGTCCCTCCTCATTCCCAATGTTATTTAAGGTGATTAACCACTGTAGTTTCAAGACAAAACCCCAACCACCTTCTCCTTTATATCAATTTTGGGGCTTCCACTGATAAAAGCCAGGGATTGACCATAGGGATAAGGTAAAGAGAAGATTACCTAGTACCAGGTGACTCTAAAATCATGCTTGCAGATGACCTTTATCCAAAGTTTCTGACATGATTCTACTTAATCAACATGAAGCTCCCACTTCACTAGTGCCTTGAGTCGGCCAGCAGATGAAATCAATTAGAAGTGGAGAGCTGAATGAGTACTAAAGTGGTTTTCCAGGCAGCTTCAGGGTTTGTTTTCCAAAAGTTCCATTTACCAGTTCACAATAATGTGCAAATACCAAGCTACACTCTCAAGAGAAATTAAGGCAAATCTTTGGTTAAGAACACCTGAACACTGATGTTTAAAGGGTAGAAAGTTTCAGTTACGTAAGATAAGTTCTGGAGATCTAACATACAGCATAGTACCTATAGCTGACAATACTATATTGTATACTTAAAATTTGCTAAAAAGGGCAAATCTTTCTTAAAAGGTGTACAACTTAAGCTATATATGCTGTGAAATGATCACCACAATAAAACTAATTAATGTATCTACATAGTTACTTCTGTGTGTGTAGAAGATTTTTCTATCCACTAAGAGGGTACATCTTAAGTGTTACTAAAACAAATAACAATAATACTAATAAAGGGGATGATGAGAGGGAGGTGATGGGTATGTTTATGGTCTTGGAGGAGATGGTTTCAGGGGTGTATACTTGTCCCCAAAGTCATCAAATTGTATACATTAAATATGTACAGCTTTTTATATGTCAGAAAAAGAACGCCTGAACATTATAGTTAATATATTCAAAAACAAAACTTTTCTGCCATTTAAATGGATTACTTAACAATTTCCCTGAGCTCTTGATCCTTAAGAAAAGTCTAAAGGTTTTGACCACTACAGCATGGCAGGTAATTAACCCAGACTCTATGTTTCCCCCGTTGTAATCCCTTGAGCAAACAGGGAACTGCTGTTCAACACATAGGGGAGTAGAGCCAACCTCAATTACCTTATTCCTCAGTCATTTCAAACATAATTCCACTTTGCCAAGTTCTTGAGATGCCACTCCTCCTGTTTGTTGCCACTCCTCCTACTTTCTTTCCCTCGCGCTAAAACATTTACTTCCTTGTGTGATCTGTAATTTTTCATGTGAATTTATTTTTTAGTGGGGAGGTGGGTTTTCCCATAGGAATCTTGTATACCCTGAATTGCAGAAGTCCCGCTACAAATGAGCAGTTTCTTATGTGCTTGTGCTGAGCATGCAAGGAATTTCACCCATCTGGAACAGAGCCATACGTTCATCCCTGAGTGGCGGATTCTTGCATCATGAAGCCTGGGGCTTCGGGGCCTTCTGTTTTCTCCCACTCTGAGCCCCAGGAAGAGAGGTGCTCCTCTGATGTTTCCCTGGCTGGCAAAAGAGGATTTTTCTAGACCCCCTTTCACTGAGGGGGCAGCTGTTCCAGAAGCCTTCTTTGTGTGGGGATTTCAGCCCCTGCTCCCTTTCCTACAGCAGCCAAGGCCATGCCTCTTAATCCCACATTGGTGTTAAACATCCCAACATTCATAATTGGTCCAGCATCCTGCCCCAAGACACTACCAGAATTTCCTCCCTTTTTAAGGCTAGAAAATATTCCACTGTATATATACCACAATTTGCTTATCCATTCATCCATCGATGGATGGACACTTGGGTTGCTTCTACATATTAGCTACTGTGAATGATGCTGCTGTGAACATGGGTGTACAAATATTGCTTCATGCCCCTGCTTTTAATTCTCTGGGGTATATATACACAAGCAGAATTAGGTTTATTATTTTACATGTTTTCACTCAATCAGAAGATGACTTCAACAATGTAACCAACATTTATTGAGTAACTAATAGGTACTACCAGGTACTGTGTCAGAAAATAATCTATAAAGCCTTACTTACATATTTATGAATTAAACCTGACAGCAGTTAGGTTTAAAAGGTAGGAAGAGAAATTAAATTGTATTTTTTCAGCAGACATAATTAAATCCCAAAGCTCTGAGCATCAATTAGACATTAGGAGTAAAATCTGATTATCCCAGAGACTCACTTCCATACAAACACTTTTATGAGTTGCCTAACTGCTCATGGCCCTGAATTAGCCATCAACCAAAATGGATTTGTTTTTACCCAGTAACAAACAAACCTTGGACCTACTTATGAGTTTCTTACAAAAAAGCAGCCAGGGTTTTTGTTTAATTGGCAATATAACCGTGTACATTATTAATAAGTTTATTTTCTTCTTAATGTAGAAATCTAAAGGCCATTAACTGCAGCAGCAAGTTACAAATGTACACTAAGAGAACCTAATCAAATAACAGCCTCTTTCTTCATGGTCAAATATTACAGAGAAATATTTTTCCAGGATTTATGTGAGGTTTTATGTTTGTACAGAGCATCTGCGGTAGACTTCAGCAAGAACTACAGCTACTATGAACATCTCTAAGAAAGGTGCTTCAAAATTTAAATGCAATGTATAATAGACTGACAAATTGAAATTCAAGACCCAGTCATTCACACAGAGCCAAAAAGAATCCCCAACAAAAATCAGACAAGAATGACTTGAAAAGTTCTCCTTGATATTGTTTTCTCCCATGATACACTTCCATACCAGGCCACCTTCATTTTTCACCTTAGTACCTCAAGGGTGTCTCTTGTTTCTTTCCAAGAAATATTTTTGAAAAAGCAATCTGATCACACCACTCCCTGCTTTAAAACCCCTTCAAAGCCTCCTATTGCCCTTAGGGAAAAGTCTAAACTTCTTCACTCAGCTTACAAGGCCCTGCATGATCTCAGTTCTCACAATGAGCTGAGTGGGCCTCGCCTGCAAAGCTTCACACTTATTCCACCTTCTGCCTCCACCTCCTCTTCTCCCCACTCACTCCTACTCATTCTTCAGACCCAGCTTCAAGGACCCCTCCCCTGGGAGGTCTGTTCTGGGCCCTACAATAGATCTCTAGACTGGGGACCCCATAGCAGCTTTTTGTTCCCATATCATTAATGCCATGCACCACACTGTAACAGGATCATAACTGTCTTAACAGCTGCCTTTGCTGTTTGTGGATTAAACTCTCTGAGGCAAGAACTTGTCTGTTTTGCTGATTGCTGCAGCTCCTGCACCAGACAGGGCCTGACATGTGGGAGACAGTATTTGCTGAATTAATGAACCCTTTTCCATGACAATACATTCTCATGAGGACTGGGGCTACTGTCTTCATGCATTTGGAACCACATAAAGGATAAATCTATTGAGCTAATACATATATTGTGATCCTACTGAATACTAGCTACAGGAGGGGTTCTTAATCATTTCTGTGCCATGGACCCCTCTGTCTGTCAAATGAATGCTATGGACCCCTTCTTGGAATACTATTTATAAATGCATAAAATAAAATACAACTCTAAAGAAACAACTATGCTTAAATTCCATTATCAAGTTATTTTTTTTTAATTTGGTATATAATAGTAAATATGTCTTTTTACTATCTCATTAAATAAGAAGATCTACTGATAGGCCTAAAAATTACATCATTTCAAAGTAATGATGAGCATGAATGACATTTTGAGATATCTGTGACAGCTACAGAGTGATATGAAGTCATCTGCAATATTTGTTGGTGACAAAGACACATTTACTGCTAATACTACTATTGCTACTGTCTACACTTATAATTAGGCAAAACACTAAAATTCAGTTAGAAGGCAGTGAAAATAAGGATGTAATTTTTACCATCCAAGTTCATGGGCCTCTGGAGAGATTCCCTAAGAAAGCCATGGAAATGCACCACTTAGTTCTTCTGCTGTCAGGGAGCACAGGTGACTGACAGCCACAGTCACCCCCAACCCCCAACCTCTGGATCCACCCCTATATGTGTGCAGTGTCCATACTTCCCCTGGACTGCTCCCAGGCAATGACTGAGCACCACAGGGTACCTGTGCAAGCCCATTCCCCCGGGACACAAGAGTCCTCTAGTGGGCAACTTGACTCAAGACCTCACAATCAGCCTGGCCAAAACACTCTTAGCACTGAACTATCATGTGTAGCTTCTCCCACCCAGTCCTTCTTCCTTCCGCCTCTCCTTGCATAGGATTCAGACTGGCCTTGCAGCCTGAAAGCTCTCCCAGCCTGCTCCTAGTCCCTTCTCTTTACCCTTTGCAGGTGTCACTTCCTATAAATCTCTTGCACAAGTAATCCCATCCTGCTTCTGCTTCTCAGAGGACCTGAACTAACCCAATCCCTTTTAATTAAGGAAAAGTGAAAAGCCTATTTACCTGAGTTCATTTAGACCTGATTATCCTGAAGATACCTGGACACTGCATTTATGACATTTTACCCATTGAAATATACCACCTGATTTCAGAAAAAAGGCTTTGCAGAGAATTTTTTTTAAAAAAGAAAATGTGTCCCATTAACTCTCTGTCCTCTAAAGGAAGGGCCACAGAGGGTTAAATCCAAGGATCACCCTCCCTGAATAGGTAACAATGGCTCATTAAGGAGCCTGAAACAAAAAGGGAAAGGGCTAAGACCTACAGCCAGCACAAAAACTGTTTAAACAATATGATCTGAAGGATACACAAAGTCAATCCATCAGAATATCGTGCTTCTCATTCCTGAGAGCCCCTCTGACTCAATACTGTGGATTATAAAGTGAATGCGTCAGCACTCCTCATACCCAACAGAGAAAGTAAGATACTGGATGATTAGGCATAACGTAGAACTAACTGCAGGGGTGATGCTGAGAAAATGTGGACTAGGACAAGTATATTTTAATGGGGAAGAAGGACCAAGGCTGTTAGTAACACGGAGCATTTCTCTTCCCCATTCTCTAGTCCTTCCACAAGGGATTTCAGGTACAATAACAACACAAAAAATAATATTAGAGCCAAAATAGGGAACAAAAACAGAAAAAGAAAATGTAAATAAGCAAGAACAATCAAGAAAGAAATAAGCACAAGTATGTAGTTTCTAAGGTCCAATAGAGTTAGTAGAACTGATAAAGAAAAATTCGTTTTTAGCAACCTAAGTCAAAACCTGGAATACATTTTCTCACTGAGACTTCATCCGGTGCATTGGTCAGGTTCTACAAGACTCTTAGAAGAAATTCTACTTCTAGTACATTGTGAGCTAAATCAGTTGTTATGGGCTGCCCCAGGGGCCTCCCCAGGACATAGAACGTAGTTTCTCAGGGGTAACACCCTCTGAGATTCAAATCAATTTTAGCAAAAGAATTCATTAAGAAATGTAAAATACCCTGTGTTTCCCTAGGTAAAAACAAACAGCCTTACGAGTTGAGTTGTGTCCTCCATAAAGGTAAGTCGATATCCTAACCCCTAGTCCCTCCGACTGTGACCCAGTCGGAATTAGGGTGGTTGCTGATGTAATTGGTTAAATTAAAATGAGGTCATACTGGAGCAGGGTGGGCCCTTAATCCAATGTGACTGATGTCCTTGTAAGAAGAGGAAGAAAGACACAGAAAAGAATACCATGTGAAAACACAGAGGCACATATGGACAAGACAGCCACGTGACAATGAAGGCAGAGACTAGAGCCAACGATCTACACACACATCAAGGAACCCTGAGGATTGCCAGTGACCGCCAGAAGTTATTAATAGGAAAGCAGCACAGAACAGACTCTCCCTCAAGCTTTCAAGAAGGACCAACCCTGCTGACACCTTGATTTTAACTTCCAGCCACTAGAACTGTGAAAGAATAAATTTGTCTGATTTTAAGTCACCCAGTTTGAGATACTCTCTTATGGCAGCCCAAGGAAAGTAATACAGTCAGCACAAGACTGCTCCCCACAGGGCTCCCTGTCCAGCCTCCCAGCTCTGTTAACACCAAGCCACTGCCTTGTAAACCCCACGGTAAAGCACCAGGTTTCACGGAGCTTGCTTCCATGCTGGAGGTGGACCGACGCTTTTGGATACTGGATCCCTGGTAGCAGAAATCAACCTGCTGATGCACTGCAATGACCTGAGTCGCCTCTTTGCTCCTAGGGAACAATTTGCATGCCGAGGTGATCTAGTTCAATTCTGGCCCCAATATATTACATTTAAATTGTACTTTTCTTCCAAAAACACTTATGAAAATTGCCTCATTAATGCTCATTACTCCCTTGAGCAGTAAGAAAGGAACAAGTACCATTATCTCAATTTGAAGATGAAGACACTGAATCCCGAAATCCCAGGAATATGAAGAACATCAAGAGATCATCAACCCCAAAGAGGCCCACACTTGTTGCTTAGCAGAACCACCTGAGCAACTCAGCAAAACTACAGATTCACAGGCACAGCTCAGCTCCAGGATAAGCCTAACTGTCTGTGGTTTTAATAAATTCCCCCCCAAATTTTTTTTAAATAACCTCCAGAGCACAATTCATGAACTGGCATTAGGGAATCCCAGCATGGTCTCGCCTTTCTCAAGTTTGAGAAATATATAGACAGATCTCTTTATAAGCTAAAAATTCTATGTCCCTCCCGTGCTAACAAATTATTTTTATTATAATGTTACTTAAATAAATACACCCTAAGCCCAGATGAAAACCCCTGGTCCTAATGGCTCTTTTATATGACTATAAAACCAAAACAAACTCATAAATTAAATGAAATCCCAATAAAACCCAAATTTATTTTAGTGCACCAGTCACTACATCGCTACTGTACTGACTGCTACAGAGCTGGTCCCTGCAGTGTGGCAGGCTCAGACGGCGTGTGGCAGAGGAGACCCATTCCTCTCTACTCTTCTCTCCAAGAATTCTGGCTATGCCTCACACAGCCTACCTCAGTGTCATGGCCTTCACTGTGTGAGAATGTAACCATGAACACAATGCAAATGCAAGCTTTAGAGTAACATGGCATTCTCAGCTCTAAGGCGTCATCCAGATAATCCAAACTATTCTTATCCCGATGTTTTTACATCTTCATCCAAATGCAAGCACAAAATTTAAAATGTCTCATAGTAAACTTGTGGATCTTCCTTTGATAAACATTGATCTAGCCCAACTGTCTTATTTCTGGCAGTCAGAATTCAGTGGATGTGGGTTTTAACACATTGACTGTCATACTAGAAAAAAAATTTTTTTTTTCTTTGGGGCCATGGTGTTTTACTAAGAAAACAGAACAAAAACTTCAAAAACAAAATGATCCTTTCTAATTTAATGAAAAATTTGTATGTTTTATTGTTTTCTGTGCATGAGTTATATGCAATTAAATTGTCAATATTAATTGTAACAATAAGAACATCAACAAGTAAGACTTTCATGAACCAACTGCAGGGTTTTGCCCAGGGGACCACCCATCACATAGCATGTATGCTACAGCATGGCAGCGTGAGTTGCCTGCGCACCACGCGGCTCCCAAGGTAGAGAGACGTGTGAGTTATATATGCTTCACAAGACCCTGGATTAAAAACCAGTATAAGTTAAATATAACTCATATGGCAGTTAATGTGCTAAATTCTTAGCAAGACTTAACATGCTTAGTGCTTACTGTGTAGCAGACACTATTCTAACCCCTTTACATAGACTAACTTGTTTACTCTTCATATCAACCCTGTAAGGTAGATAGAACCATTATCTCTACTGTGCAGATGAGAGAACTGTGGCAAGGGAAGTTAAGCAATTTGCCCAAGAGCATACAGCTTGTAAGTGGCAGACCTGGGATTTGAACCCAGAGAGACCGGCTCCAGAGTTGTGCTCTCCATTCCTGACTACATAGACTTTTCAGGTGAGATATTTGCAATCCAAGATTAATGGTAGAGTCTGACTTCCCTCTGCTCCCAACAAGTGGGAACCTGAGGCAGTGGCTCCAGGGTGGCATAAGTTGCAGTAATTAAGGAGCCTGCGTGAAGGGTGGGAGGTTGCACTGCATAAAAATAGGAAGAAAAGAGCCCTAGAAACTCCCCAAGTGCCAAAGACAAAAAGCTAGGCAAACCACCAAACAGGCATCCATCCAGAAAAGCTAGGTAAAGTAGAAGAATCCGGGGAGACAGCAGAGAAGAGAAACCAAGGAAACCCGATGAATGAGCAGATCCGAAGCACAGTGAGACAGAGCTTAGAAATATTCTCTAAGCAGAAGAGAGAAAAGCCTGCAGCCTTGGGCACGACAGGGAGGAAACTGTTAAAGTTATCAATTTAGCTCCAGTAGAATCCTGCAAAAAAGGAACTGGAGTCATCTGACTATGAACTTGTGCATGTTTCCCAAAAGAGCCCCTCACAGGAGAGATAAAGGTGACACCAGAATCTCTGGAGAGTCAGTCACAAAAGCTCATAATAGGAAAAACCCAAGGCTCCCTTCCTAAAGATAACTGTATCTTTTATCTCATCATCCGCCAGGCATCTAAGTGAACTTTGCCAACTTACACTTACTTCCTCCATTCTCAAAATAGAAAGGCATCAGGCTACGTCAGGTTGCTGTGGACTCAATCACAGATGGAGCCAGATTAAACGGTTGTGCTACTTTGATGAATGGCACGCTTTTCAGAAAGCTTATTTGGACATAATTAGAAGGAGGCTGCCTACAAGGAAAACTGGGTTTGTGTGGGGATGATAAGAGACATCCCAACCAATCTGGCCTTCTCCTGCCCTTCAAATTGCTGAATGCTCACCTTGGCAGTCAGCACTTTATGCCTGTCTGCTTCTGCAGAGAACTTGGCACTTTTTCTAACACAAGGGCAATTTTCTTTGAAGGGAACAACAACCAAAAAAAAAAAAAAAAAGCACAAGGAAAATGTTGAAAATAGGCAGAAAAAAACAAAGAATATGACGATATAAGCAGCTGGAGAAACATGAGTGAGACAAATGATGTAGAAAAACTGGGGAAGGGAGAGCAGGGGAAAACAATCTTTTTAAGTGACTGGCTGACATTAAGTAAGAAGAAAAAGAGTTATTCAAAAGCAACTTGGAAATGCTTTGCGCCCAAATTAAACCTTTTATTTCATAAATAAGAAAATCAACCCACTGGATTTTTTAGCAAAATAGCATTAAGCCTCACTGATGAGAGGGAAAGAAACTTAAGCAAAACAAAAGAAAAACTGTGCCACAGAGAATAGATGAGTTTTCATTGCTGCAAGATATACTTGTTTCTGAACTATAAAAAATGTATTCTTAGATACTCAATTTCACATTTTTTCCCCAAAGAGCCTCACTCCCTGTCTGTGTATATGATAGTTTCAGCACCAAAAGTGGCATTTATTTTAGGTTACAAAAGCAAGGAGGTAGACCCAAAAGAATCAAATGTTTTGAACTTGATCAGCCTACGTTAGTTCTCTGCAGTGATTTAATTCAACCATTGATTAGGTTCTTGCTGCAGGATGGGCCCAGAGAAAAGATCCAGCCCCTGCCTTCCAGGAGCTTATAATCTCACAGGGATGCCCTCGTCAGAATCAATGTAAGACGACCGGTTAAGTGCCCACAATGGCAAAGGTGGCTGTCACACACACACACACACACACACACACACACACAAAATGAATTCAGTCATTAATGACCGAGGACTTTTACTACTACCTAATCTCGGGAGACAACTCACTTCACTCCGAGGATTATCAAAGCTAATGACTTAGTGACACGAGGGTGCCACGCGAAAAGTTCATCCCTCTCACAGCACGGGCCCCGCTACGGCTCAGAAAAAGAGCAACACGTCTTTTAATTAAGTCTCAACTATGGAGCCCTGATCCTGAATCCCAGTTTGTTTCCCTTATGATTCGATGTCCCTGCGGCTTACAGCGTGAATGATCTAACCAGAAGCATTTTTGGAAAAGGCTTTTCTCTGTTAAACTAGGTTCTCACGTAGAGAATTGAAACAACTGAATCAAACCTGGATTTCACAGCAATCTGTCTGCATTGCACATCTCGGGTCCCACAGCATGACATCTGCCTTCTAACTGTTGGCGTCAAATGGAGCGCTTTCCAGATGGCTTTCCCTTCTGCACTTTGACCTTCCAACTGGCGAAGCAAGTGCTGTTGGTCTAACACCCTGTCTAACCCTGCGGATGTGGTGCTGTGCAAGGGGGAGGGGACAAACAGACCCTCCGTTCAGGCCTCCAGACACTGCAGTAGAACTTTTGGGTGCTTTACGCACACTCGGCTCAGTCTAAGCAAGTCCAAGGAAGACCATACTCCTCTAAGCCCTCTGTTTACTCAAACTCATGCCTTCCACTCTCTCTGCTCTCTGGACCTGGTCACAGCCAATGGCAAACAAATCACCCCCGTGAGTGTCTGCATTCTCGCACAGGAGCAGGCAATGTAGGGAGGCCACGAGGAGACCAGGCGCAGACACAGAGACCTGCGATTGCTCCCGGAGCAGTAGGCTGGGCTGAGGGACGAGCTGCCAGTGAATGAAGGGCTGAGCAATTTACTCAGTCTCGCCTCACGTTGAAATTTGTTTCATTCTCTTGCTTTTGTTTTATTGTTCTTTTTTCTTTTTGAATTGTGGTAAAAAAAAAAAATATATATATATACATATACATATATATAACATATAAAATTTACCATCTTCATCTTTATAAGTGTCCAGTTCAATAGTGGTAAGTATGTTCACGTTGTTGTGCAGGAACCTATCTCTAGAACTTTTTCCTCTTGCAAAATTGAAACTTTATACCCATTAAACAGCAACTTCTGATTTCCCCCTCCCCTCTGCCCCTGGTGACCACCTGGTTCTTGTTTGCCAGGCAGTGTAGAATGTCTGGCATTAAGCTCCTCACATCCTATTGATATCAACAATATATGACATGATGTCACAAATAGGAATGAAACAGGATGAAAGACATTAACTGAAGATAATTTCACAATTAAAGGAAAGATCTCTTATTCATTGTTCTTCCTCTACTGTCAAGTGAGGCGGCATCTCTTTTAGGAATGCAACTACGGCTGATCAGACACGCACTCAGGACCCAAGGATCTATTTCGGGGAGGGCATTATCGAGTCTGGTATTTATGCCTATACTCCTGCCAGTGGTCACCAGTGACTCAAAGTCTGTGGCAACTCAGCAGGTGAAAACGGCTTGAAGAGCAGTGCAGAGGATGGTGGTGAAACTAACCACATCAATCTCTACAGCCAGTTGATGACCTCAGAAAACACCACATTAGCCCAGCAACTCTCCACAGTACATGGGCTCTTCTAGTCCCAGCAGCTTCAGCCTCCCTGGGATGGGCCAGGCCAAAAAGCCTGACAAATGCTGCAAACCTAAGAGGCACTCTCACCAGAGAGCTGCACTCACCCTAATGTCTACACAGTGTCCAGGCCAAGACTATTAAATGTTCAGCTGATGCAACTTTCAGCCCAGCTAAAATTACAAAAGTAATAGTTCTTCAAAAAATACAAGTACGTCTGCTTGAATAATCAGTATATTCATATAGGGAACCTTTATGTGGTAGAAACAACTTTTTTGCCTCTTTCTTTCCTTAACTTTTGATAAAATGAGTCATCATCTGTTATACCAACCCATCCTGTCCTTTTCAGTCCAGAGTATCATCATTCTTGATTTAATTCTATTTCTTTGCATTCAAAAGGGCTACATGAACTCCCTCCTGGGCCTCTGGAGCTCCCTCCAGGCCCATGCTTAGTCTCCAACCTTCACTGTATATCAAGACGACACTGGCCTACTCTTTACCCTGACGTAATTTCATACAGCACTCTTTAAAACACAGTCTAGGCTTGATTATCTAGATAATAACTCAAAATTCAACACACAAAAAGACAGAGAAAACCCTAGCTTATTCTAAGTCTGAATGGTGGGAACAATTTTCAACCTCTCTATTCTCTTCCAGTCACTGCGAAAGTCCTGATACATCACCCAAATGTCTTCCACCCTACCTATCACCCACCCCAACTGTTCTGACCTTACTTCAGGCCCTGGTCATCTCTCACTCGGATTAGTCCCAGGACTTACAACCCCACTGGCCCAGCAGCCAAGGCTCTCCTTCCTTTGGACTCACCTGAACCTTTCCACCTTCTAAGAAGCAAACCCTGAGCTCCAGCGAAACCAGGGACTATGCCCTCTGCACCCAAGGCCCCGTTCCCCTTATTCTCATTTTCTCCACCACACCTTTGCTAGTTATACCACCTACCACTCGCTGGACACCAGTAGGCAGGCATCAGCCTGTGCTAAGTATTTTACACACATCTCATGCAGTTCTCAAAACAACTCCTCCTGCTACCCTTGTTTTACAATGGAAGAAGCTGAAGAAGTGCCGAGTTCATGGGGCTTTCTACAAACACTTGATGGAACACTCTCTTGACTCTGGAGCTTTCATCAAAGCATCCTCAGACCTGTCTGTGTTTGTTTGCCTCTTGGGTGCATTCCCGCAGTCAGCCACGCCCTCCATCTTGAAACAGACCTTTCCATTGGCTTCTGTGACAGCAGGCTTCCCCTCAACTTCCTAGCTATTCCTCCTCAGCATCTTTGGGGGTCTGACCTACTCTACTTCACCTCTGAAGTATGGGAGTTCCTCAGGGTCCAGCTCCAGGCCATTATGCTTCTTGCTCTAAGCTCACACCCTTGCATTATCTACTCCCGTGGCCCCAAGTCCCATCCAGCACTACCCGCAAAGCTCACGGCTCCAGTTCTGCCTCCCCTCCAAGCCAGATGCACCTCTGCTTCAGTGTCTCTCATGCACCTCAACAAACTCAACATATGGACTCAGCAGCTCTCCCTCTCCCCACCCCTACCAACCTATCTCAGGTCCTAACCTGGTCACCCCATCTCAGTAAGGACATCACGATCCACCACCTGCCTGAGCCAGAAATCTAGGAGTCACCTTGAACATTTCCTTCCCTCCTTCTCAAGGTCCAATCAGCCAGCAAATCATTTGATTCTGCCTCTTAAATTACTCCTGAATCCATCCACCCTTCTCCCTGTCCCAGTAAAAGCCATCTTTCCTGTTGCCCAATCTATTGTGATAAACTGCTCTCTGGTTTCTATTCTTGTTCCTTCTTCACTCCATTTCCACTCTTTATATAGCATTCCTTATAAGACATCCTGCAGCCAGAGCGATGCCTTTAAAATTCAAACAGCACATTTGAATATTGCTATCCTATCCTATTCCATGTGCTCTCCTACAGCACCACACTGCTGACAGCTAAAATCCCTAACTCTTAACCTCTGCAGCAAGGTCCTGCCAGGTTTGGTCCTTATTGATTCACCAACTTCCACTGCCTGTTGGCTCCAGGCACACTGGCCTTCTTTCAAGTCCTCAAATACTTCTTCCTGCCTCCAGCCTCCATAAACCTATTCCCTGCACCTGAAATGCTCCTTTCTCAGCCCTGCTTTCCCCTCTCTGCATATCTCAGTCCACAAACACGTTCCCTAGGGAAGCCTTCTCTGGTCTCCATCAGGCCAAGACCCCTTGCTATAAGATCTCTGACCCATTAATCATCTCCTTTATGGTTCTTATCATAATTGTAATTTAAAGACTGGTGATTGCTTGATTAATACATGTCCCCTTCCCCCCGTGAGGGCAGTCCCTGTGTCTGGGAGCATGCTGTGCTGTCCCTAGCATTGCAAGATTCTCACCTACATTTCCATAACTTTTATTTTCCTTTTTTAAAAAATGTTATTAGATTTAGGGTGTATAAGTTGAATTCCATTACGTGTATATATTTTATATTTTATATTTTATAGTGGTGAAGTCTGGGTTTTTGGCGTGCCCATCGCCTGAGCAGTGTGCATCGTACCCCACAGCCGTAACTTTTGTTAGTGAAGAATGTTCACATGTGCTCAGGTCACATCAATCACTTCACCATCCTGCTGTGACACCCATGTGTGGATCTTTAGGTCATGTTTTTCATTTTTTTATACCATACAGTATTTATATTAATAGATATGTCATCATATGCTAGATTTTAAGATCTAGAGAGGAAAAAGGTTTAGCGTTTTGTTTGTTTGTTTGTTTGTTGAGACAGGGTACCACTCTGCCACCCATGCTGGTCTTATGGTCCAGAACTCCTGGTCCCAAGCAATCCTCCCACTTTAGCATCCCAAAGCAAGATTTAGCTTTTTAGAATTGGGATGCTGAGAAACTAAGACTTAGTGGCCTCACTATCTCTGAAAGACCCTCCCAGAGTGTTTATTCCACTATCCCCATTTTATAGGTAAGGAAATTAAGACACAGAAAGGCAAAATCACTTGCACAAGGTGACTCAGTAAGTGGTGAAGGTAGGAATCAAACCTTGATCTGTTGGGCCCAGAGCCTGTGGTAAGGCAGAGCACATGAGTGCACATGAGCACATGAGTGATAAAATATAAAATATATACATGTAATGGAATTCAACTTGTACCCCCTAAATCTGTTAACGGTTTTTTTAAAAAAGGGGGAAAAATTATGGAAATGTAGGTAAGAATCTTGCAGTGCTAGGGACAGCACAGCATGCTCCCAGTCTGTGATTCCATCTGTGGAGTAGGGAATGGAGCTAAGCAAGTTCGGTGTGAATGATCACATAAAGCCCACTTCACTCCTCTGTGGAGGCTGGTAGCACATATATTATTTGGCATTACCCAGGCCACTTTCCACTCCTCTCAGTTTCTACGTAGGCCAACTGCGTGATGAGAAAGCCTTTGAAACCATGTTGAAATATGCAGTGAAGATTTAGCTACCTGCAAGGTTATAACTATTTGGCTTCCTAACTGCATAACACCCAGGGACATTCTTTCTTTTTCCTAAAGCAGTTATGTGGGAATGTCATTTGCCAGTAAAACTACCAAGGCTTGCAGTACTCTGTAGAATTTATATGTGATGGTTTAAGCACAAAATACTGTATAGAATTGAAAATTTAGATATAAAAAATAGTTTTCCATGCCTCACCATTTAAGTCCTTTAGTTTCATCTGAGTTTGGTCCAGGGCAACCAAATATGCCCAGTATTTCCCACCTGTCCTGCAACACACCATGGAGTCACCACCCTCTCCATTTTATACCTGGATTTCAAGAAAGGCACAGACCATATTCCCACTGCTAAATGAAGAAAGCCATATAAACCCTCATGACTTCACTCTAAATGGCTGCAATGACGGCCCAGAGTCCTGAGGACTGTTCCAGCTATGTGCTAATGCATACATCAATAGTCATCACTGTAGAGAGGAAAATAAAGCACTAAGAAAAAAAATCTGCAATGTGATCCTCTATGGGGCCACACTTCCTCTCATATATTAATTCTGATAAAGAAAGCCACAAATATATATTAGGCCAAACAGATGTATATATGCTCTTCTGACCACTTAGAGCAAAACAAACATTCATTTTGTTAGACTTTTCAATCATTCTTTTAACAAATAGTTTTATGAAGGACAAATTGAAGCTATTTGTATAATATACTGAAGCACATGAAAGTGTGCTAAATTCATACACGTAGGTGAGGCAAAATAAACAGAGCTCTTTTGTGGGTTTTAGGATCTTGCAGTCTTAGAAGGATCACATTTGCAAATCACTTTAATATGAGATAACATAATTACCTAATATTTAGTTATCTAGTAGCAAAAAATCTTTAATGTGCCATGTTCATAGGAAATAATCTTTACATCCTTGCTCAAAGCTTGGTCCATGGACCAGCAGCATCAGGAAATCATCTGAGAGCTTATTAAAATGCAAAATTTCAGTCACCACCCCCAATCTCCTGAGTCAGAATCTGTATTTTAATCAGATGCCCGGATAATTCAAAAGCTCAATAAGGTCTGGAGAAGCACTGCTGTGCATTATTTGGTACTCAGCCACTGCCCACCAGCAATGAACTTGATAGAAGCCAACCTCAAAACAGGACCTCAGATTTTTATAGAATAAATGCTTAATATACTGTTTTAAAAGTGAATCTCTGAGGGACTTGTTTTAGGATTTAAATGTACACAATATGATTCAAAAGCTCAGCAAACTATATGGTCCTGCATTTTAATATCCTGTAAGTATTCAGACCCTCGCCTGAAATGCTAAAGGATTTAAAAATAAAGCTCTATTCATAGAGGTGAAAATATTTTCTTTTAAAGCTTAATATGTACTAGGTTGATCTTGCAGAAGCCACTGGAGAAGATAGAAACTTTTATCCACGAGTTCAACTTGATGTTAAAAAAAATTTTTAGAGGGAATGCCACCAATGGGAACTAAGATAAGATTTTTCCCAACATAAGGAGAGTTGCTGAGTCATAGAATTATAAAATGTGAGCTCAGAAAAGATCTTACAGGTTATTCTTTAAGTTCTGCTTCATTCACAAAGAAAATCATTCTGTGGTATTTCATATCCATAGCATCTTTTTCAGATGAGCTCCAAATTATTCATATTTATCACCCAATCAACCAACCCATAAATGTTTGATCTTCTAATACCTGAAAAATGCTGTGAGATACTTGTTCCTTTGCAAAGTTTATGGTTTAATGAAATGAAATAAAAGCTCATAGCAAATAAAGTTGTATTATTAATAGTTATGTCTCATGAACTGCAAAATGAAGAGATGCTTTAGGAGGAGAAAGAGAATCCTTTAGATAAGGTAGTCAGGGAAGGCTTCACGTTGCTGGAAGGAATCTTGGAAATCAGCAGGCCTGGGTCTTCCTTCGTACTAAGGAAACTGAGGTGCAAGGAGTGCTTTGGCCAAGGTCATAACGTAAGTCTCTGGCTGAACTAGAGTCAGAAACCAGACTCCTGACTAATTCCTTCTACCAGTACACACAGCCCCTCTTCCGTGTTGGCTCTCTGAGGTTTGGCACTAAGGCAAAGCCTACTACTTGTCAGTTAAAACCCATTCTCCCTTCTTCTATAACAACAAATCTGGTCACATGCTGCCCAGCCATTCTGGTTTTCTAGTCTTTTCAGTTAGATGTGGCCCTGTGACTAAGTTGTTGCCAAGAAAATGCTGGTGGACGTAACATGTGACCTTAAGGTCCGCACCTCAAGAGAGCAGGCGTGTCTGCTTACCACTCTCCATCTGCTTCCCACCAATTGCACCCCAGACATCAATGCCCTATCAAGTGGCAGAGCACAACCTAAGAAGGCACCTGGATCCCTGAAGGATCTGTGGAGCAGATCATTCTGCCACTTAACCAACTTGGAATGCTTGTCTTGGACTCTTACATGAGAAATAAACTTCTCCTTTAAGGATCTCAAGTGAGTATGATACATAACCTAAATAATATAACCAAAAATGAGGTTAGATGAAATTGTATGAGAAACATAATAAGAACTGTGATGCTTTCTTATTTTAATAAGAAGTACAGGCCAGGCACGGTGGTTCACGCCTGTAATCCTAGCACTCTGGGAGGCCGAGGTGGGTGGATTGCTCAAGGTCAGGAGTTCAAAAGCAGCCTGAGCAAGAGCAAGACCCTGTCTCTACTATAAATAGAAAGAAATTAATTGGCCAATTAAACATGTATATATATAAAAAAAAATTAGCCGGGCATGGTAGTGCATGCCTGTAGTCCCAGCTACTCGGGAGGCTGAGGCAGGACGATCGCTTGAGCCCAGGAGTTTGAGGTTGCTGTGAGCTAAGCTGACACCATGGCACTCTAGCCTGGGCAACAAAAGTGAGACACTGTCTCAAAAAAAAAAAAAAAAGAAGTATCACTTTACATTAACTCCTTGACCTAGCTCAGTGCCTTGCACATATGACAGAGACAGAGATTTCATTGTGCACTTAGGTACCAGGCAATTTGTTAAGCAATTTACATATGCCTTAGATTATTTAATCCTTACAACAACTTTATAAACTATTATCTACAATTTACAGATAAGAATAAAAGAGGCTTAGATGGATGAATTAATTAAGACATATAACTACTTAGTGTTGAGTAGAATTCAAACCTATGTATGACTGACACAAAAGCTGGCACTCTTTGTCTAAAATGCTATATTCCAGGCAGTGTGTGCCAATGTGTGTTTATTTTGATGGACAGGGATCAACTGAATGAAATTACTGTGGCAGGTAGATGTGGTGACCAGGACACTGGACTGAGAGACAAAAGACCTGAGATTCTCACAGGCTATAACTCTGGGCAAGCTATTTAGCTTCTCAGGGGCTAAGTATCTTCTAGACTAAAACGTGTTACCTCAACCAGATGATCTTTAAAGACACAGCTCTAATAGTCTGCAGCAAATGCATAAAGACCCAGCCACCCCTTATTACCACCTGTTTTACTCTCAAATTAACCAAAGAGAAGACCTTGCTAGAGAAATAGGGTTGCTCTGCACTGAAGGAACATAGTAGTATAAAAGTTCAAACAAGCAACATAAACCACCAGTATACCCACAAACGCAAATGCATGGAGTTCCAGAGTGTCATAGGTTAATTACCCTTTTTCCCGTTCAAATCCAGTGGACCTGCAGAATGCCAGATGTTAGACCACTTTGCCAAACACTTTGTCCCACCCTAGACAGAGATACCACAGTAGATAAAAGGGCAAGATTTCAGAAGAGCCCTGGCAAGGATACTAACTTTGAAGAACACATAGTGAGCTCTAATTTTAAAGTCAACATTTTTGACCAGTATGTGTTTCCAAGGTCTAGGGAATGTAGATTCAAAATGTCTCTTCAGCCACTGCCTGTGGACAGGGTTCCAAATGGACTATTGGAAATGGTTCAACTAATGCTTAACACTAATCATCTCAAAAGTACCCTGTAAATACCAATTCACACCGCATCACTCACCAAAAATATGCCACTAAAAACCCTCTGAAGCCATAATTCTCCCTGCATATGACATTTATGGGGAATTAATGACCAGCTGGAGTCTATGGACTTTGACCAGAGACAGCAGTTATTAATGCATAGGAAAAAATTTATACTCTGGTTCATTTTTCCAAAGGTAGCATCCTTCAATGTGTGCAGAATATAAAACCCTAGATGCTGCATTATACGTGAGCTCCCTGGTTTTTTAAACAGACTGGTAGACTCTCTTGTGACTGCAGCTCCAGATTCCAAGCAACTGAAAAGCTAAGGAACAGAATCTGTCAGGAGGATGTTTACAGTTTTAAGCCATGTTGTCAACACACAGGGAAAAAAGTGAGATTCAGACAAACTAAAACACAAAACTGTCCTAGAACCTGCAAAAAGGAAAAATGTTTCCACTGTTTTCACAATAAGTCCATTGCATTATAGTCTATTTTACTCAACAGTGGATTCATTTTTTAATCTTATTAGTACGATCACAATTTCAGCTTTCCGTCCACTTTTCCTGAGCTATACTTTATTCACTCTTTCGTTTGTCTGCCTACAAGGAAAAGACAGAGTAATTCATCTCTAGAGTCTCCTAAACAGGGTAGTAAAAGCAACTTTAATGAGTCAGCTTTGCTGTTGTTCCTCGTAACTCTTTGTCGCAAATGGGGAATAGCTTGTTCTTGACTTTGTACCCCCACTGCACTAATTTGCATCTTTATTCTAACTTTATGGAACTGTAGAAAGCAATATGGTCCTAATTCTAACAGACAAATTGGCTACCATAGCAAAGACTGGTTAAGGTCTGGGAGGGGTATAAAGACTTTGAAAATATCTTTATCCCTTAATAAAAACTGATGGTCCTCCAGAACTGTGGTTTGATCACTAGACACCACAGCATTTGTGAGTCTTAGATCCAGATACTGCTGAGAAGGAACAACTGGCCACCTGTAATACTGATTGATCTTGAAGATTATCCCTATTACACTGTGCCCACTTAATCTGTACTAAAAGTTGTAAAAATAAGACAACCAGAAGGAGCATTTCTAAGAGTATTATCTACAAAATACCTCTCTGGCTGAAAGAGGCGCTGCTCTCCAGAAGCAATCAAAACCAGGGGGAAAAGGTATCTCTAGAGTGTCTGGGCTGGCACAGGGCTTTTTGCAGAGTATGTACAGCAATTGCACAAAGGGAAGATGTTTTTAGAGTTCCCAGATTGCCAAACTGCCTCTGTGTATTGTGTTTTTCTAATGGTCATGAGCAATAATGAACTAGGCATCTATTAGCTGTATTCCCCATTTCTCACCTCTCCAGGTCTTCCTAGCTGGGTCCACTGATGCAGCCTTGGCCTATCTCAACTGCCAAGGTAATAAAGATGAGGCGGCCTGCACCGACAGCCCCTGCTTGAGCCCCTCAGCCCAACTTGGTGAGCTTTAGGATTCATCACATTCCAGATTCCATGTTGTGCTCCAGCTCCATGAGGTTCCTCCTTGACCAGCCAGGCCAGGGCATGCTTAGGGAAGAGTCTAACTATAATCAGCCCTTATACTCTAGCCCTGTGCTGGCTCCATCCAAATGATCAAACCATCCTCAATTTTGATCAGCTGCTCATTCTAGGACCAGCGACCTTCTCTGAACCCCAAGTCACTGGCCAGGTCCTGAAATCCTACCTATTTTAGGCCAGTCTCTCCTCCAAGGCATGATCCTGGCAGCCTATCCACCAGAATCGACCTCTTAGTCCTTCTCCTGTGGGTGATGACTAGTCCTGGGTAAAGCCACACGTGGACCCCTTCTGGATTTCCCCCTGCCCTGCTCAGCCCGCCTCACTGGCTGCCTTAGAATCAATCCTCTCTGAAATCAGGACTGAAACTGATACTTTCCATCAAAATTCCTTCTGGTTTTCCTGCTATCCCCTCTAAAGGCAGAGTCTGATTAGTTGCCTTCCTCAAAAGAGGATGTTTCCAAGAGCTGTAGGAGAAACCAAAGCAACAGGACCTGGTAACCACTGAATGAAGAGTCTAGTGGGATAAAGATGCCAAATACGACTGAAGTTTCAATCTGGTGAGGCCTTCTACAGTTCCTTATGAATACTCCACGAGCCACCTCCGTAGCAAAAGTTGACGAGGGCAGAGGGCAGCAGGACTACTGCACCTCATTGTACCTCAAGGAAGTGCCTCCCGGTGGGAGCTGTGGAGGACGCCACCTGCACAACCTGCCACTGGGGGAGTCGGAGGACAAGTGGAGCGAACATCAAAATCCAGCTCAGGGTGGGCCCACTGCTTATGTTACCCATTCAGTCCTCTCACGAGCCCAGTGGAATCAGAGTATACCCATTTTATCAAAACAAACAACAAAAAACTGAGGCTCAGAAAGGTTAACTTGTTCAAAATCACTTGCTTAATAAGAGCAATGCTGGGAATTGAGCCCAGATCTGTTAAATTCCAACCTGTGGGTTCTAACCACTAACTACAACGCCCCCCCAGGACAGGGTCAGTAGAAAGAGCAGCCAGAGGCAGGGAGGATGCCCAGACCACAAAGAATTGCAGAGGCCACGGAGAAGAACGTGGCCAGTAGAGCTCAGTGCTGCAGAGAAGCAACGTGAGAACTGAAGAGGAACGACACATGTAGCAAGTGAAGGTGACAGAAATAAGTGCACATTAAATGCCAACTATGTGCCAGGCACTATGCTACGTGCTTTAGCTGTATTAACTCTTTTAATCCTTACCACAGCCTCCAGAGATAGGCCTATTGTACTGATAAACACAAACTAAGGCATGGAGAGGTTAAATAATTGGCCTAAGTTCATACAGCTAGCAGGGAGTAGAGTCTGGGCTTGAACCCAGGCAATCAGGCCCCAGAATCTGCAGGCTCACGCCCTCCTGGAAGGTGACTGAAGACCTCAGCAGAAACAGTTTGGGGACAGTGGTGCCACCTAGACAATTTGCAGCTTGGCTGTGAAGGGAAGAGGAGGAAGAAAGAACAGGCACTCAAGGGCGTGCATTAGCTCCCGAGGGCTATCATAACAAAGCACCACTAACTGGGTGGCTTTTGCAGTGGAAATTTATTCTCTCAGCTCTGAAGACTCCAAGTCCAAAATCAAGCTATTGGCAGGGCCCTGATCTTCCCTAGTGGATGACCCTTCCTTGCCTCTTCCAGGCCCTGGCAGCTCCACGTGATCCCTCGCTTGTGGCAACATAACTCCAATCTCTCCTTCACATGCCTTCCTCACTCTGTGTGTGTGTCTCTGTGGCTCCTCTGAAGTCTGTCTATGTCCAAATTCCCCTCTTCTTACAGGGACACTAGTTGTATTGGATGAAGCCCCAGCCTAATGATCTCATCTTAACTTGATTAAATATTAAAGACCCTATTCCCAAATCAGGTCACATTCACAAGTACTGAGGGTTAGGACTTCACCATACCTTCTGGGCTGGGGGACATAATTCGACCCACAACAGGAGCCATGCATTCAAGGGAAGAGTTGGGAAAGATGATTTATGTGCTCTTTAAAAATAACATTTTATTAAAGATCAGTAGATAGGTCATGGCTCTTTCTAAATAAGCAGAAAATCTAATGATCTGCATCCCAAGAAGGGCTTGCCAGGCCTGGCATATCATTTTTAGTCTTCTGCTTTGATTTAATGAGGTGGAGAAGGACGCAGCCTCACAGCTTTTGCCAGGAACATTCTGATACTGTCATCTATCACAACCTCCCCAGCATACGTCTACCCTGATCAATAAGAAAGCAAAATCAATGTCCACGTCAAGCTGCATGGTTAGCTCTCAATCACACAGACTAACAGAGGTTGTCCAAACACTAAAACTAACAAACAGAAACTTTCTACCTAAGCTAGAATTTGGTCTGTTTTTTAATTGATATTTTTCTTAGGCAATTACATAAATTAGTTTGTAATCTCTCCGTTTATATCAAATGGAAATAGTGGTGAAAGGAAGTAGCCTGGAAATTGCCAGATTGGCAAAAGGAAGCCAACCTGGAAGTAAATATCTGGTGTAGATAATCCACATACCTTTAACTAAGAATTAGCTATACTTACACTATGGATACATTGATCCAACACCCAAAATATTGGCATTAAAATTTTGCCTTAAGCAATTCCAGCACAAGATTAATTTTCATATAAAGAAATTACCACTTATAACACTTATGCATTCATCAACTTTTCCCAAAACATTTAGGTATTACCCACTCCTTCCTGACTAGTTTAGCATAGTATCCCCAGCATAGAAATTAGCAAAATTCTAATTAGAAACACCTATAAAGAATGAGTAGATGATGATTGTTCAAGTGTTTCTAATGCCATGAGACACCTCAACGCTCACTATCTTTACTCTTTAAATTCACAATCACTGTATTCACTACAGCATTGAAGGCAAAAGATGCTAATCCCTAGCTGAGGCAGAAGACAATGTTTTCAAGGAGCAAGAATGCTCTTAAAAGAAACACGCCCCCCCCCAAAAAAAAAAAAGAAAAAGAAAAACATACAATGCGTGGGATAGCCCCCCCCAAAAAAAAAAAAAGAAACACGCAACTATTTATATAAATGTTTATAATGGATGTTGTTTTATTCCAACAAGCAAGTCAAAGACTACCATTTATTCCAACAAGGTTGGTGTTACTCGAATCTTTGAGAATTCCTTTCCTACAATTACCACCAGGGTATTGTGACAAAGGAGGTAAAACATTCATTAGAATTCATAAGAATATACCAAATTCTTTGTCAGTGCCTGCCATATATGTGACATTGTGCTAGGTGCTGTTGATTTTTGGAAAGAGTCAAGAATAATTTGGAGAAAAATCAGATAAATGATACTGCCGATGAAGCAGAGTGATGCCATTTGGGATTTAAAAAATGTTTCACAAAAAGTATGTTGCCAGCCAGAGTACAATTCACTCTCCATGCATCAAATAGAGCCCCTCAATGGTTTCAGAATTTCCTCAGAGTAAGTCTGTCTAACGCTGGACCTCGTAGGATGAATTCTTAGCAAAAGATGCCATTGAGTTGAGAGAATCTATGTGCAGGCTTTGGCGTATTGTGTGATTGCAGCCTTTCCCTTTTCCTGAGCTCAAGGCCCAAATCAGACACGTAGGCCAAGCCCAGCGGGTAGCATCACCATTTATTATCTTCCTCAGAGGCCATCACTTTTTTTCCTCACTTCCCTTGAAAAATCAAAACAAATGGTGAGTCTTTGTGGTTTCTATGCATCACTGCAAGTATACAGCCTACTTTCCACAGAGCTTCTCCTCATGCCTACATTGCCCCTTAGAAGGAGCCTGTGTCCTAACCTAACTTACTCTTTGGTGGAGGATACAAATGAGCCAGCTCCGTGGACAGATAGGAGTGACTGATGGCCCATTTATACAGCAGCGTAGCTCCACGTTATCCCTACCACCTGAATCTGTGTCCTTGAGTAATCTCTTCCTCTTGAGTGTGGGCAGGACCTGTCACTGGCTTCTAACCAATAGAATATGGCAAAAATGATGAGATGTCATTTCTGTGACTAGGACTGTAATGTCTGCCTTGCCAGCAGACTTTCTCGCTTGTTGGCTTTGAGGAGCAAGCTGCTCTGCCGTGAGCTGCCTGCCATACGGTGAGCCCCACAGGGCCAGGAACTGAGGGCAGCATCTACCCAGCAACCAACCAGAACCTGAAACCCCCAGGCCTACACCTGGCAAGAAGCTGGATTCTGCTGGCAACCACGTGAACTTGGAGGCAGATCCTCTCCAGTCAGCCCTGGGACGAGCCGCAGCCAATGCCTCGAAGCCGAGCTCCTGACACAGGGAACCTTGCAGCAAATCTATGCCTTGCTCTTAACATTATTCCATCTCAAGAAGATTTTCTTGTCATGTTAGTTGTCTTGATCATTCATCTACTTCACATAAAATGAGCACTAATCTTTAAAAATTCCCAGGATAATTCTGCAACTGCCAACAGTATGTATGTTTAGTGGTCAGTCCTGGTAGCAGTATCTCAACACATATAAACATGTAAACGTGTCACAGCCATGTTATGTGTCCTCAGCCTCCACATGCCAGTTGAGAAAGCCAATCCTGCTCTTCATAGTTACCTTCAAGAGTAAACAGGGAACCCAGAATAGGTAAATGTACAGAGACAGAAAGCAATCTAGTGGTTGCCATGGCTAGGACAGAGGAAAATGGGGAGTGACTGCTTAATGGGTATGGGGTTTCCTTTGTGGGTAATGAAAATGTCTTGGATTTGAATAGAGGTAATATTTGCAAAACATTGTGAATGTACTAAATGCCACTGACTTGTACACTTTAAAATGGTTAATGGCTAATCTTATGTGAATTTTACCTTAAAAATTAAGAAAGGGAATAAACAGGTAGAAGCAGGGACCATGAAGACTTTGAAGGGTTCAGAGAAATATTTTTTGAGCCATAAAGGAAGGTCAATCTGGTCACTTTTCCATGAGGAAACATCAGAAGCCACTGTACTACATGCTACTTCCAAATACTCTATGTTATGGGCTCTAAGAGGTCATTGATTATAAGATTTATCATGGAGGGATCGGGGCCAAGATGGTGCACTAGAAGCAGCCCGCACAGGCTGCTCTCTGGAGAGGATTGAAAACTGCAAGTAGATGCTCACCTACAGATGGACCCTCTGGGAGAGAGCATTGTAGGTCATCAGAGAACCAACGGGGACACTCAGAGTGAAGGAGACAGGGACAGGGAGAGACCCACTCGCCAAGATCGGAAGGTACCTGGGGGAGACCCCTACACGTGGGGATGGGATAAAGGAGAGAGCCCCGGGCCCCATGCTCCTGAGTGCACAGTGCAACTTGAGCTGTGAGGAGGCCCCACCACTGACAGGCCTCTGTGCTGACCTGGGAACTGCTCGGAGACCATATGGTGAAGACGCATCAGAGATTGGGCTCAGCAGGGACCTGCTGGCTTCTGTTCCTGGGTAACCTTGGCTGACACCACTCTGAGCTCTCGGGTCTGGAGCACCTGGTCTACAGAGAGATCAGTTTTGCTGCCCCAGCATCACATCTTCCCAGGCTGGGCAGTGAGCGGGGAGAGCAGATAGGTACACGCTCTCACACCCATGACTGGGAGCCAGGCACTCCTACCATCCTGCCGTGGAATTCAAATGGAGCTCGAGAGGTCCCACAATAGCAGGCTCGGCAGGACCTATGTGAGGAGAGAGCCCCAGCCACCCAGCAGCCCAGCACCCACAGCCCTGTGTGCCAACCAGTGTAATGACCACCCCCCCAACCCCATGTGCCACCATACCAAGGCCAACATGCCCATGGACTCAGGCACCCAGCAGAGGTCCATGTCCCGATAGACCCACGTGGCATCTAGCAGGCCACATCCTCACAGTCCTGTGCACTGACCAAAGTCCCCCAGGCCCTTATACCACACAAAGGTTCATGCCCCAGCAAACCCAAGCTCTGAGCAGGGGGCCATGCCCCTTGACCCTCTGCACCAACTAGCAGGCCACACCCAGCAACCTGCATGCCACGTGGCAGGTCAAGCCCCCACAGACCTGCATGCCGTGCAGTGGGCCACATCCCTTGGTTTTGTATACAGGCCATCAGGGCATGCCCCCATGGCCCTGAATGCCAACCAGCAGAACAAGCCCCTGGCCATGTATGCCAGCCAGTGAGCCACACCTCCACATCACCACGTGATGCCACACCTGTGGTCCAACTCTCTACCATGGACCGCTGGCTACAAGCCAGCCCCTGCCATGTACTGCCATTACACCTAGACCTGGATGGAACAAATGCCTGCAGCCCTAACACCTACAGCCACAGCCTAGATAGCCTCACCAAACAGCCACTGCCACCACCATGGGGAGACATGGACAGAGCAATCTCCTGCAAGGCCCACATCCATGGAGCGGGATTCACCCAGCCCCCTGCTCAAGCTTCCAACAGTGGCCGAGGGACAAACTCATCATTCCACACGAAGATCTTCCAGCACTGGCCCAGGTGCCATGACTTCCTAGGCACTGTCCAAGATCCTGTGACACACCCAGTTGCCTGACAAGAACTCATGACCTGAACCACCACTAGCTGCTGTCCTGTGATGTGTCCAAGCTCCCCCAAGGTCATATGACCTATCCAGGCACCAGCCAAGGTCACACCACCCACCTCTGTGAAGAGGGACTTGTGCAGACCCCTGTCTGAGCACCCAACAGTGACCTGGGGAACAAACACCAATCCAAATGAATATCCTCCACCATCGGCTTGGACTATGACAACCACAGGGGATCGAGATGACGCAGAACAGCTGTGTTACAGGCTCTCAGTGCATCCACCCCTCTCCGGCTGGGTCAATCATCCAGAGTAGGACACAAAAGTGTTATCTAGGGACCACTCCTCCTTCTCACTAAGTAGAAGAGTCCCCAGAAAAGGAGAACAGGTGTGCTGCAAAGCCAGAAAACAATAGATGCAGAGAAAAGGTAAGCTTATACACTGTTAGTGGGACTATAAATTAGTACCACCTCTATAGAAAACAGTATGGAAGGCCGAGCGTGGTGGCTCACGCCTGTAATCCTAGTGCTCTGGGAGGCCGAAGCGGGCGGATTGCTCGAGGTCAGGAGTTTGAAACCAGCCTGAGCAAGAGCGAGACCCCGTCTCTACTATAAATAGAAAGAAATTAATTGACCAACTAATATATATATAGAAAAAATTAGCCGGGCATGGTGGCGCATGCCTGTAGTCCCAGCTACTCAGGAGGCTGAGGCAGGAGGATCGCTTGAGCCCAGGAGTTTGAGGTTGCTGTGAGCTAGACTGATGCCACGGCATTCACTCTAGCCTGGACAACAAAGTGAGACTCTGTCTCAAAAAAAAAGAAAACAGTATGGAGATTCCTCAAAGAAATATATGTATACCTACCATTAGATCCAGCAATCCCACTGCTGGGTATCTACCCAATGGAAATGAATCATTTTATCAAAAGGACACCTGCCCTTGAATGTTTATCACAGCACAATTCACAATTGCAAAGATGTATAATCAACCTAAGTGCCCATCAATTCATGAGTGGGTAAAGAAAATGTGAGATATATATATATATACCATGTAGTACTACTCAGCCATAAAAAGGAATGAAATAATGTCATTTATAGCAACTTGGATGGAACTGGAGACCATTATCCTAAGTGAAGTATCTCAGGAATGGAAAACCAAACACCATATGTTCTCACTAACAAGTGGGAGCCAAATGAAGGGTACAAACAGGCTCAAAGTGATATAAAGGACATGGGAAATTAGGAAAAGGAGAGGTTGAGAGGGAGGGTGTGGGATAAAACCTTACCTATTGGGTACAATGAACACTATTCTGGTAATGGGCACAAGAAGAGCCCTGACTTAAGCATTCATTAGATAAGGTATCCATGTATCAAAGACATTTGTATCTCCTTAATTAATATTTTGAAATAAAAACAAAACAAAAAGCAAAGGAAGATTTATCATTGACATTGAAAATAAACATTTCTGCAAAACTTATCCATGATTTTAGAGACATCAAAATGTGAAAACTATTTGTATTACAATCAAAGGAAAATACCATCACAAAAAAATGAGTCTTAGCCGGGCGCGGTGGCTCACGCCTGTAATCCTAGCTCTCTGGGAGGCTGAGGCGGGCGGATTGCTCGAGGTCAGGAGTTCGAAACCAACCTGAGCAAGAGCGAGACCTCGTCTCTACTATAAATAGAAAGAAATTAATTGACCAACTAATATATATTAAAAAAAAAAATTAGCTGGGCATGGTGGCACATGCCTGTAGTCCCAGCTACTCGGGCGGCTGAGGCAGAAGGATTGCTTGAGCCCAGGAGTTTGAGGTTGCTGTGAGCTAGGCTGACGCCACGGCACTCACTCTAGCCTAGGCAACAAAGCGAGACTCTGTCTCAAAAAAAAAAAAAAAAATGAGTCTTAGTTACTAGTAATTTTAGCAGATACATTTTATTTGACTAATCTACAATGTAACTTAGAATGCCTGATATAAATATAAATGCCTGATATGACAGAAAGAATATAGTGTCATTGGGGAAAAAATAAATAGAAAAAAGACTGGAAGATAACACTACTACTGTGTTTCCCCGAAAATAAGACCTACCCATAAAATAAGCCCTAGCAGGATTTCTAAGCATTTGAGCAATATAAGCCCTACCCTGAAAATAAGACCTAGTGATAGGCGTGGCCACACAGCGAATCTGCACAACCCATGCATTTCATCACAGAGCAGTAAAGAAGATGAGCAGCCCTTCTCATCTGCCCCATGAGAGCTCTATTGCTTGACATGAGAAATTAGGGCCAATGGTTCTAAAGGAAATAGAGCACAAGAAATTCAGGATGGAATTGGGGTTTGGAGAGTTATGATGATGTTCCAGAAGAAGATGACCTAACTATCTTTGAATAAATGTAGATTGTTGTACTGAACTTAAAAAAAATAACACATTCCCTGAAAATAAGCCCGAGAGTGTTTTCTTGAGGAAAAATAAATATAAGATCCTGTCTTATTTTCGGGAAAACACAGTAGATAGATACTTCACTCTGAAAGTTTCATTCATTTATTCAACAAAAATTTATTGATCTATTATATGGTAGGCATTGTTTTAGACCCCAAGGAGATAACTGTTAATTAGCAAAATCGCTGCCCTTGTGGAGCCCCAGGAGAGAGTTGTAAAAGAGGGAGTTGGTGGGAGGATGGGGGAAGACCAAGAAAGAGGAATTTCTGAGTACCCATGTAAGGATGATCAGCTCAGTCTGAAAGAGAGATGGTAGCAAAACATTTGCACCATTCTCTGGCCTCTGAGTGATTTTGTGGTCTGCTCTAAACAGGGTTCTTTCTGATGATGAGCAGAGCCAGAAACCTACCCAGATGTTGGTGGGCATAATGCCAGGATTATATATCTTATCCAATTTTTCTGGTTTTAGTGTATACAGCTTAATACTCAGAATTAACAAACAAATGAATAAAAATGAGAGAAATGAACCAATACTAACACCTGCCTTCCTCCTTTTAGCCAACCAAATAGGCATTTTTAAGAGGTGATAAGTCACTATCTGCAAAATCATCACCTTAAGAAAATATGTAAAATAATAAATCCCAAGAGAATCTGATAGTTCACTTCAAGTAAGGAAAAAAGAGAGAAAGAATAATTGAAAGAGAGTATCACATTTCTCTTTGGCAAGCACCAGTTTTTTCTGAATTCTAGTGGATGGTATGTCATTGAAGCATCATTTAAGTGACTGGAATGATTTTTCTTTTCAGGATGATAATGGATCCAACCTAGGTGGTAGGGGACTAAGAGGAAGCAAGAATAAGAGAGCCTGTAAAAGCATTTTGTTCTTTTTATTACTCACATTTCTGAAAACGGATATGTCTGCATATTTGACTACAAAAATCAGCTTTCTACATTTGAATATGGTGGGGTGGATTATCATTTACTTCCACCCCCCCCCAAAAAAAAGCCTTAGTTTCTGATGTTTTTGCATTAAAGAAAGCATTAAAGTTCCCACCTTCACATATTGATGACTATTCACTGACTACAGTAATTACCTGCACTTGAGGTATGTTGTAGTCTTAAGAGATGTTCTCTTTGCTTCTCAGAATGCCACATCATTGTGCTTGTCATGATTAAATAGCATCATATTTGCCTTGCTCAGCTGAAGCTAAGACATTTCGCTAGCCTTAATAATGCCCGCTTGACAACCAATTTGTTTGAGAATGAGCCTAATGATTTGTCATTTAGGGACACAGAAGTGGATTTCAGAGAACTAAGACAAGAGACAGTGACAAGCAAACTACCCTTGTTTCTCAGCCAGCAGGCAAAAAATGTGACAAGGAAAGTGTTCCAACTCTTGATTTGAATTGATATAACCAAAATAAAGTTATCAACTTTTGCAGCTTAAAGAGAACTCTAAAAAGATCTAGTCCAAAGATTCCCTGACCATCAGTTCAGAATCTATCCACAAATGCCAAATTTCTTCTTTCCACAATTACTTACATTTCCATCGAGACGAAAAGCATCGCAACAACCACTTCCATCCACACATATATGTGGCACACATTCACTCATTTATTTTTATCATCAACGACTGCTTATTGAGCCCTAAAAATGTGCTATATACTATGATAGGTTATAGAGAACACAAAGATGAATAAGACACAAATTCCCTGCTTTCAAGTAGCTCACAATCTCATAAGGAAGACAGACATTAACAAATACAATATGACACTGTAAACAAAGGGATGTTGAATTTAAAACAAGGAAGTAATCAATTCATGAAAATTCTCCTAAATAAGATGGCATTTGTATTAGGTATGGAAGAATGAGTAGGCCAAAGGAGAAGTGAAATGGGAATTCCAGACAGAGAGATCTGGAGCAAAACCTTAGAACTATGGAAGAACACTGCAGACGCAGGTTGAGAAAAGTCAAGTGTGGCAGGGATATGAAGTATGCAGATGGCAGGGGAGAATGTAGCTGAAGGCACCATCATCGGAAGGGAGATTTGAAGCCAAAATGTGTACAGCTTCAAAGGCGATACAAAAGAGATCCATTTTATCCTAGGCAAATGAGGTAGCCAACATAAAGTTTTTATTTAAATGGGACCATGCTGTCTTATTCAAATGGATCATCTCTCAGAACCAGGCATAACACCCTTTGGCAATGCAAATATTCTTTCAGCAGAGTTGCTGACGCTCAATAAATATAATCAGATTTGTATTTTAGAAAGATATCTCAGAAGATAATGAGGAGAGGGGACTAGAAGAGACTGCAAGAAAGAAGATCAGTGAAGAGATCCCTACAAAAGTCTGGGCAACACACAATGTTGGCCAAAGGGATGGCAAAGAAGGGTGAGTTCAACAGTCACTTAGGGACAGAATGAGTGGGACTTTGCTACTGACTGGATGTGGGAACCGAGAAAAACAGAAGAATTAGAGATGACACCAGATTTCTAACTTAGACAATGAGAGTTCCCAAATGGCTCAGGACCCTTATCAGCTCAAAGAGGAGGAAGAAGTTGATAGGATCCAGATCACAGGTGTCAGGGTTATATTCGGACAGGGGATAGGTCACCTCCTCCTTCAAGTCAATAAGGAAGGTGTGCCCAGATACACTGGAGGTGAATATAGAGAAAAATTAAAGGCATTTCTACCTGCTGACCTCAGATCAGTCCAACTCCCCATTATGTAGATGAAAACATTAAAGGCACAGAGCAATTAAGAGAGCTCCCCAAAAGCACATCATACATTAACAGCAAAGCCAGAGCAATATGAAGTTTTCCCAGGGCTCCTCCTATAATATTACAATGTTTCCCTACAAATTAGGACAACCAAAGGCTTCACCAGCATAGAAACAGAAGAGAGGACATGTATATAAATTAAGAGAAACTGTACAGTTAAGCTTTTCACTGTTCTGAAGGTCTAGTTTTCTATAATTTATTTTATAACCTGGTACATTTGAACATTTATTTTCTTTATTCCAAGAAAAACAGAAAGAGCAATAGATAAAGTCAAACTACCCTGGAGGCCATAGTTTTTATAATATGACAAATAATTGTTTTCTTGAATGAATAAAGAAAGGTGAATACAAGCCCTATAGAGTTAAGTAAAAAATAATAACAATAATAAGAGTACAAATAATAATAATGAGGAACTTACTTTTGTAATGTCTTAATGAAAAAAGAGATAAGAAAAGTTGGTAATGGCTAGGCATGGTGGCTCACGCCTGTAATCCTGGCACTCTGGGAGGCCGAGGCGGGAGGATCGCTCAAGGTCAGGAGTTCAAAACCAGCCTGAGCAAGAGTGAGACTCCATCTCTACTAAAAATAGAAAGAAATTAATTGGCCAACTAAAAATATATACAGAAAAAATTAGCCGGGCATGGTGGCACATGCCTGTAGTCCCAGCTACTTGGGAGGCTGAGGCAGAAGGACTGCTTGAGCCCAGGAGTTTGAGGTTGCTGTGAGCTAGGCTGACACCATGGCACTCTAGCCCGGGGAACAGAGTGAGACTCTGTCTCAAAAAAAGAAAGAAAGAAAAGTTGGTAATGATTCATCAGAACACATTTCTACTATCTTCACAATACAAATTTTTGACCTCCTGAAAAGAAGGCACTCAGATTTACTAAACTGGTTTTACTCATCCAAAAATCAGTATTTGGGACTCACCAAATTGAGTTTAGGGTTTCAAAATGTAACTCATGCATCACTGAAGATACACCAAATACTGAACAGAATAACTTCATGATTCTTATCCACATTTCCTTCTTTATTATCTGCTTAAAACATCCAAGATCTAATGCAATGGCCAGTCTTTTCCTGCCAGCTAGATCACAAAACTGGTGCCAAACCCACTGGTGTTTTAGGCTAACTTCAACTCTCTAATGGAACCCGAAGCTTTTTAAAAACCTAACACCCCAGAGACAAGTGAATGTAGAAACAAGGGAAAGACAGACTGCCTCAACATTCAATTTTATCTTTTATATATCACATGCTAATAAAATAATCAAGAGTATTTGTCAAAGTATCTGACATATAAAAGCCACTAAGCAGTTTTCAGTCTCTCAAGAGAGAGGTAATGACAGTAATATAAATAATGATTAATTTTTAGGTATTTCAAATTGTCTAAGTAAAATCAGGAGGGAGAGTATTCTTTATGCATTTTTTTTTTTTTGAGACAGAGTCTCACTCTGTTGCCTGGGCTAGAGTGCCGTGGCATCAGCCTAACTCACAGCAACCTCAAACTCCTGGGCTCAAGTGATCCTCCTGCCTCAGCCTCCTGAGGAGCTGGGACTACAGGTGCGTGCCACCATGCCCGGCTAATTTTTTCTATTTTTAGTAGAGACAGGGTCTCACTCTTGCTCAGGCTGGTCTCAACCTCCTGACCTCAAGTGATCCTCCCACCTCAGCCTCCCAGAGTGCTGGATTACAGGCATAAGCCACTGCACCCAGACTATGCATTTCAAATAGTGCTGGTGACAAAGAAGATAAATTGCACCATGCCAAGAACCTATGAGATTCTTAAATGGAGTGAGTGAATCCAGATGCTGGCTTTCTATTCTGCGCCTTGACACATGCTGTGGGCATCTTTTTAAACACCATTTTATCCAAGAGATCATCCTGACCACTCAACCCAGTCAGCACCCCTTGTCATCTCCTTCTATTTCATCTAGTTCATTCCCTATGATTATACTAATCTCTCCATACTGGAATTACTCTTTTGGGTTTTATCTTTTTAATTGCTTGTCTTGCCACCAGACATTAAACTCCAAAAAGCTAGACTATCACTATATATTACTCATCATTGTAATCCCAAAGGCTGGCAAGTGCCTCATGAGTTGTAGGTGTCTAGTAAGTACTTGTTGCACTGAATTGATGAATGAATGTATGGATGGAATAGAATGATTTGCAGAATCAACTTTTTTTTCTGAAGAGACTTGTCTATTATTAGACACGTTTTTTAAAAAAAAAAGAAAAAAACAATATTATGTAGTGAAGGATTCGAGTCTGAGGTAGAGAAGAAGTATAGATACTCAGTTAATTTTCACAGCTACTAGTGTTCCTTTTTCCTCTAACGGAAATCCTTTTGTCCAGAGCTCGCCTTTTTGTTTGACTGCAGCGACATCTACTGCTGAGTTAGAGGAAGATCCACCTTTTCACGTCACGATCGCCAACGGTGCCTGAGACAAGACCCCAGGGCTCTCAGATGTCATCCTGTCATCATGCATATTATTCTTACAGACAGTTACCTCCATTCCATGCAGAGAAAACATCAGTGTATTTTTCATTGGCGTACCCCACAGCAAGGGAGGGACAGAGCTCCTGGCTGCAGCGCCCCTCCTTGGAGACTTGCTGAATGAGGGGAGAGCATGACTGCCACATAACTCTGCCTCACTGGAGGAAACGCGTTGTGACATAGTTCCTCTTTATATGAATACCACCTTCACGCTGCATCATCCCACGGCAGAAGGCAGAAGGGCAAGCAGACACATGAGACAGGGAGAAGAAAAGAGGCCAAACTTCCCCCTTTTTTTTTTTTTAGACAGAGTCTCACTTTGTTGCCCAGGCTAGAGTGAGTGCCGTGGTGTCAGCCTAGCTCACAGCAACCTCAAACTCCTGGGATGAAGCAATCCTGCTGCCTCAGCCTCCCGAGTAGCTGGGACTATAGGCATGTGCCACCATGCCTGGCTAATTTTTTCTATATATATTAGTTGGCCAATTAATTTCTTTCTATTTATAGTAGAGACGGAGTCTCGCTCTTGCTCAGGCTGGTTTCGAACTCCTGACCTCAAGCAATCTGCCCGCCTCAGCCTCTCATCAAGTTTATATCTTAATCCTACTGCCTTTATGCTAAATGCCCTTATGAGAATCATGTAGAGATTTTTTTCTTTTCTAATTTTCTTTTCTAACAGCATTCTGTAATTATCCTACCATGTTCCAAAAATTAAAATATATAATTAACGTGGGAAGGAGAAAAAAAAACCTTAGAGGCTTACCTATAGCTTGAAGGAGTAACATCTAAAAAGCGAAAAACTCTAATCAATTATTTGCATTATCTGTAAGATAGGGGATCACTACAATCTCCCTCATACTAAACTGGTTAAACCAAACAATGAAGAGTTGTGCAGACAACCATTGGATCATGTTGTAAAAAAAAAAAAAAAGAAAGAAAGAAAGAAAGAAAATTAATGAATCAGAAAAAGCCATTAGAAATCCTTGTCATATTTTTAAATAGTTCTGCTATCATATTCCCCAAGAACACTCTAGGTCTTTAAATTTATTTTTGGTAGTGGATTCCTTTTTCTCAAATCAGTCTTCTTGGGAACTCCCAATATATCAAAGCTCCTTGAGGAAGTAGAGGGTAAAGGAACTCAAGCCAGCTGCTGGCCCTGCTCCTGTTTCACAATGTCCTTGTGCCCTTCTCCACCTTTTGAAATCTGCCTAACCTTTACAGTCTTGTGTAAGTGGAATTCTGCCTCACTTTGCACATCTATCTCACATAATGTTACAACAACCCTACGAGTTAAGAATTATTATGCCCTTTTTTGAGTTAAAGAAACTGAAGCCCAAAGAAATTTCAAAAACTCATCCAGGTCAACAGCAGTAAAGCAAAGGCTTAAGTTCAGGTCGTCCTACTCCAAATTCTAGGTTCTCAACTGCCATCCTGCAGGTTGTCTCTAATTCTTCACATGGTTCCCTTAGTTAAAATTACTATTTCGCTCTTTGTACTTTCGGAGCATTTTTTTCTTCACAGCATATAGCACATCCTGCCTCACATTTAGATTTTTCTTTCCCATGACTCAGCAGCTCCCGGAGAGCACACACTGTGTTCTGCTCATCACTCATGATCTAGCAATAATTTATAAATAGCAAACTGAGTTCTCCCCAGTTTTCTGGGGTTTGCCTTCCTTGAGAAAGTGCACGTGGATGTAGACCCCTGGAAAAGCTAAGCACTCACCAAGCCAGTTCTGCTTCAGGTGAGCCCCATTTACTACCACCACCACCTGCCCCTCTTCCGTCCAGGTGGAGCCATTGACTAGTTCCCGCTGGCAGAATTTAAGCACAAGGGAAATGAATCCATTCCAGGCTGAGGAATTCTGGACAGCCTTCCCTAAGCTCTCTCTTTCCTGCTTCCTGGATAGCTGCAGAGGATCCAGTAAAATTGCTTAGGCCCACGAAGATGGTAGGGATGCTAAGTGGAAGAATAACTGCATGACAGTGGATTGTGAAGAAAGCAAGGAATAAATCTATTAAGCCACTGAGACTTTGGAGTTGTTTATTATGGCAACTGGCCTTCCCTGACAGATATAACCCCACTTATCCAAAGTCCATCACTCAACTTTTTAGTTAGCAAGCTGTTCTTTCACAACATAAAAGTTCCAAAATTTAAACTCTGGAATAAGGAAAAGAGATTATTGAACAAGCTTTCCATGGAGTGCTAGAGCCTCTGAGAATTACTTTGCTGCGTTAGTACCCTGCACCTTTCATTGCCTTTGAACTGTTTTACAACTCTCTAAGTTACAGACAACTAATAGCAATACAAACAACTCTTCTTTAGATAAGCAAATTAAATATTCAGTAGAGGAACAGCCCTACCAGAAAAAGTCCGCCTTGCATTCACCTATAAATTCATTTCAACAGTTTTTGACTCCACATAAATTAGTGGTTCTTTGATGTCTCCTTTGAACCAGTTGTGGTTTCTGCCTGGTTCCTTCATTAATTGAGTTAAATAAAATCTTCAACATGTGTTCATTTTATACCTGTATGAGAGTCATTATCATGCCTTGTTTTAAAAATTTATCTTTTAACAAGTATGAATTATTGATGGTCCTTCAAAAGTCATTAAACCAAGGTCTTAAAGAAAGAGTGTGTTGATACAGTGAAAGAGATTAAGAGAACAGTGAAGCCTCCTTGGATCCCAGGGCAGTCCTGGGTAGGTGTGACCGGTGCTCAAATGAAGAATGCAAAGTGAGGATGATGACCAGGGGAAGGAAGAAGGAAAGGGCTGCAGTATTCCATTGAAAACAAACTTCCCTGCATCAGGATTTTTCCCACGGTTTGCCCTACTTCCTTGTTATTAGTGGATTACATAAATGAATTGTCTTTCTATCTCCTCTCTGGTTTCTGTGGCTCAATCCTGAGCTGTCAAGCACACCTGGCACCACTCTTCACCTTACCTCCATGTGCATGGCCTCCCCTACACATCTGCTTCCCACAGGGCAGGCACAGAAGCCCAAGGCTTTGGTCCTGCAGGATGTGCAATACTTTATCAGGCTTGTGATAAACAAACCCAGGTGTTAGTTCACCCAGTGCGTGTGGCTGGTTTCACATCAAACCTTCTGCCATTGGAAGTTGCCAATGTGACTTTGAGTATTTACCCCCAAGGATCCATCAAATCCATCCTGTTCCAAACATTTGCTATCCTCCTTCAAGAGAAGCAGCTTGAAAATTCAAATCCCATTATTTCAAAAAGATTTCATCCCTGCAGGAAAACTTATGGAAGGTATAAATCAAAATCTCCTTTGTTGTGAGCACTCCTTCATTTAAAATTCCTTCCCTGGGTCTTGACAATCTCTGTTTGTGAAGTTTATTTTAAAGGTTCTTCATATGAATTGAATTGGGACATCTTGTTTGACCATATAGCTACCTCATGTGCGAAGTTCTGTGAAAAAATCTTTCTGTGCAAGCAGAAAGGTTCTGAATTGGAAAGCCAGAACCCTGTGGTTATCAATTCTCAAATGCTGAAATGAAATAAACAAGTTCACTGGCTGACTTCAACCTCACCTGATCACTAAACTTAACTTTAAGGCTTTAGCATCCTTTTTTATGGTCTCAATTGGAAATAGGGAAAAATTACTTAAGTGCTCTGTTGTCCAAATTGCCAAAGTTAAAAGTATTCTTTCTCTGATCCCAACTAAGCCAAATAAAATTTGGGAGACTCCAAATATTCCAGATTCTTAATACAGTGGGCCAAGAGCATTTAATTAATTAGCACACCTTAATTAGCATCATATAATCTTAAATCCAGAGATAAAGACACTGTTTTCACTATTTTTCTCTATTTTGTTTTAACATAACTGGAAGTTTTTAACATCAGCTTTGTTTACTTTCTTCTGTATTTTTCAAAGAGAACAATTTATACTTAATTTCTTCCTTTCTGAAAAATGTCCCAGTTGTCCTGGTATTTCTTCTTTTTTAATTCCCAGAAGAGCCTACTAGATGTTTTCACATTTTAATGATTCCCCAACTGAGCCTACAAGTGCATTCTGATTACAAAGAAATTAGTTCACAGCATTCTCCTCAGATGTAATGTGCCTTATTAATGTTTTTATTAACTGTAGCTGATGAAGAGATTATTTTCTGGCTCGGTTCCAAGACTCCCTTTCTGGCTCTCCAAAGGAAAATTGACTGTTGAATTTTCACATAAGAAATGTGATTTTTTTCTAATTCTCTAATTTAATATAATTTAATTATGAAAATATAGAGAAGAGCTTCAGCTTCTGGGAAGCATTGAGTCCATTATCTCATGCACATCATTAGAAGACGTTAAGCCAAGATAAATAATTTGGAATTCAGATATTTGGGTTTAGGTTTCCATAGGGCTCTTCCTAATCAATAAGTCAAAATTTATTTTTAATGAACCTTTGATACAAGAACCCAATGTCTAGGATCAGGGCGTTAAAGACACAAAAAGAAAAAAAAATGTTCAAACCAGGATCCTAAAACATTTAAGACACTACATCATACGCTGCAGCTGGAAGTAAGATACAAAAAGACAACTTGATTCTCTGACTTGGGGAAGCAATCAGCCCATGGCAGAGAGAATCAGGTTTAATAAATGCCTCACTACCGTCCAAGTAATGTGATGGTTGTTTTCATTCTTTGGTAGGAGCCATCAAATGCTTTATCTTTATAAAGCCAAATAATTAACTATTTGGAAATTTTTTATTTAATCAATCACTCTGTGAGAAGGCAATCATCTGATTTTCATCTGATTCAGAAGCTAACAGAATCAAGGTAATTGGCCCAACATCTCCAAGGTCTGATCATTTCTGCAGTGTAGAATTGCTCAAAGTTCATTCTTTAAAAAAAAAAAAAAAGTTAAATGTTGGATTAGGTTTCAGAAAAACCTAGTCCCAAAATGCTCCCAAAATTCATGATCAGAAGGCACGCTATATAATTAGTTGATTATTAAAAGCTTGTAGATGTTGGTACTTACTTTGCTGTAAGTAGCGAGAAACAGAGAAAGCTAAAAGCAGGTGAATTTCCACCTGCCATGTGATATTTAAGCTTATTGTCAGTTATAAGCATTATGCAGTATCAAATATTCTTTTTTCCATAAATCAAACTAATGTCATCCGAAAGCCCCATCCCACCCCCACGTTGCTCTCCAGGAGAGATGCAATAAAGCCTCCCCATTCTTCCTCCCAACTGTGCTGGAGAGGTTCCGCCCAGAATGACTACCAGCTGGGAGAGAACCCCCTTTTAAGCAATCAACAATACTTATGCTGGGCACTAGGTGCTATGAGGCTCCCCAAAAAATAATAAGCAAAATGAGATAATGCAATGAATGGAACTTAAATAATACTGACAATAACTACTGGAGGAATTTCCAAAGGGAGAACTCGGTGTAAATTAGGGTTCCCAGGAAAGGCTACAGCCAGATCTGAGTGTGGACACATGAAAGGGGGAGAAAGCTATTCCCTAAAAAGCAATGGTAGGAAAAAAATAGGTCAGGAATGTTTGATGCACATTCTGGTGACAGTGACTACAGCACAATTAATACAGAGGTCTTTGACAGAGCCACAGGGAGAAACAGACAGAAAGATAAACCAGACAGAACACGGAGATCTTTGAATATATCAGGAGTGTATAAAAGAGACAAATATATTTTAAGAAATGCTCCTGGTCCTTGAACCACTGAATCCTTGAATTACCTGATCTAAATCTCTGATTCCTTGTTTTAACATTTAATCTCTCCTTTACTTTTGCTGTGTTGTATTTCTTCTTTGCACCTTCAATCCTTTGAATTTCAAAAATAGCTTCAGCTTCCCGAGGCCAACTTGACAGATCTTTTAGGAAATCATACAGAACCTACTGCTCTAATATTGCTGTGAACCCTCAGTCAGGAAACCCAGCTGGTCCAAAGGTTATTTTTTAACAACCAAGCCTAATTTTCTTTCCTCAACATAGGAACATCCCCCAGGGAGGGTTTATAGCTGAGGGATTCACTTGAATGCTCTAAACATACTAAACTGTGCACGTAGGTAGTCGTGGCTGCTACTGCACAGTGGCGACCCTCAACTGACTCCATTTTATGGGTTTCCATCAGCAGCATTTGAGACTTAGAGTTGACTCCATGCTCATTTTCTCAAAAGAAAACTTAGAAGGCTGAGAAGGTAATTTGCAGTGTTACACAGCTGATTTGGGCAAAGTGAATGGGGTCTGTCAATCCAAGTTCTGCCTAAGACTCTTGGAATGTAAATTCCTGAAGTCTCAAGTTCTGTGTGCCTGATATTCTTGGTGTGGAAGTCCTACAAATAGCTATGAAACATCATTAATGTCAGTCTTTAAAAAAAATTTAGCACACCCCACAAAATTATCCACACCATCAATCCTTTCCTCTTTCCAAACACCTTAACATGCGCTATGTTAAAGGAAAACAATAGTTTGACTGTAACCAATATCTGGAACTGTTCACCAGAAGTCTCATAAACATTAAAATGAAAGGGGAAAAACAGTGTACATTAAATTCTTTTTAGGCTAGCACCTGATTTTCTTTAGGCTTGGCCGGTCCTCTTTCTGACTTTGGTTCTAATGAATTCCGTGTTTGTAGTCCTCAGAGCACATCTGCGAGCACAGTTGGGAATGAGCAGCAGGGAGGAAGTCTATTCATTTTTGGGTATTTAACCTATTTATAACCTACCACATGCTAAAAAGAGGATTTAGGGCTTCTAACAAAAATACGTACAATACAACAGGATGAAAAAAAATGGGAAACTCAGGAAATAAGTGCATTTAAAACCTACTAAAATCCCAAGTTTGTTGATATATTTTACCACAGGCATATAGATAGATTTTTCTCCCCTAGAAATCCCCAACCACTACAAATCTGCATGTAACCAACAGTTCGCATAGTACTTAAAAGGCAGCCTCCACTGCAGATTTAGTTTCCCATAGGTGTTCACCCTTATGAGGTAGGGAGAGGCAGGGATCCAGTTTAAACTCTGGCACAAGGTTGTCTTGTCCAATGTGAAAAGCCAAGTCTTTGCTTCTCTTTTCTAGGAAAAATCATCCAGTTCTTTCAAAAGATTACTCTCTCCAAAGATTACTCTTTAATCCAGAAACCCTGAGTACCATCTTGGGGATGGGGGACTCCCAGGCATGTGGCTGATACCTACCCAAGGAAACTCGCCAGGACATGCTCACTCATCCTGGATACAGGTGTCTGGGCACAAACCTCCATGGCCCAGATTTAGGAGTCTATAATGTGACCATCAGCTTCCTGGAAAAATTGGATCATGAATATTGACTTCGTTTGATCTCTACGTGACTGTAAAAAAGCTGAAGATTTCTAAGACATACTAATCCAAGACACAAAAGATCACTAACGGCAACGTAAATCTTTACTAATGGGGATTCCATTTACAATACACAGAAACACTTCTTAAAATCCTCTTTTCCTTACATAAACAGAAGCTGCCTTGCCCCAGAGGAATAACCAATAGATTCAGTTGAGGACAGCTGTTTTCTAGGGTTAGGATCCAGGTATCAGTAGTTTTTGTAGCTCTCTAGGAGCTATAAGAAATTGATTCCAATGTGCAGCCAAGGTTGAGAACCACTGGTCTGGGGCCTATGGCCAATCTGCCATCTCTCTTTGTGCTGGTTACATTGAACTAAGGTTTCTTTCCTTCCTCTGGTCTCATACACATATTTAATTATGTTAGCCCTGGCAATTTCCTGAGCAAAACTTTAAGCCATAGCTTAACACATTATACATGAAAATACACTGGCATTTGTTGCAATGAGGAGTTGCTTGAAATCCCACACTACCCACTATTTTTTGTGAAGCATCTCTTCCTTGCTGCCATGTGCTGCACTATATTAAGGATTCAGCCTTAGCTACATGTTGTGTGTTTTAAATGAATAAAAAGGAGGACAAGGAGAAGAAAGAGAGTGCTGACATGTTTTAGGGATAAGGGTTGGACTTTCTCAAATGCTCTGTTTCCATAAAGCTCTCCCACCGCACTTAGGCTACAGTCCATTCTACCTTCCTACCAATTTGAAACACATTTGTCTTAACGTTCTTTACCCTTTCAACGTGCTAAATTACCAGCTAATGAACCTGGTAAATGAATCCCTTATAGAGCATAATAAATGATAATATCTTAAGGAGTTATGCTACCCAGCTAGCAGTTCTACATTTTCTAAGGCCTTCTGAAGACACATTATCTCAATGCAAAGGAAGGTTCCTATATGGGAAAGTCGGCCCCATATGAGGACAGGAATGGAATGTAAATGAGGGGATCAGGCAGTGAGCCCCTGAAGCCACACCTCACAGATGGCTGCCCACTCCCAGCAAGCCTGGGCTGTAAGTGACGATTTAGTTCCCTGCTGTGGAGTTGCTGAGCCACTGGCCTCACATCTACAGGACCACTCTCTGTTCCACTCCATAGTTATTTATCTTTTGATGTGTCAGCCTCTCACTATTTCCACAACACACAGCACACACTTAGCAGGTGCTCAATGAATGTCTGGTGAAAAAACAGATACATGAGTGCTTTCCCTTCCTCTGTTTTCCACAAACATATCTACACCATTAAGTGACTATCACATTTTTTAAAGATTTCCAGAGAAAAATATTCCAGTTCCTCAATCATGTGCCCATTCCAATGTTAGATGCAGGCTTTTGAAAAAAAAAAAAAGTAAAGACATCCATAATAGTTCTTCAATTAACTAACTGATAACTTTTGGAAGCTTTATCCATCCGGACAGCAACCAAACTCTAAAATCACCAAAAAATGGTTTCTTCCTGAGGAACCATACCACCCTCAAGCTCTTACCCAGAACACATGAACTCAAAACATATTTAAAATAAAGACATTAATTTAACAAGATTGATCATAGGATTCTTGAAGGACAGATGAGCATCAAATACAAAAGAAGAAAACAGAACACAGAAACCATGAGTAACAGGCATGGTGACTGCCACCCCCCCCAATCCATCCCACTAACCACGTGACCACGTTCCCCCTGCAAAGGACGGTTCAGAAATGGGCATGTGCCCTAATCCCAGCCAATTAGGGGCAAGACAATTTTACCAAGGGTCCTGGGAAAGGCCTCTCTCTTAAGAAACAAAAGAACTGTTGTCTTCTTTCTCTGGACAATGTTTTGACTGTATGTGACACCTGAAACTGCTGCAGCCATTGCAACTATAAGAACAGCCCAAGGTCCAAGTCAACACACCAAGGATGGCAGTGCAGCAAGATGAGAAAAACTTGGGTCACTGATGACAATTGAGCTACTGAGTCAACAGCCACAGGAGTTTCATCTCTGGACTTGTTGTTTTGAGAAAAAATGTATTTCTTTACTCTTTAAGCCAATTTAAGTTAGGAAATCTACTACCTATACCTGAAAGCATCCTAACAGATACAGAAAGCAAAAGGAAAAGAATCACCAGATATTAGGTACACTGTAAATGTTTAAACATGAAAATGGAATGTGGACTCAATTTGGTCATATTGATTTTATACTTTAAAAAGGATAGCCGGGCGCGGTGGCTCACGCCTGTAATCCTAGCACTTTGGGAGGCCGAGGCGGGCGGATTGCTCAAGGTCAGGAGTTTGAAACCAGCCTGAGCGAGACCCCGTCTCTACCAAAAATAGAAAGAAATTAATTGACCAACTAAAAATATATATACAAAAAAAAATTAGCCGGGCATGGTGGCGCATGCCTGTAGTCCCAGCTACTGGGGAGGCTGAGGCAGTAGGATCGCTGAGCCCAGGAGTTTGAGGTTGCTGTGAACCAGGCTGATGCCACGGCACTCACTCCAGCCTGGGGCAACAAAGTGAGACTCTGTCTCAAAAAAAAAAAAGAGGATAACTGTGTGATTTATGGGATAAGAAGTGGTATGGGTCACAGTGTCTGCTCTCTGTACAGATTCTTGTCAATAAATTTGAAAACTAACTTGTTAGATGGGGAAAGAAAGTGATTCTGCATATGCAGATAGACAGCGTCCTATATGCTACTAGCATTTTACCAATCAGTCAATTCACCGCAATCAAAATGTGGAACTTTCACTCCTTATTCCCTCTATCCTGACAACAGACAATTCACTCCATAGTCACACTCACTTCCCTACAATGAGATCAAGAGACTAAGCTCTCTCCCTCCAAAGCTCTGGAAGCAACGCATACATGACATATGTGAAAACAGAAGCTCAGACAATTTGAGGCCATGAATCTACTGCTTTGCCTTAGAAAGTCATCTATGTTTTCTGCTCTTGTTATTTCACAGGAAATGAGACCATAATCTATTCAAAGACTTTGCATTATTTTTAGCCCACTACCCAACTCAATCTGTTCATTTTTAAAAATTTATACGGCTTTTAGCATTTGCTTTGGAATGCCATTCATATTATAAAATTGGAGATGATAATATATAAATAAAGTAACCTATTTAAAAATAGAAACAAAGAGGATGGTCAATTAAAGTGTTATTATATTAAATCAGATTTTTGAAGGATCTCAGTGTCTGCATTTTTATTGATTCATTATGAAAAAACTATACTTAATTTTACGACACTTACACTCTGAGTATAGCTGCCACGCAGCTCTCCTTTCAAAATGCTGCTGCTCACTAAATACTTATTGAAATCTGTATCTGTTTCCCATAGATGCTGGAATAAATTACCACAAACTTAGGGCTTAAAACACCACAACTTTATTGATTTATAGTTCTGGAGGTCAAAAGTCTGAAATGGGTCTCACTGAGCTAGAATCCAGATGTTGGCAGGGCTGCATTCCTTCTAGAGGCTCAAGGAAAGAATCCATTTCCTTTTTTTTTTTTTTCCCAGCCTCTAGGGTATCAGCATTTCTTGTCTCATAGCCACATCACTTCAACCTCTGCTTTCGTCATTATATCTCCTTCTCTGACTCTGACCCTCCTACTTCCTCCATGAGAACCTTTGTGATTACACTGGGCTCACTCAGATAATCCAGCATAATCTCCCCATTCCCATCTAAAGTTTTCTTTTTTGAGACAGGGTCTCACTTTATTGTCCAGGCTGTAGTGCAGTGGCACGATCACAGCTCAAGCGATCCTCCAGCCACGACCTCCTAAGTAGCTGGGACTATAGCTGTGCACTACCATGCCCCAATAATTTTTTTTTGTTGTAGAGATGGGGTCTCACTATATTCCCACACTGGTCTCCAACTCCTAGCCTCAAGTGATCCTCTCTCCTCAGCCTCCCAAAGTGCTGAGATTACAGTTATAAGTGCCCCACACCCACCTCAAGATTCTTAATTAATGAAGTCAGCAAAGTCCCTTTTATCATGTAAGGTAATTTATTCACAGGTTCCAGAGATTAGGACAAGGACCCCTTGGGTGGAGCCAGTATTCTCCCTACCACAAAATCCACCACAAATAGGGGAGATTTTGCACTATTTCATGTGACCTGAGAGTATTTAGGAAACTGTATCAATTAATATTGATTCAGAAGTTACTGATTTTGAGGCTGGGCACGGTGGCTCATGCCTGTAATCCTAGCACTCTGGAAGGCCGAGGCGGGCAGATTGCTCGAGGTCAGGAGTTCAAAACCAGCCTGAGCAAGAGCGAGACCCCGTCTCTACTATAAATAGAAAGAAATTAATTGGGCAACTAATATATATAGAAAAAATTAGCCAGGCATGGAGGTGCATGCCTGTAGTCCGAGCTACTCAAGAGGCTGAGGCAGCAGGATTGCTTGCGCCCAGGAGTTTGAGGTTGCTGTGAGCTAGGCTGACGCCACGGCACTCACTCTAACCTGGGCAACAAAGCAAGACTCTGTCTCAAAAAAATAAAAAAAGAAGTTATTGATTTTGAGATACTCCTGTCCTTCCAGGAAAAGGTTGGTGAGTTATAAAATTCTAGACCCAGACACTACTCAAACCCAGTTTTCCCACAACAGGAAAAAGAACAGCTTGAAACATCTGTTCTTGCTTTGATTCCCAGGAAACCCACAATGCTAGAAACACGTTGACAAAATAAATATATCAGGAAAAGAAGTGACAGAAAAAGGTAAGAGACACCTAGGAAAATGGTAAATTATTATAATAGGAAAAAAAATCTGGTATTAAAAAAATCTCAGGACTTGGGAAAATCACCTTTAAAAGCATAGCAAATCACTGAGTTAGTATCACTAATTTAAGAAACTTTAGCTATGCATGGGAAACTGAAGCCAGGAGGCAGGACAGGAGGACAACAGAGCTATTTGTCCTGAGCCTCAAGTCTGACAAGCCTTAACATTTAACTGCTATCAGGCAAAAACTGGCAACAACCCAAATGTTCATCAACAGGTGACTAGATAAACAAAAAGCGATGCATCCTTACAATTGAATACTACCCAGCTATGCATATATACATATACATATTGCATATAACAAGGAACAAATTACTGATGTATACAACAACATAGTTGAATCTTAAAATCATTATGCTAGTGGAAGAAGCCAGACATGAAAAGGTATATACCATATGATTCCATCTGTATCCATATATACATGTGATTTCATCTGTATAAAATTCTAGAAAATGCATACTAATCTACAGTGACAAAAGCAGATGACTGGTTACCCGGGGCTGAGGGCCAGGACAGGAGGAGTCACTGGGTCTGGGGTAATGGAAATGTTTTGCATTGTGATTGCGAAGGAGGTTGCATGGGTATAACTGTCAAAATTATTGAACTCGATGCTTTCAGTGGATGTAGTTTACTGTATATAATGCATACCTCAAAGTTGATTCCTTAAAAATCTGACTTCTATGCAGTGGTAAATTTGTATTGAGGAGCATATGACCACAGCCCAAATGACTATTCCAGCCTATCCATATTTTTCTAAGATCCACAGTCCCTCCAATTGCTTCTAAGTATTTATAGATGGAAGCCAACTTCATGCGTGGTGAAAGTTGGTTTCTTTGACCACAATCCAGGGGTACACACCATATGACCTCCCTACTTCTATACAAAGACAACCCTCTCCCCCTTGCTCTTCTCTCCAGGAAAGTGCTGGTATCTCTGAATATTCATGCTCTCCATACTAAAAAGACTAACTGTACATGATACTTCCGTATTATAAAGCCACCATCTGGTAAGTCACTTTATGTATAGATTTTTTTCTTTGTTTTTCACCTGCTCGATAAAAAGTTATCTTTGTATTTTGTATTTTATTTCATTCACTTCAAACCAGTTCATGTAGAACAGAAGCATTTCAGACTAAATATTTGTTAATTTGTTCACAGACCAGTGTTCATATTAGTTTGTGTTTGTTTTATAACATTTTGATATTATTATATTTTTATACCTTTATAAGCTTTTATCACTTGTATTTGACATGTTTTTAAAGTAATCATTGCCCTATATATGCTGAATTTGACCAGAAAATAATTGAGCAAATATTGTCTGTCCACTGGAAGCCCATCCATTATTGTCTTCCCCCCTTGTTATATGCATATTTCACAGGAAATCCCAGCTACACTGCAACTACAACCTTTGCACCAACCTATAGGGTGATAATCCCATAATTATATCCAGAGCAAAGTCCCAGACCAGCTTCCAAATTTCAATGAAATACCCCCAAAACTGGTCTTTTTAGCAGTTTACCTGACTCTTAAACCTAAAGGTATAAATAGGTCCAGCTGTTAAAGACTAAGAGAATTTTAGAGAGGGGATTTCTTTGAAGAAGAGGTCACTTCAGTCAGGCCAAGAGAGTGGGGCTTCAAGGAGTCACTCCGAGGTTAACAGAGCCTCCCCCTGCCAAGCAGGGAGGGGCAGCCTGGGGGCTTCCCTGCTGACAAGGACAGGAGAGCCGAGTTGGGGGTCAGCCTGCATCCTTGGAGTCTCTCACCTTGAAGGCGGGCTGTGCACAAGGGGGAATGAGCATGAGATGATCTGGACACTCTGGCTGCTGAAAAGAGATTGTGTTTGACAAGGTAATGCAGCCATAACAGCAAGGAGAAAAGTCATGGGACTGCCCAACTGCTCACCTAGAAGCAGGGGAAGAACTTCCCCCAGGGATAAATTCTAAGAGGACAGAGTGGGACGAGATGCATTTGTTTTCTGACTCCAGTCCACTCATGCTGCTGGTTTAACGTACTGAGGACACACATCTCCTTCCCATTTGGAAGTCCCTCTGAAGCCTACAACTGTCCTCTGGCTGGGAAGCAAAAACAGAATTCCTTCCAAAAATCAGGCAACCATGCTCGTAATGGGCAGTAGAAAACTGTTTGAAGCCTAGCTATATAAGAGCATGAATATAAACTTATGAAAGAAATAATGGATAACTTTTTCCCAAACGAACCACCCAGAAGTATAGAAAATCCATGTGGGGCTGGGCCCAGTGTCTCACACCTGTAAACCCAGCACTCTGGGAGGCCGAGGCAGAAAGATCACTTGAGCCCAGGAGTTCAAGACCAGCCTGAGCAACATAGTGAGACCCCGTCTCTACAAAACTTTTAAAAAGTAGCTGGGCACAATGATGCACACCTGTAGTCCCAGCTATTCGGGAAGCTCAGGCAGAATTGCCTGAGCACTAGGAATTGGAGGCTACAGTGAGCTATGATCACACCCCTGTACTCCAGCCCAAGCAACAAGACCAGGCTGGAAAAAAAAAAAAAAAAAAAAGAGGGAAAGAAAGAAAAGAAAATCCATTCTGCTCACAATAGATGCCAACGAAAGAAGGCTGTCACCTTAGAGAAAAATGAAAGGAAGTGCGAGAGGAGGGAAAAGGAAACACACATGACTCTTACCCAGGCCTTGATTCTGCTGTTCCCACTCGATGGCATCTGGCACCTGGTAGGTGGCTCCCTCTAACAGGCCCATGTTTCCCTGCTCTAAGTCAGGTTCTTGGGACGTGACACCAGGGACAGTGAACCCTGGCAGCTCAGTGTCACCATCCAAGCCCTCATCCAGGGAGTCTGCATCTTTATCCTCCTCATCTTCTTCCTCATCTTCCTCTTCTTCGTCTTCATCTTCTTCATCCTCTTCATCCTCATCTTCTTCTCCCTCTAGGCAAAAAAGAAATCAAAGAGAAACATGAAGACATACAATGAGTGCACAATTAAACAAATGGATCCTTTGAAATGATCCAGACTATAAAATAATCATGTTTGGCCTTTTAAAATAAATTTTTACAACCAAGTCAGACAATGTGAGCTTTGCAGGATTATGTGCCTGCTATATATCCTATATTTTAAGCTTTCAGAACCACAGTTATGGCAGATATGCATCATGCATTATATTTACTGGGAGTCAAAGTTCAAGTAATAGGAGTTGTTATTAAAGTCATTTATATTTACTACAAGGTAGGAAACATCCCTTTCCTGTTTTCTGGAGGTCACTAAAGGTTTATCAGAAAACACACTAACAGAACTTAAAAGGAGCTGTTCTAATCCCTTTATATCTCCTAATATAAAGAAAAGAATTTATTATTTTAGCATTTTTTCCTATTTTTCTATACCAGTGAGTAAAACTCATAAGTAAGAAATACATAAATTCATTCTTGGATCCTGTTCTCCTATAGAGAAATGATCCAAAAGACGGGAAAAAATTGCATCAACATTCTCAATCCAAATCTAAAAGAATCGGGAAATGGAGTATTATCCAGAAAAGCAACACATGAAAAAATTATCATTATCATCATAAGAGTTAACATTTACAACTTGTCATTTTCCATGCTTCAGGTGTAGTGGATTTAAGGAACATAGGATCCCCAATTTCATTTTGCTTCTCCACTTTTAACTTCCTAGGAATATTTCAAGGCCCCATCATCACCATGGATGCACGCCTGAAGCCCCAGATGAAAGCTTACTAAGTTCATGGAAGGCCTTTTCTTTGGTCTTTCCCCTTGGTTTTCAACCCAGCAGTGACTGCAACAGGGAACCTCAGCACACAGTAGAGAAGAGAAGGGAGGAAGGACATCCGCAGCCATGCAAGAATTTTGAGACTCCTTTCTTGCTTCTACACAACTTTCTCCACACATACCCCCTTTCCTCTATAATTTAGAGGTTTTTTAACTTTTAAAAAAGATAGTACTTCTAATCTCTTTTTATTCATATATGTACTTTAACTTTATAGGATTAATAGTTGTCACTGTTCCAAAAATACAACAAATATGTATTGAACCCCTCATGGTCACTGTTCTAGGCACTGGGGGATAGAAAAGAATGTGTGTGCCTTTGTGGAGCCCATAGGCCACTCAGGGAGACACATAGCAGCCAAATAGATATACCAACAGACAGACAACATTACACTCTGATTATAACTGGCAAGAAGACAGAAAATGCCAGGTGCTGCTACTTTAAACAGGGAGATTAAGGCAAGCGTTTCTGATTAGGTAAAGTTCGACCAGAGACCATACCAAAATAACAAATTCTCTTGTTTAATTTAGGTCAATATCTATAGCAAGAACATTCCCAAAAGAGGGGAAAAAAGCAAGGGCAAAGACTTGAGGTAGGTGTGTATTTGCTGTGTTCAAAAAACAGCTAAGTACTATTAAGTGAAGTTTCCCAAGAATGGAAAAACAAGCACCACATATACTCACTAGCAAATTGGTATTAACTGAGCAGCACCTAAGTGGTCACATAGGTACTACAGTAATAGGGTATTGGGCAGGTGGGAGGGGGGAGGGGGGCGGGTATATACATACATAATGAGTGAGATGTACACCATCTGGGGGATGGTCATGATGGAGACTCAGACTTGTGGGGGGAGGGAGGGAAATGGGCATTTATTGAAACCTTAAAATCTGTATCCCCATAATATGCCGAAATAAAAAAAAAAAAAAACAGCTAAGAAGACTGGGCTGGGGGGCAGGCAGGGACAGAGAGAGTATAGGGAATGAGGTACAGGCCAGATCTGATTTTTAAAAATGACTCTGGCTCCAGGATGGAGAATAGGCTATATCAGAGGAAGAGACAAAACAGGAAGATTCATCAGGAGGCAATTTTAAAAATAGAGACTAGATGCTGGTGCTTTGGACTAGGGTGTAGTCCTGGAAGAGGAGAGAGGTCGTCAGGTCTGGGGTGTAACATGAAGATGGAGTCCCTGCTGGTAACGATGATGTGAGATTTGGGAGGAAGATCCCACATTATTGAAAATGGAAACTAAATGATAAAGAGAGAAATCAAGAGTTTTATTTGAGATACAGTAACTGTGTGATGGCCAAATGGAAATGTTGGAAATCTAGGGAAGGTCAGAGTTGGAGATAAAAATTTTGGAGTTATCAACTTATAAATATTATTTAAAGCCTTGAGACTGGCTGAGATCATCCAGTGGCTGAGTGTAGGTAGAAAGGCTAGTGGTCCAGCCCACACCCCAGGCAACCTGCCATTCAGAGGGTGGCCAGCAGGGGGAGATCCTGCCAAGTACACAGCGGAGTGACCACTGGCAGGAGAAGAACCAAGAAGCAAGCAGGGTCAGGGAAGGCAAACGAAGGAAGCATTTCAGAGGGTCTGGGAAACTATGATTGTCTCTCTGGCTTTGACATCGGTGACCTAGACAAAAGTTGTTTCCAAAGAATGACAGGGACAAAAGCCAGGTTGGAGTGGTTCAAAAGAAAATTAGAAAAGAAGAAGATACAGCAAATATAGAAAATCTTACCAGAAATTTGGCGGAAAAGGAGAACAGGGACCTTAAGGTATAGCTGGAGAGAGAGATGGGGTCAGGGGTAGATTCTTAAAATAGGAGACACTAGAACTTGCTCATAAGTTGATGGGTAAGACCTGGTGGGGAGGGACAATTGACCATGCTGGAGAGAAGAGAGGCTGCTGGAGCAATATCCAGGGAGACAGGGTATGGCAGAGTAGCTGCACACGTGGGCTCCGGAGCTGTAGGAATTTACTACAGTTACCACAGCGGTGTGATTTGGGACACGGTGCTGGACTGTGCTGTGTCTCAGCTTCCTCGTCTGTAAAACTGGTATCATCCCCACCGCACAGGGCTGCTGTCAGGATTACATCAGTTACTGTAAGCGGCTCTTAGAACTAAGCCTGGCACACAGCAGACACTGTACCAGGCTGGCTTCCTCAGTTACTGAGAGGACGGGATCCCGCGCACAGGCTGGCTCCGACACAGCCGCCCCTGCAACAGGGGAGGAGGGACAACGGGCTCTGGCGCAGGCAAGTGGGCAGATTTGATGGTGGGAATACGTGAGAGCTGTCTTCATATTTCTTTTATATTCTCAGTCAAATAAAAAGCTGGAAAGGAAAAGAGAAATGTTGGTGGCTTGAGGCGAGAGGAGAAAGTGTGAAATAGTCATCCTGGAGAGTGGGCGAGTGAATTTTCGGGGGAGATGTGGTAGGACTGCCAGGCGGCCCTACGGGCCCACATGAGATGTGACATCATGCAGTTAAAGTGAGACCTGTTAAGACGGTGGTGTGTTTTCCTCCAGCCATGTTCATGGGCCTGGGTGCATGGGCGGAGAGGTGAGTAGGCAGAGAGATTTAACCAGCAGCAAGTTTTAGTAGTGGAGCTCTCTCTGGAGCGTGGGGCATGCAGACAGGGCAAGGCAGGGTGCCGACTGTGCGAGAAGGAGTAATTAGAAAGACAGACCAGGGACTCTAATTAAAGAGAAGCTGAGGAGGAGGTCAGACAGAGGAAAAATGATGGGGTAATAGGATTTACCCCATCTCTTTATGGAGAAAACTATCAGGGACCCACGAAACTATTCGAGGATTTCCAACTCTTTGTTTTAAATTTGGGACAGGTTTTTTTTCTCCTCCTCTTTTTGGGAGGAGGGATATGGAGGGAGTGGCGCCCCATCCCTCTCTCAGCGTGGCCCTGAGGGCACCCCTGGTCCACAGCTGCACAACATAGCAGGGACTCCCGGCTGTCATTCACAAGTGCCCACTTCTGTTCTAAAAAATGGAAAAAGTACAAGGGCCAGGAGGAAGATGCAGGAGTGAACCAGAAGTGAGGAGGAATCGCCAAGTCAGAGTAGTAATCCGAGGCCTCCAGGCCAGCGCAGAAGGAAGGACAACCAGACAGACATCTAGAGGAGAAGCCAAAGATGTTGACCAGGAAGATTCAGCTGTGGGACACTAACGCCTGCATCACCTGCTGCCCGTGCAGCTAGGACCTCATCAATGCCACCACGGTGACAGAGCACCTGGCCACGGTCTGTAGGGTCTTCCTGGTAATGCATTTGGAAAAGAATAACACCTGCCCTTCATGTAGGACTGTGCTCTGTCAGAGCCACCCACTGCAGTACGCTGATCATGACAGAACCATGCCAGATATTGTTTACAAATTGGGACCAGCCCTCCAAGAATCGGAAATGAAAACACAGAGGAAATTCTATCACAAATTGGGCGTGGAAGTACCTAGAGACATCAAGGGGGAGACTTGTTCTGCAAAACAACACTTATGTTCCCATCCAAATGGCAAAACCAAAGCAGATGACAGTTCAAAGAGACCTCAGAAGAGAAGCAAGAGAGGACAGTGATTGATGATCAAAGGAGTGATGAGTAGGTGAGCATCTGTCTGGAATACAGTGGCAGCAAACCGTGGGGAATGCAATGGAAACAGACCAGCTAACAGTCTTACATCTAAAGAAGTTCATCACCAGAAAACGTAACCTTTCATCTTTCAACAAGGTAATAGTTGATCCATAATTAGAAACTATAGCAACTTGTTCCTTATTTGTAAAAAACACTTCTAAAATTCTTTAGTTTTGGGGTTTTTTACAAGTTTGTTTGGAGATATTAATCAGACAAAAAAAATCTCAATTTGTTTTGCCTACCCCACCAGGTAGCCATACAGGAAACAGCAGTGAGGACTAGATGAGGGAACAGATGGATAGATAGATAGATAGATAGATAGATAGATAGATAGATAGATAGATAGATGATAGATAGATAGATAGATAGATAGATAGATAGATAGATAGATAGATGGAGAGATCGAGAGCCAGAGAGAGAGAGAGAGAATAGGATACTTTCAAATTGTGATAAATAATGAGAATAAAACGAAACCTGGTGACCTGCTGACACAAGGCGGGGTTGGTGGCTGGAGAGTTGCATGAGCTGCATTATCAGGAGCCCACCCGGGGCACTGACACGTGTGCAAAGCTATACATCAGCAGCAGGAGCCAGCTCTGCACAGGTAAGAGAAGGCACTGGAGGGCCTTGAGCAGGCGTACGTTGTTTGAGGCATAGTTTTAATAGATCCCTCAGGCTGTGTGGGCAGGCCGATGGCAGGTATCCAGGAGAGGACCATGGCGGTGCAGGGAAGGTAGAGAAGTGGACAGACTGGAGGTGTGTTTTGGAGAGAGCAGTGGGTGGAACAGTGGCCCCAAAAAGATAAGCCCACATCTTGACCCCCAAACCCTAAGAATGAGACCTTATTTGGGAAAAGGACTTTTGCAGATGTAATTAAGAATCTGTAGATGAAATAATCCTGGATTATCTTGGTAGACCCTAAATCCAATGACAAGAGTCCTTATGAGAGTGAGGCAGAGGAAACCTTGAAATACAGCGGAGAGAAGAAAGCTGGGTGCAGATGAAGGCAGACACTGGAGTGATGCAGCCCCAAGCCAAGGAACCCCTAGAGCCACCAGAAGCTGGAGAAGGCAGGAAGGATCCTCCCTGCTGTGGTCTAAATGTGTCTTCCAAAATTCTTATGTTGGAAACTTGACCCTCAGTGCAGCAGTTCCGGGAGGTGAGTCCTTTAGGGAGGTGTTAAAGTCATGAGGGCTCTGCTCTCATAAATGGATCAATGCCCCTATGAAAAGGGCTTACAGGAGGGGGTCCTTTATCTTCTGCTCTTCTGCTCTTCCACCAGCAAGAAGGCCCTCATCAGATCCTGACACCTTGATCTTAGGTTTCTCAGCCTCCATATCTAAGAGGAAATAAATTTCTGTTCTTTATTAAAAAACAAAAACAAAATAAACTATTTCAGAATTTTGCAGACCTTCCTCGTATAGACAAGAATTAGCTAAAATGAGCACTTCTTTATTTTTGAAGCATTATAAAATGATTTTTAGTTCCCCTTTCTCCCCATGAACCTAAGAGGTTTGTGTTGATAGAATAACTGTGACAAAATGAAACTGATCTTCTAGGATTACTGCTCTCTGACCACTACCATCCATGAAGCACAACTTCTACTTTGTCCTCAACATCTTCAGTTAATCCCTCCTTTTTTTTGAGACAGAGTCTTGCTCTGTTGCCCCAGGTAGACTGCAGTGACATCAATGTAGCTCACTGCAACATTAAAGTCCTGGGCTCAAGCGATCCTCCTGCCTCAGACTCCCAAGTAGCTGGGACTACAGGTATGAGCCACCACACCCGGCTAATTTTTCTTTCTTTTTTTTTTTAGAGATGGGATTTCACTCTTGTTCAAGCTGTTCTCAAAATCCTGACCTCAAGCAATCCTCCTGCCTCGGCCTCCCAGAGTGCTAGGATTACAGGTGTGAGCCACTGCACCCGGCCCAATCCCTTCTCTTTAAAGTAGAGAACTATAAAAAAAAGAATGAAAGGTACCTCAAAAGTTACCTTATTTCATCCTTTTGTCCCAGGGCTGCATCTAAGTAGCCTAAGTCAACAAGAAGGTTGCTACCTTTATAGTATGATTTTGAGGACACTGCTCGGGTCAACGTGTCTCATAAACTCTCCAACACTCACTCACCATGGTATAGCCTTCCTTCTCCTCCCCTCTGCCCTAAAATGCCCTACATGAGATATTGTCCTGTGAGTCAGACCATAAAACCTAGGAGCACTCACTCTGGAAACATCTTATTGAGTAGTACACAATTTACACTACTGGAAAGTAAGGAAGGACTCTGATTTACATGTGGGATGAAAGAGGAAAGCCTTCTCCTTGTACTACCAACCTCAACCTTCAGCACAAAGCAAACATAGAAGAGTTACTATTTGTCACTTTCAATATTTGAAAAATCATAGAGTGAGACTGAGATGATACCTTTAGAAAAAGGAATTTTTGGTAACTATGTGGAGAAGACAAGAGGAAGTCAGGCCTTATAGGAAGAAGATTTCTCTTTTAGTCTAGGCTTATTCTCTCATTATCTTTTTCTGCCAGAAAGTGTTCTTTTTTAGGAGCCTACAATCATTTTGTAGGCATTAAACATCTTTAGTCATATGTCCCCTGTCCTCTGCTGCAAGTACCAATGGGCCAATGACTACTATTACAGATCAGTAACAAAAAAGGTATTAGCAAAATAATATATTTTATAGCAGCTTGACCTAGAAAGGTGGAAAACATTGAATAAAGGAAGTAGTCTTGTCCTCTGTTACATCGACAATGACTAGCACAGTGCTTGACAATCAACTGTGCTCAATATGTAGTTGATGAACAAATGGATGGGTGAATAAATGCATAAACAATGAAACAGATGCAGTTTCTTTTTAACCCAGCTCTAAGGAAACAAAGAGTAACATTTAGCAAATAATTACTAAGACATTCCTCTGAATAATCTTGCAACCGCAAAGGCAACATTTAAGACCAACAGGTGTAAAACAAATCAGAGTTCTATGCATTGATCTTCTATTCATAAAATTTGGAAAGAACGTCATCTGTATGTCAGCCAATCTTTCAACTATTAATGGTTACACCCAAGAGAAATAATGACATCATGAACACCTCTGAACACAAAGGGCAACAGCATGTCATAAACGTTCAGCAAATAAAACTGTGCAAAAACCAGTAACAGTATCCCTGGTCCAAAAAAATTAAGATTAAAGAACTTGTTCAAATAACACTACCAGGTTATATTTAAAGGTTATGAATTTTGCAATATTGTTTCAATAAACCCCAAAATTCATTTTCGTTTATCTGAACCCCAAATAAGCATGTGGGTCAAGGTAAAATACACATGCGCACACACACAATAATTCCACATAAAGATGGCACAGAGAAATAAAAATGAACCCTTTAAAATGAAACAATTGCTCTTGGTTTACCATATGTAACAGATACACCCCCGTATCAATATCCAGTGACAATGCTCAAGGACTTAAAGTTTTATTTTTCCTGAGAATCTCTTTAAAAACACACACACACATACTGGAACCCAGGAAGGGAAGGTTCAGAGAGCTCAGCCTGAGAAGGTCCTTCTAGACATGTCACCTAGAATGGAAGGCTCATCCATGTAACTGCCACTTCGAGCCACATAGCAAAGAGAGGCTTAGTAATATTAAGTAGTAGGTCTACCACTCAAATAGAGAAATGTCCCCTTGCAAGTGACAGGGAGAAAAAAAATGGGTCTAGACAGAGGCCCATTTCATCTGTCTGGTCACTCTGACAGAATCTCTTAGCGGCTGCTATACCCCACAACAATACTTCATACTTACATGGGGCATTTCTTCTGAGGAATACTTTGCTGGCATTATCCTCCAAACTTATAGTTAGCTAAACAGGGAGCAAGTTTTACAAGCTTTGTTTCACGTTCATGCTACTTAGCTGATGAAATAACTACCTTGGATGTTCAGATATCGTAGCAGAGCCTAAAATGCATTTGTTCAAGCCCCAAATTTTTTGCCTCTCTATGTCAGGCCTTTTTTCTTTATTCATTGCAAATGTTTCTGCCTAAAGTTCCCCAAACCAAGAATTTTCATATTGTTCAGGGCCAGGGTCATCGGCTAACTACCAACAAAAGCAATAGAAGATGTGGGAGAAATTTTGCCCTACAACCCTGGTCTGAGTAATCTGACTCTGCTACAAAGTCCATTTGCTTTTTAAAAGGCAGTTCCCACCAAAGGTGCTCAGTGTCTCTAAGTGCATTTTTATCACAGCTTAGACATTTTTCGATCTCCAGAAGATGGTTATCTAGCACTTCCAGGCTGTTACCAGTGCATCAAAGGGGATAACCCGTGGTTGAGAATGTGTCATCCCAACACTAAGAGTAGGAAAGACCCAGAGCAGTAACATTTTTTCCAAACCTATCCTGTCATATCCTGGATTTACAAGAAGAATAGCATCTCACCTCTCTGTACTTCTGACTTTGGGGAACAGCAATAGATAATGTGAATCTCCATCTTTTGCTTATTTATTCATTGGTTTTACAAGTCAAATCTCTCTTTTAGTGGCCCTTTCTTCCCTTTACTAAATTTAAAAATAAATCAAAGGTATACAAATTATCACATGTGAAAAAGTGGGAGGATACCATGAAAAGAAACAAGGCAGCTTCCTCAGGCACAGGCAGAGCACCCATTAGTTTTTCTCCCATGATCCTCTGAAGGGAATGGCTCTGACACAGCCCAGTAACACCTTTCTCAAAGAAGAAACATTTGCTGTCAGATGTTTTCCTGGGAACTCCTATGCCAATAACAATCAAAAGCCACTGTAGCAAAATGGTTTCCACACATAAAGAGTGACTGAAGCCCTAGGGATAGCCCCACTTCTATTTCCAGATTTTTTTCTTTTTTTCTTTTAATTTAGGCATCAAATTCAGGTGCAAAACTTAACAGCCAGAAAGGAAAAAAAAATTAAACTCGTCTTGAGGATGTGAAGGAATTCTCCAGCAGATGGCTCTCTAGTATCAGAAGGTGCTAAGGAACCTTCTGAAATTACCACAACACCCAGCAACTCACAATGTTAAGTTGACTTGGAATTTATAGAATTTCATTTCTAAAGTCTGAAATATTCCTGCCAAGTGCTTTTAAATTTCTATCATGTAATATTAGTTATATGTGAAAAAATATATATGAATGTGTGTGTGTATATATATGTACACATATACACCATATTTATGTCATTAAGCCTCATAATGAAATGAACCTCAGAGAACTCACCATTCAACTTAAGAACTAGAATGTTATTAATGTTATTATGTTAGAATGTTAATGTTAGAATGTTATTAATGTTGCATCTATCTGCATATTCCACTTTTATCTTAACCTGCTTTTCCTCAATGCCATACAAAATTACTGAAAGTCGTACTTGAGGACTTTCTTTCCATTCAAAATTATAGTTTTAAGTTTCACACAACTTATACAAAACACTAGTTTATTAATTTTCACTGATGTATGGTATCCATTATGCTTATACATCATAATTTGTCTATTTTTCCCTATGCCTAGGAATATTTACAGTATTTAATTTTTGCTTTTTTTTTAAGACAGGATCTCACTATGTCACTTAGATTGCAGTGTAGTAGTGGCTTTTCATAGGCACGATCATAACACATTAGGGCCTCAAGTTCCTAGGCTCAAGTGATCCTCCCACCTCAGCCTCCTGAGAAGCTGAGACTACAGGCATGCACTATCATACCTAATTTCCTTCTTTCTTTCCTTTTCTTTTTTAGAGATGGGGGTCTCACTATGTTGCCCAGGCTAGTCTTAAGCTTCTGGCCTCAAGTGATCCTCATGCCTCGGCCTCCCAAAGTGCTGGATTACAGGTATGAGTCTCTGTGCCAGGCCTGAAGACTCTGATCTATGATGTCAAGTATATCTGTTCAAGCGTTTCTCTAGGGTGAATTTCTAAAAGTGGAATTGCTGGGTCAAAAGAAATACAAGTGTTCAACATCCTAGGTAATGTCTAGATAAATTTCCTTAGCTCCACATCTTCATCAACCTTTGGCATTGTCAAACATTAATTTATTTTCAATCCAGTATGTATAAAATGATATGTCATTCCAGATGTAATTTGCACTCCTCTGACCACTAAGGAGGTTGTGTATCTTTTCATATATTTGTGTATCTCTGTGAGATGCCTACTCATGTCTTTTGCTCATTTTCCTATTGGGTTACCTGTCATTTTCCTACTGATTTTTTTGGAGTTCTCCTGGACACCAATCTCTTACCAGTTATATGGATTACAAATATCATCTCTAGTTGAAGAAACTATATTTTCACTTTCTTTATAATACCTTTTTATTAAAATTTTTATTTTAATACAGCTGAATTTATCAATATTTTTATAGTTAGCAATTTTGTGTCATATTATTAAAATCTTTATTATGAGTACAGAAAAATATTCTATAACTTTAGTTCAATTTTTAAGTTTTGGCTTTCGCATCTGTTTTTAAACCATATAGAATTGATTTTTATGTATAGCATGCAGCATCCAATATAATTTAATATTTTTATATATGGACAAGCAATTGTCCCAGAACTATTATTTTTTTAAAAAAAAATTCTGTCCCCACCACCCCGCAGTGCCATTTCCACCACATATCAAAGATGCTTTACAGCAGTGTCTGTTTCCATGCCTCTATTCTGCTCCACTTGTGACTGTCCCTGTTCATGTCCCTATTGTCTGAATACATAAAGATACAGTAAGAGCTTTATAAGTTTTAATATCTGTGAAGGGATTAACAGATACCCTCCTCCAATTTATTCTTCTTCTTTAAGAATGCACTGGCTATTTATTTCTTGGGCTTTTATTATTCCATATAAATTTTACCAAAATTTCAACAAATTGACTAAATAAATGCAATGTAAAAATAAAATAAGGAAATCATATTTTTATTATTTCATTCCTTCTATTTTCTTTGAGTTTCTTCTGTTTTGTTTTTATAGCTTAAAGTGGAGGCTGCTTAGCTCATTACTTTTCAGCCTTTCTTCTTTTCTAATAAAAGTCTTTTATTTTTATTTTTTAAGTGACAGATAAAATTGCATAAGTTCATTGTGTACAGCATGATGTTTTGAGGTATATATACATTGGTAAATGACTAAATCTAGCTAATTAACATATGCATTACCTCTTATAGTTATCATTTTGTAGTGAGAACACTTAGCATCTGGTCTCTTAGCATTTATCAAGAAAACAATATATTGTTATTAACTATAGTCACCATCTTATAACAGAAGCTTTCTAAAGGCTAAAAATTTCCCTTTAGATATCTCTGTATCTTCATACCATAAGTTTGATATAACATTTTTCACTGAGTCAGTTCTAAATATTTTTATTTTCTATGATGATTTCTTCCTTGATCCACAAGTTAATTAGGTTTTTGTTAATTTTCAGAATTATGAAACAATATATCTTTTTTATTATTAATTTCTAATCTAATTGCACAGTCATCAGAACATGTGGCCTGCATATCAATTCTTCAGAATTGGTCAAGATTTCAGGCCAGGCATGGTGGCTCACAACTATAATCCTAGCACTATGAGAGGCCAAGGCAGGAGGATCTCGTGAGCTCAGGAGTTCAAGACCACCCTGAGCAAGAGTGAGACCCTGTCGATAGTAAAAATAGGAAAATTATCCAGGTGTCATGTCGTGACATGCACCTGTAGTCCCAGCTACTTGGGAGGCTAAGGCAGGAGGATCACTTGAGCCCAGGAGTTTGAGGTTGCAGTGAGCTATGATGATGCCACTGCACTCTACCTGAGGCAACACAGTAAGACTCTATCTCAAAAAAAAAAAAAAAAAAAAGAACTGGTCAAGATTTTTTTATGGACTAGTACATGAACAGTTTTTATAAATATTTCACATGTGATCGAAGAGAACATGTATTCTCTAATAGTTGAGTACAGTATTTTATATACATCATTAATGCTTTTGTCTTAAATTTCATTTTGCGGGAAAATTTTAGCAAATCAAATTCCATACATACAGAGGATAATATATCATGACCAGTGGGCTTATCCCAAGAATACAAAGCTGTTTTAACATTCAAAAACCAATCAGTGTAAGTCACTATATTAACAAACTAAAAAAGAAAATCACATCATCATCTTAATAGGTACAGAAATATCTTAATAATAGGTACAAAAAGCATCTGATAAAATCCAATACCCATATATGTCCAAAAACAAAAAAATAACTTTCAGCAAACTAAAAAAGGACCACTTGATTGAGTTAGTTAGCTTGGGCTACGATAACAAATATGACAGGCTTGATGGCTTAAACCATAGAAATTTATTTTCTCACAGTTCTGTAGGCTAGAAGTCCAAGATCAAGGTGCCAGTCAGGTGGGTTTCTGGTGAGGCCTCTCTTCCTGGCTTGTAGACAGCCACCTTCTCACTGTGTCCCTGCAAGACCTTTCCTCTCTCACAAAGAGAACTTTTTGGTGTCTCTTCTTCTTTTAATAAGGACACCAGGCCGGGCGCGGTGGCTCACGCCTGTAATCCTAGCACTCCGGGAGGCCGAGGCGGGTGGATTGCTCGAGGTCAGGAGTTCGAAACCAGCCTGAGCAAGAGCAAGACCCCATCTCTACTATAAATAGAAAGAAATTAATTGGCCAACTAATATATATAGAAAAAATTAGCCGGGCATGGTGGCACATGCCTGTAGTCCCAGCTACTTGGGAGGCTGAGGCAGGAGGACTGCTTGAGCCCAGGAGTTTGAGGTTGCTGTGAGCTAGGCTGACGCCACGGCACTCACTCTAGCCTGGGCAACAAAGTGAGACCCTGTCTCAAAAAAAAAAATAAATAAATAAGGACACCAGTGCTACTGGATTAGACCCACTCTTAGGACCTCGTTTAATCTTAATTACCCGCTGAAAGGCCCTATCTCCAAATACAATCACAGTGGTGGTTAGGTCTTCAACATGAATTTTGAAGTTACACAATTCAGTCTATAACATTGATAAAGAGTGTTGATAAGAAACCCCAAGCTAACATCATAATTAGCCCACTTGTATTTATTGTCATTATTAATACACTGTTTATTCCTTTATTTGTTCCACTCTTTCTGTGCTTAATTTTTTTCCTTTCTTGGTTTTTTTAAAACTGCTTAAACGTTTTTCTTATTCTGTTTTCCCCCACTACTGGTTTATAAATTATACATTCTGCTGCATTTCTTTTTTCAGCTGTTACTCTTAAAATTGTACCATGAATATTTAACAAAACAAAGACTAAATCACTATCTTCCACTCATTAAAAAGGGCTTTAGAAAACTTTAATCCTTATAATACCTTCCTAATTAATTTATACCCTATTGCTGTCCACTATTTTAGCTCTGTCCTTTTATAACTCCACAAATTAAAAATTATATTTTATACAAAGTGCCTATGATTTATGTACGTGTTCATCAGTTTATTTGCTCACTATTTCTTCTTGAATCTCAGCCCTTCCTTCTAGAATTATTTTTCTTCTTCTATAAATGCAGCCTTCAGAAGTTCCTTTTCTAAAATCGGTTGTTAGTAATTTTGTCTTTGTTCTTAAAAAGTATGGGCACATAATTCTAGGTTGTCCGTTAACTTCTCTTAGCACTATGAAGACAGACATAACCTCTTGAGCCCAGGAGTTTCAGGTTGCTGTGAGCTAGGCCACACCATGGTCCTCTAGCCCAGGTGACAGAGTGAGGCTCTGTCTCAAAAAAAAAGAAACACAAAAAAACAAAAAACATCCTAGCTCTCTGGGAGGCCGAGGCGGGCGGATTGCTCGAGGTTGGGAGTTCAAAACCAGCCTGAGCAAGAGCGAGACCCCGTCTCTACTATAAATAGAAAGAAACTAATTGGCCAACTAATATATATAGAAAAAATTAGCCGGGCATGGTGGTGCATGCCTGTAGTCCTAGCTACTTGGGAGGCTGAGACAGAAGGATCGCTTGAGCCCAGGAGTCTGAGGTTGCTGTGAGCTAGGCTGACGCCACGGCACTCACTCTAGCCTAGGCAACAAAGTGAGACTCTGTCTCAAAAAAAAAAAAAAAAAAAAACAGAGCTCATCATTCACAAAAGTCACATTATATATTTGCTCCACATCAAAAAGTACGCTAAGAATGTTACATGGAAGATCTCATTTAATCCTTACAACAAGCCAAAAGATAGAAAGATCAATGTCCCTGCTTTACAGATAGGAAAACTGAAGTGTAAAGATGTTAAATAATTTGGCCAAGATCACAATGCTTGTTCATGATAGAGCCAGGGCTTAACCTCAGGTGTGTCTATTTGAGTCCAGAAGCAGAGCTATGTCCCAGTAGCCCATAATACTACCCAACTACCCATCAGTGTGGGCTGGGTGGTCTGAGAGGCTTCACAGAGGAGAAGTTTAAGCTGAACTGTTTCTGTTTCTCCTTCCTGTCCACTTAATTTTAATTAACTTCATAGCCCTGTTTATGGGGCAACATAGTATATTTACTAAGTATATTTACTATAAGTACTCTAAGTATATTTACTATAGAATGAGGCAGAATGAGCCTATTTTCATAGGCTGTATTTCTTGTGTAGTGAGATTAGTGTTATACTGCCTAGAAGAAATGAATCACCCCTTTAAGAAGGATAGGACTTCCTCCGAAGGTTGGCATGTACATGGTGCTCATCATGATGGTCATCTGACTGTCAGCTGCCTAGGGACTGAAGGTGCATACTTCAACCCGGAAAGAGGACAAACAGTATGTATCGGGGTCCGGGGGGCATTCACTAGTGCTTGGTGGTGGGCTGTAGGGGAAATTAACATCTTGATCTTGGGTCTTCTATATGGGGACAAGAATGGGGAGGAGAAAAATAAGAACTTACCCTCTGTAGAGCAAACAAGCCAAGAACCCTGACGCCAGAAAGCCTAGCAAAATGCCTGAAAAATTGTTCCAGTGCTATGGGGATAGAATATAAAATACCTTCTCAGGCAGAGCATGGAATGGGTCAGGGCCCAGGAGCCCTGGGAGCTTGTTAACTAAGGTAAGATCAGAAAGAAATTTGCACCTTATAAGCCTAATTCATTTTACGGTTTTGTTTTGTTTTTGTTTTTTGTTTGTTTGCTTACTTTCTTGGTTTATTTGCTTTGTGTTCTCTTGGGTTTGAGCCAAGTATTTTTAAAATTTCTACTAATTTTAGTTGAAACAAATGAAAGGGTTTCACCTTGAAAAAATCCAGAGGGAGTAATGTCAGTGCCCTGCCCACCTGGAGAATTACCTTCTCATGCTAAAATAAAACCTTGGGGACTCTTTATGCTGTTTTAATAGAAGAAGAAACGTCCATAAAATATTTTGTCTGGAGACATCAAATGATGTGGAAGGATGCAGAATGGCTGGAGAAGAAAAGTCATCAGTAAATGTAGGCAGAATCGATGTAAATCTTTCAGGACAAATGTGATGCTTCCACGTGTGATAATTTTTTAAAATCTTGTAAGGCCATTTAAATTGATGCATTACATTTTTATTCTAATCTTTTCTCTCAGGGATATGTATGCAGTTAAGTGTTAGGAGGTAGTCTGATGCCAAAACAATGTCATGGTTATGAATGTGGGCTGATAAAATGCTGGTACTATCTTTACAATATTCTACACATATTTTAGGTTTGTAATTGCCTGTACACCAATGCAACAAAACTCTCATATTTACACCTGTAAAAGAATACTATATATGTCTGTCCTCATCGTGAAAAATCATGCCTTTAAAAACATGTTGATTTTCTCCAAACACATTTAAAATTCCTTTGAAATCTCCACAGCCCATTATATAGTTCCAAGCTACATGTTTGTTTCAGTGACTGCACAAAAACTACCACATATGGAAAGCCCTGTTTGGGCCAGTGCCCACAGGGATTCACAGCCCTGGAGTATGAGCCCAGATTAACCATTCAGAACAAATCCTTTTGCCTGGGATCTAATCATGCCCCTCAAGAGAGACACGGTTTTTCTTTGAGCTTCAGAAAAGTTAAAAGAGAGAGAAAAAGAGGGAAGGGAAAAGGGAGAATAGTTTCTTATAAACCAGATATTTATTAGCCTGAGGCTGGGTACTGGGTTGTCTCTTCTACCTTGAAAAGTAATTGCTTCTGTTATTAAAGCTATTCTTAAGCAATAATGCATATAACCAATAAGCTAATACTTGCTTGATTACATGTCTATAAAATAATTTATTGCTAGTATGATGTCTCTGGTATCTATTCACTAACTTTTAGAATTTTTTCCATATTTTTGTATTTGTCACCACTCATTTTTCTGTAACCATCAATAAAATGATAAAGATATAGTTAGACATCACTTAACAATGGGAATATGCTCTGAGAAATGTGTGGTTAGGCGATTTTGTCATTGTGTAAACATCACAGAATGCACTTACCCAAGCCTAGATGGTGTGGCCTTCTACACACCTAGGCTCTACGGCATAGTCTATTGCCCCTAGGCTACAAACCTGTACAGCACATTACTATACTGAACACAGTAGGCAACTGTAACACAATGGTAGGTACTTGTGTATCTAAACATAGAAAAGGTACAGCAAAATACGGTATTATAATATTATGGTACCACTGTTGTATATGCAGTCCATTGTTAACCAAAATATCATTATGCACCACGTTACTATATATATATACAAATCTCCACATACAAGTACTCCGCACACATACACACACATACACATGACATACAAGCATATACATCAATTCAGTGTTTGTCTAAGCTGGAGCTAAGGGCTCTCTCCTGATGCTGAAGAGTCCTTTTTTGTAATATTTTTGGTGATAGTTTCTACCTTCTTCCTTGCATTTCTGTTACTTATATATCCGTCTTGCCTTTTCTGCTAAAACTTGTGCTCCACTAAGAGAAAGATCCACTCCCAATTTTTTTTTAGTATTATCTGAGTCAATAAACAAATACTTGTTAAATGCACACAGAAATGAATGAATAAATAAAATCACTGAATATGTATCAAGCAAAATCCTTTCATAGCCATGAGCCATTATGTATAATTTTTTGAGTGTCAGAAGTGAGCTTACTGAGCAGTGCGGGGCTGGGTAACAAAGGCACAAAAACCAGGTGGGGCGAATCTGCTCTACAACATGTTTACTTAACTGTGATTATACCAATAAATGAATTCCCTGTGGTAGCAAGGCATACCAGAAAATTCGAGTGAATGCCAATTATTCTCTTTTTTCAACAGCAGAATTTGTGAACACAGCTTTATGGCAATACATCACAATATTGATTTAAAATAGTTCTGAAATACCACCGTCTATGTGAGCATTACTAGCACACATGTGATAACCATCCTGAGTACTAATTGACTGTGCTACCTTACTAGAGCATGTAGTTACTTAAGAACAGAGCTCTGTTATAAATGGAAAAAAAAAAAAAGCTCTATGATTCCAGGACAAAACAATAAAATAATTTACCATACAAAGCAATCAACAATTGAAATTACCAACAATTCTGTGTTTTATAATCCGTCATGTAAGACACTTGAAAATGATGCAAAGATGAAAATAAGAAAAAAATCTCATCATAACCTAATATATTTGGCACTCATGCTGACAGAGTTATAAAAGTATTATATTTTATTTAATCCCCATTGTTTCTGCCTAGATAGGGATCTGGGGGAGGGGGGCAGGGCAGGTAGAAGCTAGCATTGAGTTCATCATTAAAATCAAATGAAGGGCATACTCCATCCAATACTCTTTTCCAAATCTTCCCCACTTGTATATCATTAAAGTGGCTCTGTCACTGAGGCAAAATTAAATCAGAATCCAAAGCATTTCCCAGAATAAAAGCCAAAATTTTTGCGCATTCTTCACATAGAGTGAACGTTTGTAACCTGACACTATAGTATCACAGTAGCAGGGGACAGTTCAAGTTTATTACACTGTACTTGATCTTTAACATTGTATACCACAGAGCAGCAACCAAAGATAAATCACATAAACCTGGTTTTACAAATATGGCCTCCCCATAGGATTTTGAATACTCTCTCATTTATACATCATAGGTGTCTTCTGAGTTGAAAACTCAGATGTGAGAACAGAGAAAACAATAAGAAAATACTCTGAGAATGAGTAATTATTGGGAGGGCAAAAATAATTGATTTTTTGAATTAAAGTGCAAGTGAAGAGCAAATACTTCTCCCATAAAGATTACATGAGCTCTTAAGTATCCCCAGTGGAGCTTTAAAGAAAAATATCTTGGAAACTTCACCCTAATGCCACTTAAAGAATATATTTCTCAATTTGTCTCTGATTCACCAATAAAAGAAAGAGACAAAGCATACAGACATCAGTACCAACTATGAAGCCACCACACTGTCACCTAAATGAAGGTATACTTACTTTTCAAACATGACTTTCTCCTGAAATTCCTATCAGTAGAGAGAATCCCTTAGAAGAGACAGAACTAAGAACTCCAGATAAGGAAGGAGAGATAATACTACTCTCTCTTCAACAGAGGAAATTCAGAGTCACAGCATATATTAATAAATATTGGAAGTGGTCTCTGAGGACCGCCAAAAACATCAATGAGATTAAATATACATGCACATGCATGCACACATGGTATACTCATGAAGGCAAGAAAATGGATGCCAGTGAAATAAATTAAACAAGTGACAGAATAATGACAGATCTCTGCCCTGTGCACACTGCCTGTCTGGAAAAAGATGTTGAAAATGTAATCTTTTAAAACTTAAATATATAAAGACAGCCAAAATGATCTTAGAAAAGCAAGAAAAAAAATTTCAGAAAATAAAAAACTGAAGTTAAAGGATATATTTGGCCTTATATTTTGAAAAAATCAATAAAGAGCTAAGAACCAGAATCTACATACCAAAGTCAAAGGGCTGAAAAAAAAAAAAAAAAAAGAACCAGAATCTACAAAGAACTCAAATGAATCAGCAAGAAAACATCAAAAACCCCATTAAAAAGTGGGCAAAGAACATGAACAGACGCTTTTCAAAAAAAGATAGACTAATGGCCAAGAAGCATGTGAAAAAATGCTCAGCATCTTTAATTGTCAGGGAAATGCACATCAAAACCACAATGAGATATCCCCTAACTCCAGTGAGAATGGCTTTTATCAAAAAGTCCAAAAGCAACAGATGCTGGTGGGGATGTGGAGAGAAAGGAACACTTATACACTGTTGGTGGGACAGCAAACTAGTGCAAGCTCGATGGAAAGTAGAATTGAAGTACCTCAAAGAACTAAAAGTAGTTTAGTTCTATCTATAGACCTACCATTTGATCCAGCAATCCCACTACTGGATATCTACCCAAGGAAAAAAAGACTTTCTATAAAAAAGACATCTGCACTTGAATGTTTATAGCAGCACAATTCACAATTGCAAAGATGTGAAAACAACCCAAGTGCCCATCAATACATGAATGGATCAATACAATGTGGTATATGTATACCATGGAGTATTACTCAGCCATAAAAAAAAATGGTGAACTAATACCTTTTGTAACAACCTGGATGGAACTGGAGACCATCCTTTTAAGTAAAGTATCACAAGAACGGAAGAACAAAAACCATATGTACTCACTACTAAATTGAAACTTATAGATCAACACTCATGTGCACATATAGTAGTAAAATTCAATGGAAATCAAGCAGGTGGGGGGAGGGGGAAGGGGATGGATCAATTCACACTTAATGGTACAATGCACACTTTATGGGTAATGGACACACTTATAACTTTGACTCAAGCTGTACAAAAGCAATTCATGTAGCCAAAACGTTTGTATCCCTGTAATATTCTGAAATTAAAAAAAAAAAAAAGGTTAAACGTGGCTTCCCTGTCAGAAACCAAGAATTAAAAATCTCTTTGTATGTTAAAAGTGGTCATTCTCCAGCAAGTCAATTACTATGAGTTTGTTCCATAAAGCCTGTAATAAATGGGCCTTTTGAAACAGATGAGGAAATGGGGATTGTTTGGGACAGTGACATGGGATTATACAGCCTCAACATTCAACACTTGTGCCCACAGAAAGATAGGACCAGTCAGGTCAAGAATTCAAGTTCTCCAAATCAGGGGCACTGGCATTTCTTTTTCTCTTACAGAAGAGCAATAAGCTAACCCAGAGTCATCTTAAGAGCATCAGAGCAAATTCACCATATTCCTGTCTCTGCTCAGCACTGTGGCAAGCAGTCAACGGTTTCCCATGTCCCACTAGCTGGAAGGCCAAGATTCTGACTTCCAAATATTAAGGGAGAAAGTGCCAGGAGTGGGAGGGAAGATTGAAAGACTTAATCACATGGTCTGAGAAATCTCTGTTTTTGTACTCCTATTGCCCACGTTTTCTTAGAAACCTAGTACCTGAACATACAGATTTTTCTCAATATTGAATTGTTAAAGCAATAACCTTCCATTCTACTGTATTATTGTCACAACTTTACAGCACATCTTCCATGGGAGTGTACAAAAGAATAAAATAAGTTTGCTTTATTCAGAGTAAATAGATATCCTCAGTTGGATTTCTAATATACAGAAAGTAGAACTTCTTTAAGTAAGAAATATTAGTATTAAAATATTTTAAAGACAGCTAACTCAAATAAAAAATTCCAAGTATGTTTTCAAGAGTAGAAATTTTGAGTTGGTATTTTGGAGCAGATGAAGACACCAATATTCAACAAGAGAAGAAACTCAACCTATACAGACAACATGTCCAAAAATTAGTTTATGCAGTTATAAATAAATAAATCTATGTATAAAATCTTCCATTATCCTATTTTGAATAAACAATTAGACTATTTTTGTCATGTTTGTATTTCAAAGATGCTAAATACAGCTCTAGTAGAGTCATGCCTGAGATGAGTATGATGCATTTTTCATCATTCTGAAAACATCTATTCCTCAAAAAAAAATTATACATAGAAGTAAAATGTATCAGGCAATGTGAAAAAATAAACCACTATCCTTCAAAAATCAAACTGCATTTTTGCTGACAAAAGACTTACTGAAATGTGCACATGGTGGCATGCACTTACAGAAGGAGGCTTTCTTCAGTGACTAAGAAATATAAAACTCACCAAAACTTCTTCCCCTCTACCAATTCACATCACTCAGGTAGGTGTTCCAGAGCATATGTGTCTTCAGAGCCAGCTGGCAAACTCGTCAGAAGCAGATCCTCTGTTGTATGTCCCCAAAATGCTATGTTTAAGTCCTAACCAGCAGTACCTGTGAGTGTGACCTTATACGGAAACAGGATCTTAGACTATGTAATCAGGTGAAGATAGGTCATTAGGATGGGCCCTAATCCAATGACTGGTATCCTTACAAAATGAGGGAGCCAAGTACAGTGGCTCACGTCTATAATCCCAGCACTTTGGGAAGACACGGTGGGAGGATCACCTGAGGCCAAGAGTTTGAGATCAGCCTGGGCAACATAGCAAGGCCCCATCTCTACAAAAAAACAGAAAAATTAGCCAGGCATGGTGGCATGCGGTTGTAACCCCAGCTACTTGAGAAGCTAAGGCAGGAGAATTACGTCAGCCTGGGAGTTCAAGGCTGCAGTGAACTATGATTATGCCGCTGCACTCCAGCCTAGGCAACAAAGCACACAAGACCTTGTCTCTAAAAAAAAAATTGTTTTGTTTTTTTTCTTTTTTTTTTTTTGAGACAGAGTCTTGCTTTGTTGCCCAGGCTAGAGTGAGTGCCGTGGTGTCAGCCTAGCTCACAGCAACCTCAAACTCCTGGGCTCAAGCGATCCTGCTGCCTCAGCCTCCCGAGTAGCTGGGACTACAGGCATGTGCCACCATGCCCAGCTAATTTTTTCTATATGTATTAGTTGGCCAATTAATTTCTTTCTATTTATAGTAGAGACGGGGTCTCACTCTTGTCGGGCTGATTTCGAACCCCTGACCTCGAGCAATCCGCCCACCTAGGCCTCCCAGAGTGCTAGGATTACAGGCGTGAGCCACCGCGCCCGGCCAAAAAATTGTTTTAATTAACAAAATAGTAAAACAAGGGAATTTTGGGCACAGAGACACAGAGGGCCACGTGAAAAGATTGGAGTTATGCTGCCACAAGCCAAGGAACATCTGGAGCTATGAGAAGCTGGAAGAGGCAAGGGAGGATACTACTGCAGAGGCTTTGGAGGGAGCACGGCCCTACCTCCACCTTGATTTCAGACTTCTCGGCTCCAGAACTGCATGTGAATAAATTTCTGCTGTTTTAAGCCAGTCAGTTTGTGGCACTGCATTATGGCAGCCCTAAAAAACTAATACAGCCTCTTAGTCATGTTGTAGAGTTGTAAAGGGGGGAAGAAGACAGGGTACAAGTAGATATAATTTTTAGACTGATTTCGGGTGTAAGTTATCTCCTAAAGAATAAATAGGACAGTAGATTCAGAAATTTCCACAAAGGTTCACTTTCTTAGGTGTCTGGTGTCTAATAAAGGCATGTCCCTTTCCATATCCCATTGAGAAAAATACCTCATGTCCTTGGAGAAAGGCCCCTGTCCTCTAGCGGGAAGGAAGATGTTAAAATAACATAAACACGTCTCAGAGATGATTAAAACTTGAAAGGCAGATAACTTGATATAACTAATACACTGTTCTAGATGAGAATAAATTATCTCCATCTGGGTATAATTCTATGGTATAATTAAAATGTTTCACCAAGTCAAAGCCTCAAGCTGCACATATATTCCTGGGCAAAGTGGGAAAATACACATTGAACATGGAGGCCTCGAATACATCCACAAGTCTAGTAGGTTTATCTGTTCAAGTAAGTGTAGTCAATTTAGCTTCCAGAGAATAGATACAGCAGCATAAAACTAACTGTGACATTATTAATATATACTAATTAAATGTAAGCGGCATTCCTTGATATTCAGGAGAAATGAATGCTAATTCAAAATCTTATCTTAAACTCAGCAATATAACAGAAAGAATATCTTTTAACCAAGAATGTCTTTTGTAAATCTTGACAAGGATCATAATTTAGACCAAAAACTAACAAAATATATTATCAAAAAAGTAGCTAAAGTTGAATTGTGTAGAAGAAAAGAACTAAAGCACCAGGACATCTTAGGCATGTCAGGAAAATTCTAACATATTTCAATACAACTGCCATCATCTGCTAAATTTAGAAAATTATTGCAGTTTCACAAGTATGGATTATTCACAAATACAATTTTTTTTCTCTGATTTAATGAGCCCTGCTGGGTAAAGCTGTCATCTCCAACTCACGTTAATTTGAGGAAACCTGCTTCTTCCAGATGGCATCGAAAAGAGCAGACAGTTAATATGAGACACTAAACTCAAAGTCACCTGGTGTTTACCTTCATGTGGAGTGCAAGAGCTCTTAGCCTATGAGCCCACTTTGATCTGTTTCTTAAACCAGGATTCCACTGTGGAATTCTCCACACTACTCCTCAACTGTCATTTTTCTCTGTCAGAAGACCACCAGCGTTACCCTGAAAGTCCACGGAAGAGTCTGCTACAAATCTAGCTGAACCATCTTCCCTGCTGTAGAGCTGTAGAAAATAACAGCTCATCCCATGTCTTTATGGCATTAACACATGGCTAATTTAGTGCCCAAAGCTTGCCCGTGTTACCAATTAGTTTAAGAAACTGCACTACAAATCTCTGGACATTTTGCACGTCCAGCCAGGCACTGTTTACCTGCTAAAATGCTGATTACTTGATTAATTATAGGTCATATTTCTACTCTTATTTATTAATGTACAGCCGTGCCCCCAAGTTTCTTCCTCATGCTCAAAGCCAGTGTCTTGGAAAGTATAATTTGGCATGGATTTCTCACAGTATATTTGCCTGTCTCCACATAGTGAAACATTCTAACCCAGAGATGATACGAAGGGCGAATAACTTAGCATTAACAACCAGAGCAATGTTATTAAAATAAAAACAACATTAAAACTTCCATACGAGAAAATCTGGTGGGGAAACTCAACTTCTCCATTTAAAGCTAGTATTCTCAATCCAGCCTGAATACTGGAGTCCCCTAAGGCACTCTTAAAATGTTGATTCCAGATCCCACCCCCCATGCTGTCTTAATCTCAATCACTGGGAGAGGAACTCTGGCACTGGAGTTTTTTGACTTGTGGGGGGAGGGGGGGAAAGGGCATTATTTGAAACCTTAAAATTTGTACCCCCATAATATGCTGAAATAAAAATAAAAATAAAAATATAAAAGCTCTCCAAGGTAGTTCTAATGTTCAACTGTAGTTGAGAACCACTGACATATACTAGGGGCCAGCAAACTTGTTATACAAAGGATCACAACATAGATATTTTAGACTTCGTGGGCCATTTAGTCTCTGTCACAACTCTCACTTCTGCTGCTGTGGCACTAAAGTAGCCATAGACAGTATGTAAATGAATGAATGTGGCTCTGTTTCAATACAGCCTTATTTATGAACACTGAAATTTGAATTTTATATAACTTTTACATGTCACAAAATATTCTTCTTCTTTTGATTTCTCTCCATCATTTAAAAATGTAAAAACTCAAAAAAGGTAAAATTCAAAAATTTTTTTAATGTAAAAACTATTGCTAGCTTACAGGCCATGCAATAATAGGTGGCAGGCCAGATCTGGCTGGGCCATAGTTTACTGACCACTGATCTACACTGCAGATTGAACACACTTCTACTTAATCTTTTCTCTAAGACATTTGCTCAGTGACTCACTCCATCAGTCCTAGAAAAGATCCCCTTCACAGCATGGATACCTTCGGATTCGAGTTGGTCCAGGCCATATGAGGCAGCTGTATTAGCTCGGCTAATGGATGGAGCAACAGTGCTTCTCTCAGAGGATGCCTCAGAAGCAGGAAGTGTGGGGGAAAGGCTGGGTGTCTCCACCATTATTCCTGGGGGCGTCACTGGAGAACCCAGAACTGGTGTGAACTCCTCATCTGGCCCCGTGACTGGGTCCATTAGGTCTGCCAAACACAAGAGACAGGACTTGACCCACAAGATGATCAATATGGGAAACGTAAACACATGCTTTCACAAGAAATGATTGATGAAACTAATATCTCACATACAGTAAGTCTGGCCCTTAGGTCAGCTCTGCTTTCCCATATTGCATCAATCCACCTCCCCAAAGCAAACACTTTACCTTCCAGGAAAATATACTGTCACAAATCAGAACTTGGTTTTTAAATTTTAATCTCCCACTTATTCTATTGGCAATATTATGGATATAGCAGGATTTTATATATTATGTACTACCAAAAGCAAAAGATTTAACAAAAAATGTATTAAAATGTATGCCAAAAACTGCTTTGAAAAGACTGAGCGTCTTTCTCAAAACGAAGTCAGAATAAGAGCCCAGATCTGTGTCTGGAATGTGCTCAATTTCAAAGCAGCCAAATATAGCCATTTATTTCCTAAAGTCTCTAGAATAGTAGTAGCTTGAACGCAGTAGTAACTTGAACACAGATTTGAAAACATCACTGTCCTTAAGAGATCAGAGCATTTATATAGAAAGCATTTTGTAGACATTATTTCAAATCCTTAAAATAACCTATAAGACGGGTAAGTGTTATTTAGAGAGAATCACACCAGGCCTTACAGAAGTTAAGAAACTTGCTTGAGGCCATAGTACTAGTGAGACCAAAACTGGGGTTCACATCCAGGTCCTCGCTGTTGTGACCTCACCCTGTGCCAGCTCCCAGCAGCACAGTTACCAAACAAGGAGAGTGTCCTCAGGAGGTCTGGCCTTTGTGGACCTATAGAGGAGCCACCAGATTTTACCTGGGAACTAAGCCCTCATCCTTTTGGGCTGCACCACACCTCTCAAACAAGAGAGAGCTCACCTTCCTTTCCAGGCAGGGTGTGTGTGTACACTGGTGGCAGGACCCACTGCCTCACTCATTCTATTCTTTACCAACTTACAGAAGAGAACCACTCCCGAAAGAGAGAATGAGAATATGAGAATATGTAAGATACTGAGCTATAAGGACAATGGACACCTTCCAGCTTTTGTTTACTGCTTGTTTGCTAACTGCAAGGCATTATGAGTACATTATGGGATGCAGAAGAAAAAGACAAAAAAACACAGAAACCAGAATCTCTCAGCTAGGACCTGGAACAGGTTAGAGCCTATTAGGGACAGGATGAAGTAAGAATCACTGTGGGGGCGGATGCATGATCAGTGTATAAACAACTTAGTTATAAAAGGGTCACTAGCACACAAAGGAGGGTCTCTGCCTGAAGAAGAGGCCACTGCGTTGGCACTCTGGGGGCTTAGACCCTAGCTCGAGCTAGACAATAAAACTCCTTTTGATAATTACAGCCTCGGTGATTCTGTCTCTCTGTCCTGTGGCCCTGCAAATCCCAAATATAACAAACAACTCCCTCCCTTACAGACCTTCTGCAGCAGGAGTAACTTCCAAAGACAAAGGGACGGCTGTAGTTGCCACTGTAGTGGCCAGAGGCTCCCATTTTCTTGACAGCTGAGTAACACCAGGAACATCGGACTCAGGAGTAGGCGACTCCTTTCCTTCCTCCGTCTCGTCAGTATCTCCAGTAAGCTCGAGGGTAGCAACCTGCTCTTGCGTCACCAAGGATAAAGTGGCTTCTGGTTCTTGAACGGCTGTTGTCATCTCTTGAGTGATGATGTCTTAAAAGGGGGGAAACATTTTAAAATAGAACAAATCCTTATAATTAAAAAAATCACTATATAATTAATAAATTGGGGGCGGGGCAGATAGCTACTTCAGGAATTGAGAAAGCAAAGGGAGAAGTCAGACATAAAATGCCAGTAAATAAATGCTTTCCCTGCTGCTGCTTTCAGGAGTCAGGAATCAATCTAAGACACAGATAAAGAAGTTTATATATATAAACAAGAATAAAATCCAAAACAAAGTAGGAAGATCAACAGCTGAGCTCCCTTTCAGACACTAAGAAACAAAGTATACAGAACAAAGGGGTTACATTCAAAAATTTTCAGAAACATTTGTATATAGTATATTAAGAAGAGTCAAGGAAGTTAGCATTTTAAAACACAAGAATAATAATTCCAATAACTAACGTCTACCAAGTGTCTACCATGTGTCATACGCACACCATGCTAAGTGTATGTTGTACATGATCTTATTTTATAGTCTCATGTGTACTACGGGGAAGTAGGCATCATCCCCTGGAAACTGTATCATAGTAGCCAAGAATGCAGGCTTTAGAGCCAATTTGCCTGGGTCTGAATTCTCACTCAGTCACTTTCTAGCTGTGTGATCTTAAACAAATTACTTCACATCTCTGGGCCTTGGGTACCTCAGCTATAAAATGGAGATAATAATAGTTTTTATCTCATAGAGTTGTATCAAAAATTAAATTACAACAGATAACACATGTAAAACACTTAGTACACACCTGGTACTTGGTAAGTATTCAGTAAACCTCAGCTATTATCAGTCCATTTCACAGAACAACTTAGGTTTAGAGAAGCTAAGGAAACTGCCTAAGGTCACAGAGCCAATGTATTATGTCCAAGGAACACTTGGAGTGGCCTCTGTAGAAGATTTGCATTTGCTTTTCAATCAGAAAAGAAAATGAAATAGACCTGCAGGGTATGATGTATCTCTCATAGGTCCACTTTCTTGACAACATTACAATCCCCTCAAATACATTATTAAAGACTATTTTATTGAAGGAGCTATGCTGGAAGTTTCAAATCCTGTATTGAGCAATTACTAAAAACTTAATTTCTAGAAGATCTTATTACCTCTCTTTTTGTATACACTGGCTATAGATACAAAGCATTTTAGCAAGGCCAGTGAGTTATACAATGAAAAATAACGTTCTAGGGATAGCTGAAAAAAAAATTTCTCTAAGTTTTTGTTAATGATGTCACAATATATCCTATCACTTAAAAACATTTTTCCTTGAAAATAATTTATTTGTTTTAAATAGTATGTTTTTGCTTATTCTTCAGTATAAACAGTTCCTTTTCTTGATATCCATCCAGTTTATACTGTTTTTCTTTTGAATTGAAGAGATGTTTACCTTTGATGGATCGATACACAAGGTTATAGGACAAACAATATGAGTTAGGGTAAGGTTTTGACATGAGCTCCATATTTGTATTTTATACCATTAAGTTTTTCCTTTCTCCAAAAAGATTGTAAATCTCTTGAAAGCCAGGATTCACTGCCTTTTCATATCTCCAACAGCTAGGACAATGCTCTATTTGCCAAAAGAAGAGAATAAAACATAGCTTTGTCATGTTAAGCAGTATGTATTCTCCACATTGCCTTCATTTTTTTTTTTTTTTTTTTTTTTTTGAGACAGAGTCTCGCTTTGTTGCCCAGGCTAGAGTGAGTGCCATGGCGTCAGCCTAGCTCACAGCAACCTCAAACTCCTGGGCTTGAGTGATCCTTCTGCCTCAGCCTCCCGGGTAGCTGGGACTACAGGCATGCGCCACCATGCCCGGCTAATTTTTTATATATATATCAGTTGGCCAATTAATTTCTTTCTATTTATAGTAGAGACGGGGTCTCGCTCTTGCTCAGGCTGGTTTTGAACTCCTGACCTTGAGCAATCCTCCCGCCTCGGCCTCCCAAGAGCTAGGATTACAGGCGTGAGCCACAGCGCCCGGCCTGCCTTCATTTTTGAAAGCATAATGAATACTTCTGAGAAAGTATGTAATAATAAATGCACCATCTATCCTCATGGCTTTATGAAATGTCAAGAAATTTTAAATGCATAACACTTTGAATAAGTGATCGCTGTTACGGAATGAAGAGTGAGAACTAGAAGCAGTATGGGAATTTTTTAAATAACTTCAAAAATTTCCCAACATCTCTCATTCTTTCTACTTCCTGTAGGAAAAAATAATATAATAATAATTATAGATTATTTTTAAAACCTGATCTTCAGCTGAACCAGTTGAAGAACTTGCTGACTCAGAAGACTGACTATAATTTCAAGGTAACTTACCTCTTAATAATATCCAAAAACATCAAGAAATCACTGCATATTCTGAAGAAGATAATTTCCTAAGTGGTCCCTGGGCCCTAAAATGATTGGTATTTGAGTCGTTTACTCTAAAAAAATATTTGTAATCATCTGAAATTATTAGTAATACTTTTTCAGCTATTCTATAACTACTCTTGCCAATAATTGCAAGCTTTCACATTCTTTTTAACTCTATAGGACAAAAAAATAAAAGGAATTAGTTGTCTAGTCCTCTCTCTACAAAGAACATTTAGAAGCTGTCTGATGGATTTGGACAAGGACAATAGGCATTAAATTGGACAATTCCAATCTGAACTGTTCTCTATTTTCATTTATTAATACATTAAATGGATATTCATTGAGTACCTACCATGTGCCACATTGTGCCGTGTGCTAGGAATAAAAAGATGTCACCTATTAAGACTGTACTTTAGTGAGGTGATTATAAATAAGAAGTATATTCAATAATCAAAATAATTTTTTAAAATTACCAAAACCATTTTATGTTTTAGGCCGTATTAATACAAACTCATGCAAGTCTAGTACATAAGAATCATGGATTCAATTACGCAATGAATAATCTGGGGCCATATGACTTAATGCTCCAGAAATACAAGCCCTACAAAGAACTTAAGTAAATTTCTTGTTCAGTCATGTCTAATATCTTCCTGGCCATGTGGACCCTCTAATTCTATGTAAAAAACCAACTTACAAAACATTTTCTGGAAGCTTTTATGAAAACAGCACACGAGGTCTTTTGGTCTTTAAAAAATGAATTAAACATGCAAAATTCAATCTTTCTTTTATCATTCATCGATCAATGATGTCTCATCAGTTTAATTCAGTCTCAGTAACACTTCATAAAACATATTACTAATTTAATATTTTCCATTAATTGGGCTACCTGGCTGAAGTAACACATTGGACATGTTCTAAAACAATTTGAAATGAGCATGGACACGTTATACTGAGCATTTCCTTCCTGCTGTTGTTATCTGACCAACTAAACATAATAAAAGAAAAACATTTTCCAGCAGCAACAAATATAAGGCTTGCCAGCTTATAACATTCACAGGCGTAGATACCAAGAGAAAGTAGGAAATTGAAAATGCAGAACCAAGCCAGCATACAATTTATCCTTCCGCCCTTATCTCTAGATGTTTTTTTGGGGGGAAAGCAAAGTCAGAGAACTCATATGGTTAATACTATGAGATAAATACAGTATTTACCTAAAGCTTTTTTGTAAGAAATATAAGTGATGTATGTTTTACAGCAATGTGAATACAAGTATTCAACATTGTTTATTACACCATTTAAACATACAGCTAATCATTTGTATTTTTGTATATTTATATATTTTCATAATACAACATTATACAAATATTAGTCTATATCAGAGTTTCTCAACCTCAATGACATTAACATGTTGGCTTGAATAATAATGTTGTGTTGGGGGCTGTCCTACGTATTCTAAGATGTTTAGCAACAACCCTGCCCTTTACCTACTAGATGCCAATAACATCTCTTAACTATAACAACTAAAAATGTCTCCAAACACTGCTTCCTGTGCCCTGGGGGAGGGGGAAAGCAGAACCATCCCAGTTGAAGACTACTGGTCTATATGCAGGGTTTATATTTGGGTGTAATTTTTATATAAAATACATGATTTATTTGCACACTTTTGCCTTTCATTAAAACATTAACCTTTTGGCCGGGCGCGGTGGCTCACGCCTGTAATCCTAGCTCTCTGGGAGGCCGAGGCGGGCGGATTGCTCGAGGTCAGGAGTTCGAAACCAGCCTGAGCAAGAGCAAGACCCCGTCTCTACTATAAATAGAAAGAAATTAATTGGCCAACTAATATATATAGAAAAAATTAGCCGGGCATGGTGGCGCATGCCTGTAGTCCCAGCCACTTGGGAGGCTGAGGCAGAAGGATTGCTTGAGCCCAGGAGTTTGAGGTTGCTGTGAGCTAGGCTGATGCCACGGCACTCATTCTAGCCTAGGCAACAAAGCGAGACTCTGTCTCAAAAAAAAAAAAAACATTAACCTTTTAAGAAACAATGATATAGCACCTCTTGTATTTTCCTGGATAGAGCTGGAACCCATTCTATTAAGTGAGGTATCTCAAGAATGGAAAAACAAGCACCACATGTACTCACCAGCAAACTGGTATTAACGGATCAACACCTAAGTGGACATATAGGAATAACATTTATCGGGTGTTGGGAGGGGGAGGAGGGGATGGGTATATACAAACATAATGAGTGAAATGTGCAACATTTGGGGGATGGTCACGCTTGAAGCTCTGACTCGAGGGGGGAGGGGGGCATGGGCAATATACATAACCTTAACATTTGTACCCACATAATGTGTTGAAATAAAAAAAAAAAATTAAGCTATTTCTAAATTGCCAATTAAAAAAGAAACCATAAGACCAAATTAAAAGATTCAAAATTAAACAAAGCCTGTTGTGGTTTTCTTTTTTTTTTCTTTCTTTCTTTCTTTTACCTTTCAATGTATTTCCCAACAGCCGATATGCCTCAGACTCATATTCAGAGATGGAAACAGTGGTCTCTAAGAAGAACATGGCATCTCTTTCCTTGGCAGATTCTGTGAAGTCTCCTGTACTTTGGAACAGGTTCACAACAGAAACTTCTGCATCTTCCATCAGACTTGTGGGGGTAAAGGAACTTTGATCAGTGAAGGCAGGTGATCGCTCATCCCCTTGCACTATGAGTAGGGCTGTCCCCATGTGTGTTTCCCCTTCAGGCAGCCCCAGAGCCACCTCTGAAGCCTCTGTCAGAGCCTGGCCCCCTTCCACATCCTCATGGCTTGCTTGTGCTGTCTGGGACATTTCCACTCTCATCTGAGCCTCTGCACTGTCTCCAGACTTTGGAGTCTTTATCTGGCTTACACTGTGTAATTTGGTGTCATCCCACTCATCACTTAAGACAGAGGCAGCTGGGACAGCTGTGCTGACACTCACTGTGACTTCTGGGGCTCCCAGCAGACTGTCAGTTTCTGGCTCAACACTGAGTGTGTACTTGGAAGTCATGAATGATTGCTTGGTGTCAGTAGCCTGAGTATCATCAGCTGTCATCTGCAAAGACTGCTCCCTATCAGGTGTGAGGCTTTCAGGATCAGTGCCTGCCATGGACGCAGCACTGGGAAAAGAAGTTGTCCTATAGTCTGTGTCTGCTTCAAATTTCTCAGTCCTTGGATTGGTGGTTAGTATTTCCTTAGTATTCACATAGGATGAAGATGAATGTCCCAAACTAACTCCTTCCTGACTTTCAGTTGCAAACAATTGATTATCCACATAATTCAGAAAACCTTGTGTTGCTTCTGTTGTCTCTTCTACAATGGGCTGAATGTTGGTACTCCCCAGGGGTTCCTCCTTTTCATCAATATTCAGAGAAGCAGTTGCAGTGATAGCAATGGTTAACATGGCCTTGGAAAGTCTGCTTTCAGGAGACATTCCCTCTGGCTGGCTGGAACCAAACACTTTTTCACCTGCTGGGACCGCTGGCTCAGTAGCAGTATAAACACCAGGGTTATTAGGCTGCAGGAGCCCAGCTCCTACAGAATGGGTTTCTTTGTTAATCAAGAATACTTTATTTAATGACACAGCTGTTGGTCCTGCTGACACTATCAGTGGATCTTCAGAGACCACCATTTGAGGAGTCTGCTTTGAGGTAACAGAGCTATTTTCTAGGTCATCTGTGTTTGTCTTCTCAAACTGCCCTTTTTCTGCAGGAACATGTGCTATCTCACTCCTTTCCATTTTGGGAAAGGCCAGACATTGTGTGGCAAAGTTGAGAAGCAGAAGGCTACAGAAAGCCAGACAAATGTGCAATACGATTGGTCTGCTCATAGTGGAAGAGAAATGTGCACATAAATCGGCAGAGTTGACAATTCCAGTAATTGAGTCCTGCAGAAAAATAAAGCACATCGAACTGTCATAGATATATATTTTGTAAATAAGTCCTTTAAATTAAACCAATAAGTAAAATAATCTCCTTGACTTCACACACAGAGATGGTAGGTAGGAGAGGGCTGTTCTATTTCTTTGTACCCTTGAGACATGGATAACCCAGTTCATTTTTCCCTGATGAATATTTCTGATTTAACTTGAAGCTCCCTAGAAAAAGGTACACGCAGTTCAAGTATTAGGTTCATTGTTTCTTAAATACCTACTTGAAATAAACTACCCTTGAAGTCACATTTACAAAATTCTCTCCAAATTCCTCTATTAATCACGTTGTTAAATGACTACAGAAATAGCAACATGTCAGAGATATAAAAAGTAAATCTTACACATTCATTCAAAAAATTTTTTCAGTGTTGCCATGGTCTGAATGTTTGCATCCACAAAATGCACATGTTGAAACCTAATCACTAATGTGATGGTACTACAAAGTGGGGCCTTTGGGAAGTGATTCCATGGGAATGGGATTAGTGCCCTTATAAAAGAGACCCCAGAGAGCTCCCTCACCCCTTCCACCATGTCATGAAGTAAAACGGGGCCATCTATGAACCAGAAAGTGGACCCCATAACCAGACACCAAATCTGCTGGTGATCTCGGACTTTCCAGCCTGCAGAACCGTGAGAAATAAATTTCTGTTGTTTAAAAGCTACCTTGTTTATGGTATGTTGTTATAGCAGCCCAAATGGACTAAGACAGCATGTTTTAAAACTTATTTAATATCATTATTAAATACTGAATGCCAACAGGGCATGGTGGCTCATGCCTGTAATCCTAGCACTCTGGGAGGCTGAGGCAGGAGGATCACTTGAGCTCAGGAGTTCAACAGCAGCCTGAGCAAGAATGACACCCCATCTCTACCAAAAAGAAAAACATTCAAAAAAGTTAAATAAATAAATACTGAATGCCAGTTACTTTCAAGTTTAAAGTATATAAATAATTTTCAATTAAAATATATCTTTTAAATGCCTAAATCATTTCTTATTCTCTGCAACAACTATGAAAATTATAGGCAAAACCTTCATGTTTCAAAACTTAAGGATTAGAAAAGGTATAAGTGTTAGGCAATGTAAATAAATGGTTTTAGAAAAATACAAAACATTTTAAATTAGCAATCTTTACTGAATACTAATTACTATAAGATTTAGATGTATTATATTATTTAAAATAAACTATTTATGCTCTCATTACAACTAAAACTATATTAAAATTGCTAATTTTCCCCCAAATCTAAAGGTTTTAGTTGTTTTTTAACTATTTTGCTGAGTAGGGCTCTTTCTTTTTCCATCATTAGAAATTTCTCAGATGCTACAAGTTTTCTAGAAAATTAAACTAGAAATGAAAATTCTAAAATAGAAAACTTATCTTTATAAAAGTTATGTTTTTTCTTTCTTTCTCATCTAATCATCCAACTATCTAACTTAAGCACACAATGTGCACATGTGAAATAGAGAAATTTAAATTTTTATGTAACATTCTCACCTTAGGGATTTCAAAGCTTCTACATATTATTCCATTTAGCCTTATAGGTCCTTTTAAGAAAGAAAAAAGGTCAAGTCCTCAGAGCATGATCTATGTGGCCAAACACAAAAAGAAAGCTGAATTTTTCCTTTGAGGAAAGAGAACTCCATGGATTCAGAGCTAAGGCCACAGGCCAACTACAGCACCACATGACTGTGCCATCTCGGAGTCCAGCCTTCAGATGATCACAGCCCTGGCTGACATCTTGACTGCACCTTCTTAAGAGACCTGAGCCAGGACCACCCAGCTAAGCTACTCTCAGATCCCTGATGCACAGACATGGTATGAAATAACAAACATTTATTTTTGTTTTAAGTCGTTAAGTTTTGGGGTAATTTGGCACACAGAAAGCTTGAGTCCCCAGTACCGTGGGAAAATACAGGAACGGAATGGTGTTATAAGGTATCATGGTGCCATGTGCAGAAAAGGAATGGCAGCACAGCAGGGATCATAAATTTAACAGTAGAAGAAAAATTGAAGCCAGAGATGACCAGGATTAACATAAGCCCCCCCAAGAATCCTCATAGTGAAAAGGATGCTAAGTTTTTCCATATGTATGATGGAGATTTGTACCAATGTTATTTAAGTATTAAATTACATATAAGTAGTTAGCATTGTTTTTTTAAAAAGAGAATATAGGAAAGATATTTGATAAAGAGAGACTAGCATGTCAACATCCTGGACATCAGTTATCACTTTACTTTAGATGAGCCAGAAAGCATCCCAGTTCATAGCAGGGAACAGATCTCTGTATTTGGCCGGCTGCCTCTGTTTACCTTCCTGAAAACAAAAACATATGAGGGCTGTGAAGCAAGAGTATTCACAATCAATGAAACTACACCTTTGGATTTCTGTAGACAAGCTGAGTTTTAAACTCTAACTACAGGGTCAAAGAGAGGTAAAAGTTATAGAACTCTTTGGTTCATTTCTGATCTGTTCAGATAGCTGTCCCTTCCTAAACAAATATTTTCCCATTCAGTGAAATCTTATTCAACATCCCAGAAGATGGAAGGTGTGACCTAAAAGCTTGGTCTACATAATCCCAAATAGCTGGCTAAAAACCTGAAAGCCCCAGGCCATCATAAATGGGAATAGAGATTGGAGGGATGTGGATTTGCATCAGAAAAATGATTCCTGAATCCTAGCTTTATTTGTTTTTTTTCTTTTTTTTTCTTTTATTTTTTTTTGTAGAGACTAGACCTTACTATGTTGCTCAGGCTGGTCTTGAACTCATAGCCTCTAGCAATCTTCCTGCCTTGGCCTCTCCAAGTGCTGGCATGAGCCACCACACCTGGCCGAATCCTAGCTTTATTATCGTTAAAAGTTACTATGTGATACTGGGCAAGCAGCCTCAGTTTCTCCGTTGACAAAATGAGGAGTTAAAATGATCTTTGAAATCCCTTCTACCTCCAAGATTTTATTTTCGCATCTCATGTATATGACATAAAATAAAACTACAAATATTTCCATATTCTTATAATTTTGCCATCCAGTAGAAAAGGCACCCAGATGGTGGAATGGATGTTTCACATTTTATTTGTATGTTCTGGAGTCATGTGGACTGAAAGGAAAATTTTATGAACAAATTAGATAGGGGAGAGAGGAAGCAAAAAAGGAAGATTTAATATAGCCTCAATTGCCTTTCCAAAACATAATTTTCCTTCAAGGTTTTATTTTCATCTATATCTTGAGTTTTAGAATTTTTGTGTGAAGGGATTTCTGCCATTGCCCTAAAAGACTTTCCTTCTGTGATTAAGTGTCAGCCACCTGCTTTCTAAATCCAATTACAACAGAAAAAGTGGGGGTGAACCACAAGCCTTTTCTATGTCTGCGAATTGAGGCCATATGTTCCTTCTCCCCACTATTCAAAGCAACGTCTGAACTTTAAAAGAAGGAGAAAAAGACAGCCTGCAGGAACAGCAGCAGGGAACACGTCTGCAACTCGCACAAACTGGTAGACGACCTTCAAGTTCCAGGTCTTTCTCCATCTTTCAAAGCCAGGTACAGGTTCACATAGCCACTCCCACGAGTATGATGTCCCACAATGGGAGTTTTGTGACGTTAGGGAATAAATAAGACTGACTGCTGTCAGAAATTCATTGACAATATTTCTTAACCTAAATAATCATCTGCAACCATATTTTGAAGGCTATTGGGCTTTTCTTTTTTCCTCCACACTGTATCCCCTACCTGGCAAAGTGCCTGGCACAGAGGAAATGCTCAGTAAATATTGGCTGAACAAACAGATGACTGTCTACAACCCGCTTTGCTGGGAGAGGTGGAAGGAGGGGGGATTTCTTTGCTTGTTAGAATTGTTAGTTATCTTAAATTAACTCAATCACAAGAATATTTAACAAACAAACAAAAAGAACATTTACTTTTTCTTCATGCTGTGTCTTTGGATGCTGCTTTCTTTTCACAAGATGTCACTGCAAATTAATCCAGATAAATAAACCCTAACCAAATTACTGATATTCGATATTCGCTTCAAACAGCTAAAAAAGCATCTCCTTCAGAGCAAGTCAGTAGCACTTTGTCCATCATTCGCTATCAAGGTATCTATCCTAATGGCTTGGCAGTCCTCTGAACAATTTACAGCATTTCTGCCACCAGTAGGCAGATAAGCTGTTCTGTCAAGCATTATCTTTAACAATCTTAAATAGATACAGTCCAGAATCTTTCTTTGTCAAGTCTAGGCCTACTCAAGTTTCAAAGACAAATGAAAGACAACATTAAAAAATACAGCCTTGACCATCTTGTTAGACTTAATCAGATTTAACACTTGGTTAATATTTTTCCAATTTAAATGAATACTGATATTTCAGTACATTACCAAAATGAAGATATAGAAGCAAAATCAGTATGTTAAAGCATTCTCATCAGCGACAAGGCTACTATCTCCAAAATATTTTGAGTTTTGTGTATACTATACAAGGAACATGAGTATTGCCCCCAAGAGTGCTCAAGACACAGCAGGGCTTAGAGTATACCAATAAACTGGTGACAATTTGCCTTTATTTTCCTTTTCTCATGATAAACACAAATACTGTAAATAGCTGGTATGAGGTGGGGAAGAAAGTCACCTAATCTTTGCTTTTCATTGTCTATAGGAAGTTACTTTGATGCCACCACAAACACAACCATCTTCTTTGCCTAAATTTTGGTGTCATCTTGAACTCTTCGCTCCTTTCCATTCCAGATTCACAATTTCTATGAATCCGTCCCTCATAATCTCTCTTGGAATTGTCCCTCTGGTCACCTCACTGGATTGTCATTATTTTAATTGCCTCTCAATTGATGACCCTGTCTAGACTCTCTCCTCTCTGATCCATTTTTTACAATCCAGATGGTTTATTTTTAAAAATAAAAATGACAGTAATCAGTCAAAATTGGCTACCATTTGGGAGATGCTAGGTGCCAAGTGTTCTAAGAGCCTTATGGAAATTATCTTAGTTAATCCTTACAACAACCTAATGAGGTAGATACTATTATTATCCCCATTTTTTTAGATGAGAAAATGACAGGCTTATAGAGGATAATTAACTTGCCTAAGTGACAGCGTCTGGTTTCGATCTTCTGGATTCTGTTAGACTTCAAGGTCTCCACCTTTGCCATACAACTCTCCGCTTTCTCAAAACACATCGTATAATGTGCCCAAACACACAATTGCCAAATTCTGTATCTATCATGCAACTCCACACCACTAGTGCCCAGTACAAACACCATCACCAGTCACATAGTTTGCCCTCTTACATGCCATACTCATTTCAAGCTCCTAAGTTTGCTCTTGCCACTGCATGAGCCATGAGACTCCCTACTTCCTCCCTATCCAAGTATCCATACTCTAGCTCCCCAGGTCACGTCCATTTACTAATCGCTATCATCACAAAAATGCCAGGCCCATTCTCTTCCCACTCTTCTCTAAGCTTCTCTAAGACAAATCATCATGTCTGTAAGTTTTGTCACCTCAAATGGGATTATGCTCCTTGCACAAAAACACTGTCTTTAAGCTTCCTTTGTTTGCCATGTAATGGCAGGCAGTAGGCACATAGAGGAGGTATTTAATAAATATTCGCTGGTGTAAAACGAATATAAATAAACATTTAAGAATGTGAAGGAGGCCAGGTGCAGTGGCTCATACCTGTACTCCCAGGACTTTGGAAGGCCAAGGTGGGAAGATTGCTTGAGGCCAGGCATTTAAGACCAGCCTGGGCAACATAGTGAGACCATGTCTCAAAAAGTTTAAAAATCAGCCTGCCATGGCAGTATCTGCCTGTAGTCTCAGCTACTCTGGAGGCTGAGGCAAGAGGATTGCTTGAGGCCAGTAGTTCAAGGCTGCAATGAGCTGATTGTGCCACTGTACTCCAGCCTGGGCAACAGAGTGAGACTCTTTGTCTCTAAAATTAAATTAAAATTAAAAATTAATTTAATTTTAGAAGAATGTGAAAAATTGATCAGAGCCTTCATTTTGTATTGTAAGATTTTTCAATGATACTTCATGGTCTATCTATATCTAACTGTATGATTTGTTCAGTACCTATCTAATTTTGGCTACTTATTCAATGTATCATTTTAATAATAACTTCTGTATTCTTATTTCTGCTATATGTTAGGGTTTCAGAGTTTATTTCACACACACTAAAAAAAAAAATAGATAAACAGCTACAGGTAACAAGTCTCAGAGCTTCAGGTCAACTTGCTTCCCAAATACCATCTCACCATTTAAAATACAGTTAGTGGGCCGGGTGTAGTGGCTCAAGCCTGTAATCCTAGCACTCTGGGAGGCTCAGGCAGGCAGATCATTTGAGCTCAGGAGTTCGAGACCAGCCTGAGCAAGAGTGAGACCCCACCTCTCCTAAAAAAAATAGAAATAAATTAGTTGGATAACTAAAAATATACAGAAAAAATTAGCCAGGCATGGTGGCACATGCCTGTAGTACCAGCTATTCAGGAGTCTGAGGCAGGAGGATAGCTTGAGCCCAGGAGTTAGAGACTGCTGTGAGCTAGGCTGATGCCATGGCACTCTAGCCTGGGCAACAGAGTAAGACTCTGTCTCAAAAAAAAAAAAAAAAAAAAAATACAATTAGTGGCCGGGCGTGGTGGCTCACGCCTGTAATCCTAGCACTCTGGGAGGCTGAGGCCGGCGGATTGCTCGAGGTCAGGAGTTCGAAACCAGCCTGAACAAGAGCGAGACCCCGTCTCTACTATAAAAATAGAAAGAAATTAATTGGCCAACTAACATATATATATATAAAAAATTAGCTGGGCATGGTGGCGCATGCCTGTAGTCCCAGCTACTCGGGAGGCTGAGGCAGAAGGATTGCTTGAGCCAGGAGATTGAGGTTGCTGTGAGCTAGGCTGACGCCATGGCACTCACTCTAGCCTAGGCAACAAAGCGAGACTCTGTCTCAAAAAAAAAAAAAAAATACAATTAGTGATTCTTTGATTGATAAGGGAAAAAGGAAATTCTTCTCCTTCTTCATTTATCTTAGTAATCTTCATTTTGTGCTTTTCAAGCCCCTCCCTCAATGATTAATTTGTCATTGTCTTACTTTTCCTTTTTTAGTCCTTAAGGCTCTCACTATCAATACTATTTCATGTGTCATGTGTCTAAAGCTGAGCTTACCAAGACTCTGACTCTGTATAATCCATCTGTGGCACAAAGCATTAAGGTAACACATTTCTGACTCACTGTGTTTCTGACAACTGTCACTGGTCTGTTATACTGGCTTTAAGATCTGGGCCGTAGCTATCCTTCACTGTAAATTAAATAGCTGGAATGACAGATGATCCTTTTAGCAGCATGCTCCATCACAGTGGAAGGAGGGAGAATGGAGTCATCACGAAGAAAAGCATGGTCCCCCAGGAGGAAAGCAGAACCAGAGCTGACAGTAAAGAGGGTGAGTGGGCTGGGGTCAAGATGGTTACTCTAGAAACTACCAGCAGAGTGCTTTACTGTCCCTGCAGACTACAACTAAGTTCTTCATACTGTACCCACAAGCTTTAGTCTCTACAATGGAGTGATATAGACAAATGAAGATGTCTGCACTTATCACCCCTCCATATCGTCCTATCCCTGGGAGAAGATGATGGACTTGAAGATTTTAAAATGGCTTCAAACTCCAATCGCCCTCAAACTACAGAAATGTGAGCAATTTGAAGTATCTCTAACATCACTCACAAATGGAATGTCATTTTTTCCCCTAGATATTTCCATGAAGCTGCCTCTCTCAGCTTTTCATGTAGATGAAGTGACCTAGGACTCTTCTGCTGTCTGCAGAATCCTGTCCTGATCAATCTTGATCAAGCTCTTGTCTAACCGTTAGTTTTTTTCAGTACCCAAGTGGACACTTTATTTCTGTTTTGTGTGTGTGTGTGTGTGTGTGTGTGTGTGTGTGTGGTTCACAAACCTCATTTGCTTGGTAAGATCTCTAAATAACAGTTGGCATTTAAAGGGAAACTGAAACCAGATTAAAATAATTTTCTTTTTCTTGTACTTTACCAAGTAAACACAATACAGAAAAATAAGATTGACCACACATCTTAATTAGGAAATGAGTTTTCATTTTATAGAAATTAAACCCAGGTTCCCTCGAAACAGAGAGCTTCCCTATATGAGAACAAACAAAATTCAGGTAACAAAAAATACAATTCCGTACACAACTTTTCAGGCAAACATCTACTGAATAAAGAGTAAAGTACACCTGTAGTTGAAGAGCAGAAAATTTCCATCTTCCTCTTTTTGATTCTATACTTAAATATTTAGCATCAAACCATTTCTGTAATACCAAATTGTGATATTGCAAAGGTCTAGCAGGAAATGCCTAGAATATAGGGTAAGAAACCTCCCATGAAAACAAAGACAAATTCACATCTGTCTAATTGGCTCTGTTGCTGTAGCTACCTTAGACTTGGTGAGCCTTGGGAGTTTTGTAAATAAATGCAATCAATATCAAGTCGGCAGCGTAAGTGCTTGGTTCATTATCATGACAAATATAACAAACACCACTTTATTCATAAGAGCAAGTCAGATTAGCTTTAAATCTCTACTGTGCGTAAAAGCAGCAATGGTTCTGATACTGTGAAACCTTACCTAGTTTTGAGTGTGTCTTTCAATAGATGCTATAGTGGGGGTCTGCTGGCAAGTGGCAGAAATCAGTGACTCTGTAGATGCTTGGCTGAAAGGACACTCCTTGGAGCACAACAGCAGTACTCGTGATCAAGGAAGCACACAAAAATGAGGGAGAAGCATGCAAATTCTGACCATGTATTTTGCTTCTAGGAGAAGAGATCCTTCAGAACTTTAGGGATGGTTTTGTAAACCACTCCTCACTCCCCCTTAAGTTTCAAACTAAAACTTCCAAATAAAGAAGGCAGACACTCTAAAGCAGCCTCCGCTCCTCTATTCCGCTCAGTTCTGCACTGGAATTAGGTGCCAAAAGCCACGCATATCCTCGCAATCAGCTTGGAAAGGTAAGGATTCCTCCTATCTGAGAACCCAAAACTCTTGAGGGTCTAATGATTTGTTAGCCCCGGCTGCCTCCTCGCCAGCCAGGGCTCTACATGTTTGTAACCTACGGAGGTCAGGTTCTGTCGGGGACCGCCACGCACATGCGACATCTGGGCACCTCCGGCAGCACCTCCCAACCGTGCCGGAGTGCTATTCTCGCCTCCTCCAAGTCTAACCCACAGGCCCTTTTTCTACGAAGTGACCTTTCCAAGGAGCATCTTCCAGCAGTGTCCTGAGGGGCCGGTCAGGGGCAGCAAGGAGGCTCCCCATCTCTGCGCTAAACACTCAACTGTTTGTTTTCCGCAAAGTGGCAGAACACATCTCGGTGGCCGCCGCAGCCTCTATTCGCCCCTCAATTGCTAGGCTCTGAGACGCACTGGGGACATTGCGATTGAGGGTGGGAAAGGAGTAAACCGTTGTCTTCCGGGAACTTCTCTCTTCCTGCTGCGGGATCGCGAGCGGAGGGAAAGAAAGAAAAGCCCACACAAAAGCAGCCGGCCCTGCAAGCTCCGCCAGCACAAAGGCCCGCTCGCTGGTGCGGAGCCGGGAGGCTGGGCTGGAGCAAGGGGTGCGCTGCGTCCTCCGAGGCCTGCGCGTCGCGCCCCGCGCTCCCGGAGCTGCCCCCGCGCGCCCCGCGCCCGGGCACCGCGTTCCGGCGGACGCTCTGGGCGCTCGCCTGGCGCGCCCGGAGCTGCACCGCTCCCTGGGCTGCACCGCTCCTGGGGCGACCCCGCGCCACCCGGGGCTCCGGCTCCGTCCCCGCCCCGGCGCCACGTCTGCAGCCGCGGCCGCCCGAGAGGCACGAGCCGGGACGGTCCTCACCTGTGCGCCTTCAGCCGAGCAGCGCGCGGAGGACAGCGGCGGCGCCGGCGCTCGGCATCTCCGCGGCGGGCCCTGCGGCGGCGGCGACTCCCTCCGCTGTCTGGGACGCCAGGGGGAGGGAGCTTCGCTTCGTTGCTTATTCATAAGGCCGCGGCTACGGCTAGGGATTGGGCGGCGGGTAGGTGTGCCCGCCCCGGCTCCGCGGGCACTGACGGACGATGCTGTCGCCCCACGCCCCTCGGCGCCCACTGCCCCGCCTCCGCCTCCACGCCCGGGCGGCTTCTGCTCGGGTCTCGGCGCCTGGGACCCCTCCGGAGATCCCCCGCCCCGCTGCCCCTCTTCGCAGTGTGGGCTTCAACGGCAGCTCCCCCTCCGTACCCATGCATGAGAAACCGGGGCTCCCAAGGAAAGCCCGGATTTCTCTGGTCCTTGAGGCAAGGGGCACAACCCGGAGACCGCAGGGTGCTCCTTGTGGAAAGTGTGTACGGCTCGCTCGTGCCCTAAGTAGGAACCTTAAAGTAGCTCTACACGAAATACTCCTTTCGCAGCCTCTCAGAGAAGTTGAAAACTAGTGCGAATAGTAAGGATGGCTTATTGAGTCCTTACTCGCCAGGCACAAGACTAGGCTCGTCCCTCTTTTCCTGCTTCTTCTGCACAATGGAAAGGTAGATTGTTGTAATCCTCACCTAAAAGGGGAGGAAATTGAGGCCGAGGGCTGTGTGACTTGTCCAAGATCTCACTGCTAGTGTGGCCACCGGGAATTCATGACCTCCGTTCTTATGTCTTTGAAGAGCTCGGTTTACTTTTTCTGTTAACTCCTGATTTGGGGTGGAAAGAAGTGTCAGGAATCCAAAGGCCCATTCTAGAACAACCCCCACAGCACTTCACATTTGCAAAGCACTTTCTACGCAGTTATCTCTTATCCTTATTAACTCCCTTCTCTCTCATTTCATATTACTTGTAAATGCCTTGGGGTCAGAGGAAGGTCTTGTTCACCACTGACCCCACACCTAACTACTGGAGCACAGGTATGCACTGTTATCTTATCCATTCCACCTCCCTTTAGAAGATATTATCTATGCATGATCATGCATCAATTACTAGGGAATTGATTCCTTCCTGGAAATGAGTCCTTGGGAGATTTCCCACTTGTGCAGACATCACTGAATGTACTTGCACAAACCTACACGGAATAGCCTGCTACACTTCTAGGCTATATGGTACTATAGCCTATTTCTCCTAGGCAACAAACCTGTACAGCATGTTAACTATACTGTACTGAATACTGTAGGCAATTGTGACACCATGGTAAGTATTTGTGTATCTAAACATAAAAAAGGTACAGTAAAAATACCATATAAAAGATTAAAAAATGGTGCACCTCTAGGGCACTTATACAGGTACCCTATATACCTGTATAGGGCCTGCATATGGTACTTAACCATGAATGGAGCTTACAGGACTGGAAATTGCTCTGGGTGAGTCAGTGAGTGAGTGATAAGCAAATGTGAAGGCCTAGGACATTACTATACTATAGGTGTTATAAACACTGTACATTTAGGTACACAATTTAGTGTACCTAAATTCATAAACAAAAATTTCTTATTTCAATAATAAATTAACCTTAGCCTGCTGTAATGTTTTTATTTTATAAATATTAATTTTTTAACTTTGACTATTTTGTGAATAACATTTAGCTTAAAACACATTGTACAGTGTACAAAATATTTTGCTTATATATTTATCCTATAAACGTCTTTCTATTTTCAATTTTTTGTAACTTTTAAAACTTTTTTTGTTAAAAACTAAGACACAAACACAGAATGTGGCCTAGGCCTACACAGGGTCAGGATCATCAATATCACTGTCTTCCACCTTCATATCTTGTCCCACTGGAAGGTCTTCAGGGGCAGTAACACACATGGAGCTGTCATCTCCTATGATAACAATGCTTTTCTCTGGAATACCTCCTGAAGGACCTGTCTAGGACTGATTTACAGTTAACTTTTCCTTTTATGTAAAGCATGAATACACTCTAAAATAAGGATATAAAGTATAGTATAGTAAATAAGTAAATCAGTAGCATAGTCTTTTATTATCATCAGTATTATGTATTGTAGATAATTGTGTTAATATGTGCTGTGCTTTTCTATGACTTGCAGCACAGCAGGTTTGTTTGCACCAGAATCACCACAAACATGGGAGTAATGCGTTGCCTGCAGCATCATGATGGCTACGGCATCACTAGGAGGTAGGAATTTTTTAGCTCCATCATAACCTTCTGGGACCACTGTTGTATATGCAGTCCATCAGAGACCAAATCGTCGTTATGCGGCTCATGACTGTACTTCCAGAAAGGTAGTCAACAAATAGTTGTTGAATAGAATGTGATTGAATTGAACTGAAACTATAAGATCTGTTTGTTATATGTCTTCAGTGTAATACTGGAGACATTGCATTGTAACCAGGTCTTGTCCCTGAATTCCATAGTCACCAGGTGAATGAGCCACAACAAGCCTGACAAAATTGTTTCAATATTTTAAGTCAATTGTTTTGAAACTCAGACTGCATTTTCTTTTAAAAACAATGTTATAGGGCTGGGTGCGGTGGCTCACGCCTGTAATCCTAGCACTCTGGGAGGCTGAGGCGGGTGGATTGCTCAAGGTCAGGAGTTTGAAACCAGCCTGAGCAAGAGCGAGACCCATCTCTACTATAAATAGAAAGAAGTTAATTGGCTAACTAATATATATAGAAAAAATTAGCCGGGCATGGTGGCACATGCCTGTAGTCCCAGCTACTCGGGAGGCTGAGGCAGTAGGATCGCTTGAGCCCAGGAGTTTGAGGTTGCTGTGAGCCAGGCTGACACCATGGCACTCACTCTAGCCTGGGCAACAAAGGGAGAGAGACTCTGTCTCAAAAAAAACAATGTTATATGCAGTGGTTCCCAGTCTGTTTGGACCAGGGACTAGTTTCATGAAAGACAATTTTTCCACAGACAAGGGAAAGGGCACAGAGCTCAGGCGGTGATGGGAGTGTTAGGGAGTGGCTGTAAATACAGAGGAAGCTTTACTCTAGCTGGCCCACTCGCTGCTGCTCACCTCCTGCTGGGGGGGGTGCGCTCTTCCTAAGTTTCATGGAAGACAGTTTTTCCACAGAGAGGGGAGGGAGGAGAGGGGAGGAGAGTGGGTGGTAGATCTCTGCAGCCTGGTCCCTAACCAGCTGCAGACCAGTATGGGGACTCCAGTTATATAGTATGGTGAGGTTCCCAGCTAGCCATAAAATTAAGTCTACTTGACCCAAATGCAGGTAAATAATGGTACTAACAAAAACAACCTGATTTCTGGGTACTGCAACCAGAGAACCAAGCAGAATAGGAGAGACCGCAGGAGGAACGGATTCCAGCTCTACTCACATTTAGGGCCAGCCCTACACACAAATATGAAATGTTCAGAGTTTCTTTCTGCATCCTTCTCTAAAATGCTAGTCTTCTCCTTAGAGACCCAATACACATGATGTTCTAAGTCCCAAGTACAGAACTCCACCACCCAGACCTGCCTTAGACTCAAAGTTTTCCATTCTCCAAAATTATCCTTCTCCCATGGTAGAATTTCTGTCTCCCATTTCCTCAACACAAATGATGTCAGCTATACAATAAAAGTAAAATGATATTATTGGATCATTTGCGCTAGTCTTTTATCCTTCCCAAACTGGTTTGTACTGCTTTAAAGAACTTTGATTAATACAATTCATCTCAACAACAGCTGTTGGTGCATGGCAGTGACAATAAGATTTACTCTTCTCCCCACCATCCTCAACACACACACACACACACACACACACACACTCACACACACACACACACAAACTGTGAATCAAGGAAAGCCGTATTCTGAAGGTCAACTCCATACACAATGAATGTTACTAACCTTTATGGATAAATCAAGAAATCGTATTTGTGTATGTGTCAAGAGCTTGAGAACACCCAAAACTCCAATCAAGGTAACAGGCAAGGAAGCTCAGGAAGGCAGTTTTTGGGTTGCCAGAGTTAGCAAATAAAAATAGAGGATTCCCAGTTAATTTGAATTTCAGATGGGCCAGAAATAATTTTAGCATAAGTATGTCCCAAATATTGAATGAATGGGACATATAGTACTCATACTAAAAACTTATTTGTGGTTTATCTAAAATTCAAATTTAATTGGCTATCTTGCATTTTAACTGGTTGGCCTTTTCAGAATGAAGCAGTTAGTTGGTCTTGGTTGGTAAAAGTCTTTGTGTCCAAAAGGAATTGGTCAGATGTAGCAAAGAAAGGATAACCAACTGCAAGAGCCAGGAATGGACAATTCCCCTTCAAATACCACCCAGATGGAAGAGTCTCAGCACTATGGTGTCCTTGGTGAAGCTATCACTAACTTGTACAGAAATGCTACACTACCAGTACATCAACCAATTTCCTTTAGTGTGATTCCCATGTGCCAAGTAACTATCTAACAGCTCGGCTCCCAGTATATACAGTCCTTGGGGCTCTACTGAAATAAGCAACCCTCTCTGCTTGACCTCAACATCTATAAAACAGTTATTCTGTATTATGTGAGCTGGATTGTATGAGTCTGTTCCTAACAAATCTACCTCTGACGCTCACAAAAATTGGGTTTCTGGTCTTGAAAACTTAAGAACAAGACTTGAGTGTTGCTGACTTCACTAAGATAAGTGCCACTTTATAAGGGTTCTTGAAAGTCAGCTGGCAGGACCCCCCCCCCAGACTCAGCACCAATGTTTGAAGAGGTGCAGTGTTTTTTTGTTTTAGTTTGTTTCATTTTTATTTGAAATTACACCAGTGACAAGGACTGGTAATGATGTTAGACAAAATCAGTCTTATTGAGTCTGCTAGTTTTCTTTATTGCATCCAAACCCTTAGAACACTTGACATAACCCATGTTGAACTATTTCAGTGCCAATGAGCTTAGATGTTCATTTCCTACTAAATTGTCTTTAGTATGCAGTTCAATGTGAAGACAAGTAGGTGGAATAAATCTCTAATAAAATGATTTTTAAACAAGGCATTGGAACAGCAAATTTTTATGCACTCCAGTTGCTTTTAACTGTTAATACAAGAGTCCACTATATTTATCTATCTTGATTATTTAACACTTATTATGCAAACACCCAGATGAATCTTCTTGCTTCTCTGCTCTCCCCAAGAAACATATTATATTGTAGAAGCAGAATATTATATGCCTTACATTACCTTCTTTAAGCTCTATTATTTTCAATATTCTCTATATTTTCAATATTAGATTTCTTTAGGCCCTTAACTTTATTATTCAGTTCTAATAAATGGAATTTCATCTGTTGCCTTGGAAAAGCAAAATAGGAGAGAAAAGGACCATTTAATGCAGGTACAGAAAGAAAGAAAATGTCTAAAACAGTATAGCCATTTAAACAGAAGCTTTTTTAGATAAAGTCAGAGGATGAAAACATTTACAAAAAGGAAATTGTGCCCTTTATTTTACAGCTATGAATATGTTCTTGTGAGACAGTCTATAAAAATCCTTTTTAAGAGATGTGAACATCAAAAGTCTAATGTCTGCCATAGAATGTACTCTTTAATTCTAAATAAATTGGTCACCAGGAATAACTACTGTATATCCAAAATGGCATCCATCTATGAATCTAGAAAATATATGAATTGACTTTTACTTTGTCAGACAAGAATCTTCTTTCCGTCTTGTCTTTTTTTCTCCCAATGGTAAATAAATCAACAATGCTCAAGCTGGGCGTGGTGGCTCATGCCTGTAATCCTAGCACTCTGGGAGGCTGAGGCAGGTGGATCACTCAAGGTCAGGAGTTCAAAAACAGCCTGAGCAAGAGTGAGACACCGCCTCTACTATAAATAGAAAGAAATTAATTGGCCAACTAAAAATATATAGAAAACATTAGCCGGGCATGGTGGTGCATGCCTGTAGTTCCAGCTACTCAGGAGGCTGACACAAAAGGATTGCTTGAGCCCAGGAGTTTGAGGTTGCTGTGAGCTAGGCTGACGCCACGGCACTCTAGCCTGGGCAACAGACTCTGACTCAAAAAAAAAAAAAAAAAAAAAGCTCATAAGTTCCTTATCTTAAACAGTGAATATGAGATATTTATTACTGGTATAATGGTTTGCATAACCACTAGCTATGTTGCAAAGAAAGATTGTTTACTATTCTCTGTTTCTATTAAGGATAGGATTAAAGAAAATGGATTTACAAGGAGAAGCAAAGCTCAGGCCCAAGGAAGCTCAGAGAAAACTGTTAGACACTGGAATAGATTAGCAAGAGAGGTTATATATTCGCTTTTGTTGTAGATTTCTAAAAAAAAGATGAATTTAAGTCTGGCTACGTTGTGGATTTCTAATGATAGTTGTAAATGTGGGAAAACCACCAACTATATTTACTAAGACAAACTATATTATCTACCTTCCAACAAATATTGCTTGCTCATGTTACTTTTTAAAAAATGTAATTCAGGTATTAACATCAAGCTTAGGATACACAAGAGTATATTCAACGTACAGTGCAGTGACTGCAAAAGCAAACAACATGATACAATCGATGGCGATTTTCTCCATCACAATGTAATCAGAATAGCACCAACAATTTGAACACTGGTGCAGCAGGTTTAAATATGGTATGGACATCAGAGCCAAAAGAAAAAAAAAAACAAAAAACTTTCCTTCAGTGCAACACTCAACCGCCTGCTAAATTCCTTATTCCTATAAATTTTGGCCAATTCTGAGAGCCAAGCTGTCTTAGATGAGGTCATGTCTCATAGTCATTAAGCAAAGAGCAGTGCATCACATAATGTTGGTTATGCATGTAATTTTAGCATTGAGCTTAGATCCATGATTACTCAATCAATCAATAAGTGTTTTTATTTCATGGAAAGTATGTGAAGTATGCAATAAATAATCGAACTCAACTTTCCTCAGAAATCTTAAATATAGTTGAGAGGAAAAGGTTATATACTCAAATATGTTGCCAATAATAGACAATGGAGCATTTCCTCATATGTTTTTTCCATGATCTAAAAGCGGTACTATTTTTCATCATCTTTTTTCATGATACTATTACAGAGAAGAAATATCTGAATAAGTCTACATGGAAAGTCAATGTTTTAATATTATTATTAGTACACGTGTATGTAATTGTCTTTCCACAAAAAACTATGAGCTCTTTGAATTAAGACAGTGTGTTTTAAATAGTCTCACATCTCCCACAACACCTACAACAGTTCCTTCAAATAGCAGCTGTTCAAAAAGTATTTGTTGACTAATTATGGCCATAAGCTTATTCCAAAACAAATATGTAACACTATAATGCTCGCCATTTTACAACTATGAAGCATGAACTGAATACTACTGACACATAAAGGAAGTTTGGCCAACTTCAGAATAAAATATATTAATCTCATACAAATTAAGAAGATATATTTCAATGTAAGAGGCTCTGAGACTTAGGATTTAATTATTTTTTACATCCTGTGAGAAGGGGTTAGTGCATGCATGCACGTGTCCTGTCTGAAACCAGAGAACTGAGCCAATCGATGTTTCAAATCCCTTTCTAACCACAAGTCTGTGATCTTTTTTTACTGCTGAAGTTCATTGAAAGAGGAGTTGTACATGAACAAGAAATACCCTAAATGTAAGATTAAAAAAAAAAAAGAAAGAAAACAAAAGTCTGCTTCAAGCTGAATTCAGAACTCAAATTTCATCCAACCCAAATCCTTTGAAATAGCCAGAGCAATATGTTTCATTTTATTTATTCTTTCTCAAGACCTACAATGTAAAGTAGACATAAAAGATGCACTTTGCCGAATCAGTTCAAAACAATTCCTCCCTAACTTGTTTACAAAAGTAGCTGAAGGGGGAAAAAGCTTCCTTCAGAATCAGGGTGATTGAAAGCATGTCTCATACGAGAAAATTATTTACTCTTGAACTTGTCTTAAGTGTGAGGCATCACCACTAAAGAACAAATGAATTTGTCTACAAAAGATTCCCTGTAACAAATGGAATGGTCACGTGATGTTGTTCCTTTTCTCTTTTTGCTTTTAGCAGCTTTCTATAAGTGGTTTTCAGGCATAGTGACATGTTTTGTTTTCCTTCTACTTCTCTCTTTGCGAAAGGCACTTTCAGGCACTCACCATTGCAAGCTAATGTTCATTTTATGACATTGTTCCTGGTAATCAATCTTACATGGATGAGCACGTTTCACTCAGATCATATCCCATTTGGTTCATTCAAAAAAGCAAAACTTTTATCCTTGTTAGTCTTCATTTTTCCTTTAAATTCTACTTCCCTGATTTTCTTTCTCATACCTCTACTTACTTCCTCGATTTCATACTGCTGCTTTTAAAATTTAATGTCTTCTCCAGTGCATACAATGTTCCTTGTTTCAAAGATGCAAGCCTGAGCACTTTGGCCCTTTTTTATTTCAGAGTGTGTTCATTCCAGTGTGTTGCAGAGTTTGAGGCAGCCTTGAGGACTATAACCAAATCTCACATGGTGCAATGCATTGTTCATTCATAAGCAGCGGTTTTAGAGGCTCATTCTTTTGCCTAAGGCACAAACATAAGCAATTTGTGTCACCTCCTGTCCCTTTCTCTTTACCTGGAAGGAAGAGACGTGGCAGACATGAAGGACATCTAAAGCAGATGATAAAGATTTGGAAGAAATTATCCGTTATCCTAAGTGTTACTCCATAACCACCCGATACCCTACCCTTCTCATCCTCAACTCCTCCACTCCCTCCCCACCATCCCAGAGGAAAGGAGAATTATACCTGTGTTATGGACTGAGTCGTATCTGCCCAAAATTCATACGTTGAAGCTTCCCATAAATCAGAATGTGACTGAGGTATTGTGACTGTGAGGTAATGTGACTGTGTATTTGGAATGAGGGTCTTTAAAGAGGTAATTAAGTTAAAGTTTAATCCCATACAACTTGTGTCCTTTGTGTTTTGTTGTTGCTGTTGTTGTTTGTTTTGTTTTGTTTTGTTTTGTTTGAGACAGAGTCTTGCTGTGTTGCCCAGGCTAGAGTGGCCCATGGTGTCAGCCTAGCTCACAGCAACCTCAAACTCCTGGGGCTCAAGCGATCCTCCCACCTCAGCCTCCCACAGTGCTAGGATTACAGGTGTGAGCCACTGCGCCCAGCCCTACTTGTGTCCTTATAAAAAGGGGAAATTTAGACACAGATAGGCATAGAAGGAAGACCATATGAAGACATAGAGAAAAAGCAGCCATCTACAAGCCAAGAAGAGAGGCCTCAGAAGAAACCAACCCTGCCACCATCCTGATCTTGGACTTCTAGACTCCAGAACTGTGAGAATATTAATTTCTTTTATTTAAGCCACTCAATCCATGGTAATTTGTTAGGCAGCCCTAACAAACTAATTCAGCCTAGCATAGTCTCTTCTGATTGGTTAGTGCTCTTGCCAGGCTAAGTATTTTTAATAGCCTCCCTGGTTGAAGCAAAACAGTTACATATTTAGAGGCAGAGCATAGGAAAGTCCTTCTCCCCAGAAAAGCACATTTTCAGAGCAGAGAGTTCACAGATGGAATCTTTTTTACATAGTGGCTCTCCCTAATGGAGTCTTTGAGCCATGCCTTATAAAAGGACTTTGAACCTGCTGTACAGGCCACCTGGAGGTTCTTGGCCTTCATTAGAATAAGAGAGCAAACAAATGTTCCAGAATCTAAGCAAAAGTATTGTGTAGGAACCAGGAGTGTACATTTAACTTCAAAATAGGATAATAATAGTTTTGATATCCTAGGATCATTGGGAGAATTAAATGAGATAATGTGTAATATACTAAACACAGTGTCTTTAATACCCATTACACTTTTAATAAATACTATTATGTGAAATAGAGCACAGATCCAGTTAATGAAGTATTGATTTTGAGCTATAAAAGCAGGTATTTTCTGAGTTGATGGCTAATGGATTTTTCTTTCTTGAGGAACTTTCTGACAACAAAAATGGATCTGTTGGTATTTAAATTTCAGGGTATGATGAAAAGAATGATTTCTGGGGATAGATTTTATTCTGGTAGTTCTGGTATAATTCTGTAGCATTTTCTTGGAATTTCACTAAAGAAATTTAATCAATAAGACCCAAATTTATCTAATTTGGACTATGTCCATTCACCAGGTTCCCATTAACACCAAAATTTTTTCCCCAAATAGAAATATCCATAAATAGGCAGAAAACAATTTTTTAATTTATTGAGATTGTTCTATTATTTAAATAATTTAGCATTTCATGAAAATGCACTTAACTAGAACCAATTATATCACTTACATAGCTGAAAATAAGTTAGAATTATAATAGTGTCTGGCCTTTCACAGACATTCGATAGATTTATCTCATTTAAGGATTTCAAAACACATAATTATGGAGGTGTGTTGCTCATCTGCTCCAATTTCCTTATTTATCAAATGAGACACTAAAACAACACCAAAATGGTCAATGCCAGGGCAAAGCACACACAGGAACCCATATCTCTGGATGTGTAATCCGGGGCTCTTCCTCTCCTATACAGGGCTGTCTTCAGTGGCATTATCCTGTTTCAAAGGGACAGAAACACATTTAATAGTTTAGCCAAAGATTTAGCTTCACAACTAAGCATTATAATCTGAACTGACACCCCTGTGTCTGGGCTGGGCTCTCGGTCTCTCACCTGACTTGAACACGTGTCTCACCTATCTTCTGTGGCCATCTTCTCCAGGAAACTGTCCCTGATTAGCTAGGCTGGGCTGAGTGCCCCCTTCATATCTGGGCTCACCTTTCTGCCTTAGCATTCAGGTTCAGACACTCCGGCTCCACGTGGTGCCTCCTCCTGCATCCCATTCCAGATTGTTTCCCAGCCTGCATCGTCCTCAGCGTGTGTCCTCCCCTCAGCCTAGTCTCCCCAGCCTCTACCCTCCCTTAGTCTGTACCCCGACTTTTATTCTCCCCTCAGCCTGCATCATGCCCCAGCCTGTATCTCCCTCAGTTCGATCCACTCCCCAGTCTGTACCCGCCTGTCAACCCAAATAAATGACTGAGGCAAAGATCTCAATCAATGGAGGCTTATTAAGCCAAGATTTTGAGGATGTGCCCAGGGAAAACATGAACCACAGACAAGCTGTGGTTGTTTTTCTGAATGGGAGGTTGAAACCTTCAGCATTTTAAAGGCATACAGACAGAAAAGGACAGAGGCACAGGAGAGGGGCTGATGAGGCAGTGGCTACAGTCTTGTGAGGCCCAAGAAATCCATATTTTACTTAAAATAAGGGAGTGAAGGAAGCATGAATTGTGTACACGTCCCTGGGTAGGTGGAAGAATGTCTGCTTGTGTCTTGTTTCCGATTCTGGTGCCTGTAAAATAAACGTGTAATTCATTATGAGTGTGGCATGGATAAACCTTAGTTTTAGGCGCTAGACATAGGTACAGTTTGCATGTCCTTGCTTATGGGAGGTTAGCAGGAAATTTCCTAAATGAATGATCTATGGGGCAGATCAGAGGTGCCCCATGACTCAGTGATTTTCTTTTTATGTAACTCAGCTTGTATCCTCCCCAACCTCTTCTCCCTCCAGCCTGTATCACTCCCCACCTAGTGGGCCCCCAGCCTGCATCTCTTTGTGAAGGGCAGAATTCCAAGATGCCCCCCAAAGACTCCTGGCCCCCTACATGCATACAACTTCTCCCAGGAATTCAGTCCAACGCGAATCTAGGTGCTGCTGTGAAGGGACTTTGCAGATGTCACTTAGGTCCCAAATCAGTTGAATTTAAGTTGGAGAGCTTATCTGGTAGATCTGGCCTATCACGTGAGCCCTTTAAATCTGGGTCTAGACGTTTGAAACAAAGACTGGAAGTGTGACAGGAGGTGCGGAGCGGGCACGTGGCAAGGGACTACAGCGCCCTCTGGTGGCTCAGAGTGCCCTGCCCAATAGGGGGGGTTCCTTCTGCAATCACAGGGACTGAATTATTCCGACAACCCTGTGAGTTTAGGAGGACCCTGAGCTCCAGAAAGGAACACAGCCCAGCCGACACCTTGATTTTAGCCTTGTGATATACTCAGTGGAGAACTCAGCCACCATGTCTGGATTTCTGTCCTACATCACTGCGAATAATAAATGGTGGTGTCTTAAGTCGTGTAATTTGTTACATAACAACAGAAAATTAATGCAACACCTGCGCAGCCTGTGCTCCCCAGTCCATAGCCCCTCAGTCTATATCCCGCAGCCTGTGTCACCCCCAGCCTGAACTCCCCGGGGATATATCTCCCCGGCTTGAATCCTCTCCCGGCCTGCACCACCCCTCCCAGCATGCATCCTCGTGGCCTGTGTTCCTCCTCCCAGCTTGTACCATCCCCCGCCTGAATGCCCCCCACTTACCCACAGCTTATCATATACCCCCCATCGGTCCCGTCTGTCTCTCGCGCACATCCGTCGCTAGCATCCATCGCTGCCACCGCCACCCACCACCTGCCCAGCGCAGCACCGGGCGGGACTCTGCCCAGGGAGCCCACCAGTCCAGTTCGCAGTCTGCAGTACCAGATGGAAAGCCTGTCTCCCTTCCAAGACTGGTGAGCAGGACGGGGCGACCCAAAAGGAAAATGTAGACTCTTCTCCTCTGCTCCCTTGAGCCTCAAGCCAAGCCATGAGGCGCCAGTCGGCCCTGCTTCCTATGCTACCAGCTCTGCACCAGTTTCCCTGCGCTCTAGAATCAGCCGCCGCCCCCAGCCGGCCGAGGCACTCCCTTTCGAAGGGAAATGAAACGGGCCCCAAATCAACTGGCCAAATACTTTCATCTCTCCTCTCTGAGGACCTAAAAGTCCCTTTTCTGCATGAGTATTGTTGACATCCTCCCATCCATTATCCACCCCGAGTCTAGAGCTAATCATTCTTTTCTCTCCTTTGGGATGTTTTCCATCTGTGCTATCCCACAACTTACATTTGCATGATGGTGCTTTTCTCAGTTACGTATTCCTCCATAATTATCCTTGTATCTGAACCAGAACTTTCTCTGAGGTGGTTGGGATGAGTGGCGTAAGTAGCCAATTACCTACTGTAGCAAACATTAGGTGAAGACAGAACATCTGCATAAAAGGATACATAACTTTCCATATAAATATTAATTTATGTATACAGCATATGTATAATAAAACAACAGCCCTACAAGGCACCGTTATTACACCTGTTTCATAGATGGGGAAATTGAGGCTCAGAGAGGTTAAGCAAGTTGTCTAAAGCAAACACAGCAAACAAGCATCAGAGCTGGGATGCCAACTCAGGCAGTCTGGCTCCACAGCCCATCCCCTTATCCACTCTGCTGAACACATAAAAGGTGTCAGGATCACTGTGCTAATTAAGGTATATGCATAATTTATGGTGAGAGAGGAACAGGAGAGAATGTGGAGAAAACTGCGCTAAAATGATCAGGATAATGTGCGCAGAGAAAGTGGGGCTTGAGCTAGCAAAATAGGAAAATTAGGATTCAGACAAGGGCATTCAGGTGGGGGAATGGAATGAACTAGGCACAGGAGTAGGGCATTCATGGTCTGGTATGTAATTTGTATAGGGGAGTTATGAGAAATACGGCTGGGGAGAGAAGTGGAGACCAGACTGTAACTGCTTGAATGCCAGACCACATCATTTGGCCTTAATTATAAGGCAATAGGGACACTTAGTAATGTTTTTGAGCAAGTGGGTGGAGAGAGGAGAGAGACAGCTGAATATGATGACCAACTAGACTTAGGAGATAAAGAGAAGAAATAAAATAGTAATCCAAGATTTAGTGCTTGTGTGACTAGAATAATTTTAGTTTTAATAATAGAAATTGATTATATTTGGAAATAACATTTGTCTCCATGCAACAGTTACACATATAATTGGTCTTTAAACTCTGCTGGGATGGAAATGGCATTCTGCCTTCTCCATAAAGCAATATAGGAAAAATTTGATTAGGACCAGACAAGTATGAAGAGTTAATAGAATCATCAGAATCTTACAGATTCTCTTTTCCCTGTACAAAAATTTTAAAAGTTTAGCTGTACTAGGGCATTTGAGCAACAAACCAGTCACCCTCTGCAGTAGTACCCCTCCTAAATAGAATGTTATGTAGCTTTGAAATGATTCCAGACATGTGCATAGTTTGCTACAGGAATGACATGCTTTGCTGTGGTAGGAATGTGGAATGCAGTTCGCCTCCCTGTAAGAATGTTATGTCATACCTTATCAAATCACATATGTAAGTTATTGGCCTCAACTACTGGACCCCAAAACACATATAAACCTAAGATTTGGACAAATCAAGAGTTCAGATTGTGGCAGGGCTACTCTCCGTCAGCCTCAGAGCTATTCTCCAACGCCTCGCCAACCAGCGCTGGTGCCTCTTGCGAGCGTCAAGGACCTGGCCTGCTGCAGAGCTCTGCTGTGTTGGTCGAACTGTCTCTGCCCAGAACCTCTTGTAGAAAGGTGCGCATCAAGCTTTGATTAGACTCTACATCCACAGAGGCCTGCTTCCAACTGGACTTTAATAATAGACCCTAAACAAAGTTAGAACTCACTATGTGGCTGATGTACCTCGTTCATCAAGTGCACTCCCTGTGGGATTCGTTCTCCTTACTCGCCCCCTCTTTCAGCATTGTGGAAAAGGAAACCAAAACTCTGTGTGGCAATAAACTGTGTGATTCATGAAATCATACTTCAATCATCCCCTTATTTTAACCATGCAAAACATAGGACAACTGAGGAATTCCATTCCAGAGCTCCTTTCTTGGCCTCTATTTATATTGAGCAGGTGAAAAGCAGGTTTCTGCTGACAATGGGATCAAAGCAGGTTGGATGTGTTAAGGGTGTAGGAAATATTGTTGTTAAATAGTTATGTATCATCATAGGTCATCATTATATAACCTCCAGCTCTTTTAGCTATTTCTTTGTTTTTTGTTTTTTGTTTTTTGGTTTTTTTTTGAGACAGAGTCTCGCTTTGTTGCCCAGGCTAGAGTGAGTGCCATGGCATCAGCCTGGCTCACAGCAACCTCAATCTCCGGGGCTCAGCGATCCTACTGCCTCAGCCTCTCGAGTAGCTGGGACTACAGACATGCGCCACCATGCCCGGCTAATTTTTTGTATATATATATTTTTAGTTGGTCAATTAATTTATTTCTATTTTTTTTTGCTAGAGACGGGGTCTTGCTCAGGCTGGTTTCGAACTCCTGACCTTGAGCAATCCGCCAGCCTCAGCCTCCCAAAGTGCTAGGATTACAGGCATGAGCCACCACGCCCGGCTATTTCTTTGTTTTGAAGTGTTGTTAGGAGTTTAGTTGCTATGAATATGCAGTCTGTAAGACATACTTTAACCTTTCTTCCTCCACAAAGGGACTTAACAATAAATGAATCACGCCAGCACTGGTACACCTTGCAAATACTCAAACAAAGCAGGAGTGGTGTCTGGTGTCCTCCAGCACTGCCTGGCGTGGGAGAGTTGAATGGAAGAGGGACACGGCAGAAAGGAAGCAGGGGAGCCTGAAAGCTGCCACGCAGCTCCTACCTCCACGACCACAGGACAGTCCAGACTTGCATGATAAAGCCACAAGCAGAAACTGCAGAGCCGGTTCGACATACACTTTAGTCTTGCAATCCACCTTGAGCAAGTTGCCTTACCTCTCTTTGTCATATCCTTATTTTTAAAAAAAGTTAAAAATAATCTCTTCTGTTAAGTGCCATCTGCTAAACACCTCGCACAGCACCCGAAACATTAAGGAGACCCATAATAGCTACTTCTTCTCCCTTGCCCTCAGTGGGCTGCAGGAAGCAGGAAACAGCAGGGATAAGGGGGTATTTTGACAGGCATCCAGGCAGAGCCCAGAACCGAGGAATCCACAAGACAAATAAATCGTGGAGTATCCAGCTGTGGCCAGGTGCCTCCACAGATGGCCTGCAGCCTGCTGGGATAGACCCTCAGGGTGGAGTGTTCCTGGGAAGGCAGGTGGAGTCAGAAGTGGAGGCCCAGAGGAAGCACCAAACCCCTGGAGATCCCACGTGGAGAAGAAAGGGAATGTAAATGGCAGGTATGAATAATAAGGAAAGATATGGGAATGGAGAAAGATTGGGGAATAGAGTGGTCTTGAAGGTGAGTGCTTTCAGTAAAAAATACTGAGCCAAGACAGAAAAACCTTTGTCCTGAGAGCAAGATTCAGATCCAGACTCCCCTGAGAAAACTGGAGAGAAAAGGACAGGGGTTTGGCGGCAAAGCAAAGACACAGTTATCAAAACTGGGATAGAAAATGGGAGCAAGGTCAGAGCTGGGTGACAAGATCAGATGGGGAGGAACAGCTGCCACTTGGTGCTGAGTCACTGCGACCTGATGCTGAGTCATCAGAAGATTGACCCTCTGATTGGTCTCCAGGCCTGCGGCAGGGCTAAGTGTGCAGATGGAAGTGTGGAGCCCTCAGCTGTGAGCTGGGAGAGACTGTGAGAGCAGGAATCTAGCTTGGTGTTAAAAGGGCAAAGATTCCACAGAATCTTGCAGTTAGGAGCTCTCCAGCTAATAGCAGAAGACAAATTCTCTTCACTGTTTTCAGAGGATATGAACAAATACCTAATAACAATACTTCTGTTCTTTTACTTCACACTCACCTTGGGGAACATATTAAAAATAGTGTTTCCGGCCCACCGCAGACTTAGCAAATTAGAATCTTTATGGGTGGGGACAAATCAGTTGGATTAGGTGGATCTGATGCAAACTAAAATTAGACTGTAAGATTCTAAACTTCAGAAGACACTCTTCCTCACCTGGATTCTGATTTTACATATCAAGGCCTGCCTTAATTGGCAGTCTCTCCTCTCACTCTTTCTAGAAAGTCACTAGCCTCTAATAACCATATGAGTCTCAGACTTTGACATAGGTTTGTGTGTGTTTGCTGAAATATACATAACATAAAATATCCCATTATAACCAGTTTTAAGTGTGAAATTCAGTGGCATTAATTATTTTGTGCAACCATCACAACTCTGTATTTTCTTTTTCATCACCTCTAACAGAAACTCTGTACCCACTAAACAAGAACTCCCCATTTTCCCTACCTCTGGCCCTTGGTAACTTTTAAACTACTTTCTGCCTGTATGAACTTAACCTATTCTAGATATTTCATAAAAGTGGAATCATCTAATATTTGTTCTTTTGTGTCTAGCTTATGTCACCTAGCATAATGTTTTCAAGGTCTATCCACATTGTAGCATGTATCACAATTTAATTTCTTTGTATAGCTAAATAATATTCCCTGGTAGGTATACACCACATTTTATCCATTCATCTTTTAATGGACATTTGGGCGTTTCCACCTTTTGGCTATTGTAAATAAGGCTGCTATGTGCATTGGTGTGTAAGTATCTGCTGGAGCCATTGTTTTCAATTATTTTGAGTACATAGACAAGAGTGGTTGCATGGTAATTCTATAGCTACCTTTTTGAGGAACTGCCAAACTGTTTTTCACAGCAGCTGTACCATTTTGTATTCCTATACCTAATGTATGAGGGCTTCAATTCTCCATGTCCTCAAAAACACTTGTTATTTTTCATTTTTTATCATAATAATAGTCATCATAGTAGGTGTGAGATGCTATCTTATAGTTTTGCTTTGCATTTCCCCAGAGATTAATGATGTTAACATCTTTTCATGTGGTTATTGACCATTTGTTTGTCTTCTTTGGAAAAAACATTTATTTGAGTCCTTTGTCCATTTAAAAATTGGGTTGTCTTTTTGCTGTTGAGTTGTAGTTCTTTATATATTTTAGATATTAAACCCTTATCAGATATATGATTAGCAAATAGTTTTGTTCTTTTACTGTCTTTATAATGTCCTTTGATGCACAAAAGTTTTTAATTTTGATGAAATCCAATTTATCTATTTGTTCTTTTGTTGCTTGTGCTTTTGGTGTCATATTAAGAATCCATCAGCAAATCCAGTGATAATCGTAATAATTTACCCCTATGTTTTCTTCTAAGAGTTTTATGAGTTTATCCCTTTTAGTTTGGTTGTTGATCCACTTGGAATTAATTTTTTGTATATGGTGTGAGGTAGGGGTCCAACCTCATTCCTTCACATGTGGAAATTCAGTTGTTTCAGACCCATTTGTTAAAGAGACTATCTTTCCCCTTTGAATGGACTTGGCACCTTTGTCAAAAATCACTTAGATATATTACCATTTAATGGGTACAGAATTTCAGATTTGCAAGATAAAAAACTTCTGGACATGAATGGTGGTTGTGGTTGCCCAACAATGTGAATGTACATAAATCCACTGTACTATATATTTTAAAAGATGGTAAATTTTATGTTATATGTATTTTATTACAATTTTTAAAACTCAGTTGACCACAGATGTATGTGTTTATTTCTGGACACTCAATTCTATCTCACTGGTCTGTGTGTCTGTTCTTATGCCAATACCACACTATTTTGATTACTGTACTTTTGTAGTAAGTTTTGAAATCAGAAAGTGTGAATATCCCAGCTTTTTTCTCCTTTTTCAGGATTGTTTTGGCGTTTGGGGACCCTTTGCAACTCCATATGAATTTGGGAATCATCTTTCCATTTCTGTGGATAAAAAGGATGTTGGGATTTTTATAGGAATTGTGCTGAATCTGTAAAAAGCTTTGGATAATATTGCCATCTTAACAACATTAAGTCTTCCAGTCCATGAACACAGATTGTCTTTTCATTTATTTAAGTCTTCTTTCTTTTATCAGTGTTGGTATTTTTCAGTTCAGGTAGGTTCTTAAGCTATAGTGCTTTTCTCCCCTTGTTTCAGTATGACACATTTAGATCAAATAAGAAAGAAATGTAACTTACAAGAAGGTAATCAGTATTTTATTGATTTTGTTGGCATGCACACATGAGAAGAAAAGACTAATAAACCACTCAGTATTAAATCAGCATTTATTGACAGTTCCTTCTACTCTGAGCCCTTGGCTAGGTGTTGGAAGTTCCTTGCTTTTCATAAGCTTATAATAGTATAACCATCAGGTAGAAATCGAAAGAGTGATGGTATAATTGGAAATGTTATAAAGCAGCCTTGTACAGAAAGTTGAGGGAACACAAACAAAGCAGAACTAAGTGCCCATGAGGGAGGTTGGGCTGGGAAAGGTGCCAAACAGGAGGCTTTGAAAGCTGAGTGGGGTTTTGCCAATCAGAAAAGGGAAAGAAAGGAAGGGCATTTGGGAAGAGGATGTAAACAAAAGCACGAGGTAAGGCATGCTCAGGAAATGCTAAGGGTGGCCACTAGGGGCTGTATGTGTTCGTGTACACTGTGCATCTGTATGTCTGTATCTGTATGTCTGTGTGTCCATATATGTCTGTGTGTGAGATAGAGGCTAGGAGGTTGTGGGAAACATGGAGATAATGGGGAGACAGAAGTGGCTAAATAGTCTGTGGTTAGTCAACCACAGCCCATTCATTCAAACAGTTGTAAAAAAAACTGTTAAGACATGTATGTATTGAAACATTCCTTTTAATAAATGATGATAAAATTAAAAAATAATGCTGTTTTGGAAAAATAGTATCAACTATTACTGCAGAGTAGTTAATAGTATTGTGTCAATGTTAATTCCCTGATTTTGATACTTGTATTATACTTTGGTTGTAAGAGAAAATGTCAGTCTTAGGAAATACACACTGAGGTATTTGGAGAAAGGAGGCATTACGAATACAACTTACTTTCAAATTGTTTAGAAAAAATAATATTATTTATAAAGAAATAGAACCGGGCATGGTGGCACACACCTATAATCCCAACACTTTAGGTGGCTGAGGCCAGGAGTTTGAGGCCAGCCTGGACAATATAGCAAGACCCCATCTCTACAAAAGATGTATGTGTTTATTTCTGGACACTCAATTCTATCTCACTGGTCTGTGTGTCTGTTCTTATGCCAATACCACATAATTTTTTTTTTTGAGAGTCTCACTGTGTTGCTCAGGCTAGAGTGAGTACTGTGGCATTAGTCTAGCTCACAGCAACCTCAATCTCCTGGGCTCAAGCAATCCTACTGCCTCAGCCTCCTGAGTAGCTGGGACTACAGGCATGCACCACCATGCCCGGCTAATTTTTTATATATATGTTTTTAGTTGGTCAGTTAATTTCTTTCTAGTTTTAGTAGAGACGGGGTCTCGCTCAGGCTGGTTTCAAACTCCTGAACTCGAGCAATCTGCCCACTTCAGCCTCCCAGAGTGCTAGGATTATAGGCGTGAGCCACCAGGCCCAGCCTACTAAAAGTAATTTTTAAAAAATTTAGCCAGGCATGGCAGCACATGCCTATAGTTCTATTTACTATAGGAAGCAGAAGTGAGAAGATTGCTTGACCCCAGGAGTTCAAGGTTGCAATAAGCTATGATTACATCACTTCATTCCAGACTGGGCCATAGAGCAAGAGAGACCTTGGCTATAAAATAAGATAAAAAGAAAAAAAAAAAAGAAAGAGACTATCATAAAATAAATGTGGTAAAATGTTAACAGTTGGAGAATCTGAGCAAAGGGTATATAGGTGTTTTCGTACTATTGTAATTTTCTTTTAAGTCTGGAATTAATTCAAAATAAAAATTATCAAAAAAAGTAGCACTGTCTCTTTTCTACAATACAGAGTCTAAAAAAACAGAAAAGAATATTTCTTCTTTAAAATGTTTTTATACACATAAAAAAATCTGAAAGAACACAAAACTACTTATCAGTGACTACTTCTAAAGAAAAGAACTGAGAGGAGAAAAGGAGGATTTAAAATTTTACTTTTTATACTTCTGTATTGTTTGACTATTTTATCAAGAACATATATTCATTTTGTAATTAAAAATAAAACCAGAAAAGGCATTTAAAAGAAAACCTGGAGTGATCATTGCTAATAAGAAACCACTTTTCTGGCATATTTTAATGGAGATGGAGTAGTAATAAAATATATTTTTTAGATAAAGAAAAATACATATTTTATATACATAAATACCAACAAATATATGTCAACATAGAAGCAATGGTTGCCACTCCAGGAGAATTATGTTTTATGTCTCTGAGAAGCTTTTTTCAGAAACTGAGAATTTGAAAATCTTACTACAGTGCTCCGTTGGTAAGGCAAATCAAAGAAACTTTCTTAATAATTTAAGAAAAAAACCCACATCTTCACCTTCATTACAGCCTACATTTTGCTGAAGCTCAGGTTGTTTTTGTTCATAATTACTTCTGTGGGCTGACAAACAATTATAGCCTGTTGTCATTTCCCTAGCCTACCAGCATGATCACACTGAATTAAGCACTCATTAAAATCATGCACTTAAAGCAGAGAGGGAGGGAGAGAAAATAAGTACCATGTATTCTGTGAGTACATGAAAAGTATAAAAACGACACCAATTGACCAGTACTCAATTTCCTGACCCTGGCTCCAGAATAGAAGACCAAGTCATGCTTTCCCCAGGGTTCATGTGGCTTAAACAGAAGTGATGCTAATGAAGCATCCTAATATTGGGGACTGTCGTTATACTTTCTGGGTTTAAGAATTAAATTTAGTGAGTACCGTACATGCTCTGCCCAGAAAGTTTAAGAGTAATGTGCTCCGGACAAGGTTGCTGCCTAGAAGCATAACAATAGGCCTGAGTTTCGGCATTGAGGCAAGAGCTGCCCAGCCCCACAATAAGTGGAGGCCTGGAGGCCACACAATAAGCACATTGTTTCTATGATTGCTGCTTGCTCCTGTAAGATGGCTGGATAGTCAATGACGGGTAAGATTCCTCAAGGAGGAACAACCTAAGACAGACACAGCCGCAGGGGGGGGGGGAGGGCCAGCCAGGAGGAACTGGGGATGTAAAATGCCCCCTGTGGCTGTCTTGCTTAATTTTGCTATCTCAGCCTGTGGCCTATGCTTTGTGCAACTGCCTGGAAACCTTAAGTCAGGGACATCTGTACCCTTAGGCTACATGTTCCAGAATTTACAGCCATTGCTGCAATGCCTGGGTGGTCACGTACAAGGAAGTAACTTTGATTTTTTAGGGTATAAAAATAAACGAACTGGTGTGTTCGGCACCGCAGTATTTACATTAAATACATTAAGTATTTACATACTTAAATAGAATTCTAAGATATAAGTGAAAAAGATAAGTTTTAGAACCAATTGTCACATTTGTGTAAAATAACATGTATGTATGCATGTGCACATAGAAAATATCCAAAATATTAGAGTGATTAACTATGATGGGTGATATTAAAAGAGCTGAATATCATTTTGGGGAAAGGGCACATTTTACTTAATACACTTCTGTACAATATTAATGTTTTCCCAAGGGAAAAAAGTTAACAAGACGTGTTTTCATCCTATGTACTTAAAATGCTTGAATATTGTCAAAAACCACAAAGTATGCTTGAACTTTTCCAGAAAAATTAAATTACACTTGGCAGGAAAACGGTTCTTTATTAGTTAAAAGCAAAACATCTACCAATTTTATTTAGTTTGACTTTTTTTATGTTCTGTTTACTAAACTAGAAATAAATACTGAATCATAATTAAGAGATAAAAATAGAAAGAAATGCTACCCTAGGATGATATATTTCCTGATATATCTGCATAGTGATATATGTTGATGGTTAAATACAAAAGAAAATATACATACTACATAAAGATTATATGGAAAAAAGTGTGTAGCATTAATCAACACAATACCCATTGAAATTATTCACTTCTTGTCAGTTTTCTTCCTGGTTGCCTTCTCTCATAGGCAAGAGGGAGTAATAACCCCCCAAAATCAAAGTATTTTTCTTTGGGTAGTTTGAAACTAGATGTTAATTGTTTTCTTTTACAAACCAGCTGACAACAGTCATGTTAAATGTCATACCAAAGAAAGGATCAAGGGAACTTGCTCCCTTAGAGTTTACTAAGATAAACTTCAATGTCATGACCTTCTTTGTAGGCATTGTACTGTGCAGTAGTAGTTTAGGGCAACAAGTCTGGACCTCTCCTTTGAAGGTAAGTTGGCTTGTCTCCTTGAACTATTATAAACAAGGGGGAAGTGGGGAAATTACAGGCTCTGATTTATTCATTCATTATATCCTTCCGTCACTCACTGCTCTATGCATCATTGATTCCTTTTTTTAAAATTTATTGAATATGTTGTATGTTCAGCTCTGGAAATATAAAGTTAAAATGCCATCCCTAGACTCAAAGATTTTGCAGTCCAAGGGGAGATAAACCAAAAATAAAAGGGAAAATTACAAGACAAAGTAATAAAAGGCTTTGTACAGAAGATATAGGAAATCCAAAGAGAAGCACCTTGCATGAGTTGGAGGACCAGGGAAGACTTCCTACCAAAGAGAATGTCTGGACTGAGTCCTAAAGAATGAAGGTGTTGGCCGGGCGCTGTGGCTCACGCCTGTAATCCTAGCTCTTGGGAGGCCGAGGCGGGCGGATTGCTCAAGGTCAGGAGTTCAAAACCAGCCTGAGCAAGAGTGAGACCCCGTCTCTACTATAAATACAAAGAAATTAATTGGCCAACTGATATATATATAAAAAATTAGCCGGGCATGGTGGCGCATGCCTGTAGTCCCAGCTACCCGGGAGGCTGAGGCAGAAGGATCGCTCGAGCCCAGGAGTTTGAGGTTGCTGTGAGCTAGGCTGACGCCACGGCACTCACTCTAGCCTGGGCAACAAAGTGAGACTCTGTCTCAAAAAAAAAAAAAAAAAAAAAAGAATGAAGGTGTTCCACATACAGAGGCAGAGCAGTGTGCTAAGTCATGGTAGTGAACTAAAAAGCACAGTACCTTTAGGGAACTGCTCATAGTTCAGTATAGTGTTAGCAGAGCGCTAAGAGGGGAACGGTAAGGCCAGGGAGAAGGTAAGGTAAGGCCAGGGAGAAGGTAAGGTAAGGCCAGGGAGAGATGCGCAGGGATCAGGTGATGAGGGACTTTGCCACGCTAAGACATCTGGAATTCATCTGGAATTCATCCTGATGGTTATGGGTTTTAAGCAGGAAGATGACATGATTAGGGTTGGGTTTTAGAAAGATGTCTTGGGCGGTAATGTGAAGAAATAAAACTAGGTGAGAGATGTAAAGGGGCAGGATAATACTTGAGGTAGAAAAATTAGTGAGGAAGCAGTTGCAGTAACAGAGGAAGGAGATGATGAGGGCTTTTGCTTTTTAGAGGACACAACAAAAAGCAGATGAAGATGCTGGTCCTTTGATTGGACACTGGACTATGGAATCCGACTGGACTATGGAGGAAGGAAAGGACTATGGAGTCAGGAACTGAGGCAGTTTATAGAAGCCATTGGCAGTGATGGCCAGGGTCTTGGAAGCAAGGCCTAGGACAAGGAGTGGTTCTTGTGCACGAGCTGAGCTGCCTGCTCAAGGCTGTGGAGATTACTTCCTTGGAGGAGATCTCTTCCTGCCCATCAAGGAGTCTGAGATTTTTTTTATTCCTTCCTAGGGAAATTCTATGATAAGAAGAAAGCCCTACAGACATTTCTAAAAGACATCCCCATGCATCAACAATTTTTGATACCAAACTTTTTGTTGCTGGAGTTTCAAAGCAGATGGAGAGTAGGCATATGGAACATTGTAAGATGTGACAAGCAAATCTTCTCCCTGGGCTATGCCATTCCACTAGCTTTGACAACTGCCACATCTCACACTCTCAACAGTATCAAAAGAAAGTGAAAAGCAAGTCTTTAGAGCTGCTTTGATAAAAAGAAAAAGAAAACAACTTTGTTGACAGATAATTTAGATACGATAAAATTTACTGGTTTTAAGTAAATTATTGAATAATTTTTAATAAATTTACTGAGTTATGCAACCATCACCATAATCCAGTTTTAGAACATTCCTATTGCCCCACTAAGATCCCTAATGTCCACTTATAGTTAATCTCCATTCTCACCCCAGCCCCAAGAAACTACTAATCTACTTTTTGTCTCTATATATCTCCCTTTTGTAGATGTCTCCTCTAAATTGAATCATACAACATCTGATCTTTTGTGTCTGGAGTCTTTTACTCAGGATAATAATTTTGAGTTTATCTATGTCATAGCACATATCAGCAATTCATTCCTTTTTATTGTTGAACAGAATTCCATTGTATAGCTGTCCCACCTTTTCTTTATCTATTCTTCACCAGGTGATGAACATACATTGCTTTGCTTTTGTTTCCACCTTTGTCCCTGGATTACAAGGCTTAGACTGACAGTTTTCTCTTTCCTTCTCACTGTGCCTGCTGACAACATTAGATAGAATAGCACATCATTTTCCCTTTGACAATTTTTAATAACTGGTGAGAATAAAGACTAATGTCTTTATTGGATTGATTAGACCCAATCATTAGAACAGGGCCTTTCAAATATTTCCAAACCACAGACAACTTTGGCAGAACCCCACACCCTACAGGTGTTTCTGTTGTTTCAATATGTTACTTAAAGAAAGAAACCCTGATGGTGAAACAATCTCTGTCTGATAAGGACTTTGAGGAGAGGGGGCTCCACACACATCCTGATAGAATATACATGGTAACATTTCTTCGCATCCCCAAGCTATCTTTTGGGGCTGGGATTTAAAGGACTGAAGGGAATGCAAAAATAAGCTTGGAAAACGTATGCCATATGGACACTAAAGGATTACTCTCCTCTTTCTGGCTATGAAATGACTAATTAACTATTTGAAGCTGAAATGTGTGGGATCGTTTTCAGAAAATGGAATATCTTTTCCTCGCTGAGCATATTGATTACAGACGTAATCTAGACTGTCTGGGAATAGTTTCTCTGTAGCAGAACAAATCACACCCTTCAATGCACTGTTTAATTTTAGATATATCTTGTCACATCTATTTAAGTGGTTTGGCTCTAGATTTTTTTCCCTTTCATAGTGCCTGATGTCCACATTTATAATTTAGCTGCCATTTTCTCAAAAAGCAATGTGGGGTAATAATAAGAGCAATTCCAAATTTTGTTGCACACTAGTAATGTAATCTCATACAAGTTAACCTCTAGAGCAGGAGATTTTTTTCATCTGTTGACTAATGAGGAATTGTGAGGATTAAATGAGACACGGAATTTAGCATTCTGTCTGCATATACTAGACAATCAAGAAATCATTGCTATGGTTAACAAAAAAGGAATTTTCTATAATTAATATAAATACATATCAAAAATTTCCTAATGATAGATTTGCTTGAGCAATATGTCCTACTACTGATGCCTCAACAAGATCATAATGTTACTACGCATAAATCAGATAGCTAAGAAACAATATTCCTTCCATCATCGCCTTGAATGTAAATAGAGCTTAGAGTAACAGAACTGGAACTGATAGACATTTTTAAATCATTCTATTTTGAATCATTATTTAAAAATCAGGTCAACCTAAACCATTTTTTATTCTATCTTCTCAGAATAAAATATAAAACTTTTCTGGTTGAGACTAACAGAAGAAAATGAAGTGAAAAACAAAACAAAAAAAAGCCTCATTCTCTCATCTTAGTAACAATAATTAAAAAATATATACAAATCCTTAGGGTTAGTTCCAAACCTGACACAGGCCTGAGGTATGAATGTGGGGAAACAAGGAAACTTCCATTTTTGTCCATCCATTTGCAAGTACAGAATGAAAAATCATTTATAGTAGAATATTAGTAAAATAGAAGCTGGTTCATCAAACAAATACTTCACAATAAATGGTTTGTTCAAATCTTTATTAAATATTTTGGCCAATTTTCTCTTTCTTTACAAGTATAAATATGTGTGGTCCCTGGGATCACACTGATTCTGTGATCCCTGGTTTAGGATCTTGCCATACTTCATAGTTAGCAATAAATTTCCATTATCTAGTTCTACAGTAATGAAAAGTGTGATAAATCAGTTGGAATGCATCCTGACCTTAACATAGTTCCTGGTTCTTTTCTCTGGTGAATTATTTTTCTTTCCTAAAAGAGGACACACAGCCATAATTCCTGCTGGTTGTGGACTCTAGTTCATTATTTGAAATTTTATTACAATGTGTCATGAGCATTCATGAAATGTGGCATGAAATATTCTTTAAGAGGTTGGTTTCAAGAGCACTTTTGTGGTCAATCAGGTAGATGGATAGCTACATGCTCAGACTCCAAAGCACTTTCCTCCGCTCCTTTGCCAGCTGGCTTCAAGATGAGCTGGAAGCAGTTCAACTTACCACCTTTTCAGCCACTGTTATCTATTTAAAAAAACTACTAAGTGCCTGCTCCACACTCAGTCCTCTGCCAGGTGCTGGTCTATAAAATCTCCACTCTTAAGGTGAAGACACGGTAAATAAGGGATCGTGTTACTGTAACAGGTGTTAGTCATTTATCCAGAACCTGCTACATGCCAAGTGCTCTGTTAGGCACTGGGACTAGGACAGCAAAGAAAACAGACAAAAATTCCTGCCCTTGTGGACCTTGTATTTTAATGCACTGTAAAATGCACGGGATGCCATGAAAGCCCAGATAAAGAAGATCTAAAATAAATTAAAACAGACCAGAGGTTAGGGAAGCCTTTTCAAAGGAGGTGATACTTCAGAGTTTGAAAAGACAAAAGGAAAGATGCTAGATAAGGAAGGCATTCTAGGCACAATATGGGAGGTGTGAAGTAGCAGGATACATTTGGGAAACTACTGGCAGGCTGATATAGCTGCTGCTTTATCTGAAAACTGCAGCATGCCATTGAAATATTTTAAGTGAAGAGTGTCATGATCATATTTGCATTTTAGAGTGCTCACTCTGCCTACAGTACAAACAATGGACTGTGGAGAGGCCAGAGAGACCAATTAACCAGCTGGTGACACATTTCTGATTGCAGAGAGTCAGAATCTACAGGACTTGGCAACTCATTACAACAGGAAAATACTGACTGGGTAGAGGGGGGGCCTAGGTGACTCTGGCTATAAATGCAACTACTTGAGTCATTGGTGGTGATGAAAACTTCATCAACCAAAAATTGGAGAGATTTTATATTGCATTCAGAAGGCCTAAGATTAGGTTACCTTCCCAGCCACTCTGGACCAAGCATCAGTTTTTGAGTTAAAGATAAGTTATTCCTGGAAACGGTGTCAGCTCTGAGAAGAGTTTTAGTGACTAAAATGATCAGTTTATCAACATGGGTTCCAAGAGCTAGTTAATTATCTTCATTTTGGCTACATAACCAGCAGAGACAGCACAGTAGGAAGGGGTGAAACAGGCTGTGTGTGAGAGAAAGGGAGAGAGACAGTCTAGGGCTTCCGTTGATTTAGACTGCCCACCACCTCTTCCCTCTGCTTCTGGGAAAAAATACCCTAGTTTTCTGTTGAAAAACCACACTTCTCCCACATTCAACCATCTAGTTCTTGTGAGGCTGAGCCCACCCAGTAACGGGACAAAGACTTGGCCAATAAGAGTAGCTCATTTCCCCACTCACGGTTCAGGCATGAGCATGGACAGAAGCAGGGCCAGTCAGCACCAGACATGCTGACATTTAAAAAAGAGAGGCTGTCTCTCTTGGGTATGGCTAAACTGGTAGGTATATATTTGGAATTTCTGGGAGCCACATTGCCCTCACAAGGAGAGTCTTCCTGAGAATGAAACCAACCTAGAGGAAAACAGAGTGCAAAGATGGAAATATTCTGATCCAGCCATGCCTGATGCCCCATCCTATTTCTGGATTTCCAGTTAAGTGAGCCAGTTTTGAGCTAGGCTTCTGTTACATGCAACAGAAAGAGTCCTTTTTGCCTCCCAGATGGCAAGAAGATGATTCTTTTTCCTATATTTTCTGTAGTACTATTTTTTTCCTTTTTTCTTTGCCTTTTTCTCTCTCTACACACAAACACACAGCCTCTTGGAAGGGCCAGAGGAGCTATCAACATTGATCTCATAGCCACTTACAGCCAGAGAGTTTCTCTAGTTCACATCCTGATACCTTATAGCTCAGGGGAAAGCCCTGAAGGGTTAGTGTTCAATAAGAAGGATTTTGAGCCCAAATAAACTAGTCTCTTCCTTATAACAGGCTGTTCTCTAACTCGAAGATAGTTTCCAAACAAAAGATGTCATTAAATACAGGTTTTGTGGACTGGCATAGTAGATTGTTACTGTGACAGACCCCAAAGATTACAGCTCCCTGTGCCCATGCTTCTTCACTATGCGATTTTGCTGCTCTTCTTAACAATTAGGTAGTCTGTTTCCCTGCTCTTAGAACCTGAGCTGGTCTTGTAATTTGCTTTAACTAACAGGCCGAGACAGAAATGATGTGTGACTCCCAAGGCTAGGCCTTAGGCAATCTTGCAACTTCAGCTTTCAGATTTTGGTGTGCTGTGTCATCAAGTAAAGATGACAGAGCACACCAGAGTAAAGATCATTTAAAATTTCAGAGAGTAGGAAGTCACAAGGAGAGAGGGACTCTGCTGAAAACCACGACCATCCGCCAGACGTGTAACTGAGACTTTTTTGGACCAACCAGTCCCCAGCTGACCTGTCAATGGACCTGAGTGAGCCCAGCTGACACCCATGGAGCATAAGAACCGCTCAGTTTAGCGTAGCCCAAATTGTTAACACAAAATCATGAGCAAATAAATGGTGATTGTTTTAAGCCACTAAATTTTGGGGAGAGTCCTTAGGCAGCAATAGATTACTGAAGCAACTTTTTATACAAAATGTTGGCTTCAAAATCAGTTTTGAAGACTGAAAAACGGGACATAACATATATATGTCTGTTTTCCAGACATTGGGCAATAGGCAGTGTAGGACAATGATCCCTGACAGAAGGAAAGCAGGTGAGGTAAGCCTTATGATTGCCCCAACTTATATATTATGTATATATATGATTGCCCCAACTTATATATTATGTATATATATTGCACTGGGAGGGAGAATCCAAACAACTCCTAGTGGGGGCAGAATTGCAAATTTAGGAAGGTTAAGGCAGATCAAATTCAGAGGAGAAAGCTGCATGGAGAGGAGAGATGTGCATAAAAAGAGAGCAGGCTTTGGCAGTCTGCTCAGGGTTCCCTTTGAATTTTTAGCTACAAGGATGTGAGGAAACTACTCCAGGCTGGGGAAAGAACCACCAGAAGAGAGAAGGCAGGATAATTCCCTGAAGCTCACATATAGCCGGAAAGAGTTTGTGTTCCCACCAACCAGAGTGACAGAGAAAGAAATACTGGAAAGTTAGAAAGGCTCGAAAAAATTGGATTTTTGCAAGAGGAAAGAATTCCTAAGCAGGATGCGGTGGCACATGCCTGTGATCCCAGGTACTCAGGAGGCTGAGGTGGGAGCATCCTTTTTGCCCAGGAGTTTGAGATTAGCTTGGGCAACAAAGTGAGACCCCTGACTTAAAAAAAAATTCCTTCACAGCTAAGTTTCAAATGTTGTTGCAAATGTTTGCATTTTTTATGGTTATGTAAAAAAAGAGCCCTTTTTAAAAGTGCATATTTATTAATAATTATATAGGGATGAAATGACATGATATCTATAGTTTGCTTAAAAGTACTCCAACAAAAAAAAAAAGAGGGAGGAAAAAAAATAGACTTTAAAAACTATGGAGAAATGCTGATATTGAAGCTGGTCAGTAGGGGTTTGTTGCATTGTCTAATTTTGACTATGATTGTAAATTTTTATGAGGCTTAGTCAATATAGATAAGTAGTTTTTATGGATCACTGATATTTACTATGTCCACTCTTCCTTCAGTCCATTTTTCTGTCATATCCTTTTCTAGTTGTATAAATTCCTTCAGTTGATATTGGAGAGATATATATAGACCAAATCTATGGCTGAACACTGACATCTGTTTTAGTCTATTAGTCATATAAGTTGCAAAATAAAGTTACAGAATGAAAGCTACAAATCTAATTAAATTCTGTACTTTAGAAAGGATTAATTAGGAATCACTAATACAATTGGAACTATAAAGCCTCTAAGACCAGGTAACTTCAGTTGATTAAATCAGAATATTTGTTAATTTTTTTTTCTAACACAGTGCTTAGAAAAGATCTCTAAATTGCTTTACTGTGATGTTATTGTTATTAAATATAAAAATTATGTCTTCTCCCATATGGATAACATTTTAAGGGTAATTTGTCACATAAACATTATTCCCTAAGCAACTCTATCTCCACTTCAAACTGAAACTCAAACAAAAATTCCTTGACTACATATTTAAACATTGAATGTATAAATGATTTCATGGAATGCTTCAAATGTAAATATTTTCTATTTTTTGATACAAATCCTGAAGGTGTTTTTTTCAATTCAGGTTGAGAATTTGGGATAAACCCTAAATGAACAGACATTGTATTTCAAAGGATGACCCTATTCAATATTGAAATTATGACCTAGTGTCCCTGTCCCTATGGATCTTCCTTGCCATGCTCTACTTTTTGAAAAACAAAAACAAACAAAAAAAGTTTTTTCACTTTCTAACACTGCATCACTTATATATTATGTATGTATTTATTGTCTATCTCCCTCTACTGGAACGTAAGTTCTCTAAGGACAAGAATCTTTGTATATTTTGTTGGACTGATTGATGCCAAGCACCTAGAACAATTCCTAGCACATAGTAGGTAGGATGCTCAATCATTTCCCTTCTCTCTATGAAGCTCCTTTAATATTTCTCATAGGGCAGGTCTACTGGTGTGGAGGATTATTTGTTTTTGTTTTTATTTTCAGCTTTTGTATGTCAGAAAATCTTTATATTACCTTCATTAGGCAAACCTCTTTCAAATTTCTCTAAAATCCTTTCCTCTCCCAGCCATGCCATTGCCTTCATTCAGGTGGTCATCATTTCTCTCATGGACTCTAGCAATGCTTGCAAATTGGTTTATACCACCAATCTCAGTCCCCTCCATTTCATCCTGGTCTAGCCCACTTCAAAAGAAATGAATGCAAACTGATCAAACTAAACACAAATATGACAGTGTCTCTCTCTTACATAAAATATTTTGAATGGTTACTAATACCTGTGGGCTAATGTCCAAACTCCCCACCATTGAGGAAACTGAGACCCAGAGAATTTAACAGACTTGCCTGAGGTCAGTAAGTTAATTAGGACTTGAAACTTGAATTCAGGTCCATTATACTAAGCTGCTGGAAGAGTTGGGCTTCTTTCAAATGATTCTTATCCTTATAGCATTTTGGGGTTTTGGTTTGTTTTTACTCCTAATTGTCTTAGCAAGCACATTTTTATTCTTGTAGATCCCAACTAGTCATGAGCCCTCTGTTCATCATTGGAACCATTTTGGGAGATAATTCTCAACAGAATAGGAAACTCTTGTAATAAGTGGGAGTTTAAACTTGAAAACCTCTTAGGTCACTTCATATTCTAAGATGATGCAATTCTATGATAAAATTTAATCATCTGAATTAATGCATAACTACTTTATAATTACACAATGTAGCTTGGGCTCTGGAGTCAAACTATCAGACTCTCTGGGTTCCAATTCCTTCTCTGCCACTTACCAGCTGAGAGGCCTTGGGCATATTATTTAACCTCTCTTAGTCTCAACATCCTAAAATGGAGATAATAATCTTAACTCATAAAGTTGTTGTGAGGAGCAAGTGGGACTACATATAGCAAACAGAGCTAGCAAATAGAACTCAACAAATATTATCTCTAGCAGTATGTATGGGAGTGTAAGAGATTGTTTAAGGAGAGTGTATAATAAGAAGAGCAGAACCATGGAGAATAACAACATTCAACTGATGTACTGAGTTGAATAGTGTCCTCCCCAACATTTTTGTTCACCAGGAACCTTAGAATGTGACCATATTTGGAACTACGGTCTGTGCAGATGCAATCAAGTTAGATGAGGTCATACTGGGTTAAGATGGTCCCTAATCCTATATTAAGTTCTTTTAAAAAGAGGGAAATTTAGACACAGAGACATGCACAGAAGGAAGGAGATCATGTAAAATGCAGAGATATGGGGAAGAAGGCCAGGTGATGACAGAGGCAGAGATTGGAGTGATTGAAGCCAAGGAACACCAAAGATTGCTGGCCACAAAAGCTAGGAAAAGACAAGAAAGGATCCTCCTTCAGAGCCTTCAGAGAGCATGACCTTGCTGACACTTTGATTTCTGACTTCATCTCTAGAAGTGTATGAGAACAAATTTCTGTTGCTTTAAGCCACTCAGTTTGTGGTACTTTGTTATGGCACTCCTGAGGAAACAAATACAGTTGGTGAACAGTCATGGAAAACACAGAATGGATAATAACTATACTTTATGGTTTCAATAGTTTCAAAAACATAATTTCAATTGATCCTCACAGACAACTTGTAAAGTAGCAGCCCAGTTTAAAAATAAGAAAATGCATGATCACAAGCATTAGAAAGTGGCAGAAAACATAATTTGAACCCAAATGAGGGGTCCTACTCAAACACTCGGGCCCTATTAAGCAAAATGTTTCATCCATTCTCATTCTTCCTGAAGTTTCCTTCCCCATCACAACTCCAACTTCACCCTCCTACCTCAAGCAATATACTTTCAGGAGGATCACTGATCACTAATTTATACTTAAACGTGAACTTTACTAGTATCACACTGTCCAAATTTCAAATTGTACAGCTTTAATTCTTATGTAAAGAGCTACTACCCTTTGTAAGGAGGCTCAGGTATCTATAGCAGGTAAGAAAAACACATTGGGGAAAAACAGGTGATTTCTCTTCCCATAGTCATAGGGACAAGGCTCACTAACTCTAGTTACCAGAGTAGGGCCCATCTAAATCCAGTATAACCTCATCCCGACTTAATTACATTTGCAAAGAATCTAATTCTAAAAAGGTCACATTCTGAGGCTCCTGGTGGGCAAGAATTTTGGGGGGACAGCATTCAACCTAGTATACCAGCTAAATGCTGGTGTTCTACACCGGTTCTACTCTTGAACCTCTTCTCATACTGTACACCCTCTCCTTTGACAACATCTCCCACTCCCATATATACAGTTAAAGCTGACATTTGCAGAAAGAAAATATTTTCACAGAAAGCTGTGAAACCATAACGACGTGAACAGTCCACTTTCACCACAGCATTCCTATTGTATTGTGGCACAGAGACATTTGGTAACTTTCCTTGGGTTGCATAGCTCCTCGGTTTCAGAGTCAACAAGGACATTTGGTTCAATGTTCCTTCCACTACAGTGACTTAACTACCTGACTGCTCCTCCATAGGTAAGATTCATAAATGCTACTTTAGCTGCTTTTTTGGATTAAAATAAAAACTTTCAGCATAATGACTATGCCAAATAAAGCGCTATATGTACATTAGTATTCTCTAAAGCATCAGCAGACTATGCCTTGCAATCGGAAAGCCCTAGGGGCGTTCCCAGCATTGGGAGCTTCAGTTCCTACAAATAAGGAAACACCTATCCTCGGGATTTCAAACGCTAGGCAAAACTCCTAGCACACAGTAGGGGCTCAGCATCACTTGCCCCTAAAGTGCACGAGTCAAAACTTCCGGGTTCCCGCTTCCCTCACAGACCCCTCGGCAGACGCGCAGGGGCGCCGCTGGGGGGCGTGCCGGGAGGAAGGACCCGGAGGCCGGCTCCGCCCCACTCGGGGCGCCGGACGCGCCTGGTTTCCTTGACCCTCCGCATCCCCACACTCAGACCCGCGGCGTCCTACTCTCTTCCTCCCTAGTCCTCCGGACGGGAGCATCTGCAAGGACTTGGGTCAACGCAGAATAAGGCACAGCCTGGGACAGCCCGGGGTGGTGCGCCGTGGCCGCGCGAGGACCCCGCCGTCGCCGTCGCCGTCGCCGTCGCCCCGAGCCCCAGCCCCGCCCCCCCGCGGGCAGAGCCCTGTCGGCCGCGGCGTCCGCGCCCACTCCTCTCGGGCTCCCTGTCGCCATGCCGCTCTACGAGGGCCTGGGGAGTAGCGGGGAGAAAACGGCGGTCGTGATCGACCTGGGAGAGGCCTTTACCAAGTGAGTGGCCGTGGCGCCGGCTGCGGTCGGCCCGAGGGGAGGGCGGATGGCCGAGCCCCAGGCAGGGCCCGGGTCCTCATCGCAGGCTCACGGGCAGCTCCGGGCCTCTCCCTTTCTTCGTCCCAGCTCTCTTTGCAAATGACGGCCCTTATAACCACCTTGGGCGATGCGAATCCTGAGGACGACTGGTGGGGGTGATCGGGCTGTGACTCCTAGAGAGGCCCCAGGAAGGTTCGGGAGAATAGCCCTCGCTGCCACCTCGGATCGTCACCCCAAACCGAACGGACCTTTTGGCATGGATCATCTATGCAGGGGATGACAGCGATGATCTAGGCCCCGCTTACCCTGGGCTCAGCTGGTTAGGAAAGCAGCAACCGAGTTAGAATGCTTGATGATGTTCCATCATGAAACATTTATTGAACGGAGCTTCTGTTGGTGCTGGAAATACAAATATGTTTAAGACAGGCCTATTGCTTCTCAAGTATAGGGAATCAAACTAGGGAGACTGGGCACATAAACAAAGAGGTGAAGCTCTATTGATTAGACTCTGGAAATCTTTTGTGCCCCCCCCCCCAAACTCTTAGGTTACATTTAACATGTTTTAAAAGACAACTTGTAAACACGAGAATAGTGGTTCAGTCATCCTTTTTGGATGGCAGGATCCCTTAAAGGATCAGATGAAAACCACAAATCTTAAGGTATTTGCACACAGTTTCAGGGGATTGGCAGGGTCTTTGCACCCCGGATTAAGAGTCCTTGTAATGGGCTCCAGAGAGAAGAAAGTGACAGGCAATACACCAAATACATATGTGTATATACACACACACACACACACACACGCACATTTCTGAAATGGAAACCTTTGAAAAATCTTTGTGACCTCTAAGCATTTTCTAACATAGAGTAAACATTTTAATAACCATTTTTTGAATAAATGGCCAAAAGAACCTGTTTAAAAATTGGAGCTCAGGAGCTCCAGAATTGGATTAAACATAGTCCTTGATTGTGACATTCTCTTACTGCTCTATGCAAGCCTTTCCCTTATTAATTTATATTTTCTTGTTTATTTAAAAATTTATCTGAATAGCATGATAAATATCTTGAGGCCACTACTCAAAGATGTTTTGGCTGTACATTGAAGAAGCAGCAAAAAGAAATAGACAGGAAGACGATTATTGGAAATGAAAGCAGGAAGGCGATAAGATGAATATATGAAGTAAAAGAAAGGAATTGAAGCTACTTAATGGGTTGCATGCTGGGGAATTTCAGAAGCACTAGTTAGTGCAAGTGAGCATGGAGATGGGAATAGTAGAATATGGAGAGAGATATTTGGGGATAGGAAGAGACCAATACCAAAAACTAGACAAGACAGGAAGAGGCGATATTAAGACTATAACTAGCATGATGATCAAAAAGCAAGTTTTTAAGGAAAGTTTTGTTTTACTAATATAAACTATGGAAGTAGCTAAATATTCAAGAAAAAATAATATTTTTTAAGGAATGAAATATTATACAGTTTTTAAAATACCAATGAAGACTATTAATATGGACGGCTTATTGTATGAGGTCACTGTGTATGAAGTATGATTATAACTATCAAATATGCATAGTTAAAAAATAGACTGGAAGCAAACATCAATATGGAAGCTAATAATATTAGAATGAAGGAATTATGAGTGATTCATCTGAATTATATGAATGAAGTCACATAATGTACAGATCCAGGATCATAGAAACGTCTTGCCTAAAATTCAGCTAAAATTAAAAATGGGGAGAAAAAGGAAATATTGCCCTAAAATAATATAGTTGACTCTTGAACAACACAGTTTTGGACTGTACAGATCCACTTTTATATGGATTTTTTTTCAGTAAATACAGATGGCCCCCAGTATCCTTGAGTTTGCATCCATAATCAAACACAGATCAAGAATACAGTATTCACAGGATGGATGTGAAACCTGCAGATATGGAGGGCTGACTGTGGGAATTGAATATGTGCAGATTTTCGCATCTGTGGGGTGGGAGTGGGGCCTAGAACTAATCCTCTGTAGATACAGAGGGATGACTGTACACTGGTTTATTTCAGTATCACTAATTTTAAATAATTTGATTTTTTCCTTTAATATACAATTATTTATTAATAATTATATTAATAACTTCTTAGTTTTTTGAGGGGGAGGGTAGTCCCCTTGCATCAAAGGTATTTCCAGATGTTTCTGTGACCATTGTTTTGAAACAAATACAGTAATATTTGGAATTATTAAACACTAGAATGACAAATACTGAGAATTCTGTAAGTTGAGTGTTTCAATTTTCTGTTTATTTACAGGTGTGGATTTGCTGGAGAAACTGGTCCAAGATGTATAATTCCTAGTGTGATAAAAAGAGCCGGCCTGCCTAAGGTATTTTTTAAAACAAATGAGCAAAATAAATACTGTCCTGTAAAATATTTTAAAATATGATTTCAAATAAGATTAGTTAAAATAGTGGTAAATATGTAACTTACAGCTATATTTCCAAGAGAACTTTTTAAAATCAGCTTTATTTATAGAGGTCTAATTTGTATATCATAAAATTATGATATATAGCCACCATTACAGTCCAATTTTAGAATATTTTTATCACCTCAATAAGATCCCTAATGCCATTTACAGTTAATCCTCATTCCTGCCCCTAGCCCACCACTGATACGTTTTCTGTTTCTATAGATTTGCCTTTTCTGAACATTTTATATAAATGAAATCATATAATATCAAGAGAAAATTTATAACCTTAGTAAAATACTTTTATAAGCCTAGTGTAACATAATACCCCGAATAACTTTTTTTTACCTTATTTCAAATATGTCAGGCCTTTATTACCTTATCTGTAGTTGTAAAGAATTTTGAAAAACAAACTTTTTTTTTGACATGGGGTTCTTGCTATGTTGCCCAGGCCAGTCTTAAACTTCTGGGCTCAAGCAATCCTCCTGCCTCAGCCAAGTAGCTGGGATTATAGGCACAGCCACCATGCACAACTCAAAACACATTTTAGTAAGTTTCTTGCCAAAGCTTATTTGGCAAATCAGGAATTACAACCAATAGAAAGAATAATTTTATATGCCATAAAATTCATCTGTTAAAAAATGAGCTACAGGTCTTTCTGCAGTAACATTTTATATTTATTCCTGAAAAACCTCTGTTCTACAATATGATATATTAAAAAAAAAAAAAAAAAAAGACAGGCTTATGGGAAAAATGAGGTTGGGGTAGACCATACAAAACCTTGTAATTAGAGGACTAGCAAAAACAATGATTGATACTTTAGGGGAAAATCTGAATAGCATTGGCTAGCTGCTGAGTGTGAATATTAAAATAAAATCATAGATTGAAAGTACTGGCCAGTGGGTGCTGAGACAAAACCGATGGAAACAAGTTCTGAGCCAGTGGGACTGTTGTTAAGTAGAAACTAGGAGGAAATAGAGCCAATAGAGTCATGAAAGGATATACTTTGAGGAGGGACCCCTGGTATAGGAAGTTATTTAAATTTTCTTAAATATCTGAAAGGATATCTACCTGTGTGACCACGGAGTTGATGACTTTCTTTTTCTTGAGGAAGGTTATAATTCTGCTATTATAATTTTAGCTTCTCTTGTATAACGTGAACTTTATACAACTTTAACACAACTTTAACTTTAATACAACTTTAACATTATACTAACATTACTTCCTTATTTAGCAATTGCATATGTGTTTTATAGAAACATGTTGTACCAGAATAGATTAGATCATCGATTTATATTTGGCATTGGAATACATCAGAAATCTTTTTAATTATACTTGATTAGGGAATCATTTCATTGATTTTAAAATTTTCTGCAAATTGTTGGTCAAGCCAGAAATATAGTATATATTTGTGGTATGATATTCAAAAATGTGATGGAAGTTTCTGTTTATTAATTTTTCATGTAATTTTGCTTTGTAATAATTTTCATTATTGTGTTACTAGATAGATTTTACTTTTACATTCTCATTGGCACTTTTCTTAGTGCTTTGAACTTCTATCTTCATTTGAAAAGACAAACGTATATAAAGATTACTTATATTTGACTATATATGGTTTGGAACCTTCTTTAAGCCACATAAAATGAAGAAGTTCGCCAAGCTGATGATGGTCTTTCCTTTGAAAAAGTAAATGAACAGAGGTTTGCCAATGATGCATCAGTGTGCTTAGAGCTTTCTGAGAATCATAAATGAAGCCCTTTTTATATATTAGTGTTGACTTAGTACTTGTGGTTTGGTAGTGTTTGCATATGCTGCTTTAGTGCTAATGGTATTTGTTCTCATTTTTACAACATATGTTTATGAACAACCTACTAGTTCCTGGCAATGTATCTTTTGAAGAACAACATATCAGATGCAAGCCAAAAACAGTTCTTGCCCCATGGAACTTAACAGTCTAACAGAAAGTTGAATATTTTATAAGTAATTAAGCATGGTGATGTTGCAAAAGAGAAGGTATGAGTGCCTTGGGAGTGACTACAGGTATTGAACCAAGTCTAGAGTATTTGAGGAAGCCTGTAATGCTTTTTGGTGAATGCTGATTTTTAGCATCAGTCATGCTAAAATGATAAGTCAGATGAAGGGAAGATGCATATGAGTACAGCTTTTACCTATGAACACATGCTTCTATTACCACAAACCAAAAAATTCCATAATCTTAGATATGCTATTTCTTGAGGATTTCTAATTTAAGATATTAATCTATATTTAATTTTTGTATCCTTAGTACAAATTGCTATTTATTTATTACCAGAAAATGTACTGGTAAAATAAAACACATTTTAGTTTTAATCTGACATTATTTTATTTATATAAATTAATCATTTTAATTTTTTACAGCCTGTCAAAGTTGTTCAGTATAATATCAATACAGAAGAATTATATTCCTACCTAAAGGAATTCATCCACATCCTGTATTTTAGGTAAGATGCAATTGCTTTTTAGATTTTTCCCCCCAGGTTGGTTTGTTTTTTTGTGATTAGATAGAATTTCCTAATGCCAGTCATAGTTGCATTTGGTTGATGTAAAAAAAAACAACAAAAAAACTGACTTTCACTGCAAAGTTTTCACAAACAGTTTTACTTGTTTATTTTCAACCTTTTCAAAAATACATTTGAAGACTAGAAAACTAACAAACATAAGGAAATATTGAAAATCAAATGTCCATTAATAAAGGTGATTGATAATTAAATTACTATAAACCCATACAACGAAACACTGGATTCATTAAAAAAGAGTTCTGTATCTAAATGTACTAGTACAGAAAGGTGTTTTAGATATATTGATAAGTGAAAAAAAGCAAGTTGAAGAACAATATCTGTGGATGAATATTTCTGTTAAAATATATGCATACACATTCATAAGAATGAAAAATACACAGACTGCTCTCAGTGGTAGTTTCCAGGTAGTAGGAGTATAAAGTGCTTGCACTTTCCAAGTTGAAAATGTCTATAGTGTTTGGAGTTTTCTGAGCATATATTACTTTTGTAACCTAATAAAAGAAAATAATTTCAGGCCGGGCGCGGTGGCTCACGCCTGTAATCCTAGCTCTCTGGGAGGCCGAGACAGGCGGATTGCTCAAGGTCAGGAGTTCGAAACCAGCCTGAGCAAGAGCGAGACCTCGTCTCTACTATAAATAGAAAGAAATTAATTGGCCAACTAATATATATAGAAAAAATTAGCCGGGCATGGTGGCGCATGCCTGTAGTCCCAGCTACTCGGGAGGCTGAGGCAGGAGGATCGCTTGAGCCCAGGAGTTTGAGGTTGCTGTGAGCTAGGCTGACGCCACGGCACTCACTCTAGCCTGGGCAACAAGTGAGACTCTGTCTCAAAAAAAAAAAAAAAAAAAAAAATAATTTTAATGGCTCTAGTTAGTAATCATAGTAGGCTATGGTTTTAGTTTTCTGAAATAAATGAGTTAATAAAGTTCTGGCACAGTGCATGGCACATAGTAAGAGGTCAGAAACATTATCTTTCAGGGATATGATGTCTTTTCATCTTAAAGCTTCTTGAGGTAGTATAATTTCTCTATTCTTATCAAATTGCACTTCTTAACCAAAATAAATCAAACTGTTATTTACTTTTAAAAAACACTATCACTTTTCAGGCATCTATTGGTGAATCCCAGAGACCGCCGAGTTGTGGTTATCGAGTCGGTATTATGTCCTTCCCACTTCAGAGAGACACTCACTCGTGTTCTTTTCAAATATTTTGAGGTACCTGTTTTTAAATCAAATGCGTAAATTGCTTTTGAAGTTGAAAGAAAAGTAATAAAATTCTTATTTGTCAGGGAATCTTTCTTCTCTTTTTTTGGTAGATACTCAAAACTTAAACTAAAAAAGGTGCTCATTTTATCTCTTTTATTGTATATACTACACAGTTGAGGAACCAGATAACAGAAACCTCTTCAAATTGACCATTTATTTTTTTCCTTAGTATGGTTATTTCATGCTTACTTAGCATTTCATACAACCCTTAGATAATTGGAGATTTTTTTAAATTAGTGTTTGTTGTTTATTTTAATGTAGATTTTTTATTTGGGGACTTTTTCTCAGAATAAAAGGTGTATTGTGTGTCATCAAGTTTGTGATGCGTTTCTTCCAGGTCTTTCTAGCTTCTATTATTTAGTTATACTATTTGGAATTCTTTAATTTTTTCATTTTAGGCTTTAAATTTGTTTTAAATAGAGTATTCAAACAGTCTCCCCCTCAGTGTAAGTGGGCATTGCCAAGAATGAGACTTACCTCGTAACATTAGTAATATGACTGATAGCTTTTATTTTATAGGAGTCAAGATTATTTTAAGACCAAGAATATGTCTTAAGGTTAATACATTTCAAAGTAGACCAGAATCTTTATCATTTAAATTTTTTTAAATCTCTGCCTTGAAATTTAGTTTTTTTTCAGCAATGGGAAATGGAAGATTGTATGAAATGTATACAGTATGTAAGAAATTAAGCACATACAAATGTATTTTCTTACATACTGCTGAACTCAAAATATAACTAATACCAGCAATCACAATGTCTTTATGAGGTAAGGGCAGTTAATATTTCTAAGTTATATTTTGGTAAGGCAGGCACAAAGAAACAGGTCGCATAGCCTCCTGTACTTGCTGATATCATAGGTTCAGGAATTTTGTCTGCAGTAGGGAGAACACAAAACAAAACAAGAAAAAGTCACGTCACCTTTCACATGAATAACATAGGAGATTCTTAGAGTTTTAGCTGTGTTTGTGTTAGTATCCTTGTCTTGTATATGACTAGAATACATGCTGTGTCTATTTAGGTAAGGAAATATAGCCATTACTTTGTCTGCCACTTGATTATGGTGCACTTTCATATTTTGATTGGATTTCTGATATTTGAGATGTCATCAGATCTGCAGATTCTCACTGAAAAAACTGTTAAACAGCTATTTTGTAGTTTTGTTCTCTGGTTTAATTTTAACTGCTATATTACAGTGTTTAAAAAATACAGTTTACATTATAAGCTTTGCAAATAAAGATAATCAAGAAAATTCTTTTTCTGTATTTTCATCTTGCTGGTAAAAGCATCTCTTTTCTTTTAATTTAGCATCTTCCTCTGAATTTATATTTTTTGAACCTCCTCTTTTATCCCTTTCAGTTTTCTCTTCCAAAAGAGATAGAACAAGATTTAGTAAAAATGCTTCATAATTGTCATTTTGGAATGAAACAACTTAGTTTAAAATGTTTTGTTTATTATAGTATATTTTTGATTATTGACTAAATGATTATATTAATATGATTTATGTAAATAAATCAAACTAGTTCTTAATTTAGTGCCATAAAATGGTTCAATAGGTATCATGATATAATCTAATATAATTTTCCTGTGAATTTTTTCAAATATATTTTAATATAAGTCAGATACCTTCAGATATGACACTCATCCTGGTTTTGTTGTTGTTGTTTTGATTGTGTTGTTTTCCAGGTTCCATCTGTCTTGCTTGCTCCAAGTCATCTAATGGCTCTTCTGACGCTTGGAATTAACTCTGCCATGGTCCTGGATTGTGGATATAGGGAAAGCCTGGTGTTACCTGTATCTTTTTTGTCATTCAGCCAATTTTGCAGTTTTTACTCCACTTTAAATATAATAATTAGACTTATTACAAATGATTTTTATTGTATTGAACTATTTTGAGTTGCCATATACAAATCACCATGTGGAAAAAGTTCACAGGATTATAAGACCTAAGTTTACTTTTTATGGAAGTTGTCAAAAAAAAAAAAAAAGGATGTTGTTGTTGTGATTTGGTCCCAGTATATACTCCTTATATTCATAAGGAGCAGACCTTATGAATATTAATTTTCAAAAGGAACATCAGCTAATTAGGATGTGTCAAAAAAAGTTGACTAGGATAGGTTCTAGGAAAAAAAATCATATGCAAAGTAATTGGAGAAACTGAAATGAGAAAGTTCAATCAAGAAGAATTAGGCTGGGCGTGGTGGCTCACGCCTGTTATCCTAGCACTCTGAGAGGCCGAGGCAGGAGGATTGCTCAAGGTCAGGAGTTCAAAACCAGCCTGAGCAAGAATGAGACCCCGTCTCTACTAAAAAAATAGATTGGCCAACTAAAAATATATAGAAAAAATTAGCTGGGCGTTGTGGTGCAGGCCTGTAGTCCCAGCTACTCGGGAGGCTGAGACAGAAGGATTGCTTGAGCCCAGGAGTTTGAGGTTGCTGTGAGCTGGGCTGATGCTATAGCACTCTATCCTGGGCAACAGAGTGAGACTCTGTCTCAAAGAAAAAAAAGAAAAATTAATATTTAATGGGCCGGGCCAGGTGACTCACACCTGTAATCCTAGCACTCTGGGAGGCCGAGGCAAAAGGATCACTTGAGGTCAGGAGTTCAAGACCAGACTGAATAAGAGCAAGACACTGTCTCCACTAAAAATAGAAAAAATTAGCTGGGTGTGGTCGTGCACACCTATAGTCCCAGCTACTCAGGAGACTGAGGCAGGAGGATTGCTTGAGCCCAGGAGTTTGAGGTTGCTGTGAGGTAGGCTGACATCCCAGCACTCTAGCCTGGGCTACAGTGCAAGACTGTTTCAAAAAAAAAAAAAAACAACAAAATTCTGACACCAAAGCTGATTTAGAACAACACTGCAGAAGGTGGGGAAAATATCAAGAAAATCACACTTTATCTCCTAATATAGTAATATCCTTGACTATTCTGTAGATATATGAAGGAATTCCAGTATTAAATTGTTGGGGAGCACTCCCCTTAGGAGGAAAAGCTCTTCACAGGTAAGTTTCTTGGAATTTAGCATATTATTTTCACATGTGCCACAAAAACAGATGCTAGTCATTTTATTGATCAGTGATCAATAGAAGGCTTGTGATGTGGACATTTAATTTTATTCTATGTTCTATTTGCTTTGAGTATTTATCTTTTTAGAATAAAACCATTTTTATTTACAGCATCATAATCTATTGTGTAGTAAAAGTATTAAATAAGAAAAGGATATCAGTTGCAATATTTTAATTCCAATAACTTTTTTTTTTTTTAATTCAGGGAGTTGGAAACTCAACTGTTGGAACAATGTACCGTTGACACGAGTGCTGCTAAAGAACAGAGCCTTCCTTCAGTGATGGGTAACTTCATTTTAAGCTGTTTAAGAGCATTTTACATTCTCTTTTCATTTCTTTAACTTATATTTTAGTTTTTGCCCCATTGCATAGTTATTCTCTTTTCCCTCCTCCTACTTTGATAGCATTGCTTCAGTTATAAGGTCATCATTGAGCTCTTAATCACCAAATCCAGTAGTTTTGTGCTAGTCATCATTTTGACATAGTGGCTTATTATGTACTCTTGAAATTCTTTCTTCCCTAAGCTTTCAGGATTCTTTTCCTTTATGGTTTTCTATTATTTCTCTGAGTATTCTGTCTGGGTTTCCTTTGCTCTTGCTTTCTCTACTGTTATTTCCTCAGGGATTGGTTGTTTTGTTTCTTCTTTCTTCATACAGGCTTTTTAAAGGTGATCACATCTGCTCCCATATATTACTGAGCCAGATCCTTCTTCTAAACTTGATATCTATATATTTCCAATTGATTATTAGATATAAACTATGCTTCTTACTAGGCACCTCAAACTTAAGACTTCCAAAAGTGAACACATTATCTCTTCCTTGTTTGTTTGTTTGTTTGTTTATGTATTTTTTTTTTTTTTTTTTTTTTTTTTTTTTGAGACAGAGTCTCGCTTTGTTGTCCAGGCTAGAGTGAGTGCCGTGGCGTCAGCCTAGCTCACAGCAACCTCAAACTCCTGGGCTCGAGCGATCCTTCTGCCTCAGCCTCCCGAGTAGCTGGGACTACAGGCATGCGCCACCATGCCCGGCTAATTTTTTATATATATATCAGTTGGCCAATTAATTTCTTTCTATTTATAGTAGAGACGGGGTCTTGCTCAGGCTGGTTTTGAACTCCTGACCTTGAGCAATCCGCCCGCCTCGGCCTCCCAAGAGCTAGGATTACAGGCGTGAGCCACAGCGCCCGGCCTGTTTATGTATTTATTTATTTTTTGAGACAGAGTCTTGCCTGCTGCCTGGGCTAGAGTGCCATGGCATCAGCCTACCTCACAGCAACCTCAAATTCCTGGACTCAAGTGATCCTTTGATCCCAGTCTCCCACAGTGCTAGGATTAACAGGTGTGAGCCACCGTGCCCAGCCAATCTCTTCCTTCTTTATTAGATAAAGACAATGACATCTTCCTTATTTCCCATTTTAGCAACCTGAGAGTTATCATATTCTTTCAACTTTCCCTCAGAAATCTCTTTGAAATTTTACCTCTTTTTTCCATTTTCCACACCACTGAACATCTAAAAACAAAGACATTGTTTTAATCTAGGCCCACATTTCTTGCTTGGATTATTATAGGAGCCTCCTCTATGGACTGATTTAGTCTGTTTCACACTGTTGCCAGAAATAACTTTCCACAAAATAAATCTGATTATGTTGCTCTTTTGCTTGAGAATTTTTGTTAGTTCCTACAGGTTAAAATCTAATATCTGTTTGATATACAAGTTTCTTCACAACCTAACTTTATCTTCCCTCTTAGCCTTACTCTATTCTTTGTTCCTTATTTCAGCTACGGTAAATTTCTTATAGTTTTCTAGGCACTGTAAGTCCTTGCACGACACTGTGCCTTCATTTATTTTCTTTTTTCACTTGGGATGTTTTTCTTTGCCTACTTAGGTTTTTGATCCCTCTACATGACCCAGCTGGAATGTCATCTTCAATGGAAAGCCTTTCTCATCTTCCCAAAGCAGAAAAATTGTTCCTCTCTCTATTAAGCCCATCACAGTATTTATTATAGCACATATGACACATTCTCATTTGCCTGTTAATTTACTTGTTTCTCCCAGTAGAATTTGACGATGCCTGTTTTATTTATATTTCAGTCTGCAGCACCTAGTGTAGTGCTTGGGCACTGAATAAATGTTAGAAAGGAAAGGCAGGTTTTCAGGAGACTAAGTCCTGTGTATCATGTTTTCATATTGTTCCTTATTGATAGTTAAAATAATAGCAATTTTAATTATAAAGATTTGATTATAATTTTCCTATTCCAGATAAACTTTGTTACCATTTTACTATATAATGATGACAGTTAATTTATAAAAGGTCTCTAAGGATGATAAGTTCAGTGTAGTGTCCCAAGATGTTTTTAGTAAATAAAATATCTTTAAAATTGATTAGGGGAAGGAGGAGGAGGGGATGAGCAAAAACCTACCTAATAGGTACAGTAAACACTATCTGGGTGATGGGCATGCTTATAACCCTGACTCAAGCATAACAAAAGTAATCTGTGTAACTAAAAACATTTGTACCTCTATGATATTTTGAGATAAAAAGAAAAACTAATTACAACATTTCCTTAAAATTCTAAACCATACCTTCTTGGATACTTTTTCTTCAGTCTGATTTCTTAGACTGATTCTAATCTTTCCTTCCTGTACTTCTCAAAGTCTGAGTCTGTGACCGTTAGCCTTGCAGTAAGTACACTGATTTAAAAGGTATACAATTTTAAATGTTGCGATTTTTATTCTCGTAAATTAACTAATTTAAACTGTAATTTAAATGATTTTTCAGAGCCAGAGCCAGCGAATGCCTCTTGTTTCTGTACCTCACTTACAAAATTTAAATAGTTGTGATTGTTTGCTAAGATTAAGGTACCCTTTCCCCAAAGTAGAATCTACTCCTACCTAAATTAAACCCTTTATTTTCAAGGCTGTCTTACATTTGCCTAAAGAAAACTCTTTCTCATATTACCAAGTTTCTTTGACACATGTTAGAATTTATTTGAATATTCCTAGAGAGAGTATTTAAGTTGTGGAATGCTGTGGTTTTTAGCACTTACTCTTAAATTGTAGGTTCTTATAATCAAGTTACATTTCTCACATCTATTTATGGCCAGGGGTACTTTTGGTTTATCTTTACCCTCTTGTGAGATAAATTTTAATACTTGAGGATAGGAATCTTCAAACTTATTTGATCATATTCTGGTCCCAGAGGTAAAATAAAACTTTGAACATGTACCTTCAATCCATATGTTTATTTATAAAACTATATACGTACTATTACTACCATATTATGAAATATACAAAAATAAGAACGTGATAGCTCTCTGGGAGGCCGAGGCGGGAGGATCACTCAAGGTCAGGAGTTCGAAGCCAGCCTGAGCAAGAGTGAGACCCCATCTCTACTAAAAATAGAAATAAATTAATTGGCCAACTAAAAATATATAGAAAAAATTAACTGGGCATGGTGGCACATACCTGTAGTCCCAGCTACTCGGGAGGCTGAGGCAGCAGGATTGTTTGAGACCAGGAGTTTAAGGTTGCTGTGAGCTAGTCTGACGCCATGGCACTCTAGCCTGGACAACAGAGTAAGACTATGTTTCAAAAAAATAAAATAAATAAAAAAATAAAAGAACTTGGAAAGGATGAGATATTAAAATAATAAATAATTCTAAATTCATTCTTACTAATGATAAAACATTTTTCACTCCTCAAAAGTAGTGTAAATATCCTTTAAAAAAAATTGTGGCTCACCATTTTGAATGTACATTTTTTAAGTTTAACTGATTTTAATAGTTTCAGTGCTCAGAACCAAAAGATATAACTGACAAGATATGTAGATCAAGGTAGAAGGGCATAATTATGGTTCATTTTTCAGCTATAAATTTGTCTTCCCTAATGTCAATAATTTGTTCTTATAAATCAAAATATTTTTACATTTTTTTTTTTTGAGACAGAGTCTCGCTTTGTTGCCCAGACTAGAGTGAGTGCCGTGGCGTCAGCCTAGCTCACAGCAACCTCAAACTCCTGGGCTAAAGCGATCCTTCTGTCTCAGCCTCCCAAGTAGCTGGGACTACAGGCATGTGCCACCATGCCCGGCTAATTTTTTCTATATATATTAGTTGGCCAATTAGTTTCTTTCTATTTATAGTAGAGACGGGGTCTTGCTCTTGCTCAGGCTGGTTTCGAACTCCTGACCTCGAGCAATCCGCCCGCCTCGGCCTCCCAGAGAGCTAGGATTACAGGCGTGAGCCACTGCGCCCGGCCTATTTTTACATATTTAACAATGGATTAAAAATTCATAGTTTAGAAGACTTTAAATTTAGTTAAGAAAATTTTGTTTCTGAGTCTAACTCAGAAAACAAGAGATTTTTGGCAAGAAAATCACATAACAATGGTAATATATCCAAACATCCATCTTCCAAATGCTTTCTGGATTGCATAGCTTTCTGTAAATAGGTACTTTCTCATTTTTAAAAATGTCATCTTTACCTTAAAGGACAAGATTAAAAGACTGTGTGTGATTCTTTTTGAAAATGTGTATTAATTAGGTTAGCATATTACTGAGAGCTCTTTATTATCACAGGAAAGATAAGCAAACTTGGAACTTCACTTTTTTGCTTCAGCTTCTGTGCTTTGTCTTGGCTTTGAATGATGAAATTTCTTCCCTAAAAATGAAGTAAATTTTTCTATTAGGCTTTAAAAAAATTGATTGTTATATTTTTTAAAATTTTGCTGAAATGGAAAATGGAAATGTGAATGCAAGTTAATAAACTGTTTTTAATTATTATTAAAGTTCTATAATTCTAAATAAAATTTTCGTTTCAGGTTCAGTACCAGAAGGTATCTTAGAGGACATTAAAGGTAAACTAAGTTCTCATTTTTGTACCTTTCATCCTTAAGTGTTAGTTTGGAGGGTATATGTTTCTAAATATTTACACAGAAAATAAACTTGTAATATCCTAAAAATAATATATAGGCTATGAGATAATATAAATACAAATTCTAATTTTTCTCAGACTTATGTAAGTTCTGACATTCTTGATATGTTATTGAAGCAGCTTCTCAATTGTATAACATAGAGTATATGGGATTATTAGGAAACTAGTAATTTGTATAGTAGGAAATCACAGTTGCTTAGGAAAGCCACTTGTTTGATGTTGTATAATGTTTTTTAGTCTAGTTTTTTTCATACATTTTTGTTAGCTTAGTTATTCTACACACTGTTCAAAAATTCTAAAATTGTGACCAAAGTACTACAGTATATCGAATTCATTTTAATAACATATTGCTTCTACTTTGCTAGACTGAATTTTTATGATAAATGTTCATATTGGGTCTTCTGGCATTTTTATTCTAATGTAGGAAATGCATTTAAGATATGATTTAACGTTTTTTAGTACTTAAAATGTCATTAATGTCAATAATTCAGAATATTTAATAAAAAATTAGACAATAATCGATTTTAGAGTTAAATGGGACCTGGAAATAATTGAGTACTATTGGGCTCTGAAATATTAGATGATTTGTTCATTGTCACATAAGTAGATAGCTTTAGAGCTAGTGCTGTAAAACAGATCTTGCTCTTCATTATATTGATTTCATATGTGCACTTAGTAAGGATTACAAACTAATCTTTTTTTTTTTGAGACAGAGTCTCGCTTTGTTGCCCAGGCTAGAGTGAGTGCCCTGGCATCAGCCTAGCTTGCAGCAACCTCGAACTCCTGGGCTCAAGCAATCCTCATGCCTCAGCCTCCCAAGTAGCTGGGACTACAGGCATGCGCCACCATGCCCGGCTAATTTTTCTTATATATATTTCAGTTGGCCAATTAATTTCTTTCTATTTATAGTAGAGATGGGGTCTCGCTCTTGCTCAGGCTGGTTTCAAACTCCTGCCTCCAGCGATCCGCCCACCTCGGCCTCCCAGAGTGCTAGGATTACAGGCGGGAGCCACCGCGCCTGGCCTAAACTAATCTTTTTGGAAAGCAATCTAGTGTATTTATTAAAAGTGTGCATCCCATTTAAAAGGGGGATGTTGAATGAAGTTTGGTAACTTCACAACAAGGGATACCATGTAGCTATTAAAAAGAAGGAGCCAGGCCGGGCGTGGTGGCTCACGCCTGTAATCCTAGCACTCTGGGAGGCTGAGGCGGGAGGATAGCTGGAGGTCAGGAGTTTGAAACCAGCCTGAGCAAGAGCGAGACCCCATCTCTACTATAAATAGAAAGAAATTAATTGGCCAAGTAATATATATAGAGAAAAAATTAGCCGGGCATGGTGGCACATGCCTGTAGTCCCAGCTACTCAGGAGGCTGAGGCAGGAGGATTGCTTGAGCCCAAGAGTTTGAGGTTGCTGTGAGCTAGGCTGATGCCAGGGCACTCTCACCCGGGCAAGAGAGTAAGACTCTGTCTCCCCCCCCCAAAAAAATTGATTGATTTCTTAACTATTTCTGAAATAGTTTATGAAGTAGCTTATTATAAAAGGTACTTTGCAATGGAAAGAAACTTTAAAAGAGTTAAGTATTCCAAAATGCAAAAATACAAAATGATATAGTGGTAGTGGTTGTATTGGGGTGTGCTAAGCTGGAGAAAATAATCTTAACCAAAATGCCTTAAACTGAGGAGTGTTAAACTGTAACAAAGCAAAATTTAGGTTTGTGTTCTAACCAAGATTTTTTAAAAAGTAATCAGATAGAGAAAAAACCTAGTTCAAAAAACATCCTCTTCAATTAGAATAGCTACATTTTATGATGCTAAATTTTATTTTCATTTGGGTACTCTTTGTACATGAGATATCAAACAACATGCTAGTTTCCCACAAAGGTGATTTTTTTAAAATGAGATTTTATAGAAGATGAATATACCCATCTTTTGACTCCTCAATGAAAATTTTTTTTTTTTTTTTTTGAGACAGAGTCTCGCTTGTTGCCCAGGCTAGAGTGAGTGCCGTGGCGTCAGCCTAGCTCACAGCAACCTCAAACTCCTGGGCTCAAGCAATCCTACTGCCTCAGCCTCCCGAGTAGCTGGGACTACAGGCACGTGCCACCATGCCCGGCTAATTTTTATATATATATAAGTTGGCCAATTAATTTCTTTCTATTTTTATAGTAGAGACAGGGTCTTGCTCAGGCTGGTTTTGAACTCCTGACCTTGAGCAATCCACCCGCCTCGGCCTCCCAGAGTGCTAGGATTACAAGCGTGAGCCACCACACCCAGCCGAAAATTTTTTTATTTATGAATAAATTGTCATAAGCTTACTAAAGACAGGAATAGAGTTTATAAAATCCAAAGGGTTGGATGATCATTAGCATGTTCATTTGGATAGAATTGTTTTAACTGGGTTGTGGGTTCACTGTATTGCATTCAGTTAATCACTAGCCATAACAAGGTCTTCTTTTCTTGAAGTGCGTACTTGTTTTGTTAGTGATCTGAAGCGTGGACTGAAAATCCAAGCAGCAAAATTTAATATTGATGGGAATGATGAGGTAAGTTAAAAATAAATGTATTCTCTTTTTTCAGAGGTTACAACATGTATGGACTTATGCTTACATGATATTTATATTTCAGCGTCCCTCACCACCCCCAAATGTTGACTATCCGTTAGATGGAGAGAAGATTTTACATGTTCTTGGATCAATCAGGTTAGATCTTAATTTTTATAAGCAAAAAGTAAACTAAAATATAAAAGAAATTTTCGGCTTTTAAAAATATTTATGTTGGCCGGGCGCGGTGGCTCAAGCCTGTAATCCTAGCACTCCGGGAGGCCGAGGCGGGCGGAGTTCGAAACCAGCCTGAGCAAGAGCGAGACCCGTCTCTACTATAAATAGAAAGAAATTAGTTGGCCAACTAATATATATATGTAAAATTAGCCGGGCGTGGGGCCACATGCCTGTAGTCCCAGCTACTCGGGAGGCTGAGGCAGAAGGATCGCTTGAGCCCAGGAGTTTGAGGTTGCTGTGAGCTAGGCTGACTCCATGGCACTCACTCTAGCATGGGCAACAAGCGAGACTCTGTCTCAAAAAAAAAAAAAAAAAAAAAAAAATATATATATATATATATATATATATTTATGTAAACCTTTCTTTCGGTATTGCCATTTAACAGTTGTTTTTCATTAAGCCTCATCATTCATGATTAATTTTATTCAGCTTTTTAAGCTGTTTAAAACTTTAAAAAATATTGTTTCCTGTTCATCAGAGCCATTCAGAATTAGTTTAATTGATGAAACTAACCATTCTTTGAGGTGAAGTAGGAAGTATGATACTTTAAAACACATAGTTTGTTTAAGATGTATACATTTAAACAAACCAAAAAAAAGGAAACTTTTACTGTTTAGGCAAAGAGTAAGTACCCCAGGCTTTGTGGTTCATATGGTCTCTGTTACAGCTACTCAGCTGTACAGTTGTAGTATAAAATCAGCCATAGACAATATGTAAATGAATGCACATGGCTGCTGTGTTCCATTAAAAATTTATTTGCAAAAATATGTGGTGGGCTAGACTTAACTTGCAGGTTTTAGTTTGCTAACTCAGGCTTCAAAATTTTGTTTTGTTAGAAAGAATGCAGTATTCCAAATATACTCAATCCTTAGGATCCATTCGTAATTTACCTTTTATTATTCATTTGATTATTTTGTCTGATGATAACAATATAAGTTGTTGTTAAAGACATATAATTATTTTGTCTACAATATAATTTTTATTTATACCCCAGCTTAAGAGAGTTTGTATTATAAAAATATTGTTTGTAAAATATAAGATCAGAAGATGCACATAAAATAATTATCATGTAACATATTGAAAATCTTATTAGATTTTGAGATAATACAGAGGTTGAGATAGTAAAATGATGAATATAAATACATGTGAAGTTATATGTATTAACTTCACAAATAATATATAAATATATGTGAAGTTAAAGATGGTAAAATAGGGGAAGGTAAAAAGTGAGAATGTAGCTTTTTGGGGTAGTTTTTTTTGTATCCTTTTTATCTCATTCAAGTTATATTCATTAAATTACAATTTTAAATTTTCTCCTGATTGTTTAGTGGAGCCCAGAATAAGGAATTTCAACTAATATGGAATTTTTGGTTACTAAATAATCGGAAAATACATTACAAATAAAGGAAGCCACTATGTCTCACATTCCAAACCCAATTAATTTATAGTTGTTTGCTAACATGTTTTCCTTCCAAAAGTTCTCAGTCCACTAAAAACTACTAAGTAGACATAATCTCAGTTAGTAGTTGGTTGGTAAATCAAAAGAAGGGTTATTTAAAGTAAAGAACCATTTTAAAAAACTGTGTACTAAACATTTTATTTTAACTTAAAATTTATAAATGTGTGATTATTTACCAAATGTTTTTCTAAGAATAAGCCTGCTCATAGAGTTCTGAGTTAAATTTACACTAACTAGTACTAGTAATTAATGGTTTATGATTTCCAGGTTTTTTTGGAAAGAAAAACTTTCCAAAAGTTTTTCTTTTCGGTGAGAACTTAAAGTTACCGTGAATCAGTCTTGGTACAAATGCTTCTAATTATTTCTAGACTTCTAGACTTTAACAGTTGCCTCACCTCTATTAAAAATATTTTTAAAAACTATTTTGTCTTCCCAAAGCATTCAACATAGTTTTCATAGAAAGAACAACTTGTTTTCTACCTTAATATTTCATTGCTTAAGTAATGGGGTGGGGAACCTGCAGCCTTCTGATTTCAAGATTGTTCTCTTTTTAGCACCTAAGGAGACAAGAATATCTTCATCTTTCTCTGCTGCACCCCTTTTAATAAAAGGATTTGTTATGTAAAATTTGGATTCAGTGAAAAGGCCACACCTTTAGGACCTGGAAGTCCACGTGTTTCCTTAAGGCTGCAAATTCCCTAGGTTGAGTCATAAAGAGAATTTCATGTTGTTATTTTTTTTAATGGCAGAATTTCATGTTTTGAAAAATATTTTTTAAAGCTTTAAAATAGTACACATAATATCCTAATTTTATAAAAAATAGAGTATATATATATATATACACACACACACACACATATATATAGTTTTATATTTCATTGGTTAGGATTTGGTTTGGCTACAAGTTATATAAACCTGAAGATAGTGGCTTTAACAAGATAGAAGTTTGTCTCTCATTTAAAAGAAGCTTAGAGGTTCCTAGCATGTTGCATCATTAAAAAAAGAAAAAAAAAAAAAAAAATAAAAGAAGCTTAGAGGTAAATAGTCCAGGATGGTATGACAACTCCCATCAAAGACCCAAAACTCCTTCCATCTATCATCTCTGGGATGTAGCCTTTGTCCTTGAGGTTCAAGATGGCTGCTGGAGTTATAGCTATCATGTCTGTGGTGAGCAACTGGTCCTAAAGAAATGCTTCCTCTCCTTTTTAAGGAAACTTCCTAGAAGTTCCACTCATTCCTGCCTCCATTTCACTGTCTGATACTTAACTACATCTAGCTGCAAGAGAGCCTGGTAATTCAGTGTTGTAATTGGTGAGGTGGGGATGGGAAGCACAAGATATACAGCTTAAAATAGGGTTTTATCTTTTTTATTTTCAAATTATGATAGAGTAACAGGTGTTTAATAGTTGTAAAAGATAATAGAGAAGTCCTGTGTAACTTCCCAGTTTCCCCCAATGGTTACATCTTTTTTGTTTGTTTGTTTGTTTTTTTTGTTTTGTTTTTTTTTTTGTTTTTTTTTATACGGATCTTAGAGACTGACCAATGGTTACATCTTATATAACTATAGCACAGTATCAAAACTAGTAAATTGGCATTGTTATAAAGTATATATATAGTTCTGGATAATTTTATCAAGTATAGATTTCTGTGATCACTATAACAATCAAGATATAGAACTATTACAAGACACAGAAATAAAAATACTGCTTGATCTCAAAAGCTAAATATCTAGAAACAGAATAGAACAATAAGTGCAAGGGAGAGGAGGGGAAGGAAATTGGGAGAAGATCAAGGACACAAATTTTTGTAGTCATGTAAGATAAGTCTAGAAATCTAATGTACAGCATGATGAGTATAGTTAATACTATTGTGTTGTATGCTGAAAATTTGCTAAGAATAGATTTTAGGCACTCTTTTTACACACAAAAAAAGTAACTATGGAAGGTGAAGGGTAGGTTAATTTGGTTGACTGTAGTAATCATTTTACCGCATACATGTATATCAAAACATCACGTTGTATGCCTTAAATATATGTAATATATAAATATATATATATATATAACTATCACCATAAAGATCTTCCTCATGCCACCCAAAATAGAGTTCTTTTATTTCGATAAGAAACTGGAAAATGGATATCTTACTAGGCAGCTAGCAGTCCTTGTCATATATTATTTTTAAAAACAGACTTGGCACAGTGGCTTATACCTATAATCCCAGCATTTTGGGAGGTGGGAGGATTACTTGGAGCCAGGAGTTTGAGACCAGCCTGGGCAACATAGTGAGAACCGTGTCTCTACCAAAAAAAAAAAAAAAAGAAAAAAGAAAAGAAAAAAAAAGAGAAATGCAGGGGGTAGGGGACGTATGTTTGTTTTTAAAACTGTTGTGTTACTAACTAATCTGCTTGTTGAATCTTACTAACTTTTATGGAATACTGCTCCTTTTCTCTTATTAGGCTTGGGGAGGTATAACAGGACATAAAAGATATGTAAATCTATACATAATAATAGTAATAGCTAATATTTAGGGAATGCCTCCTATGTGCCAGACCTATCCGATTAACTCATTGAATCTTCACTTCAATCCTTGTGAGGCACATACTATTCTTCTTCCCATTTACAGATGAGAAGGCTTTGTATTTTAATAATTAACATGGTGCTGGTATGTAAAAATACTGTGTCAACAAAACTAATGGTGTATTCTGTACCATATTCTGTGACACCAACAAAGTACTCTCTTTTTAAAATCTTTTTAGAGATTCCGTTGTGGAAATTCTTTTTGAACAAGATAACGAAGAGAAATCAGTTGCCACTTTAATATTGGATTCCCTTATGCAGGTATTTTATTAACAGCCTTTAAACATTTTTAAATGTTAACTTCTGTATTTTTACTTTAGCCATTTTAGGCAACTAGCAGTGCTTGTCATATATTATTTGTAAGAACAAAGAAAGTGTACTGGGAAGTGGTTAGTTTGTTTTTAAATCTCTTGTATCAATAGTCTGACTTTTATAGAATACCAATCCCTTTATTTAACTTTTTATACTTTGTAAACTTTTATGTTAAATTTTATAGTTAATGAGATTTACTTGGGTGCTAAGATACGGTATCTATAGCATTTCAAACCCAGGGATAATGAGTGCCAAGGACATGGCATTTTCTCAGAGCGGGTATTCCAGATTTCTATTTTGTACCTAGTGTGGCCTGTGGTTCCTTTAAATTTAGGTTTGTATAGTATTGAATTTTACATTCCACAGAGCATATGGTAATATGTCTCTTTTGTGTAATGACTTTGTAATCATAGAACTCCACAGAAATATCATTACCTTGGAAGACACTGTCTACCTCCAGGGCTCTGCTCAGTGAAGGACCTTATCATTACTAATTCTTAGAGAAAACTGATGTGGAAACATAATTTTTCTAAGAGTGTTATCTTCCTACAACTGGCTCTGGGTATAATAATGAAGATAACACCTTAGAAAAACTAAGTTTCCACATACCTTCCTTACTAAAAAATAAAAGTTATTTCTTCTCATGCTCTTTGCCCAACTTGGTCATTCAACCCTGAAAATGAGAACACTCATATTATTGCTGTATGCCCTGTGTAATTTAAAATTCTATAATATTAGATTTTAAAATACTTTAAAATCTTATATAAGTTCTATATATACATTTAGTAGTATTATCATGTTGGTTATATTAGCTGCATGAAAGAAACCTTTCTGTGGCCTTTTTTGTAATAAAAATGATCACCTGTTTAATCTATACTAAATACTTCCATATATTTTCTTTATGTTGTTTTTTCTTTTTTATTTTTTATGTCTCTTGAGTCATATACATATTTTCTTATGTCCAGCTAAGCATTATTTATCCAGTTACGGATAAATCCTTTCTTTTCTTTCTCTTTAATAACAGTGCCCAATAGATACCAGGAAGCAACTAGCAGAGAATTTGGTAGTCATAGGTGGCACATCTATGTTACCAGGATTTCTCCATAGATTGCTTGCAGAAATAAGGTATTTGGTAGAAAAACCAAAATATAAAAAAACACTTGGCACCAAGACATTTCGAATTCATACTCCACCTGCAAAGGCTAATTGCGTGGCCTGGTTGGGAGGTAAGAATTTTGTTTTTAAAATATAATGATTATATAATTGGTTCCTGAATGGTATTACTAATGGATATATTATATATATTATCCAGTGTTCAAAATTCCATTTAATAAATAAATCTGTTAAATAATTTTTATTGAACTTTGACTTTTCCTTAAATTATATTACTTTTCAGAATTATACCTATTTAAATAAATAGGTATATATAGGTATTATATAAATAAGTAGGGTATTTACACCTACATAAATATATAGGTATTATATAAATAAGTATAAATAAATAGGTATTATATAAATAAGTATAATACCTATACTTATTTCAGAATAAATACCTATTTCTCTTGGCATTTGCACTATTAATTTAAGTAAACATCTTCATCCAATTTAAGTCATGCCTTAGAATAGTGAAAGCTATGAATTTATTCCAGTGTTGCTATCATTGCTGAAAACTTTGTTTTAATGCCTTCCAAAGCTAGTGAGCCACAATGAAAATTTGTCTCTTTATTTCATAATTATACTTTGTTTGAGACTGAGTTTATTGAATGTTTTAAGTAACGATAGTTTCACTGAAATAAGAAAATAACCTGATAAGTACAGTTGACCTTTGAATAACACTGAATTGCAAGGATCCACTTATACACAGTTTTTTTACAGTAAATGTACTGGAAATTTTTTTGGAGATTTGCAGCAACTGTTTGAAAAAAACAGATGAACTGCACAGCCTAGAAATATCCAAAAAATTAAGAAAAAGTTATGTCACAAATACATAAAATATATGCAGATACTATTCTTTTTATGTGTTAATTGACTGCTACTGGTAAGGCTTCTGGTCAACAGTAGGCTATTAGTAGTTAATTTGGGGGGGAGTCAAAAGTTACATGTGGATTTTCCACTGCTGGGGTGGGGAAGTGGGGCAGTCCATGCCCCAACTCCTGTGTTGTTCAAGGGTCATGTAACTACTTTGAAGGGAAAAACATGAATGTGTACATTTGTAAACATTTTGATCTGTGTTTTATGATGTAGTTAGAGCTAGTAGAGCTAGTAGTTATCAGGATCATACATTCAGAGAGAGAAACAAATATTGAGATTTTTAAATGAATATTATATTTACTTGTAGAATTTGGTTAAAATGTAATTTTGATCTTGGACAAATGGATTTAGTAACTAAATTATTTTTTAAAGACTTCTTGTGGGTCTTTATAAGATCTTCACTATAAATTCTTAGAACTTTATAATGACTCTTATTTAGTTTTGCAGTGCTATTTATTTTATTTAGTGACATGTAACCTTGGAATAGTGGCAAAACAAAACAAACAAGCAAACAAAAAACCCAAATACCTGAAGGGTCTTATTGATTGTATTTACCTAAAGTTGAAAATACCTTCCATCTCAGTTTACCTACCTTGCTTTTAGACACAGTGATACTTGTTATCATATTCACTACATGCTGCTAAAAGGCATTTAAGTTACTTTCAACATAGGAATCATGGCTTACTCTGTTGTTCAAAATATAAGATACAGAACAGCTTAACTGGAATTAATTGAATAGTGTGACTATGCATTGCTGATTTTACTAGTCCTCTCTTGTCATATAGTGAAGTGGATTTCTCTGTACATAAAGATTTCTGGTAAAAGTTTTCATCTCAGCTATAAAAACATTTTTATCACACAGGAGCTATTTTTGGAGCATTGCAAGATATACTTGGGAGCCGTTCAGTTTCAAAGGAATATTATAATCAGACAGGTCGTATACCTGATTGGTGTTCTCTCAATAATCCACCTTTGGAAATGATGTTTGATGTCGGGAAGGCTCAGCCACCTCTGATGAAGAGAGCATTTTCCACTGAGAAATAAAAGTTTGATTAAAATTCAGCTTTCCTTTATTTCTAATATTTAGTTGATTACAAGAGAATTGTACAAAATATGTAAGATGCTTTGTTATAGGTGACTATAGTGAAAGTGAAACCACTTCTTGTTTACTCTTTGCATTAATATGTAATTCTTTTGACTTTGTTTCCCTTGTATAGTGGTAAAATGGTAGCTGATGCTTATGAGACTTATTGTATTTGTATCAATAAAATATAGTAGAACAGTTTAATTTTGGAAGTTTGTTACATAGTCAATTTTTCAAAAAGAATAACAACACTATCCCTGCATAGTTCACATAATCTGTCCTGGGCATGGGAGACTCCATTAATTTTATTATTTTCAGCAGTTATTTCATTTAAAGCATGAATAGTGTTAATCAGTACCAGTTATTTCAAATATTAGCATGTGTCTATTTTTTAGATTCTTTGCTTTTTGGTACTTATATGTCCATGTCATTAAAATGTTGCTTTTCCAAAAATATATTTGATCCTTTGGACTGAGAATGTTTGGTAACACAGGCATTTATTAGGCAAAGTGTGGAAATGTTTACCTTTTAACTTTACAGTTTCTTTTATGAATAATTCTACATTTATAAGGAAAAAGATATTTCATTTCTGTGTAAAGTTACAACTGTTTTATAAACATGTCCTCATAATATCATCAATCTTTGCTTTTGTGCTTTGTATCTTCTCAGGGCAGGGGTTCTTTGAAATATATACTCAGTCATTGTTTAACTTTTATTTTTGTTTTTCTTCCTTTGTTTTTAATGAACTACCTCTTGTTGAAATTTTGCTGGTTTCATTCTTTCAAGGTACCTGTGCCCTGTAGGCCTGCTACTTCTGTAACATCCTTTCCCCAAAGTAGTGATCTTTCCCTAAGTGCTTTATTTATAACTGAAGCACTTACAACTGTTACTTTGTAATCGTTTCTACACAAGTTTTAGCTTCCTTTCTGGAATATATACTCCATTGCAACAAGCTTCCTTATTTTTTAACTTTGAAATCTTTGCAGTAAGATTATCAGGAATAGGTGTACCATTAATTGTCAATTGTATGGATTTACTATTTTGTTAACAGTATCTCTTTTTGCAGTAAACATAATTTCAAAATTTTCTGCTTTGCATTCATATTGGTCCTGCCTTTTGTTGAATTTAGATTACTTATAAGAAGTTTTCTATTTTCATTGATTAATATGAAAAACAATATCTCTGACTGAAAAAAGAGATTTAAAGCTAGGTATCAAATGGCAGACACCTAGTGGCTGAGGTTAAGTGGCTGTTAGGTATTGAATTGTGTTCCACAAAAACATATGTTGAAGTCCTAACCCCAATACCTGTGAATGTGACCTTACTTGGAAATAGAGCAGATGTACTCAAATTAAGGTGAGGTCATTAGAGTAGGCCCTAACCAACATGACTGATATCCTTAGAAGAAAAGGAAAATGCCATGTGAGACACACAAGGAAAACACCGTGTGATGGAACAAGTCAAGCCAAGGAATGCCAAGAATTGCTGATGACACCAGAAACTAAAAGAAAGGCACAGAACAAATTCTTCAACAGAGCTTTTGAGAGCATGGACCTGCTGACACCTTGATTTCAAGAAGTCTGAAACAATAAATTTCTGTTGTTTCATGCCACCCAGTTTGTGGGATCTTGTTATGACAGCCCTAATAAACTAATATATGCTTCTTAATTCACTAGCTCAACACATACTTATTGAACATCTGTCAGATACTAATTTAGGTTTTTGAGATACATTAGTGAACAAAATAGACAAAAATCCTGCCTTTCTGGAACCTACATTCCAAGGGGTGAGAGAAGGTTGGGAGATAGATCTAACATATTAAGTTAGAGGATGATAGCTTCCGTAGAAAAATTAAGTAGGGTAAAGTGGATGGTGGGGTAGTTGCCAATTAGAATAGGGTTTAGTGTTATCGGGGTTGGCCTCTTTTTTTAGTGACTTTTGAACAAAGAAATTAGGCAAGTGAATTAACTATGTGGGTATTTGGGAGGAAAAGTGATACAGGAAGAAGAAACAGCCAGGGCAAGAACCCTAAGGACAGGCATGCTTAACATGTTCCAGGATCTGCAAGGAGGCCAATTTGGTGTATAGTAAGTAAGGAGAAGAAAAGTAATAGGAGATGGGAGAAAGGGAACAATCTTGTAAGGACATATCTCATACAGTGAAACAGGATACCCTTAGAATAATGACAAGATCTGACTTGGTGTTTTTTTTTGTTTGTTTGTTTTTTGAGACAGAGTCTCGCTTAATTGCCCAGGCTAGAGTGAGTGCCCTGGCGTCAGCCTAGCTCACAGCAACCTCAAACTCTGGGCTCAAGCAATCCTCCTGCCTCAGCCTCCCCAGTAGCTGGGACTACAGGCATGTGCCACCATGCCCGGCTAATTTTTTCTATATATATCAGATGGCCAATTAATTTCTTTCTATTTTTATAGTAGAGACGGGGTCTCACTCTTGCTCAGGGTGGTTTTGAACTCCTGACCTCGAGCGATCCGCCCACCTCAGCCTCCCAAAGTGCTGGGATTACAGGCGTGAGCCACCGCGTCTGGCTTGACTTGGTGTTTTTTATTTGGTTTTTAGAGACAAGGTCTTGCTGTGTCACCCAGGCTGGAGTACAGTGGTGTGATCATAGCTCACTGCAACCTCAAACTCCTGAGCTCAAGTCCTCTTTCCTACCACAGCCTCCTAAGTAGCTAGGACTACAGGTGTGTGCCACCATGTCTGGCTAATTTTTTTTTTAAAGACCACGTCTGGCTAGTTTTTTTTTTTTTTTTTTTAAGAGATGGGGTCTGGCTATGTTGCCCAGGCTCTTCTGTAACTCCTGGCCTCAAGTGACTCTCCCACCTTGGCCTTCCCAAATACTAGGATTACAAGCATGGGCCACGCTGCCTGGGCCTCGCTTGTTTTAACTGGATTATTCTGGATGTTGTGTAAAGAATAGAAGACTGAAAGCAGAAAGATCAGTTATGAAATGATTACAGTAATCCAGATGAGGTAATGGTTTAAACCAGGGTGCAAGCAGTAAAGGTGAGAAGTCTGATTTTGGATCTATCTTGAAGGTAGACCAACAGGATTTCCTGATTTGATATGGATGTTTCAGTTACCTGTTGCAATGTAACAATCTCCCAAAATTTGGTGGCTTAAAACAGCGAGTACTTTATTTGCTTATTATTCTGTAGGTCAAGAATTCAGGCAAAGCCCAGTTGTGCAGTTTTGTTCCATATGGCATCAGCTAGATATTCACTTGGCTGTATTTAATTGGTTTGCAGGGATGGAAGGTCTAAGATAACTTTGCTCTCAAGTCAGGTCTCGGTGCTCTTCACACGGCTCCTTTCTCCCACATGGCCTGTCTCCATGTGGCTAGCTTAGGCTTCCTCAGAGCATGGTGGTCTCAGGGTACTCAGACTTCTTACTTGGCAGCTTGCATCCAAGCCCATTGTGAAAGTACTCATCAAGACACTGTATCATGCTTTCTAATGTCCCCTTAGATAAAACTAGTCACATGTCCTAGCCCAAAGTCAGTGTGGGAGAGGAAACAGTGAAAGACACTTTCACAATGGGGTTCTAGAGAAAGAAGTCAATGATTTTTCCAAGATTTTTGGCCTTCATAACTATAAAGATGGCGTTACCATTAATGGGGTGTGGGGAGGAAGGAAAACTGCAGGAGAAGAAAGTTTTGGAGCAAAGACTGAGTTAAGTTTTGTGTATGTTAAGTTTGAGATACTTACTACACATCCAAATGGATATTCAAGTTTGACATTTAAGAAAGAGACGTGGGCTCTCTCTTAATATGAAGTTGAGAATCGCCAGCAAATACCTGGTATTTAAAGCCATGAGATCACCAAGTGGGGGAGTACAGATGGCAAAAAAGGGCCAAGGTCTCATCCCTAGAGTACTTAAAAGTGAAGAGGTAGGATAGTAAAAGGGGAACTAGTAAGATAAAGGAGAAAACGAGAGCATTAGTGACCTGGAAACCAAGGCAAGAAGTGTGGCGTGATCAAATTTGTAGTAAGTTTCTGATAGGGCAAGTAGATTTGGCCTAGCAATTAACAATTAGATTTAGTAATGTGGAGGTGATTGGTGATCTTTTCATGAACAGTTTGGCAGACTAGTGGCAGGTGGGGAGGCAGAGCAGGAAATCCTGATTGGAGTGGGTTGAGAAAAGCAGGAAGTAGCCCTGACATGGTGAACTAAACTGACACAGCTAAGCCTCAATGAGATTATAGACTGATAGGACACTGAGCAAATTATACTTTTCTCCTTTTTTTTCACAGAACATCCACTTCAGACAAGATGGTTACTGTCCAACTCAAAACACAAAACATTCCTCTTTCTTGCCAAATGAGTGATTGCCACTTTACCACTTTCAGATTTATTCCTCCTTTTCCCTCTCTATAGGTAAGATATATTAAGATCATAGAATTTCCCTGGCTTTCTGAGACCACCCAATCCAGAACAAGCCCCTACTTCCTTAGGCCCTTCCCCAAATTACCCAGTAAAAGCCCAAATTCTACAAATAGGTTCTTTTTTTTTTTTTTTTTTTTTTTTTTTTTTTTTTTTTTGCGACAGAGTCTCACTTTGTTGTCCAGGCTAGAGTGAGTGCCGTGGCGTCAGCCTAGCTCACAGCAACCTCAAACTCCTGGGCTCCAGCGATCCTTCTGCCTCAGCCTCCCGAGTAGCTGGGACTACAGGCATGCGCCACCATGCCCGGCTAATTTTTTATATATATATCAGTTGGCCAATTAATTTCTTTCTATTTATAGTAGAGACGGGGTCTCGCTCTTGCTCAGGCTGGTTTTTTGAACTCCTGACCTTGAGCAATCCGCCCGCCTCGGCCTCCCAAGAGCTAGGATTACAGGCGTGAGCCACAGCGCCCGGCCCAAATAGGTTCTTTTTAACACTGTTTTACTGAATTGCTCCCACAGTTCTCCCTTGGTATAACATGTAATAAACCAAACTTGTTCAACTACAAGTGTCATTTTGGCTTGGTTTGGTTTGGTTTTTGGTCTTTGGCTGAAAGGCATTGTCCAGATTAAGAGATGGGAAGAGAGGAAGGAGAGCGTAAACGGGGTGACTTGTTCCAACGGGAAACAGAAATAGAATGGTAGCCCTCAGGAAAACTGAGTCAAAGTTTTTGTCTTGTTTTAAGATAGAGAAATAACAGCACGTTTGTAGGTTGAAGGGAACAATCAAGAAGAGAGAAAAATTGATCGTTTAGTAGAGAGCAAGTTGGCAGATAACAGGGGGAGGGTATAGGATCCAGTGGTTTAGGTAGTAGGGTTGGAAGGAGCATGGATTGTTCACTTACGTGGTCTGGGGGGTGAGATCCTGGAACGTGCCTAACTGAGGTGGTCCCAGTGAGAGTGAGCGTTCTCTTTCTGATTACTTCATAGATATATCAGTGAAGAGGGAAGAAGGTGGAAAACCTGCCTCAAATATCTTAATTGTCCATCCAAGTTTTCACAACTCAGTTCTTTTCTGCATCTGTCAAAGAGCCTTCACTAGAATATTAACTTCCTAATATCCATCCTGTACATAGATCCCAAGAACAATGGAAGAAAACTTGATGTATGCACTGGTTGTATAAATCTATCGAAAGAAATATTTCTCACTGTGTATTTCTTCGGGATAATTTCTCCTCCCTCCCTCCCCTAAGATAGGCCCTATATTGGGAGCAAGAAAAAGGAGAAAACACACACACACACACACACACACACACACACACGCGCGCGCGCGCGCGCGCGAGAGAAGGATGAATTGGTTGTTTTTCCTCCGAGTCCTCTGGCGTCTCCAACTACTTTCACATCGGATCTCTTAAATTTTAGAAAAGCAGGCAAAATTGGGGCATAATTTTGTTAAGATAAAAGCAAAAACTGCCCTCTACCAGCAACTGTGCAAGAACGCATAGTAACACAAAACCAGGCTTAAACAGTGGCATTTAGTTTCCCCGTGTTTTAAGGAGGACACTAGGGAGGGGACGTGTGCTCTCAAGTGCGCAAGTACAGTTTGCGATCTGTTTCGTTTTCAAACTGAAGACTTTTTTCCAGAGATCTGGTTAATATTGAAAGCGCTTAAATTAATTTTGTGTAAAAACCCTTCTTAGTGTAAATGCTTTGAAGAAACCGTGGAAATTTTGGAGCAAAATGGAATTTCCTAACAAAAAGCAGCAACGCCCAACGTGGGGCTCGAACCCACGACCCTGGGATTAAGAGTCCCATGCTCTACCGACTGAGCTAGCCGGGCGCCCGAGAACACCCTCTATTTTTTCTTCTCTTGATGATCGTTTAAATACATTTGGTTGCAATTCTATATTATTTTTTATTTCTAAAAAATAATTCGTAACACACTTCTAAGTTGGTGCTTCAGAATTATTTTAAAAACGTTTTAAAACATAATTGTGCTTATATTTAAGAACTGTTATTATGTATGTGTCCGAAGATCACTGAAAGCTTATGCAAGTCTTTCTCCTTACAGTCATTTAATCTTTTTAATGAAGTGATTTAAAGTATTTGCCGCCCAATATCTTATCTTCTTTACATAAACGTGTATCAAGGCTACCCAACTTCTATCAAATGGCATACTGAATTCCTACATGTTTGGGCTCTGCGTTAAAAAACAAAGTCCAACCTCTAAGAGGTTAGTTTCACTAAAGAACAGCGGGGCTTATCTATTTCCTTTTGAAGTATGGTTGATTAAAGAAAGTTAAATTGAGGAAAAGGGATTTCGATTCAGTTAAAATAAGGTCTCTTTCGAGTAACTGACGATGAGATAGGATGCTCAGAGGTGGTTATTACTCTGCTCAAATGACAGAAGCTGTGAAGAAAGAAATATTGTCTATGAAACTAATGGTAAAAAATTTTAATTCTAACAGGAAAAGAGAACAACCTGATTTTGATCAAATTATGATAGGAGATAATGGAATAGACTCCTATGGAAATATATGTATTCTGAGACACCAGTGAACCTTTCAAGATAAAGAATTCTGCACATTTCTGTAATAGTGGAGTAGATAGAGGATAATGTTTATCCTACTGTTGAGAATTGCAACTTAAAGTCTAATTGTAAACTTGAAAATAACAAAGAATTCTTAGGATACTATCCCTAAAACACAGTATTTAGAAGCTAAATACATTGAGTGTCACATTTTCTGAGTTATTCAATTAAAAAATAATAAGATATGTCATAAAATATTTTAGATGCCTCAAAGTACACGTAAAAGTACTTAAAATTTTAAAGCTTAAAATATTATTACATTATTAACAAATTTGTCTGCAATTACCAACTGTTTTTTTGTGATTGTTTTATAACTTGGTAGAATGTAACCGGTAAGTGAATTTGAGGATTTTTTTTTCATATTAAGCACATTTATTAAGTACCTACCACGTGCAAAGCACCGTGTTGGGTATTCTAATAGAATGATAAAACCAGACTCAGCCTCAAAAAGCTTATCACCCTGTAAGAAAGATGTGTAAATTACATACCGCTTTCACATGTACTACTTCCCAAAGTAATCAGAAGTAAGTTGGTTAAAACAAGCAAACAAATTCACGCCCACGCCATTTAAGTATTGTAATGAATCACGCAAATAATTAAGAACTTGGGGCCACAGTTTAATGCTAATTCCACAGGGGACGGGAGTATGCCTAGCTCACCGTTTTATTCGTTTTATTCGCAGTGTTAAATGGAGAACGTGGAATGTTAGTGCTCAATATCTCTCTGTAACCAGGATTATCTTCAACTCTACTAAAAAGCTTTAAACTCATACAAAGAGCACTCAAACTTTTTGTAAAATTCCTGGCTGAGCTCAAACATGATATCCTTAAAGTGCAAAGTGCTTCCCGAGAGCCTGAGGAAAGGAGGGTGAAGCGGATGCCATCAAGATACTGGTGGAAACGAGGACGTCAAGGACGACAGGATACTTCTCCTCTACTGCTTTCTTTATAAGACTATACAAACATCTCTCTTTTTTGTTTCACTAAAGAATAAAGTAAGGAGACGAGAGGAATAATATAAAAGATAAATAATAATTCCTAGATAAAGAAATGGAACAGCTTCTCAAACTCGATGACTTAGAGTGGCTCAAAGGACTGGAACTGAAGGCGGAACACTAACCTTCTTCTAACCCCGCTTCCATTGCTTCTGCACAGGCGCACTACCCGCCACTCGTACCCCACCCTTTCCCACAATACTTTTCGTTCCAAGTGCTAGAGCCCAAGGAACCAGCTTCAGGGACAAAGACAATTGGTTGAAGTGCAGCCAATGAGAGGGCCTGTTACTACTCTGCGCCGTGCTTTGCTGTAGGGTAGGGGAAGTGTCTTAGGCCTGGAAGCCTTGCGCGTTCCGTTGGTTTTAGCACGATGAGCTCAATCGGCACCGGGGTGAGTTTGTGATCCTTTGGTGTGATAGTCTAACGTAAGGATTGGCTTTGAAGGGAAGTTGGGCAGACTGAATGGGGTGCGCCGACCCGGGATTCTCTGGGACTGCCTTCAGGTCAGGTGGGCCGCTTCCAGCTGTCTGGAGATCTGTCGTCTCTTACCCGCTAGTATACTAGGCCCGCGTCTCCAAGGAAGGTGACTGCTGAAGATTTTCAGCGCAGGTGTAGCTGGCTTGGCGGCGCAGCAGTGAGGTGTGGAGCTGCTCTGAGTTGCTGAGTCACTTTCTTTAGCCATTTAGGGAAACCGAAAGTGGAAACTTGTGGGGCCTGAAAAAAATGTGTGGAAGGGTTTGGGTAACAGTCCTCTTGAGAACCACTCAGGCAGCTCAGCTTGGGATTCATGGTCTGAGGCTCGTGCTTTCTTTAGACTACCAGTTCCTAGGGTGCCGCTGATTCACGGGCCTTCTCTTTCTTCTCTGTCGATCAGTTCACTGTCGAGTGTACTGATCGACAGCTCATTGTAGAGTCACTGGAAACCCAGTTGCGACAGAACTAATAAGAAAAGTGGTTTGAAAGCTAAATCTGATGACGCCTTTCAGTCTTCCTTTGTTACAGCTTCTCAACACTTTTAGGCATTGAGACTTTATGTAGGAACTTAACTACTTCAAACTTTCAATATACTGTTGAGAATTTTGGAGTTGGACTTGTTTGGCTTCCTTCTTTCCTTTGTTAAACGTATTGCATATGTGCAGTCTTCTGCTTACTCCTTTTATGTACTTCTCCATATAGGAAATACAGGGTTTTTAAACATCTGTTGGTTATTTGCACAATAGTTATCGAATAATGGGTTTCTCAGTTTATTTAATCCTACTTGTTCCCAAGATTTTGATATTTAGCATTAAACCCAAATACTGGTGATCCGAATTTGATAATAGGCCAATTTATGTTTGGGATAGTTTAATCCATTCGTTTCGTTTATGAGATGCTAAAGTTATGTCATATTTCTTTTGCGTAAGTAAATGCTCAATAAAGAATTGACTACATTAATATTGACTTCAATCAATAATGTTTCTGTCTACAAGCCTTTAAAAAATACTTGACAGTATAACTATGTGGGATGTTTTGGTATTACAGTGGTGGAGTTTTTCCTTCTTACCTTTTTAACCCTGAGAGGCCAACCCTTCTTGCAGTCAGTCTCCAGTTTCAAGAACCCCAAGAACTGACTGGTACAGCTGACTTTACCACCTGTACCCAACCCTCAGTGAATCTTGAGCAGTGCCTTATATTTCAGTGCTACTAAATTCTTCTCTAAAGAAGGTTTTGGCCAGGCATGGTGGCTAACACCTGTGATCCCAGTGTTTTGGGAGGCCAAGGTGGGAGGATTGATTGAGGCCAGGAGTTGAAGACCAGCCTGAACAACATAGCAAGACCTGTCCTTACAAAAATTAAAACTTAGCCATGCACAGTGGTGTGTTCCTGTAGGTCCTAGCTACTCTACTTCAAAGACTGAGGAGGGAGAAGATTGCTTGAGCCCTGGAGTTTGAGGTTGCAGTGAACTATGATGATGACACTGCTCTCTAACCTGGGCAACAGAGAGAGACCCTGTATCCCAAATACATACATACATGCATACATACATAAACTAACTCCCTATTCCATCCTGGAAGACCCAATGTAGTTTGGCCCTTAGCTACTGTGCTAAGATTGCCTACTTTTTTCTCCACCATTTAACAGTGCTCAAGACAGTGATCTTATTTCTGTTCCTGACTGTGCTAGGCTTATTTCTACCCTAATGTCTTTGTGCCAAATGCCAGAAAGTTTCTTCTTCCATATCTTAAATGGCTAGCTCCTTGTCATTTAAGTTTTATTCACCCTAAATACCACTGCTCCAGCTAGGCCTCTCCTGTGATGCAGTCTGTAGTAGTTCCTTCTATCACTTTACTATTTTATTTTCATATGCCCTTTCTGGTTTATTGCTGTATCTTCAGCACTTAGATTCGTGTCTGGTCTGATTTGAAATGAAGGACTTCATGAATAATTGGTCGTTTTTGTATTCCCATATAATGACTAACATATAATGGATATTCATTAAGTGTTCGACGAATGCTGAATGATTTGTTAAGTTCTTCAGTTTGTTAGTGGCACAGCTATTGCTACAAACTTAAATGTTCTGACTTCAGTGCTGTTTCTACCATACAGTGTTAATTTTTTTCAAAAGTGAGTTTTGTGTTCTGATTTTACTTAGGACTTGTATCCATTGCTCTTCAATTGTAGAAATCTAAGGTGTGTGACTTCCCTTAGTCACTGTTGGTGCTTTGACATGCTTCCCCTTCCTCTCTTAAAAGCAGAGTTATTGTTGGGATATCACACATTCCTGATTTCTAAGCCATTTAGAGGATATGCTTATTACTGCTAGAGAGATGTTATTATAAGCTTATTGTTGCCCTTTTCCCTCTAGTATGACTTGTCAGCCTCTACATTCTCTCCTGATGGAAGAGTTTTTCAAGTTGAATATGCTATGAAAGCTGTGGAAAATAGTAGGTAAGAAATATTGTTTTACTTAAAATGATTGTTTTAATCAGTTATTATATGTCTCCTTTTATTTTTTATATTTCTGGTAATTAGGCTTTGTTATGTTGCTTTGGCACAAATTAGTATATACCTCAAAACAATCTCTATTTATTCATTTCCAGATCTCGTTCTAGGCCAAATGTTTTTCCATGAGCCCCAGCCCGATAATTCCAGTCAATTCCAAGATTATCCACTAAAATACCTATGTTGCAAATATAGCATATAAAATCACATTCGTTATCATCTTTACTAGCCATTCTCCATTTTCAAATTCTTGATTTATATCATTGTTTTCCTTGGCTATTATATTTATGACCTTATTGTCTTTTATTTCTCATACATCTTGTGGGTGTTTTTTTTTTCTTTCAGAGACAGGGTTTCACCATTCACTCCAGCCTAGGTAACAGAGTGAGACCCTGTCTCAGATAAAATAAAAATAAAAAATAAAAAAAGAGAAGATGGGGTCTTAGAGCAAAGAGCAGGAGAGACTTAGGAAAGTTACTGTTTTCTCTCCTTTGCTTTTTTTCTCTCCTTTGCTCCTGCTTTTTCTTTGTCATAAAAAACTGGTAAGTCTTGACTAAGAAAAACTGGAGAGAGAGATTTTGAAACTCTGTGTAACCAGAAAATTGAAGGTAAGCTGTGAGTAACTGTGTCATCTTAGGGATTTGTTTTCTATAAAGTATCTCTAATGTGACTTAAAATAGTCATATTTAGACAAACATGAGTAAATATTTCTAAAAATTGAAACTTCAAACAGGGAGCAAGAGTGAGATGCTGTCTCTACTAAAAATAGAAAAATTAGCCAGGCCTGCTGGTACACACTTGCAATCCCAGCTGCTGAGGAGGCAGAGTCAGGAGAATCGCTTGAGCCCAGGAGTTTGAGGTTGCTGTGAGCTAGGCTGATGCCATGGCACTCTAGCCCAGGTGACAGAGCAAGACTCTGTCTCCAAAAAAAAGGAATTTTTTTTCCTTAATAAAGAAAAAATACTAGGAAAGTTCCTCTTTTAAAGGGATTCATGTAACCTGGCATGGTAGAATACTAGATGCGGTTCAGAAAATAAATTTTCTTCTGAACTGGTACTTCCTGGTAGTGTGATGTGTAGGATTCCTCTCTTTAGTCATTTGAGTGTCACTTTTTTTTATTTTTTTTATTTTTTTATTTTAGCGTATTATGGGGTACAAGTGTTAAGGTTACATATATTGCCCATGCCCCCCTCTCCCCTTGAGTAAGAGCTGAGTGTCACTATTTTGTCTGTAAATTGGTATACATCTACCCCAACTACTTTACATAGTCATAAGGATGAAATATATCTAAAAACATTTGGAAAATGCTTAAATGCTATGGGCACAGAAAGTAGAAAAATTAAATTGTATATTAATTTTCTTAAGAGTCTGGTATATAAACAAATTGAAAACATTTAACCTTGTAATATAAGATGAAATTCCTGCATCAAAGGAGATAAATTCTTTTAAAGAAATTTAATTTTTTTTTTTTTACTGAAGCAGACTCTCACTTTGTTCCCTTGGATAGAGTGCAGTGGTATCATCATAGCTCACTGCAACCTCAAATTCCTGGGCTCAAGTGATCCTCTTGCTTCAGTCTTCTGAGTAGTTGGGATTATAGGCGTGCACCAACACACCTGGCTGATTTTTTCTATTTTTTGGGTCTTGCTTGCCCTTGTCCAGGCTTGTCTTTTTTGTTTTTTTTTTTGAGACAGAGTCTTGCTCTGTTGCCTCAGCTAGAGTGTTGTGGCGTCAGCCTAGCTCACAGCAACCTCTAACTCCTGGGTTCAAGCAGTCCTTTTGCTTCAGCCTCCCGAGTAGATGGGACTACAGGCATGCACCATATTTTTAGTTGTCCAGCTAATTTCTATTTTTAGTAGAGACATGATCTCACTCTTGCTCAAGCTGGTCTTGAACTCCTGAGCTCAATTGATCCTTCCTCCTCAGCCTCCCAGAGTGCTACGATTACAGGTGTGAGCCACGTGCCAGCCCTAAAGAAATTTAATCTTGATAATTAAAAAGTCAAATATTTTATAGTACTTGTTGTGTTAAACATAGGAACTACCAAAACAAATAATTAATGGAATCTAAGTGAATACTTAAAAGCACATTATTAAAAATATATGTACCATGATCATAACTGTTTTATAAAAGTATGACCCTAAAAAGTAATATGAAAAAGAAGAAAAGGGGGAAAGATTAAATTTTAATTTTCCCTTTTAGTCTCATTGAGGAGCCAAGATATAAAAAGAAGGTTGTATAATATAAGGACTGGATTGTTTAGAAAAAAAATATACACAGAATTTTGGTTTCTGGAGCCCTTTATGCTTTCAGAAATTATTGAGGACCTCAGAAAGCATTTGTTTATGTTGGCTATATATATGTTCTATCAGTATTTACTATGATCCCAAAAACCTTTGATTAATGCAGTTTATTTGTTCTATTAATAATTTACCATATTAGACATAAAAAGTGAGAAAAAATTTTAAATGTATTCTTTTAACATAATAACAAATGCAATTACACATAACATTGATTTTTAAAACTTTTAATTAATTAATAGTAATAACTTTTGTTGTTTTTTTAAAGGAGATGGTGTCTCGTTCTATAACCCAGGTTGAAATGCAGTGGCATGATCATAGTTATTGCAATCTTGAACTCCTGGCTTCAAAAGATCCTCCTGGGGCCGGGTGCCATGGCTCACTCCTGTAATCCTAGCACTCTGGGAGGCCGAGGCGGGCAGATTATTTGAGCTCAGGAGTTCAAGACCAGTTTTGAGCAAGAGCGAGACCCCGTCTCTACTAAAATAGAAAGAAATTAATTGGCCAACTAAAAAGATACAGAAAAAATTAGCAGGGCATGGTGGCGCATGCTTGTAGTCTTAGCTACCTGGGAGGCTGAGGCAGAAGGATCGCTGGAGCCCAGGAATTTGAGGTTGCTGTGAGCTAGGCTGACGCCACGGCACTTTAGTCTTGGCAATACAGTGAGACTCTGTCTCAAAAAAAGAAAAAAAGTCCTCTTGTTTTAGCCTTCCGAGTACCTGGGACTACAGGTGCATGCCACCATGCCCAGGATAATTTTTTAAATTTTTTTTAGAGATGGGGGGGGGGGTCTTGCTACATTGCCCATGCTGGTCTCAAATTCCTGGCTTCCAGAGATTTTCCCGCCTCAGATTCCTGAGTCCCTGTGATTATAGGCATGCGCCAGAACATATTTAATAAAAAAATAACTTTTCCAAAATATAAAACATAGAAGAATGGCATTGTTTTATATTTTTGTAAATCTTAGTCCTAGTTTAAAAAGACAGAATTCTATCTTCTTCATTCAATCCGTTATATTTTATTGAAGGATATGGAGTACATCAGCTTCCACACAGATTCATAGTTGGAAAAGTGATGAATATTTTAATAGCCTTTTCAGATAATTATGGATATTGTCCTTTGGCACTGTAGCAAAACTGAATAAATGGTAGTTTGTTAAAGTTGTAGTCTGAAAACATATGGGTGAACTCTTTTGCATTTTGTTACATTAAACTCCGTTGGACTATCTTCTACTTTGAATGGATCTTTTACCTATGCATGATTTTGTTTTATTTATTTTTTTTTGAGGGACAGAGTCTTGCTTTGTTGCCTAGGCTTGAGTGAGTGCTGTGGCGTCAGCCTAGCTCACAGCAACCTCGAACTCCTGGGCTCAAGCAATCCTTCTGCCTCAGCCTCCTGAGTAGCTGGGACTACACGTATGCGCCACCATGCCTGGCTAATTTTTTTCTATATATATTAGTTGGCCAATTAATTTCTTTTTTTATTTATAGTAGAGACAGGGTCTTGCTCTTGCTCAGGCTGGTTTCAAACTCCTGACCTTGAACAATCCGCCTGCCTTGGCCTCCCAGAGTGCTAGGATTACAGGCATGACTGTGCATGATTTTGTAACATCATAAATTGATTTGGAAAACATTGGTTCACTGAGTTATAACAGATCTTCCAAACTTGACATATTTTTAAATAAATTATCGAAAATGTAACATTTGTTAATATCACCATCAATCTCAACATAAAAGTTTGTAAATATTAGGAAGCAGACACGCTTATAGTGAATGAATATAGTGGTGAATATGTTTTCTAAAATTACTATTTTTTTCTTAAAAACTTGAATTTTTTTTTTTTTTTTTTGGAGACAGGGTTTTGTTCTGTTTCCCTGGCTAGAGTATGGTGGTGTCATCATACTTCATTGCAATCTCAAACTCCTGGGCTCAAGCAATCTTCCTGCCTCAGCTTCCCAAGTAACTGAGAGTACAGGTGTATACCACCATGTGGGGCTAAGTTTTCGATATTTTGTACAGGAGGGGTTTTGCTGTGTTGCTCAGGGTGGTCTTGGACTCCTGGCCTTAAGCGATCCTCTGGCCTCAGTCTCCCAAATTGCTGGGATTACGGGTGTGAGCTATCATGTCCATTGGAAAACTTGAATTTTATCATTGGCAACAAACACTGTTAGTTTTCCTTGAGGTGACCTGTTTACTTTTTTCATTTTAGAAAAAAATGTCTGCCATATACCTAAGTATAAATAACCACAGTTTGTCTAACATTTGAAGGTAAAAACAGTATTCATGAAAAAAACAAAAAAAAGTTATATAACTGCTTTTTTCTTGAGACAGCCATCATATTTTCATGTTCAGCAGAAGTACTTTGAGCACCTACCATTTCATTATTAGACTATTAAAAAGACAGGTACTCAAAGGTTGAGACTTAGTAAAATTATTGCTTCATCAAGGACATTCTTAACTAAAAGTGGCTTTTTTTTTCCAACTGAGCATAGCAGTGAAGAATACAGCTATTAGTGGCTTACTAGTACTGTTTGTTGCCACTGCCTTGATTCATGTTAAAGTGTCAGCAGTCTTACCTACCACTGCTTCTGTACCATCAGTACAAATGTCCACACAGCAGAAAAGACACAAATGAAGTCTTTGTACTTTTATGAATATAATTGTGATCTCATGGGACATCCTGAAAGAATCCCAGGGATTTCTGAAGGTTTACAAACTACAATTAGAGAACTTCTAGTTTAGAATAAAGAATGTTTTAGATTCTAAATAGTGAGGAAGATGGTGAGTTGAAATAATTAATAAAGGCTTACTGGTATTGCAGTGGTTAAGTTCAAGTAAATTTGCAAATGTTTGTGGAAATTTACATAAATATGCGGTGGTGAGGAAATTCTAGTATCGGATAACATCAAAGACATGGAGGCAAAACATGAACATGAGGTGTTTGAGGGGTGATAGTGAAGTTAAATTCAGTAGAATACAGGATTTATAACAGGAAATTGAATATGCTCAATGGACTTGATCAAATTGTTAAGATTTTTGCCTAGAAAGCTGGGCAGAGGAATTTAAATCGAAAGAAGAGCCATTGAAGATACTTAAAGTGTGGGGGAAGTATTGCCTGAAATTCTTACAAAATTTATATGTGTTTATCTGTTCATTTTTCTCAGAAGAAATGGCCACAGTTTCATCAGATTTTGAAAGGCCTGTGGCTGACACAATTCCCCCACTTTTTAGGTTGTGGACTACTTTTTAGATTATGGTAATGACAAAATGAAACAGAGCTAGGAATTAGGCTGGTCATGTTAGGTAAGATGGATTGGAGAAGTAGAAAAGATGCTTACTGGCTGGATGTGGTGGCTCACGCCTGTAATCCTAGCACTCAGGAAGGCCGAGACGGGTAGATCATTTGAGCTCAGGAGTTGAGACCAGCCTGAGCAAGAGTGAGACCCCGTCTCTACCAAAAATAGAAAGAAATTAATTGAACAACCAAAAATATATTATACAAAAAAAGAAATTAACTGGGCATGGTGGCGCATGCATGTTATCCCAGCTACTTGGGAGGCTGAGGCAGAAGGATTGCTTGAGCCCAGGAGTTTGAGGTTGCTGTGAGCTAGGCTTACGCCACGGCACGTACTCTAGCCTGGGCAACAAAGTGAGACTCTGTCTCAAAAAAAAAATAGAGAAGTGGCATTCATGGTACTAGCTATTTAGGAGGCTGAAGGCTGAGGATTGGTTGAGCTCAGCAGTTGGAGGGTACAGCGAGCTGTGATCATGCCTATGAAAAAAGCCACTATATTCCAATCTGGGTAACATACTGAGATTCCTTCTCTAAAAAAAAAAAAAATTAAATTTACCAAAAAACTGTGTAATCAAGCATTGCTTTTTTTTTTTTTTTTTTTTTTGAGAAAGAGTCTCACTCTGTTGCCCGAGCTAGAGTGCCATGGCATCAGCCTAGCTCACAGCAACCTCAAACTCCTGGGCTCAAGCAATCCTCTGCCTCAGTCTCCCTAGTAACTAGGACTATAGGCATGTGCTACCATGCCTGGCTTTTTTTTTTCCTATATATTTTTAGTTGGCCAATTAATTTCTTTCCATTTTTAGTAGAGACGAGATCTTGCTCTTGCTCAGGCTGGTCTTGAACTCCTGAGCTCAAACGATCCTCCTGCCTCGGCCTCCCAGAGTGCTAGGATTAAGGCATTGCTTATTTTGTCTGACTGGTTGTTTCTGATCAGAATTACCTTTAAAAAGGATTAGAAGAATGAAATAATTAACATATTTTCATCTTGAAATGGCAGCATATAATGTTTCCATATTTTACTAAAGTGGTTAAGATATTTTTTTTAATAGTTGCAGCAGGGCGATTATGAGGTTCATGCCTATAATCCCAGCAGTTTGGAAGGCTGAGGCAGGCGTATTGCTTCGGGCCAGGAGTTCTTCAAGACCAGCCTGGGCATCATAGCAAGACTCTATTCTCTACAAAAAGTAAAACAAACAAACAAAAGACAACAAAAAAAATTAGCATTGCATGGTAACACAGGCCTCTAGTCCCAGCTACTCGGAGGCTGATGCAGGAGGATCACTTGAGCCCAGGAAGTCAAGGTTACAGTGAGCTGTGATCTGGCTGTTGCACTCTATCCTGGGCCACAGAGTGAGACCCTGTATCTAAAAATAAAATAGAAAAATAAAACATTTGTGGTAGAACATGTATTTTATTCTTTTATATATTTGTAGGAGCAATACACTTTTATTTCAGAAAAATTGGAAGAAACAGATGAGCAAAAGGAGGAAAAAGAATAAATCATAATCTTTCCACACAGACTAGTCACTTAATTTTTTAGCCTGTCTTTTGTATGTATATTATGTACCATTTTTAATGGACATGAATTTAGTCAATATTTATAACATCACTGTGATATGCCAGGCAGTATGCCATATTGTACATATTTCGTTGGCAAATTTTTGTACTTATATATTAGTATCTTTTTTTGTCAAATGGTGTGCTAGATTTTGGGAGGGGTCAGATATTCATTTATATGGATGTAATTTATCACACTTCTGGTTCTTCTAGTTTCCAAATATTTTAAAGAATTTGATGTGCTTTAAATGTTACCCATTTTTGTGTTTTTTAAAAAACTGAGGTTTATGAAGTTCCTTTTATTTTCAGTTAAAAATTAATTTTTTTCTCCTTGTTTCAGTACAGCTATTGGAATCAGATGTAAAGATGGTGTTGTCTTTGGGGTAGAAAAATTAGTCCTTTCTAAGCTTTATGAAGAAGGTTCCAACAAACGTCTTTTTAATGTTGATCGGCATGTTGGAATGGTAAGGTCATATTTAAAAATATTCCTTTTCGTCTTATCCAATTTCTTTTGAAGTGACTGTCTGGAATAGATCAGTGAGCAGCCACAATAGTAATCAGAGTGAGTTATTGGGTTTAACCAGTTCACTGTCCAAAAGAAAGGTAGCATTATAATCCTATTTGTGATAGATGCGAAAAATCAAGTTGTCTTAAGAAAATGAGGAGAGGGGACTATGTGTAGAAATGAGATCTTGGCAGCACAGATCTCCAGTGAAGGTTTCTGCTTGAGAGGGGAAGAATCTTTAGCTTTTTGTATCCTTTTTGGCATGGGGGACCTGTTTCTCAAAAGACTATTTTCCCCGTGGGGGTGTGCTGTGGCAGCAGTCAGGTGGTGATGCGAGCGATGGGGAGCAGCTGTAAATACAGATGAAGCTTGTTTCGCTGGCCCACTGCTCACCTCTTGCTGTGCAGCTCCTTCCTAAGTTTCCTGGAAGACAATTTTTTCATTGATGGTGGGAGGTGGGTAGAGCTCAAGCGGTGATGCATGGCCCATTTCCTAACAGACCTCAGTGGGGACTGCAGCCTTTTGGAGATAACTGAAGATGCTATCAGATGAAGAACACATTTATAGTAAGGTGGAACACCAGGATGTTTGATGAAAGGAAAAGTGCACATATCCTTAATAGCTTCATAGACATCACTGTATTTAAATAATTTCACGCAGCTGGTATCTAAGCTGAGTGACTGCTTTGTACAACTCCCACCCAAACCATAAATACTGGTATATACTGAAGTTATATTACAGTATATTATAAAATCTCCATACAAAGGAAAAATTTTATGACTATTTTGTAAATAAAGGTATATTTATAGCTACAATTTCCCATTTTCCATATATATGGTGACTTTTGGGACACCCTGTATATAGATGTCAGACCTTGCTCAATAAGAACTACCACTGAAAAAGGGAATGAAATATTCTAACCCTGCTATCTGAAAAGGCAAAGAAGAAAAGTGAAACGTGTGTTAGGGACTATGCTGAGAGCTCTTTACATACTATCTTGTTTAATCTGGACAGCCCAGTGAAAGTAAGATTAATGCCATTTTAACAGATGAGAAAACAGATGCATAGGTAATAGAGAAAAAACTGGGATTCAAACTTGGGTCTACGTGTTACTCCAGAGCCTATTCTGCAGGGTGATAGTCTATAGGACCCAGTTGATTCAGCTGATAGCTTTGGTATTTATAAAGCAGATGTGATACACACAAACAAGACTCATAAAGTATAACCATAAAGCTAAAGATAATTTTTTGTTTTGCTTCTTCAAAGATTATTTTTTTCTAAACATTTCTCTCCTGAACAGATTTATTATTGCCAGTGAAATTATGTTTTGATAACATTTGCCAGATCGTAACTTAGCTGGTAGGAGGTGAATCATGTATTCTTTTACTTGGTAAAAAAAAAAAGTTTAGTTATATTTTGTAAAAAAATCATATATGCTAACGCCATACGCACAATGGAAAAATTTATTGTCCTAGAATTTTCAAATTTGCCCCATTTGTTATTTAAAGCTAGGGAACTGATGACATTTCTTATGTCTGGAAATTGGCAAAACATTTGACATTGGTGGGGGCTGGAGAAAATAAGGTTTAATGTCCTCCCTCCACAGTTGTCATTTTCAAATGATTTGAGAATTACTAGACTTTATAGTAAACTTTCTCCAAAGCAACAGAAGATTCCTTAAATGGTGTAACTTACTGGCATGGATAACCTTGGAGAAGTTATTCTAAATACCTATTTCCTTATCTGCAGAACAAGGGTCATAGTATTATACTTATTGAATACAGTTGTTACAAGGTTCAAAATTATGTAAAATGATTAACAAGTAATGAGTGCTCAGTATGTATTAGGAATTATCATTCCTATTATTAGGGAACAATAGAACAAAAGACTATTCAAGATTCTGATACCACTTTTAAATACTGCAAACCTAGTGATTTCCAAATTTTCTTGGTACCTTAAGTGTCTCAATAGTTTTTTCATAGTTTCTCTAGGCCAATAATACCTAATGGTTTTGTTAAATATTCAGGTCCAAACAACTTAGGATTTATGTCCTGAAAACTTAGCTGTTTGAAAAAAAATACAAAGGAAAATAGTTTTATTTAAAAATTAAAATATTTTATTTCATTTTTAAGCAACCACAATTACTGATATGTGTACAGTGCACAACTTCCTAAACTATGGAGTCAGATTAGATGTTGCTACCCTCATTTTCACATTGACAATTGTACAGTACTTTTTATCATACCAACCACTAACAACCGAGCTTCTCAAAGGTACGTCATTGAAAGGAATAAGTAAAATGCTCTAATGTTGAAACTGAATTTCTTTTACAGTTGTTTGCTCCAAACTTAAAATGTCCCATACTAACCTATGATTTCACAACAGTGCCCCAGGGCATCTCAGCACACTATGTAGGAACTGCAGTTGTAAGCCACACATGTCTTTTCATTTTTTTTCTGTCTCTTTCCTTTTGCTTTTCCAAACACCAACTTGAACCAGACCACAAATCTTCAAAGATCAGTGTTTTTAAATTGCAGCTTATTAGCCAATAGGTTGAAAAAGAACATTTGTGATTGTACCTTTACACTTGATCTCGGCCAAAAGGCTGAGAAGTGATGATTGTGCCTTTTATACCAAAACTTTTACAGGTTGAATATCCTTTATCCAAAATGCTTGGGACAAGATATCGTTTTTTTCCTTTCTCTCTCTTTTGTTAAGAGATAGGACCTAGCTCTCACCCTGGCTGGAATGCAGTGGCACAATCATAGCTCACTGCACCCTTGAATTCCTGGACTCAAGGGATCCTCCTACTTCAGCCTCCTTACTAGCTGGGACTATAGACTTGCCCCACCATGCCTGGCTATTTTTTTTTTTTTTTAAGAGATGGGGTCTCACTGTGTTGCCCAGGCTGATCATGAACTCCTGGGCTCAAGTGCTTCTCCTGCCCCACCTTTCTGAGCTGCTAGGATTACAGGTGTGGCCAGCTGGATTTTTTGTTTGTTTGTTTGTTTAGAATATTTTTGCATCATAACTCACCAGTGGAGCATCCCTAATCTAAAAAATCTGAAATTGGAAAAGCTCTAATACACACTGACATTCAAAAGTTTCAGATTTGGAGCATTTTGGATTTCAGATTTTTGGATTAGAGGTCTTCAACCTGTAATAACTTTAAAGAAAAGATCAATTCTGACCAAGACCATTGGTTTTTATTCTTTATAATGAGGTGGGTAAATGGGGAGAAGAGGATTTATCATAGAAATATTTTCTGTGAATGTGACCATTAGACAAAACAAGTCATACTTCGTAAATTTCCAAATTGTAATTTCATACTCAAGCACCAAAATGTCCTGTAAAGACCTTTAAGCCCCCCAAAATTTATTTTGAATTGTGATGCTCTTAAAAAAATATTACATAAGTCTATCATAATTGTAGACTTTCTTTGATTTCTGATAGAAATGTGTTTATCACTTAAATTGGTGTTTTTCCCCCCTAGGCAGTAGCAGGTTTGCTGGCAGATGCTCGTTCTTTAGCAGACATAGCAAGAGAAGAAGCTTCCAACTTTAGATCTAACTTTGGCTATAACATTCCACTAAAAGTAAGTTATTAACATGTTGAGAACCTTTTGAACAGTAATAGCAGTTTATTAATAAGCTCTTCTGTTTTCACCCCGTAGCATCTTGCAGACAGAGTGGCCATGTATGTACATGCATATACACTCTACAGTGCTGTGAGACCTTTTGGCTGCAGGTATGAAATTTCAGATCTGTACTATAGATATTTATTTTCCCCAGCATCTTAGCCTTTTATACACTTGAAAATATGAACTCTTATCACAAAGTATTACAGCAATGATTAAATAAAATGGCATACATAAAAACTATTTGAATAGTGAAAGGGACTGTACAGAACTGAAGTGATTATAAAACTCATAGTAATGACAATAATCTGATTATAATAAATTCTCTGTTATTGGTTCCTGATATTCTTAGGAAACCGTGAGCTCTGAAACATATACCACGTTGACATTAAGTGGCCAACTATACTTCAGTTTTCTCATTAATTTCCATGTGATATACTTTAAGCACTTGGGTAAAGTGCTTTTTAAATTTAGAGTTATTTTTTATAACAATACTTAATCCATACAAAATTACATTTCACAATTCCCATTAGTCACATTTTCTGTTGTGTAGGTGACATGTGGATATTTTTATTTTCATGGAAAGTGGGGATTCAGCTGCATAAAGACCTGAAATAGGTGTAAATATTCAAATACGGCTTCACAGAGACTTGTCATGACTAGATTTTCCTAAAATAAAAAGACATACCTGGTTTATAACTTTAAAAAAGTCATCTTTGATCAAAATAGTACATTTGCTAACATCTGAGTGCTTAGCTGTAATCCTCCCTTTGCATTGTTTGTAATCAGCCATATTTAATTATTAAGGAAGACAGATGTTAAAACCTAAGCTTTAGGCCGGGGGCGGTGGCTCACGCCTGTAATCCTAGCACTCTGGGAGGCCGAGGCGGGTGGATTGCTCAAGGTCAGGAGTTCAAAACCAGCCTGAACAAGAGCGAGACCCCGTCTCTACTATAAATAGAAAGAAAATTAATTGGCCAACTAATACATACAGAAAAAATTAGCCGGGCATGGTGGCGCATGCCTGTAGTCCCAGCTACTCGGGAGGCTGAGGCAGTAGGATCGCTTGAGCCCAGGAGTCTGAGGTTGCTGTGAGCTAGGCTGCCGCCATGGCACTCACTCTAGCCTGGGCAACAAAGTGAGACTCTGTCTCAAAAAAAAAACAAACCCTAAGCTTTATTCTAATGGCAATCGGTTAGATCTGTGGACATTTGTTACATTACTTGTTTTTTTTTTTGAGACAGAGTCTTGCTTTGTTGTCCAGGCTAGAGTGAGTGTCGTGGCGTCAGCCTAGCTCACAGCAACCTCAAACTCCTGGGCTCGAGCGATCCTTCTGCCTCAGCCTCCCGAGTAGCTGGGACTACAGGCATGAGCCACCATGCCCGGCTAATTTTTTTTATATATATATCAGTTGGCCAATTAATTTCTTTCTATTTATAGTAGAGACGGGGTCTCGCTCTTGCTCAGGCTGGTTTTGAACTCCTGACCTTGAGCAATCCACCCGCCTCGGCCTCCCAAGAGCTAGGATTACAGGAGTGAGCCACCGCGCCCGGCCCATTACTTGTTTTTTTGAGACAGGCTGGAGTGCAGTGGCATGGTCACAGTTCACTACAACCTTAAACTTTTGGGCTCAAGCAATCTTCATGCCTCAGCCTCCCAAACAGATAGAACCACAGGTGCATGCCACTATGCAGGCTAATATTTTTAAATTTTTTGTAGACATGTGGGTCTCACTGTGTTGCCCAGGCTGGTCTTGAACTCCTGGCCTCAAGCTATCCTCCCACCTTGGCTTCCCAAAGTGCTGGGGTGACAGGCATGACTCACTGCACTCAGCCAGTGCTGGTTTCTTTTCTACTCTAAAGCAAAGAATATATAGTCCCTTGGTATCTGTGAAGTATTGGTTCTAGGACCTCCTACAGCTACCAAATTCCAAGGTTGCTCAAGTCCTGGATATAAAATGTTATAGTATTTGCATATGACCTATGTACATCCTCCTGTATACTTTAAAAATTATCTCTGGATTGCCTATAATACCTAATACAAGGTAAATGCTTTGTAAATAATTGTTACTTTTTACTAATTAGGGAATAATGATAAGGAAAAAAGTCTGTACATTTTCAGTACAGATGCTACTTTTTCCCCCTAATCTCTTCTGTCTGTGGTTGGTGAATCCACGGATGCAGAACTCAAAAGATAAAGAGGGCTGAGTGTATATCATAATTTCAGAAACTCAAATTCATATAATTTAATAGCATGATTTTAATTTGTTGAGCATATAAAAATCTTTGAACCAATTCTGATTATTGCAGAACAATGATTAGAAGAAACTAGGGAAAAGAATGAAGGGTGGAAAGAGTTTGACATGGATTCAGTGTACTCTCACTCAGGAATTTTGCTGTCAGCTTTTTTGTGTTTATACTTTTACCTTTTGGGCCCTTTGGATTAGTTATTTTCCACCTGTCTATTGTTACTCCTTTCTCTCCTGCTATCTTCCCAGGAAAAGAGTTTCATCAGAAAATTTAATACCAAACAAACAAAAAAAGCCACATGAATTTTGAACATGTACTAGTTTTAATTAATGCACACTAAACTACTTTATAAAAGTGCTTACTATGACTTGTATGTGTATTAGTAATTTATCTTAGAAACTATAATTCAGTGTTTTCAATTGAATTATAATTTTTCTAAATACTTATGGTATTAAGAACCATGGTTCAAACTATTTGTTCACTTTTATGCAGTTTCATGTTAGGGTCTTACAGTATGAATGACGGTGCACAGCTCTACATGATTGACCCATCGGGTGTTTCATATGTGAGTAATTTTGAATCATTTGACTTTCTATCGTAGTTTAATGGTATTTCATTAGTATTTAAGTTTCATTTAGATTATATGAAATTTCTTTAAAACTCATTCAAGGAAAGTAGTGTTTGCTTGTTTATCATTAATAACCTATGGATATGAGGTAGAGGAAAGATATGTAGATTTCAATATATTTATAGAAACTACATAGTGAATATGATATTTTGAATATGTGATTTTCCTTCATTCATGTATTATAAATTTTAACAGTATCTTAAAAAAGTGAATATCATGTCTTCCCTTTAAGGTGGGGTTTAAATAGGATTTCTTGGAGCTTTTTCTAAATAATTATACCCTTAACTATTTCCTCCTTCTAAGGTTTTTGTGGGCTTTACTAATTGAAGAATATGAAGCTTGTTAAATATATTTTGTTATAACACAGGTATTTATATGCATCCTTTAAAAAAAAGCATAAGTGATAAATGAAGGTTTAGAGTATTGAACTCATAGTAATTATTTCTGTCTCAGAATTTATCATTTCATTTTTTACTTGTTACAATGCTAAAGTTTTTTTTCATTCCTATTCCCCAAAATGTCTCTAATTCAAAGCATATGTGATGACATAGTTTATTTTTCTTTTGATATACTTCCATTGAAAAGAACCCAGTTTCTTGTAGAATTAAGTCTGGTATTTTGATTTTTTTGAGTCCCTTCGCATTCATCAGAATGTGTTTAGGTATGTTTTTCCATACTTTTAATAATCATTTAACATCCTTTCATTAACTTATATAAACAGAAACTGTAGTAGTTATTTATATGATAGTATACTAATACATGATTATGTATTTTGTCTTTTTCAAAAATAGGGTTATTGGGGCTGTGCTATTGGCAAAGCCAGGCAAGCTGCAAAGACAGAAATAGAAAAGCTTCAGGTAATATTTAATGCTTGAATTTTTGCTATGTCATATCTCATGCAGCGAAGTTTTACCATCACAAACTAAATGGTTTAGTTCAAGAATATAGTGTGGTTTGATGTCTAGAGCAGAGGTGCTGACTGGCTGAATAGAAAAGCTGGTTTTATCTGTAAAGTTGTATTATGGATCCCTTTATGATTTTGATGGCTGTTATAAAGCTTCAATCTAGAAAAACACAACTTTTTATATAATTTCACAAAATCCTTGAAGCCCACTCATGAATCCCTGCGAGCCTTAGCTTGAGAATTTTGGTGTTTAAATTTTGAGTTAATGTCACAGAAACAGCTATAATAAAAAGTTATACATAGTACTTTTTTCCTATATCATTTCTTTCTTTGGAACAGTTTTTATGTCTTAGTAGTCTTATATTTAAGTGCTGGCTTTACTCTCCTATGTTTCTTTACTTTGTACTTTGCTCCTAGCTAGATAAGGCATGGAGCCTGTCCTGCTATGAATACCCACTTTTTCTTCCCTAAGAAATTAAGCTATTAGTGTGAAAAAGTTTTCTTTAATCTGGTTTTCCTTTTAACCATAAATTGGTCAACTTAATAGTGGAACAATATTCCCAAAGTCCTTATTGCTTACCTGTCAGAAACTTTCCTAAGAGGTATGTATGTATGCATATGATTTGTTAGAGTTTTGGTAAATTACAGTAAGATAAAATTTCATGTACATTTAATATTAATGTTGAAATAGAACCTTGTTCAACTAGTTACTCATTCAACTTATTTAAGGCCAGGTTCTAGAAAGTATTTGTACATGTCATTTATTTAATGCCAAGTTCTAGAACCTCCTATAAAGCCTAATTCATTATTTGGTATTTAGTAAAGTTTATAAAAGGACCTTAGAGATCAGTTAGTGTAAGCCTAACCCTGGATTAAAAACCTATCTCAGGCCGGGCGCTGTGGCTCACGCCTGTAATCCTAGCTCTTGGGAGGCCGAGGCGGGCGGATTGCTCAAGGTCAGGAGTTCAAAACCAGCCTGAGCAAAGAGCGAGACCCCGTCTCTACTATAAACAGAAAGAAATTAATTGGCCAACTGATATATATATATAAAAAATAAGCCGGGCATAGTGGCACATGCCTGTAGTCCCAGCTACTCGGGAGGCTGAGGCAGAAGGATCACTCGTGCCCAGGAGTTTGAGGTTGCTGTGAGCTAGGCTGACGCCACGGCACTCACTCTAGCCTGGACAACAAAGTGATACTCTGTCTCAAAAAAAAAAAAAAAAAAAACCTATCTCAACAGTATCCAAGCCTTATGACTCTTAGACTGGTATTTTTTTTCCATCACACACTTAACTGGTGTGGTGCTAGGTTCCTGTCTTCTACTCTTCCTTTTTGTTTTTTATCTTTCCATGGTATTGTGTGGAAATTTGAAAATAAGAATATTTAGAGCACTCAACTATCTTTTTGTCTTTCTGTGGTTAAATCCTAGTAAGGAATGGGAAAAACAAATCCTAGCTAAAAATCAAGACAAATTACTTTGATTTTGGAATACTTATGCTTTATGACAAAAACATGCTCTAAATAAGGTGTTGCAGACTATGGCCACTAATGCTTTTATGTAAGTTTTATTGGAACACAGCTACATTGAGTCTATGGCTGCTTTCATACTATAATAGAGTTTAATATTTGGAACAAAGAGGCCATATGACTAATAAAATCTAAGATATTTATTTCTAGTTGGTTCTTTACAGAAAGAATTTGCTGACTCCTGCTCTATATCACTGTTCTCATGTGTTTCTTCTGATGGTTTGTTTACTAAATAATAAAAACTTTGGCAAACATTATAAAAATATTGCCAGTTAAAATGTACTTTCTCAGGCTAGCTTAAGTTTGCCTTTCTAGTATGTAATTAATTCACCAAATACAGAACTTAACCAATAAGGGCAAAAATATGAAGATCAGTATTCTTCCCCTTCCTTTCACCCACCCCCAATTTTTTTTTTTTTTTTTTTTTTTGAGACAGAGTGTTGCTTTGTTGCCCAGGCTAGAGTGAGTGCTGTGGCATCAGCCTAGCTCACAGCAACCTCAAACTCCTGGGCTCAAGCAATCCTGCTGCCTCAGCCTCCCGAGTAGCTGGGATTACAGGCATGCGCCACCATGCCTGGCTAATTTTTTCTATATATATTAGTTGGCCAATGAATTTATCTCTATTTATAGTAGAGATACGGGGTCTTGCTCTTGCTCAGGCTGCTTTCAAACTCCTGACCTGGAGCACTCCGCCCGCCTCAGCCTCCCAGAGTGCTAGGATTACAGGCCTCTCACCCCCCATTTAACATGAAAAAATATAAATCTCATAGGATTACAACAAACCTCTTTATTTAGACTTAAGTTATTGCTTTCCCATATTTTATCTGTTTGTATATTTTACCTGTGAACCATTTGAAACAAAGTTGCAGGCATGTTGTTAAATTCCTAAATGCTTCAGCATTCATCAACTTATATACCATTACCATAGCTAAGATACTAATAGTCCATAAAATCAAATTGCCTCAATAATCTAAACAGTGTCTTTTATAACTGTTTCAAACTGTTGATGTTCATATTGAATTTGTTCCTTAGATCTCTTTTAATTTAGTCTTCCCCCCAACAATATTTTTTAAGAGTCTATGCTAGTTGCTTTTGTTGTTGTATCCACCGAATGGATTTATCAATTTCCTAAGACCAATGAATATTCTTAAATTTAAATTTAGTGTTATGATTTTTGTTGTTCCTTCTTCCTCATGTAGTTGTGCAAGCATAGCTTTAGCATCAGGATTTCTAAATTAAGAAAATACAGGCCGGGCACGATGGCTCACGCCTATAATGCTAGCATTCTGGGAGGCTGAGGCAGTAGGATTGCTTGAGTTCAGGAGTTCAAGACTAGCCTGAGCAAGAGCAAGACCCCAGCTCTACTATAAATAGAAAAGAAATTAGCCAAACAACTAAAAATAGAAAAAATTAGTTGGGCACAGTGGCGTGTGCCTGTAGTCTCAGCTACCCAGGAGGCTGAGGCAGGAGGATCACTTAAGCCCAGGAGTTAAAGGTTGCTGTGATCTAGGCTGATGCCACGGCACTTTCCTGGACAAGAGTAAGACTCTGTCTCAAAAAAAAAAGAAAGAAAGAAAATATATATTGACAAACGTAGTTTAAAGATATAGTAGTTGAATCACCTCAAGTCTGGACTGCTATATGATAACCATTTATTATTCACCATTTTCCATACCTGCAACGTATCCAGAAAATATGAATGCCAGTTTACTCAAACATTATTGTGATCCTGTCATGTTTGTTCAGAAACCCATATGTCTAATAATAAAATCTTGGTACTGGTTACTTATAAAACCTCAGTATAAAACTCTTCAGCTGGGCACTTAATGGCTATATTTCTACTCTGATTTCCAAGTGTTTACTAAAGGAATGCTGAATTACTTCTAATGTGAACAAGCTTTTGGCTTCCCGCTTTTGCTTTGCACAGTTCATTTAAACTTCCTAGAAATCAAACCAAGTCCATTCTGTGTTCTAAGAACCCACTCACATCTTGGTTCTTCAGAGCTTGGTATTTTGCATATCCCAGATATTTTGCATTTTTGTCTTGAATAGTTCTGTGAGGGATAATTTACCCTACTCTTTCATTTTTCAGTATCTTGTTACCCTAAATTGGCTATAGAGAAAATCAGATTTCTAATCTTTCAAACTTCTAAGTCTGCCTAGGAATAGATTTCAAAGAGGGCTCTGAGTTTTTATAAATTTTATCACAAAGTTAGTGGTACCTATGGATTATACAGAATATCTGTTTTGGTATATTAATTTAAAAACATTAGTTGTAAATCAGAAAACCCAGTTCTGAGTTTTTTTGACTTTCAGTTATTTTCCTTGGTTTTATATCTATCTCAAGAATATGGGGGTTATTGATAAAAGTTGTGAAAATAGTTAAAATGGAAAATGGTGTTCTTTTGACTCATAATTTACATTTTATTTTCTGTAGATGAAAGAAATGACCTGCCGCGATATTGTTAAAGAAGTTGCAAAAATGTAAGTTAGAATTAGAATTTTCCTTACCATCTACAAAAATATTTAACTTGACCTTTCCCTATATGTCACACTAATTGTAAGATGCTGTTTTGTTTGGTAATAACTTAAGTGTATAAATTTTAGAAGCTGAATTTAACATTCTAAGAAACCTCTTTGAGGAGAATATACTGTTAATAACTAAGTTACATTTTCAAGTAATAATGAATAGAATGGGAAAAAATAGCCTTTGCCCAAATAAACTGCTAGTAAGTGACAGGTTAAAGGTAGGAGGACATAAAGTGGACCTTTAGAGGCTTCATTTGTTAGCTCCCAAGTTCTCAAATCTCATAAGTCCCAACAATAATCTTAGCTTGCCTCCAAGAGAGCTTATTGCTTTACAGGTAATTATTTATGCATGATCCATGAAACTGACTTATTTATATTCTTTGGGAAAGATACATTTTACTTTTTCAGGTTTATCATGAAAATTCATGTAACAAGATGAGAAAAGCAGTATTTCAAAACATTTACAGCTTAAGAAAACCTGAGTGATTTATATATTACAGGTATATAAAGTAAAATACTATGTAACAGGTATTTAGAATAGTAAGCAACAACAAAGTTAATAAACCTGGGTGATGACGCTTCAGAAATTCATGATTCTTTCAGATCAGAGTGTGGGCATTTGATATGCAAGGGAAAAAAATCCTAGCAGGCTCTATGGTATAATAATAAATATACTATTTAAGTAACACCCATAATCTCTTCTAAACTGATAGTTTTGCCCTAGTGGTTCATCATTCCTGCTACTGCCATTACCCCTTCCTTTCTATCCCACCTCACCTTTTGTCTTCAGTTGTGAAGCAAGCAGAAGGCATTCTATGATAGTCAGTTAATAACAGGAACACTGGGAACTAGCATACATTAGAACTGCTAAAAAAGAAAGTAAATAACCTTACTGAATTGTACAACAGTTTTAACATGATAATATTGTTTCTTTCACTGAATAAATCCTTTGAAGTGCTTCTGGAAATCCACCCTTATCACCTTTTATGTTTCAGTAATAGTAGTCATCTCTTCCTTTCATGTAGGAAAGCCATCTCTTCATTTAATAAAATGGAACACCATGGATCTTTTATTTAGTTCTAAAAAATTAAGATGCTCTTATATTATAGCAAGGCTTTAAAAGACCCTCCAAAGTATGGATGTAAGGCAGTAGAAAGTATAACATAAAGCTACACCCGGATACTGTACTTCATTTTTTTCTTCCTGGTTTCTTTTTTCTTTTCTTTTTTTTTTTTTTTTTGAGACAGCCCCCCACCATCCAGGCTGGAATGCTGGGGCACAGTCATAGCTTACTATAACATCAAATTCCTGGGATGGAGCAATCTTCCTGATTTAGCCTCCCAAGCAGCAGGGACTATAGGCACATGCCAACATGCCTGGCTTTTTTTTTTTTTTTTTTTTTTTTTTAATAAGAGTTGGGGTCTTGTTATGCTGCCCAGGCTTGTCTTGAATTTTTTGGCTCAAGCAGCCTCCCAAAGTGCTGGGAATATAGGCATGAGCCACTATGCCCCTTGCCTATACTTAAGTTTTTGATACTTTCTTTCTGTTACTTCATTATGTTGCATGAAAATGCTTCCTTGTTGCTGCAGTTTGTAATATACTGCAGTGTGAAGGCCAGGTTAAGTGGCATATAAACCATTATAAAATGGTCAGAGGTTTTTAAAAGATTACTGCCCAGAAGCTGTACATCGAAGAGACCGGTAATAGTTGCAAGACATAAGTTACATGGTTTTAAAAATATTTGGTTGCCTGTAGTCCCTACTACTGGAGAGGCTAAGGCAGGGGGAGCACTGGAGCCCAGGAGTTGAAAGCTGTAGAGTGTGCTATGATCCTTACTGAACTCCAGCCTGGGCGACATAGTGAGACCCCATCTCTTAAAATGATTAATTAACAGAAAAAAATAAATACCCTGAAAAGGCACAGTTAGTGATGGCCTTTTCCCATTGAATCCATATCTTTAAAACAATTTATCAAAATAAACTGAACTTGGGTTGTATAGGTATATTCAGTATTTGTAGGGAGAGCAAAAGTGTTTAATTTTATCTCTATCCCTGTGTGATTTGTTATCTTTTCTAGTGTTCATAATAATATAGACTGTAGAATGTGTGTGTAATTTTATAAATAAATATTTTTATTAGGGATGTGCATTCTAATTTGTACTGACTGTGGGTGGGTGAACTACAATGTTTGGAGGTTGCCAAAAATGTTAATTTTTCCTTTTCTGTTCTAGAATTTACATAGTACATGATGAAGTTAAGGATAAAGCTTTTGAACTAGAACTCAGCTGGGTTGGTGAATGTAAGTCATTTCTATACATTTACTTGATAATGCATCATCTTACTGCACCTAATTACCACTGGGTGTCCTTTCTAATATAAAGAAAGCCAAAACAATTTTACCAGGTAGTCTAATGAGGAGAAAGTTCTTTTTAATAATTGACTTAAGGCCAGGCGAGGTGGCTCACGCCTGTAATCCTAACTCTCTGGGAAGCCAAGGCGGGAGGATTGCTCAAGGTCAGGAGTTCGAAGCCAGCCTGAGCAAGAGTGAGACCCCCATCTCCACTATAAATAGAAAGAAATTAATTGGCCAACTAATATATATAGAAAAAAATTAGCCAGGCATGGTGGCACATGCCTGTAGTCCCAGCTACTCAGGAGTCTGAGGCAGAAGGATCACTTGAGCCCAGGAGTTTGAGGTTGCTGTGAACTGGGTTGACGCCACGGCACTCTAGCCCAGGCATCAGAGTGAGACTGTCTCAAAAATAAATAAATAATTGACTTAAGTTGTGAACAATTTACTTTTTGAAACATCCATTTCATGATTTTAAAAGATATTACTGAGAAATCACCAACTTTTTTCTCTCTAGCATAGTAACCACAGGGTTTCAAGGCAGGATATTTTAAAAATCTAACCATGTTATAGATTAATGCTCAGGATTTATAAATCATGGTACATAATTTACTCATTTCCGCAAGAGCTTGCTTTGATTTGGGCACATTATAATCTCATTGTGGAAGGAACACAAAAATGAGTTCAAAGCATCTAGTATTACTCATAGTACAATTTTGCATCATTAATTGAGTTATACCTGTGGATTGGGTAGATTGTATGGTATTGCAAATCACAACATACTTCTCATTTTTAATTCATTTAAATATATGGCTTAATTTACAGTAACTAAAGGAAGACATGAAATTGTTCCAAAAGATGTAAGGGAAGAAGCAGAGAAGTACGCTAAGGTAAGCCACAGCATAAAAAATTCTCTAAAATCATGTGTTAAATAATAAACAAACTTGGTTGAGTTTTATTAAATAACACCAGAGTTCAAGTGAACTAAGGATAGAAATTTTTTAGGTTCTCTCCAGTGAGGACAAAGTTGCAGTCCTGGTTCCAAAAGGAAAATTTTTTTGTGAAAAGTGCAAGGGATTTTCAGGACATTTAATGCTTTCATATGTACATATTCTATCAAGGATATAGTTGTTGATTGTTACAGCAAGATTACTAGGGTACCTTCTAAAACAGTGTTCACTTCAGGTTATAAGTAAAGGAAGTTTTAATGACAGGTGCTTAATTGAGGCTATTGTATCTTAACTTGCCCACTAATTTTCTCTTAACAGGAATCTTTGAAGGAAGAAGATGAATCAGATGATGATAATATGTGACCTTTCTTCCAGTATCTGTTCTATTTTAAATTTCTACTACAGTCCCATGTAACTATTTAGCCCTGTGGATTAAACATAGTTAACTGACCAATTTTCATTAAATTTTTGTCTTGTAACTATTGAAGCTTGGTTAATATCTGCCTGACAAAATTAGTGGGGGTAATTGAAGACATTTACTTACTATTAAAATACAGATTTATGCCTACTTAAAAGTTCCTTTATTAAAATACTATAAAATTAAGGTTTGGAATAGATGAATTCAAAGCCCTATTTCATCACTCATCTAAAATTTAAACATATTTTCCTGGGTTCTGTATTAAAAGAACATACCAACTCAGTAGTAAAATGATTGGTGGTCGTCAGCCACTGTTAATCTTTAGGTGCGATGCAGATGAAAGATGTTTCGATTTGGGATAGTTTTTTCAAAAATAGACCTTTACTATAGAAGTCAAGAATGTTTTTGCTTTTTTCCTTAACTGTGGTGAAAAAGAATGGACTTAATAATCAATAAAGTCCCTATTTTGTCACTTGAAAAATTTCTTGATCTGTAAAGTTCAAATAAAAATACCCACACCAAGGCCGGGCGCTGTGGCTCACGCCTGTAATCCTAGCTCTTGGGAGGCCGAGGCGGGCGGATTGCTCAAGGTCAGGAGTTCGAAACCAGCCTGAGCAAGAGCGAGACCCCGTCTCTACTATAAATAGAAAGAAATTAATTGGCCAACTGATATATATATATAAAAAATTAGCCGGGCATGATGGCGCATGCCTGTAGTCCCAGCTACCCGGGAGGCTGAGGCAGAAGGATCACTCGAGCCCAGGAGTTTGAGGTTGCTGTGAGCTAGGCTGACGCCACGGCACTCACTCTAGCCTGGGCAACAAAGCGAGACTCTGTCTCAAAAAAAAAAAAAAAATACCCACACCAGATAGCTTTCATGCTAAAAATAAATAAGAATATATGTGAAAGTGCTCTGTAAACAGAACTGTTACTAAGTGGAATAATCAATAATGTAGCCTGGAAGAACAGCTGTCACAACATGAACAGCAGTAATCACAGCAGGAACAAACAATTTGAACTCTGGCCAGGTATGCACACCCTTTATTGGGCTCATGCCAGTATCACTTCATTCAAGTGTTATTTCCTAAGAAGGTAATCTGGTTACAGAGTTTAGCCGCAGGGTACTGCTGGACTTTGAGCATTTGTGTAGTTTAAATAGCAAATCATTATACCTGAATAGCTAACTACTATATAAACAGCTCAAAACCAATATTTCATTACCATGGCTTCTTTTATGTAACATTACCTGCTACATTTTACATCTCATATATTTAACTGAGAATGACACAAATGTTGGCCTTGGGAAAACACATGCATACTAAGTTGCATCCATTAACAGACAGACAAATTGACCATCCCTGAGCCAATCCATGGCCATTCCTATACTTTCCCAAAGCACATGAATCTTCTTATTGTGCTTTGAGTTATCTGTTCTTAAATTTACATCAGTATAGTTATGAACTGTCTTTAAAAGAGAAGACATTGGTTCTAAAGCAAAACTTAAATTTGAGCACCTAAGCCACTTGTAAGCTACTATAGGTGCATAATATAAGCTAAATCTAGAACTATTTAAGCAGATATACCAAGCTCTATAGCCATTATGAAAGAAAAACAAATGAATTTTCATATACACTGAAACACAGGATAAACAGATCTAGGTTCAATTGTAGGGGCACTTTGTAACCACCACCAAGATATGATTAGCCTCAGGAAAAAAAGCTGGTATACTTTACTTTCACATGAATACATTTATTTTCAGAAAAGATTGAGTACTTTATCACCATAAATCATCTTGATACTGGTACCTAAAAAATGTTTTAAAGAATAAAGATTTGGTTTAGAAATTACAAATAATGTTTAGACTATAGAAGTACTTACCAGATAAGACTATCTTTTTATTTCAACCGTTAATAAAGAGACCTAAATAAGGCCGGGCACTGTGGCTCACGCCTGTAATCCTAGCTCTTGGGAGGCCGAGGCGGGCGGATTGCTCAAGGTCAGGAGTTCAAAACCAGCCTGAGCAAGAGCGAGACCTCGTCTCTACTATAAATAGAAAGAAATTAATTGGCCAACTGATATATATATAAAAAATTAGCCGGGCATGGTGGCGCATGCCTGTAGTCCCAGCTACTCGGGAGGCTGAGGCAGGAAGATCGCTTGAGCCCAGGAGTTTGAGGTTGCTGTGAGCTAGGCTGACGCCACGGCACTCACTCTAGCCTGGACAACAAAGTGAGACTCTGTCTCAAAAAAAAAAAAAAAAAAAAAAAAGAGAGACCTAAATAAGAAAATTAAGTTGTAGATCGTCAGTGTTTAACTGACTGACACATTAAAACACTCTTTATTTCATAGGATAAGCAGTAAATTAAGATTAGAAATTAATATTTTCTTCATTTTATAAGAATATCCACATATCAAAATGCTGATAAGAAACCAGAAAAAATCCTAAATGAAAATGTCTTAATGTACAACACTAACTCCTAATAGTTTCACTAACTTTTGAATACCTTACCCTTTGAAAATGGAACCAGCCCAGACTTGACATATTTTACTTTTCCTACACCCCATCATATCCATATTATATTCCCCATACCTAGGCTATTTCTTAACTGGTCTAGGAAATTCCTCAGGACTCCCACAACCTGCCAAACAAAGCCTCCTAAAATGATTGTTAAAGTTCTCCTGCTCACAGCCCCATTACATGTTTATTTAATAGTTGTCAAACTTTTTTATTAAAAGGAACTCCAAAACATGAAATGAGTAGTAACATGGCTGCTTGTAACCCCAACCAAGTAAAGATGTTGTGTTCTACCACTGACCATGTGTATGCATCTATTGTGGCTTAAATATAATAAAATTAGTGTATATGCCCCCAGTCTGGGAGTCGTTAAAAAAAAAATCATGTCTTTGGATCTTGACTGGTTTAAGCACACAATAAGCATTCAGATGTTACAGGCACACATTTCTTACAGAAGTAGTTCACATTAACTGAAGGATAAGGTATACTATTTTAAAAACACTGGTTCAGAAATGTATTGATCAGAAACTTCTAAATTAAGAAAAGCCCACTGGTTTATCTGAACAGATCTGGAAGATTGAACCTCAGAAAATATAAAATGTGGGAGAACCAATTCTTTCATGAAAGCACAGTAGAAGGATTTTTCTTGTTTAAAAGAAGTTAGGGTTTCCTGTCTATTCTAATACAATCACAATGATTTAAAGAAAACTAGCATCATAATTAAAAGCAGGATATTGGTTTATAAGCTCATACAGGTTTAAGTCTGGCTTTGTCATTTACTTAATTATCTCTTCTATAAAATGAGGATTAGTTACCATTTAAAGTGACAACAAAATGGAAATACTTAGGTGTGAAATTAATTAAATTTGTATAAGATTTTAATGCTAAATTGTAAAATGATTACAGAAAATAAAGGAATAAAGTTATCAGAAGACTATTTTAAGATGTCACTTCTCCCCAGAGTGATTCAATGTAAAAGAGGCTTTTTGGGAGAGAAGGGATAGAAATCAACAAACTGTTTCTAAAAATTTATATAGGGAAAGTAAAGGAATTAGAAGAGCCAATACAATTTTGAAGAAGAACAAGTGAGAAGACCCATACTACCTGATTTAAAGACTATTTACTATAAAGTAAATAAAACCACCCCAAACAAAAACCTCATACCATACCTTAAGTAACTCAAAAGTGATCACATACCAAAATGTACATCAAACTATGATATTTCTAGAATAAAACACAGTAGATCTCTGTGACTGGTTTAAGAAAGACTTCTTAGATACTACACCAAAAGCACGATAAATAAAAGAAAGAAATTGACAAATATTTTCACTAAAATTAAAAGTTGCTGCTTTTCTAAAAATACTGTTAAGAGAATGACAAGGCTGGGAATGGTAGCTCACACCTATAATCCCAGCACTTTTGGGATGCCAAGGCAGGAGGATCCTTGAGCCCATGATTTATTTTCTTTGAGACTAGCCTGGGTGACATAGTAAGACACTGTCTGTACAAAAAAATTTAAAAAATTAGCCCATGTGTTGCTGATACTTGTAGTCCCACCTACTCAGGAGGCTGAAGCAGGAGGAAAGCTTGAGCCCCAGAAGTTGGAGGCTGCAGTGAGCCATGATTGTGCCACTGCACTCCAGCCTGGGCAACAGAGCAAGATCCTGTCCCTTTAATAACAACCAAAAAAGAAGGACAAGACAGGAAAAACTCTGGGGAAAAAATATTTGGACATTACATCTGACAAAGGACTTGTGTTCAGAATATATAAACTCCCAAAATTGAATATGAACCCCAATTTTTAAAAATGGGCAAAAGTCAAATGGAAAGTTCACTAAAGAAGATACATGAATGGTAAACATGTATGTGAAAAGATGCTCATTATTTGTTAGGAAAATGCAAATTAAAACCACAATTAAAATCATTCCACATCTATTAGAATGTATACAATTAAAACTGCACACATTCTGACCACACCAAGCATTGGTGAAGATCTGGACTAACAGGAATGCACATTGCTGGTGGGAAAGCAAAATGGTACAGCTGCTTTGGAAAACAGTTTGGCAGTTTCTTATCAAGTTGAACACTTGGCACATAACCCAGGATTACTCCTCCTAGATGTTTACCTAAGTGAAATGAAAACTTAGGTTACATGATTCACACATACTGTATGATTCCAATTGTATGACATTTTAGAAAAGGCAAAACTGTAGGGTCAGAAAAACAGGTAAGTGGTTTTCAGGGGTTGGGGATGGGAAGAAGAGATTAAGCACAAAACTTTTCATACTAATGGAAATGTCCTATATTTTGATTGTGTTTAGTTAAAAGACTTTAAGTTTGTTAATATTCATAGTTATACATATAAAGGGTAAATTTTACTATATTTAATTGTACCACAATAAACCAGACTTAAAAACTGCCTAGTATATAGAAAATGTTGAAATGCAAGGCATTATCCTTTCAATTCAATTCGGCATCTATGTACCACCCTAGCATGTATGCCATGTTATGTATGTATGTCCTAAGTACACTGGATAAACCTAGTCTCTATAACATTGTCTTACTATATAGTATCAGTAAAGGGACATTCAATTTTAATCCAAATATATCCTAGTCTTTGGTTCAACATTAATTCCCTATAGAACATAAAGAACACAGAAAATAGAAAACATACTCTTGCATTTTAGTTTATAAAAGGAAAGGAAGCTAAATTTAGAGAGATCTTATTTTTATAAAACCACTAAATGATATCTCTTATCCTCCCTTTATTTTTTTTCTCTGCTAGTGACTTTATTCTTAAATCTATAATAGAACTCACAATAGCAAAAAACATGAAAAAAATTCAGATTAATATTTATCAACCAACTACATCAGAGAATACATCTATTTTTTATATGACTACAATTCCTAAAATGTGCATGTTAGAATACAAATATTCTCCACTTTGTGGAACTTCAAGGTAACGAAGAATTGCTTAATATAGTTAGAAAAACTCATTACACTGTCAAATACATCCGAAAGAAATGTAACTGGTAAAATAACTATTTCATGGCTAACCTTTTGGTAAAGTACTATCTTCATATTGAAAAAATAAATTAGTAGAGATTAAAATTTTTTAAATGCTGAACCATCAATCTGAAAGGGTTAAGATGTTTTAGTATTCGCTATGTTCATCATATTCATATTTCCCCAATATGATATGATAAACATTATCTTAAAAAAAGTTTTTTCATTGAGATTATTTCCTGGAAGTCAAACATTTCATCACTGCTAAAAGAAGCTTTTCATGATATGTGAGTATATTAGATATAACCAATAATTTTTCCTTGTTTTAAGCATGATCTTTGGTTTAAAGCTGTCCTGTTATATTTTTTTAGTTGGGTAATTGTTCTCTTACTCCCCCTTTAAGGTGAATTAAATTAAAACAGGATAACAAAAGCATGAAGAAGAAAGCCATCTGTATTTCCACAATACAGAATATTTTAAGATTTTTATTTTCTAGTTTGCCTCCATTGTTTTTTCAATGTATCTACTTAAACTATGTCGTATGTGCATACATAGCTATATATTATCCCTCACATAAATATTAGAACATTACAAATTAATATTCCTTTTTTAACCTAATCACTCTATTAGGTGTATCCTTTCAGTCTGCACACAATATTTCTCTAAAAGAGTAAATGCTGGTATAATGTGGTTAATATATAAAGGTTTTTTTAATTTTAGAAAAGTTTTAAATTTTTTTTTTAGAGAGAGGTAGGGCAGGGCCTTGCTCTGTCACCTGGGCTGGAGCGCAGTGGCGTCATGGCTCACTGTAGCCTCAAACTCCTGGGCTCAAGTAATCCTCCTGCCTCAGCCTTCTGAGTAGCTAGGACTACACCTGGCTAATTATTATTATTATTATTATTTTTATTTTTTTATTTTTATTTTTTTTTTGCAGTATAAGGCACATGAATATTATTATTATTTTTTTTGGTAGAGACGAAGTCCTACTATGTTGCCCAAGCTGGTCTTGAACTCCTGGCCTCTGCCTCCCAAAGTGCTAGGATTACAGGCATGTATCACCATGTCCAGCCAGTTAATATATGAAGATTGCTGAAGAGCAGGATTCCTTACTTATGTATCTTGAGTTTGTCTTTGAAGTCTGTGATTTGGACTTATATTTGACTTCTACTACATGAAACCACAAAGTAGAATTTTAGGAAAATTCAAGAGAGTTGAACTATAAGATCCATATGGGAATGGAGTTATTAAATTATTTTTTTCAGGAAAAGCCAACTGGGTTCAGGACTAACGTAATATAGGAGAATTATTCTTAAAATGATATCAAGGAAATGCCAGTAATTTAGAGAAAAGGAAATGGTATAGGAGAATTAGAGATATAAAGATGATAATATATCACCACAGTAGGTTTGACTTGAAAGTCAGCAGCAACCAAGTGATAGCACTAAAAATTCAATGCAAACATTTGGATGCCTACTATGTATCACATCGCCAAGGAAGACTGAAGTGTGTAAAAAGTTAAGATACAGCAAACACATTTAAAAATCACTTGCAAGATCCATTAGAAATGTATGTGTATTATAATGTATACATATAATGTATGTCTATACTGAACTACAAATGCGTGCTTTGGGAAGGGGAGGACAGGAACTTCTTTCTTTTAGACAGAGTCTCACTCTGCTGCCTTGGGCTAGAGTGCAGTGGCATCAACATAGCTCACTGCAACCTTCAAATTGTTGGGCTCAAGAGATTCTCCTGCCTCAGCCTCGAGTAGCTGGGACTACAGGCATGTGGCAGGAAGCCCTGCTAATTTTTCTATTTTTAATAGAGATAGGGTCTTGCTCTTTCTCAGGCCGGTCTTAAACTCCTCAGCTCAAGCAATCCTCCTGTCTCGGACTCCCAGAGTGCCAGGAGAAAAACAAAAGATGTCAATAATTAGCAAAACACTTCTGAGATGCCAATAATTAAAGAGACTGTATAAGAATATGAAAGACAATTTAGATGATAGTGGGAATGCATGCAATAGATAACTTTCTCAGATGGTGGTTCTAAGACCCCCTACATAACAATTCTCCATAGATTTTAATTCAGTGGGTCTGAAGTAGGGCTCAGGAATCTGCATAGTGAATAAGCACCTGATATAATTCTTATGAACACACTAAAATTTGACAATCACTGATTTGGACACAGGTTATTCAAAGGCGAACAACAGTGCAACCAAAAAGGTTAAAAGGTTTTAAGAGATGACACTTGTGTTATAAAGAGAAATGGGGAATGAAGCAGTAGTGGTTGATGGATATTTAGGAAAACTTTTTCATTTAATTGTATGAGAAATATGTGTCTCAGGAATAGCAGCACATAATCTACATTTTTTAAAAAAGGGGAAGAATCTGGTAGAAAAATTTACAGCAGATAGTTTCAAATATTTTATAATTCAACATCAGTTCCCAAAGAGGACAACAAAGAGGTGTTAGGAGAACATTTCTAACATGAGCGTAGATGAAGAGCCAGGGTGCCAATAAGAAAGAAATTATACAATTGTTCATCAATGGTCAGGGACTAAAAAGCATCTTTCATATTTTACTGACAGGTCAAGAAAGAGAAAAATAACTCTGACTTAAAGCTGGTCAGGTAAATTTGGTGAAAGAAAATTTTATAAAAGTGCTTGGTTCCACTACTGCAAAATTGGTAATACAATATTCCCTTACCAGCAATATTAGCAGGATTCAAGTTTATACTGAAAGTATTTTCTACTGACACATTCTATCAATACCTAATTGGAAGTTCAATTCATAGGATAACAACTGACAAATAATTCATCATTTATAACTAGATATTCTATTTACTAGTTTAGTTTAAAGAGATTCTTAAAATGGTTTTACTGAAACTTTCCCCTAAAAGATATTTGACATTCACAGTGTGCCCATTTCTATTCTAATTACCATCTGACTTTTTTTGTGTGACAGTCTTGCTTTGTTGCCCAGGCTAGAGTGAGTGCCGTGGCATCAGCCTAGCTCACAGCAACCTCAAACTCCTGGGCTCGAGCAATCCTCCTGCCTCAGCCTTCTGAGTAGCTGGGACTACAGGCATGTGCCACCATGCCCAGCTAATTTTTTCTCTATATATGTTAGTTGGCCAATTAATTTCTTTCTATTTATAGTAGAGATGGGGTCTTGCTCTTGCTCAGGCTGGTTTCGGACTCCTGACCTGGAGCAACCCGCCCGCCTCAGCCTCCCAGATTGCTAGGATTACAGGTGTGAGCCACCACGCCCGGCCCTATCTGACCTTTGATGTCTCTACTCTAAGTGGAGCAAATGTGGCTAAATGCAGTTCTTACATATTTCTAGAAAAGTCTACTACAAATGAACATAGATTCTTCCTTCAGAGACAATATAATAATTCATTCACAAACTCAAACACATTTGACATGGAAAGCCTAAAGGCAAGACACAACATTGGCAAGTCAAACACTAAATATTTCTGACAGCAAAAAGTTTCTCTTACTTCCTGGCAACCCTCTCTTTCATGACAGAAGCCAAATGAAGCTTTCTGACAAATGACTTCATGTGTAGACATGACATGCCATTTTTTTTTTCCTCCTCTAGATACCTGGACAGATTCCAAACTGAATTTCAGGAGCAGCTTTAAACATGAAACTAAGGCTAGCCTATTCTAAAATCCATTCTTTTCCCTAAATGGAAATCTGACAAAACAGGAAGTACACAGCATAGAGAAGTTCTGTGGCTTAAGTATTTACTGGTAACAGACTAGCTCTTCATGACTATGTAATAAAATGCAGAACTTCAAATTTGAGAAGAAAACAAAAAAGTATGCCTTAGTTACCAAGGCCTTGGTAATTTTAAGGGCTTCATGCTCCCTTCAGCAGCACTTATACTAAAATTGGAATGATACAGAGAAGATTAGTATGGCCCCTGCACAAGGCTGATGTGCTTTATACAAAAAAGAAAAAACAAATTTAAGGGCTTCAAGACACATGATAACATAGAGGAATAAGAAACAGGAAGATGGCTTTTCTTTATGCTCCTTCATATAAAAATCCTCTTCCCTGCCCCATATGACCAAGATCTAAGCCACCTAAATTATACAAACACTGGAAGCAGCTTTGTGATTCCATATAAAGATTAAGAAACCCAAAGATTTTTTGAAAAAACAGTAAGAATTCTGGTTTGGTTTGAGGGAACCAATGAGGGAAAAAGTTGTTGTTTGCTTGCCATAAGATTTGAGCTAATCCTAAATATAAATAAACAGTGGGCTGCTAGAATTGGCAGTCAATAACCTATTACCACACATACCACAAGCCAACAAAAGAAAAAAAAGAAAATGAATTGCTCACTCATGACTTCTTTCCCTCTCTACTCCACTGCTGTTGAAATAAGGAAAGGCCTTTTCAGGTAACAATTAATGCCTAAGTTATCATAAAGATACAGCAGTATATCTAAGTGCCTAAGTAAATGCTGAAATACCAAACAAATATAAAGCACTATTATCTAGTCTACTTTCTCACCAAAAGCAGGTTGAGACCCACAGTAAGTCATGAAACCACTTTTATGAGTCACACCAGGTTTTTTAAACAAATGAACTACAAGAGAAAACACTGAAGTACACTGCAGTACTTTTGTTTGTATGTGTGTGGGCAATACATGCATATATACAAAATAGAAATGTCACTATAATGCAATTAATCAGTTTTCTTGCTTAGCTATTATTTCAAATATGTTTTGCCAGCCAATAAAAACAATTAGAACGTTTGTTAAATAAAATAGTGAGATAAGTGAGACATTAAAATGTGTGTCAGAATTTGATTCTAGGAACGTCAGCAACTTCCTTAAGTGCTAAAATTATCAAGTCAAAGTCTGATACATCAGATAATCAAGGGCTGTTAAATGACCATACCCTTCAAGGATAGATAGATAGATCTATATAACCATATGATCTATATGACCAGATCTATATGATGGATAGATCTATATGACCATTTAACATGACTGTTAAATGACCATACCCTTCAAGGATAAGATTATAAGTAAGCTTAGGAATTCCTGCTTAAAAATACAGTGCTGGATTGGAACCCTAAAATATTGAGAGCTGTAAACATCTAGCCCCATATCCCTCATTCTCTAAAAGTAAAACCTCATGCAGTGATGTATCTCAGGTATAGCCAGTGAGTAACAGAGTTATGACCAGAACACATAACACCTGGTTTTCAAATCCACTGCTACTATATTAGGATGTTTATTAAATCCTATGTCATGTTAAGTTACTGTAAAAATTCTGAGAATTTTTGAGCTAAGGGTACACAATTGCCACTTTAGCTCTATGAATACCTACTATGAGCCTGATATTTTAACTTATCTCCCTAATTCCCATCATTGTCATTTTTTTAAATCTTGAGGCCAAGCCCTTAGTAATATCTTAGCAATCAAGGATCAAATAAATGTCCTCATGAAATATCTTATCCACTTTTTATTCCCAGGTTACCACCAGTTTCACACTTGGAAGCATTATGGTATTTTAATTTTCAAAAACGTACTTGAAAGGTGAGATTATAGATTCAATAACTTACTTAGCCAGGTGGCTTATATATTGTTACTGGCAACCAATCTACTCTTAGTCCTGGCCAAACTTTCCTCAAATTTATAGCACTAATAATTAGGAAGGGCTGTGAAAAATCAGGTGCCATCAGAAACACAATTTTCTGTGGTTAAAGACACCATCTTTTCGGGAGGCTGAGGCAGCAGGATTGCTTGAGCTCCGGAGTTTGAGGTTGCTGTGAGCTAGGCTGACGACATGGCACTCACTCTAGCCTGGGCAACAAAGTGAGACTATGTCTCAAAAAAAAAAAAAAAGACACCATCTTTTAAAGAACAAAAACAAAAATTCTAATGGAAATTCCTGTCTTGTGGATAGTCTACACAGTGTGTTACCCACTATGTGCTCTTGAACCTGACTCAATTCCTAAAGCCTCAAGTGATCTCATTTTAAGTAACTGACCAGGATGTTCCTGAGCATACAAACACTGACAAAGCACATTTTTACCAGCATGCATTTGCCCATTAAACAACACCTTTTAGTTTGCTAAAACTTTTCTAAACTTTCACTTCACAGATAAGTGCCTACACTAAGTGCCAAGGCCTGTGATAGGCTCTAAACCTACAAAGTTGAATAAGGTACAGTTCTCTGCCTGTAAGGATTTTCTCACATAGTGAAGGACACATAATAAAAAAGCTAAAATGCAATACAGAAAGTGGTAGGGATCATATGAGGAAATACATGAAATTCAAATGGAGAGAGATTAACCTATAGTTGTAGAGATAGAGTTATCAAGAAAACTTCACTTAAAAGCTAGCATTTGAACACATGGAGATAAGGACAACATTCAAGATGGTGGGAATGGTATGAATAAAAACAAAAGAACTGGAAAAACACAGAGCTTGTACAGGCCAGCCATGATAATTGACTGTGACTGTAGTTTACGATACCTGAAGGGAAATAGTAAAAAATAAGTATGGAGAAAGACCCTCCTGATATGACCTTCAGGAGGGTCTTGAAAGCAAGACAAAAATGTAGATGATTTCTATATATTGATATGATAATATATTCATTTAAAACTCTCCTGGATTGACATTCAATAGAATTACTATACTACCACCACCTGAGTACTTTCTAAATACTTGGCATCATTCCAAGCATGTTACACATATTAAAGCATATAATACTAATTTCAAACTCATCATATCAGTTCTATCATCATCCCCATTTTACAGATAAGGCAGAGAGGGTAAGAAATTTACCCTAAACCACTCCTTTTCACAAAAAAACCCTGGCCACACCTACACATTCTAAAGCTAGCAGTATTTTCTCTGCTGTCCTTTCTTACGGGGGCATAGGAAAAATCTAAATCCTAGAAGTAACTCGAATGACTTAAGAGTCTTTGAAAAATATAAGATATAAAAGGTAAGAGATTATTAAAAATGATGCAATAAAAATATACATAACCATATTCATTAAAAACTCAGAATGCTGAAACTAATGCATAAATGTTGTATTTCTGCATATATTACTTTTTTCCTGAATTGGTAAGCAGCTATCTTTGTAACTCAAAGCTAGCATTATAATGGGAGAACTTTTAAATACTTAACTATATAAATGAGATCAAAGATAGTCTTGATGTATGTTAACAAAGTGACTCCAATTTCATAAGCTCACATACTATACTAAAATGAAGGTTCCAAAAGGATTAGGTTTTTAAAAAAAGCAGACTAAAAAGTGGAATCAAAAAGAAATAAAAGAAAAAATATTGACTATTGTGCTTGGTAACTGATTATAGAAAAGACTTGTTTTTTCCTAAAACAAAATCAGACCTTTTCCCTTGCTAAACAGCAGGAAAGTGAGCAGAAAACACTTTTTTGTAAAGTCTTAGGAAAAAAGGCAGAGTGGGGTGGGGGCCGATAGTGGTGCGAGAACTATAGGAGGTCAACAGGTGAAATTAAGCTCTCCCTCTTGAGAAACATTCAAAAGATAGCCTATTCCATGTCTCGATATTTCTAATTATTAAAGTACTTCCTTATACAACATTTTATCTGTTGAAATAGAAGTGATTTCTAAAAACAAGGCAATTAACATCTTTACCTGGATTTCAGATATTTAAGGAATGGCTTAAATGTTCCATAAACATACATCTGTTTAACTCTCTACATTCTATTAAAACCAAACACACTAAAATTAGTCCACACAAGAAGAGGAGAAAACAAAACATATTTCAGCCCATATATAATAGCCCTTTACATACATACATGTACAAGACGGCTTCAAAAAGTTTGTGAAAAAACGGAAGTGAAAGATTTAAAAAAATAAATTTTATTTCTCAACATAAGCTCCATCAAGTTCAAGACACCTGTAAGCAATGATACCAGCCATTTAGTCCATCCCTAAAAAACCGAGAGTCCTGGGAATTTAACCACGTCAATGCAGTCTTTCTCATTAACTAAAGAAAAACCAGTGTCCTTTAAAGATACTTTAAGATTAGGAAAAAAAAAGAAGTCAGGACTGAAAGACAGATGCCTAATGATTTCCCATGGAAATTCTTGCAAAATTGTCCTCTTTACTGAGTCGCACAGTCCTGATGGGGAATGACTCCCTAATGAAGCTTTCCCGGTCCTTTTTCTGCTAAAGTTTTGGCTAATGTTATTGTTCTTTGGCCCACCAGAAAGTCAACATGCAAAATGCCTTGACCATCCAAAAATCTGTTGCCATGACTTTTGTTCTTGACTGCTCGGCTTTCACTCTGCTGGACCACTTTGACCACTTGGTAGTCACTGCTTTCATGGTGCTTTGTCTTCAGGATCATACTGGTAAAGCCATGTTCCATCTCCTTTCATAATTCTTCAAAGAAATGCTTTAGGATCTTGATCCCTTTTGTTTAAAATTTTCACTGAAAGCTCTGCTCTTGTCTGCAGCTGATCTGAGCACAAGAGGTTTGGCACCAATAGAGTGGAAAGTTTGCTCAACTTTAATTTTTCAGTCAGAATTATGTAAGTTGAACCAGTTGAGATGTCAATGGTATTGGTTATTGTTTTTGCTGGCAACTGTCAATCCTCTTTAATTAGGTCACCAACAAGATTAATTTTTTCCTTGCAAATTGATGTGGAGGGTCTGCTGCTGCAAGCTTCATTTTCAACATAGTCTCATCCCTTTTTTAAAACAAGTTATCCATTTGTAAATTGCCACTTATTCCTTTGGAGCACTGTCCCCATAAACATCTTGTAAAGCATCAATGATTTCACCATTTTTCCACCCAAGCTTCACCATAAATTTGATGTTTGTTCTTGCTCAAATTTTAGCAGAATTCATGTTGCTCTGACAGAGGCTTTTTTCAAACTGCTGTCTTATCCTTCTTAGTGCCTCAAACTAGATCCTGTTTAGACATGTTATAACAAGTTAGTATGAGTTTATTTTGATACAAAAAAAATTATAACATGTTCTCATAAAACTATATTTTTTTCAATAATGAAAAACTAACCTCTCCTTAACTTACTGTGAGAATCATCTGGTATTCCTAAATTTTAAATTCAAGTTAGGCTTTAAAAACCAGAAATATGAAAGCCCTGATAAAAGCACCTAAGTCTAACAGAATGGAATTAAAAGTCAAATCGAAATATAGAAACAATGTAAGGTCCAGCATAATGCCTTATCCTAGTAAGTGGCCCCATAAATAATTTGACAAAAGGAAGAATAGATGCTTACTAGACAGCTCAAGCTCTAACTCCAATGTTTAAAACAGATTTCATCTTCTTTACCAACCCAGTAGCCTCCCAGACTTTCCAAATTAGTTAACGTTATTGTTTGTTCCCAACCGTTCTTAAAACTTGAGAGTATGTTTTGGTTTTCTTCTTTACCCTGATAATTGGAGATCAAATGCTGTCAACTTTTCCTCCCAACTTGATTTCTTGCTCACTTATTCCTTTTTTTCCTCTAGATCTTACTCTAGTTTCACCTCATGCTGACATCATTTCAACAGTATCTTGTTTCTCTATTTCCAATTCTGTGTCATTTCTTTAGTCACTTTGGACACTGTTTCTAAATAATTTTCCAACAATATTATTTTGTGTACATCATACCCTTCTGTCTGTTCAAAAACCCTCTGCAAAACTAAAATTAAAAGGGAAATCCATATGGAAAAATATATGCAGTAAGTTACTACTAAGAATTATATAACAAACAATTAAGAAATAAAATATATTAAGACTAACAATATAATTAGGAAGTCTGAATATACAACTTGTACAAGAATCAGTAAGTGAAATTATAGAAAAAGGTCCCACCTTACTACTCAACAAAAATCTTACAAAGAAAAAAAGAGCTCAACATATTTTGCACCTATTAATAAGTTTGCAAAAATGATAATTATAGACTACTCCATGCCAGTATCTCAATTCACAAGGAGGGCAATAGTGTTTTCAACTCTTTTGAAAAACAACACAAATGTTTCAACAGTCATAAAAATGTTCCTACAATGGCCCTTTAAGTAATCCTAAAAGAACAATCAAAAGACGGAAAATACTATATACACATAAGATGAAAATTGGAGCACAATACTAAAGAACTAGAAATCTACATGGTCAAGCAATAGAAAAATGTTAAAGATAAAACAGCTTGCTGGAATATTTTCAGACATTAAAATTACTATGGAGACTGTGTAGTCACGATGAATGCTTGTTACAATGTGAAAGGAACAAAGGAAAACCAAAAATTACTCTAAAAGAAAGAATATGCTGGGCTGGGCGCTGTGGCTCACGCCTGTAATCCTAGCTCTTGGGAGGCCGAGGCGGGCAGATTGCTCAAGGTCAGGAGTTCAAAACCAGCCTGAGCAAGAGCGAGACCCCGTCTCTACTATAAATAGAAAGAAATTAATTGGCCAACTGATATATATATATATAAAAAATTAGCCGGGCATGGTGGCGCATGCCTGTAGTCCCAGCTACTCGGGAGGCTGAGGCAGAAGGATCACTCAAGCCCAGGAGTTTGAGGTTGCTGTGAGCTAGGCTGACGCCACGGCACTCACTCTAGCCTGGACAACAAAGCGAGACTCTGTCTCAAAAAAAAAAAAAAAAAAAAAGAAAGAATATGCTTACAGACAAGGAAGAAGGAAATTTTAAAAATCTGTTAGGGTGGGATTAAAATTAATTTTATCTTTTTTTGTACCATTATGATTCATAAGTTTGAAAATAAGACAAAACAAAAATAATCTTCAATTTCTGTTCAAATCCCAGCTTTCAAGACCCCCCAGAAACCTATATAGAGAGCAAATACCACATGAGACTCTGATGTGCAGCTAACTCTACCAACACTGACAGGTTGGTCCCATACGGTTTTCCCAACAATATCATTAGCCAGTCATCCTTTCTGAACTAGTTTACCCTTTCCCAGACACAGATTTCCTTATATTCTTGCTCATAGCCTTCCCTCCAATTAGGGTGCCTTCTTTCTTCTAATTTTATAGATTATATTTCAGTATCCTTGAAAAGCCTTCAATAACCATTATATAAATTTCTTTCTGCTCTGCTTTCTAATGCAATTTATGTCTTTTCAAAAAAATCACTAGATCTGATTATATACAGAACTTTGACAAATCTATTAGGATAGTGAGCCACTATTTAAATCTTTAAATCAGGTTATCTAAATTGCTTATATCTTTTGAAATAACTACTAGATTAACATTCTACATGTTTAATTACATTCTCCCTTTTACTGACAGCAAGCGCCTTGAGCACAGATCCTTGTAAAGGAAAGCTATTAGGTAATCCATATCCACTTGAATCCAATTCCTAAAATGTGCTGTCATTCTAGTTTGAATTATATGTGAAAGAAAACCATTATCTATGACTCCATGTGGTCATAAAATCAGAACCAAAATCTAATAGGGCAAAAGACCACACAGAGACTGTAAAGTGTGCTTTGGTTACAAGTAAATTATGTAACTTTCAAAAAATAACTGAATCTTTAGGAAAGCAGCTACATTCACCATAGCAATCAGTTCCTTTCAACATACACTGACGTTTACAGAAATAACTGCACAGTTGGACAAATTCTATTTTTTCAAGGATACACACCACCCCCCAAAACCAATCGATTACTTAAGGGTGGTTTAAGTAAAATTACATACCAGAAACAGAGTTTTCAAAACAGACTGCAGATCCAGGTCTTTAAAAACAGGGACACCTTGCCTCATTTTCCCACAAATCCGTCTCATTCTAAAAGACAAATACTTCTTTTGAGTATGTTATAGCTCAGACATTCAGAACACAGACTGACCTAAATAAAAAAAATTAAAATAAAAAAAGTTATTTCACTCCTACTAAACACGCTCACCGATCAGCTCTCCCTCTATGTCAAGATTTAAGAAGGTAAAAAAAAAATCACAAACATGTTTCACATTGTCCTGTGACAAAAATTGGAAAGTTAATTATACACCCTCATTTGAACCCTTGATCAAACATTTTTCTTTCAATATACCTTTATGTCATAAAAACATTAAAACTTTGATTAGTTTGTGCTCATTGAAATAGGCTGCAAAACTACAATTCTATCATAATTTCATTCATTTATACCTAACAGATGGTTGAGCAACTGTTAATATTCACTTACAGTCACCTCCACTAAGATATAAAATCCTTAAAAAGGATTGAGGAATAAAAAAAGAGGCTTGAAAAACTAGTATTGACACATTCTTAGTGGTTCTCTAAATCAATATTTTATTAGCAATTACAAATCAATTCAGTATTAAGTACTTAGGAATATTAAATTGGAAGGTTAAGACAGCTTTGGGGAACATCACCAATTTTTGGTCAAGAATTACTATTAAACATAAGTTGGCTTATTGCACATATTTTGTATACAAATGTGCATACATATTTATAAATATTTACAGAGCACCTATCATGCATCAGGTAGGGGAACATAGCTATGATTAAAACAGTTGCTGCCTTCTGGGAACAAAAATCTCATACTGGATTAGCAAGGTATGGTGGTGTGCACCTATGGTCTCAGCTACTTGGGAGGCTGAGACATGAGGATTGTGTGGGCCCAGGAGTTTGAAGCTGCAGTGAGCTATGATGGTGCCACTGCACTCTAGCCTGGGCAACAGAGCAGGACCCTGTCAGGAAAAAAAAAAATTCAAAATCAAAAATCTCAAACTGGAGAAGAGCCAAACAACTGCAAAGAAAGGGTGGTGAGATACATGTAAAGGTTCTGATGAGACTACAAAAAGGCACTGAGGGAAGGAATGCACATGAAGATGGAAAATTTTAGAGAAGGCCACAGGGAAACATAAAGTAAACTCAACTAACTATACCATAAAAACAATTTATTCTTTGTATCCCTACACATCACTTCCGTGTAGCAAAACATTTAAATATACAAATGCTCAACTATTCTAAAGTGAAAAAAATTAGTTTTAAAAAATCACTCCTGAGGTCCAAGAAAAATTTTCATATTTATTTCACTATATATGTAATTTAAACATTATAATGATACTTGAATAAACAAAGATTCAGGAGAGAAAACTCAAAATTTAAAGAAAAGAAAAACTGGGAAATTGGGGGAAAAAATAAAAATAAAAAGCACAACCAATATAAGTGCAGAAGAAAAGCTTTCTGATGGGTCAGCGTACAAGTATCCAGAGCCTTAAATATACAATACAATCCCTTCAGCCTTTTATTTCCACTTCTGGTAATTTATTCCAAAGAAATAACCAGGGATGTGAACGAAGATTTAGATTTAGATGCCCAGAAATTTTAGCCATTGATGTAAGTTCTTATAATATTTTGCAAAGCATGTACAAGGATATTCACTGATGTAATACTGCTATAATGGAAAAGTAAACAGGTTATAAATTATGGTACATTTATCTTATAAAACACTATGAAGATAAGAAAGATGCTTATGTACAAGATATTTCTGACATTCCCAGTGTTTTTCATGAAGGAAAAAAACCATGGGTAACAAAATGAGTGTGGTCCGAAACCGCAGTGTGAATTTTAAATCATTATAACTAGGCTCAAACACATCTTTATTAATCAAAATAGGAACCATTACAATCAACACATTTCTGCCAGTGAGAAATAAGTTTGTTTATTCCCATAGCGTAAAAATCTGTGCTTTGGGATTTGACAAACTCTTGGAAAGCATTTTCTGCATCCTGCTGGCTGTGGAAGTGTTTTCCCTGCAAAAAGTTATCAAGATGCTTGAAGAAGTGGTAGTCAGTTGGCGAGAGGTCAGGTGAATATGGTGGATGAGGCAAAACTTCGTAGCCCAATTCGTTCAACTTTTGAAGAGTTGGCTGTGCCACGTGCGGTCGGGCATTGTCGTGAAGAAGAATTGGTCCCTTTCTGTTGACCAACACCGGCTGCAAGCGTTGCAGTTTTTGGTGCATCTCATCAATTTGTTGAACATACTTCTCAGATGTAATGGCTTCATCAGGATTCAGAAAGCTGTAGTGGATCAGACCAGCAGCGGACCACCAAACGGTGACCATGACCTTTTTTTGGTGCAAGTCTGGCTTTGAGAAGTGCTTTGGAGCTGCTTCTTGATCCAACCACTGAGCTGGTTGTTGTCCATTGTCATATAAAATCCACTTTTCTTCCCATGTCACAATCCGATCAAGAAATGGTTCCTTATTGTTGCGTACAATAAGAGCAGATGACACTTGAAAACGACGATTTTTTTGATTTTCGGTCAACTCACGAGGCACCCACTTACCGAGCTTTTTCACTTTTCCAATTTGCTTCAAATGACGAACAACCGTAGAATGGTTGACGTTGAGTTTTTCCGCCACTTCTCGAGTAGTTTTAAGAGGATCAGCTTCGATGATTGCTCTCAATTGGTCGTTGTCAACTTCTGATGGCCGGCCACTGCGCCCCTCATCTTCAAGGCTCTCGTCTCCTTTGCAAAACTTCTTGAACCACCACTGCACTGTACGTTCGTTAACAGTTCCTGGGCCAAATGCCTTGTTGATGTTGCGAGTTGCCTCTGCTGCTTTACGACCCATTTTGAACTCGAATAAGAAAATCGCTCGAATTTGCTTTTTGTCTAACATCATTTCCATAGTCTAAAATAAATATAAAATAAACAGCAAGTAATAAGTCATTAGCAAAAAAATAAAGTGAGAAATGTATATTAAAATGATGTATAACATAACCACATTTAAGATGTATTCCAATATCAAATGGCAAATTTCAATGTTAAAAGCACAATTACTTTTGCACCAAAATAAAGACTATTTTATAAAAGAAAACCTAAAGAGACAAAGCCCTCTGTATAATATTAACATATGAGCATAGTATAAACTATTAATTGCCGTTTATTGGTAGGATGCAAAAGATTTTTGTTCTTTTTTGGCTTTTTAGTAATTTCCAAATGCCCACTAACATGTTTTTTAGATCAGCTAATAAGTGTTTAAGGTTGGGTAAAAGACTTATGGATGATTACCCTCTGCAAAGTTCAGTAGTATTATATTGTTTTACAATTTCCTTTAAAAAAATTGCCACGCTCCTAAACACTGTTAATAACAAGATCTTTGCTGTATGAGAAATTTTTAAATAGGGGGAGAAAACAGAATCATAAAAATACCCAGAGTGTTTCATGATAAAATCGTTAAGTACCTAAAAACTCAGAAACGAGAACCACATGAATGGGTAAAGAAATCCATAAGGATGTTCTAATTTTGAGATTTCATTCTAAAATATCATTATCAGTAAGGTAGTTATACAGACTCATCTGAACCCTTGGCCAAACAAAACATCTTTCAACTACCATTCTAATATTTATTTATTGGCTCATAGAAAAATTTCCAGGTGGTCCCCCAATTCTGAGGATTTTTACAGACATCAGGACTCATGTCCGTATTTATCTTGGAATATTTGTTACTGAGATGTCTGTTTTCTTCAGCACAACTGCCAAAAAGACCACAGTAAATTGTTAAATCACTCAACCATTTTCTAGTCTTGAGCCCCACCAAATACAGCAATCGGGTTTAAAAGAGTTATTGAGGATAATTGTAAGTATCCAGTGTGACTAGGTCACTCACTGGAGATACCCGACATAACGTTTCACTTTCTTAACGAATAATTTTGAGAGAAATTACTGTTATGAAAAAATTGATCCTGCTTTAGTTAGGTATCCTCTTATTTAGTAAATTTAGTCTATGTGGATTATCAACGATATTTAACATTCTAAAAATTATTTCATTCTTTGAAACACTATTCAATTTCCAATACTTAAACTACATAAGTTTTTGTTTCATATTACAGAACATAAGATGTTAACAGAATAAGACCAACATTTGTCCTATTGGGAGGTCCTTTTATCTAAGATATTTTCAGTCCCTGCAAAACCACTGCTACCTCCTTTCACAAAGTAGCATAAACCTCGTGCAAAAAGTGACACAGACGCTTGTCTAAGGTCACAGTAGCAGCGCCCGTGCTGGCAAGCAAATTCCTTAGCATTCCGAAAGCCAGAGCTTTCTCCAGTTTCCTCCACAGCTTTATCGCGTGAGAAGCACGCGGAAACACCTCTCCCCACGCAGAATGTTTCTAAGAACCATGTCTTCCACGTCTTAAGTAAGGAAACCCACACAGCCGGTGCCACTCGGGTGGAGAATATGGCAAGTCCCCCGAAACGCATTTCCAAAAGGAGGAAAAACAGATCGGAAAGAGGCAGAATCCCGAATATTTCTGAGCGGCCCAAACGGTCACCTCCAAGAAAGACTTGCACGTCTCCCCCGCCTCTTTCTCTTTCACTCGGCGGGAGAGGAAACCTCGCCCCCTTTCATCCCGCCCCCTTCCCCCCCACCCCGCCGCAGGGTGCACTCACTTTACCATGGCTGCCCGCGGCCCCTTCACTTCCGGTGCCGGTGCCGATAGAGCTGCGCCATCCCCCCAGTCAACCGGACAACCATAGCCTCCAACTGACCTTCTTGACAGCTCTGCGACTCCTCCGACCACGACTAGGTGCTGTCCTGGAGAGAACGGTGGATCGGTGCCCCACTAAAGTAAATCTACCGGATAAGGACTCCGCTCCTTTCACGTCAAAAACATAAAATGCGATAGAGCTGCGGCTACCGCTGCCGAGACAAAATGGCGCCGAGAAGCGGTTTAGCGCAAGCGCCTTGGAAACACCCTGCCCCGCCCCCGTGCAAGCTCCTGGCTGCAGTTCTGGGTTCCGTTTCCATGGGACACTGCGCCGCCAATCCTCGCGCCGAACTGCTCTTCCTGACCCCTCAATTCACCAATCAGTGCTCAGTCAAGCACATCCGGAGTCGTCTCTACCAATCATTTCTCAGAACTTGCTTACTCAATACCCAATTCTCCAATAACGTTGGTCTTCGGAGAAAGCCAATCATAAGTGGAGGATGTCCTACCTGCTGTTTTTCGCACCAATCCGTGAAGTTTCAGAGCTACATCCAATGAGGACGACAGGTATCGAGGTCCAATCCAAAGCTCTTCGGCGTCATGAGCAGCCAATAGGAGTTCGTGTAGAAGCGAGTCTGCTCAACAGCTTGTTATTTGGTGGATTGTGGCAGTAAATCGGGGCGAGTGGGGAACCGGGCGCAGGAACTGCCGTCGCGGCCGGGAGTGGTGCTGCCGGGACGGGGGCCCCCGGGGGTCAGTGGGGCGGAGGACTCAGGAGCTGACAGCGCGCACTTCACCCGCTGTTGGTAGGTGGGGAGAAAGGAAGCGCGGAATACTGAATGGACGAAGCGGCAGTAGCAGCTGGTGCTGCTGCCCGGGGTCCCGGTGCAGTTGGAAGCTTTGGAGGTGGGGAGGGGGATGCTGGGCAAGTGCTGCAGCGAGCGCAGGGGCAGGGGCAAGTCGTGGAGCGGCGGCAGCAACTGCAGGAACCGCCGCCGCAGCCGCCTCCTCGTCCGCTTCCCCGGGTTCCCCGGGAAAATGGCTGTGGGGCTGGCCGCGCCGCTAAGTTTGCTTCCGCGGGGTAAGGAGCGGGCTGCTCGGACTAGCCGGCCCCCCCAACTCCGTGGCGCGTCCTCCACTGTGGAGTCCGTGGCAGGACCCAAGGGGCTGGGGGCTGATACCTCTCTGGGCTGTACAAAAAGTTGAGGCGGGCGCGGGGAGGAGGCGGTGGCTGCCGCTGTGCGGCTCCCCTCCCCTCCCACACCCTGTCCGGCCACCTCCCCTCCTCCCTCCCGCACCCCCACCCGCTCGGTGCCTCCACCGCTCGGGTCTCCCCGAGCACTCGCAGCTCCCTGCTGAAGGCCGCGGCCCCTGCCCCTTCGGGTGAAGGAGCGCTTCTCCTTCCTGACATGGTGCAGAGCGAAGGAGGGAGAGCAATGGCGCCGTGACACTCCGCTGCCGCCACCGCGGGCCCGGGGCGGGCCGAGGGGGCCGAGCGGCGGAGGCGGGGCGCGGGCCGGAGTCGGGGTGTCCGGGGGGCGGCCGAGCACAGGCTGGACGGTAGCCTCTCTGGCGGACCTGGGGAAGCCCAGACGGCGCCCCGCTCCTGTCCAGAGCGATCTGTCCTGGGTCTCCGAGTTGAGCATTCCGGGTCAAAGTGGCCAGCGAGGCGGGGGCGCCGTGGGCCGCTGGCAGGCTCCGGGGCGGAACGGGCTGCCCTTACGCGCGCGTGGGCTTCGCGCTGTCCCCTCTGCTCCCGCGTCCTGGCTGCCCGCTGCGGGGGTCTTATCCCTCGCCTGCTGAGGGTTCTGCCCCTCCCCGTTGGCGTTTGTTTACTTTCTTTCTCTTCGTCGCTCCCCGCTGTTGACTGATTCTGTGCCTGTCTTTCCCCTTCTCCAATGGTTCTAGCAACAGCGAAGATAGCTCGTTGAGCTGGAACCCCAGAGATCACCAGTAAAAATGAAGGTAAGTGGAGTCAACGCTGCCCTGATCCTCGTGCCCTGGACACTGCCAGTCGTGAGGCTGGTGCTGTGAAATGTCATTTTTTTGCTACTCAAAATTGATTTTCCTACTAAGCAGCACTTTCAGAAATCCAGGACGTGTTGAATGGGTGAGAAATGATCTGTGTGTCTAAATGCAGTCAGTTCAGCCCCTCTCTGTAGCAGTTAGCACTTTGGAAAGGCTGGTGCAGCCTTTCAATTGTTGTCCATTCAGATAGTATTTTTAAACACTTCCTGTGTTGGCAGCAATCTTTGCAGAAGTAAAGCTTTTGTCCTGCTTTGGTTCTTTGGGGAATTTTTTTGAAAATTTTTTTCTTCTCCAGTGCCAGTGCGATTTTCTAAGAGAATATATGGATTGAATAAGGAAAGTATCATTTCTTCTGGGATAACGTAAACTTCTCTGGCTAAAATATTTGAAGTTGATCTGAAACTAATAATGCTTAGTTCTGGTTAAATCCTTATAGTAAATATTTTAAAACATATACCCATCCTAAAAATATGTGTGTATACATATATACACACATATATTCTTCTCAAAACAACTGCAAATACATGTGGATATTTAAAGAGAAAGGAAGCATTCCTTAGTACTGTGGCCATTGGAATGTTTCAGGTTAGATACTTACTTGCCAAATGTATTCCTCTTCGATTTGCATTGTTTGTAAATGCAATGACTTTAAAAGGTACCTGATTCCTGTCTTATTACTGTTTCTGTATATTAAGCTCTGAAATATAGCATTTGCCAAAGCTGTCTCTTGTGTTCCTATTTTCTTGAAGTGAAGTGACATATTCAATCAACCTTCTTTGATATTACTAGGGAAAACTTATTGGAAAGTGAAAAATTGTTTTCCACTTAAAAATGTATCTCTAAAGTGTACATTGTTGCCTTGCCTATAACAATGTTGAATTGAACTTGTATGATTACACTTAACTTTTGAAAAAAAATAGGCACAATGACAGATTGAGATAGCAATCATTCTGTTACTGTCAAGATTAAAATGAATGGTAGAATGAAATTTCTCAGCATCTTTCAACGTATCATTCTGATCATGGCCATTTTCTAAAAGTAGATATTTCTTAGTAAAGCTTATATTTTATACTAAGAAGATTAGTGTGGTAAACTCTATGTGTGCCTACAAGTTTTGAATCATGAGTTCATATCTGCATTCATTGGCTGAATTCAGACTTAAATTTTTCAAATGCGGCGTATAGCCAATGAATTTTCCAAATGTTAACTTTTTTTAAGAAATCAAAAGGGTTGGCTTCATTTCTTATCTGTATGGTTACATTATATTTAAAATACTGCTTTTATGTAGCTATATCAATAAATATTTAATTATTGTTAATGTTAATTTTAAAAGCAATATTTCTTTTAACTTGAAAACAATTTTGGGGACGCCATAAATGACTAATGTAGTTTTATAAGCATTTACTATGAGATGCCTTTTCTGTTTTTTTCTTATTTTTGACTTCTTATTTAAATTATAGAATTTTTAAACACTTTGTATAAAGAGAAAAACCATTACTGTATTTCCTTACTGATAATTTCTAATTACAACATTAAAACATTTTATAGTATCAAGATATCAGTATATAAAATTAAAGATTATTAATAAAGTGTTTGCTTTAGGAGTATTTTTCAAATTATCAATGACATTAATAAGAACATAATTTTAATGTTCTTACTACTTTAAATACACAACCTTATCATGAGACTTGAGGTTGGCGTAGGGAGAAATAATGATGACATTCATAGTTTATGTTCCTTTCATCAGGCGGCAGATGAGCCTGCCTACCTGACAGTGGGAACCGATGTCAGTGCCAAGTACCGAGGTGCCTTCTGTGAGGCCAAGATTAAGACTGTGAAAAGGCTGGTGAAAGTTAAGGTAATTTTTCTTTTTTTTTTTTTAATGCAACAGTTTTATTAACTCTGAATTGAAGAGAACCAGGGAGGGGGAGACTGCAAATCAGCATTTTATTTATTGAGTCATTACTGTGTGAAAGCACTGTTATATACTAAACTTATAGAAAAAGCACATTAAGAATTGATAAATAAAGAACTCAGAAGGAGAAATTATTCTAAAATGTTTCTATCAAAATACCATGATCCTGATACTTCCTATCATTTAGATCTTTCTTGTTTGTGGTAGCATACTTAGGCTGTAATTATTTTCTCCCCTTTCATAATGTTCAGAAAGAGAAAATTTCAGTGATTAGAACAATACGGTGGGAATTATGTTTTTGAGACAAGTATAAAAATGATTCAATAATTTTATTTTTAAGATGCTTTTATAGGCCGGGCGCGGTGGCTCACGCCTGTAATCCTAGCACTCTGGGAGGCCGAGGCGGGCGGATTGCTCAAGGTCAGGAGTTCGAAACCAGCCTGAGCGAGACCCCGTCTCTACTAAAAATAGAAAGAAATTAATTGACCAACTAAAAATATATACACAAAAAATTAGCCGGGCATGGTGGTGCATGCCTGTAGTCCCAGCTACTTGGGAGGCTGAGGCAGGAGGATTGCTTGAGCCCAGGAGGAGTTTGAGGTTGCTGTGAGCTAGGCTGACACCACGGCACTCACTCTACCCAGGGCAACAAAAGTGAGACTCTGTCTCAAAAAAAAAAAAAAAAAAAAAAAGAAGATGCTTTTATGACCAGAAAAAGGTTAACTGATTTCTGTACAGTATTTGGAAACATAGAAAAGTACAAATGGATTAATATCCATAGCTTACCTCTCAGAAATAACTATTAACATTTTTTGTGTTTCCTTCTAGTAATTTTCCTATATATTTTTAATAGTCTTTGTCACTTTGTACTTAAATACCAAAGTAATCTATGCTTATTATAAACATTTTTAACATTGAGGTCTGTTATAACATTACTATCATTCTTATTATTACTGGATCATACTGAATTTGCAGTTTGCAAAATTTGCTTTATTCACTTATATATCTGATATTTTCCTACCAGAATTAAGCACTATAAAAGGAGGAAACATCTGACTTGTTCTATGCCTAACACCTAGAGTAGTGCTTGATATATAGTGGATACTCAAAATTTGTTGAGTGAATGTATCAATGAATTAGAGTAGTGATTCTCAAAGTATGGCCCTAGACCAGCAGCATTAGCCCTACCTAGGAACTTGTTCAAAATGCAAATTCTCAGGCTCGCACCCTAGACCTACTGAATCAGAAACTCTGGGGATAAGATCCAGTAATTGTGTTCTAATAAGCCCTCCAAATGTTTCTGATGTATTTTAAATGAGAACTGTTGAACTAGAGGAATGTGATTTGTGTGGTAGATAAATAGATTTATACATGATTATTATAACATTTCTGTATAAATTTTGATCTGCCAATGAAGTTTTTCTTCAGGTGTTATTAGGATAGGATGGATGTCATTTGACATTCACTTCTTATTTCATATAGCCTTTTCCTGTGTCAACTGTAGGATTTGATTATTCAATATTTATTTGGGATTCTTAAACTTTTTGTTAGTATTGTGGTTCTAATTTTTAAAAAATCAATACAATGATTGTTTTAGGAGGTCTTATCATATATTATTTAGATTTTGAATTTATTTATTTGGGTAATTGCTCTATTATGGATGGTCATTCTGTTTATTTGGTAGGATGTGTAGTAGGAAGGAGCACTTGTTTATAAGAAACACAGAATTGCATATCATGATTATTGTTCAGATTTACTTTATAAAGGACTAAAAGTTATGAGTTTAATTTGTTTAATTTGCTTACCTTTCATATAGGCAATGTAGTTTGATACTTTTTTGTATACTTGGTGACAATCATAACGTTTTATGACTTGTTGATAAAAAGCAATAAAGACAGTTTTAAGCTTTTACGGTAATAACTACAGGTTATAAATCTTTTGTAGTTCATTCAGTAAATAGTTATTAAATGCCTATAATATGCATTGACACTTGCTAACCACTGGTGATATAGTAATGAAGGAAGGCCCCAACCCTCAAGGAGCTCACAGTTAATGAGAGAGACAATAAACATAAATATAAGACAATGTAATAAGTGGTATACTAGACCTAACCACAGGGTGCTAAGAAAGCATAGATTAAGACATTATTGTTACAGTGTTACTATAAATGTATTTTAAAAGTAACATGTAAATTATTGTGCAAAAATGTTTTTCAGGTACTCCTAAAACAGGATAATACTACACAATTGGTGCAAGATGACCAAGTAAAGGGTCCTTTAAGAGTACGTATGTTGTGCAGTTTAAAATCTAAAATAATCAGAGATTCATACTGTAATTGACCATCAATTTTACATTTGTACATACACTTAAAATTTTATAAGAATTTTAATCAGAAAACAAACATACAAATGAGGGGTTTGTACAGTTAGTATAAATTATATTATAATGGCTGTATTCTTAGTTTTAGAATATTAAACATCTTATAGAAGGGAAAGTTAATACATATAAACATATTAAATTTTCACTTACCTTTTGTTTTAAATTCTTGGACTGAATACTTGACTTTGTTTTTTACATTGTTGCTATATCTGAGGTGATGTTTAGCCTGCTAAGATATATACGGTATCATATACTGAATCTTCTGTTGTTCTAATTTACCAAGTAAATTATGTTCATTTTATAATTCAATTTTATGAATACCTATATTATGTTTTCCATCCATTTCTGGCCATTTGTTTATGTAATAAATCTTTGTTATGTCAGAGTACCACTTCGGTTAATATCTGATATACAAAGGTCTGGAAGCTGAAAGAAGGTCAACTGGTCCATCCTTCTCTCTCCAGGTGAACCTTTATCTAAAAGGTCCCTTAGATACAAATGCTAAATCCAATATTTTTATGAAAGTTGAGGCTATTTTAGTTGTCTTATGGTTTTATGGTTTTTATATTTAATTTTCTTGAAGGCAATGTGATACAGTGAATAGGCTCTGAAGTAAGATTTCAGAGACTGAGTTCTCATCCTGGACTCTGCAAATTACTTTCTCTTTCCAAGCCACAATTTTCAATATGTAAAGTAGGGGTAATAATAGCTACCTCACTTTTTGCCAAAGTATTTTGGGGCTTAAATTACATGAGGAATATATGTGTACTATGAGTGATAAAGATCTAAGCCAATATAAGGTAGACTTATCATAAGTACTATATTATTTCTCTTACCCAGATCATATAGTTGGTGGGAGTGATTTGGTTTATTTGTTTAAATTTGGTAAGGAAATTTGGATTTCATGTTTTAGGTTGGGGCTATTGTTGAAACAAGGACATCTGATGGATCTTTTCAGGAAGCTATTATCAGCAAGTTAACGGATGCTAGTTGGTATACCGTGGGTAAGTAGTTAAGTAATTTAATATATAGATTTGATTTGGAGGTTGCATATACTTCTATTTTGTGGGTATACCAAATCATTGCGTTGGCAGAGAAATATGCATTCTTCCTGTCAATTTTCTGGATATAATTAACTAAAATTTTAATGATGCCGTGCAGGTAACAAAAGTAGTTATCTCTTAAAGTAACTTGGCTGTTTGTGTCTATTTCATTCAGAAATTTACTTCTGTTTTAGGTTATTTTGATATTTTTCTTTAGGAAAACATTACGTTAGAAAAACTTTCTTTAAGAAAGTTAGATTGTATGATTATTGGTTTTTGTGGTTTTTTTGAGACAGAGTCTCAGTCTGTTGCCCTGGCTAGAGTGCCGTGGCATCAGCCTAGTTCACAGCAACCTCAAACTCCTGGGCTCAAGCAATCCAACTGCCTCAGCCTCCCAAGTTGCTGGGACTACAGACATGTGCCATCATGCCCGGCTAATTTTTTCTATATATTTTTAGTTGGCCAATTAATTTTTCTATTTTTAGTAGTGACGGGGTCTTGCTCTTGCTCAGGCTGGTTTCAAACTCCTGACCTCGAGCAATCCTCCCGCCTCGGCCTCCCAGAGTGCTAGGATTACAGGCATGAGCCACCATGCCCAGCCTGATTATTGTTTTTTAATAAGCTAATAAAACAGTATTATAAATAGATATTTTCACTTTTTTCTGTAATTGCAATTAAAATTGCATAGTTGCAATCTTATTATATTGCTGCATGTTTTATATAAGGGTAATGTAGATGTTGCCACAGAATTTATGAACTAAAAATAATCTGACATTAGTAGACTCAAGACCAGGTACTTGTAGCTTAATTTTTGACTTTTGATACATATGGGCTCTCTTATTAACAGCTTTTAAGAAAGATGCTGTTAATATGAATGCATTCTTAACATTCCTTGTGTAAGCTTATACTGGCTTTAAAAAGCTTTACTGTAGTGAGAAGCAACAAGTGTAATAAAACATGTAAGTTAAAACCTAAAAGTAGTACTTAAATAGTTGCTGTCATTATATTGATGAAAAAAGCAAAAGGTAACATTTCCAAATGTCCTTTCAGTACTTTCAATCTATACAACCCTGTGGATAACATCCAATACTTTGTCTTACATTGGACACCTATAACATTGTTGGTTTTTACATTTATATGTTGGTTTAAGAGGTGTAATTGTAGTGTGGTTTCCTTGTAGAAGGAAAAGAAATGACCATTTAGGTTTTACTTTTAGTTTACTTGGTTTGTTGCTTTGGATAAAAATCCTTCATTTCTAGTTTGATGCTCAAATCTGAGTAATATGCTTTGGTTAAAATTTGTAGCCCCTGTGTCTTGTGGCTTCTATCAGTAGTAGCAATTTGCTGTATATAACTACTTTTTCCAACCTATTTTATTCTTCCTGGATCTCCTAGAAGTTGCTATTGGTTCACATGGTGCTATTATTCTGAACTACATATTTTTAGGAAGCTCACTTGTGGCTACTGATATTTATTAGAGATTTAAAAACTAGACTTAATGTTAACTCTTAGAGATTAGGTAAATATAGTTTTGCTATATTAAACAAAGCACTGGTAACAATTATAGGAGTTGGTTGGTATGTGTAGAATCATGGGAAAACATATGATGCATATTCAAATACTATAACAATATTGTATCCTATATTAGAGTCACTATCAAGGTTGTACTTACATTACTTGTGAAGCATTACTGATACAATGCTTGTGCTCTGCAGAAGCATTACTTTGCAGATTTTCATATTCTGGGTTCCTGCATCCTAGAGTAATTATTCAGTTATGAGTAGTGATCTCTGTCCTCTGTGTAAGTGGCATTTTAGTGTTTCTAAAAACATGTTACTACTAAGCATTCTCTGTGGTGATTTTCTATGTTGGATGATTACAGAAGAAATTGTATAATTCTTCTTTTCTTTTTTTTAAATTTATGTTGCATGTCCTTCCAATGAATACAATTCTTGTTTTCAAAGAGCTTTAGAATTTTACATAGTTCAGATCTCAAGCATTAGTGTACATAAGAATCACTTGGTGCTTGCTTAGAAAAATGAGAATTTGAGGACCCTGAACATCTCTTTTATAGTAGTTTTGGGGATGGCAATACAAGAACCTTTTTATAAGGATATTGGGTGATTCTGAAGCAGGTAGTACACACTTAGGAAAACATGAGGAAACAGATTTATTTGGGAGACAAATTCAGAATATTAAAGATTTTTGCACATACATGCATGAAGGTTGATCTGTAAAAGTTTAAGATTTTGAGAGGTACTGTTCACTTCAGAATACTCAATATAGTACTCTGCTATAAGGAACATGTAGATATTGAAGGATGTGTATACTCTGATCATAAAGAATGATCAGAGTACAATGATCATTCAGATCAGAATACTCTGATCTGATCAGAGTATATATTGAATGATATATACTTGAGTATATAAGATATATGTAAGATATATACTTGAGTATATAAGATATATGTAAGATATATACTTGAGTATATAAGAATGATCAGAGTACAATGATCTTAATTAATACTTGGTTTAAAAAGATCGCAAAAGGAAATGTGTGATCTCTCACAGGTCATGAACTTTCTATTATATATTTTTCTTTTATTGAGTACCTACTCCCTATTTGGTTTAATTGCTCTTTTCTGGAATTTTTCTGGATTGCTAATTCCTAGCAAAGTATTATATAGGTAGAATCAGAAAGTTATACTAACTATTAATGGCCTCCATGACCTTTTTTGGTTTCATGAGATACCTGAAATTATGTCAGATTATTGAAGATCAAACAAAAGAATATACCACATTGCTGCTTTGGATCAAATGGGAGTGATGATCATTAGTAATCTAAAGTTATCATTAGAAGGCCAGGCGTGGTGGCTCACGCATGTAATCCTAGCACTCTGGGAGGCCGAGGTGGGCGGATTGCTCAATGTCAGGAGTTCGAAACCAGCCTGAGCAAGAGCGAGATCCCTTCTCTACTATAAATAGAAAGAAATTAATTGGCCAACTAATATATATAGAAAAAATCAGCCGGGCATGGTGGCGCATGCCTGTAGGCCCAGCTACTCAGGAGGCTGAGGCAGGAGGATCACTTGAGCCCAGGAGTTTGAGGTTGCTGTGAGGTAGGCTGACGCCACGGCACTCACTCTAGCCTGGGCAACAAGGCGAGACTCTGTCTCGAAAAAAAAAAAAAAGAATGGAAAACAATAAAGTTATCATTAGAGTCAGTGATAGTAACTCCTCATGTAATACAGACATTAAATTTCTCTTCTGTTTTATCTGAATAACTAACTTTGAAAGCGATTCTGGATCTAATATGACTTGGTTTTTAAAATATAATACCTTGCCCTTTAATCTTGAACAATGTATAGCTCTAGCTCAGAGTTTTGTTTTGTTTTGAGCATTAGAAATATTTTCTCTTCCTATTATAAAACAGTGCTTCCTAACATAGTTTATTCATTTGATAGGGTTTTTGTTTTTTGTTTTTTGGGGATTTTTTTTTGAGGCAGAATCTTGCCCAGGCATGATGGTATGATCATATCTCACTGCAACCTCCAACTCCTGGGTTCAAGTGATTCTCTTGCTTCAGCCTCCCCAGGACCTGGGACTACAGGTGCATGCCACCATGCCCACCCAATTTTAAAAAATTTTTTGTGGAGACGAGGTCTTAAGTTGCCCAGACTGGTCTTGAACTCCTGGCCTCAAGTGATCCTCCCAAAGTGCTGGGATTACAGGTGTGAGTCATTGCACCCAGCCATTTGATAGTCTTTATCCTTGGATTTAAGTTAAGGAATGTATAACATATGGTAGTGTGTTGTCTGTTCAGCCATTCAAAAGTTGTCAAAATTAGGATTAGCACTTATATCTCCACTTAAATGTTGCCATTAACTCCTGGTAAATACAACTGTTAATGACACATCTTGAAAGTACTCTTATTTTGCCTTTTTGTAATATAAAAATGGCACATTTGAAAAACAATGAAAATGTAAAGAAAAAAATGCCAGTAATTCTAGTAATTTACATGTAAAATGTACGTACACACATCATATATCAAGTTTAACACTAAAATCTATTCTGCCATTTGTATAATAGTTTTATAATAAATGCTCCTTAAGTTTCAGGCTTTTTGTGCCTTGTAGTTATTGTTTTGAACATTAGTTATATCAGATTTCATGGAAGTACTAGTTAAATTGAGTAGACTCCTCTAGAGGAGAGTTAGATTAAACTGGTGAATTTATTGAATTTTGTAGATTGTGCTACAGACTTATAAGCTTTTTAATTTAGTCAGATCCTTTTATGAAAAATGTTTTACCCAAAATTAACCACAAAATGTTTTCAAAACAAGGTGTTAATTCCACTGACAAGAAAATCATTCATTAAGGGAAAAAGTACTAAGCCACAAAGAAATGTTTTAGTCCTGTGATAGGCTTTCACCCATTTTTTAAATGGCTTTCCTTAAGATTTAGTATTCTCATGATATTTTGTTAATGTAGTAAAATATTTGAATGTTAATTTCTTAAGTTTCCAGATTCCTAGAGTTCTTTTTAATCTTAGCTGCTGAGGGACTTCTATAGTTATCACAGATGTTTCTATGAATAACAAAACTATTGGAGCTAAAGCAGTCTTGAGCAAAAAGAACAAAACTGGAGACATCTCACTACCTGATTTTGAAATATACTACAAAGTTATAGTAATCAAAACATCATAGTACTGGTATAAAAACAGACTCATAGACCAATGGAATAGAATATAGAGCCCCAAAATAAATCCATGCATTTACGGTCAATTAATTTTTGACAAACTTTGCCAAGAACACACAATGGGAAAAGGACAGATTCCTCAATAAAGTGCTGGGAAAACTGAATATCCACATGCAGAAAGATGGAATTAGACTTTCATCTCACACCATATACAAAATCCAACTCAAAGTATAGTAAAGACTTAAACTTTAGACCTGAAATTCTAAAACTACTAGAAAGAAAACATAAAGGGAAAGCTCCATGACTTTGGCCTGGGCAATGATATTTTAGATATGATCCCAAAATTACAGACAACAAAAGCAAAATAGACAAATAGTATTATGTCAAACTAAAAAGTTTCTTGCACAGGAAAGGAAACTATCAACATAGTGAAGAGACAATTTTCACAATGGAAGAAAATATTTGCAAGCCAAACATCTGATAAGAGGTTAATATCCAAATACATAAGCAACTCAGTCGTAAGAAGACAACCTGATTAGAAAAATGGGCAAAAGATTTGAATAGACATTTCTCAAAAGAAGATACACAAATAACCAACAGTGTTTGAAGAAAATGTTCAACACTAGTAATCATCAGGGAAATGCAAATTAAAACTACAATGAGATATCACTTTATGCCTGTTAGAGTGGGTACTATCATCAAAAAGATAAAAGATTGTGAGCACTAGCAAGGATATGGGAAAAGGGAACTTGCGCACACACTGTTGGTGGGAATATAAATTAGTACAATCATCATGGAAAACAGTGTGGAAGTATCTCAGAAAATAAAAAATAGAACTACCATATGCCCCAGCAATCCCATTTCTGGGTATACATCCAAAGAAAATGAAATCAGTTACATCAAAAAAATATCTGCACTCTGTGTTTACTGTAGCACTATTTGCAATAGCGAAGATATGGAATGAACCCAAGTGTCTATCAGTGGATGAATGGATAAAGAAAATGTGGTATTATGAATACCATTGTGGAATGTTATTCCACAATGAATATTATGTGAAATGATATTCAGCCTTAAAAAAAGGAGATTCTGTCATTTGGTACAACATGGATGAACCTGGAGGACATTATGCTAAGTGAAAATAATTTAATCTCAGAAAGACAAATACCATGTGATCTCACTTATATGTGGAATATGAAAAAGTCAAACTCCTAAAGGAGAGTGGAATGGTGGTTTTTAGGGGCTGGGACAGGTTAGGGAGTGGTAAGGGATTAGGGAAATGTTGATCAGATGATACAAAATTTTAGTTAAACAGGAGGTATAAGTTCAGGACATCTATAGTACAACGTGTACTTGAAAATTGCTAATAGTAGATTTTAAGTGTTCTCACCACAAAAAGAAATAAATAAGCATGTGAGGTAATGCATATGTTAATTTGCTTGTTTAGCAATTCCACAATGCATACACACTTCAAAACGTGTATAGCATTAATATATGCTATTTTCATTTGTCAAAATACTGGTTTACCTAGTATACATTTATTTTTAATTTCAAATTTTTACTCCATTATGCAAAGAATTCTGTTAATCATAACTGCTATACACAGATATAACAATAATGATACTTATTTTTCCAAAATCAGAATTCTTGACTTCCTCTTCAGTCTTCATTTTATACTTCTGCTTTATACCTATTATCTCTTTTGATCTCCCCTTAACTAAATTGTAGCTCATTGGTTAACCTTCTGATTCTCAATTTCTTTATCTGTAACAGGAAGATAGTGATGCCTACCTTGTAGAAGCTGTTATAAGGATTAGAATATGGTGGAAGCTTAATAAATGATGGCCAATTATATTTATGGATAAAGTTAATTTACATTGATATTATCTTACTGTCTTCCAGTATCTATTAGTGCTTTGATAACAGGGAACTTGAGCTTTCATATTTAGTAGTTGATTAGATCCCTGTTTCTTTTTGTTTCTTTGAATTCTAACAGATGAGGGTAATGATTTGTATATTTGTTTATATTGGCATTATTTTGTCTGTTTTGTTTATGATTAGTGTTACTGTGAGATCTTGGCTTTGTCATTTTCCTCTAAATATATTTTAGCATTTTTCTTTTTTTTTTTGAGACAGAGTCTCCCTTTGTTGCCCAGGCTAGAGTGAGTGCCATGGCATTAGCCTAGCTCACAGCAACCTCAAACTCCTGGGCTCAAGCAATCCAACTGCCTCAGCCTCCCGAGTAGCTGGGACTACAGGCATGTACCACCATGCCCAGCTTATTTTTTCTACATATATTAGTTGGCCAATTAATTTCTTTGTATTTATAGTAGAGTATTTGTATTTATAGCGAGACCCCGCTCTTGCTATAAAGAGGTCTCGCTCTTGCTCAGGCTGGTTTCGAACTCCTGACCTCGAGCAGTCCGCCCGCCTCGGCCTCCCAGAGTGCTAGGATTACAGGCGTGAGCCACCGAGCCCCGCCTATTTTAGTATTTAAATCTCTATTAAGGTTCTCCAGAAAGACAGAACCAATAAAATAGATACAGATATTAGAGAAAATTTATTAGGGAAATTGACTTGGGTAATTATGAAAGCCAAGAAGTCCTGTGTTAGGCCTCTGCATGCTGGAGACCTGGGATGCCAATAGCTTGATTCAGTTCAAGTCCAAAAGCCTGAGAACCAGGGAGGTGGATGGTGTAATTCACAGTTCCAGGCCAAAGGCTGGTGTAAGTTTTAGAGTCCCAAGGCTGACGACCCTGGAGTTCCGTTCCGTTGTCCAAGTGCAGGAGGAGGAGAGTGTCTTAGCCCCAGGAGAGAGAGAGGATCTGGGCCTCCAGCTGCTTGGGTGGTGCCAGTGCACATTGAGAGCAGATCTTCCCTACTTGGTCTACTGACTCACACACTAATCTCTGGAAACACCCTCGTAGACACATCAAGAAGTAATGCTTTACCGGTTCTCTAGGTATTCCTTAATCCTGTCAAGTGACACCTAAAATTAACCATCAGAATGTCTAATATAATAATGGAGATACTACTTTTGGCTCATATGCATGTTCTGTTGCACTCAATGAATAATCTATTCAAATGCCATTTTTGGCAACTATAAGACATTTTGTAGAATTACTACATCCTTGTAGTCTGACTTTTTTCTCTTAGACTGCTGTAGTGTAAGTCTGTACTAAAAAGAAGGTAAACTTACTATATATAGCAGTTAATTATTTCACTCTTACCAAAAATGCTATAAAGTTACTCTTTAGTTCCTACAAATTTTGTATTCTTTTAACTGCTACTTCTAACATGGACGTTAGAGAGGAAGCTTCTTATAGATGGAGCTTTTTCATGGTTTTGGTAATTAGGGATGTCATAAGTATACAGCATTGAGTTTTCTATTTGTCTTTCAGAAAATCTTGAAAAGTGCATGACTTAACAAATGTGTAAAGTACTCAAGTACATATATTTGTATAGTTTTGTAAATTAAAAAAAAAACTTAAACCTTTTCTCTTTGTTCACTTTAAGTGAACAATTGTTCACTGTGAAAAAGTGGAATTGTTCCTGTGAAAAATTATAAAATAGTTGTTTGTACCATAATATCCTTTTGAGAAATCATTTGCTTTTTTTTTTTTTTTTTTTTTTTTTTTTTGAGACAGAGTCTCGCTTTATTGCCCAGGCTAGAGTGAGTGCCGTGGCGTCAGCCTAGCTCACAGCAACCTCAAACTCCTGGGCTCGAGTGATCCTTCTGCCTCAGCCTCCCGGGTAGCTGGGACTACAGGCATGCGCCACCATGCCCGGCTAATTTTTTATATATATATCAGTTGGCCAATTAATTTCTTTCTATTTATAGTAGAGACGGGGTCTCGCTCTTGCTCAGTCTGGTTTTGAACTCCTGACCTTGAGCAATCCGCCCGCCTCGGCCTCCCAAGAGCTAGGATTACAGGCGTGAGCCACAGCGCCCGGCCTTTTTACTTTATTTTCATCCATGATAAAGTATGTTGAAGTGAAATGAATTTTTCTCTTCAAAAATCTCATTTAATTTCAAAGTGATTATTTTTAAAATCTAGTACTAAGGAAATTAAATTGTTGAAATTTTTCATCAGAACATTTTTTTTTTTTTTTTTTTTTTTTTTTTTTTTTTTTTTTTTTTTGAGACAGAGTCTCGCTTTGTTGCCCAGGCTAGAGTGAGTGCCGTGGCGTCAGCCTAGCTCACAGCAACCTCAAACTCCTGGGCTCAAGCAATCCTTCTGCCTCAGCCTCCCGGGAAGCTGGGACTACAGGCATGCGCCACCATGCCCGGCTAATTTTTTATATATATATCAGTTGGCCAATTAATTTCTTTCTATTTATAGTAGAGACGGGGTCTCGCTCTTGCTCAGGCTGGTTTTGAACTCCTGACCTTGAGCAATCCGCCCGCCTCGGCCTCCCAAGAGCTAGGATTACAGGCGTGAGCCACAGCGCCCGGCCTTTTTACTTTATTTTCATCCATGATAAAGTATGTTGAAGTGAAATGAATTTTTCTCTTCAAAAATCTCATTTAATTTCAAAGTGATTATTTTTAAAATCTAGTACTAAGGAAATTAAATTGTTGAAATTTTTCATCAGAACATTTTGATTTAGGGCTGCCATTGATTAATAATGATAGAACACGATGGAAAAGATTTTGTTATGTAAATTTAACAGTATTGGTCTTACATTCTCATTTTCCCTCCTCACACCTCTGTTTAAGTATGTGTGTGTCTAATGTCACCATCTTTGGTATTGTAGGCATTAAGGAAAATTGGAACCATTAATTGGAACCATTTATTCTTTTTTTTTTTTTTTTTTTTTTTTGAGACAGAATCTCGCTTTGTTGCCCAGACTAGAGTGAGTGCCGTGACGTCAGCCTAGCTCACAGCAACCTCAAACTCCTGGGCTCAAGCAATCCTCCTGCCTCAGCCACCCGAGTAGCTGGGACTACAGGCATGCACCACCATGCCCGGCTAGTTTTTTCTATATATATTAGTTGGCCAATTAATTTCTTTCTATTTATAGTAGAGACGGGGTCTCGCTCTTGCTCAGTCTGGTTTCGAACTCCTGACCTCGAGCAATCCGCCCGCCTCGGCCTCCCAGAGTGCTGGGATTACAGGCGTGAGCCACCGCGCCCAGCCGGAACCATTTATTCTTTATGAAATCTTATGGACACTGATACTAACAAGAATGCTTTTAAGTTTGGTTTGTGATAATTTCAATGAATTGTGTTTTTTTTTTTTTTTTGAGACAGAGTCTCCCTTTGTTGCCCAGGCAAGAGTGAGTGCCACGGCCAGCCAAGCTCACAGCAACCTCAAACTCCTGGGCTCAACAATCCTGCTGCCTCAGCCTCCCGAGTAGCTGGGACTACAGGCATGTGCCACCATGCCCGGCTAATTTTTTCTATATATATTAGTTGGCCAATTAATTTCTTTGTATTTATAGTAGAGACGGGTCTTACTCTTGCTCAGGCTGGTTTTGAACTGCTGACCTGGAGCAATCCGCCTGCCTCAGCCTCCCAGAGTGCTAGGATTATAGGCGTGAGCCACCGCGCCCGGCCAATTTCAATGAATTTTTTAAAGGAACAGTGGTTTATTTATTAGACTTGATAACACTATATGAATCATGATTTTGATATAAATATTTAGGACACTATAAATCAAGTACAGATCAGTGATATAATTGATGGAAGATGTTTTGTTGTATCCTGTCATTGTGTCTGTAGGTAGTCATCATTTTCTTAATCAGTGACAGTATATAGCACAGCTGCTTTTGTAGAGTCATTATGGTACTTTGCATATGTGCTTCAGGAACTTTTAATTTTTTCTACATTATCTCCTGCATGTAAGAGAACCTAAACTAGATATCTTCAGTCTAAGAGTAAGAACTGATTGAAATAGATAAATATTGAACATGTTGAGTGCTTTTATATAATTTTCTTTTATGGCCGAGCATGGTGGCTCACGCCTGTAATCCTAGCACTCTGGGAGGCCAAGGCGGGAGGATCGCTCAAGGTCAGGAGTTCAAAACCAGCCTGAGCAAGAGTGAGACCCTGTCTCTACTAAAAAATAGAAAGAAATTAATTGGCCAACTAAAAATATATAGAAAACATTAGTCAGGCATGGTGTCACATGCCAGGAGGCTGAGGCAGTAGGATTGCTTAAGCCCAGGAGTTTGAGGTTGCTGTGAGCTAGGCTGATGCCATGGCACTCTAGCCAAGGCAACAGAGTGAGACTCTGTCTCAAAAAAAAAACTTAGTCATTAAAAATAAGTGTATGATTTGATGACAAAGTACTAATAAGACATCCTTAAGAAGAAAATTCAGGATTATAATTACATAAGTAACCAATTAAAAGATTCTAAGATATTATTAAATCAAGGTAATATAGAGTTTGCCTTTATTAATACTAAATTATTCTGTTATAATGGTAAAGCATTTAGAATTATGAAAATTAGGATTAAATCTTAATCATTTTTGTGTAACATACTTTCCTCTGAATATATTCTTTTCATAAGATGTACAAAATTGTTGAATAAATATATGCATTTTAAGTATCTGAGGTAAGGATTCTGTCTTTTATTTCTTCATAACCCTGGGTAATGAGATATCATCTAAGAGCATTTTCTTAAAAAAATAAACTTTGTAACTTTATATCTTTCTGATGTTCCCTTGTTTCAACCTTTATTTCTAAACTACTCATATCGTTTTCTAGCAAAAGAAAGAACTTGAATTTTAAGACTTTAGGATTTGGCAGCCAGTACCTCTATTATGGTAGGTTATCATGCAAATAAGTAAAAGCAATAGAATAATCCACAGCATTACCAGGAGTCAAACAGTTTCTAGAAATTAGGGATACTCCTTTGATAACTGTTGTGGAAAACCCCATAATACTACTTTTTTTAAAATCAGGTTTTTGCTGATTCTTTAGGATTATGGGTAATTTAATATTATTGCTTTGACTAGGTTCCTAATGAGTTATGGTCATTCTGAAGTGATAGCAATCAAAAAAGCAAAAGCAGTTGTGGGCAGCCATTTAAATTGTGTTTGTTTGGTATGCTCAGAATGAAAAATGTGGTATGATCATTTGAAAAGGTTTTGAAAAATGACTAACAAATAATTGTTCTTACAAATATTAAGCTCTAATTAAATAGCAGTAATAGCATCCTGTGCCATTAGGGGGTTATTTAATTAGTGTGCATAAATTTTCTGCTATCATGTGCTTATTGTAGTGTTTGATGATGGTGATGAGAGAACACTGAGACGTACCTCGCTTTGCCTGAAAGGAGAGAGACATTTTGCAGAAAGTGAGGTAGGATGACATGGATGGACTATTTGGGTTGAACAACGCTACTGATCTAGAGATAAAATGTGGTTTAATCTGTCTGTTTCTTATCCAGACACTTGACCAGCTTCCATTAACAAATCCAGAGCATTTTGGAACTCCAGTAATTGCAAAGAAGACAAACAGAGGAAGGAGGTCTTCTCTTCCTGTGTGAGTTTTTTCATATGTGGTGTCATTACAATATAATTATTACAGCATTAAACATGTGATTTTCCTAGATTGTCTAAATTTGTTTGGATAAGCTTTCCATAGCATCTTATATCCTTATGGTAGATGTTTTACTCTGAGCAGACCTTGTTCTTAACTATTCCCATTACTTTGCCCAAGAATTATCACACCACCTTTTTCAAAAACATTTGTTTTAAGTTACTTTGCCTAAATCCTTAATTGATATGATGATTTTCCTATTTTAAGTGAGTATATGTGGGTTTTTTTTACCTTTTTATTTTGAAAACATTTTAAACTTAAAAATTGCAAGAATAATATGATGAACTTCTGTATACTCTTCATCTAGATTCACCAATTGTTGACATTTTTTGACACATTTGCTACATCATTCCCTCTCTTTACATAAATATAATTATTTTTCAATACTATAATGATTTTATTTTGTTCAACTATTTTAGAGGAAGTGGCAAGTATCATGACTCTTTACATTTATGTACTTTAGAACAAAGAGATTCTCTCACATAACCATAGAATGAATATCAAATTCAGAAAATTTAACATTGATGGAATACTATTATTAATAGCTAGTAATATGTACTCAGTATTTCAAATTTTGCCAGTCGTCCCACCAATAGCCTTTATAGCATTTACTATTTCCCCTTATTAGAGTCCAATCCAAAATCATGCATTGCATTTAGTTTATATGGTTCTTGAGTCTCCTTTAATCTTAAAAAGTTCCTTAGCCTTTTTTTCTTTTTTTGGTATTGATATTTTTGAAGAGTAGTTTGCAGACTATTCCTCAGCATGATTTGTCTGATTGTTCACTATTAGATTCAGGTTATACATTTTAGACAGAAATACTATTATAAGTAGTGTTGTCTTCCTTAAGGCAGGCATATCAAGAAGTGTATACTATCAGTTTGTCCCATAATTATTTTTTGTTGTTGTTGTTGCTTTTTTTGAGATAGAGTCTCACTTCTGTTGCCTGGGCTAGAGTGCCGTGGCGTCAGCTTAGCTCACAGCAACCTCAAACTCCTGGGCTCAAGCAATCATCCTGCCTCAGCCTCCCGAGTAGCTAGGAATATAGACATGCACCACCACGCTCAGCTAATTTTTTCTATATATTTTTAGTTGGCCAATTAATTTCTTTCTATTTTTTTAGTAGAGACGAGGTCTCGCTCTTGCTCAGGCTGGTCTTGAACTCCTGACCTTAAGCGATCCTCCCGCCTCGGGCTCCCATAGTGTTAGGATTGCAGGCGTGAGCCACCACACCTGGCCCATAATTGTTGATATTAACTGTGATCACCTGGTTAAGGTGACATCTGCCAAATTTCTGAACTCAGAGTTATCATAGTTACCATTTTTCCCTTTGTAATTCATAAATAATGTGTGTGGAGATACTTTGAAACTATTTAAATATCCTATTCTTACCAAACTTTTATTTGGTGGTTTTATCATCCACTGATAATTTATGCCTAAATCAGTTAGTACTATTATGATAGCAAAATGGTGATTTTCTAATTTTTCATTCCTGCTACATTTATTAGTTGTCATTTAACTATAATGAAAATCTTTTCCTAATCATCAAAATGGATTTATGGATTCTAATTTTATATAATAGGTTATAATTCATTGTCACAAAATTCATTTTGTTGCTAAACTTGTCCTAGATTTAGCCAATGGGAGCCTTTCCAGACTGGCTTCTATGTGCTTTTGATATGTCCTCACCATTTCTTGAGTACTTTTTCACTTTCTGGCATGATGAGGTAAATTAATCATATTAATTTCTTTCTGCCCTAGCCTTGGATTTGGCTATTTTTATAAGGGTCCTTGGTTCCTTTTAGTGGGAAATAATATTCAGAAACCAGGATCTAGGTATTATATATACCCATTGCTACTGGGGAGTATATAATGAAGATTTTAGATGACAAAGTCAAATAACATGTAAGCTGCAAATGAGAAAGTAATAAAGACCTCTGAGTGCCCTAAATAGATATCCCAACTCAGTCACTTACTAAATGTGTCAGTTTGGGAAAATTACTCAAGCTCTTTGAAGTTAAGTAGAACTTCTTTGAAGTTAAGTACATTTACATATATTAATTCTAATCTTCATAAAAACCTATAATATTTCTAGTTTATAGCTAAGGAAAATGGGAATGATAAATGTCTTGCCAGTTTTTGTGAGGATTAGATAATGTATATAAATCTATCAGTATATAATAAGTACTTAGTATATGATATGTATTTAATAAATCATTAAAACCCAGTATTTTATTCATAAGCTAGTTCAATAGACTTTTACTGAAAGTGTCCTCAATTTTAACAAGTTGAGTCATCTGGTTTCTCAGAGTGCAACACACATGAAGAGGCAAATAAATAGAGGTCTCAGAAGGAAAGATAGGAAAGATTAGTAGATACAGACAATAAAGAAAGCAGTGTGGTCGAGTTGATAGCTGACAAGTCTGTGAGGAAAACAACTAAAACCATAAAAAGATAAGGAACTAAATGGTTTTGAACCATTTAATAAGACTTAGTAGCTCTGCATACTTTAGTAATATCTTTAAGAAGATGTCAAATTATTCAGTATGTATTCATCAAGAATTGAGCTGGGCATAGTGGTTCATGCCTGTAATCCCAGACTTTGGGAAGCCAAGGTGGGAGGATTGCCTGAGGCCAGGAGTCCAAGACCAACCTGGGCAACAGTGAAACCTTATCTCCACACAAAAAAAATTAGCTGAGTTTGGTGGCATGCTGTGCCTGTAGTCCCAGCTACTCAAGAAGCTGAGGTGTAAGGATCACTTGAGCCCAAGAGTTCCAGGTTACAGTGAGCTATGATTGCACCACTGCACTCGAGCCTGGGCAACACAGCAAAACCCTGTCTCAAAAAAAAAAAAAAATTCAAATGAGAGTACATACTCATTTAAAAAAATTATAGGCTTAAAATTAAAAATACATGTTGTTGACACTTAAGGGTAAACTTTAGTTATCCAGATAAGTTACCTAAATAAACCCTCATATGTGTTTTAATGAGATATTTTCATAGCCAGTTAGAAAGTTAAAGTTATGTTATCCAGTATCTGGCATAAAAATGGAAGGGCAATCTTTTATTTAAAAAAAAAATGTATGACACAGTAAGTACTTAATGGTGGTATAATTAGGCTGTTCTGTCCCAGCTGGTGGTTGGCATGAGAGTCTAAGTCCAAGTACCCATTGATCTAGTGAAGTGGACTCAGAGTTACCATAGACAGCTCAGGACTATGTACTTTTGTGAGGCAAAGGAAGTATTTATCCCTTCAATTACAACAAGAATAAAGAGGCTCCTACTGCAGGGTAATCCATTAGAAATTGAATTGACCATGTTAAATTCACACCACTCTGAATGTATCAAATAATGATTTATGTTAGGATAATGATCAAGTTATTCTAACTTTCAGTACCGAAGATGAAAAGGAAGAAGAAAGTAGTGAAGAGGAAGATGAAGACAAGCGACGCCTCAATGATGAATTATTAGGAAAAGTTGTAAGTGTGGTATCTACAACTGAGAGGAATGAATGGTATCCTGCTTTGGTAAGTAATGTTTCTTTGCAAGATTACTCAACCATGTAAATACTTATTTAAAATGGATTTTTTTAAGCTAGTCAAATTCAGCAGTAGGCAGTTGTATACTAGCTTTAGTGACACTAATGTTAATAACTTCTGATAACCCACTACTATTGGACCAGCTAAAATTGATTTTTTAAAAGCATTTAAAATACTTTGAAAGTATTGGGCCAGGCACAGTGGCTGACACCTGTAATCCCATCACTTTGGGAGATTGAGGTGGGAGGATTGCTTGAGGCCAACCCGAGCAACATAGCAAGACCTAATCTCTGCAAAACAAAAAAATAATAATTTAGCTGGGTATGGTGGTATACGCCTGTTGTCCCAGCTATTTGGGAGACTAAGACAGGAAGATCACTTAAGCCCAGGAGTTCTAGGCTGCAGTGAGCTATGATCTTGCCATTACACTCCAGTCTGTGTGACAGAGTGAGACCCTGCCTTGGGAAAAAAAAAAGGTATTAAACAAATTTGAACTTTATTGGAGATTTAAAAATTGAGTAGTCATAGTCGGGTCCAGAGTACTTCATTGTCTTCTTTGTTATTCACTTTCTTTAATTCTCTATAACCATTTATTGAGATCTTTCCTTTCTTCCTTCAAAATGTGTACAGTGGCTTCTTTATACTTTATTCCTATTACCATGGGTTCCCTTAAATTGATTTTTGAAATTTTTCTTTGCTAGATTCAGACTAATTTTCCAGAACTTTTATAGAGAAATATTTTTAAAATATTGATTTAATCATGATAGTACCATATTTTTTTTTAAAAAAAAAACCTCTACTGAGTCTGGCCAATCAATCAATTTTGCATTCTTTAAGTAGATATTAGAGGCCATCTCTAGCTCTTAGTTTACTTGCTATTGTTTGTTCTTTTTTTTTTTTGAGACAGAGTCTCACTTTGTTGCCCAGGCTAGAGTGAGTGCCGTGGCGTCAGCCTAGCTCACAGCAACCTCAAACTCCTGGGCTCGAGTGATCCTTCTGCCTCAGCCTCCCGAGTAGCTGGGACTACAGGCATGTGCCACCATGCCCGGCTAATTTTTTTTTGTATATATATTTTTAGTTGGTCAATTAATTTATTTCTATTTTTGGTAGAGATGGGGTCTCGCTCAGGCTGGTTTTGAACTCCTGGCCTTGAGCAATCCCAAAGTGCTAGGATTACAGGCGTGAGCCACCACGTCCCCCCCCCCCAAGATACTTCACTTATCTAAGCCTTTACCCTTTTCTTTTTTTTTTTTTATTACTTTCCATGTGTTAATTTATTTCAGCATATCTTTATCCCTTTCTTAATAGAGGATCTGTAGTGAGTTCATCTTTCTTTTGGGTTTCTTAGAAGAGAAAGAAGTGTGAGACCTGCAACACATTGCCCTCAAGAAGCTTACTATACACACAACGTAGTAATTAAGCAGAATATAGTAAATTTAAAAAAATTTAGTACACACCGGAATGGGACAGGGAATATTGAAAAGGAAGGGTTCACCCAGATTTTAAAGAAGGGTTTGGAAATGGCAAATCTTAAGTGGGTTGGTAGAGAAAGCTAATCTTTGCTTACATAGAGAAGGAATAAGAAGAAAAGATAGGCAGTTATTTCATGAGAGGAATCAAAAATACTTGGTGATGCCTGTCTCCACTTTTTTTCCTCCTCCTCTTCTTCCTCCTCCTCTCTTATTCCCTGTTAAATATCTTGTAAAGATCATCTCAAGTTCCACCTTCTCTGGAGGGTCTTCTCTAAATACTTTTAACATTAGTATGCTCATTCATTGAGTTTTGATACCATTTATCCCCAATAATTGTGGCACAAAATATATCCACAATTAGATTATAATTCTTTTAAGAGCTGAAGCCATTTTTTTTAGCTTTGTATGTACATGTAAAATATATTTTTACTCAGTTCCTAGATAATAAATTTACATAGGAAAATTCTGAAAATCCTTTGAACCTTTTCAATTATATAGGCAGAAAAGTAAATGGATTTGGATTCAGAATAATCAGATTATAGTTTGCCAAGATTCTTTTTATTTTTTTAGCAACTTCATTTACTCAACAGATATATTACTTGTCAGGTGATATTGAAAATAAAGATAAGACACCATTCTTACCTCTGATGATTTTATGTCTAATGCAGAGAATAATCTAAGTAACTGTAATATAAAATAGAATATGTTCAGTATTAGGACTTCTTGGTCTGAGAGAGGACATTTATATGAAGAAAATACCGAAAGCCTGCATGAAGGAAATGCTTCTGAGCTGAGCATTGAAGGATTTAAAGTTTGTAGACAGGCCCGGCGCAGTGGCTCACACCTGTAATTCTAGCACTCTGGGAGGCCAAGGCAGGTGGATTACTCGAGGACAGGAGTTCAAAACCAGCTTGAGCAAGAGCGAGACCCCGTCTCTACTATAAATAGAAAGAAATTAATTGGCCAACTAATACATATAGAAAAAATGAGCCGAGCATGGTGGCGCATGCCTGTACTCCCAGCTACTCAGGAGGCTGAGGCAGCGGGATTGCTTGAGCCCAGGAGTTTGAGGTTGCTGTGAGCTAGGCTGATGCCACGGCACTCACTCTAGCCTGGGCAACAAAGCGAGACTTTGGGGAATAATAGGAAATAAGGCTGCAAAGATAATTTGAATCTAGGGCAGAAGAGTGTTTAAAAGTTCATCTAACGGCCGGGCGCTGTGGCTCACGCCTGTAATCCTAGCTCTTGGGAGGCCGAGGCGGGCGGATTGCTCAAGGTCAGGAGTTCAAAACCAGCCTGAGCAAGAGCGAGACACCGTTTCTACTATAAATAGAAAGAAATTAATTGGCCAACTGATATATATACATAAAATTAGCCGGGCATGGTGGCGTATGCCTGTAGTCCCAGCTACTCGGGAGGCTGAGGCAGAAGGATCACTCAAGCCCAGGAGTTTGAGGTTGCTGTGAGCGAGGCTGACGCCACGGCACTCACTCTAGCCTGGACAACAAAGCGAGACTCTGTCTCAAAAAAAAAAAAAAAAAAAAAAAAAAAGTTCATCTAAGGAATTTGGACATAATTCTACAGAGAATTTTGTAGAAGAGTGATGTTACTTGAGCTACATGTTTAGGAATGTTAATGAGACAGTGATACGTTAGACCAATTGTTGGAAAGACTGGAGGTAGCAGGAATTTGAAGGCCATTAGAGAGAGTAGTTCGAAGGTGAGGTAATTAGACCTTGGGTTGTGCCTACTCATCATGTAAGGCTTACCTTAAGCTTTTGCTGCCACACCTTTTCCTTGTCCATGTTGGATTAAATCCTTCTCTTACATGTTTTCATATTATTTTGTGCCCACTGTACCTACTCCCTATTGTGTTCTTTTTGTGTATATTTTAATGTTTGCCCTTTTATTACACTCCAAACTCCTTGAGGGTAGGCACAACGTCATTATTAATCTAATATTACTAGCACCTAGCAAGCAAACAAACAAAAACCATTTACTTCCAACTGTTGTTAAGACAGCTGATGTGACTGCCAGGAATACTTAATTATCTGGATATTCACTTTTCAGTCTGATAACCATGAGCCATATATGGCTGTTTACGTTTAAATTTAAATTAATTAAAATTAAATAGAATTAAAAATTCAGTCTCTCAGTTGCATCAGCCACATTTTAAGTGCTAAACCCCATGTGACTCATTGGTACTGTATTGGGCAGTGCAGACATGGAACATTTCCATCATTGCATAAAGGTGTGTGAACAGTGCTAGATTATAGCAGAGTGGCTAGTATTAGGGAGAGTATGAGGCAGGTGTATTTCGGTAATTTATTAAGAAACTTTAATTTTTTAAAATATAAAGTTTGAAGTTTTATAAAGTATATAGGAATTATTTTTTAATGATACTGTTTAAATATTATTTTCAAAAGTTAAGAAATTTTAAAAAATTGTTTCTATTTTCTTTGATTTGTTTTAATTACTAAAAGTTGTATATGTCCTGGTAAAAAGATAACTGGTGTTTTTTTAAAACAAATATTCTGATTTAAGAATAGATCCTGGTCAGGCATGGTAGCTCATATCACGCCTGTAATCCTAGCACTGTGGGAGGCCAAGGTGGGAGGATGGCTTGAGCTCAGGAGTTTTAGACCAGTCTGAGCAAAAGTGAGACCCTATCTCTACCAAAAATAGAAAAAATTAGCCAGGCTTGGTGGTGCACACATGCCTGTAGTCCCAGCTACTTGGGAGGCTGAGGCAAGAGGATTGCTTGAGCCTAGAAGTTTGAAGTTGTAGTGAGATACTTTGATGCCACTGCATTCTAGCCAGAGCAACAAAGTGAGACTTTGTCTCAAAAAAATAAAATAAGAATAAAAATGGATCCTGATTCACATATATTTTTAAAATTTTAGTATGCCAAATTTTTATCACAGATAATTTTACTTTTTGGATAATAAATGAAGTATTATTTAGCTTATAATACTAATATTTTGGAAATGCTGGCCACATGTTAATTTATATTTCATTATTCATTTTTTAATGTAATGACTATGGATAAATATGTAGAAAACCAATATAATAAAGAAAAAATATAAGGAGATCTTCTTTCATAAGAAATTATAATGTGAGCTATTCACAACGAAGCTGTTTCTTGTGAACTAATCTATTTGAGAAGTTAAGGGATCCAGAGTTCTTTTTAAAAATGTTCTTTTTCTGAGAAAGGGAAATAGGAATTAATCTCTTATTATTTTATATTTCAGGTGGTATCTCCCAGCTGTAATGATGATATCACAGTGAAAAAGGATCAGTGTTTAGTTCGGTCATTTATAGATTCTAAATTGTGAGTAATGAATCACTTATAATGTTACATGGGAGGAAAAAAATGGAATCACAGTGATAGACTCTTCCCCCAAGTCTTTATTTTTAGAAGTCTAATCATTCACGAACTGAAAAGTTATCTAACATGTTTTGACTTTTTGTAATGTAGGGTATTTTTTACTGATAAATTTTATACAAAAACTGTAAACAACAGTATGTAAAAATAATATTAAAGAGGTTTTTAAAAAATAAAGCGTAGTATTTTTTCTGTAATTATAAAATTCTATAGTTTTATCAAGTGTATTATTTCATATTAAGAATTATGAAACTTATTTTGTAATAGAATCCATATTACCAGAATAATTATTTTGACATTTTTCTGATTAAAAACCAGACTTTTAGAAACATTTCCCTAATCTCATCCTTGCTTTGTTTCCAAAAAGTGTAAAATTTAAAAATATATATATTTATTGAGTTATGAAAAATTTGATTTGTGAAAATTTTAATACCAAAATATATCTTACAATGATAAAAATATTTTAATAATACTTCAAGTAAATGGGCTTTTTAACTAAAATGAATGATATAATTAATAAACAGTAAACATTAAAACAGATATCTACAAATGTTGAAAACATGCTAATATAAATTAACCCTTACTCTCTGTAGGAGAGTTGTATAGATTGAAATATTGTGAATTTGAGGCTCTCAAATTAGTATACTTCGAGTATGTAAAACTTGAGAATAAAGATACCAGCTTTGCCTGTATTACCTCTTGCCCTTTATTAAAGATTAAGATGTACATCGTCCTAGACTTTTAAAATATTTTATAGGCAAAATTTTGATTTTTAGGTTTATATTTTCTATATGTTAACATGGGCTGTTTAAGTGATAAGTTTTATTTAATAAGTTGTTTCACTCCTCTTTATTCTTCTGTCTATAATTAGTTACTCTATAGCAAGAAAGGACATTAAGGAAGTGGACATTCTTAATCTACCAGAAGCTGAGCTCTCCACTAAACCAGGTAAAATAAAGATGAATCAGTCCATTATTTCATGATGTGGCTTTACATTGAAAATAGTGAACAAAGCAAGACTAAATATTCTCTGTTACTGTTTTAACTGTTCAGAGTTAATATCCACTCTTACTTGATGATTTTTTTAATGTCCAAATAAAATATTTGATTTGTAATTTTTAGATAAGTTTAACTTTTCATGTTTTACTATTATTGTTTCTCACACTATTCCTTATGGTAATAACAAACATTTGTATAATATTATAACTTATGGAACATATTTAAGCTTACTATATTATTTTATAAGTGAAAGTTAAATTTGAATTCAGATCTTCAGACTCTGAATGTCATGCTTTTCCTGTCATTCTCTGCTGCTAATTCCATAACAACTGCTGAAGTATATTTTCACTCTTAGGGCTTCAGAAAGCAAGTATCTTCTTAAGAACTAGAGTCGTTCCTGATAATTGGAAAATGGATATAAGTGAAATACTTGAGTCATCCAGTAGTGATGATGAAGGTGGCCCGGCTGAAGAAAATGATGAAGAGAAGGAAAAGGAGGCCAAAAAGGCAGAAGAAGAGGTGGTAGGTATAATTTTGCATTTGTAACAAGAACATTTTAATTCTCCCTAGTAAGAATAATACCTTCATATGCTTTTCTCTCTGGTTAGATTCTCTGTTGTTTCTGTCCATTTCTAGCACAACTGAATTTGGGGTTGAGGAAGCTTTTTGGTTCATAGCTTAGTGTATAAATCAGAACTAATTTTGAGTAAGAGGTTACAAAGAAGTATTTTTCAGGTTAATTAATCAACAGGTGCAAACTGTTTTTTTAAGCATCTTTTCCAAATAACCGAGGAGGAAAGAAATGTAATTTTAAGTATTTTATGTGTGTTAATTCATTTAAAATGTTGCCATATGAAGTAACTGTTATTATCTTACTTTAAAGGTGAGGAAAGTGAGGTTCAGAAAGGTTAAGTGATTTTCCCAAGGTGGCACAATTAAAATGTGGAAAATAGGGATTTGAACCCAGGTTTGGTCTGAAAAAATCTTAGGAAAGATTTAGATTGTATGTTGTAAGTGCTAATGGTTGTGTCTGTAATATTGCCATATCATTTAAAATATACATATAATTGTAGGAAATCATCCATGAAAGAATTGCATGATTGCTTACATGAATATTGTTGTCTATTTATTCAGCAGTGTTTTGTCAAATGGGATGAACTGTCCAGTGTATTTTTGGTTGTTATGGGGTAAAGGGGCTTAGGGGCAAGACAAAGAGAATGAATTTACTGGAAAGGGGGACCTATTTGAGCATGAAAAATATTTGGAAAAAATGTGAGATGCTTGTTTCTGTTTTACATACACAAATAAGAATTTATGAAACAAAATGCATATACTTTTATGTGATGAAGGGCATACGCTGTTTCTTCCCTTTTACTTCCACTGCAGTATTTGGTTTTTTTACACTCTGAAATCAGAATGGCGGTTCATACTTACAGGCTGCCTACAGAGTTGCCATAGTAACGTGCTGTTGGTTTTAAGTGAGCATGCTCGGAAAGACAGGAAGGTTTAGCAGAGGCTTGGCAGGTTGCCAATGGAGGTCTGCCAGATGCTTTGAAATGGGCTGTCTTTCTTTTCCTTTCATGTAATGTCTGATTTTTATGTGGAAGAGAATGTAAGTAGTGCTGTATAACCCTGCGGATGCTATGCCCTTAAGAGGGAAAGCAAATATTTGCAAGTCAGACTGAAAAATGTCCAGACCCTGTACTGATTAAGTAGAAGGGGAATCTAACCATTTTGCATTTGAAAGGAAATGCAGCACATAGGTAAGATTTTTCTTTTTTTGTATATTTAGTTATGATTTTGCTTGCCAAAAATGGAGTTAAATAAGAATTTTAGATATTGATGATGTGGCTGATATGGTAGGACTCATAACCAAGCGTAATTGTTTCTTGTATAAAAGACAGTAGGAGTCTATTTTTAGAATATCAATGGATGAAGGCAAATTTTCTGAAACATAAGATAGATTTTGAAATGAAAATTATAATGAGACAGTTTGGCTAAATTCAAGATTTAAAGTCTGATTATTAAATGTGCTTTTTTTGTATTTTATCTGTATTTATTTATAGATTATATGTTTTCAGGGTAAATAGGCCACATTTTCAGGGTGTGAACTGTTGCAGTCCGTGGTTTAGCTTTTTTTTTTTTTTAATTAACATTAGTTAGGATCTTATATTGCCCAATATTGAACAAAGATTGGTCTCTTTATTTTTGTTAATACTTTTAATTGGCATCCCTTCCAGAATGCATTTTCCCTGCCCCCTAATCCTTTACAAAAACCCCCTGAAATTTGAAGCAAAGAGGGTAAAAAGAGCTTTGTAGAAAGTTGCAGAGGGTGTCTGTGAAATAGTAAATAGTGCTCTTATTACAATGACTAATTTCATAAATATTGTAATGTTTTATTCAAGCTGTGAATAAATGTTAGTAGAAAAGAATGAAGAGCAGAGGCAAAGAGCTCTGTTACCTATTGTTTGCAGGTAATAGTAAAGAAATTTTAAAAGGTAAGGGCACTTATAAGGATAGCATCTTCTTAAAATGTGTTAATTAAATTATGAGCCTGTTAAAATTAAGTGAATCAGGATGCTTTTCATCTGCTGAAAGTAACAGCAAAATTACACAATTTAGGAACTGATTTATATGAATATTACTTTAAATTATTTTCAGATGGTCAATTTTGTAGCATATACTTTATTGAATTACTTGATATAAACTAATTCTTCTCCCTGGCCAGACAGGTAGATTTTCTTGAGTGAAATTTTGGTTGCTTTAGAGAAAAATCAGTTGCATTTCTTGTTCTTAGGTTTAAGATTTAGTTGCTGAATCATTCTAACTTGTCTTGAACAGTAATTTTTAAAAATTTTATATTCTGATAAACTGAAGAGCACTTTATACATAAAAAAGGAGAAAAATGAGTATGGTGTAAAATGAATAAAAATCTGGTAAGCCACGGCCTACCTGGCTTAGTCATTATGGGCCTTTACCACATAAGTGAGACTAAGCTGTTGTATTACATTACAGATTATGCATAGTCTTTCCAAAATGTAATGATGATGTGCTTTTCATGAAGATTTAATGTTGCTTTACATTGATCGAAAATTCTTTTATAATATTCTGTAAACCACTATAACAATACTGTCATTTGGTGTTCGAAGTATAGCAGGCAATTTTTATGCAGTAGAATCATACAAGTGTTAGGTACTTCTGCAGATACTTCTGCAGTGATAATACAATGGACATTGTGTTTATATTTGATGCTTTGGGCACCTTAACATAGCCTTAACAAGGAGATTTGAGATTCTGTGACTTTGCCATCAAGGAGCATCTTTTTTATTTAATATTTTGAATTCCTAAGCATTGGTAGTTCAGGATTCGAGTATAAGAAATATATCTCATACTGTTGCTGCCTGGGAATAGATTTGAGGATCTGAGAGAAAGTAGGTATTATCTATATTGATGACTTTAAATTTCAACTCATTGATAATTATTCTGGGGAAAAAAAGCCCTGGAGAATATTTTTGTTGATATTACTTAAGTGATTTTTGTTAAGAAATATTTTATTAGAAAAGATTTTACTGAATTTTCTTTTCACCTTTGAATTTGATTGAAAAGTCCATGTAAACATAAGTGATGATATCAACTATTCATTTTTTCCTGACTTGTATTTACTTTGGATAAATAGTTTTCTCAGGGTGAAATAAATGAATGGTTGATTAGAAGACTGAATATCAAGGGAAATGTGACTAGTCTTAGCTTTTTTAATTCTTTAGTTTGTTGTAAGTAGGCTTATGTGTTGGGCGCTTTCAAAAATATCTTATAATTTCATTTTTAGAAATAAAATTAGAATTTAGTGAATTTTTCTAAGAACTGTGCTTTTTAGTGTAGAAGTATTGATACCCATTTCTCTAATCTTGTGAATTTTCTGTGGATCACAGTTACATTTAATGCCTAAGATTACATTTCACTATTGTAACAGTCATAAGTATTTGAGTTTTTTATTCATGGGAATATGAATATTATTTTTGATGTTTAAATCACATATTATTTGTGCCTGTTAACTTATGCCTCTTTGTAAATTGACTGTAAAGGCATTTGTTAGTGATCATTGAAGATCACTTTGGGTATAGACCTATAATAAATGGTCGATAACTCAGGAAAACCATGCTAAGTTGGTAAAATTTAAAGAAAAGTTTAAATATAATGTTACTATTTCAGGAATATTGAATAATTCTACATGCCAGTTGAGTGTTTCTAAGTAGATCCTAAAAAGCCAACCTTCAAAGAATAATTGAGACTTTAGTTTGTGATCAAATATAATAGCTGACTTGCTAAAGTCTTAAAGTTTAGCCAGTTAAACAAGAAAATAAAAATGCTCTAATGTGTTTAGCAAAACTTTTCTTCACAATGTTAATGTATAAGACTCCGGCCAAATTAGGATCATCTAATCAGATTAATGAGGATTACACATTTGTACACAAAATGCAGTTATATTTTTATATAGTTAACACTTTTCATGTCAATGCATTTTATAGTTGTGGTCATATGATAGGGTTGATTGATATTACAAACTTGGATTTGATAGCATCTAAACCACATCTTGATGATTCAACTGTATGTACCTTTTTAAGGGGGAGGAAATTACTAGGCTCAGTTAATTCTGATGTAATACAAGAGTCATGTAATCATTTATTTTAGGTAGACTGTTAAACTATATTCTGAAATTATAAAACAGTGTCTTACCATGAATATATTATATCTTATGTGAGCCCTAAAATTTTCTCTAAGTGTACAACAGGAAAGAATGGAACCACTATAAATTTTATGATTACCAAATTTCACCGGGTTTTAACATAATCGGTCAATTCCCAATTTCTGAATCAGATTGTTATCTCTTCTATTAAACCAGCAACTATACCTCATTCCATTCCAACTTCAGAAAGAAACTGGGAGTTTCAGATGGAATCCTGCTCTAAACCCTACCTGCCTGCTCACTTTCCCTCCAAGGACAATTGACAAGGTGTTGTCCTCCTCTGTAAGATGAGTCCCTCAGTTTATGCTCTGGATCTCATTCTCTTCTTCCTTTTAGGAATCTTAGACTATCAACGCTCTCTTTTCTTTCCAGCATCTTTAACCTATTTTTCTCCATTGTATCCTTCTCATCAGCTTTTAAAAACATGCTTACATCTCTCCCAGCTTTCTGACAACCCCTCCATAATCCCTCCACCAATCTTCTGACAACTTCTCTACTTTATTCTTTCTTTAGGCTCTTGGCAAGATTGCTCAGTTATACATACTGTTCCTCACCTCACATTCATTCTTTTTTTTTGAGACAGATCCAGACTAGAGTGCCGTGGTGTTAGCCTAGCTCATAGCAACCTCAAACTTTTGGGTGCGATCCTCCTGCTTTGGCCTCCCATTCATTTTGAATTCATTATAGTGTGTTTTATCCTCCCACAACTCAAACAACTTTACTAAGGTCCCCAGTGACTCCAACAGACTTTTGTACTAAACCAAACAAATTTTTGTCCTGATCTTACTTGACTACTTAGTAGCATTCAGTACCCCTAACATACCTAATTTTTTAAAACACTTGAAATGATGTAACTTTTGTTTTCTGGTTTACTTTCTAACTAAATGATATGATGACTCCATAGCTATATGTGCATCAAAGGTCTCTTCTTAGCTCAAGATTTTATATCAAACTGCCAATGTGGATTTCTTCTTAACTTGTAAGTTCTCAAAGTCAGTATGTGGAAGGCAGCATTCATTCTCTTCAAACCTATTCTTTTCCTGATTGTCCCTAATTCATTTCAATAGAAGCACCATTCCACCCAGTTATCCAAGCCAGATATGTGGAAGTCACCGTGATTCTTCCTTTTCTTCCTACCCCCATTCCAATCAGACACTTGAGTCCTTTCTCTTGTACCTACTTGAATAGCTTTCAAATGTGCCTGTTTCTACTCTTTGTCAACCTTAATCCAAGCCACTGTTTTGTTCTGTTCTGTTTTACCTAGACTAAGGCAGTAGCAACTCACTGTTCTTCCTCTAATCTATTCTCTGTAGTGGATCTAAAGTAGATTTCTTTTTTGAATGAAAAAAATATATATGTGATTCCTTTAGGAATAAAATAATTTTAGGGGATGAAAGGGGTTGTAGTTTTTATTATTTTGCATTGAAATATTTTTAAAACATATTGCATAATGCCATCCCTTTCTCAAAGTGGTATACTGAACATTATTTAACATCCTGTTTACTTGATTTAATGACTATATTGTAATACAACACTGTCATGGCTGTCAGCCCTTATACTAAATGACGTATGCCTATGAAGATTGTGAACTTTTCTCTCAGTTTCCTTTCTTCTAAAATTCATATTGTCAATTGTCAGTTTTTTACATGTAACTTTCTGGACAGTTCTTCAGAATTCTACTTGGGGCTGGGCTTATTGATAGCCTTGGGAATCATTTAGACCTGAGGTACCAGACTTAATATTGGTTTTGTTTTTCACTTAAAGTTAATCTTTTTTGTTTTTCTTTCTTTCTTTTTTTTTTAGTTCCAGGATAAGTCTGAGTTATCACTTAATGTTAAACTTGAAGTTTAAGTTTTTAAGTTTTCTTTTTAAATTTAAGACTTAATTTGCAATTTCACCAAGTGTTGTGACAACAAAATACATTCAGTTTACCAGAGCGTACATCATCAGTGTACAAAAAAGATGTACCTTTTATTATACTACTGTTAAAATATTTACATTTTGTAGGAGATAGAGACAAGTAACAATGACCACACCAAATAATCTTCTCAATTTATTCTTGGAGATCTGGTGGTTTTTAAAGTAAGACTATTTACTTAATCCTCACAACAGTCTATTAAGATATGTGTGTGTGTGTGTGTGTGTGTGTGTGTGTGTGTGTTTACAATATCTTCCACCACCTTCTCTGTTTTCCTAAGTGAGGAAACTGAGATTTAAAAAGGTTACAGAAGGTTTCACAAGCTTTTAAGAAAATTTTCTCTCCTTCTCTAGATTGTAAGGTCTATGAAAGTAGAGGATGTCAGGTTTTTGCTTTTTTGTCTTCCCACCAGTATATATACCTACCAGCTAGCAATACAGAGCTTAGCTTATATTAAACCTTCATTAAATAGTTTCTGAATAAATGAATGAATATGGACTGTGCAATTATCCTAGCAAGTTACCATTTGAAACAGGTGCTATGAGATTTATTTTAAGGTTCTAAAAAGTTCACTTTGGGAGGAACCACAGGATAAGCTATCTAACTTCCCTTCTTAATATCTCTTTTGTCAGGCAATGCACTCCATAGGCAATCTTATTTCCTTACATAATTTTGTAAGTTTATAAATGAATTCTATTTGGCTTAAGCCAGTTTGGGATAGTTTTCTGTTGCTTGCAATAAGAGGTCTTGACTAATAATACTCGTCCTTTGTATTTTGCCCCACTTATTTCAGGTGTCTTCTCCCTGGTCTTTTCCCCTCCAATGTATTCTCCATAAACATCTTTCTGAAACATAGATGGTTCCTGCTGGAAACCCTTTAGTGGCTTTCAGCCCCTACAGGATAAATTCTAGGCTTTTTATCACAGGCCTTTAGAAGTCTGGCCCTTTATGATTTGACCCGTGCTTACCTTTTTATTCTGCCTTCCACTATTCTTCCGCAATACCAAACTTCTTATAGCTCCCCTGCTGCCACTTAGATATTGTTCAGAGCTGTTTGTTGAGTTGTCAAGTATATTACGTTGAATATCACCTTTGTATTGTCCATGCCCTTTATCAGTATTAAATTTAACAGGAAAAATAAAAGTTTAAAAAAACTCAGAAAATGGATAAATGATAAAAAACAGCTGATATTTAAAAAACATAACAGATGTCTATATAGGAAAAAAGAGGGTTCTACTTGAATTAAAGTGAGTATGGCTTACACATTCTATGCATTAAGTTTAGTGAGTTATTCTTGTATTTATTTCACATAAAAATTAGTGAGGCTGTTTAATACATTTCAAAGTTAAAATCTTATACAAAACAGTGTAAGCAGCTACTGGTTTTGCTGCTTCCCTGCTGTTAGTCCTCCTGCCCAGAGGTGCCCTGAAAGCTCACTTCTGATGTACTTCCTGCAGTGCTTAGCTCTCCAGGGTGGGGCTTTCTTGACACTGTCCTAACACTTCTCCTTCCTCAGCTGGGATCTGCCTGCTTAAGAGGGCTCCTCCTGCTGGCTCCAAGCTTAGCCTCTTTTTTGAGATGGTGGCATGGAGGAGGGGAGAACAAGGGATTGTAATTACTGAGGACTGGGACTTAACGATGAAGTTTCAGAGATGGGGTAAGAAGGGGAGGCAATGAAGAGGGCCAGAAGAGGGGTTATAGGTAGCATCATGAAGGGTGAACAAAGCTGCTTATGTCCAAAGTAATATTATTTCACAAAAAAACTAGCATTTTGGTTTGTTTAGAAAATTAGTGTGGTATACTAGAGTACCAAAAAACGAAGAAAAAAAAAAGGGAGGGGTGTTGTAGAATCATTAAAACTTCTAAAGGATTCCCATAGGGGTTTTCAAAAGCTGAGATACCCATCAACAAACAATGTGTACCATCACATACAATATATACAGTACGGGGAAACCAAAAAAACTAAGTTTAGTTACATCCTTCCTCACTCTCAAAAATGTCAGTTTTGGGGGCTCCAGGGCTCCAGTCTGATATGTGCTTAGAAGCTATCCCAGCCCACTCACAGAACTGTGTACAGGTTACATAGGTCTCCGAAGGGCTTTGTGTAAGTGCATCATATTTTATTGGCATTTATTTTGACAATTTTGATACTTTCTGTATACCTTCCTAATTTTTATTGGAAAGTAGAGTTGCTAGCTAAGAAAGTTAATAACTCAGCAAAAAGCAAGTATTATTTTATTAAAAATATAAATCGTATTTACCTCCCATCACAGTACAGTGGTGGGAAGCCTCTTCTTCACTAGAATTTATGCCATTTCTGAGTGCGTAATCATTCATTTTCAGATGAATGTATTTGAGAGAGAAAGGGAAAAGGTAAATGCCAGCAAGTAATTGTGCCACAACCACTTGTGTCTTAAGAACATCCTCAGCCATTCTTATTTTTCTCCCTTTTCTCTGACTCCTATTTTTATTTATATTAATTATCATTAATGTTAACCCTCAAATTCAGTTAATGTGAAACTGAAGAATGCCTTCTCCCCAGTTCTTTCACACACATGTAATTTTCATTCACATAAAAGAGTGTTTACAATGTCAGTCCTTAGTGATAAAATTGTGAGTAAAATAGGTATATCCCAAACCTACAGAACTTACTGAGCATTTACATGTGTTAGAATTTTAGGCTACAAACATGAGTAATACTTAAATAACAACAACAACAACAACAGCAAACACTTAGCATATAACTCTTCCCTCTGTGTGTCTCTCTTTCTCTCTCTTTTCTTTCTCTCTTCCTCCCTAACCATACTTTCTCTCTCTCCCTCCCCCTCTCCATCTCTCCCACCCTACCTTCTCTTTCCCTCTCCTCTTTCTCCTCCCATCTCCTCTTCAGGGGGAAAAGGATGATCTTTCTATCCTTAGTAGCAAGACTAATTCAGGCATTCACTTTCCTCCTTGTGGACTACTATAATAGCTTCCTTTTCCCTCGCAATCCATCAAACTCGTTCTTGGCCAAGAACTTTTAAAAACACAAATCTGACTAATTCCTCTTTAGCTTTCTCAAACCTCACACCAAGGTTTGAGGTTCTGACTCTTTAGTGTATCATTACAAAGACCTTTCCTAATCCCAGCCTGCTTTTGCCAGTCTCATGCCTATGCTATTTGCTTTCTAGCTCCAGGGCTGTCTACTATGTACATTTTGAAGCGTTCCCTAATATTATTACAGCCGTTTCATCTCTAACAAAACCATTCATTCCCTTTTTTGCTCATGTATTCTTTTATGTATTTTACAACACTTATCACATTGTGTTACATTGGCTTGTTTTACCTTTAGACACCCCCTGCCAGACTCAGAGCAGCAAAAATAGAAGGTACCATGCGTTCTCATTTTAATCCACAGTGCTTTTGCACAATCTCTGACTCATGGTAACCATCAATAAATGTTTGAACTTAATTTGAAGACATAGTGCTTGAAGTCAGAAAATTTACAATCCAGTAGTGTAGATAGATATGCAACTGCCTATAATACTAAGTAGTATATACTCATTCTAACTAAAATTGGGAGTTTCTTAAACTTATGATCATATACTTGCCTCTTCTATATCATTAAGCCCCTTTTCTGTGCTGGCATTTTACTGGATGCATAGTTACTTTTTACATGCTTGTCTAAATGAAGGGAAGAAGGCTCCTCAGCACAGTCTAATGGACCCTCAACCTTACAACACTCTACCTCTCTAAAACTCTTGAGAGATGCAACAGCATCTGGCTCTCAACCAGGAGAGAGATGCTGTAGATATGAAAATGCCATGAGCAGAGAAGGCAAACCCTGATAGCAAATACAAGTCCCATACCAAAGTCATAAAGGACATTATTCTAATTAGAGATATTTCCTGGCTTATGCAGTTTTACTCCAAGGTGTAAAGGACTAGCCACACAGGTAACTTCAAAAACACAGTTGTGGAAAATTGCCTATGTAATACATAAAGCAATTTTAATTTTCATAAAAACCATTAGATAGGGCTGGGTGCGGTGGCTCACGCCCGTAATCCTAGCACTCTGGGAGGCCAAGGCGGGCGGATTGCTCGAGGTTAGGAGTTCGAAACCAGCCTGAGCAAGAGCGAGACCCCGTCTCTACTATAAATAGAAAGAAATTAATTGGCCAACTAATATACATAGAAAAAATTGGCTGGGCATGGTGGCGCATGCCCGTGGTCCCAGCTACTCAGGAGGCTGAGGCAGCAGGATTGCTTGAGCCCAGGAGATTGAGGTTGCTGTGAGCTAGGCTGATGCCATGGCACTCACTCTAGCCTGGGCAACAAAGTGAGACTCTGTCTCAAAAAAAACCAAAAAAACCATTAGATAAATTTAAGACTTTGTTTATGGTCTCATATTTATTCATTTATTTTGGGTAGAAAAGAAATTTATATTTTATTTTTACACTTCTTACTGCACCAAAACTTACAATTTTATGGCCATGGTTTCTTATGGAACCTAAAACAGTCATTCACTCACTTTTAAATAAAATGCATTTAAACCAATTTTTATTCATAAAAATAAATTCTTAATCATTAAGAATTTATCAAATGTTTGGTACAACCTTAACATGTACCTAATTTGCAATTGATGGGTTGATTTTGTTCACTTGTTTTTAGGGGCGACTTTAATTTTAAATCAGTGCCTTTTAAAATAATTACTTTTATATATATTGGATAAGACAGTCTTACCTGAATTCTGTAAGATAATGAATATTGGAATGAGGTTTTAATCTGAAGAGAGAATATTGTGATTATGCAGCACAGGCAAAGCATAGAGCTAGTCTGGCATAAATAGTTTTTGGGTTTGTTTTTTTCCCCCCACACTATATGTCCTCAAAGTTAGTAAATGAAATGATTCCTGGGCTGTTGGATTACTTTTTTTCTTAGGTTAACTCATTGGCAGTTAACTTAATAAAATCAAGATTTTTTAATTCACATGGGGAAAAAACCTGCCATTTCTTGATTTGAGCATTAAATAATGAAACCTTTTAACTTTATAGTGATTATTAACTTCGTAAATTGCTGACTTTTGAGACTTAGTAGAATTTTGACTTAAGTTTCTTTGTTTCCTAAAACTGAAAGTATTTCAATGTTATAAACTATTCTGAATGAATATATTGAAAGAGAAGAAAAAAATAATTTAATATAAGATCTTATTCTCTTTCTCTTGATTGCCTCATGGGTTTTTAATTATATATTTTAATCAACTACTTATTTATTGGTCCTGGCTATATTGTTAGCTATTAGATAATATAATTTTAAAGTGACTGTTGCCCTTTGTACACTGAAAGCTCAATATTTATTGCTTGAGAGTTTGAATGTACTTTGCTTTGAAAAGACAAAAATCTGAATTCTTTTAGAACTTGGAAAAATAGTACTCTAAAATGAAGTTATGATCATTTATATGGAAGAAATGTATCAGTGTTTTGTTTCTCCATAGTATTGCTAAACTTTTAAGTAAAAATTTTCCCAAATGTTAGTTATAAGTAGTCTATCAGAAAATAAAATATTTTAAGATCCATAATCCATTTGTTTGATTAGAGCCCAGACCATGACAGTATAGGAAGAGATCACATTCGGTTTATATATTAGTAAAAAGGAACATTTAAACAGGTACTTTAAGAATAATTGTTTTTCCTGGAATGTTTCTTTCTATTTTTTTTTTTTTTTTTTTTTTTTTGAGAGACAGGATGTCAGTCACCCAAGCTAGAATGCAGTGGCTGGATCATAGCTCACTTACAGCCTTGAATTCCTGGGCTCAAGAGATCCTCCCACCTAAGCCTCCTAAGTAGCCGCAACTACAAGCACACACCACTGCACCTAGCTAATTTATTTACTTATTTAATTTATTTTAATTAATTAATTTATTTATAGATGGGGTCTTGCTGTGTTGCTTGGGCTGGTCTCAAACTCCAGGCCTCAGGCAATCCTCTCACCTTGGCCTCTGAAAATGCTGGAGCCACCATGCCTGGCCAAGTCTTTCTTTTTTTTTGAAAGAGCTAAATTTGTAATTAATATCTAGTTTCCTTCCCTAAGAAATAATTCTCATTGTCTTAATTTCAGGGGTTGCAAAGTAAACTACAGAGGCCATACAAGAAAGCCAAATGAGAAAAATAGGCTATTTTGAGACAAGAGGGAGTGATGGGGTCTGGGGCAAAGTAGAATTTATGTGACTCACTTAAATACGTTTAAATTTCTTTAAAACATTGTGCTATCTAAACAAAAAACCTTTGCCACTGTGACTTTGCAACTCCTGGTTTTATATTCATTCAACAATAACAAAAACCTTAATGTTTGCATGTGAATTATTTTTATATAATAAATATATATACCATTATTGTATTCACCTACCAATATATTTGTACAGGCCAAATAGTTTGGGGGTTGTTTTTGTTTTTGATATAGAGTTTCACTCTGTTGCCCCAGGTAGAGTGCAGTGGTGTCTTTCTAGCTCACTGCAACCTCAAATTCCTGGGCTTAAGAAATCTTCTGCCTCAGCCTCCCAAGTAACTGGGACTAAAGGTGCACACCACAACACCCAGGTATTTTTTTTCTTTTTTTTTTTTTTTGAGACAGAGTCTCACTGTGTTGCCCGGGCTACAGTGCCTTGGCATCAGCCTAGCTCACAGCAACTTCAAACTCCTGGGCTCAAGCAGTCCTTCTGCCTCAGCCTCCCGAGTAGCTGGGACTACAGGCATGTATCACCATGCCTGGGTAATTTTTTTTCTATATATTTTTAGTTGGCCAATTAATTTCTTTCTATTTTTAGTAGAGACAGGGTCTTGCTCTTGCTCAGGCTGGTTTCGAACTCCTGACCTTGAGCCATCCTCCTGCCTTGGCCTCCCAGAGTGCTAGGATTACAGGTGTGAGCCACTGCGCCCAGCCAATGCCCAGCTATTATAATTTTTCCATGTTTAGTAGAGACTGGGTCTCCCTCTTGCTTGGGCTGGTCTCAAACTCCTGAACTCAAGTGATCCTCCTGCCTCGACCTCCCTGAGTGCTAGAATTATAGGTGTGACCCATCTCACCCAACCTGGCCACATAATTTTTGGATGGGTTTTTTAAAAAAATACCAAGTGAGGTAAAAACTTAACACTCCCGCTCCTTTCCTCAGTCTTTTCCTCATGGCTAATTTTAGTCTTATGGTGATACTCAAGGGTAGGTTTAGAATGATAAATGGGGCAGAGGTAGATAGTATATATCTTCACAGATGCATTAAATTAGCTGTACCAAAATATGACTTAACATCTGGCATTGTAGGATTTTGAGAAAATTCAAATTTTCCAGCTTCATTAAAATTGTATCACCTTACATTGGGTTCACAAAAAAAAAAACAAAATAAAAGAAGTCATGTATCTCTTCCTGTTGACTGTGCTATATACTTGTATATATTTTACCTTCACAGCCTGAGGAAGAACTTGATCCTGAAGAGAGGGACAACTTCCTCCAACAGCTTTACAAGTTTATGGAAGACAGAGGTATTTTTATGCTCATTATTTAAAAGTAGTCATTTCTTTTAAGGTTTACATTCAAGGTATATGCATTGTTTTTGGTAATATCATGGTGTACATAGTTTTGGATTTTAATTAAAGCCTAACAATCAGTTATACCTGATGGTAGTTAACATGTTTGGAATAAAAACAAATTATTAATTTCTGTTTTGAGTAGAAATAATCTGCATGCCATTCATTACTAATGCTATATTTATAGCAAGTAAATGTAGCCAGATCCTTATTCTCAACAATTAAACATAATAGATCAGTCCCTATTTGAAATGGTACAGATAGAAGAAATAGAACCATTATAATTTATCATATTGCTTGACATTCATTACTCCTAGAAAATCCTCAGATAAATTAGTTCTAGACATTCTTTGCCCTTCAGAAATCATCCTTCAGATTACTGCTAACAGTCTTAACAATTTGCATTAAAACAGTGAAAATGGAACCACAGCCTAAATGAAACTTCCCCTTTCCATTGTGTTTGTTCAAGCCCAAGCTTCTTGAATCAGCAGCATTGTTGGCCACACCTCGCAGTCCCAAGGTTTAATCTAGTTTTACCCAATTCATTGGCAGGTAGAGAGGCGACTTTAGACTTTATTAGCTATAGAAGTACAAATCCTAGAATCTAAAGACTTTTACAAAGCTGTATATGGAATATAGAGAATATTTTGTGTTGTCTTACATAACATAGATTCTTTAAGTATGTGCCTCTTATGAAATTTGGGAAATTAGAAATTGATAACTTTGTTTTCAGATTAGTATTTTTCACTTGAATAAACCTTTTACTATGTTCTTATAAAGGTACTCCAATCAACAAACCACCTGTTTTGGGCTATAAAGATCTCAATCTCTTCAAACTCTTCAGACTGGTTTATCATCAGGGTGGATGTGACAATGTAAGTGTAACATTGCTCTTTGAAATATGTAGTGATGTCATGAAAAGTTAAATCATCTAATATTACATTATTACATGCACTTCAGGTAATAAGCACATTTTCTTAAACATAGAGTTTAAGAAATTTTAGAGTTTAAGAAAGTTTAAGTTTAATTTTCTTGAACATAGAGTATTAGTGTAAATTATTTCCCTTTGCAAATGTTAACACAAAAACTTAATTTTCCAGATTGATAGTGGTGCTGTATGGAAGCAAATTTATATGGACCTTGGCATTCCTATTTTGAATTCGGCTGCTTCCTACAATGTAAAAACTGCTTATAGAAAGTAAGTAGTATAGTTTGTTCATCAAAGAATTCATATTTAGAGGAAATATTTTCCATTTAATTTGTTAACAGTTAAACAAGAGTGTATCAAACAAGGAGCATTAAAGGTAGGGAAAGTGTATAAAAAGTTTAGGTTAATAGGTACTTGTGATTGAAAGTATTTCACTATATCAAATCTGCTTTACTTCATCTCTCATGTTGTCCTGCTTTCCTTTCCAAAATCAGGGATGCAGGTAGTATCTATAGTCTGAAATTATTATACACATTATAGAACTGTATCTTTTGGAGTGGACAACTTTGTGTGAAAACTATAATAGCTATATTCAGTTATCACAACCTCAAATTTCTTAGGAAGGCATTTTATTTCATTATCAGTATTTCTGTTTATAATCCTGTCTAAAACATCAAGATATTAGTAACATAGAAAAAGTACTTTGGCTGGGCACAGTGGCTCACACTTATAATCCTAGCACTTTGGGAGGCCAGAGCTGGAGGATTGCTTGAGGCCAGGAGTTTGAAACCAGCCTGAGCAACATAGTGAGACTCTGCCTCTAGAAAAAACAGAAAAATTAGCCAGATATGGTGGTGCGCACCTGTAGTCCCAGCTTCTCAGTAGGCTGAAGGAGGAGGACCACTTCAGTCCTGGAGTTGGAGGTTGCAGCGAGTTGTGATGACGCTGCTGTACTCTAGTCCCAGCAACAGAGCTTAATTAAAAAAAAAAATTTTTTTTAAGTGACTTGACCTTTACTTTTAAAAAGAATATGTTTAATAACATAATATTCAAATTAAATGCAAAGATTTCTTAAATGAAATATTATTTGTTTAGGTATCTCTATGGTTTTGAAGAGTATTGCCGTTCTGCAAATATTCAATTCAGAACTATTCACCACCATGAACCAAAAGTAAAAGAAGAAAAAAAAGACTTAGAAGAATCAATGGAAGAGGCCCTAAAAGCAGATCAAGAAATGCCTCTAATAGAAGTGAAGAGTGAACCTGAGGAAAATATTGATTCAAACAGTGAAAGTGAAAGAGAAGAGATAGAATTAAAATCTCCAAGGGTGAGTACTTACTATTAGTTTTACCTGGTTTATTTTAAGCATTATTTAAATTTTTTTATTATAGACATTTTCAGATATACACAAAAGTACTACAGTAAACCTAGTTTATTTTCCAGTATTTAATTTTACTTCAGCTAGACTAGCTGGCTACTTTTTAAAAATTATTTTATACATTATTTCTTCTACCTGAAAACTTTTCCTCATCTTTTGTAGTTATGTTTGATCAAGTTGTTCTAATCTGAGTTCAGTCTCATATATTCCCTTCCTTCGAGTCTTGCTGAAGTGTCACCTCATTGAAGCCAATGGTAGTCACCTTTTCTAAAATTATAACCTACCTCTTCCCTTTGGCACTCTCAATCCCTCTAATGTTGCTGTTATCCATAATTATTATGTTTATTATTTATTGTCTATTTTGTCCCACTCTATGCTAGAATCACATTCCATAAGAGTAGGAATTATTGTTTATTTTGTTCATTGACAGCTCCCAAGCATCTAGGATAGTGTGTGGCACATAGTAAAGGCTTATTAAGTAGGTCTTGAATGAGTGAATCTCCTCTTTATAATATCTGTGCCCTCAGCCAGATGGTGTCTTGTCTTTCTCTGTAACTTTATAACACACTTTACAGCTCTAGTCATTTGTACACTGGTTTTGTCTTCCAATTCTACTCTTCTTCTCCATTAATCTATAAGGAATTGTCATCTGCTATTCTGATCAGTGTCCAGTGATGTCTACATACTAGGATTTATCAAATTTTAGGAGGAGAAAGAAATTTACCACCTTATCAAAGAAGTTTTAATTACTATTATATGAAAGAGAAGATGAAAAAGAAGGTGAAATTACTTTTCTCTTTTAGCTCAGAAACCATTTTTTAAACTATTAATTCTAAGTATTATCTAATAAATGGAATCTTATAGTGAATGTCATGAAATATCCAAATTGGTCTCTTCATTTCTTTTCTAATTTTATTTTTTAAATTATAGCAAAATACATACAACATAAAATTTACCATCTTAACTTTTAATTTTTTCTTAGAGATAAGGTCATACTCTTATCACCCAGGCTGGAGTGCAGTGGCAGGATCATAGTCCTCTACAGTCTCAAACTCCTAGGCTCAAGTGACCCTCCCACCTTATTCTTTCTTTTTTTTTTTTTTTTGAGACAGAGTCTCGCTTTGTTGCACAGGCTAGAGTGAGTGCCACGGCGTCAGCCTAGCTCATAGCAACTTCAAACTCCTGGGCTCAAGCAATCCTCCTGCCTCAGCCTCCCGAGTAGCTGGGAGTACAGGCATGCGCCACCATGCCCGGCTAGTTTTTTTCTATATATATTAGTTGGCCAATTAATTTCTTTCTATTTATAGTAGAGATGGGGTCTAGCTCTTGCTCAGGCTGGTTTCGAACTCCTGACCTCGAGCAATCCGCCTGCCTTGGCCTCCTGGAGTGCTACAGGCGTAAGCCAC